>NC_133579.1:11790565-14190565 GCF_964106895.1 Numenius arquata
ACTTGAATACCCGGAAGCTTCTGTATATGCTTTATTGAAAATTTTGTTCCATCGCAATTTGAAGTTCAGATTTTATGAAATGCATGGGCTTGTAATTGTATCACACCTTTGATGAAATAAATCTAAGACAGTTGATCTCTGGAAAACAGAATGTCATTTTGTCAAGTTGCATTCTTACCTGATTGTCAAATTTGCTAGTTGATGTACTGACTTCTTTTTTTTTTTTTTTTCAATTACTTATAAAAAATGTGCCTTGTACTGGAAAAACAGTATTACCGTAGCTGAGTACTGCCCAGTGTCAAATATATAAAAAACATAGATCTATAGAACAGGTTTAAAGAAAAAAAAAAAATCATGATGCAATATTTTTTTTTTTTTATCACTGAATTTTGACTTTCAACTAAATGGGAATTCAGTTCTGTCTGCGATTTGGTGCAGTTCCTTTAGTCAACTGAGTCACAAGTGGTTTAAGAAGGTGCACACGTAGCGTGATTCATTCCTTCTAATATGCCAAGTGCTTAGAAGCCTTGGTATCTTTGACCCCACTGATACAACTTTCCCACCCTCAGATAATCTCTCGACTGCTGTGAATATTGTTTGTCCTTCAGGGACAAACTATTACCCAGAAGCCACCAGGAGGCACAGAGTCCTTCCATTTCTAGGAGGACAGTTACTCCTTCAGTACCAGCAATGGATCTACATGACAATGTGGAATCCAGCATTGCAACATAAGACCCCAGTCTTTTACTGAATGGTCTACTCCAAAGATAAGTAAAAGGTCCCCAGAAATTTTGTCTGTGGAGGAAAGGATGTGTTTGTCAAGTTCTCCCAAGTTGGATAAAACTGCAGGTTTGATGACGGCCCTACAGGACTCTGCACCCAAAAGCAACAGTCTTTAAATTAAACTGGTTTTCTGATACTCTGATCTCATTAAGCACTAAGGCCTGTGTGTCTTGCTGCTCTGCGTGTTTGACATACCATGAAGTTCATTGCAGGCTCTGGGATGGTGTCCTGAGCGCATGAGTGAGGCGAGTACACAACTCCATGCTGAGAATTTAAAAAAAAAAAAAAAAAAAAAGTCAGAAATTCTTTCATCTTTATCTGTAAAAAAAAAATAAAAATCTGAGCTTTCTAATCTCAGTTTATTGTTGCCCAGGTTAAAAAATATCTATATTTTAGGTTATATGTGGACAGTAGCAGTGATGATTTATGCTGCTATGGACGTTGGCTTGATTTCTAGCTGAAGATAGACAAAGACGTGACTGACGTTTATATAACTCAGAGACACGTAAGCAATATATGAACGTGAACTTGTGAAGCGCCTAAATAAATTGATTAAAATAAAGTACTGTAATGCAAACTATAAGGGAAGAAAAAGTCCTTCCCTGCTGATATCTGCCACTTAAAAGGATACCAGGATGTATCTGTTATTGTTACATGACATCATATTTTTAAAATATAAATAACAAGCAATGGCTTTGGTTTTTAGGAATATTTGTCATGTGTTTCATTTTATAATCTTTATGTATATTCAAAATGGAAATTCTGTCAAACAAACTCCTAACATATTCAGTAATGATTCTGAACAGTCATTGAAAAAAATGCAGTTTACATATTTTTGTGTGTCACAGCCTTACTAGTTCTTGAAACTATGCTTGTTATGCACCACCTATGTGTTTTGTCTTGCTCCATAATAAAACTATGTGTATAGCTATATAATTTGAATGAGGAGCATATTCAGAGGGGATGGGGGGAAGTTGGAGGATAAATTTGATGATCTGAGATTTCTGTAATTCTTTTATGCAGCTGCATGTTGGAAACAGCAATTACTAGAAAAGCCTCTTGTGCTACTGCTAATAACTGTTTATTCCATAAGTCTGGCGTTAGACAAAGGCAACTATATTTTTGAAGTGCAAAAAGGAACATGAACGGTGGAGAAAGTTGATTGAAAACAAATGTTATCCTGCAGACTTAACACACAAAGGATGCCATAATTTAAAAGGGATTTTTTTTTTCAGTCTTCTTGGAAGGCTCTATCAGTTTGAGAAGCACGTGGCTTTTTGCACTCCTCTGCAGTAGGTCTCAGGAGCTTGTGCTGTTTAGAATTCAGCGGTGGTTCATTTGAATCTTAATGCGGTCTATGAGTAGGACAAGTTTACGCTTAAATATGTGTAAAGAAAGTATGCTTTCCCCTAAATATCGTTGTCGTTACGTATGTTGCATAGCAGGACTGGAAAATCTGCCCTCTGCTCTGCAAAATTATTCTGAATAATTCTAAAGAATTCTTTTTGCAGCGCAGGTTTTCTGCATGAGCTAATAGTGCGTTCTTTCTTGGTTTGTGGAGTTTTAGCCAGAAGCCAGATTGGCTGTAAACAGCTACAGCAAAAATTGAGTAGTACGTCGTAATGCTTATTCATTCCTATAAATTTTTCATTAATAAATTGTAATGCAGGGAATTATTTTTTTAATGCCAAACTGGTAATTTTGGAAATGGAGCATTTACCGTACAAGAACTCTGTTGCTTTTTCAAGGCTACATTTGGCTATTAAACTTCAGTCGGCTCAGCGCTGCATTTTAAGGTCGCCGGTGCCTTCAGATGGCTTTACAAGCCATCCTGCAGATGATAAACAGTGACTTCCTTTAACACTCGCTGTATTAGCGCTCACTCATATTAACAACATGCACATATAATACTGAGCAGCATGGGGAAAAATCTGGTCCCCAGACTCAAATACTGGCTGAGAATTGAGTTTGGTGTTGGACTCACACTGGTTGAGGGTGGAAGGGACCTCCCAAGGTTGTCTTGTCCAACCCCCTGCTCAGGCTGAATCGCTGTGACTTTTTCACTAAGGGTCTTGAGTTTATGACTAATTCGGCAAACATTCAGTGTAGTCCTTTGTCTTGAAGCCCGGGTTGAAACCGATGGTATAATTTGAGTAATTTTAAAGTTTTTGCCCTCAAAAAATTCATTGTCTTAGCTTAATGCTAACTTTTAACACACTTTCACAATAAATATTTAGGTTTTTTTTTTAATTTTAAATGCAAGAAATGTGACAGCTGCTAAGTTGTTATTTTTATGGCTACTCCCAGGAAACGCACTACATTTTTGCCCTGCATATTAATTCCATTTCATACTTTTAACAGAATGTTTCAGGCTATAAATTACGGTATGTCACTTCATTGCTGAGTAGTTGCTCCATATTTTTGTCTCGATTCTGTGGCGCTGATTATGGGTGGCAGCCTTGCTGTTCTTCCCTGACTTTTGCTTGTTGGACTTAAATTTGCCTTTTACCTCTTTGTCTTGGGACTTTCTTTAACAGGTGATCTTCGCTGTATATTTTACTGAGGCAAAATTAGGGAGTAAGGGGCGGATTTTTTTTCCTGTGATGGGAGGAGCGTTGCGAGTGTCTTATCTCCTAATCAAGAATTTCTACAGGTCGCCAAAGGGTGTTAAAGGAGAACCTTTGTCATCACGCTCATGTAGATTTAATAAATCCTGTTTCTGCCCCAGATCTTTACATGAGATCTACCTATTTGGAACACACGGGTGGGTGCTTGCGTACACATCTTTAACAGACGCTGATATTTGCAGCCAAAGCTGCTACATTTTGGGCCCGTTTACCTGTGCTGGGAGTATTAGAGGTCCAGAAAAATTCAGAAAGTTAAGTAATGCCTCGATATTTTTTAATTTTTTTTATTTTTTTATTTTTTGGTGAAGATTAGCTTCAGGACTACGGCCTGTATGTTTGTATACCCAAAGCATTTCTATTTTATTAGACTAGAACATTTACAAGCTTACACATTCTATAGTCATTGTAGGATATATATTATGTAGCAAGAAAATACAAATAGAATAGCCTAAAGATCCTGGATGCGTTAAGGAGAAGCGGTCAGTTTTAAGCATCTCCGAGCCTGTTTTAATTTAAGCAATTGGAATGTTAGCACTTAATGCCTTGGTGTAACTGTGGCTGTAATCGGGGACTGCTGAGCTGTGCCTCTCACAGGGTGCTGGTCAGCATTAATTGACTACCCTGTCTCTTATGAGTGGTGGGGTCTATTTTTAGCACAATGGTTGAAACAGTAGAAAAAGCTTCTGATGAATATTGAAGTTAGCAAAGAAGTTCCTGATAATGTTGTAGAAAACTGGTTGGTTTTTTTTACACTAGAGAGCTTTATTTTGTGTAACTACTCTATACACAGGAAAAAGGTATTTAGTTTCAACCATCTGCTTTTGAAAAGGCTGTAAGCTGGAAATAACCTTTTTGGGTATATACTAAGCTTTCCTGAATTGGACTGAAATAATTTTTCAGAGATTGTACCTTTAAAAATATTTGATCAACAAATCAGCCAAGCACTAAAATTCCCTCTTTTAATTTTAGACCTTGTAAGTAATACTCGATGTATTTAAAATCCTTATGTTTGTAGCTCTTAACGTACAAGTGAACTTTTGTAAGCACAAACAGTTTGCTGGAGATATGATGTGTGCTGTTAAATATGCTTGTGTTGACCTTCCAACAATACGCTGTAGAGTTTGCAAAAAATTTCCAACTTAACAGTAAAGTGTAAATATCTATGTAGTGCTGTGCTTGACTCGTGGCTAGTCCAGAATACCAGATCTTATGAACCTATGATTGTGTTGTGTGTATATATGGTGATGGTGTATGCTTCAATTTTTGCAATGATTAAGTTTTTAAGCACTGAAAAATTAGGAAATGTCAGCTTATGACTGCTTGTCAAGCTTTGCTTTCATATGCACGAGGATGCAGTTTTCAATTAGCTAATTAGGTGCTCTTTTCCTGCTCTTTTTCTCTTCCGCATCTGTTCTCACAGCTATACATTAAAACCTCGCCTTGAACATATGATCACATTCTTCTCCTTTTTATGATGACAATTTCCGAGCAGAAACTGCTATTACAAAGTAAAACAGTGTGTGCAAAGGCACATAGCGCCAGCAGTGAAAATTGCGGTCTTGCCTCGTTTGACACTTCGGATTCTCCTCTCGGGTACCTCTGGAAACCACGTGTAGGTAGTTCGTGTGGGTCAGTTCTTGCTGTGTAATCCAGTTTTCTGTATAATACAAGGAACACAGTTGTACTGTGCTGTGTATCAAATCACATACCCCTTTCAGAATTTAATGTTGAGTAAGACCTAACACACACAGTAAAAAAAAAAAAAAAACACCAAAAAACAAAACAAACAAAAAAAACCCAAACCAGTTTTTCCAATGGTTGGTTGTAAAAAGCTGTAATTTATTTTCAGCTGAGTTTTATAGGTTTTGATTTCTATCTACAGGGATCTTGTGCATTTTTTGGCTTTATATTAGACTTCCATACTGTGTGTATTTTGAAAAAAGGAAGGAAAAACCAATCTCGGGGCTTCTTCATTTTCTTTATTCATTGAATTTTATTATCAAATTACTTCTTTTTGTCTTGGACTTCCAATCTTTCTATGCTAAGGAACTGGGATATAATTCCTCAGCAGTCGTCTTGAGAAATTTTGTTAAACTTATGACTCGATACTGCACAGAAAACTTAGGACGAGCCATGATTCTTACATGGTGCTTTTTGACTGCGTGTGATAGTCTTTCTTTTTCCTCTCTTTTTAGTCTCACTTTACTCTTTCCAGCTCTTCAGTGAGTTCGGAAAGAGGAACTTACTGTTGACAACTCAAGTCCATTTCTGTATCCATGTATGGTTGAATGAAGCAAATGCATTTGTCTCATTGTGTAGATGAATCATATTTTCCTTTGCACGTACGTAGTTTAACCTATCCACTGGTGACAAAAAATTGTGTATAAGCTTTAATGCCCTGCTGCTGGAGCCAGTTGGTAAGTCTGTAGCAGAAAGTTCGTTTTTGGGGGGGGGGAAATCCCAACTGTTACAAACTTGGGATGTCCCATAGAAGTACATTTAGGAAACTTCTCATGAATAGATGTGCCACAGTGTAATCTGGCACGGAGGGAGTCATCTGCCATTCAGGGACTACACCTTGCTGTCTAACTACTACCCTGTTAATTAAATAGCTTTCTCTGAGGGGTCCTATAGTTGATTTTTTTCCCCTTAATTACAAGAATTAAGCATCAAAACTGCAACACTCTATGCAATGGAACAGCTGTTGAGTAGCCATCAGTGGCACCAGTCTTTCTCCTACCTACAAAGCATTCTTATAACCAACTATTTTAATAGATACATTAAGAAACTGAGAAGGAAGAGAGGTTAAAATGATTTTATTTTCTGTATCCATTAAAGAAAGTATTTGTATTTTAAACTTTTCTATCAACTTATTTTTGTGATGTTGTCTTCCTTTACCTGTCAGGCAATGACTTACTTCTGGGTTTTGTGTTTCTCAGGCAGCTGAAATCTGTCTTGCATCTTTTGGTTTAAACAACATGCTTCATAGCAGTTTATTCTGCAGAAACGTCTTAGTGTGCCACTGAATCTCAGTCTATTTTAGGTAATTCTACTGTAATTTCACTGGCAATCAAATTTTGAGGCAAAAATCAACATTTTAAAGATGGCATTGTCTTCTATGGTAATTATTCAAATGAATGCATTTCTCCTTGCTTCCTATGACAGATATAGAAGATGAAATTGCAAATTTATTCAGGTGTTCAGTGTGTAATTTGATTCTTTTTTTCCCCAATTTTACAGAAGTTTTTGTTCATGCATCCTCGATACTGATAGAGAACCAGAATTATACTAATAAGTATTCTTTTTATTGTAAGGAACAGAAATCCGTAAAGTATATCTTGTACTTTTAAGCATAAAGTAATCTAAATAATGATGAAGTTGTTCAATCATTGCCAAAAGCTGGTCTTGGAAACCAGATTTAAAAGATGAGATGGGAAAAATGACAAATCCACTATGTTGTGCTAATGGCTACATTTCTCTTTTGCTGGACTTTACATGTTTACCAGCGTGAGAAGAGTATTCTTAGGGGTTTATTGTCACTATCTTCACCGGTACTGAGAAATGAGTTGGAAACCTTTAAAATTTAAATCAATTTTTACAGCCTATAGAAGAGAGAGCCTTGGCTGAGAGCTCATACCTACACGTGCTGAATATGGGAATGCTGCTTAATTACCAGTGAGGAGAAACCTACGCCAGTACGAAAAATGAAAAGTGGGGAAGAAATGGCAATCCTTTTACTTTCTTGTCACAGAATTTACACCATCTTCCATAAATACTCTTCACTGGCTCTTCATGTTTTTAGTTGCTCCGTATTTGTTGTATTTAACTTGTTGAATTATTTCCCTGGACTGGTGGGATTTTTATTTTTTTCCGTGGGGAATTTCTGCAGAAGCTGAATCACTTTGCTACAGGCTGGATGCTATTCTCCTTTATGGCCATACCTTCTCCTCTTCAGTAAATATGGTGTCAGCCTCCCTGCGTGCACTGTTTATACTTGTGACCCTCTTGCTTCATTTACAGGTGGGAAATTAATGGCAGCACCGCTGTGCCCTAGACTCAGCGCATTGGCTTCGGGCTGGGTTTTAAGGGTTGTAATGGAAAGCGCCAGCGTAATGGTCTCAGCTCTCCGGCTGCTCCGCTCTGGTTTTATAGTGTTTTAGCTTTCTTTGTCAATGGCACCTCGTGCACATTCCAGGGGAGCGATGCACCCGCCATTTATGGCCAGTTCTGCTGCCCGGGTGACTTGTTTGATATGTTTTCACAGCAGGTTATTAGTCAGATGCTGAGGTTGCCTGCTTCATACTGTAATCATTACCCCATCACTTGCGTTAGCCTTGTGGTGAATTAAATATTTGTTTCCAACAAAATGCTCTTTCCCATATGATGGTGTAACACTCCGACCTGCTTGCAAAATCCTGCTTTGTGGATTCTGGAGTTAGTTTGTTTCTGTATTACAAGCCCTGTCCCTGTTGCTGTAAACCCTTGGTGAAGGTGCTGGAGGCAGTTTAAAGGAGGGAAGAAGGGAGTGGATGCATGAATATGTGCTGAGGAGCAGTGGACCATGCTGAGACCAGAGCTCTGACTCTGCCATCGGCCTGTGACCATCCTCATGATGTGGGATAAACAGGAGCAGGTTCTTGAGGATGTTGTTTTGCCTTGTGACTTTTCTTGCATCGAGCCAGGCTGCTGCAGCTGCATTGACCCCTGGATGTAGGTGTGAGGAAGAGGAGGACAGCGGGCAATTGAAGAAGCCCTGCCAGAAGCTGCCTGTGATTCCTCTTGACATAAATCCCAGGTATTGGTACCCAGACCACCTCATTATAGGTTTTAGGTCCTTGGCCAGCAAAACAGAAACTCGGTTCTGAAACTGTTCTTCAAGTTAACGTTTCAGCTGAGAGCTAAGGGTCTCTCTGCAGGATCAGTGGTGAAGCAGTTCTGCACATGTTGTTCCCAAAGAAACTAAACCCGTGACACTGTTTGAAGCTTACCCCCTTTTCTATGAAGTGTGATGCTGCAAGAGATAGTCATTTGCAAACCCACCCCCCCAAATTCAGTCCATTACCCTGCCAGCTCTAACTCTTCTCAATCACAAATATACAAACCCCCTGCAGTTGTGGTATTTATATATATTCAATACACCTCCAGAAAGTACAATCTCCACATTTTTAGCTTCTTACAATGGATGAATAGTTTCCACAGGACGATGTCTGTCACTGTTGCATAACCTTCTTTGGGTTCTTTCCGAGGGAATATTTTTGTTAAGTCTATGAACAGTTCTTAGATAAATGACAGAGCAATATTAACACTTCCGTTTCTGCAGGCTTAGTTATTCCTTCTTAAACAAGCATATGATTATAATGTGGAAGTTGACGTATTTGAAATAGTAGATGTTTTCACTTTGAATCCATTCTAGATGTGAAAAAAAAAAAAAAGTGATTAAATTCCAATGCAGGGGAGGACTATTATTAAATTTTTGAAGGCATAAAATGGGTCTTGATAAGTTACTATTTCCAGTGTGTCCCAGGAATCCAGGAGACTTTTTATAACACAAAATCCGTGGGTTACTTCAATGAACAGGAAAAAAGCAAACTTATTATTCTCATACAATTTTTTTGACATAGGTAATTTTTAAATCTATTTTTAAAGATACAGAATTAGATGCTTTCTTATTTTAAAACCACAGCTAAAAAATTAACGTTCTCTTTTATTGAACTATATATAAGTATGTATGCAGGGTAGTTAAACAGTTATTTTGTGATTTAAAGAGACTTTTCATGTGTGTTTATTTGATGAGCACTAAAAGTAGACAATAAATACGGTAACAGCTATAATGGAATTACTCGCTTTCTTCCTTCTGTGTTTCACCCTTTAGAAAAGGACTGTGACCAAGGCAGTATGGCTGAGCTGTTGGTGCCCTGCTTTTAACATATGTTTCTATAAAGGTTATGTAGCATGCAAACAGCAATCTTTTTTTTGTCTTTTCATTAGACCAACTTCCTCTAGGCCTGCTTTTAAAAGTTGCATGTGTTGAAGACAGACATCAAAAAAGAATAATTTCCTGCAAGGCATTAGTTTAAGTAGCCCATTTCTCCTCTCTTTCCACTAAATTCTAATTTTGATTTGTGAGTGAACATATCTCCTGTTTGAATAAAAGAAAATAAAAAAAAAAAAAGAAAGAAAAATTATAAGGGAAGCATGGGACTGACCATACAGGCTACATCTATGCTTTCAAGGAGGTGAAACCCCCAAATTTTGGAGACATAAAGGAGTTTTAGAACCAATCATGAAGAAAGAACTACAGCTAATGGATAAAGTAACTGAGTTGCTATTGGGCTAGAGGATACTTTCTTAAGGATAAGTAACTATTTCACTATGCTGTAGTTCCATTTATTCTTAGTAATAGCAGGTACTCATAATTCCACTAATTTCTCTGTATAATGTTTTGGTAGATGGAAATAGGGATCTTGGTTGAATTGCTTGTCCAGGTTCATGTTTCACATAGACTAAGGCTTAAAACCTGCAGCTGCTCTGCATCTTATTCCTTTTTCCCATGTGTGATGTTTTCCAGTGTGTACATGACATGTTTAGCCCTTGCTCTTTTCCTTGTCTCCTGATTTCTCATCTCCATTACTTGATACTCTAGGAGAATGTTACAGAATTTTTTCCTTGAGGACGTTGCATCATTTGCTACCCCAAAGTCCTGAACTATGAAAGAAGAGGAGGAGGGGAGCAGTGGGATGCTGGGCAGCTAATGCTCATCTGCTGATAGTTCGCTTCTGAACTGAAGACTTCAGACTTTGAGTGCCTCTTTGATGGCAATTCTAAGGAGGAAGTGGCTGCTTCCATTTCAGGAAGATATTAAAACTATGAAGAGGCAAGAAAAAATTTGTCTTAAGGGTAGAAGTTAAAATTGATTACTCGTGGTATTGGCTGCTTGAAAAAGCTTCAGTACTTGTAAGAAATATCAGAGGGGAAATGACATTATCCAGGGTTGAGGTGGAAATTAGCAATGTGGTGCAGATTCTAGAATAATCCTGAAAATTCATAGATTAGATATTCTTGTAACAGAAATAGCTGTCAACTTGGAAGGGGGAAGGAAATTTTGATTTATTTTGCCACAGCCAAAAGGATGACTGGGGGAAGGTCGCTGGGTGCACTGCCACCAGCAGTGGCTACAACCCCAAGGAAAGCCAGAGGGGTTGGGGGGCCAGTGACATCTGCAGAGCGGAGCCTGCTGATGCACGCTTCCACACTGGCGAAAGGATGACGTGCCGGTAATATCAGCCACCTACGCAGCTGTAGCTGCATAGGTGCTTTTCGTTTGTGCTGAAGGTTATGGATATTTTCTGAAGGTTCCCATGTGCTTCACCAAATGCTCCGATGGATCCTGGTTTTCCCAATATTTCTGGTTTTCTAGCATGGGAAAAGGTTCCCATAATCCTCACTGTTTGTAAGATGCGTGCCCAAAGCCATCAAAGATCTCTCTTCTTTTTGCCTGTGGTAGGAATTTGTAACTTTACACAACTAAGTTTCTTGACTGGCAGGATAAAGGGGTAGAGATTTTTCTGCTGGAGAAAGCAGTGGCAACTAGATGGGTATCTGTGAGGAAAACAGATATATTTTTTTGGTACTTCGAATTCCTGAATGTTATAGTCACAACAGTGGGGAATTCCCACAAAGTTATGAAACTAATAAAAAACCTGCTCTTGCTTTGCAATATTATTTTTTTTTCCAAATTAGGAAAAGTCGTCTGTGACAGGAAATATGAACCAAAAGACAACTGATGAAATTGCCTTTGATTTTTTTTTCATTATTCATGAGAAGCCTTATCTTTAATAAGAATGGTTTCAATTAGTGTCTTGCTGAGATGAACCTTTGACTCCTCTAACATCTGCAATGCCTTGGACAAGGTAGTCTATCAAGAGATATGGAGTGTTCTGCAAGAATTCAAGCAGTCCTAGATATTAAACACACCATGGGAGATTTTGCAGGATCATGCAGTGGCCAGCTTGGTCAGAAAAATGTTGTTGGAGCCTTTCACCAACATCTTGAAAATAATAAAATGAACCAACAACCATTTACAAAGAAATATACGTGCCAAAATAAAAATACAGTTCATAAGAAAGGCTACCATCTGGGATTTAATTAAAGTTATATATTTTATTTAAAGGTATTTTTTAGTCATGTGTAATCTCAAGCTCTCAATATCTTTTATCTAATTTAGTGTTTGCTTTTTCAACAATTAAAAAAAAAATCTAATCTCACTTAAAATACTTTTTCACAGGTTTATGCCAAATGTGTCCTTAAAAATGATTCTATGCTTCTGATACTTGAGGAAAGTACAGGTATTGAAAAGGGAAGAGGAGGCAGAAATAAAAAAACTGATGCTAATTTATCTTGGGAAAACTAAAATAGTCATATTACAAATCTCTTGACGTTGTGGTGTGAGACCAAGCAAATGTACATTCATTATAATGAGCTTAAACATCTAAGTAACTATTTTGGGAGCTGGCCCTTTGGAGTGGTCTTCCACTACAAGCTAATTAGATGAAGTGCCTTAACAAATAAAAACATCCATTGAGCTGTCAACTGTAGCTAGAAATTATGTTCTTAGAGTAATTTTCATGGTGAGAAAGTGTGTCAATTATGGGTAAATAGGAATTCCTTTTAAATAATTCAATAGAGGTCCTTATATTAAAAAATAAATAATTAGTTTTTTGTTTAGACTGATCTATTTCTGCAGTGCTGAGGAAAGGCTTTAGAATAACTACATATTAAGCCAGCATGAGCAGTTCTTCTGTCTGCCAGAAGAGCTGGGGATGACTTCTCTTGCTGCTGTTCTATTAAGTGTTTTCATATGGTTTGATTTGGTTTTTTGTGGTTTTGTTTTGGTTGGGTTTTGTGGTTTTTTTGTTTTGTTCTCTTTGTTTTTGTTGTGTTGGTTTTTTTTTTTTTTTTTTTTTTGTAATTTTATAGTATTTAAGTCAGAAAGCTGATTAGATCACTTGTTTGGCACACTGTATGCCATTATGTTTTTCTTCATTAGGACTGAATTGAACAAAGTGAACACAACCTGCCTAAATAAAAATAACTTAACACAAGCCTGTCTTCCACAGTGACAGCAGGTCTTGGTATCAAGACTCCCTCTAATTCCTAGCTGTCTGTTACGGTGCTTAATCTAAATTTCTAAAAATAAGAACAAAAAAATGGGCCTGACTGCTAAATCTAATGCACGTGGCTCAGTTTCCAGGTTGTGTTACCGTTTTGCTGGTCTCTGCCCCAGGGTACATTTGGCAGGGCCCGGGGGGGTACGTTGCACGCAAAAATGCTTGAATGACCCTGTGTCTGCTGGGCTATGGGAAGCAGGAAAGCATCTTCCCCTGATGCTATCCTGAAGATACTTGCATCTTATTCTTCTTTTTGACTGACTGCATAGATTGATCTCTAGGAGTCTAAGAGTTTGGGGGTGGTTATTTTTCCCTGCGCCATGGCGGAAGGTTAGGTCTAAGGCACATTCACAAAAATCTACCAACCAGACTGGCTGCTCTAAGCAGATACCCTCGAAGGGCAAAGACTCCACATCTCTCAGGAGGGAGCATGTGGACCAGTTCCTGTGTCTGTTGTGTGTATCAGTGCACATCTCCACCAACTAACAAAAAAGAACCATAGGCTTTCTTAGGTGTCATGGGTTTTTGGAGAATGCATATTCCAGGTTATAGTCTGACCATTAACCCTCTCTGTCAAGTGACCCAGAAGAAGAATGACTTTGAATGGGGCCCTAAGCAGCAGCAAACCTTTGAACAAGCTAAACAGGAGAGAGTTCATGCAGTAGTACTTGGGCCAGTCCAAACAGGACAAGATGTGAAAAAAGTGCTTTAGACTTCAGCCAGAGATAACAGCCTCACCTGCAGCCTCTGGCAGAAAGTGCCTGGAGAGACTTGAAGTCAACCTCTGAGGTTTTGGAGCAGGAGATGTAGAGGATCTGAAGCCCATTACGCTCCAACTGAAAAATAAATATTAGCAGCACATGAAAGAACTTGAGTCACTTCAGAAGTAGTACTGAAGTGTAGCTCATTTTGGCACCTGGATTGCCTGTGTTTGGCTGGATGTTCAAACTGAGGTTCCCCTCTCCACATCATGCCACTGATGCTACATGGAAGAAGTGGGTCACGCTGATAATGCAACAGGCTCAAATGGGAAACCCTGACTGCCCAGGAATTCTGGAAGCAATCACGGACTGGCCAGAGGGCTGAAACTTTGGAGTGCCACCAAAGGAGATGACTCATGCTGAAGAGCCCACTCTGTAGAATAAATTACCAGAAGATGAAAAGCAATATGCTCTGTTTACAGATGGATTCTGTCATATTGTGGGAAAATGTTGGAAGTGGAAAGCTTCTGTGTGGAGTCTTACACAATAAGTCGCAGAAACTGTTAAAGGACAAGGTGAATCGAGTCAGTTTACATAAGTGGAAGCCAACCAGCTGGCCTTAGATGTTGCTGAACAAGAAAAATGGCCAGTACTCTGTCTCTATACTGACTCACAGATGGTGGCAAATGCTCTGTAGGGGTGGCTACAGCAATAGAAGCAGACCAACTGGCAGGGCAGATGTAAACCTATCTGGGCTGCTGAATTATGGCAAGATATTGCTGCTTGGGTAGAAAACCTGGTTGTAAAAGTACGCTACATAGATGCTCACATTCCCTAGAGTCTGGCCACTGAAGAACACTGAAACAATGAGCTGGTGGGTCAGGCTGCTAAGATTGAAGTGGTTCAGGTAGATCTGGGCTGGGAACAAAAGGGTGAGCTATTTATAGCTCAATGGGCCCATGACAAGAAGCTAGGTTCTACTGACAAATCTTGCTTCCACGTCCCACAGTGGTGTCTCATTTGCAGTGGATCTGTGATGAGTGTATCTCCACTAGCTGGGTAGACTGACTGCTACTGTATGAAAGCTGCAGAGACCAAAAGTCAGGCTGGTTTTTGGAGAATGAGGCTCTGGGTTGCTTGGAAGAGAGAACAATATAATGTTTAAAATCACATAAAAAGCAGTTCACGCAGCCTCTCAAGGCCTTAGCAAGGGGGGAAACACAAGAGCAATCAAGACTGTAATAGTTAATGGTAAGTGTCACTGCTTAACTTCTACTTTTAGCATAATTATTTTAACACATTTTCAAAGACATTTGTTGCTGTTGGCTCAGTAAACCAAAAACTGATTATGATTTCCTCTTTCCATATTCATTCAAAACAGTATTTAACAGTTTCTTCAGGCTGGCCTTCTTGAAATGTGACAGGCATGATATTTTGGGTTTGTTGGTTTGTTTTTTTTCTTCAACTTGATTTGAAGCCACTTTTAGCCTTTCAATCTTTCTCTGATCTGGATTTGTTAAATAAAATGATTACCTAAACATTTATATGGTATGGTAATATCAAGGGTTATTCAAACACAAATAATGTCCCTCTGATGGCTGCTCTTAGAGGCAGAAGGCCCTTGATAGCTGATGAAGAACAAGGATTCCCACACCTCAGGATTTGTGCATAAGCAGGACACGATGCCAATGCTGGGAATGAGTATTTAAGCAGGAGGTACTGAACTCTTTCTCTGTGAGCATCTCTTCAGCTGCTGCAGCTGCCAGATGTGGAGAGACCTGCAAGCAGGTTGTATCTCCCACAACACTCATGCTGTGGGAGGTGGAAAACATCCAGCACACTCTGAAGGGTTCTCAGGAGTCATGAAAGATGACAAACACGCTTTAAAAAAAAAAAAAAAAAGCGCCTCATATATTAATCCAGCTAGAGAATTTGTCACAGTGGTAGCAACAACGCTATTTAGCAAGGTATAAACTTCCCTTTTTCCTAAACATCCCAGGCGTTATGGAATGTGCAGCTTAAACAGCTGAGAGGAGGGGAGCACAGCTGAAGTATTTGAGGAACTGCATTACATAGACAAGTAGGGTCATAACTTATTAAAACATTTGCAAAACACATTCCAGTGAGATGAAGTTAAGCAGCTAGAGCATCTTCCCACGTAAGAAAGGCATCGGGGAGCAGAATGGGTAATCATGGAAATCAGCTGCCCAGTCTCATTCCTCAGATGGCTGAACTCAGTTTTGATAACTCTGAACTCCCTATCATTGGCTTGTAGGGAAAATTCAATTGGTCTTACAATGTTAAGTGATGCTGGGGCTTATGTAAGAATTTTTTCCTTCCTACGTCCCACTGTGTTTCTAAGCTGTACGTGAATGTAGGCTGCCTTGCAAGCATATGTTTGGGTCAGAAATAGTGTGCAATATACTTTTTTTCCTGAAAATCTTGCATATAAATAGTACAGGTGGGAAAGATTAACTCAGTTATCCTCCAGTTCAATGGCAGTTTGAAAACCGGTCTGGCTGTCGTAGTGGAATGATGTAATATTGGCAATGGTAAGCAGGAGTAGAGCCAGGGATGTCAAGGCTGCTTCTCTGTGCCCCATCCAACACGCAACTAGTGTGGCTGCATGGTTGTGACTCTTTCCCCTCCCATCCCTGCTAGCTATTGTATTTTGAGGGGGCAGAACACTGGATGGCACGTCCTGGCATGTCCTCTAAAGAAGAGGCAGACTAGGTGGGAAGCCTTAGTGCCCATCACTCGCTAAGAAAACTGTGCAGCCACATGCAGTGAAGGTGCTTGCTGTGCACCTTTAATGGCAACTGTAATGTTAATAGTGGTGCACAAATGCGTCCTGTTGATGAAGATGAAAATGAGAAGTTCTCTCTACAATATATAAAAGGCAAAAAAGTTACGAAAGTTTCTCAATGGTCTCTGGTGAGCTGGAACCATGAAATCTCTTCAGAAAGCTGCAGGCACTGTTCTGAAGGCAATAAGCATGTGTGCTGGAGAGGCTTTGTTCTATTTGTCTTGTGTCACAAAGCTGTTCGAGTATTAACTAATAATCATCATAATACACAGGATGTGTCCATACTCTATACTCTTCACTATCAACCATTTAACAACGTGCAGAAAACCAACAGACATGCCAACTGGAGAATTCAAGTGGATAATCGCTTGAAAACTTCTTTGGATAACACTTGCTCACAATAACGAGTAAAATCATCAGCTAACTTGCTGAATGCTGTAACTGAAAGCGAAAGATAAAGTGGAGATCTTAGTTGTCATTGGCCAGTTCCTTAATAAGACGTGCAGATTTAGGATTAGTTATCCTTAAATCAGCAAGGGTGAGTGCCGATGAACGTCACTTGCTGTTGTATTAAATGTGAAAAATTTATTGTTTTTCTGGCTCTAAGGCTAAATGCTATTAGCCCAAATGAGCTATCAAGGTGATACGATAAAGGCCCTGTTGAATATTTATACAGAATTAAATTAAATACGCATGTGCCACTTGCTCTACAAAGAGCATAAGGGAAAATATGACTAATACATAAGAGCAAAGATTAGTTTATTTGTCAGTTCATGATCATGATATAGATGGAATTTCCTTCCATAAAAACAGCATGACAAAGAGTTCATGAATATTTTCATCAGTAGCTAATGTTTCCATTCCCGGAGGAGACCTCTAAGCCCACAAACAAGAAAGGCTGCTACATTTAAGATTCAAGGGAATGTCATCATAAAATGTAAACTGTCTGCAAGAAACTTTCAGCTTTGATACTTTTATCGCATTAGAGACAAGTGCATCACAGCTGTGAAGTGCATCATAACGCAGATGTGACCCATATTTATAAAAATTTTTGACTAATGTAGCACTTCGTTATATTAGAAGTCTGTGCCGTAACAGCGCAGGTCTGGGCTCCGCTGGAGCAGTGAGGGTTTGTAGGTGGAGGGCAGTATTGTGTTCCCGTTTTCTTGTTATTTTCAGGTGAAAGGCACAGCTTTCCCACTGCTACAAGAGTAAGGGTGTATTTTCAGAGGATGGCATCATGAATTTATATGCATTCTGACATTTAAGTTTGTTCATAAGTGTAATAAATTAAATTACAGATTATAAGTAAAATGTAGATGCAGCATATATGCATTTTGAATGCATGAATGCAACGGCTATGTCATTGAAATTATTTGCTTTATTTAATAGCTTAAAAAAACCTTTCTCCTAGAATAATGATAGTACTCATAAGTGAATATTAATTAGTTAAATACAATCTGACTTTGAGGCCTTGGGTAAACCGTTTATGCACTGAGCTGATTGGAAATAACAATATCAAGTATTTGGAGCTACATTACCTTCTGCCAAAATGAAATCTGTGCATCCTTTCAGTTATTCTTGTGAACCTTTCTCAGCCTTTTTTGTCCCTTTTTCTTGAAACTGGGCAGTATAAGCAAATGAAATTGGAAGGAATATTACGCAAATATGGGTAATAAAAAAGCAGTGCTGCAGCAGATCTGCAAAAACTAACATATAGGAGAAAGTAGCCCTAAATAGTAAATGAAGGAGAACAGCGAGGCTAAAGTTGGGACAATATTCTTAAAAGTGGATACTTAGCAGAATGAGTTAGAGATGTCACATGTGGGGGAAATATTTTCCAAAATGTATTATGGGAAAAGGCTTGCAGCCTTCAAAATGTGATAAATAGAAAATCAGCAAGTTTCTAAAAATGGAAAAAATTCACAACCATCTAGAAATATTTTTATTTTCAGTTGAGTCCTGTGACACCTTTTCCACAGAAGTAGTAAGGAAATTCAGGAAGTTCTTATTATAGCTGTTGAACAAAAACAAACAGGCAAAGACTTAGCTTTTTCCAAGCCCATGCAAGTTCTAATGGCAAACAGCAAAGTTCTAAGAAAATGAGATAATTTAGTTATGGGATCACAGACATTTACTTCTAAGGAAGTCTTAAAGAGCATTTTACTACATTTCTGCTGTTTATATTATTTTAATGTATCTACTTAAGAGACAGCTGGCCTGTGTCTGTAGACTATGTAATAAAATCTTCTGTTTAACGTGCAGTGTGGTCCAAGAAGCAGCCAGGACATATCTGGAGTGGGATAGTGAGCAATGTCTTCCAGTGCCTGAAAGCAAACTGGGGAAAGCGAGGAGCCTGTGGGCTCCATGCTTTACTGACGCTCTGTGCTTAGGGTACATGTGGAGGCAGACCCTGCGCTGCATTGCAGAGTGAATCCATAGTACCAGGAATGTATGTGCTGTGCAGCACGTTGTTGTATGGGCAGTCATGCTCCTGACGCCCAATGATGTGCTTATTTGTCAAGGATTCCCTGCGTCCTACACTATGGAATATCAGGAAATGGAAGCTGGTGGTCACTATAAGAAACACTGCATCTCTCCAAGTAATACATTTCTCAGTATTTTGCCCTCAGTAACCATTATATAAAGTACCAATGATGGAATATTCATATTAAGAGCAGTTTATACTATTAATCTGTAGAATTTGAGGGCAGTTCCACATAATGTTGTGTGAATAGTCAAGGCTACAGGAAGAAAAAAAGGCTCCAGTTTTTTGGGGGGGAAACAAGAAGAAAGTGGGAAATAATGGGATGTTTGTTGTAGGAGAAAGATATGTTAAAGGGAAGATTCACCCACGAAGCAGTGAGTGGAATGATATGCTAGGAACTTCTCTGTCAACATGGAACTCAGGAAATTTAATGTTATGGAAAGATACCACTAAGGCAGGGGCAATCTGTCTGTCCTTCTAATACTCCTTGTAAGAGAGCAAACTTTAGCTTTTTTAGGGGGTGGCCAGGAAAAAAATCTACTCAGAAGCTGTCATGGTGCCCAGGAAAGCAGTTTATTTTTGAAGAAAATGCCCTGAAGGCTCAGGAGTAAATCCATCCCATTTTACACAAAGACAGATAATTCTGGCAAAAGTCTTACATGGTTAAGCAAGGAGTTTTTTGATGAACTAAAATGTAAAATGGAGCAAATAGAAAAGGGGAAATGATGACAGGCTGCAGAGGTGTAGTATAAAACCATTGCTTGGACATGTAGATATGACATTGGGAAGGCCAAAGCCCAGCTGGAGCTAAGAGGAGTAAGAGGCATAAAAGAAGCATTTTACAAGTTTGCTCAAAGAGACAGTCAAAGAAAATATGAGTTTTGGGTGAATGGTGGGAGAAAATTAAGGGACAGGTGACACAGAGAAGGCTGAAGTACTCAATACTTCTTCCTCTTGCACAGTCTTCACATGGAAACCAAACCTGTTGTGGTTTGGGAAGAAGAGGGAGGGCCTGTCATTGAGAGTAACAGATGAGAGACTATGGAAGGTGGATGGGAAAGATAAACAGAGGAGGAGGGAAGCTTTAGGCTTCCTTGCCCCTGTTCCTGAAAACATCATGGGCCATGTGATTTGTGGATGGCCTCCAGAGGTGGCTTCCAACCAGCACTTCTATAATCTTATGAATTTGAGGATTTATATGTTTTATACATAGAATCATCTAGGTTGGAAGGGACCTTTAAGATCATTGAGTCCAACCATCAGTCTAACACTGCCACCACTAAACTATGTCCCTAAGCAGCATACGGCTGTATAGCAGCTATAGTTTTCACAGTCAAAACTGAAGGAAAAAACAACAAAATACGACTATAATCCTCTTGATTCAGAACACATCGCCATCAGTAATAGAGAAGTTAGTGAATTCTCATGGGATTAGAGATGCATTTGCTTCCTCAGACATGTTACTTATCAGATGCCTGGTTTTAAATGTGGGAGGGAAACTACTGGCCCTCACAGACCTCTGGCTTACTGACTGAGTAGCAATGCCCATAGCAGCTTCTAGCATGGTCGTATCACTTTAGCAGAACTTATGAACTCTTCTACAGAGCCAAGTAACTTTCAAGCTATACTGCAAGCACATATAGGACAAACCTGTGGTTTCATTAAAGAGTTGGATTAAGTTAGAATGGTATTAAAATCTCAGGAAAGGACACACTCTTTTAATATGTGAAAATAACTTTAACAGTCATGAAGAGAAATAACAATCATGAGCAGAATGGCAATGATGAGGACTTCTATCTGCATTGCTAGATGTCAGTTGAAATCTATTTTCTCTGTTTCATGTTGGAGATATTTTGTTGCTAAATGGCGTATTATGTTTAGTGAGCGACAAGGTCCAAAACCAGAAAAAAAGAATTAATAAAATTAGTATGCATCAATATGTCATATATTAATATATTCTTCAAAATAAAATTGTGGTGGATTTAATTACATAAAATTAATGATGACTTAAGGGCTAAAGCCTTAAAAAGGGCTTTAGCTCCTTTTTAGTCTAAAGCCTAAAAGCCTTTTTATGTATGAGAAAGATGCTGTCTTTTGTACTCCTGAGCAGCAAGAATGATGTAGGTCCATCACAGTTTGGCCTGCTTTGTAAACCCTGGGCACATGCACTGGAAATACACTTTATTTACAGAATCTATATTGTTGAAGCATCTACTGAGAAAAAGCAGAAACTAGCTCTGAATGTTTTTTCTGCACTTCCCAGCCTAAACATACAGACTGTTGTCTTCGCTGAGCAACAACATCTGTTACTCTGGAAAAAACAGATGTGTGAAGTATACTAGCAGTCAGGGTATATCAAAAAGGTGAAGATGAGTCTTCGGCAGCTCCACAGTCAGCAAGGAAATTTGAGGAGAAGAGAGATGCAATATGTGCTTGCAAACAGGGCGTGCAAAAGAAGAAAAAAGATATCTTGTGAATTGTTTAATCTGGAACAATAAAAGAAAAGCTCTAGGAAGAAAAGTGTAATACTGTGAGGACTTGCTTATGCTTTTGTTTTCTTTAAACACATTCCATCTTTATAACAGAGTTGATGACTTTGGAGTTTCCCAGCAATCCTTTCATAATTCTGGATGCCGATTTACACTGAATCTCATGGGTTTGCTATCAAGGGGATATTGGATTAGTTGAACAATAACTGGTATAATTATTGGCCATGTTATAACAATTCATGAGATGAAAGTCTGGCTCCAGGAGATCAAGTAGGAGTTTTTTATTTGATATCAGGACTTTGCCCTGTTTTTTCATTTTTTTCACAGCTTGATCAGAGCAAAGGAAAAAAGAAAAAAGTGCTGGCATGCTGGCTGTTTTGTAGTGGCATTAGAACTGAGAACTCCCAGCCCTTGTAATCTTGTGATTATTTTTTTTAAAGCCTTGAACTATGGAATTTAGTGCTTTATGTGTATCAGTAAACTTGGAAAAATAGCTTGAATAAATGTTCTAATTTCAAAGACAAATAGATTGAAAGTTAATTATTTTTAAAAAAAATTCTCATGTTTTTAAGCCTATGAAGCTTTTTTTTTTTTTTTAATTTTTTTTTGGGATCTGACCTGTAGTGGATCTACCCAGGTTTCTCACATCTCAAGTGATGTATTTAAAACCAACCTTCTTGTGTCTGCAAAAGTTGGTAAGAAATCTTTTCCCTTTCCATCCAAGTCTAGCATGAAAAAAGCAGAGTGGAGAAACAATGATTTAAATAGAAAAGTATAGTTCAGACAAAACATTTGAACTTCTGAAAAGTTTTGCTCAGTTCTGTGTTTTCCCTCGATGTTTGCTTCTCCTTTTGCAGTGTTCAAAATTATAGAAATTGGGAGATATTTTGATAGTGTTTCTTCCTTAGGGAGAAGGATTCATTTCCTGACCCTTATAAGAGGCACTTTGTCTTTGGGTGTCTTTGAGAGCACTTTAGTCTCAAGGCTGCAAGCTAAGACAAATGCAGGCAACAGTTGTTTTGCTTCTGGGAGCCCTGAAGGGGGTTAGTAGAAAAGCTAAAAGTAGAACTGAGCAGGCATATAGGAAATACCATCTTGGATTAGGTCCAAAACCCACCTAATCCCATACCATGTCTCCAGCAATGATTAGTGTCATATACTTCAGACAAAAATGGGATTACGTGGCCTTTGCTCATCCACAGACATTTGAAGGCTTATTCTGAGTTGTAATCATTTGAAATTGGCTTAAATCCTGAAGGTTGTGGTTTAACGTCTCTTGCATTGAATCAGCTGTAATGAATTATGATACTGTGGATGTTCCTGTCATCTACAGAAATGGCCACTCACTCCTCAAACTTTGCAGATTTCTTAACCTTCACAGCTTTTTATGGCAGTATGTTATCCACACTTCAATTGCACTTGAGGTGAAAACAGCTTTGGAACTTTGTTCCTGTGTTAACAGGGAAGGAGCACAGAAATTTCTCATCTACATCCCATGGAACACTCGTTATTTCTATGATAGTTATTTTATATGATCTTATCACAGGACCAAGTTTTCGTCTCATTTTCAGGCTACTTTTTGCAATCTCACTTCATATGATTGAGGTTTATTTTCATGTTTGATTGTTCTCAGCGTTATCTCTTAGACTTCCTATGTTTGGCCGTGTCTCTGGCCCTGATACTCAGAACTGCCCATGGCGGGAGGAATGTGTTAAGTGAGAAAGGCTTCAGATAGATAGTAAATTCAGAGAAACTTCAAAGGCAGAGCAAGGGATTTCTTGTTAATTGAGATTAAGAGCAGCAAAGAAAGAGTGTGGGAGATTGTGAGGCATTTTCATCGTTAACAAAAGCAGAGAGAAAGCACAGAGAATGTCTCAGGTGCTGGAAGGGAGAGCAAGCAGGAAAGTTTGCAGGCCTCTCATCTGGGATGAAATACTGAAATGTCTGAGAAGAAACTATTAAAGTGTGATGCTGAAATAAATTTTCATATACTTTGCTTTTCTCCTCCTGTAACTGTTTCCAATGTTGTAATAAAAAAATTTACCCCCTAGTTTTCCAAGAGCTGATAAACACTATAAATAGTGTAATGTTTTACACTCTTAACATAGTGTTAGATGACTACAGATCACCAGTTACAGAAAAAAGCTATTATAAAACTACTGCATGAACTTTACTGCCATAGTTTTTAAGTATGGTATTGAGAGGACGCAATCGTCTTGCACTGATGTGGAGGCATCCGATTTAGGAAATGCTAAGTGGCATCTTCACTATGAAGAACAAGGGTGTTTCAGGGAGCACTTGCACATTGGTCTGTGTCAAGTTTATCTGTGTCGACTAAGCTGTATAAAAGAGTTTTTATTATCTACTTTAAAACGCAAACAGCAGTTAACTAAAGCCATGAAGGGATCATGACTGGACTAAGTGGAGCAATCTTGTCTTACTGGGCCTCGTAAGCTGTAAAGGTCTTGGACTGCTACAGCTGCTGCAGGATTATGAATTGCTGGCTAGAGGTACACAACTTGTAAGTACAGAGTAATATCCTGGTTCTGGATATCCTACAGTGTATCTGCACTGTCAGTTTGGCAATGCTTTTACTGTCATTTCAGCTGAGGCCATAGGTAGATCAAGACTTTTTTGCTTTGAAACAGACCCTGTTAGCCTGAATATCCATGCAAGACAGAGGCATAAGTAGGCAGGAGTCCATTTTAGTCGTGCCTACCCTGACTGTTTTTATATAAGGATGCAATTTAATGTATCCTGGAGTTTGGGATTTGAGAGGTCTCTTGTGCCAGTTGTCAATTCCTGCAGTTCCTGCCCTCCTTCCTCACCTGCCACTGATTATCGATGAACCACGAGCTACCTGGTGGCTGATAAGTTACTGGTCAGTGCTTAAAGCTTCACACCAATGCAGCCAGCTCCATTTGTGTGTCACTGCACAGCCACAGGCTTGCCATGCTGCTTGTTTGTTAAAAGATTAATTTTGCATTTGAGTGTGTCAAAATCTGTATTTTTCAGAGTAGTGTTAAAATCAACAGTGATTACAGATTCCTGGTCTAACCCATAGCCCTACTGCAACGACGTATTAATTAATGATTTTGCTATTGTTTTACCTCAGTGAGTTAACTCTGAAATTTTTTTACTGAAGTTCAGACACTCGTCATGGTGGCCAGGTCTGAGAGAGATCACAGGGCCAGGAGAGAGAAGTTCAGGGGCAAAATTCATGGTACCAAGCACCACTTTGGATTACAGAAGAGGAAAGCAGACCTGAGAAATGGCAAACTGAAAAAATTTGAGAGGTGGGTGAGTTTGTATTTCCTCAGGAAAGGCTGCAGTGTGAGAGACAGGGGTCAGGTGCAGCAGCAGCAGCAAGAGCCACCTGTAGCTGGTATGACACCCAGCAAGCCATGATGCTCCCCTTGATGATGTCAAGGCAGAGACTGGGTGAGGTACCAGCTGGGATGGGCAGAGCATCCTGTCATAGAATCGTAGAATGGTTACAGTTGGAAGGGGCCTTAAAGATCATCGAGTTCTGGGCAGGGACACATCCCACTAGAGCAGGGTGTTCAAAGCCCCATCCAGCCTGGCCTTGAACACTTCCAGGGATGGGGCATCCACAGCTTCCCTGGGCAACCTGTTCCAGTGCCTCACCACCTCACAGTAATGAATTTCTTCCCAATATCTAATCTAAATCTCCCCTCTTTCAGTTTAAAACCGTTACCCCTTGTCCTATCGCTCCACTCCCTGATCAAAAGTCCCTCCCCATCACTCCCGTAGGTCCCTTTAGGTAGAACCACACAAACTCCTGCACCACCAAAGGCTGTGATATCCATTTCCAACTACAGTTAAGCCTGTATTGCTTATTTTTGTATAATTTCAGCTAAGGGGCCAGGTATATGCTTGGTAGTGTTTCTGCCTCTTTCAAGGGATCACACATGGGTACCTGAGATATCTGAAATTGAGTTTTAGAACACCTCAGGTTGTTTTGAATCATTTCTTTACTCTTTCACAGTAGGACAAAGCTATTCTCAGCAATCCATCTTCTGTGTCTGAAACACTAAGTCATGCCTTGTCAAATGAGGGTAATTGCTTTGCAAGGCTGACTGACTTGCAAACTGTTGTTACCAGAGAGGTGGGTGACTACTTAATGCCCAGTTGTGTGAGGCTGTCATGTCCCTGTGGGTGGGAGCAGCCTGTCTCACTGTGTTTCTTGACAGAAAAAGTGGGGCAACCCAGGCAGCAAGTGTAAAGCAAAAGAAAGGTTTTGGTTTTTTTACACAAAACATAACAAAATTGTGTTGCAGTAAGATATATCTGTACATGAAGGTACCAATGTAACTGCTGGCTCACAAATTCTCTAAACCTTGGGGTGCTGGAAACTGAGCACAGATACTGTTCAGGCTCAAATTCCTTCCCTTCACGTTTATTGCTGGCCATCAGAGAGAACTAGCTGAGCAGAGCACATGAGCTAAGGACCTTTGTCTGTACCATATGGCCATTCCCACTTTTTTAGCTTGAGGGGGTTGAGGTTTGCAGCAGTTTAATTATTTGGTACACAAAAGTTCAAGAATTATTATTGATTACCCCAATTTTTCACAAGTGTTCCATCATCTGAGTGCCTGTGGTCCTGTATAAAGTAAGTTAAAACAAACCAACCAACCACCACCCCCCAAAACACCTTCCAAACCTGCATTTGCAACTGTGCATTAAATATCTTCTGGTTTGTGTTGCAGTGACACTGTGGGCACAAAAGCAGCTGCTCATCTCACACTACCAGATCCAACAGTGTTTTTAAAGCATGAAAGCATCTGTGCATAATAGAGGTGAAAACCGGGCACCAAAAGTATGCAGTTTTTCCTCAGTTAATCAGTCAGGTGCCACACTTTATCTGGAAACAATTCAGTACCAAGCATTTTAAAGAGGAAACTTTTTTTCTCCCTTTAATATCTTTAAAAACAAGAAGAAAAAAAATGAAATTGTTTAAACAGTAAATTAAAATAAAATGTGGTGTGTTTTTTTTCCTCTGTTCTACTGCTTTTATGGCATTTTTCAGATGACTCTCAGTGTGAAAATTACTGCAACCATATGCTCATCAAATGTCTTGCTTTTACTTCAGAGTCAATCCCGAGGCAGCTACAGCAATGGCACATCAGTGGTGTATCCAAGACTTTCAGAAAAATGCAGATTTGATTCTGTAAGGCTCCAGGCAGCAATGAGATGGGCTCAGTTTATGTCTATCTAGTGAAACCAGTGTAAGCCAAAGGTTCTCAAATCATCAGCTGAGAAAGCCTTGGACTTCCCATTGCACATTCCCCTAAATCTTCAAAGAAAGATAATAGATCTTGACTCTTTTTTTTTTTTTTTTTAATAAAAGCCCAAAGGCTTTGGGGCTCACATTAGAGAAGACTAATGTTATATTGAAAGAATGAACATATATTAAACAGAGTTTTTTCTTAAGGTAGGTCTTTGAGTTACAGAAAAACTTTGCAGTCTTTCTTGGTCATCTCAGTTATACTGATTCTTCAACACACAGAAATGACTTCTAAGGTATGGTAAATAGAACGTTAAAATTGTTGGATGATAAATGCTGGTATACCAAGTCACTAGTTAGAAGTGCTGGGATTGTTCTTTACACATAAAACAAATAAGAAAGCCCTTTATTTTTCAGTTCTGATTTTTTTTTTTAAAATAACTTTTATTCTGATGTGTGTGAATATTTGTTTCTGCATGTTAGATCATGTGGGCAGATTTTCAGCCCTTGGGCATTTGCAGACTGGTACTCCAGGGAGGGCTTCCCAGCACAGAAAGGTCAAATGCAAGACAACGAGCACTGGGTGGTTTCTGCTCTACTGAGGGTCGCCAGCTGCCCAGGGAATCCAGACCTGCTGGAAGCACTGGGATGGGGAGAGGAGCCCTGCAAAAACCAGAGCCAGGCAAAGGCTCATAGCCAGCAGCCCAGCATGAACTCGAAGCTCAGGCTGACAGGATGGTGGGAGCCAAATTTGGAACGAGCTGTGGCTGAGGAATAGTGGGTAACTTTGGAGTTAACTTTAATTCCAGGCCATGATAACTGAGCTGGATCAGGAAGCTTCAGTCCTTACAGCAAGGTGTGTTCAGGAGAGCTTTTTGAAGAGAAACACCAAGACCACCAAGAAAACCCAAGGAGTAACTGTGTAATTGTTTGAGAACTTAAATACAGCCTACACTGCCGTTTGATTAAGTGTTTGAAATCCTTCCTTAGCTGGTTACCAGTTTACTTGCTGTGATACAGCATTTTCTGTGGGACTGTTCAAGCTTTTCCATAAATGCAGTGCAGATCCGGTGCTTAAGCCTTATGATTTACAAATGGATTGGCAAAACAGCAAGTAGACAACCTCTAACTATTACCCTCTGGGCACTGCAGGTGATGTTTCAGAAGCTTATGGGTTTGTTGCTCACCTTTGAATAGTGAGTGTCAAAGGTGTTGCTCACCTTTGAATACTTCTTTATATTTACGCAAAGGCTAGAATTAAACCTGTGTTCTGATTGGAATGTTTTTCAGCTATTATAGTAGCAGACAGATCAGGTTAAAATGCAGCTATGTATTCTTAATTGAATAAAAATCACTTTGCTTGTTTCACTAGATTTTTTTTTGGTGTTTTTGAAAACATCCCTCGTAACCACCTTAAATTGTTCTTCTAGGGGAATCCAAATATTTATTGACAACATGAACCAGAATTGTTACAATTAAGCTGGGGTGGGGGGGGAGAAGTTCTTCAGAAATATTGCCTGTTTTTATGTAGAAGTGAAAAAAAAAATCAAGCAGGAACTTATGATTTACCAAAAAAAAAAAAAAATAGTAAAATGTGAGTGATTAAAGGAAGCTCAGTAGGAGTGATACCAGCTGAGCTCTGTGTATTTGTTCTTGATTGAAAAGATGTCCTTTCCCAGGCAATCTTTCAGTATTTCAATTCTTTTATCTCTCTTATAAATCATAGTAAACTGGGTAATTTCCTGCCATAGTCTTGGTTGGTATAAGCTTCTGAGTTCTCTGACTGTTAACTGAAGCAATTATACACTTTAGATTAATGGCTGAACTGACTAAATTGACATGTAAAAAATAAGGTGAATTTAAATGGGAGCTTAATGGAGACTTTGGGTACTGAAAATTTAAAAGAGGACTGATCTATGAGTTAGTTGAGGGCATTTTGCCTACAGGTCTGGTTTGCTGCTGAGCTGGACAATTCACAGCTTTAATTTGGTTCATTATTTTGTTTGTAAGTTTTTACTTTATTGGTAGTTATGGCTGAATGTATGTGTTGCCCAAGTTGCCTGCTAGCCCATGTGTGATTTAATAAATAATTCTGTGCCTTTGGTATGGAAATCATCTCTCCTCTGGCACTCCCATTACCAGGGACCTCTGTGAGCACCGGCAACCCAGGGAATGAGGTTGGTGTCCTCCTGCCCAGCCACTCATTAAACCGGTACGTGACTGAAACATTTCCTGTCTTAGCAGTTCTCATCTCCAGCAGGAAATGGTGATAAGGACTGGTTTGGGGTTTTACCGACCCCTTAGTGAAAGTAGGTGCAGGCTTGGGCAGTTCAAGAAAAATGAGTGTAAGTCTGGCAGCTTCCACGGAGAGCCTGAAGAAGGGAAGAGCTAAGTCTCTGGGGAGACCTAATAGCAACCTTCCAGTACCTGAGGGGGGCCTACAGGAAGGCTGGGGAGAGTCTGTTTACAAAGGCCTGCAGTGACAGGAAGAGGGGCAATGGCTTTAAGTTGGAGAAGAGCAGATTTAGATTGGATATTAGGAAAAAAAAGTTCTTTACTATGAGGGTGGTGGAACACTGGAACAGGTTGCCCAGGGAGGTTGTTGAGGCCCCTTCCGTTGAGATATTCAAGGTGAGGCTCAACGAGGCCCTGGGCAACCTGGTCTAGTTGGGGGTGTCCCTGCTGACTGCGGGAAGGTCGGACTAGATGACCTTTGGAGGTCCCTTCCAGCCTGGACCAATCTATGAATCTATGAGTGGCGATTTCTTCCCCTTCACCCCATCACCCCTCTCCCAGAGAGGGAGGGCAATTAGCGCATTCAGTTGAGTGGAAGTGCACTAGCATGAACATGTCATCTGTAACAAATGCTTTGAAATTATATGCTGACAGTCACAGTAGCTAAACAGCGGTGGCCTAGATCTTTCAGAGCTTTGCCTTCATCAGTCAAGATCCAGAGAAATGCAAGAGCGTGGTCTGCGAAACACCATTCAGCAAGCGAACAGCCGCTTTCTTCTGGGAGGGATGCCACCAGCAAACGAGGGGTATTGTAAACAAAACTGGTTTTATGTGTTTGACATCAACGCTAATACTCTGGGGAAAAAAAAAGTTTTTTTATTTAATTTTAGTTGTTTATGTTATTTTGATGATTCTCTCCGGAGCATTTAGCTGATATCTGTATGTTGCTGACAAAACAAACTGAATTTATGTTGCTGGGATAATCACAATGAGTCATTAAAATAATTAAAATGAGTCAATGAAATGAGTCATCAAGTGAGAGAGAGTTACACCTGCAACCAGCTCCTGTCCCTACGTTATGCAATTGAATTTTTGACTATGGGTTTAAAACTTCTGGCTGTCATGTTGAAGTGTTTCTTAACAGCTCATACTGCAATCTGAGTTGTAATATCCAGTAATGCTGAATGAGTCTTAGTAATTGAATTAACTTGTTGGTCACAGAAAATAGAATCTCCCACACAGAAAGGGAACATCGTTGCTTGAAAAGAAGTATTCCTTTGAAAAAGTTTTCATAAGCTTATCCTTGGGCAGAAATTATTATAGTGATATCAGGATTAGCCTTCATAACTAGTATATATTATGGAGATACAGCCTGCATTCCAGCTTTGAGTTTATTTACACCTTCGTTCTTACATTGGTAAAGTTTTCATTTATGTGAATTAAAATGGTTTGAATGTGAGTTAAAATGGTTTGATTTGAGGGTAGATGGGAGGGAGAAATTATGCTTCACTGTGTAAATGAAGCACTCAAACTTTTTAAGGAGGGATATTGCACATTACGGGAATCCATGTAATGCCTGCCAGAACTCTTTCTCCCTGTTATAGTTGGTGCCTTTTTGATTTAAAGAAAAAATACAAGGAGTATCCTTATTTACTATGTATTGGGTATTATTTGCAAAATACTGAAGATCAGAAAACATTTCAGAACTTGTAGTGATTGAAGATACTTCACTCATTCTGAGGAGAAATTCAATGAGGTATTATTGGACTGGAAGATGCAATAGTTAAAGTCCAAAATTTGCAGACTTGGGTACTTAAATACTGACTTCAATTCTTTTTCTCTTTGCAGATTTTTTGAACGTTTTGCTTGATTTCAGACACCTAAACATAAACTTTTGTTTTCCACCTTTACAAAACCATCTATGAAAACTTTGGCCTTAGGTATTGGTATCAGGTTTTGAGCAGGTCAGACTAGAATAGAAAATTTGGCTTCTTTTGACCACTCTCTTTTATGAAAGTAGTTTCTTTCCAACTTTTCCCACTTAGTACTCTGTGACATGAACAAGCTTGTAAGAAAACACATTTCCAGTTCTTAGCTGATTAAGAGGAGGTTCCGAATGTTTTTCAGAAAGTACTACTAATAATAGATCCTTAATTCAATAGCAAATTAATAATTCAATATAAATCCACTGAGGAAGAATATTTTAAAATGCACTTATTCATCTCGTTAAAAACTTCAAAATGTCCTTGACACATTATTAATCTTTATTCCATTTTTATCATATATATTTTTTCCCTTTCACTTGTGGACTTATACATCAGGTTTACAGGGCAAATAAGCAACATGCTGAAGATGGAGATGCTGGTTGTAACAGGTACCTACCTGCACAGATAATATCAAAGGGCCCGGGGACATCAGTGGCTTAGCGACATACAGCATGGGTACTGTAATACACAGGGGTTTTGCACACTTGGCCCAGGACTGGGCTGAGCACTCAGCTGCAGGTGGGGAATGTCGGTCTTAGGGGACCCCTGGAGAAATAGCCCTGACAACCCCTTCCCAGACACACTATCTAATTGCAAGGCAATACATGGAAGAAAAGGAGCCGCTTTGGAGGGAAAAGAGGTTATAAACTGTGTTTTAAAGACACAAAATGATGGTGGTGTGCGCTGAGCATGCTGCTATGCTGACTGTCTCACAGCCCTTGAAGAACAAGACACGCAAGAGCTAGGTTCTGCTTCCCATCAGGGCTTAAGAAGATGGTGGCACCCACCAGCACTTCATCTCAGGAAAAAGATGAAGAAGACTGGTCGATCGATATGTTCTTTTTAAAGAGTTTGGGCTGTTTCATAAACAATGTAAGATGATGGAGGATGAAAGTCACACCTCTCTCCTGCCTGCCCAGTGCTTTTTCTTGAGTAGGCTTAAGAAGTTCACTGAGGAATTAAAGGGTTTTGGCCTTTCTTACAGGTTTTCCAGTAGAAATTTATACCATGCAACAAAATGCCTTTTCCAGACAGATTACACAAATTTGTTCCATGAGTCTATTTCATGATCTGTCAGCTCACAGAGAGGTACCAATGGGAACTGCCTTTTCTTCTGTGATAAGCTTCTATTTTAAAAGTGATTTACAATTCCCAGACAGAAAATCAGAGCAAAAGAGCTGTAAAATTTATTATTGTGAGCATACCACCTTTCTCTGTGGACTTCTGAGTATTTAGTAAGTAAAAGAGAGAAAATCCATCTTCTGTGGGTAGTACATCGTCTACACAGTGATGGCAATCTTTCATTTCATGAACAGGGAGATACCATTTCAATGGGAAAATCTCAATCCCTTTCCTCTTATAGTGACAGATATCTCATTTGGAGATTTCTAGAGAGAGCACTATGCTTTTAGTCTGTTTTTTTTTCAGTGTACAGCAGAATGGCAGTTTGGTCACTAAGTAATGACTCTTTTTCTTCATATCTGTTTGCAACCCAAGTGCATTGTTTGTAGATGGGCAGGTACTGAAAGAGTTGTGCTTGGGATTGATAGCTAATACAATTTGGACAGAAGAGGCAAGGAGAAGGAAATGGATTTTGAGACACCTGGTTTCCATATAAGCTTTTTCACTACGCTAGAGTCAGCTTTGCTAAACTAAGGCAAAGCAACATTAAGAAGAGCCCCAGATCTGCAAAAATGCTGATGCTTTTACAGTAAAATTCACTTTTTTCCTAACTGCTGGTCTCAGAATATTTCAAGTAAATACATCCTCCAAAAAAGAATGCCTCCAGCTGAATTCACTGCCCTGCTTTATCTTTGCTTTCAAATTAAATAACACATGATGAAAATCAAGAGTAGTTTTCTTCCTGTTCCTTTCTCAGTCTGAATGTTTCAAAAATCTTAAGGGAAATTCTCCAAGGACTCTAATAGGCAATTTCAGTAATGCAGCAATGTTATAAATTCTTGGCTTTTCTGTAAGGTGGACTATGATTTAAGAGACAGATCTTTTTTTATTGGCCTTAGTCTTCTATTAAGGAGTTTCTGCCTTCCTGGAAAAATGCTTATTTCTATCATTGATTGATGTCTTCAGTGAACCACAGTTAAAAACCTGGTTCAAGGGTTAGGTAATTCTTAGTGGTACAATTTAATATTTCCAGACAATAACTTTTGCCTTTAAAATCTAAAATAACAACATATTTCAGGAGGTGGCGCAGGCTGTGTTGTTGTACCAGCCATTCCCAGAGCCAAGCCTGGAGCAATGGTGAGGACAATTCTCTTGCAGGAGAAAATATTAAAAAGGCATAAAGCTGCTCCTGGGCTCCTGCTGTGTTATTGGCTCTCAGAAAACAAATAACCAACACAGTCACCAGTCTTCTCCAAAGAGAGGTGTTACTTAAGGGAAGTGAAGATTTGATGAGGATTTACTAATAGTCTTCAATTACATTAAAGCTAAACATGGAAAAAAAAGCACACTCACCCTGTTTTAAGTGGGACTAGGAATAATGAGTTTAAGTTATAATAAGTGACAATCAATTATATAGGAATAAAACTTCCTTATAGCATTGAAGCAGTTTGCTTATAGAGATGGGAGAGTCTCCTTCCATTGTAGGCCCTTCAGAACAGACTGGATAAGCACCTGTCAAAAATGCAGGTGGTGTGAGAAAGGTGAGAGACTAGCTGTGATAAGCACTTCCAGCTCTACTTTCCTACAAGAAGAGGGAGCTTGAGAACTTCAAGCAGAAATAGTAACACTGAACTCCTCTAAAAGCAAGCAGTGGAGCGTACCTTTGTCCTGGTGCCAACGCTCGACTGTCAACCCATATATAAGGCAAGCAGGAGAATAGCAATATGACCTGTAATGGAAGGATGATGGGGAAGGTAGTGCCATTTCTCTGTTGTGCCTGCAAGGTGTAAGCTCACTCTGCTTTCATCTTTGCTAATGGAAGAGGAAACATTTACTAGCTGCAGGCTACCTCCAGAGGAGACACTGGCACAATTCCCTCGCAGAGTGTGGTTCCTGCAGGCACCAGGCTCTGAGAGCTCAGCTTTGCTTTGGGCTTTCAGCAGTTACCGCTCAGCCTGAGCCTACAAGAGCTGCACTTATATAAAGTCTCTCAACTGATGATCTCAGAATGCTACTCAAGCAATTCTACCCCATTTTGCAGATAAAGAAAATGGGTCATAGAATAGCCGAGTGGCAGCTCAAGATCACACAAAAGCAGTTAGGTACTCAGTGCTCCCTGTCAACCTTAGATAAAACATAGGATTTTGCTCAGTAGTTCTTAGTTGAATGAAACATGCTCATCCCTACTGCCAAATGGATAGGCACTGTATTCCCAGGAGACCCTCGAAGTAAAACTTTGAGACTTCTTCAAGTTTGAGTATTCCTCAGATGGGTCAATTAATTTCAGTCCCAATAAGCTCAGAACAGTAAAAAGAGCTCTACTAACCTTCCAGAAAGGGTTGCTCTGTCTGGACCACAAGACATGCTAGAGCATACGGCTAAATGACCTTGCATTTGTCAACTTCTTTTTTACCCTCAAACTAATAAACCCAGCACAACTCCAGTCATACCTAGATTCTACTTTCCAAAACCCACTGACTTGACCTCCTTATTCCATGTTCTGTGTCTCGGTCTGCTGGGTGACGAGGCAGAATAACACCAAAGGGAATCAGAAACACCAGAAAGAAACACTTTAGTTGAAGATTTTCAGTTTTGTGTCACCATGATTAAGTCTGGGGAACAGCAAACCATTCACAGCCACACAACCAAGGAAGAATATGACAACAGTAAAAGGCTGAGTACTCATCCCGGGGTGTAGCAGCTAACAGAAACAGTGACCATTTCAATGCCTGGTGACAGAAAAATACATAAAAATCAAATCATCAGCAAGTGAAAGTCTAATTGTAGCTACGTAGCTAATATTCCAAGCTCATACGGCAAGTCTTGAAATCACACAAATATCGTTAAAGAGAATTTTATTTGTCTTGAGAATATATTTACTCTATGAGGATCTCCAGTATCAGAGGGTATAGCCTTGGGGTAAGAATGTTACAAAGAATATTTTGTCAGTAGAAACACAATAGAAAAATTTTATGTGGTAGTTGCTTTTCATCATCAAATAGATGTTGCTTCTACTTATTCAAGTATCTGTGAGATTTTAGAGTGGTGGCCACTTTAGTGATAGAGCTAAAGCAGATAAGTAGTACTTTCTTTAGGATAATTATAGTAGTAGCTATTTTTCTGGTTTTAATACTGGGTTAATAGTAAATCAGCAATATCTGAAACTGCATTCAGTCACAGGGGTGAAAAATGCCTATTGAGTTACCAGTCTGAATTTTCTTTCTTTCTTATTATCTGTCTTACACAACATGTGTGGACGTTTGCCAGTCTCTCTGACTGACAGATGACATCTTTTTACTCCTTCTCAGTTAATATGAGTGTTTTTTCTCAGCTTGTTTTCATCTGTGGCAGGTATTTTTTTATTCAGCATACCAGTTGTCTTCTCATCTCTGGCTCATCTCTGGCCAAGGTGACTCCAGCCTATGCAATGATGAGGATGAAGGCAGGTAGTAATAATTGTGCATATATATACATGAGTTTTATGCTAGTAAGAAATGAACAACTTAATTCATTAAATTAGTAGCTTCATGGGGCTGAGTTCAGCAATGGTACAAAGTAATCAAACCCAGTGGAGTTATACAGATTTAATGCAAAGAAGAATTAGGTTCATTCAGACTATTGGTTTCTCATGATAGCAGGTGGAGAATTGTTCATTAATTCTGTTCTGGTTTTGATTCTGTTAATGACACCGTTAAGAGTGAAACTGAACAAATGCCCATACTCTTTTCAAAGACAAATCACAGTGTTGTCTCCTGGGACAAACAGATTAAAGAAGAATTCTGAAGACTCCATAACTGTTTAAATAATTTCCATCTCCTTTTCCTCAAGTGGACATCTTTGTTGCCATTTCAATCATCACATCAGTGCAAGCCTGTTTTCCAATGCCATGGAAACGTGTTCACCTTTCATGTCATGTCAAGGATCCTGTTGGCTTAAATGTTATCAGGGTTAATCCAGAGAGACACTCCAAACTTAATTATGTTACTAAACAAAATGCTGATGTAATAGGATTTTTTAGAGACATGTTTAAACCAGCAATGGAACCACAATAAAACCAGAGAAAATGGGTGACTTTATTTTAGTAAGTACTGAGTACAATGGAGTGATGTTACTCTAATTTTGAGAGATTAAATTTGTGCATGTTTCACAAGTAGGCTTCTCCCCTTGTATAATCCATTGGTCCCTCACTGCCTTGTTCCATATCCACTTGGATTTACATTGGCTGTGGTGGACTCCATCCAGTAAAACACATGTAGATTAGGATTAATGTCACCTTTAAACTAGAGCTGCATTAACAGCTTTTGGTGAAATTGAAAACTAAGAGGTTTACAGAAAACTTCACTCTGTGAATCCAGCTTGAAGTTGAAGTTTCAACTGGCACAAATGTTGTTTTTCCCTTGGGTGTTACTGCAGATCCCTTCCTTTACAGGGTGAATTGAACCTTTTTTTCATTAGGTACCCTCTGCTTGTGCTATCTCCGTGCCTCACAGTCAGTGCAACAGGTAGTTAAATGGGTGTAAAACCTGTCCTGGTCTTGAATTTTACTTATCTCTACCGACTACAATTGATAACTGCTGAGAAGACCTGCCACAGGTCCCTTTAGAAAGAAAAGTGGCAAGAGAAGTGAGTCAGAGGGAACGACAGGGTTGTGAAGCTTATTTTCCAGGCACCCTGTTCCTGAAGTTAAGATCATCTGACTTGACCATCCTCTTGATCAGACTGAGATGAGTGCAAAAGGAAGTGGGTCAGTGATGTTGTGTCTCGAATTGTGTATACATATTGCCTACTAGGGAACTACTTTTTCTCCCAAAGTCCTATTTAGGGCATTTGGCTTCCCAAGTGAATGTTGGTATGTGAGCCATGTAAACCATTGGGGTTTTTTGCCATCAAGTTATATATCTCTATGGTCTGTGTCTGTAGCTTTACTGGTTTGTCCACCTTTTATCTCTCTGCAGTGGCTCACACTGTTGATATAGCTATAGTAATTTCAAATTTATATACTATAGGTATAGTAATTTCAAAACTTAGAGCTGGTGATGAATTACTTTTCTTAGCTGAGAATCTTGCCTTGGTAGTTTGCACTTTACTACATTTACCCTTTCTAAACTCTGTAGGTTAGAGTTGTGCACAGTGTTTTAAGAGAAAATATTTTGATTTTGTACCTCCTGTTTATATGCTGGAGAACGTGTTTATTCTTCTAAGATTTAATTCCTGTTTACTGAAAGATTGTGTTGTATTTTAATATTTATGTGTTATTATGAAATGTTTGTGTTTTACAAAAGAAATTTTTCTAGTCAGCATCATAGCAAGTTAGCCAGAAACCAGGAGAGAAAGGTATTATGTATCTGTCATGATCCAACAAATCTGTGTTATCACTCAGATATCACTCACTCCCTATTCCAGAATGGAGCCTATACAACAGCTGCAAATTATGGACGTTATATTAAAACGCATTTGTTGTTTTATGGTATGTTGACTTTGATTTTTTTACTTTAACATAGCCTTGCCTTTGAAATTAATAGATTTAAACCTAGACCCAAAGTCTTCTGCAAACTTTCTTCTGATTATGTCGGTAAGTGGGACACGCCTGAGAGAAGGAATCTTAAAAAGCTACCAGAGGAGCTAAACCACCTACAGTTAATAGGGTCAGCATCCACTATACCTTCTCTGTGTGACCTGCAAATGGTCCTGACTGGAGACTTGCCAAGTGGTGACAGAACCAGCCTCAGTTTGTATCACCTCTCCTTCCTATCTTGGTGCCTGTGGTAACAGACTGTAACTCTCATATATTAACTCAACTAATACTTACCAACTCAAATACTCTCTCCTATAAAACAGAGAGGACAACTAATGAACAGAGGAACTCTGATCTTTGGAACCCATGGAATGATTTGTTTTTTTAAAGAGAGATACCAACCAAGTACTAAAATGCATTTCTGACAGTGACTAGCTACTCTGGGTTGTTTTTCTCTTTTAAAGGTCTGCATATTATGCGTGGGGCCTCACTAATTAGGATACTGTTCCTAATCCAAGTATAGGTTATATAATTAATGAACTGCTGGTTTGTTCTCTCTGTGAATCTCTCACTAAATTAAGAAATGTAGAGCAACAGATTGTTTGACACCTGGGCTCAACAAAAAATCAAACTATTTATTATGAATGGATTGATTCTAATATATTAAATGCATTATGAAATATGATTGTTAGAGATCTCATTATGGAATGAAATATCTAATAATGTTCTCTTGCTTTTCCAAGAATTCAAAATAAAAAGCGTATTTTCAACCTCTTAATGACTTCTACACGTTTCAGACTTATGTTTGAGGACAGCAATGAATCTGGCACTGTGACCTAGAAGTCAACACAACCATAAAAATGATTCTGAAGCCAATTAGATGAAGAGCCTAACTGCTTCAGAGCTACTGTAACAGATGGAAAAAGGCGATAGGTTCTTATGATTCTGAAATGAAAAACTAATGCAGATTTAAGGTAAGCAGTAATGACTCTAGATTTATTCATAAGTAAATGAAAAAACAGTGACACTCAAACAGCAGTAAGGTTATTCTGGCAACTCTTCTGGCACTGACTGGAGACTCAAGAAATCACCAAGGCAGTCTGTAGCTGGAGTTCAGGAGTGAGAAATCAGAACTCCTTTCTAAAAAGCTCAAAGAGAAATTGGTAACACCTATCAAGGCTTACATGAAAAAAGGCATTCTGATCTGGGAAAACTTCCTGCTGCCTTGTCTTGGTGGCATTAAGGTCTGTGTCATAAATTACCTTATTTATCAATGTCGTACACTGAGTCAGCTGTGGAAGTTCGGACTACAGCTGAATTAAAATTTTACACTGGAATAAAATCTAGTGAAATACATGCCAAAAAACCCGATCTATTCTTCTGGAGTCTAGGCTGATACTTTAGACTCAAAGCAGAAAACAAATGTAATGCCAAATTAAACACATTTATATATGAAGTGAAACAAGGCAATATATGTATACTCATTTTTAAAAGCTTCCTGTTTTGTAAGATAAGGCAGGAGGGCAGAGAAAATACAATTTGTTTCCTTTGTCTCTTCTGTTTCACATTCTGTCCTTTTTTTTTTTTCATTCTCTTCTCTTCTCTTCTCCTTTTGAATAGTATTGAACAAAGAATAATGTTTGATGGATGTTATTGGTACCAACTACCAAGCAGGTGGAATAGGAATAGAGGAATGAAGTGTTACAAAGGACATTGGCCTCAAGTTCTGTGTTTTGGGTTCATATTTTGCCCAATTCAGCTGTGCATCTCATGTTGGAGGCATCCTAAGGAGGAAGATACAGCAGATGATTTACCATTTTCCTTTTGTCATACATGAACTTTTTGTACCATGGTAATTATTAGTTCTGCTGAGCATATCCAGGCTAGACTAACTTACATGAGAAGTAACAGAAAAATAAAAAACCCCGACATGTATACCTAGCTTTAAAGAGGGTTATGTAATTAAAAAGTTGCACCTACACCAAAGTAACATTGAGAGCCAACCTTAATAACATCAAAAAAAGATGGTTGCTCCACTACTTATATATGCCAAAAATATTCTATAATCACTTGCTCACTTAATGTTAATTTTCAGAAGAAAATTTTAACAGCCCATTTTAAATTTTCTTCAAATATAGAAGATTTCCATTTTTCTATTCCTTAATATTCAAAGAATTTATCTATATTTTTGTAGCCATAACATAAGCTAGGTTATTGTACCGGGACTTGTAAATACCTGCTTATACTTAAATGCCTCTTCCTGCTAAGATGAAGATTTACTTCTTCCTGGAAGTTAGAATTCCTAATTCCACCAGACAGCAGTAAGAGTTGAGCCAAGAACTTTTATCTTGCTGAAAGATGGTAATGACAGACATAAGCTAACTTTTTCATGTATAAATAGTTACACATTTGATTAAAGATGATGGACTTGAGAGGATAAATTCTGTATTCCCCCATCTACCTTTATAGTATTTACTGAACATTCCCTGACATTTTTTATCAAATATGGTGTTTACAAGCTGTTGTGTTATATACAGAAACAGGGAAAACCATCTCATCAGAACCACACCTCATACAGCATACAGGCATTCCTGTGGTAGCTCCCCTTCCTCCACCATGACAATCTGCACCGTATTCCCAGCCATGAAAGCTGTTGTCTTCTTGTACAGTACTTTCTGCTAAGAGACCACCTCTTTGCTTTGTACGGAGGCTGCCTTTATTTTTGCATTATACAGAGATAGTGTGGATCAGTCAGGACATCTGGGCCCCCAGATTATATCTGCTGCTTCTTGAAAACAGAGCTGAGGATGTCCCATTTGAAGCTCTTCGGTTCTGTATCACATTTTCTACCTTCGCATTTACACTGTCACAGCTTGAATTTCATGATCTGGGCTGTAGTGAGGAAAAGAATAAAATGGGGTTGGTCTTAGTTTCTCTGAGCTGAGGAGATCATAGGATAAATTTTAATTTTTGGTGTATTTTATCATATGTCATAAAATGTGAGCATTTATCACGAAGCAATACATTTAATGCAAGGCAATTCTGCTATATTCACTGTTATAACAGGGTCTGCAGTCAGCCAAAGTCTGCCTGCGCATTTCCTAGCATTGCTAAAGCCAAAACTTTTAGAAGGTAACCTAGAATGACATCACTTTTAAACAGACAAAACTCAGCTAGATTAAGACCGGAGAAAATGGTCTTGTAAACACATCTTCCAATCATTTTCCACAGCATTGTCCTGGAGAAACTGGCTGCTCATGGCTTGGACAGGCTTATGCTTTGCTAGGTGAAAAAATGGCCTGAGTTACAAGTCCCTGTACAGTAACCTAGCTTATGTTATGGCTACAATACAAGGATGAAAGACGGACAAATCCTAAATGCGCCTTGCCCTTGCAAAGAGGAAGTAATGTTAATGGTATTTCTGGAAGATCATCTGTGAGCCCTTCTTCACTTAGTCTGCAGGGAAAAATAGCTTGGGACAAGGATCCCTCCCTTTGGATTTTTGTGTTCTGCTGGCTGGTGGGTTTATCCACTCTTCCGTTGTTAATGTGCTGTTCCATAACCTTCTCAACTGAAGTACTCACATGTGGTTGTAATGTATAATATAATGACTAACACACTAAAACTACTGACATATATGGCATTTTTTATAGTCCTGGGAAACTCTCAGGAGACAGGCCACAGGTTAAAAATTAAAATTTGCAATTATTTAAAAAAAATAAAAAGAAATCCTTGTTTAGATGATTCCATTAGCTCTCACCATTTCTAGTTACCATTATTATACCAATATCTCCCTGATTTGTCTTTTAAGAATGTTCATTCAGTTCTAAGTCCAACCTCCTCTCCAGCAGCCTTCCTATCCAATTAAGGATGCTTACTTGTCTTAACTTCCACTGCAGTGTTGTCCCCATCCTTCTTCTCTGCTGTTGTTGGCCATATTCCTGGCTTTGTCCTTGGTCTCTCTGGATGTAGTACCTTTCTTCTTCCTTGCATCTTGTGTTCAGACTGCATCCAACTCTTGCTGTCTCTTCCCTTGTAAAGCGTTCAGAATTCGTCTTGAAATTTCTGTCCCAGCATTTTCAAATCCTCTTAATGGTTTGGTTCTCTCCTGTACAATGATGGTCCAGGCAAGACAACGAACACTTCTGAGGTTTAGATTAAGGAGCCAATGCAAAGTGTGGAGTGGAGGCAGGACCAAGGTGCATAAAAGCAAGGGGCAGGGATTCAACAAATCATAGAGCTGCCTCAGCTAGAGCAGAAAGCTGCCAGAGCAGTGCTAGAGAAAGCATGAGAATGGGGGAAATGGATGTAGCCCTAAGACAAAGCATTTAGCAGTTATCTTCTGTGGTTAGAATTAAGTTTTTGTACCTCGATGTCTCATCTGTAAATCAGAGATAGCAACACTTCCACCTTTTTTGTCTGTCTTGTCTATTTATATAGAGAATCCCTTTGGGTAAGATTTTGTTACCTGTGAAAGTGTCTAGTACAAAAGAATCCTGCCTCACATGGGGAGTTCTTAATAATAAATAATAATCCTTACTGGAAAACACAGTTTTCTTGTATATAAATGTGTTCACTGAATTAGGGAAAGTGAAAACATTCAAATCTTTCCATAAAAATGAACCAGGCATATTTTGTTTTCTGTAACATCTTTGGCTTCCAGATGAGCACGTGAATGCAAATGCTGAAATAGCATGAGCAGGTGTTTTGGTGATATTTTTGATCTGAATGAAAAAGCCACTCTATCAGCTGATGCATTACTGAGCCATACAGAGAAAATTACCATCTAAGTATTTGCAATAATGCAGTAGAAGCTTGGTAGGTGAGGAACACCTGTTCATCCCTGCCATTATCTGTCTTAAAACCCTAAAATTTTCTCATCTTAAGACACCGTAACTGAAATTAATAAATAGTTGTCTTCACATATTTACTGGTCCATGTTAATCCATGTACTGCAGCTGAGATCTGGAGAACCTAGTCCTTTGAGTAGAGGAGACTTTTGTGATTAGGGAAGATGTGCCAGGTATAAATCCAGTCAGTTGTACTAGAAATGAAGTGGAAATTCAAGTTGGTACTTGCAGTACTATCGGTGGACATGCCTTTTGTCTGTCTGTAGGGCCCTGACATGGATCTGCAGCCATCAATAGTTCCTCTAGGAAGTTAGGAGCTTATCTCAAGGCTGGAAAGAGCGTGTTTCTTTCTTACGGTGTTCATATCTGCGACAATTATCCTGTAGGTAGGAAAACCTTCATGCAATCCAAACAGTGGTGGGAAAAAGAAGAGGAAGGGATGAATGAAGAAATGAATTAATGGCTTGAGATGTTTTTAGGGAAGGAGAGGAGTGGCGTCAGCCTCTGTTCCTGAGAATTTTCAGTTATACAGATTTGGAGCAGCTGAAAAATTTCAAACCTTTTTATAGCCTGGAGGCATTCTTTTCAGAGCTGTGGCCTGAACGGTTGTAAAGCAGAAAAGGCAGTTAGCCTTGACGTTCTCCATTCCAGGTAAATTTGTAACCACTGAGCTAATGGGTAAAAATGTACTGCCACTGTTGCTTCTTCTTTGGGGGTTGTATGTGTGTAAATACTGTTGTGAGAGTTGCCTCAGCAAGGGAAGTCTTCATTTGTTAATCTTGCTGGAGCTTTGGTACAGTGCCGAAGCTTGGCTGGTCATCAAATATTTAGAAGACTTTAAGAAACAGAAGTGCCTTCAGACTACAGATGGAACCATGATTAGCTGACAGAGAAGTGTGATATTTTGAGGATCTACTGTTTAGACTTAAGTATTTAAAGCAGGAATTAAATGTCTAAGTCCTTTAATGTATCTGTATCTGTAAAGGAAGGACATGGACCTGTTGGAACAGGTCCAGCAGAGGGCCACAAAGATGATCAGAGGGATGGAGCACCTCCCCTATGAAGACAGGTTGAGAGAGCTGGGGTTGTTCAGCCTGGAGAAGAGAAGGCTCTGGGGAGACCTCATAGCAGCCTTCCAATATCTGAATGAAGGGAGCCTACAGGAGAGCCGGAGAGGGACTCTTTGCAAGGAGATGTAGTGACAGGACAAGGGGTAATGGTTTTAAATTGGAAGAGGGGAGATTTAGATTAGATATTAGGAGGAAATTCTTTACTGTAAGGGTAGTGAAGCACTGGAACAGGTTGCCCAGGGAAGCTGTGGATGCCCCATCCCTGGAAGTGTTTAAGGCCAGGCTGGATGGGGCTTTGAGCAATCTGCTCTAGTGGAGGTGTCCCTGCCCATGGCAGGGGGGTTGGAACTGGATGATCTTTAAGGTGCCTTCCAACTCTAACCATTCTATGATCCTATGATCTATGGTGATTAGTCAATTCAAAGACTCCTGAAGACTTGAAATGATTGGGAAGGGTCTATTTTCCTTTAAGACAGTGGAAAGTAAATAACCAAGAGTGGTCATGGAAGTAGTTAAAAAGTAGTTAACTCCTTTACCAAAGCTATGAGGTAGTTCGATATGGACTGAAATATGTTGGGGAAGGCAAAGCTGCCAAAGATAAGTTTTGAGCTGAAGTGACTTTGTGTCTTGGCAAGCTGTGCATGTGCTGGAAGAGAAAATTTTGAGTGTGTTGCATATTTCATCCTTTGCATACTCAGATCCTTCAAGGAGCTGGCTGATCTTTGTGAGGAGTCAACATGAATGTTTGTGTGTTCTGAGTCACTCAAGAAAATACATCCACACTGCTGAGAGCTATGGAGGACTCAGCCGAGTAAGTAGCATCTGGTTCAGAAAAAGACTAACAATGACTTGGTGAGGATTTGCTTTTCTCTTCTGTTGCTTTCACGCTGATGGCACAGCAATCCTAGCTGATTGCTGTTTCACTCACAGGAAGTGAAAGGAGAAATTTTGAATCTCTCTCATACACCAGCTGAGGAGATTCTTTGCATACCCATTGACACAAAACCGTTTATTCAGACAATTTGCCATTCTCATCCCCTCAAACTCTTGTCCATCAACTCTGCTTTTGAGTGTACCTTTCCAAATAGAGCGGTGATTGCCTGCTGAGTCACCACTGGTAACTGCCCCTTATGCATGAGAGACATGTCAGAAAGCAGAAAGGGAAAGTTGCAGAGAAGCGATGCCTACAATCCACGTAATATATAGCAGCAAAGGAAGTACACCCGTCCACTTGCCTCCTGAGGAGGGATGAATATCTCACTGGGAAGGCTTCAGTCCAGTAGGCTGATACCAGGACATGGAATTGGTTTCAAAGTAGGCATCAAAAGAGATTTCCTTAATGCAAGGACTACCTAATACAGGAACTTATGAAAGTATGGTGATTTCCTGGTTGAAAGCACACTAATAATAACAATAATAACTCCAGGATTTACAGAAGATTCTGCCTGATTACCTACCCATCTCCTAACACCTGACTTTTGTTCCAGAGTTTTCACTCCTGCAGGAAACTGAGTGATCACTGCCATCTATTGGCAACAAATAAGCTAACATTACCGTCCCACTAAGATAATGCACCAGAAATTACATAATTTACCTGAAATTGAACATGCTATACTGTTAAAGATGATGATATATCTTCTCAGCCTACTGAATCTCATGATGATTTTTTTTTAAAATGAGAGCATTACACCACGTGAAATGTGCACCCTTTACGCTAGCTTTTCTTTATATTACTTAGATGTTTTTGTCTGTTACAACACAGCTTTCCATTTATATGATTTATATGAAACTGTGCTCATGTTTTCAACAGAGAACACCTGGCTGGGAGAGCTCCAGGAGATTAAAAAATTGGAATTCCCAAGTATGAGATAACTTGGTTGCCTGAGGGAGAAATTCCTTGCTCATGGCACAAATCTTGTGAGAAGTAGTACCATGAGATCTTCTCAATGAAGGGCACCAATAGCCACATTTTTGTTGATCATTATCACATTGGCCTTGGTAGAAAAAAAACAAGGAAACACTTGCTGTGTAACAAATACACTAAGTAATTTTCTTCAACATCTTTATTTTGATTGTTCAGCATTCAGAAGATTTGCATACCTACAAGTAAATAATTCAAAACTAATTTTAAGCACATCTTCAATGGCTCAATAGCCTTTAGAAGTTGTAGCTATTTATGCTGGAAAGACGATAGCATAAATTTACTGTGAGTGATGCCATAATTGCAGCTGTGTTATAACTAACACAAAAACCAAGTTTTTTGCTGTGTGCAGCTTTATACTTCAATTACATTATTTGGACTGTAGATTAGGAAATCGGGCATAATAAATTTGAAAGAAAGACTTTTTTTCCCCCATTGTTTAGTAAATGGCTTATAGACCTTCCTAAACACATTGAGAGAAGTTAAGTCCACTTACAAATTAACTGATGTATTTTTTCAGAAACCTCAAATTTCATCCATTATATTTGTGTTGACAACTATAGGCTAGGATTTGAATTACTTCAACTGACATTTTTTTTCTCTAAATAATCCCTGTATAATCTAGATTCACCAAGCAAGATGAAAACCTATATTCTATGTGAAAGCAGAATAGTGATTCAAATAGGTAGCCTAAGATTTCATTTCTCATTCATTAAACTAAATGTTTCCTTGGTCCTTGGAGCGGTGTAGAAAACTTTGGAAACTTGAACCCCCCAAAAAGTTATGACCAAACATAAGACATAAAATGTGCTGATTTACCATTCAAAAAACTAAATGGATGAAAAAAGTTGTTTCTGGCAGTATTAAGCAGCTATACTTCATAGGAACATATGGGCCATTATTAGGGGATATTTGTTTTATTATTTTCTATATAGGTGAGTCTCTTCCAAAAAACTTAATGTGTTACTTCCATGTATTTGGGGCATGTTTGGCTGTTTTTTTGTGTCCAGGTAGAAGTGTGCTAAGCCCCTACCCTGACCCTGACAACCAGTCAGCCCAGGGGTGAGACAGGGGTTGCTTGTTAGAGCTATGGGCAGAGGAGGGCTTGTGCATCCACAGTGGCAAAACAAGAACAGGAGGTGATGTCATGCTCACAGTTTAATGGAGCAAGATATTTTGGCATCATCTCTCAACCAGCCTCAACTGTCCCCAGGAACTGCTACTCACATCAGGAAACCACTTGGCACAGACCAAGGATTTCAGGGTTGTGCACTGTGGAAGCACAAGGCAAGCAAAGCGACCTGACAAGCTTTATGAATGTTTATTTGAATTTTGTAAGAGAATATTTTCATAAAGTTGTAATCCTTTTATCTCAAAAGGATTGCTGCTTAAATTACTGTTAACAAAATCACGAGTGGGAGGCAACAGAGGCCTGACTGTATTGAGAAGATCGAAGCATGCTGGAGTATTTTTGTTGTAGGTTTACTGTATTAAATTATTTAGGTACTCTAGAAGAGAAGAAACATTTCATTATTAATACAAGAAATACTACATTGCTAACTTTAGTTTAGACTTATTTTGTTTTTTTCAGGAGACTGTCTTTAATTTGCCTTTATCTAATAAATAAGATTTGAGAAGTTATTTCTTTAAAAGAAAACAAAATGTTGTTTTTCTGTACTTGTTTATGTCTATGGGGAAGGAGTGGTTTCCACACCCAAGTCAACCAAGTCTGGAAATGAGGAGGTTTCCTGCTTCTTTTATACTTCACTTCTTCTTGTTATAATTTATCCTTGTCATACCTACAAGGAGAGGAAAACAGTTTTAAAAAAGCATTAACTGTGGCTTTGTATTGTTTGTCCTGCTGGTCAGGCACCTGGACCTTCAAGACACCTGTGTGCCTCTGCCTCAGTCTTCCCTCTCTTCCCTACTCTGTACATTGGCCAGATGAAACTGAGAAGGTTGGTCCTTCTCAGCCAGCCAGGACTGCATCCCTTAAAATGCTACCTGAGTTCGGAGCAGCTGAAAGCAACATCCTCAGCAGATTCATGTGGCTCTGTTGGCCAACTCCAACAGCTGCCAAGACAGAATTTTCTCCTCTGTGAAGCAGTGATGCCTGTACTAGAGACAGACCACAGCGTTTCTTGCCTTTGCTATTCTTCTCTTTAATCTTTCCCTTAATTTGCCCTTTGGTTTAAAAAAAACGGGATCAGAAAGTCCTCAGAAAGAGCTCAAGATCCTCTCAGCTCATGTTTTATCTTTTTTCTGAAGACTGCCAAACTGAGAAGTTTTTTTTCTTACAAAGAATGAAAGCAGGAGAAAAATAAGAACAAATATTGCTGACACAGAAGCCCTACTTCACATACATATATATTTGTAAATATAAATATATTACCTATATTCATTTCCTCTTGCTTTCCTATTTTCCTCATACTTAATAAGGCTTAACAAGCATTTAGTGGTGATTGCTTAATGCAGGAATAAAAAAGCTACACTCCCTCAGTTTAACCCCATGCCCTGTATCATATTTAATTGCAATAATGTGCAGTGACAATCTCATGACATTTCCTTTAATCAGCTGGGTTCCCTGAAATTAGCTCCCCTAATTTTTGGCCTCTCGTTGCCTACTTAGAAACTTCATGGCAGAGGACAGCAACAATTCATTATGGCCAGCTGGAATAAGGATTTTGTTTCTCACAAGAAATATCATTTTAAAATACATGTACACACACAGGCATACATATACACTACCTTTTTTACATATGTATAGACACACATACACACACACCTACACACACATCCTCCTGGATCAAGATAAAATGTCAGAATCTAGACACTTTTCATGGGAATGAGATCCCTCTAATGTTTCTCTTGATTTGCCAGCTGCCAAACTCCTTTGCTTCCCACCCCTCTGATTGCTTTCCTGGATGCTCAGCTGCCCAGCTGCCACAACGGCTTGTTGGCTGCCCGAGGAGCCAGCTGCTCTGACAGGGAAATGGAGGGTCCCGGGGAGCCGGCAACCTGCCCACCCCACTGCCAGCCAACTGGCTAGTGCCTTGTCAAGGCAGGCTGCTTGGAAACCCGTATTATTCCTGTTGAATTTTTTGATGGACTCCTGCAGGATCCATATGTCCTGTTTAATCAGTACTCTCTGATGGAGCAGTATTCCTTCAGGGACAAAAGCTAGTGAGCTTGGGTGTTTCTGTGGTATGTAGAAGTGCTCTTCTCAAATGTATCCTTTAGTTACGACTGCACTAATGCCTGCTCAAAGCACTTTCAAGTTGTGCTGATGTATCAGAACAGTATTCAAATAGGACTCAAGAAAAATGAAAAGAGAACCACGGAGGTCCTGGAAGCTGACGACAATGAAAGGCACTCAGGTATTACAAAAAAGAAGCACACAGGGAATTTCAGAAGGATAGGGATGATCTAAGAGAATGGGGGGAATTTTTTTTTGGAATTCCTCACGAGCCAATGTCTTTAACTTTTAGACATTAGAAAGCTATGACTATGTCATGCTTCAGAAATGCTCAGAGTCAATTTATAAAAGCTCAGGATTGTTGCATGAGTAGATAATAGCTGAAGAACATAATTTGTGGTTATGGAACAGCAAAGCCAAATTCATTGCCTTTCACTTACCTCAGTAGCAGGTCAAATGCCAATATAATGCCCTATGCCAGAAAAAATGTTTTGCTTTGGGATTCTTTCAGCTAGTAAATAGCATAAAATGCAATTAACACACCAACCAAAACCTATTTAAGACAATTCATATTTGAGAAGAGTGTATGAAATGTATCAGACTTATCATGTATCAGGCATGTATTTGGTGACATTTTGATGATGGTCTTTCTCCACAAATTATTATATTTAAAGCAGTATTTCTCTTGTAAATGCACTTCCCCCAGTTTATAAAAGTTTGGGTTTTTTTTTTTTACTTCCATTTTTTATTGTTCAACTTAACTCTTCCTGTGGAAAGCCCTCTTCATTTTCTAAGAAAATAATGTGAATATAATATTTAGACCAATACCTATATCCCTCCGCTTTTCCCCCTCCATATATCGAACACATATTCTTTACTTTTCCTAATTTCCTCTCCTACTCCAGCTCACGATCCTTTTCGTCTTCTCTGCCTAGTCTATTTATTTCAGTTCCTTCTTTTTTTCTTCATTTGCTTCAGTTTCTTCACATTATAGAAACGGTGGAGTACAACTTTCTTCAGCCTTTTCAGGATTTTCTCTGTCTTTCCATTTCTTTCTCCTTGCCCTTCTGATTTCACTGTAACAAAATTCTTCCTGCCTTTTAACATTCAGCTTTTTTATTTCTTCTTAATCACCTCCTCCTACTCTGCATTGACTCAGACTTTCTTTTCCTCCTCTCTTAACCCTTCCGTGCCTTGCATCTTTCCTCCTCCCTGCATTGCTACTTCTGCGCTCGCTCAACAGTCCTTTCAACAATTTTTCTACCTCCTCCACTCAGCTTATTATCTTTCCTACTTAAATTTTCTCCTTGACTCATTTAGTGTTATTATTGTTAATAATAATAGTAGAAAAGAAGCTTTCCACGGAGAGCGAAAGAGAAGGTCTCTGCCAATGAACTCAACAATACAAAAAGAGATTATAGAGAGAAAGGTGAGGTGAATAGGACTGAAAAAGGCAATGTCACCTAATAGGACAATGAAGTCCTTGTTGTTTAGTTCTCCACCATTTTGTTGTTTAAGTTATCTCCTACTAGAGGAAAATTGAGCTAGGGATTAAAGTACCTACAAAGCTCATTTTAGATAGGTAGCTGCTTTGGATAACTGAGTGGGAGTGCTTTGACTGTGTCACTGCAGCCATTTGTCAGAGACATCTATATTATTCTTTCTTTTCCAGAATTGTCTGCAGTATTTATTCTTCTGCCCTACAGAGCTGACACTGTGTCATACAGAAGAAAAAGGGTAGGTTGGTCTTTTTTTTTTTTTTTAATCTGAATTACTCTCCAAATATTTAGTAGGGCTTACATCCAAACAAGTTAAATCTGCTCAAGTCAGATTTAGTAAAGGTCCATATGTTGCAGGCAGGCAGCATGAGAGGCTATCCCTACTCTTAGTCTTCCTCCTCAAATGGCTAAGGGTCTTTGTCTGGGCCAAGAAGATCTGCTTATCTTAGATCCATTAGCTTTAGCAACACATTTTTTCAGTGTTTTATAAACTCTCTAAAGCATCATGTCTGGCAGCTGAAATCTATTTTACATTCTTTTATTTAGAAGAGGAGGGAAGAAAGGGCTTGGGACACAGCCTCTGCCTAGCCTTCTGTTGTGTTTTGTGTGTCTCGGTGCTGCCTAACAGGTGAGTGCTAGCACAGCTGCTGTAGGAGCCTTGTGTTTGCTCAGCAACGTATTCAAATCCCTGCAATGATAATGAAATGAGAATTGTGGAGGAGGGAAAATGAGAGATGAGGCAGGAGAGCTGGAGCAGTAGTGAATGCAGTACTGGGCCCACCTCCTGCTGAGTCAATTCTCTTTTGGCCTCTTGGGAAAGAAGGTAGAAGAGCAGGGCATCCCTCGTAAAGATTTTTAGTTCCTTTCACTCTCCATGCACTAATGAATTGCTACCTTTGGTTTTTATGTTTATATGAGGATATCTTTCAACCATGTCAACATGGTTGAAATGGCCAATGCAGTCAAATGTTGTCAGGACGGGCAGGGGGCATCACAGTCTCATCTGTAGCCACATTTATGAACTCCGTAAGTCAGCATTGCTTTTGGAAGATGCAGTCCTGCCTCTCCCTTGCTACCAGCTCTTCACTGACATCTCCACGGTATCTGCTTCTTCATATCTACAAAAGGAGTTGTGAGCCATACAGTGGGCTGCATGGGGAAACTAGCCATTAGGAAATAATTTCTGCTTGAATCAGCATCTTGTCCCAGTTCAGCAAGCAACCACCTGAACTCCTGTGCCAGCCTAACAGGAGTGGCAGCCTAACAGAGGTGGCATCTCAAGAGCAGAAATTTGGTGCCAGAGGCACACAGTGTATGGCATTGATCTTTTTGGCAGCCATTCCAAATTACATTGTTTTAAATTGTGCATGAAGCTACAGACAAATAATATAGTTGGGTGAGAATTCACTGCCTCAGGCCAACCAAAGAAAGATTTTAACAAGGTATAATTAATGTTCATGTTACTTTCCAGTTATGAAGAGTGGAGTAGTGTTGAGAGGCAAAACTGAGCTGTGGGTAAATCACTGCAGGTGGACTTTGTACGCTGTCCTCTCTGTTCTTCAGGTCAAGCACATAACTGACATTGTCATTCTGGTAAAAAGGCATCTCCAAATAGGCATTTATCGTCCAAAAAGCAGTCACCAACCAATAAATACCCTTCCCCAATGCTTTCCATTAGACAGGACAAGCCTCTCTATCTCTGCGCCTTTGATGCATCATCTGGGAATCAGATGCCCTGGCCCCTTGCCAGCGCCCACATTTTGCTGCCTGTCAGAGCAGGGTCAGCAGCTTCCCTGAGTCTGGGAAGGGACCATATGCACGGTGACAGGCAACGCTGCTTCCAAGCAGCCGAGTGAGCATCTTGAGGGCTGCCTTAACGATATCTAAACATGGTGTGCCTTGTAGTAATCCTGCCAGTGATTGGGAAGCGTTGATACATCTTCATTTTTTCTTTTTTTTTTTTTTTTTTTCCCTGCTCCATTTGGTCCTTTCTATGCCAGCAGAGCTCCCATTTTGTTACAGGATCCCCAGTTTTACCAGAGAGATGACACTGATGTAAAGTGGGTTACCTGAACTGAGGAGCCTCTTCAGTGGTGGACAGAAAGGGATCCAGTGGAAGCTATTAGACAGGCACAGCCTAGCTCCCACAGGGTCGCACTGCAAGGATTTGTGGCAAAAGATGCAATAATTCAGAAGCAGGAATGCACAACCTCAGCACAACTTCCAGCTTTAATATTGGTTTCAAATAAACTGAAAATAATCTCCAGCAACAATACAGCATCTAATTAACACAGCTTGATTCTCTCAGTCAATCTTTATTCCCTTAAAAATGTCCAAGTCAGTTTGACAAAAGAACTCCACAGAAAAAAGGAAAACCACCACCAGTAACGATAAAACCCTCACCATTATTAAAATTGAAACATAAAAAAATACACAAAGTGTTACTTACCTTGTTTATTAAATTGTCATAGTTCAGGGACCAAGAAACAAATGTTTCACAGAAATTTTGTGTGCTTAGTATGTTTTCTTCTTCTTTTCCTTGGCAACAAAGAACTTAGTATATGGTTTTCTGTTTGTTAAAAATACAAGAGATGTGTAAAAAAATGCATGAGTGAACATGTTTGATACTCCAGCTGTAGTGTCATGTTATTTTAAATGCGCCTGTTGTGATAGGACAAGAGGTAATGATTTTAAGCTGAAAGAGGGCAGATTAAAACTAGAGGTAAGGAAGAACAGGTTGCCCAGAGAGGTGGTAGGTGTCCCATCCCTGGAAAAAGGTAAATATTTCAGATATAGAAGTGCCATGACAGAAAGAGAATAAGAAAGAAGACAAAAAAGAGACACAATTGAAAAGAGTTTGGAAGATCTAGGGGTTTTATTTTGTTATTATTTTGGTGCTGGGTTCTGCAACGACCCAGTCTTGTCATAGAGGAGAAGGGAAAGCAAAATGAAATGCTTGTTCTTTTCAAATTTATCAGAAAAAACACGTTTACATAATGGGTAATTTATTAGTGCCACGCATGATCGTCAAATCTTCAGCTGCGACCAAGGACATGGCAAGGTCTTTAAAAGCATTTCAAACCTGATGTTAACAAATTAAACACTTTATTTCTTTTGTTTATGAGATCCAAAGACATTGATACAATTTTTTATAATGGGATTTTCTCTGTCATTGGCTATAGACTTCTACAAATTCATTTTTATCGAAGGATGACATCTTAAAAATAGACAAAATCTACTATCAAATATTCCTCCAATCTGTTTTTTAATTTTGGAGAACTAATAAGAAAGGTGGGGGGAAAAAAAAAAGATGAAGTTTTTGGTCCCACTGCCTCTATTAACGGAACCATGCTGCACACAGAAGTAATCTATTGAAAATAACCAGCAACTTTATCCAAATGAATTTGGAAGTTATAGGACTGCTGCTCACCTATTCTATTTCCATTGCTTTAATGCCATGTTTTCACTAGCCACCTGATGAAAATAGGGACCATTCCTTAGGCATCCCTTTGATGCCTCATTTTCTTCAGGAGGGAGAGAAGAGGAAAGGATTGGTATTTTTCCCTTCCTCTGAGTCACTGGAGACTTTCACAGCTGGAGACAGTATGTCAAAAAGATCCATTAGTAATTCATTAAATTCTCAGCTGCTTGGCCAGTGTATCATAATCACAGGCTCAGATACAAATCAGTCACCAGGGCTGGAGTCATCATGAAATTTTTCCTCTAGGTCAGGTAGGCAGAAGCATTCTAACATTCATAGCAAGGGGATGACCTGCTTCCTCAGGTCAGTTTATTTAAAAAATTCCCTACTCCTGCAAGGCCTTAAGGCTTTAGCATTGTTCTGGATTTTTTCCCTTATGTTCCTTCAGACGTTATAGATTTGTCTTTTGGCCTGTTACAGGCATTTTAAGTTTGGTCTAGACTATTTAAAAATAATGTGTCATCCCAAGTCTGTAAGGGCATGTGGACTGCATGTTTTATACTCTGTTTGAAGTAGGTCTCTATTGCACTTTTACTGGTAATTTCAATTTTATATACAGAATGACCATGATGGACTTTTCCAAATTCATGTTCCTAAATTAAAGAGTTCCCTAACATCATATTTCTGTTTTCAGAGTAGATATTTTTAGGCTAACCTCAAGGTTCTCTCTGATAAGCTTGAGTCCTTTGCTTAATGTTTTCCAAACTTAAAAGCATTTCTTTATTTGTCTCCAGTTTTCATTATTCCTCCTGAGGTGTGAAGTGGTGATTCAAGTACAAGGTTTGAGCAGCAGTTTCATCAGTGAGAAATAGTATTAGTTGAGATTCTTCTTTCTGGACATCAACAGCATTGCTCTGGCCAATTATGACTTCTTTTTTTTTTAAAGCAACTGTTTTTCAGGTAGGAATCCACCCTCAAATACCTTCACTCTCTGCATCTGGCTGCGTCCTGATTGATTGTGCCCTCTTTGTCTCCGCACCCATATTGGCCAGCAACACAGGCCAGTTTTCTTTATCACTTGCCATTCTAAAAACCTATTCCTGCTGAAAATCTCTTCCCATGTCAACACTGATGTGTGTGCTATTCAACTAAATGAGTTTACCTGCTAATATTTTTATTATGAAGCTTCTCAATGAACCAGTTGTTAATCCATTGAAATCAACTCATGTTAACTTTCAAAGTTCTTGACTACACTATCATATGGCACCAAGTCAAATGCTTCTTAGAAATCTCCTGCATTGACACCATGGCTGTGCAGCAGGTCTGGAAACTTTGCCAGCCTACTGAGAAATCAGAAGTCACCCACAAGAGACCACTGTGGAAATCTATCCTTGATGTAATACATCATCAGAAAATGACTTTGCTGCAAGGAATGACATCAAATGTCTGAACTTCTGCTCTGGAGGTGGCATGAACCTGAGCTGGCTGACTTTCTCATTTGGGGTGGTCCCCACAGCTCAGCTTTTCTAAAGCTTTTAAAGTCTGCTCTTTCATCACTGACAGGACACTTCCTTCAAAATTTTCTATTTTTTTTAAAGAGGATTACTTCAGCAGAGGGGGTCAGCGAGCTCTAGAGTCAGGCCATTCTGATGCAGCACACCTCCAGTGACTCTCCATCTGTGGTGAAGGCTGCCATTGAACCTTTCCCTCCAAAAATAACTAGGTTCAGGTTTCTGTGATTGAAGGTTCTAATTGTGAGAGGAATAAAGCACTTTTTCTGAATCTGAAAAGGATTTCAATGTAGGGTCTTCTGCTTGGTATTGCCCTAGCTGACAAGCCCTGAAAATGCCACTCAGTTTTTGGTTTTGTTGAAAGGAGATGGATGTGTCTGTTTAGAGGGTGGTCCTCACGCTGGCCAGACAGAGCTCTTCAAGGAACCCATGTCACATGCACAGGTATTCTGGTCATCAGTCAGCTTTTTGGTGATGTCAGTAAGTTCCTGTCTGCTGTTGCAAAGAGCACGTGGTGAAGATGTCTTCTGTGTCAGTCAAGAGATTTATTTTTGACCCACTTCATCTGTACATTAATTCTTTTAACAGCTATAGTAACAGGTGCAATAAGGGATCATTTCCTCAGAAACAGGACTTTGTCTCCTGTAGTACATCCAATACAGCTGAGAATCCAGGATTGTGTTCAAAAGGGAAAGACTCAAACCAGTGGGACTATTTGGTATCTATTTTTGATTTGATGATGGGATAAGATAACAGCAAGTGCCAGCTGTAGGACTCTTGGAGCGGTCTGCTACTTCCCTCTTAAACATAATTTTGGTCAAAATCAAAAGCTGACAATAAACCAACCAACTATTGGAGATCTTCTCAGATAAACCATCAGTCTTCAGGGTCATGGTAATACAAATAATTTATTTCAAATCATCTATGTCACAACGTTTGTGAAGGAACTGCAAGCAGTTCAAAAGGGTCCTTTGGTCAGACTGGTTACTGCTCAGCCCTCGAGACCCTTCCTCAAGGGTATACCACTCCTGGGCCCCGCAAAATCTGTTGAGGTTTTAGAGTCTCTCCATTTTTCTTCTTTGGAAAGTTTGCAGAAGATCTTGCCCAGGGAACAATCTAAACGGCAAGCAATGTTCATTTCTTGCTATTAAGTTCCCAATATCAACTGGCCTAAGAAAGAAACTATTTGAATTAGATTCTTGTGAAATAGCATCTACAGACCCAGATTCTACTTCTGAAATCAGTAGCTTCTCCCGTATGCCTCCTTCAGCTCAGTAGTCCCAGCCTCAGGCAGTCAGTTGGTGCAACAGCAAAACCTTCACTACCAAAATCACAGAATCTTCTTGGTTGGAAGGGACCTTTGAGATCATTGAGTCCAACCAACCAAAAAAAAAAAACCGAAAAAACAACAAAAAAGCCCCAACACCAAACACCAAAACCAAAACCAAAATTGTTTCAGGAAAAATAAAAGGAGGAAGAAGGACTTATTTCATACCCCACCACACTCTCCTCCTGACTTTCTCCCCTACCCCCTCTTTGCCTCCTGCTGAACAACCTATAGATTAGTTTTGGGGGTTTTGCTTGGAATATCTTGGTCAGAAGCTGCTTCATGTTTTCAGCTGAGCCTTCCAGAGCACAGGGGAGCCAAAGGTCCTCCAAATGACTCCTTATGTCTTAATTGCAGGTGTAAAATGCCCCTCCAACCCAAATGGTGGTGACTTCAGGGTAGAATTTCTTAATGATAAAGCCAGTAAAGATCATTATAGCTTTGTAATAAAAAATATTTAGATATGTTTATAATAATACAACTAATCTGCTATTCTTAATTGAAGAGACAATGAACTTTATTTCATGGAATAAATATTTGAAGCTGCTACCTAAAATTCAGTTAAGAACATCCCATGTTCTTAAACATGCTGAAAAATGCTGAAAAATACCATCAAGTTATGAGATGACCTAAGTTTTAAGTTGTGAGATATATATATATATATATGTATATGGCACACTGATTCTCACATCTCTTTCAGTATTACTGGTTTACTTTAACTGTATAGCCTTCCACTGTCATTAGCATGTTTCTACCTTACATGCTGCTTGCAAAAAAAATCTGCAGATTCATAGAAATAAAGGATTGCAAAAAATATTCAAAAGATCATCCGATCAAGTCCTTTGCACTGAGGCAGAATCCAGTATATTTATATCAGCCTCAACAGGCATAAATATACATGGCTGTTTTAAAATTCTGATTTTAAGGAAATGGTGTGATCTGAAAACAGCTGGAATCCTTTTTTACTTAACAGAAATTACAGCAGCCATCTATAAATCACTGCCTTGGCTAATACATTCATATTTTTGAGGTCATTTTTCACTTTCTTACCTCTCCTTTATTAACAACCCTGCATTAAAACCCAGCTCAACAAAGTCAACAGGAAAATTCCCGTGGACTTCAACGGAACCAGGTTTTCTCTCTGTTTTTCTTCTTGATTTAGCTGAGTGGCCACAGAAATCTTTGGCTGACAGATTTATTTAGAAACAGTGAGACACCTAAATTTTAAATCTTTGATTTAGCCTGTCTTTTATTTGCGTGTGTGCTTTGGGAATACATTTAGATAATTTTTATATTTCAGTGTAAATCCTAAGGTAAAATGTCACTACTAAACCAACATTTACCAAATGTTCATTTATCAGATTTGGCTTGAAGTGTTGAGCTTGAAGGGAAAAATTAAAAGTTAAGTTTCTTACTGAGCCCTGATGACATAGGTATAGTTGGCTCTGCCTTGGGCAGTGGAAAGCATTAGATCATCTCTCCAAGTCCCTGTCAGCCCTATGATACTTTGATTTAACTAGTTTGCTTTTAACTTCAATCAGACAGACTTGTGGCTAAGACAGATCAGAAAATGAAAAGAACATGCCACAGGAAACAAATGTGATGTACTTGTTTAAATCCATTGGCTACAAGAAGCAAATAACCAGACTTATTTAGGCTCACTATGAACAGGTTTTTAGTTCCTAAATAAGATACTGAGTGCAGTCTTAAGATGCTCTCTTTGATGTAAATCTCATGCTGTGGTTCTTTCTCCATATAATGATGGGGAGGCACATTAGAGCTACTAACAAAAGGGACAATGTAATGGTGACCCGAGAATGTGTTTTCAACCTGCCAGAATGGCCTGGGATTAGTAAAGCGGTCATCTTCCTCTGATTGCACTCTGGTTGCTGTTCTTTCAAGCGCTCTCTGAAGAATTCAAATATCAAAACAATTTAAAAAGAGACAATGCTTTCCACAATAATAGAAAACAAATCTTTTTTTTTGTTTGTTTGGTTGGTTTTGTTTTTACATAAGTCTTTAAGGTTCTTGGGCACAGAAAGAATCTGAAAAAGCTACTTAAAACTTGTGATTTAGAAGTGCTGTGCCTCTAATTGATTCTTTTCATTTTAAGGCTTGCTCCAGCTCCCACAGCAATAAATGGGAACCATTGCAGTAACTTCAGGGCCTGATAGATCTGCCTCTCAAGATGCTCTGCAGGGACACCCACTCTCTTGTTTCCTTGACTTTTTGTCTTTTCTTTTGAAAATACACAAAGGATAACATTAAAAAAAAAAAAAAAAGGAAAAAACCCAAAAAGTTCTGGTAACAAATGAAGCAACCAATCTGTCAGTTTGGTTTAATTTAAAACAGTAATTAAAAATGAATTTATTGCCCTGTGGATGGGTATAACATCAATCCAAGGAAAGAAGGAAGCAGCTTTTCCAAAGGAGGGAAACAAGTCACAGCAGAGGTAAAGAAGGGAAAAACTGGGTGGCTCATAGTGGTAAAGGGCCTAGTTGGGTTCTGATACAAAGCTTTAAAATCCTTAATCCTAAAAATTTACGTTAAAGAACAAAATTTAGTGGCCTTAGTATTTGTAACAGTATTTGTGTCTTAGAAACCTACCGAATGTGGGTGACATATTTTATAATCTTGGCTCAAGGAGTCACAAACTTTTCCAAACTAGCCACTCCAGGATGATGTCCATCAAGATTGCACAGTCGGCTTCAGCAGTCTGCAGACCTCTTAGATCTTTTGGAGGGATGTAGGGGAAAGAAGAGGGGCTATTTATTTGCCTTTTGGAATGTTGCTTTTAATTTTTATGAGGATTCTACTATATGTCTCAAACAGTCACCAAGTAAAGACTTTGGTTTCTTTATGAGCAGAAAAATTTTTGTCTTAACAGTGCCACAAAGATTTCCTTCCCGTGTGACCTGCTCCCAGGGCTAGAAGTAGATGTAAACCTAATCCATGACTAGTTATGAAGTTGGGCAGAGGAGATAGAGTCAAGATAGTACTTTGGTCATTTCCAGAGGAGAATTCAGTCCCATTCTGTGGTAATACGTGTCTCTCAGGATAAAATAAAAGCAAACAAACCAAAAGCAAATGGAGAGAAGCTTTGGGATTTGTTTTGGACCTGCTTTATTTCTCAGCTTACCACCGCTCTCCCTTTTCCTCTTCACTCAATTTAACTGTCAGCTTCACCAAAGAAAACCCCCTATATGTCCCCAATAAAATGTAAAAGCAGGAGACCACGAAGTGAGAAAGAGGTTGACACTTCCCTTCTGTTACCCTGGGAATCCACAGGTCAGACCGGTTTATCTAGTGCAGTACAGTGACTTCTAAAAAAAATTTGTGTGATAAACCCCTTTATAACCCTTTATTAGTTAAATTTGGTTTGATCCCTGATCTTTGTGGCACCACCTCCCCAAAGGTGAGGACGGCACAAAAGTAGGAGGATGTGGGGAAGAAGCTGGATTCCCTTCTCCAGCGATGACACAGCCCCCGTGAAATACAGCCCTGAGCATACTCTGCCTGAGATGACCAGAGAAGGGCATGAATGACTCATGACCAAATAACTCAGGGCAAATGAGTTTTGGGAAAAAGACATGATTTTGTAGGGAAACGTCATATGTCAGACAGATGCAGAATAGTTTAAATCTCTTTCAAATCTAAATTCCACATTCGCACATATTCAAGAATACCTCAAATCCTTTTTATTTTTCTCCCACTCTTATTAAGTAAATATTTCAGTGGTACCTTCTGAAAAAGAGTTATACTTTCAAATTCTGTCATAATGTGAACTATTGTCTGGTATAAATTTAAAAATTTGTATTGCTTTTCAATCTACACCCAGACCACCTGTATGTACTGCTCTCTGAAAGTTGAGATCTCATGCACTAATTATTTGCTTACATATTTATGGCTCTAGGAGGCAAGATTTTTAACCTGTGGGATTAAAGCTTTCATTAGGTCAGTGTCTTTTCTGCTAGCTTTTCATAAAGTCTCATTGCCAAAAATTAAAAAAAGCTGTTTTGGAGAAACAAACTTTTATAAGGTCCCTAGATTGTGAATTCACCTGCCAAAGACAGTCTACCACTTTCCTTGCGATCAAAACAAAATCAAATTTATACACACTTCAGACTTCACTCAGAGCTTCTTTGTTCAATAAGAAAAGGGGGGAAAAAAATAGTTCTCTTGCTGTATTCCCAAGAGAATCCCTCTAAGTTAAAGCACATTTTAATCTCTTGAGCCGGCAGCTTTATTAGTAAGCGTTTCTCAATCTTCAGGGAAATCTAATTTCACAAATAGATCAGAGCCACTTCAAACGCAGCTTTCAGTTGCCATCCACCGGGGGACAAACGGGGAGGAGGAAGTTTGTCAGAAAAGACCTTCTTTGAGCCCAAGAGTGATTACCAGAGGTGTCTCCATCGACTGCCACCCACCTAAAGTCGATAGTACTCAAATGAGTACGCCGGTGCGGACTATATAAGAGAAGCGCATGGCCCTGGAGGGCGCATCCCCCCTCTCCGGGAGCAGCTCCGACCGCCCCGCTCCGCGCCCGGCGGAGCCTCCGCGGGGACACGGGCTCTCCGGCGACGGCAGAGGACGGCTCTCCCCAGCCCGCACGCACTCAGCCAGACCTGCCTCTGCTTGAAGGTAAGCAGCTCCGGAGGGGCCCTTTAGCGGGGAGCGATGGGGTGTCGCTGTCCCTGCAGCGAAGCCCGAGTCGTTCCCCGGTTACTCCGCGGGTTTGCCGTGCGCCCCGGCGGCGGCAGAGGGAGGGAGAGCCCGGAGCCGTCGGGGAGAGCCGGCTCCCTTGCGGCTCCGATTAACTCTTTCGCCCAAGAGGGCTTTGCAAAGGAGGCCAAGTACAAAATAGTTTGTAAATAACAGAATTTTCCTCCCTTCCCCTTAATCCTAACGGTTTGCTATAATTAGAATAGCTTACTTAGGGGCATTAAGCACTGCTCTCCAAGCCTCAGCCCCTTGTAATTGTTTTTGCCCTTTACACCCTGATTTGCAGCGGTTCCCGCTGTAACACATCCCTAACTGAACTCCGTCCGGTTGCCCGTCCGGACGCTCTGCCCCCGAAAACCCACCGTGGGCACTGCCCCGGCGGGCAGGCCGGCCCGGGGGGGGCTCCCCCGCCGCCCCGCTCCGCCGGCGGAGGCAGGAGGTAACGGCAGGCGCGGGGATGTCGGGGGCAAAGGGAGCCCAGCAAATCCCCCGCAAAGCCCCGGACCGCAAATATGTGCGGCGGCGTTAATACCCTTCCCCTAATCCGCGTCTATAAATGCGCCCTCCGGGGAGCCGGGCGAGCGCGGCGGGGCTGCTCGGGGGTTGGCGGGGAGGCGCGGCGGGGCCAGGCGGCGGCTGCCCGTCGGGTCTGCCGCACCGCACCGCCTCCGCCGCTCCGCGGGGCTGCGCCCGGGTCGGGGGTGCGGGGGCGGCGAGAAGGCGCGCACCGCCTCCGCGCCCGCGGGGGTGCCCCCCGGGGGCGGCATGGGGGGCGGGCGGGAGGGGTGCGGGCCGGTCCCGGCGCTGACCGCCTTCGCTCTCTGCCTCCTCCCAGCGCCGCAGAGATGCGAGGGGCGAAGAAGCGCCAGGCGCTGCCCGCCATCGTGCTCCTGCTGCTGGCCTCGGCCCCGCCGCCGCCGGGCGCCGAGGGCAGGGACGTGCCCGCCGCCGGCGCCGAGGGGGGAGCGCTCCTCGACCTCCTCCTCCAAGCCCTGGGCGACGACGGCCGCCCGCTGCCGCCCCGCCCGCCGCGGCGGGACCGGGTGATCTCCCGGCGGTACAGCGGCGGCGGCGCCCCGCCGCCCGACCCCCGCGCCATCGCCTCCGCCGCCGCCCCCCGCTCCCCCCCGGCCGTCGCCGCCGCCCCGCCGCCCCCACGGCTCTTCGCCGCTGCCCGCCACGGAGGTAAGAGCCACCGCGCTGCCCCGCGTGAGGGAGTCCGGGGATGCAACTCCCGCCGGGTGCCGTCCCTTGCCGCCTCCTCCTCCAGCGGCCGAGACCGACGGCGCCTCTGCCGGGGCAGCCCGCGGGAGGGGGCGAGCGGCGAGCGGAGCGGGGGGTGCTCTCCCCGTCTCCGAGGCGGCAGCCCCCGGGAAGGCATCCGCCTTTGCTGGGGTCGATCCCCGCTGAGGGCAGCGCACCTCAGCCCCGCTCCCCTGCGGGACCCGGCATCGCAGGGGACGTGGAGGGGGAGAAGCGTGATGTCCCGGCCCTGGTCCACGGCAGTTCCTCCACGGGGGGGGTATCCGGGACACAAGGGAGAAGAGGGCCACTCGGGCTTCAGCACCTTCTGCTGGGAGGTCGTTTGTGGCCACAATTGATCTACAGCCCCTCCGAGCAAGGCTCCCGACTTCCCCGCATTACAGAGCAGCCAGATCCGCGGAAGCCCAGTGTCTCCCCAAACTTAGGACCACATCTCTGATTTGCACAAAGAGGAGAAATGACTGATCTGAGAGACAGATGTCTGAACTTAATCCTTTAAACTTCCTCTTCAACTTGACTGGTTCCCATGTGATGCATTTTTCTAGGTTTGCTGGGGCAGGAGAGGGGGGAGATCTGGGCTGTATTGGACATGGGGGCTTGTTTCACCTTCTGGAGGATGCTCGGGCTGGGGCAGGGAGCCGTCTCGGTGCTGGCACAAGTCAGGCTCGGCTGTGACAAGTGGTAACAGTTCAGGGCCAAGCACAGCTACCTAATGGTGTTCACAGACTGTGCTTGGCCAGGAGACCGGGCAGCAGGTCACTTCTAGCGCAGGTGGTTTTGATGCAGAGCCACACAAACCAGTTCCTACTGGAGAGGTTTGCCCGAAAGGTTTGTGTGGATTAGTTAGGATGGTGCAGTTCAGCGAGAAGGAGATTATAGTGACTGTCCCACTAACTAAGTGGCTGTAGCCCACTAACATTTTTCTCTTGTTGCCTGCTGGTGACCCTACTGGAGAGAAACCAAGATGAGGGAAACTAGGGAAGTTTGGTTTCTTAGGGATTTCTGTCCCTGGAGAGCGCCCTTGTGGCTGATGGCTGGTAATAGGTGATGTCGAGATGCAGCCCTCCCCAAGTCACAGTGGTAGAGTTGGTCTTCTCTGTCCAGTAGTCTGTTTTAGAGGAAATTAAACCACGTTTCAGAAAAACTTGAAGTTAGGTGACAAGTTCAGAAGCTAGTAGATCAGTAACTGCTTGGTAGGGCAGGCACTTGCACAGTGAGATTGTGGCACAGTCTGAGGAAACTGGACTGAAAAAAAAAGACAAATCAAGCAAAAAGTAGCTAATGTTCTGGCCTTGGAAGCTTCTGCTGAGTGCAATCTGTCCCAAGTACTGGGCGGTCTGTCAGTAAGGGGTTGTAGTGTCTCAGTGAACTTCCAGATATTCTTGCTTTTTCAGAACATGAAGTCTCTGGTAGTTAAGGGAAAGCCAGCCTGAACCAGATTGCCACAGATTTGTTTGCTGATGGGAAAAGATACTGCTGGTTGTCAACATGACTGGTCATGAGTGACTGCTTACTCTGGCTTGAATTCTTTATGTACTGTGAGCAAACCCTCAGTGACACTTTTCCAGGAAAAAATCTAAAAGGGTTTTTAAGGCAAAATATATGCCTTTACATATGTCTTCTTTTCAACAGAATGAAGGAAAGAAAAGTATAGACTTGAGAGTAATAGTTACTACTATCAGGTGGCTTGAGGAGAAAGTCTGTTGTGGACAACAGTATCTCCCATTTGAGACGTTTACTCCTAACTAAATAATTGTATTGAGCTATAAAATATAAAGCATAAATATTTCATTATATGTATATAACTTTGAAGGGGAATTTTCTTGAATTCATCAGTATTAAACACAATGAGGCTTGTTTTCTATTAATTGTTAGTTTTAGTAACTGTATTCTATACCGAAGGGGTGGAACTACTGAACATCCTTAGAGAAGTTCTCCAGTTGTCCCTGGCGTAGGTGCAGTGTCCTGTGGGCAGCCACAAAGGTGGCTTTCTCTTCAGCCTAGATAGGGCAGATCTACAGTTTAATTATAGTTAAGTTTTCATATTCATTCCATTTTTTTAAGAACAAACAGCAAGAATACAAATTAGTAGCTGCTGTGATGTTGTGTGTTTGTTCTTTGGGATAGAGAACTGTGACAAAGCTTTTCTTAAAAGTCATCAACCCTGTTCTTATAACTCCTGTCACCAACACATCAACAGCAGCTTTTTGCTCTGGCTGGTGGTACCTGAGTGTCAGATGAAGAGAATGGCTCATCTTCCCATCAGTCAGGAAAGGTGTTGCATTCAGCTCAGGCATTTAAAACCGAAGTTATGTATTTGGAATGTCTGTCATTGCTGAAAATCAAACCCAAGTGTCTGATTTAAGAGAAAACTGAGCAGCCCAATTGATGCTTTAGTTTGAAACAAAAAGCATCCAGAACAGTGCTGTGTCCAGAACGGCAACAAGCATCACTTCTGTGTGTTTTCTCTTCTTTCTTTTCTGGGGATTCTCTGTATTATCAACAAGCTGAACAGCAGGAGGGCTGAAATGTGCTTCCCCTCCTGTTTGTCTCTCGTTCCCTCACTCTCAGGGCTGGTTCCAGCTTTAATCTCACCACACAATCAGCTAATTCAACTCATTGAGCAGCACCTCCACACGCGCCTTTATTTTATTTCATTTCGCCTTGGGGCTTGGTTAACTGTTTGCATAGTGAGCAGAGCTGGCCTGGAGTGCCACCGGCTGAATTTTAGGAGCAGCACAAGGCGAGTGGCTGGACCACATGACCGGGGATGAGGCTTGAGAGGAGATGTAGTGGGAACATGCTCATTTAGCTCAGGCCATATTGGAAAAGCACAGCACCATAGAGTGCCTTCAGTGATGCTGGAAAAAGAAAGGTGAGACACTAGATGTCAGAAATGCTACATGTACCACTCAGTTATGGATACATAAGTAAGATGTAAAAGCAAGAGCGGTGGGTCTGTGGCGCCCCGTCTGAATGTAGCTTGCAGGTGATTCAAGGGCATGTTCTGGGCTAGAGCTGTGCTCTGCTTCGTGCGGGTTTGCTGCGGGTGGGGGGGAAAGGGGCACGGCAGCACTGAAATAGGATGGACATTCAAACCTGCCCTGCCATGTTGGGGCAGTGAGCTGCTGTGACCTGCCTGGAAATGACTCTTTATGTCTTTTTTTTCCCCTTAATAATCAGCGATATATTCCATCTTGTGTGCTTCTTGGCCATATGAGGATTTGTATCATGTATCTTGTGGGACCCAGAAGGACACTCAACATATTCATTAAAGATACTAGTTTCACCACCACTTTAGCTGTCTTAACTTCTTATCTCTTTTATCCCTACATGTTCAAAAGCCTTATCTCACACAGATCTGTCCCTGTTTTTCTTGGTGACCTGATTAATGAGGGTGAGCGTTTACTCTGAAGAGTGTATTCAGAAGAAATAATGTATTCCCTCTAACCAAAAAGCAATCTTAATTTCTTGCTAGGATTTCTGGTAGGATGTCACTAAAAATACAAGTCGTGTCTTTGAGTTATTATATCTAGTGGGATTAAATTTTCTGTCACAACATCCTTTACTTGCCTGATTTCCTTGAAATTTCTATGTTTGAATGTGGGGTTTTTTCACTAAGAAGTGTCTCATAAAGTTTTTAAGCTTAGTTATGAAAGCTCCTCAATGGGCAATCTTTTTCATAACTATCCTCTGTTTCTGATGTATAACTGTGGTTGTTTTTTTTTTAATCAAGAGCCCAGATATATGTTTTCACAAAGAGAGGATTCAGCATCAGGTTATTTTTGAATGTCACGTTGGGGGAACTAGAATAGTTCGTCATTCTTTTCAGATTTTCTTTGTTATCTTTATCCAAACACTTTCTGCAGAACCAAAATAGCTTCCATGTAATTAGATTAAAATAAGTTTTGGGAAATAAAGTCTGCATTAACTATTCTTTCCTTACGTGTTCCCCACAATAGTGGAGAATTGAGCTATCTAAACTTACAGAGGGGGTAGGGGGCTGAAATTTGTCTTTGTGCTGGGAGACCAGCAAGACATTTTGAAACATTTTGATTAGTTATTTTTCAAGCATGAAGGAATGAAGATAAATATTGCTCTCAATTTACCAGTATGTTCAAATTAGCCTCCTGAGCATATCTACTTCAGATTTAGAATAACATATCAGAGAAGAGAATTTGGCCCTCAAACTATTTAAAGTTTGAGGTTAAACTTAAGAGTTCCGTTTTATGCCAAGATTTGTTACACATCAGCAGAAGAAAACTGTAAGTTGTCCCAAGACATGGTGCTAATTTAGCCATTATTCATAATGAGCTACATTTGAAAGATATGTGTGAGGTTTATTTTAGTTTACGGTTGAATAAAAAACATGTAACCTTTTGTAAGGCATAAGAAAAGTTTTGTTCTTTTTACTCACTTAAAAAATCTCCTGTAAATGTAGATAGTTACAGCTGTAAGTCCCTAATTCTGCAGGATGCACTGCGCCTAATACTACACTAATTCAGTGAATAGTAATTACAGATCTGGAATATAAAAAAAAAACACTGAAGAGTGTAAACCTTGTCTCTAGGAAATTAAAATGTATGGTATGGCATGACACAGAGTTCTTTGTAATACTTATGTCTTGTCCAATTATTATTCATATTAATAAAATAACTTTTTTTTTTTTTTTTTGTGTGTATTGTGTTAATAAGAATTGCTGGGCATTCAGGAGGCTTAAAAGAAGATGAGAGTTAATAAAAATGACATTCTCCAAAATCATGTTTACCAAAACAGACATTACCTCAGAAATTGAAATTGATTTAAGGGAAGAATAACTGCTACATTAAAAAAATCAAACTAAATTTTGTTGGCTTGTAGTAATTATTCCTGATGCCACATCCAAAGTTTTTGATAAATTATTTTTGCAGTGAAGTTGGTGGGTAGGCTTTTCTGGAACCGAACCAGGCAAATATATTCTGCTTTCGGAGGCTTAATATAATCCGTATTCCAAATGGTTAAGAGACTTAGTTTTCTTTATTTTCATTGAGACAGACATGACAGGCAAATAAATTATAACTCTGCGTATTCAAGACTTAGTAGATAAAATAAAATACATTCTCACAAAGTAACAAATTAATGAGTTACCAGATACTATTCCTCTCGGCAGAACATCTATATGGCAGTCTCCATGGAAGACTGCAAGAGTGCAACAAGCTTGGGTACTGGAAACAGTATAGATGCCATAGGCCAATATGCTGCCCAGGGCAGTGGTTACTGAGGCAGAATCAGAGGGATTGCAAGGATGCCACCACACCATGATGCAAGAATATGAGCAGTCCCAATGAGTTCAGTGGAAATAACCATTATCTCTTTCCCTACCAAGATCATGTGTCAATTCTACCCAAAAAATACAAGTAGGCAGGGTAGATTTTTGTTACATAGTGTTTCATTTGGGTGAAGAGAAAGAATTACTTTTCATTAAATGTGTTGATAGCATTTTGATCTCAAAACCATCCTCAAATTTTCCTTGATAAATTCTCCTAAACAAGTTGATATTGGCCACTTTTTAATGATCCATTACTTACTGTTTCCTGTAATAAATATGTATTTCCACACACCAATAGGTTTAATTCTGACAAGTGCATATTTGTAACTGTATTCGTAAACGTTTTGGTTTTTCCACCATATTTGCTACTTTTAATGGAATGAGCCTTGCCTTTACTGTCTTTCATTCAGATTGGCTGTTATTTATCACCAGCATTTCCTTCCAGAAAGTGTTACCTTTTGTTCCCCAAACTGTAAGATGTCCGTGATCTCAGTGTCTCTAGTTTGCGTGCTGACTTTCTTAGTTTCTAATTTAGTTAAGTCCCAAATGCTGCAGAGAGTGTGTGTTCCTTCAGCCTTCAGTTCCACACAGGTCCTTGGATCTATATCCTTGTGTCCAGCTCCTTCATGGTTATGATACCTTTATGATCTCTGCTGCTATGTTTCTTTCCTTGACTGCTTGGGTTTTTAGGTGTACTGTGCAACATGCCTCCTAATAGCAATATTGTGTGTTTGGCGAACATGAGTTCTAGGCAGTAGAGCTAGGCCGCTGAACAGAAGACACCTGAAATCTGGGATACGCTAGAAATCTTCCTTATTGCAGTGGAGAACGTCAAGCCCATGAGGCAACCCATGACAGCTGATGAATGAGCGAGCAACGACAAAACACAGTTGTGACATATAAGGAGGTTTAAAATATAATGAAGTCCATCAGAGTAGTCCTTCAAAGGAAATGATGACACTGGCTCTCCAAGCGGCTCTGCTCTTACTTCATTAATCCCAGTGCAACCCGAGGGTGCTTGATACCTTACAGAATTGACCTGATGTTGTGCGCTGTCTGGGCAGGTGAAGGGAGAAGCCTTGTGGAGCTGCAGTAGGCTGGGCAGCAAACATTCCAGGCAGCAGCATGCCCTGCCAGGAGCAAGATGTGAGGTCAGCATATGGAAAACCATTTTTTGTTGACATATTGCATATAAAAAGTCAGCAACGTCTTCTTCATTCACCATGAGGAGATGGTCTGGTTTTTTTGTTTTCGTTCTATTTCAGATTTTGAAAAAAAATTGTATTTAACGTGACAAGAGACACAATTGCTCTTGTACAGTTCTAAGCCCAGAAAAGTGAATGTCAAAATTTTCACTGAATTATGCCAGAATTGGGCCTGGAGTACACCAAGACTCCGCCAATACGCAGGGGAGTGAGTAACAAGTAAAACAGAAATTTTACTTCAAAGTAGATTCAAGTGCGTAACTTTAACTCAGGAACTATAGTGTGCATTTTGAATTAGTCTAGCTTAGCCCTGAGCCTGTGAGCAACCTGAAGAGTTGATTTTTTTTTATTTTTTTTTTTTACATGAAGTTTTGATTTTCAAACAAGAGAGAATGGCAGTTCTCTGTGTTTCACTGGTTTGTTATTTCAGGTGTTAATTGTCTAGGGAAAGCCTGTGAGAGATGGGAGAATGGTAGTACACAGGTGTAAGGCCTTGTGTGTAAGGCCTTGGATGATTGATTTTAGATTGGATCATTGGGCCAAAATCAATGGCATGAGTTTCAACAAGGGCAAGTGCCAGGTTCCGCACTTGGGCCACAATAACCCCAAGCAGCGCTACAGGCTTGGGGAAGTGTGGTTGGAAAGCTGCCTGGAAGAAAGAGACCTGGGGGTTCTAATTGACAAGCGGCTGAATATGAGCCGGCAGTGTGCCCAGGTGGCCAAGAAAGCCAACAGCATCCTGGCTTGTATTAGAAATAGCGTGGCCAGCAGAAGTAGGGAGGTGATTGTGCCCCTGTACTCAGCACTGGTGAGGCCACACTTGGAGTATTGTGTCCAGTTTTGGGCACCTCAATACAAGAGAGATATCGAGGTGCTGGAGCGAGTGCAGAGGAGGGCAACGAAGCTGGTGAAGGGCCTGGAAAACAAATCCTATGAAGAGCGGTTGAAGGAGCTGGGACTGTTTAGTATGAGGAAGAGGAGGCTGAGGGGAGACCTCATCACTCTCTACAACTACTTGAAAGGACACTGTAGAGAGGTTGGTGCTGGTCTCTTCGCACAGGTAATTAATGACAGAACAAGAGGGAATGGCTTCAAGCTCCAACAGGGTAGGTTTAGACTGAACATTAGGAAAGAATTTTTCACAGAAAGAGTGGTCGGGCATTGGAATAGGCTGCCCAGGGAGGTGGTTGAGTCACCATCCCTGGATGTGTTTAAGAGACGTTTAGATGTGGTGTTGGGGGATATGATATAGGGAAGAACTTTGTAGCGTAGGGTAGATGGTTGGACTCGATGATCCCAAGGGTCTCTTCCAACCTGGATGATTCTATGATTCTATGATACGTTTATTGTTGGGAGGGTAGGCTTTAGCCTTGAAAATACACTGCTTCATGCCTGGAGATTGTTTTGGTTTTTAAATATGTATTTACTGGGAGAAAGATTTAAAAAGATGAGAAATGTAACTATACATGCATACCTACATATACATATAGGCACACAGACTCATCTTTCAATTAATGGGTTGTGAGGGCAATTTGGGGGAGAATAATGTGGTGTTTTGGACTTACACATGATTTGAAAGTCACAAAGTTGGTGTCTACATAGATTCATAGATTGGTCCAGGCCGGAAGGGACCTCCAAAGGTCATCTAGTCCGTCCTTCCTGCAGTCAGCAGGGACACCCCCAACTAGACCAGGTTGCCCAGGGCCTTGTCGAGCCTCACCTTGAATATCTCAAGGGAAGGGGCCTCAGCCACCTCCCTGGGCAACCTGTTCCAGTGTTCCACCACCCTCATAGTAAAGAACTTTTTCCTAATATCCAATCTAAATCTGCTCTTCTCCAACTTAAAGCCGTTGCCCCTCTTCCTGTCACTGCAGGCCTTTGTAAACAGACTCTCCTCAGCCTTCCTGTAGGCCCCCCTCAGGTACTGGAAGGCTGCTATTAGGTCTCCCCGGAGCCTCCTCTTCTCCAGGCTGAACAACCCCAGCTCCCTCAGTCTGTCCTCGTAGCAGAGGTGCTCCAACCCCCTGATCATTTTCATGGCCCTCCTCTGGACCCGTTCCATCAGGTCCATGTCCTTTCTATATTGAGGGCTCCAGACCTGCACACAGTACTCCAGGTGAGGTCTCACCAGAGCAGGGTAAAGTGGCAGAATCACCTCTCTGGATCTGCTGGCAACACTTCTTTTGATGCAGCCCAGGATGCGATTGGCCTTCTGGGCTGCAAGTGCACATTGCCTGCTCATGTCCAGCTTCTCATCCATCAGCACCCCCAAGTCCCTTTCCTCAGGGCTGCAAGTAGCTGTCTACACGTAGACTGTATTTTCCAAAGGGCTTAAAACAGCGTTAAAATCATTGCATATTAGCAGCACCAGTGCAAAGCTGTAAGCAAAACCTCATAACCAGTGAAGGACCCAAGGAAGATGCACCATCTGGGAAAACAGCCACCGGAAGGCTGCAGAGAGAGGGGGAGGCTGGTTCCATATTTAAAGTCTATGTAGTGCCATTGTCTGCTTTGGGATTGTTTTATTCTTAAAGAAGATCTCGCCAAGTGACCTGAAAGTAGTTTGTAGGAGGGGGAAAATAACCCCCTTATTAACACTTACCTGTTTTCTAGAGAACTAAAATTTTCAGTGGTGTATCTAATACTTTTCACTAAAGTAAAAAAAGTTATTAAAGGTGGTGAGGAAATCTTATGTTATGTTATGTAAGACTTGTTTTAAAACATACCAAATAAGTTCACTTTAATAGCCATAGTAAATATCTTCTTTTTCAATAAAAGCATCCAGCTTTCGTCATTTGTTGCTTACATTTGGTTTTGATGATGAGGGAGAATTTAGACTGTTAGAAAATAACATAATGGTTTGTGAATGTGTGCACACATGAGCAGTGTTACACAGGGAGAGATAAATTTTTTTTAGTTGGAAAAAAAAGGTTCTCTGGGACTTCTTTTTGTTTGTTTTGACATTTAAGCATAAGTGTATGCACATACTCCCTGCCCAGGAACCACAACTAAAACTTAACTCTAGTGAAGAAAATGCATCAAAATGAAACTTGCAAAATGACCAGAAATCAGGAGATGGAAAGCATTTTGCTAGAAAAAGTGCAGCTGGTCTCTTGTGTTAGCCTCAGTTGATGGTTAGGCTTTTCTATTAAATTTAAGGATGACTCTATCATTTTGTCACTTGTGAATTAGAGGTGGAAGTCCTACGGGCTATTCATTTGTGTTTTGGGCATTTTTAATGTCGGTCAATTGGAAAACAGTTGCTCCAGTGAGAGAATTGATTGATTATTGATTATGTACTGAGGGTGCAACTCTTTATCTCTAGGGAATAAACAAAATTTAACACATGAGAGATCCGATTATTTGATTGGCTAGTGGCCATTTTTATATTCTCTTATGTTTTATTATGTCTGCTGGGCAAAAAATCACTGATGTGCAATGCTCCACTGATTTTACTAAAACAGTGCATAACTGTGTTTATTTAATACAGGCTTTAACACCAATGGAAAATACTGTTTGGAGTTACTTTTTAACCCTAGTATTTTGTTTTTAAAAATACAATTACAATGGCTATGTCATCACACCAAAACTACTTATGGTAAAGGCACAAGTTTGTATACTAAGAATATTTAAACTTTTTTTGCAAGTTTTTTTTTTTTTGTCTAGGAGGTCTTTCTTTGTCAGTTCAAGTAAATTGGTTAGATTGCATTTTAGTACATGTTCTCTTGCTTGATTTGAAATCCATGTCTTTGGCTTGAGGAAAAAACATTTAAAGTTGCATCAGTAAAGCAACTATTGTCATGCTCCTTGCAGATTTTGGACAATTTCAGGAGTAACATGGCACAGATAGAATTAAGGCTTTGCTACTTAAATAATTTTCTCCTTTTTACTTGAGTCTGTAAAATAAAAGTGAAAAGCAAAATAAAACCCTACTAGAAAACAGTCAGACACCTTTTTTACCTTAACCCTTACTGTTTATGATATAAAGCTGTATGTGATGTGTGTCAGTAGGAGGAACCTTTGAAATGAAATGTTAGCAAGTATGTCCTTGTCAGTATATGTGGAAGTACTGGATATATGCACTGAATTAGTAAAACCCATAAATCCCATTGGATTAAAATAGATGGGAAGATATCGCTATCAATACAGACTAGGGGATGAGGTATTAGAAAGCAGCCCTGAGGAAAAGGACTTGGGGGTGCTGATGGATGAGAAGCTGGACATGAGCAGGCAATGTGCACTTGCAACCCAGAAGGCCAATCGCATCCTGGGCTGCATCAAGAGATGTGTTGCCAGCAGATCCAGAGAAGTGATTCTGCCACTTTACCCTGCTCTGGTGAGACCTCACCTGGAGTACTGTGTGCAGGTCTGGAGCCCTCAATATAAGAAGGACATGGACCTGATAGAGAGGGTCCAGAGGAGGGCCACGAAAATGATCAGGGGGTTGGAGCACCTCTGCTACGAGGACAGGCTGAGGGAGCTGGGGTTGTTCAGCCTGGAGAAGAGGAGGCTCCGGGGAGACCTAATAGCAACCTTCCAGTACCTGAAGGGTGCCTACAGGAAGGCTGGGGAGAGTCTGTTTACAAAGGCCGGCAATGACAGAACAAGGGGTAATGGTTTTAAACTGGAAAAAAGCAGATTTAGATTAGACACTAGGAATAAGTTCTTTACCATGACGGTGGAGCACTGGAATAGGTTACCAAGGGAGGTGATTGAGGCCCCTTCCCTGGAGACATTCAAGGTAAGGCTCGACAAGGCCCTGGGCAACCTGGTCTAGTTGGGGGTGTCCCCGCTGACTGCAGGTGGGGTCGGACTAGATGACCTTGAAGGTCCCTTCCGGCCCAGATGATTCTGTGATTCTATGATTCTATAGCTGTGATGTTATTACTGTAATTGTGATAGAGTAATTATTCTTTGTTTGTAATGGCATAACATGCCTAACATGTGAGAGACTTCTATTTTGTCACTGAAATTTTAATTTAGGAAATTTAGGAAAAAGTATTTTCTGGACTCATCTTTTACACCATGGACAAAGACTTACAGCCAAAATATACCAATATGAGGATTTCTTGTGGTCTCTGGAGAAATCTTCTGTGTCAGAAGACAATCTAGAGCAGGCTGATCACTTTCATTTTATTCTGTGCGCCTAACGTTTGAATGGACCTGTTGGTGAGTAATAATTTGGCAAGATACCCCATAGAATTTGTGCTTCCCATTATTATACAACCAAATCCCAAGTTTGCATGTAAATTTAACATACACAGATTTATCCCCTTTATTGAATAGCAAGCCACTTTTCCAGAGGTGAGGCAATTTTTAGACTTTATCCCTTTCACAAAAGGGATTACTACAAAATAAATAATTTGTGTGGATAAGACCTGCACAGGTGCAGCAAATTTAACACCCAGACATACTGCTTGCGAACATGGTAACTCTGCATCGCCTGCATGCTGGAGTCACTCCATGTGTAGGTGTGTGATTCAGATGCATGGGACTATAGGGGATCCCTTAACAAAGCTGCAGTCAGGGCTTTCAAAATCCTTAAAACAGAGTCAAACCGCACATTTATACTGAAGTCCACTGGCCCGGAACTGAGCAGCACCTCCAGAAAAGCCTTGCTTCTCCTTCTTTACTTCTGTCTGGGATAGCTGTTCCTTTCCTGTCAGATAAAGGAGTGAAACAAGGAGTAAATCTGGAGATTAAATAATACTAACGACATAAGTGTTATCTTAGAATAGATAGAAAACCTCTTTAATATTGAGGGTAACAGTTCCTTTTCTCTGCAGTTAACACTTTCCATCTCATAGTACGAGAATATTGTAACAGTGAGTGCAGTATTAAAAAACAGAGAAACATTAAACTTGCTCAGTCCCAGGATATGGAAAGTGGGTTTGGTTTTTATTTAAGGCCAGCGCTTTCTGCTCAGCGCATTTTGGCCCACTGAAATGTATGTTGTGTGTGTATTTTCCACCTGTTTATGATTCTCAAAGATAAAACCTCCAATATCAGTATGTCTAAATAGCTTACTACATTTGGTGCTCACACACTCAAATAAAATATTTTAATCCCAGTTATCATTTATAAGATATCTCTTTATGTATCTGTGATAAGGTAAATGACCTTAGCCTGAGTATGAAGATGGCTTATGTTCACTGGGAACACCTTTAAGATAGCAGTTTAGAATGAAGTACTTATAAGGGAAAAAACGTGGATTACTATCTATTATGATAGTTCTGAATCTGTTCTAATTCAGAAAGAAATGGAAACATTTCTAAAATAAGCACAGGAAATGTAAAGTGCAGTTAAACATTACCATTTGCACAGCAATCAACCTGGAGCCTATTCATATTTCAAAAAGATCGGGGTCTAATTAAGCTCTAGCAGACTCAATTCTGTTTCCTTTCACTCCGATAGAGTTTGCCTGTTTGTCGGTGCTGAGTTTGGCTTGTATGCAGTTAAGCACGTCATCAGCTTTCATTCAGATGATTCAACTAGTTCATATATTGCTTTTGATGTATTGCAGCTGCTCTTGTGTTTAATTTATGCAAATATTCTAGAATCTACATTTATTAGCAGCCATGATAGCTAAAACAGAATACTTGCACAGAGTGCTGCAGAATTGCAAGATGTGAATTTCCTCTTCATATTTATTAATGTGTAGTCTTTATATCTCATTCTAAGAGTGGTTCTGCCTTCAGTTAAGAGCTGTCCAATAACTTTTCAGGCATAATTTGGAGTCTCTGGATTCAGCTTAAATATCTGCCTGTGATTTCAAATAGCAGACGAATGAATGGAATTTGTTATCTGTTACAGAAAAAAAATTATGAACAGGAAAAGATTCAGTAAATTAATGCCTTGCATAGTTTTACCAGTCTTACCATTATCATTTTATAGTTTAATGAATAATTAGTATTGTAATATGTCGTTCCTCTTGGAAAAAGCGAAGTACATATTCACAGCCTAGTATTCAAAATAGCGAGGGTTTCATAATGCCATATGTTTTCCCATTGAATTGTTTGAGGGATATCCTAACCTCTTTATTTGAATATCTTCGGAAAAAAATGGAGCTCTTTAGCGTAAACTCATACATTAGATATGTAATTGTTTTGAGATTTTTTCTTTTCCTTTTCAAAACAGATATGTATTTCAGTGTTTTTCATGTTCATGTCTGACACGAGAAAAGAAGAAAAAGTGTGCATCTGATTCATTTGATTTACGCACATAGGGCTTATCTGTATGTGTCTGATGCTCTTCAAGAGGCTTGCAATGCAAAGTATAGTTGCTAAATTCTTTTTAACATTTATTTTTCAAATGTAAAACTTGTCAGAATATGTTAATCTCCATCTATATCCATTCCAGTTATGTTTTCGAGAGTGATCACTAATAGTAATAGCAGAAAAGTAATTGTATACACTACATTTGGCTTATTTTTTGATCCCACAGCATTTTCTGATGGAAACAGGGATTTACAGAGAGGAAAATAAAAAAATCCATGCTTCTTAATGTTCTTTTGCCAGACAAATATAAAGGTCTCCACAGGCAAGGATTAACTAATACAAATATGCTTTCTGAGCAGCTGTTGAAGAATTACTAATAAACATCATTATAGCTGAGTTCAAGATATTCAACCTTGTAAATATATCCTGTTATAATTTCATTATGGTTGTCTGACGCCCTAGGAGAAGCCAGTGTTTCAACCTCTTTGTTCAAGTCTTAATGAATTATTGGAAAGTGGCTGATTAGAAAGCATTGAATCAGAAGGGGCCGATGCATTCTGAATTTTACTCTCTTTGATGTTGTTTACCTCCCAAGTTGACTCATTTCCTTGGCCAAGAATCTTGGTACATGAAGCTGTGAGCCTGCTTTGCTTGGTCGTTATATCCCAGTGCATGTCTGGAAGTCAAATGTGGAAGGTAGCTATTTAGTGAACATTGTAAGTGTTCATTGAAGCTCACACCTTTGAATAGGTTTCTCTGCAGAAGTGGGGAACAACTGTATCGTAACTAAAGGGAATACAACAAGAGGGATGACGAAGTAGAAGTTTAGCTTCTCCTTAGACTAGACACACATTCCATACTTACTCCCCTGCTTTTTTTCTGTTTGGTGGATCTGCTTGCTTCTTGCTTCCAGTTGCTTCTGAACTCAATGCCTCTTCAGCAGTCCAAGGACAAGTCTACACCGTAATGTGAATATATCTGTTGGTGACAGTCAGGCCACTGCACACTCCTGGGTAAGAGCTTGGGTCTACGCTGTGTATCGTCATATACTTGAACTTTCTCTTCCAGAGAGCTCCAGATTTCAGGTAATGAAACATGTGCACAGGCATAAAGGATTAGGATGTGGGTGCATCTCATCTTGGAGAGTCAGATCCTTGACTAATTCCTTGACAATGTAAACATATTCAAAGACGTGGATGAAGTTTGAGTAATTGATACTGCTTTCACAGTGGCTTAATGTTGTTCCACTGCTTCCCACAGCATATTTATGGGGCACTCCGTCTGTGAGGATTCACATTTCCCAGCAGATCAGTTCCACAATGGGATGTTGCCTAAACTCAAATAAGAGCAGCGATAAACTATGTCCTGTGTTTTTTTCATTCCATTAAACTAGTCTCATTTAAAGATCTTTTCATTGGGTATATCACCTAAAATAATGTTAAAGGAGCAACCATTAACCACAAGGTTCCCCACTCAGGCAATGATCAACAAACACTAATCAAACTGTGTGTTTTTTTCAGCTGAACCTGTCTTCAGGGTACCTCAGCCTCTGCTCTCCTGGGGTGGAGAGGGGGGCTTAAAAACTTGGCTTGCTTGGACTGAGGGTCTTTTCTTTAAGGATGACCTTGAATACGATTAAATTCTTAAGCATGGCCTGCACAGATAGGAGTGACCTATAGTTTAAGGGTTCAGAGCTTTTGAGATGTCTCATTGGTACATGCCTTGGACATTTCCTTAATTGTATATCTTCAGAAATACCCCAGAAGGAGCATCATAACAGACTATGTTTTCTCTTTAGTTACAATAGCCTCTGGATTATTTAAAATTAACTGGATAGCTTTAATTTGAAGAGGCAAGTATGCAGGCTAAGAATATTTGAAACATGGTAATGAGGGCTGTAGCCTGGCCTCTTCACTCTTTCATATAAGAACATGGTGATGGTTCAAAGGGTGCAAAGGAGGAGGAAATAACATGAAAGCTGGTTTTACCAGACAGGTAAAGACTTATTCATGCTGGGAGAATCTCCAGCTGGGAAAATCCACGGTTGTTATAGCCTTTGTGCCACCAGAATAGAAAAAAGGGTTAGCTCAGAGAAGAGAATCTGGCTCAAAGAACTTAAAATAAATATCAGATGTCAGAGCTGTGACTTAATTGTTTAGCTAAGTAGATCATGTGAATTACACACAGATTGAGGACCTGTTTTTGCTTCTGTTGAAATCAAGGAGAACAGAATCAGGCCATACCCTCCTTCCAGTGTCTTTCAGCCCTCGAAACTGTGTTATTTGAGAGTACAACAGCTCCTAGAATCATTTCTTGTACCAATTGGGAATCTGGAGAGCTGCTAGTATACAACTGCTTTGTGGTTTATTACTGCAGACATAAGCTAAGACTCTAAACAGAATGTATTTCCTTAGTTGCTGTTGGTTTTTATTTCAAAATTTGACGTTCAAACAATGGCTTCTATGACTCTAACCACGGAAATTGGAACTCCAGGTTCAGACACTGTAGCCAGTAGCCAATTTTAATGAGGTACATTGAGACGTACATGTATTTTCCTCCTTTTAATGCTGTCTCAGATTACAGCTTTGACAGTATCAGAATTAGACATATGCCCCAACTCAAAGACATTAGTTTATAAATTTCCCTTTGAGAAACTGTAGTTCTGAAAGCCTTATAACTTTATAGCAAAATTTTTTTTTCTTCCTAAATGAACATAGAAGAGATGTTTGTTACCCTTATGAATAAAAGGAAATAAAGCTTTTTTTTTTTCTCTTATTGTTACACTATTGCATGTTTCCTTTAGCATTTTGAGATTCTCTATTAAATAAAAAAAAACCCCCATGTTTAATCATGAAGACTGCAAGAGTGAGGAAACTATCAGAAGAAAGGCAGTGGCAGCTGAAAACTTGAAAGGATTGTTTAGTTATAACCAAAATTATATGGAGCTGACTGACAATCTTACGTTCAGGAAGAAGGAAAAGATTTTGGGAGAAGGCTTCACATGTGCAATTGAAAGTACATTTCCCTTTACCTGGCTAAGAGACTTCATATAGTTCTACTGACAGTGAAATGTTGGTAGAAAAGTGACAGAAATAAAAATGTTTGGAAAGATCTGCAGCCAGTTTGCAGACTGACATGTATTTCTACAAATTCTGGCTGCATGATGAATGACTATTGCTACAGCATGTAACTGATGACATTATAAATGAACGGAGCATAGAGAAATTACAAAGTATCCTATTTCTGGACATGGAAGATACTGTAAGAATTATCCTGATTTAGATAGGGCAGTTTTTAGGTGCTGGTTTCTGCATTCACAACACAGAGGGCATCAGATGGTGGCAAGCATCTCTGTCCCCTGGCCAGCCAGGGTTCAGCCTCTCCAAGCTCATGATGATAATAATACCATTATTGCAATCTTTTAAGCAGCAACAAGGTGTGATTTCTTTTTCTGAGAAATGGAAGTACAGTGTCTGAGCACTTAGCAAGCAATTACTTTCCCTTCACAAATGATAAGTTAAGAAAAATCAAAGTTTGAGGGGGAGAGGAGGATCATAATATTACTAGTGTTGAAAAACCTGAATAGTTCGCAGCAGGCAAAACTGTCCTCCCCATCCCCTGTCTGCCTGTCCTGACACTTCAGACGTGTTTAAAGCTTCTTCTGTAGCTCGAGTGAGTTAGCTCTCTCCAGCCTCAGGTTATGTCCTTCCCACAGCTCAGTGCTCAGGCTCAGAGGAGCCAACTCTAGGGATAATCTGTTGCCCTTAAGAGGGTGTTGAACTGCGGGCTGGCAGCCCCTTTCAGGCTGTAAATAGTCATTGCTGTGCTGAGGTAGGAAGGAGTCCTTGGAATAACTGTTTGTGCCGTTAGTTGTCTTCATAGCAACGATCACTGCTAACTAGTCCTGTCACTCTCTGTTCCCACTCACAGCTCAGCGGAGACCAGCCAAGGCAAGAAGGCCAAGCAGAGCACAAGGGAGGGGAGAAGGCAAAGTGCAATGGCTGGGAAAGAGTAGGGCATGGGCAGGGAAGAGTGGGGACAGTGGCTGGCTGGGTCCTTCCTGTGGATGTGAACAAGTCTTTGTCACCCTTCCATGACTGCAAGTCAACTGTTTCTGCTGCTAAAACTACTGGAGGCACTTAGTTAAAAATAGTTTTCTGCCATAGCTTCTGAAAATTGACCTAGGTATGGGTGAAGATAGGAATGATAAGTAGGTGTCCTTCTCCTGTGCCTTGTATCCTGTGTAGGTGCTCCAAGGGCAAGATGAACACCAAATGCTTCCATGCCTGTTTCTCCTATTTTTGTTCTCTTACTTCTGGATGTGTTTTCCAGCCTCCTCCCTTGTACTGTCAGAGGTGCTTTCACTTTTTTATGATACAGTAATGTGGATCACAGGGAGTGGGAGCAGTTGTCAGCAGTTGTGTTGTCTCAAAGATGGTACTGTAAATTAAAGTCAGAAAGTTGGGTTACAAAAGAAAGAAATTCCCTATCCGTCCCAAGTAGCAGCATAATAACATAAAAAAGAGCAAACTCAAGTAAAATTAGTATGCATCTGCTTTGTTTGCTCTTACTGGTTTGATTTTGTGAAAGTTTATGTTGAGGGACTGATTTAATCAGAAGCGTAAAAACCCAAAAGTTTATCTCAGAGGACTTTGTGTCACTTGACTTTCCTTCATTTTCATGAAAGAAGGCAGGTCTCCCACAGATTGTGCTTGGAAGGGACTCTGTTGGCAGGAGTGCCATGACACTGTCTGTAATAGCACAGGAGCTTTGACCTGGGCACTCTGCTTTCATTATGTCCTGTGAGATCCTGTAGAAAGGTAAAAGGATTTGGGACTGAAGGTCTCACTTTCTTAAAAAAGAGGACAAACATCACTTTCATTCACTTTCTACCACAGATGAGTCGAGAGAAATCTGCAGCAGTAAAGAAAATTTAGAATACAAATTAGCATGGATTTACAATACAAATTTAGAATACAAATGAGCATATAACACCTTATGAGGCAACATCGCGGTAGTGGTTCTGGCATTTTGGAAAGAGAAACTTGAAAAAAACAGACTCTTAAAAGTTATCTGTCTCACAATGTACACCACAGTTTAATTACCTTCATGAGAACAGCAGTGTTTTATGGTCTGAAACATCCAAAAAGGAGCTAGATAATGGACATTCTTTTCATAAAACCTAGCTGAATCAGTGGGATGTTGCTTATGGATTTACCCTGTGCTAGAAATGTGTCAAGGATCATGAGACATTTAATTTCTAATCCCATGTACTCCTTTGTCATGTAGTAATAAATAAATTGAATTAATTTAGCAACTAACTCCATTTAATGTTTTGCAGTAAACAAAGAATGAGGGAGTTAGCAATAAAACTATAGCAAACAAATGTATTTCTTCTCAGGGTAAAAGAGCATGTTTTACACAGCTCATCGTCATATATTTACAAGCTTGCATAGTCTTTAGGTAAGACAGCATTTAATCAAAAGGACTCCATGGGGGCAGGAGTAGTAGGAATTCCAGGAGAAATTCCTCCCTCTTAATTGCTCATAGACCGTGACTCAATGGGGATAACAGCACATAGAACATAACTGAGATAGTTATTTGTTGAATTAAAGCTAGTATTTCACGCTTAGAATCATATGGCTGGAAGCTGTTGGGTGTATTAAATCCAGCCATCTGCTATTTCAGGCAACACGTCCTAGAATCTTGTTCATAACCTTGTCAAAGAACCGGAATGTACTTATCTAATCTAAGACTTGTCTTGCCCATTTATCAGTTAGCAGAGATAAATAAATATCCCTTTTTTTCTTGAAGAAAGGTCCAAGTCGCATTAGCCTTGCTTTTTTTGTGTTACTATTTATATTATATTATAGTATGTACAGAATCTTCCATACTAGTTATAACAGAGTGTTGCTAAAGCTTACTGCCCCATTGGTCAAATGAAGGCTATACATCCAACAGAAATCAAGTGTCTAAAGTTAGTCAGCTTTTTTCCTTGTACCCATCTGAAGGTTTCTGTAATAACAACACAGCTGAAAAGTATTTGGGTCCAAAACTCCTTCCATAATTCCCTTGCAGTTCCATTAATGGGGCGTTGATGAGTGAGGGGGACTATGCAGCCATGAGTGAGACTGGAATTTGACCCTGCTCGCTATAAAAAGGCAGCACTTTAAACTATTTAAAGAGTGTTTTTAGAAATCTTAAAAAAGCATGAAAAAAAATTCCATTCCAAAGGGTGAAGCACTAGAAATTTGAAATACTTCAAATCTACGCCAAACTGTAGTGCACAGATGTCAATCCATCGAACAAATATTATGACGATGTATAAACATATAGTTCTACAGACAAAAACAAGGCATCCTGAATGAGGAAAGCAGTATGCCTTTGCTCTTTAGATGGTTTTAATGTGTTGAATTTCTCACTTTACTACAGTTTGTAGGAGTTGTTCTTATCTTTTTTTGATTGTCAGTTTTAGGAATCCCTTCGTACAATACTTTGTTCATTTTTTAAAATGTTCAGTATTTGAAATACTGCGATTTTGGTAGAACCAAGTAGATTGCAGTTACTCCGTGAATGCCCTGTGGATATTAATACCCCTGGGTTTAAGGGAGCAACTGATATAGATAAGGGTTACAAGGATGAGTAAGGGAGATATAAGTAGAGCAGGTGAGTAGAGATTCTGATAAGAATGAATGGTTGGTGCTACATGTGAAGAGCTGGCAGAGGGAAGAGAGGAAAAAAGTAGAACTTGTGACTAAATGCCAGACTGAGACTTTAGAAGCTGGTGCTTCTTTAGCATCTTTAGCACACTTAAGAATTACACTGATTTTTTTAATGTAGTGCTCTTGCCAGTGGTGACTGACACGTAAACTTTACCAGCTGTAATGAAAGCAGACCCTGTTAGGCTTTCTCTTTTGGGGTTATACCATTGTACTTCTAAACTAACTGATGTCACAGCCCACTTTATTGCTCAAGTTCCCAATGAATGTTACAGAATAAATACTTTTAATTTGAAATATGTAACACCAGATATTGTATTCATAACTAAAGTTGGGGGAATTTGAGGGTGTATCAATTACTCAGCATTTAAAAGGAGTATTATTTGCCATGCTCACATCAGAAAAATATTACTGGAATGAATATCAGGGAAAGTAAGTGCTCAGTCACTAGTTTTAAGTGTCCTTAGAAGCACTGTTTCAAACCTGGACAAGTAACTAAGCATTTATTTGACCTGGGAGCAGATCTAGCATTTTAGGGCTTGACTAATGAGGTACAATCATATATCACAATATGCATTCCAAATATTCTCTATAAATAAAGTTGAAATACCAAACAAAGATTTTATGGACAGCAAGTAAATCCAAAGAGATTAGAATACTGTTTATGTCTACTCTTGGAGAAGCAGAAGATAAATTGACCAAGTCATTCATCATGAATTCTTAATTGCACTCTATTTGTAACCCTTAAGCTCTAGAGTACACTTTGTATTGCGAGAACTGAAGAGCTCCTGTTAGATGGAATAAATGGGAAGCCTAGTAAACTCTGTTCACAGCAGAATGGTATGCATGAGTATATTCAGCATATTCTACATTCAGTAGATGGCAGTGGTATGCAGTTGTAGATTAGTTCAGGATTTTCTCTTGAGCAGACGCTCTCATCTATGTGAATCCAAGCAGTGTTGATCTGAGGGTTTATTTGAAGCTTTTTTTTGACAGAAAATACTAAGATACCAGATAATTTTTCACCTGCTAGAGCAGACAGTGGTAGAAAATGCAAAAAGTTTTGCTAATTTGTTGTAATCTTCATTACGCAGCACTTGGAAGAATCTTGGACGTTTTGAATTTCAAGCAGTGATATTACATACAGAAGGGAATGCGTCTGTCTGGAGCATTGACTCATTTTCCATCTATGCCCCGTGGAACTTAGTATGTACACATCAAAGTCTCAAAATAAAAGTATTTAGTAAGTGGGAACTGTGTGTGTTACTTAACAGAAGCAGTAACACAGTGACGTCTTGGAATAATGTGCACAGAAATAGATATTTTCCCTTGTCTAAAGGAATGAATTGCAGATCTTTTGGGGAAAAGCAGGGTGAGTGTGTGTATAAGCAAACAAATTACTAAGACAATTAGAAATTATTATAAAGCTTTTAATTATGGAAAAGTGGAAGAAAAAGAGCAAAACAAAAGCAGAAATACAGTTTATGTGGTAGAAACCACAGATGAGGAGAGAAAGAGAATTAAATTACATCATTTAAGTAGATATTTTCTCATATGGCAGTTATTTCTAACACAAATAATAGAAAATGTTTAATGACTTATGATTGTTAATGATGGAAGGAGTTGCTCTCAATTGCACAAAGCAATGTTTTTTCTTGCTTCCCTATGGGAAACTGCAATAGAAAATGCTTTAAAAATATCAGTCTGTGAACTGAGTTGTAACACAACCACGAATTTGTCCTAAGGATTTTGAGCACTCTTGGACAGACCCCAGAATCAACTGGTGGTCCCTGACTAGGGAATACAAATGTCACACATTTTCAACAAATAACTGCATACTCTGATTCTCTGCTGTATCAGACACCACGAGGACCCAGAGAAATATTTAAATCTATATTAATATGGCTATTGTTTGCAGAACAAAAATTAATACTGATCTGGTAGCAATGGAATAGCAGTATAAAAAAATAACATTTCCAGCATAGCCAAAACTGCTGAAAATCCTCAGTTTTGCAGGCAAGAACTTGTCCAGCCATGGGCCCAAGAAGTAAGAGTTTTGTGCAATCTGGTCAAAGCCGAAGTATAATAATGAAAGTAGGAAATTAAGACCTTTTTATTGGCTCGGGTACTGAAGAAAAAGTATATGTTAAAACTGATTCAACTCTGCTTAATGTCATCTGCTGTTGAGGGCTGCATGAGCAGCCATTCTCCTGAGCACCGTGAAACTGCGGTGTGGCTGTACGTCTCTTCCTAACATTTCTAGAAATTATTACCTATGTAAATTAAGACATACAGGAGAAGGATGGTTCAGGTCATTAAGGTTTCTGAATATCTTTTGTGGTTTTGTGGTTTTTTTTTTTAAAGTACTGCTTTTTGAAAGATTTCATGTTATTTTTAAGAAAATTATGCTGAGGATACTTTCATCCTGGCATTGCAATGTCATTCCATTCACTCATATTTCTAGTATATTGCTTGTCTTGGCTATTTTTCTCTTGTTCCTGTGTAGTTTCATCTCTGTTGCTTAGGTTCTTCTGAAACCTCATCGATTTCTTTATGAATTTACATTTGAAAGATTTTACTATCACTTTTATCACCATGCATTTTATTTTTCCATAAACTAAATCCATCTTGACATGCTGAATGTATGCAAACCTGCTACTATGGGTGTTTCAACTTGTAGTATTGTCTCAGTAGACGAGGGTTGCTATCTTTAGGCACTAAGGGGAGTTTCTAGTAAAGAAAAACTCCATCTGAATAAATGGGGCTTGTCTATTTTAACAAGTACTCAAGACAGTTTTGCTGACAGTGTTCCAATATTTGTAGAAGCATGATATTTCAACCACTGTAAGATTTATTTCTCCACTATGAATGAATACAGCCTTTGTTTAAGTGGAAGCTTTGGAGAGTCTCATCCTTCTAAACGTCACTTTCAATTAAAACTTTATTAACACATACTGTGTTGTAAGCAGGTTCATAAAACGAAATCATATTTTTAAAAAAACTAAATAATCACATGCTATTTTCATGCCAACACAACATTTTTAGAAGCCTGCATCTGGGTTTATAATAGAAGATTCAACTGCATGACACTGCATCATGCAGTGCTGACAGTTTTCTTCTGCCATTTTACAGACAGAACGAAAAAAATGCACAATAAAAATTTTGTTTTCTAAGTGCCATAGTTACAAAAAAACTTTAAACAAAATATGTGGAAATTAAGTTTTTCATAAGATTATATGCATGATGGTTTTGCAAAATCTAGGTTAATCTATATTACACTGGGAAAAATTGATTATAAGGTTGGTAATGCAAGACCTCCTGAAGTGCATTGCTTTGTATTAAATTTGACTTGAAAGGATTATAAAGTAAAAAAACCAAACATGACTAGGAATAAGAATAAAAAGCAAAGAAAGAAGGATAATTCTAAACTAGGGCCCTTACTGAAGAAGAAATAATTACATTAACTCAAAATGGCTTTACCAGAATGAATAAAAGAACAGATCAGGGTCATATAACCATTATATGATATAGCAACATGTATTACCATTGCTATTGACTATATATTGGACTATGTATTATATTGTAAAAAAAATTCTGTGAGGTTATAATAATTTGAACTGCCTAACTCTGTTAAGTAACTTCTTGAAGTGCAGAACAACATAAAACCAAGCAACTCCTCTTATTTCATCATGTGACATGTCATTTCAAGGAATGTTGTAGAAAATAACTGGATATTCTGAATTAACAATGGATATTCTGGAAAACAGGTAATTATTAAACCTGGCTAAAGATGCCAGGCTTTGAATACTGTAATTGAAGTATGTTGTGGACAGCACTTTGGCACCTGCATGTAAATCTGACAAATATCATTTAGTGGGCAGACAAAGGTATAGTGACAACCATCATTATTTCTGGTTTTATGTTCTGTTGAGTACACTTACGTTTTCCTGAAATGTTTACTTGTTGTGGAGAAGTTTTTCATGAATGGTTTAAGAGCTGATGTGGATTTTTCTTTTTTTTTTTTTTATTTTTTAGTAATTGAGGAAAAAGTGCTTTTGATTTTATTGGGTTTTTTTTCCTGATGCATGAATATTCTTACAAAAAGAGAAGATTATGATTTTTGATGAAGACTTTTTGTGTTACGTAAAAAAATTAAGTGACTTGGCCAACGAAGCAAAGCCTGAGCTCTGCCACTTCACATTTTCTGCGCTTGCCTACATCACAGCTTGCAGTGAGACGTTGTAGGTCCCCCTGGTGTAGTCCCAGGTTAAGCCAAGATCTGGAGTAATCACGGAATCACGGAATTGTCAGATTTACACTGCTTCTCTGATTAAGCTAAAAATAAGCAAAGGCTGCCTATTAGGAGCATAAATAAATTGAGATCTTGATTTTTTTCTGCCAAGGTGGTATCACCCGAGGATGTGGAGTTTCCATACCCCAAGCCAACATACTGCTGTGTGGATTTGGCTTATTTCACTGCTGCGAGCACAACTCTTCTTATTGATGCTACAGCAGGACATGAATTTTCCAGGCACGATTATGGTGATGTGGTACGGTAGACAGTACAAACATGGGGTAAAAATCAGCACCTGCTGTCATAGCTTTGCAGTCTGAACAGGCAAAACACGGAGAGAGACCGAAGGCACGGAAAAGTGAAAAGCCTCACCCAAGGTGAAGAAACTGTGTCTTATATTGCAGGTTAAGCAAGTGCCTGAGCCCAGGGCACTGGCTTATTTAGTCTTCCACCTCTCTGTAATTGTGTCCTAATTAGTGAAAAAATTAAACATTCATATCAGCTGCCAGGTGCTGAATAACAACTGAAAAGTGCACAGAATAATTGTCTAGGGAATTAGCTTAACAACAGTGATTTAAATCAACTTTGGAAAGTTTACAACAAACCGAAAGTGAGCTGGAGCAGCTGTTGCTCACTGCTTCTTAGCTCAGACCTTGTTAGCTCTCGCCATCATCCCATTTATCCCAGCACGGTATCAATCCAGTCACCTTTTACCTGAAGCCCTGAGACCTTCGGTAAGGTGCCACAACTCAGATTAAGAAAATTAGCAGTATGGGTGGTTTAGAACCAAACTTTCAGAATCAACTTAACCATTCTGTCTGTGGAACAGAGCTGGAAAACCCTCTAAATTTGTCTCATCCCTGTATTTTTGCAATAAATATTCTTAGTATTTTAGACAGCAGATCCAGTAGCAGATCTGTCCTAACATCATTTAATAGTTGTCCATGGCCGTTGCTCTCTGTGGAAGGAGTGTAGAATGGGCAGCATTTTGCCCCGGATGAGTAGTTATCTAAGGACACACATAGAGGTGTAATGTATAGAGGTATATACATAGAGGTATAATTTAAATAAGAAAGAAATCCTTGAATTAAGATTATTTATTATTATAACCTAAGATTATACCTGGGATGAAGCCAGGGTAAATACCACAAATGCCTTATAACTCAGATGTGCTCTCTTTGGTGAGCAGTGCATCTTTTCTAAGCCTGGGCACAGGAATGCCAATTCGGACAGGAAAGTCTGAATATTCTCCCAGCTGATTAAAACAATCAGTTACTATATCCAATGGGATATATATGCTGGCTGTATTTTACCAGATTATGTAACTCTCCCCACTCAATCTTTCCTGTTCATGTGAGTTTCACACTGAAATAATTTTATTCTTTCATTTTTCTGTTTCTTTTGTATTTTTGCCCAGTGTGACTTTCAAGTGTTTTGATTTTGGTAATGCTTTGCCAATCTATCTTACTATATTCAAGTTCCTGCTATTTCTTTGCGAAATTAATGTCAAAGGGAATTAACTTGAATCACGAGGATATGAAGGTACGTTGTGAGAATGGATATTAAGCTATCTGTCTTAATAGGTGATAGGTATCATGTGAAATGTGACTGGAGTAACTAAGAGCTTGTTAGAAGCCAGGAAAAGCTAGTGTGGAGGTCTTGTTGTGATGGTTTTTCACTGCTTTATAAAAGCATCCTGTATGGACAGGATCTCCTGTTTGGCTGCAGTGTGATCTGATCAGGAGTCAGTGGTACATAGTTTCTTCAAAAAAGATGTTCATTAGTTCGACTGAAATACTAAGTCCTTTGAGACCTCAGCCTCGCAGCTGTGTATAGATAGGAGGGCTTGGCTATGCTGCTGGAAGATGGAGGAAAATTACTGTGCTTATGTTGGGCAATTCATAGTTCAGGCAGAATTGCCCCTGCCGTTAGAGCCAGCGGAGAGAAGTGTAACCTGTGCTGCCCGTGATTTTCATACGAATGAGCTTAGGTTGTCTTTATGGAGGGCCAGGGGCTCACTGATTGTGATTTTACCAAGCGAATGCACTGTATGATTAAGAAAACGAACACTTGAAGAAAAGCTGAGAAGTGGGCACATGTTGAAAAGCTGATTGCTGCCCGGAGGGATGGCAGCCGCAGCGGGGGAGGAGCAGCCAATATCATTCAGCCACATCCCAACACGCTACTGACCTAGTTTTCCCTCTTGGGACAGGCGTAGCTGGGCTGGTGTGAACCTTGGGCCGATGTAGGTTACTCGCGGGAAGCAGACCCTGCAGCCTTCCTTCTCAGGCTTTACCAACACGGCTACAGCTGCAGTTTTATCCTTGCAATGCCTTGCTCCTTGCCCGAGCATCAAATCCGTTATCCTGTTTTACCTTCCGTGCATTTAGGGGTGAGGGTTTGGCTGTATGCTGTATTAAGGATTTTTCCTAAAGAATTTTATGGGTCAAAAGGCAGCTACTGCTCCCATAGCAAATTCTATAGACTTTGAAAAGGCCTGGGTCTAAATGTTCTTCATCAGAGCAAAAATGGCTTGTTCCTAGCCCAACTTTCATCAGGTTTTGGTTATTCACCAGTACTGGTCCACTTGAGGCATCTCATTCAAAACTCACACAGATTGCTTTACTATTTTGGCTTTTCATATACTTCATTCTGTGTAATTTTAAGCTACCTGACATTTCATGACAAAATTCTAAGTTTAGTGGAGAAGGCGTGCTATTTGATTTGCAATAAGGAAACAAGTTAAAACTGAGATTTTTGAGGAGTCTTAAGTAAATCAGGTCCCCTAACCTTGCTGAGTTGCAGGTAAGACTTGGGCATTTTATCTTAAAATCCCAGCCTAAAAATACACTCATATGACCTGTGAGGAACTGCTTAAAGCCAACAGTAAGAATTAATTTGGGCAGATAACCAACATCTTCCTATAGTATGAAAGGAAACTCACTCTATTCTGAGCTAAATGTTAATTCAGAAGGGGAATTGGGAAAAAAAAAAGGAGAAGACAAAGATTTATAATTACATTAGCAGTAAGGAAATGTTTTTAGTGAATAAATACGTTTAGCTGCAGGTCCTAATGCTGTGAGTTAATAATTTTCCTTGTTTTAGTCCTAAGAAAGCGTTTATTCTGAATTTAACATAACATGCAACTGTTATATACAGTCACTGTCTGCAATATTAACTGCAGTTACACAAGAATTTCTAATACAGCTTTTCAGTGGAAAATTTAGGAGATTGAGGAGAAACGTACTAGTTCTGAGACTATTTGCTTGCATCAAAAGTTTATGCTGTAAGCAGAGGCAGTTTCCCACTGCAAAAAAAAGAAGTGAGTTTTTGCATTAGGTCCAATTTCTATTCTGCCTGATTCCTTTGACCGTTCTGAGACTTGTATGTTCTCTCATTCTTTTTGGAAAAAATACCATATATGGAAATGGAATATTTGATAATCCACAGCAATTTTCACAGGAGAGGAGCACTATTTTTTGACTAACAGTGCAATGAAAATATGTACGGCCTATATCTATCTTAGATGATCTGTCGGATCTTTTCTCTTCAGGTACCTGTTATTTCAAAACCCAAAATATGGTATTTAGCTTGCATTTATCTAGGTATTTTACATAATTTGTTCAGATACTCAAATACTTGTCATAACATGATAGCTTATTTGTATTATTTATATAAATATTTATAAAATTATAGCTCAAATCAGACTTGAGAAGTGTAGAAATGATTGTCAGAAAATCTGGTAAGAGTGTGTTATAGGTTGACCATTTGGTATTCATCTGTGAATTAATGGAAATATTTTACAATGTTGTTTATGCACACACACACAAAACTATGAAAATTAATTTCATAGATAATTTGGGAAGCTATTTAGTCTCCTTGCAGCAGACATCTTGGCATATTATGCTTTCAGAGCTTTTATTGTAATTCCTATATTACATACATTTGTTTTTCTTCTCTCCTCAGAAATTTTTCCAAGAGATTCCAGTCTAAAAGACAAATTCATAAAACATTTTACAGGTAAGACAGCTGCTTGTTCTTAGTTTGCCTACATACACATATTCTCAGTAGCCACAAGAGTTACTACATTAGCTTTTTTGAGATTCTACAACAAATTTAACATTTGTGAATTTAAATGTGCATTGTTCAGGACTGAAGTTTTTACAGAACTCTAATTACATTTAGGTTTGAGACTCTCTTTGAATAATCTAGCCTAAAATAAATTTCACAACATTGTATGTTAAAGCATTCTTTATTTAAAAACTATTGTTTCATGTCTATCATCCTATTGTTGCTTGGTGATTCACAGCTACACTGCAAGTTTCATAGTTGTAGGTACTGAATGTACACATGTTTGTATGCTATAGATACTGCATTGTACATCTATGTGCAAATGATTTGCAGTATGGTGTTAAAATGTGGTATGTGTGAACACCTATGTGATATCTCTGGCAAATAATATTTTAATGAGAGAACTCAGTGCACTTTTAATTTCAAATACATGTAATTTTTCCATAATTTTTCCATAATTTTTGTAAGTCCTATGGTATTTATCTTCAAGTTTACTAATTTTAAAACTTTTCACTGGGCTGCATATATCTTTCAGAAACAGACCTATGTGACCATGTAAGTTTTCACTATATCAGAGAAACACGTGATGTATACATCTGGATGCTTATTTTAAGAAGGCAAATAGACCTTATTTTAAGAAGACAAATAGAACAAGGAAGGATTAAGCAGAATGAAATGAATCAGAAAAATCATTTGCTATTTCAAATATGAAAGTTTAATATGGTTACTTTCAAGTATTTGTACTTGAAAACTGAGATGGAGTTGTATAATGTATAATCCTTTGGGACTCTTTTGTAACAACTGGCAAAATATTGTACCCTCTAAATATAAGCAAAGACAGTTGCCAACAGCAAGATGCTTGCACTGATTCTTTACTCTGCAGTTGCAAATGTTCTGTAATTCAGAAAAGTGAATGCAGTATGACACTGAAAATCTATTGGTGATTTTCAACAGTATTGGGATTAGTGAAACTAAAAATTAGAGAAATAGTTGGCGGTTTGAGCTTGAAAAAGAGAATTGGAAATAATTACACATTTTCTCTTTGCTGGAAATTTCCGACAGTCCTTGGCAAGAAAGGAAAGAAGTTGTTGTCTCTTTTGCATGGGGGAAGTGTCCTCAAACCTTTAGGATAAGCACAAATTTAAGGGTCTTTCTGCCAACTGCTATCTGAAGCCTAACAGCATCTACAGGAAAGGTGCCACACCCAGCTGGCCCTTCACTCTGACACTAAACAAGAGTAGTTATGAACCTTACCATTTTCAGAACATATAGATTCCAACTATGTTATCTTATGTAGCACAGGAATACGGAAAATTCCTCTCCTGGGGAGGACAGACAAGAAAGTTTTGCTTATATTAATACTTGATCCATTTTCTTTTCATTTTTAACTTTGGAAACTGCTCAGTTACTATAAAAAGCTCAACATAAGAATCTGGGGAAGCTAAATAATGAATACAGAACAAGTTTCATAACTCAAAAACAACTGCAAAAAACAACCATGAGTTTTACAGAAGGCATTTTTAGAATATGAAAACATAGAAAAGAAAAAGAGCAAAAAATACTTGAAGGCCTGTTTCTGGAGCCATTCATTAATTTAATAGTATTTTTCTGCATGAGTAGTTGCCATCAAAATTGCTGAAATTATTTGACGAACATTAGCTGGAATGAATAAGGAAAGTAAATTCATTCCAAAATTCTTGAGGTTTAGTTCTTTGTTGGCTCAGAATTTCTGCCTACATCTATTTTCTTTTTTCTTTTTAAATTATGTTCTTAAGATCTTCAGTAATCAGGTTTTTCTGCATGTTTTTTTCTTTTCCACAGCTTTATTAGGTCTGTAATCCACAGGCATTTTCTTAAAATCTAGCCTAACTTTGTTTTTCTTGATTCTGTTTAAACCATAATGCTTTTTCTATCAACCTTAGTTAAGTAAACTGTTCAGATATAGTCCTTACCAGTTCAAGAGTTAGAACATCCTAAACTAATGAAGCTGTGAAAAAGTGAAGGGGAAAACAACATTATCTTTACAGTCCATTATCTTTACAGTTTCAGGGTTAAGAAAATTATTGTACACTTCTAGTACGCCAAGAATAGTAGACACAGTTTAAAGCCAAATAAGAACCATATGTGACAGTCCTCGACTATAGGAAAAATCGTAAATAATCTTGTGAGTCATAAAGCTATCTATCAATTCAGCTTGAAAAGCCAGCTGACACAGAGGGCTCTGTAAGGCACAAATAAAATTAACAGCCTATTTTTGATGGCAGGGAAGAAAACCATATATTATCTGAAGGGATGTGGAATTTATTTAGTGACAAAAGTTGATGTTATTTCCATATATCTTGGATAATTTCAAATTACATACTTTCTCTTGCGCCTCATTAGTCACTCAGATAAAAAATGGCAACAGTCTTCCAGTTCAAAGTTACAAAGGCTGATTTGTCAGTTTGTTGAAAAGCTTATTTGTAGCTGAAAAAGCTCATGTAACCCACATATTACTTTAAAATATATATAATGCTCAAGTGTGTTCACTGTCAGAGACAGGATTCTTCTCTCAAGCTTGTGGTAGTTAGGCTCCACTATCCAGGGAGAATTGGTTTGGTATGTTGTACCAGGCTGATAAAACACCTTTCAAGTTGTGAGATAAATAGTATTTGCCCTGAAATGCTTGTTGTCTTCCTCTGACAGGGAAGTTAGTCAACACAGTGTGCTTCATATAGATCCTTTTGTAGCATTGCTTGAAAGAAGCTATTCTTATTCAGGGTTCCTATTTGTGCTGAATTTAGAAGATGCAAGTTAAATTTAGTCTTGCTCAGTTAGTGTCAATTTCGGTCCAAATCACAGGAAACTCATCCCCAGCTGTCAGTGGTAGTATTGCTAAACAGGTTACATGATGCAAATTCTACATCTTTGCTCTGCTTTTCAACTCACATGTCATCAGTAATACCTTCCCTGGGCCATCAGCAATTATGGCTGGACTTTTTGAGAACTTATTACCTTTGAGCCATGTTCTGGAGACTGGTAGCTATATATTCTTATTAAAACTTAATGCGGGCAGATGGCATTACCTCTCCTACGAAGACAGGAGAGAGTTGGGATTGTTCAGCCTGGAGAAGAGAAGGCTCCGAGGAGACCTTATAGCAGCCTTTCCAATACTTAAAGGGGGCCTCCAGGAAAGAGGGGGAGGGACTGTTTATCAGGGAGTGGAGCAATAGCAAGAGGGGTAATGGTTTTAAACTGAAAGAGGGGAGATTTAGATTAGGTATCAGGAAGAAATTCTTTATTGTGAGGGTGGTGAGGCACTGGAACAGGTTGCCCAGAGAAGTTGTGGATGCTCCATCCCTGGAGGTCTTCAAGGCCAGGCTGGATGGGGCTTTGAGCAACCTGCTCTAGTGGGAGGTGTCCCTGCCCATGGCAGGGGGGTTGCAACTCGGTGATCTTTAAGGTCCCTTCCAACTCTAACCATTCTATGATTCTATGATTTTATGACACTGATACCCAGAGCACAGGCTGGGAGAAGAGAGACACAGCATGCTCCACTCTGGATTTGCCTCACTCAAACGTTGAAACACATGCTGCCCTCTGCACATCTGCACCCTTTCTTGCTAAAACTACTTTAACAGGAGATCAGGTTCCTAGATGCTGTTCAGCTGTCATTTTTTTTTCCTCAACACCCACATTGTATATTAAGAAATTCATAAACCATCTATGTGCAAATCAGAAGCATTATTACATGAATCTACTTCATCTTTCCAGGGCTTAGAAACTCATATTTGCTTAAAATGTTGATTTTATTTATCTTTAGAAATAATATCTGCATTCCATCTACATTATTCCTTCTGCATTAGAATACTGACTACTAAGCAAATTAAATTCTGTTGTAGTTGCACTATTCTATTTTTCACCATATAAGAAATTTGACTGTTAATTTGGAATTTCAAGGCTAAGACAGTCCATCATTTCCAAGGGCCATTTTTCTGTTATTCAGAACACGAGCATAATAGCATAGCAATAGTATTTCTTTCTGTTATTTCGGTAGCACTGTTAAACTTGTGTTGCATCATACTTGTTTAAAGGTTTAGTAAAAGACTAAACATGTTTGTGGAAACACACAGAAATTAATTCTGTGTGTTGACATCACTGATTGAAGCTGCAAAGCAGTGACATTGAAAGCTTGTGATTAACTCCTGCTTACTCTCAAACAGGGCCAGTCACATTTTCATCAGAGTGTAGCAAGCACTTTCATCGACTGTATCACAACACAAGGGACTGTTCAACGCCAGCTTGTAAGTAGTAATTAATGTACCTTAAAATGCTACCTGAGATACTTTTTTAAAAGAAACCTGCTTTTCCTCCTAAGTGTTTGATGTGCTGGTCCTTTTGTAACTGTTGCTCTTTACTTAAGCACTATAGTACAAAATATACACAAGATCTTCTAATATGCAAAGATTTTCTATCAATGCACTTGCAATCAGATTCATATAATGGAGTTCCTTCAAAGTGAGACTGACATAAATGAAATGAAAACTACACTCTGAAAAACCAGTCAGGCATGCCTATGCAGAAGGCAGATACAAAGCCATCTTCTTCTTCCTGCTCCCTTTAGCTCTACTCAGTAACTTGTGCAATAAGATAAAATCTGAACAATTCCCTACCTTCTCTTAACCCTCAGTGGTGTGGTTTTATATATTGCTTTTGGGTATATGTCAGTTTGTGATGATAATTTTCTAATACATGCTCATTGTTAAAGAACAAAAAAATAAATTATTTCATCATTTCTGTTATTGATACATGCAGTTCTTATCAAATAGTATTCCAGTATGAAATCCACAGAAGTTTTTCTTTAACAGAGCCTGAATGTAATTTTGTCAGAGACACTGAAAAATAAAACCATCCCAAGATGTTATTAAATGGATAAAACAAAAAGAAACAAACAAAGAAACAAAAAAAATCCCAAACAAAATGGAATTCCCTTAAAAAGAAGTTACTTCAGCATTCTCTAATACAATGGACAATTCAAATAAAGTGAGTGGAAAATAAGAAATACCATTGGTGTATCTCGTTAGTGGTGTGTAAACACACACTACGGCCCAGGGTGCTTTGGAAATTTTTCAGGATTTAACATGAAAAAATAATGACACTTTTTGTCTGCATCACTTAGAAAGATGGTAAGCACTTTTTGTGAGCAGCTGAGATGCTCTTTCACGGAAGCTCAGCACCTCAGAGGGTCTGACTTTTAAAAGGAGATGGAGCAGCTCTTGTCTCCATCCACCCTTACACTGGTCAGAAGTTGGAATGTAGTAGTAATCCATGGCTGATCCTCAAAAGTTATACATATACCTTCTAAGTAGACTTATGAGTAGGCTAGGTATTACATGCTGTGTAACAAAAATACCAGGCATGTTGCGTATTGCCCACCTTGAATACATGGATCCACGGTATATGGATATTATTTGGACTCCCCTGTATTGCCTAAGTGCTTTATATGTTTATGTAGAAACAGAGTCATAATATTTATCTTCTAATTAAATAGCTTTTTTCTAAAGTTAAAAAGAAGATTATGTTTAGGACTGTGTGAAGAACTGATTTTTAAGTTCAATTGTCAAGACAAAAAATAAAATTAAAAATGTGATTAAAACCAAAGCAGCGTTTTTGGTTTTTCTCCCTTTTGTCAGCCAAACCCAAAGCAGGCAATGAGTGTCATTCAACCTGAAATGTTCTCTTGATCTGAAAAGGAGAGTTAAATCCTCACAACTGTCTGCACCTTGTCTGGCACTCAAGGTTTAGGCTGCCTATGAAGGTTGATGATAGCTAGGAACTTTTCCTGCTTCTTTAGAGGGGTTTGATATTTTGTTTCAGGGACATCTTAGCCACCATAGAAGGTCTTAGGATAGGTGACTTCTTCTCCTACAGACACAGTTTTATTCTGTTCAAACATTCTGTAAAGCATTGAACCCAGATTAGCATTCAGTCTCTTGCTGTTTGACATAATTACTATTAAGTTTTGTTAAATTACTTATCAAGAAAGAGAAGGAAATTGCACTAAGTATTCCTTGTTACCAAATAGTTAGATCTTTCCATCAGAAAGGGCAGCAATGGCTTGGGGGCCACGTGAACTGAGTGGTCATTTGAACCAAGGAGACCAGAGAGAGAGATGATAGCAAGTAGGACACTAGTATCTCTAGTCTGATTATTAAATTTACTTGAACATGGAAAATATGGATTCCTATCAATGTTAATACTAAGTGAAACAATAAAAAAGTTTGAAGAAGCCTGACCTCAAACTACCTCATAGTCTGCTGGTTAGAATAGCCTCCCAGTTAATGAGTTAAATTTGTTCAGGTAAAGTTGGGAGTTGATCCTGGTCTTCTACACCTTAGAAGGAAACTATCTGGTAGGAAATGAATTACTACTATGACTTGCATCTATCCGATAGAGCCCTGTCTAGGATAAAGTACAATCTAATTTTGTGTCTTGCACACATAATTTCATGAATTTCCATCAGAGACTGGTTTCACTGTGTAGAGTGTCTGTAATTCTAGTACAAATTCTTCATTTAATTTTATGCAGTTTTTTGAGGGCATCTGGCAACTGAGATTCATGATTGCTGTGGGTAATTTTGTTTTATAGATTATAAAAGGTGTGCAAGATTGCTAACAAGATTAGCAATGAGCCCTTTGTGTACACAGTCCTAGGATGTTTGCTATGTAAGTATCATTTTTCCCACTCATTTTCTTATTTGTTGAATGGTCTAGTGATTTACTTCACACTTGTACCTTATTATCAGGCGTGCATACAGAAATGTGGTATCAACAGAGTGCATCAACATGCAGCTCTGGCATTGCTGTAAGGACCAAGTGGTTCCTCGTGGAAATACACAGAAGCACAGATACCTCTGATCAAGGACCCACTGTAATTTCCAGTCAGTCACTTGTGGCACTATAGTCCATAATTATGCTCTGGGTCACCTCTTACTGTTCAAAATTTTGAAAAGGAGTCTGGTTGGTGAAAGAGAAAAATGCATGAAGACTTCATCAACACATTTATTTCAGGCTTTTCAGTAAGAGAGCTTTGTTGTTAATCCATAGAAGCAGCAGAATGTCTCAGTCTCAGGTCTGCCAATGCAGTCTTCATAGATAACCTGTCACTTTGTTCATCTTTGGGACCACTTTTCATTCCAAAATTGTCTCCTGAGAATTTCTTCAAAGTTAATACCGGTTTAAGGATGATGGAAGTAGACTGAACATAAGGATGTGACAAAGCTAAAGGCTTCAAGTAACAAGCTGTGGAAGGAACCAGTCCATTCTTGTTTCTGAATAGCACGCTAAATGTGCTAATTAAACAACGTTGCCACTGATAAAAGGAACATCTTCAAGTGAGCTGTTTTCTCCAGTTGATTCGATATCAATAAGATGGTTACACTTCCAACAGTAATTTGAAAAACTGCACTGGTTATTATTGACCAATAAAATATGTAAAATCAGTGAACTTAATTTATTTACATTTCTTCAAAGATGGTTTCCTTTCATCATCTCCTCCTGACAAATACTGCAAGCTTTGAGTTTGGGGGAGTTGCGTATGTCACTTCTTCCTGCATCAAGACTTGAATTCATACTAATCAAGAATAAGAAAGGAAGAGTAGGATATGAGTCAGTGTTAGCTGATTTGATTTCCAAGTGGAGGTGGGATTCATTTTGGTGGCTGTGAGAAAATATGGCAATATTTCAGTGCTGAGAAGAAATTACATCATTTCTTTCTCCTTTTCTTAACTATTTTCAGTCTGTTTAGCGTCTTGCCTTCCAGGTCTTGCAGATAGTTTTGAATTTATCAGGAGCACTGAACCAGAGAGTGACTAGGGATCTCATTGCTTTACCTGGATCTCCTTTTCATGACTAAGGACAGGAATCCTTTTTTGAATGCCCTTTTTTTAATAATTTTTTTTTTTTTTTAGGTACTCCTGTTTGTTTGTTAGTGTTCTCTTTCAAATCTCAGCTTTCTAAAACATCCCAGCACTATATCATTTTCTGCACTTTCACCTATTTAGTCTGTTTTCCTTCATCTGTAGTCCTTTACACCTCTGGGTTCATGGCTCAGGGCTTTCAGAAAGATTTTTTGGTGCTCCAATACTTTTTTTCCTTTTCTTTCAAGACGGTGAGTCAAAGATCTGCCTCCATACCCACAGTACAGAAGCATCTATCTCATCCTATTTCCATCTTTAAAATACAAAAGGATAAAAAGTTTCTATGATTTTCAAATCCAGGTGCTCTAATTTTCCTGCCAAAAATACACTCAAAGAGATGACACATGAGGAAGGGAGTGTTTAAATGGTAAGCAATATTAGCAGCTCGCGTGCACTGTGTTCACTTAAAGTTGTATCTAAGCTTTCTCTATACTTTAGTAAAAAGAGGAAACATCGTCGGAAAAAGCAGAGCTATGATCTAATTGTTTCCCAGCTGCCTCTGTGCTGCCTCACCCCATTCCTCCACCAAGTAGATAGAGTGACTGGTTTCCACTAGAGAAAGGTCTTCATGTTTATTCATATACAATATCTACTTGGAATGGAAACATTTTCCTGAGAAGAATGAAGGGTGGCAGGAGTGGCTGCCAAATAGACAGGGCAGCACAGGAGTATTATATGTTCATCCCTCAATAACTCTGCATTTCTAGCGTGATTCTGTGGTTGCTTCTACTCCATCTTTTGGCACTGTTTGGCACTGAGGAAAACAGAGGATCTGTTTTCCTCACCACCCTCACACTAGCTTAGAGAGGACAGAGTCATAGTTCTTGTTTACTGTTAGGGAACTTGCTTTTGCTTTAACGTCTGAGAGAGTCTTGGAGATTCTCAGTTGCCTTGAAGAAGGAGGCTCTCCCACTCGAAGAACTGACAACTATTCTTAAGCATTTCTCCTGCATGTATTAAAATAGGCTTCATTTTCCTCATAAAAAAGAACCGCAGTGCTATTATGCGAAAATTTTTCTCCCTCTCCTGTAAGTGCCCGGGTGCGAAAACGAGACGAGGTCTTTTTGTGTTAGAGATGAAGTTTTCCTGGGAAAAGCCAGTATTCCCACGGGAGCCGGTAGCGCGGGCTGGAGCGGGCTCTGCCGGGGGGCGGCGGCGGCCCGTTTCAGCACCATGGAGAGGGGCGCGGCGGGGGCTGGGGCGGAGCCCATTCGTAGCGGTTACGCGCCGTCACCAGTCTTAGCGTTTTGGGTTTTTTTTTTTTTTTTTCTAGTTCAGATCCTTGCAAATGGAAGTAAAACACTGGATGAAAACCAGGATCTAGAAAGGCACATGACTCTATGAATGGAGAACTCCCTTGTAAGGTGCAGCAGCACGGACGGCTCTGTGTTAAACTTCTTAGCATCAATGCAGAGTATTTGCCACGGCAAAACATATTAGCGTTCACAGGAGGGCAAGACCCGCTGGCATTCTGGAGTTAATCTTAAGATTTATGCAATCCACAGGAAACTGTGGTTTATAGACATAATTATACTAGGTGGTCTGCTTCTGTGTTTTGAAATTGGTTATAAAACGTCATGTCCTTTTCTCTTGCAGACTTTCTACTATGGAGAGAACTCTGATTTGCCAAGAAAGTGCCTTGAAATCTTCCAAGACAGAGAAGACATCTTTTACCTTTTTTGATTTACAACGTTTTGTTACTAGATGCATTTTATTTTCATATATTTGTTGGACATTCCATATTTGTGTGAAACATTATTTTATTTTAATTTGTAAATTTGTTGCCTATAGTTCAGACAAGCCAATTATTTAAATACATTGTATATAAAGAATACTAATGATATACTGATTAAATGTTATAACCATATGCAGGGAATTGGTAAAATTTTGCTGTTTCTCTTGTTCCATTGTATTTACATCATTCTGCTCAGGCTCTTACTTTCATTATTTGCACTAACTTGAAATGCAGAAGTCTATGTAACTGAAATCTGAATAAGCTGTAAGTGGGAAAGTTTTACTTGCCATGGAAGATATTTTATATTATGAAGCTTTGTTAATATATACATATATATTATTGCGCATCAGAAAAAATTTGCTCAGAAATGCACCTTGCTTTCAGGAACATTTGTATGACTATTCTGGATTTTCATCAGTTACATTTGTACTGGCACTTATGGAAAGAGTTGCAAATAATGTAAATATAAAGACTGGAAAACTGCAATGCAGTTTTGGTGGAATAAAGAACATGAAAATAACTATTTTCCAGGAGGGGTTATTTAAATTTATTAAAAGGTTACTTATTTAATGTATAAATTTAATTTAACTGGTGAACTTGAAATATTTTTCTACTGAGAACTTCAAACTTCTAGGTTTATTTTTTTACAGTATTTCGTTTTCAAGTGGTAAATTTTATTCAGATATTTATGCTTCAGCTGAATGAGGTGCAAACAAAAATGCATCATGCACCCACTGTGAACAACAGAAACCTCTTGTGAGGATGAAGTGAGGGTAATGAAATACCCCAGTAGAAGAGAAAATACTTTGTCACAAAACCAAGCGTGTAATGAATGAATTTGACTGCTGACACATCAAGCTTAGCTATTTGGGAAGAATCCAAAGCACAGTTGCTGCATCTTCTTTAAAATCAAATTGTGATGATAACATTTGCCACCTGTTTTTCTCAGCTCTTTTATTGCAAGCTTATATGACTGTTCATAGAGAATCTAGTATGAAGTGAGGCTTTTATCATCAGGCCTGGAATAATTGACAACACACATTGAATACTGTGCCCAGATCACAACTCTTGTGATTAACTGACCATTCAAACTAACCCCTCTGATTCGATGTCTCTATCATTTCCCTCAGTATGGGATTCATGAGCCCCTTGACTTCTACAGCCAATGCTTTTCCCTCCACAGAATAGCTGGGAAGCTCTGTCCTGGGATTCCTTGTCAAAGAGCGAACACCTACCTAATTATCCAAAGGGGTTTTCTTTCTTTTTTCCACATTGTTCACTGTGTTTCAGCACCAAAGTTGTGCAAAGTCCTATGATGCACCAGTCAGTCCAGCTCACAGCTCCTGCAGGTACTGCCATTGTTCTGTCTGGGCAACAATATACAACAGCAGCTGTTTCTAAGCAGCTCCTTAGTCACAGCTGTTGAAGTAGTTACTCCCTCTGTAGTCCTGCCTAGAAGGTTGTCCTGTGCCATTTGTATTTATGCTTGACACAGTCGTTTCTCAAACCTTTTGCCACCATGTTCTTTTCATAAGAAGAAGTTTTCAAGCCTCATTTTAATCCTTGTTGGAGACAGCATTCATACTGAAGATACAGTAGCATATGGGAAGTCCTAGCGGCTGAACAGTGAGATGGATAACCTTGTTTCTCTGTGAGCAACATATGTCATAGGAGGATTATTGGCCAAAACGGAAGCACTGCAGCCAGAGGAGAAAGGATGAGGCCCAGAGCAGAGATCAAAGGCTCTGAGAAAAGCTTCTGTCTTTAGTCCTGCTCTCGTATTTCCACTCTAATTTGTTTTTTTCTCCACTTTTTAAAAAAAGTCCCTCCTTTCTCTCCTCAAAGGACTGAAAACAGTGAAAGGAGAAGCAAAAAAAAAAATGTTTTTTCTGACAATTGATTTTTTGTGAAATGTCAATTCCAATAAAAAAATAATTTGAGTTATTTAATGTTAGTTTGGGGCTCAAATCTAATGCACTAAATCAAGAGCTTCACCTTGCTTTTTAAGAATAAAGGCATCCTCTTCCTAGTGAGTAGATGAGTGGTCAATTCCCTATCTTTGGGAAGATTCAAAGATGATATGAAGATATTAAGCATAGACTAGTATGGCAAGTTAAAATGTTGGTGAGGAAAAAAAAAAAGTGTGAAATGAGTAAGAGACTAAAAAAACCCAGTTGTTCTAATTTCCCAGAAGTCATATGGCTTAGTTGTTTATTCTGGAGGCAAGTTACTCTTTGATTACTCTTTGAGCTGTGGTATGGATTCCTTCTTTCTGTTTCACCCTAGAGACTTTTTAAAGCTCAGTATGCTCTAAATGGCTGGAATGAAAACCAGGTTTTCTGTACCCTTCCTCTATATGTTCTTCTGTCACTGTTCCTCATCATAGATTTTAGATGCAAAGCTACTGAAGTGTTAGTAGTATAAAACTCACAAAGCAACATAGCAGAGTCACTTTACTATTTAACCTGAAACATGCCATGTATTCCTTCTCTTCTAAAATCTGTTAATGCGCCTGCATTTTAGAAATCAAGTCTAGAGGGTAGTTATTTGGAAACACAGTAAAAAACCAAGTGCCATAGAAGCTGAGAGGAGATTATACCCTTTTAAGTAAGCTATGTTTTTTTCCAAGTTAAAGTGATTTCACACACGATTGTTTTCTCTTCCAACTTTCCTTTAATTTTTTCCATATGATTAAATATTTTGGCTTCAGAAATAAGGTCTGCTTATGGCTTTTCCCATAACCATGTTGCCCTTGCACGTTTGAAAGGTTCTGTCGAATTTCTATCCTGAGACAATATTGGGTTGAGACAGGGCCACCAGCTACAGTAGTGCCTCATTTTGATCTTTCACTCCAGTTAAATGATCACCTTTCTCAAACAACTTCATTGCTCCAGACTTCTGAATTTCTAAAGAAAACCACTGCAGGCAAATTATATTGTTCCTCTGCCATATTGCAGGTGGATTCACAAGGCCACCAGCAATTCAACCTGATCAGGGCGAATGGCTACCATAAAGCAAAGTTCAATTTTCTCTCTTTATTGCTTTATTGGTTATCTTAATTTTTTTTATCACAAGACTGTAGAAGGGGTCCTAGTCTGTGTTTTGGGTGCTGTGCAAATGTAGGACAAAGACCCTATTCTTATCTCAAATTGCTTAAAGCCATAGAGTAAACCAGTGTGCATATGGAAACAATGACCTTGCGATGACTAGTGAGGTGGATAATGGCTCAATTGTGAGTTGTTCAAAGGCATCACTGAAAGAGAGACGTGACAGCAGAGAGCAAGACCACCAATCAGAATTTTTAAAGGAATTCTTCCCATGATGAGGGCTCTGATGGGAGAGAGGATTCTTGGAAGCTTTTCTAAAAAGCGAAAAAAACCCTAACTCTAAACCCACATAGGCAATAAGCGATGTTATAAAAACTTTTTAAAGCTCAGAAACTGAACTTTCAACATGGAATTAGATATTAGTTTTAAAAAGAAAATCCAGTGGAACTTTTTACCATGGCAGTGTCTATTAGCAGAGTTTAATTTACTTTTTTTTTTTTTGTAGTTGGAGGATTGAAACATTTTACGGAACACTCGTGATACAAAAGAAACAAAAGATTTGAAGCAGCCAAATGTAGGGGTAAAACTTTTACTGCACCTTAGGGCTGGGCTGGCTGCCATTTTTTTAGCTCTGGCAGTTGTATACAATCATTGCAAACCTAAAGCTGCAAAATTTTTCTGGAAGTTGACCCTCTCAGAGCTTCTGTCTGTCTGATAGGCAGACACAGCTATCTCTCTATCTGGATCCACTGGCAGTACTTCACAGTCAAGAATGTTTCCAGTCATAGTAAAACAAAAGCTATCCCCGTTCCTATATTTTATTGTTTCCATCTAAACTGTGCTTTAGCAGCAAAATTAGCAATATCTGTTTTATAACACCGTAATTAAAAAATGGGACAGCTTATTTCAGGGATTTTTTTTTTTAATCTGCTCGGTGTCTTCTTTTCTCTGCTAAGTATAGCTGAATATCTTGTTTCCAAATACTGAGAGGATATTCAGAAGTGCATAGAAGAGATTTCACAGGAAGATAATTTCTCTTCACTTCAAAGTAAAATCCCCACTGAACAAATAAGGTTATACAAATTGACTCAGTCTTGAGGGTAGTGTATACTTAGGAATATTTTCAAATCAAAGCGTTTTCATCATTCCTCCCATCTGCTACATATATAAACATTTACCAAACAACCTACCAGCTTATACCTTATATCTTACTCTGTTGATCTTTACAATCTATAACTTCTACCTTTATCTATTTAATCAATGCACTGATGTAATTATTGTCTTTTACTTTGTAAGTTCATTCTAAGGTTTTATTAGATATTGTTTTCCAACCAGGAGCCACTATTGCTTTGTCTTTAATGATCTTATCTTCCATTGGACACAATAAACTTATGTTATAGTGCTGTCTTGAGAGCACTTTGAGCAGACTTTTTTTGTCTCTCCTTATGTAGTGGATGATGCAAGTCAATGCGCTATATGAAAATGCTACTTAAAGTTTTTGTATCTCTAAACTTCTGTGAACTTGAACTATTTAGCACCATGTATGGGAATCATAATTTGTCCTACTTCCCAACAAATCAATTCATAGTGAATGGCAGGGAGAATGTGTATTTCTTATACCCAAATATTAGATGCAAGAATGCATTTGGAATTAAGTGTACACAATTGAACGGTGACGTCTGAGTTTACAGTTTTTCAAATGTGGCCAGGGATGTTTAAACATGAATTATGCAGGTGTTTAAGAGGAAGTACTTTGAAAACATATTGCAAAGTACCCTATTTATTTTCACATGTGCCGTACTGGCAGAGAAACATGTGACCCATTCAAAGATCTCTTTCCAGGTAAAATATATAGATTGTTTATTGCAGTTCTAGATAACTGGACTGGTTATATAGATTGTAAGGTACCTTTTTCATAGCTAAATAGCTATATTCTAGCTAAATTCTGTGTCTCGAGGTCTCTCCCATTCCTATGCCACAAAGAAAGGCAATAAATGATAGTCTGAGATTGAGGTTTGATAGGGGAAAAGGGGTCTTAAACTTCACCTGCTCTTGAAGAGTTCTTTCATTATTTCATACCCTGAGATTAACTTTGCACTAACTTTTTTCTTTCTTGCACTGAATTGTGCAGCACTTTAAGCAGGCTCACAGTGTATTTACAGGTGAAAATCAGGCACAAAGCATAAAAACACTGTTTCTGAATACTTGAGGTTTGAACATACCCAGTTCATGCACACACCCAGGGTACACAGCAGACTGGTACAGAGCTTAAATTGCTGGCTTATATTTAGTTGCCAGCTGAAAAACAAGAACGTGCCTTTAAGTTTATATGGAGCTGAACTGTTCTGGGTGTGACTGGACTCTAAGTTTATGGAACCATATTGCATTTTCCCAAACAAAACAAGTGTAACTGTGATATTGTTTGAATTCTTCCAGATAATCTATACAAAGGCTCCCAGCTGAAGGGTGATACCAAACTGAGTGCCAGACTGCTGAGGGCACTACCTTTTTCTCCACTGTCTGATGTCCTCGGGCCGGGATGGGTAACAGTTCTTCAGGCTCAATGTAAATGTAATGGAGAGTGGCACAGTCATTGTCACTGCTTTGCTCAAAGAAGGCTTTGGATTGAAAGATTTTTCTAGTATTTTTTCATTAAGACCTGAAGGCATCACTAATAGTAACAATCTGAGAGAATTTTCTTTTCCATTTTAATTATCATCCACTTTGAATAATAACAAGAAGCACTGCTTGAGTCACACTCTTTATCTTTTCATCACAATACTGATTTTTAGAGAAGAAGCAAGGAACTCAGTCTTATTAGCATGAGACAAAGCAGTGTACTTCAGGCATGGCTTCTAGTTTATTAGACTAGAATTGAGCTAGAATCTCCCTGGACTCAAGAGATCCCGGAGACCTCACAGTATGATGAAGACTGATATGCTTTGAAAGAGAAGTAAGCTTTGTTCTCATATGTGTAAATTATTATTGGCAAGAATAGAGATGAATTCCAGACTGGTTTATGTTTGAAAGGAGGGAATAATGCTTAGAACTCCCAAAATTAAATTATATGCCTTAAAATTTGTAAACAGAAATGAAATACAGATGCCAGTGGAAAAACATCTCAGAATAACTCAGGGATGAAAAAACCCCCCTATATTCTTGACAGAACAAGTGATCATGGAAATGACAAAAGCTCCTGCAGATGACAAATGTAAAATCTAAATAGAAGCCATCCTAGAACTCTGGAGGGAGAAACATAGGGCAAATTAAATTAAATAAAAAAGAGGGCAAGATGCCATGAATGAGTGACAAAATGTATCATGAAGTATGCAGATACAAAATTTAGACCTTATTTACTCTTTCCCAATTAAAAAAGGAAATAAACAGGGTATGAAAACTTTTCCAGATATTCAAGGCAGACCCACATGTGAGCTGTCTAAGGTGTAAGCTTGGTAAAATGCATCCTATTTTGGTGAATAAAACACAGTCCTTTTGGTTTGTTGTCGTGATTTCGGCCGAATTTACCAAAACCAGACTGACAGATGGCCCTTCCCCCCCTCTCTCCCCCCCCCCCCCCCCCGAAAGAGAGAGAGAGGAGAGAAAGAGATAAGGAGATTTAGAAGTTTAGAATGAACTAAACTACTTTAATGAAGATTTAATATTAAAATAAAAATAAAGAAGAAAATAATGAAATAGATACAATATATACAAAACCATATCAAGCTCCCAGGATGACAGTCACGTCACCGGCAGGCACTGGGGAAGTCCCAGACTGGACTCAGCAATGAACGGGAACTGGATTCCAGCTCTGGAGTCAGGAACACATGGATCGGGATCAAAGGCAGATGAACAGACACTCCTCTCCGGACTTTGGTCATCGCAGGAAGAAAAATTGACCCTTTGATCCCTCAGCTTTTATACTGAGCATGGGGCAGATGGGATGGAATACCCCAGCTGGTCAGGTTTGGGTCACCTGTCCTGTCCACTCCTCCCCACCCATGTGACCCCTCTACATTTTTTTCTGTTTCCGACCCTCTAAGGGGCAAATAACGAAAATGGGCTGACCTTGGTTGTTATAGCAATAAGTATAAGCAAGAGCCTCTCTGCATACCATTCCTTGGCATGGAGCACAAACATTGGTCTTATCATTCCGAGAACGAGCAGTTTTCTCCACAATATACCGTTAATTTCAGACAGTTAGAAGAAGACTAGCTAGGATGTAAAGTTACAGAACAGAAAATTGGTTCGGTTTTACTTCAAACCGGGATATTTGTTTTAATTGTAACTTTTCCAGCATAAAATAGTGAACTGCATTATTATTTAAAATTGGTTATACATGCAGTGTGGTGACAGGGAAGAGAAGAGGAAAAGGTATGTGATGTTTTCAGGAGACTTTCTGGTGGACTAGAGAGTGCATATTCCAAGGCACCCTTCCAGTTGGTGCTCTGCCCAGAATGGAGAACACTAAACCAGAACAATAATATGTGAAGTTGCTTCAATAAATCTGGCTTACACAAGTGTTTAAGTTTATTAAGACTTCACTGTCTGAAAGCTACTTGGAATTATTGCTACAGCTGGATTATAACATTCTCTCACTGGTCCAGTATTCTTTCCTCCATGGAAATCTCATAACTTATGTCTGCTCCATCATGATGATTGCTAACTTTGATCCAGAGGAGGCACATGTACGATAATATTTTTGCAATGTGGGAATTTTATTTTTAAATCAACATAAGGCCTAATAATAGCTTGCAACATGATATTTGCAAAATATCTCAAGGAAGATGAGATCTAGTCAAAACTTCCTCTAGAGGAAGCTGTTTGATAAATCTGTCATTCCTAAATAGAATTCCTGTCACTTGTTAACTAAAGAAACTGTCCATTTGGAAGTGACCTTGAGATTTGACTCCCTGTCTACAAGATTTAGGACCCTCCCTCGCTGATAAAAGTTAGATTAATTTATTTTATCTTCTGACATCTAATCATAGGAAAGAAAGGATCTGGAAAATGGGGAGAAAATTATGAGACTTGCCTAGGGACAACACAATCAGTAACATCACACTTTTTAACCAAGATATTCCAGTCCCACCACATGTCTTGGAAAAGTGCATTCTGCTATCAGGCTGCACTGTGTTTCTGTAGCTGTAGTTTTTGCTAAAAAATATATGCTCTATACTTTTCTATCTCCTGGTGCAAACTCAGCTACATGAATAGGGAGAGAAAGGCAGTTTGTTTTAGCAGGCTGCGAGTCTGGAAAACCAGAAGATAAGTGGGAGGAGAGCACGTCTATTCACTTCATTGTCTCAAAGTCTATGAGATCCTAACTGACAATGACTATTTTAGGGGCAGAATGTGAAGTAAGAACTCATACTGCTTTTTTTTCCCAAAAAATTCTAGACACATTTATCCATATGAGTTTTATGTCCTAGATCGGGTGAATTCAAGCAGCTATTCTTGAAGAAGGCAGTATGTTCTCTTTTCTCATTTTAATAAACTTTATGATTTCCGAAATCTCACTTAGATTTTGTCTTCTGTGTTCTATATATTCTACATTTTGTCTGTGTAGAATTCAAAGACACATTTAGATAGATTACAAATTGCTAACAGACTGATCTTAAAGGAATTCTCAATGACAACTTGTTATTGCCCTCATTGCCTTCTACAACTACCTGAAAGGAAACTGTAAAGAGGCGGGGGTTGGCCTCTTCTCCCAAGGGAATAACGACAGGACCAGAGGAAATGGTATGAAGCTGCGGCAAGGGAGGTTTAGATTAGATATTAGGAAGAATTACTTTACTGAAAGAGTGGTCAAGCACTGGAACAGCCTGCCCAGGGAGGTGGTGGAGTCACCATCCCTGGAGGTATTTAAGAAATGTGTAGACATGGCTCTTCAGGGCATGCTCTAGTGCCCGGGATTGTTGGTTTGTGGTGGGGTGTTGTGTGTGAGGTTGTGGGTGTGGGGTTTAGTTGGTGGGTGCTTTTTTTTTTTGTTTGTTTTGTTTTGTTTTGTTTGCTTGTTTGTTTGGTTTTGTGTGTTGTGTTTTTGTTTGTTTGTTTGTTTGTTTGTTTTTTTAATGTGGTTGGACTCGATGATCTCAAAGGTCCCTTCCAACCACTAAGATTCTGTGATTCTGTGATTCTGTGATTAATTGGGGGAGTTGTTGAAAAGGAACTATACAGAAATTAATGCCTTTAAAGCCTATTAAATAATTTGATCTATGATTTGGAAGTATGGAGTTATTGCTGGTAACAGTCATGTCAAGTAATCACAAATGTGGTAATCATATGTATTATTTGATGACCAGGCTGATTTATAAGACAGGTCTGCTTTAATATTGCTTTAATATTGCTTTAATATTGGCAAAACTAAGGCTACACATCTAGAAATACGGAACACAGACCATATGTACAGAATAACGGATTACATCCTGAAAACTCTGGAAAGAGTTCTAGGTTCATATTAGGTGTGCTAAGAAGCTTTTTACTGAGAGACAAAAGTGGCACTGCCTTTGTAATATTTTGCATCACAGTGCTTATCTTATCTTTATAGCTCCATAACTGTTTCTTATCTGTACAGCTCCAAGGTATGTAGATTTGTTGCATAAGTGGAGAGAGAAAGCAGGGAAGGAATATAAGTGTCTGGGAGCTGGAAAGTATATGTTAGAATAACAAAATTAAAGGGCTCAGTCTGCCTAGCTGATTTTTAAAGGCTACCAAGTAATCAATAGATTTCCATGTTTAATTACTTTCCCAAGGGAAAGGCAGAAAGGGACTTCATAAATTTGTATGGAGAGGTACCATAAAGACCAAAAGCTGGAAGCTGGTGTCATGCAGATTCAAATTTGGAATGGCTCTAAATCACTAATCATCTCTTCAAAAAGTTAATCTGTTGAGGTATGTTGGATTCTCTGGAAAAAATCAGGAAAGAATTAAAAATGGAGTATTTTCTAAAAAAATGTACTAGGTTAATTGATAAGTTGCTAGGCTTAGTAAGTAGCTAAACATATTAAGATGTCTTGCCCTGCAAAACATAAAAAGTTGGATAATCTGATGTTCCTTTCTGGCCTTAAACCCTATGCTTTTCACTCTGCGTGTTTCTTTCTAAACAGGACTTTAGGAGGAGACTGGCAACAGCTATGTTCTATAATTAGGTAGTCCTGTAAAACATGATAGGCCTGCCTTTTTCTATGAGAAAATGCAGTTTTATTGGTACTGTACTTATACCATGCAAATAAGCTTGATGTATCTGAAATTTCAGATGCAAATGCACTTCTGTCAGAAAGATAAACTGTTTTGACTAACACTTCTCCCGCCCTTTCCCCTAAACTATTAAAATTAAGGTTCTTTCTTGAAAACTTTGTTCTACACACAGAACAGAAATGAACAAGCCAAATAACCGTGTTATATGACTGAGTGAAGAGGTAATGACACAACACGTAGTTTTGGTTTTGCATTTTAGTGGCTGTGTATATGACGGGAGATCAGATAAAGGAAACAACTGTTCTGTGTAACTTAACTTTTTCTGAAGTTGACAGAACACAGTGAATGTTTTTTTTAATTTAAAAATATTTAAAACACTTCCATGCTTTCCCAACATTATTCTAATGCTATACTTGATGTACCTTTTTTTGTGGCTGACTTTGAGCAGCTATGTGAGCCCTGTACAATTGCTATGGAGAAAGAAATGGACAAGCCAATGTCTTTCTGGAGCAATCCAACCTAGAAAACACCCAGGAGTTCTTGATGCACTGTGATTAAATTGTCTGAGGATGAAAACCAGGCTATGATTAAAAATGCCAACTCAATAATTTTATAAAATACAAAGTCTTCTGGCACTTGAAAAGAGTTTTCTGAGTTTCTCTGCGTGCCTTCCCCTAATATAGTATACCTAAAAAAGAAATACGTAACTGTCTTTTGCCTAACTAGTCACTACAGGAGAGGATCACTGGCAACATTAAAGTATTGCCAATGAATAGCAAGGTGATGTTTTATACAATGAATTTATATATGTCACCATCAAATAGGGAAAGGTTTCTGATGTCTAGTATAAAAATAGAGAAATAAGGGAGTCCTGCTAGCACTGTTTACTTTGGCTGTCATGGAATAGGCTATGCGTCTTCTTCCATGCTGAACTTCTACATATAGGCCTGCTAATGTCTAGAACAGTTCTCACAGTCTTGGCTTGTGATAAAAGTGACCTTCTCTCTGTGTCCTGCATGGCCTGCTTCCCATTTGGCCAAATCTGAGTCCCTGCATGCCAGAGATCTGCACCATATATCCTTTGTATATCTGAATCATGACAAGGATCAGCTGATATAAAACATGAGGAGAGACATGAAGGCCATGTTTTCAAGAGTCTCATGACTGCAGGGGGCAGATTTGCACTAATTCACATCAGTGGTGTGTGTCTTCAAAGAATGTGAAGCTGCGGTTGTGTGCAGAAGACGATCACATTAGCGCTACTTTTATGCCATCTGGCTCTCAGCAGCGTTTGTCCATGATGTTCACCGTGCCAGACCTATTCTGCAACAACAACACATATATCTTGACCCTTTAATCTTTAGGATAATTATACAGATCATCCATTAGGAAAATGCTTTATTCTGTATCACGGGTGTGATTTGAAAACCAATTACTCCAGTTACACAGATTACTGCAGTGCTCTGGATCATCAGGGTTGACTGCATTGCCTTATGAAAGATATTCTGACTTGTCAGAAAACTGCAAGAGCAATAGACACCCTGAAAACAATAGCATAGTGTGGATTTTAGCATATCCTTGTTTGTAATATATGAGTAGGTCCGTACACGTCTTTTGGAAAGCTGTGTTTTTCTGTTTTACTTGTGTTTTGTTGGGTGCTGTTGTCAACCAGAACTGTCTGAGCATATTGCACAGTGATGCTCTCACGTAAGGATCACCACTGGCCTTTTGCTATCAACAGTTCATATGATGTAAATTGTTTACTTCCTCAGAATAGATAAATGAAATACTAGGAAGCTACTAGAGAGAATGTATAGCACATAAATTGAAGTCCCATGTTTGCTTAGCTATTCCCCCTTCTTTTTATAGGAAAGATTTTCTTCTTTTGGTGTGATCAGGCAATGCTACATGTTTTAGCTGCTATTTCCAAATAAAATTCTGTCGTCAGGCACCATTTGTCTTTCAAAGTAGTCTGGATTTATCTGATCAGCTCAGGTACTTTCCTGCTATATCTTAGCAGGAAAGATTACCATCTACTTTGAAAAGGGTAAGGAAGTTTAGGAAATTAACTTGTACAGTAGACAGAACTTAACAGCCTGAGACTTCGTCTCCAGATATGTTTCATAAAGTATAGGAGAGCTGAGTCCTATATCTGTGTAGGAGAGTTACTGTTTAGTATCAAAAAGGTACCTGAACGTGGTCCAAAAATTTCTTTAATCTGCCAGTGTACCTAGAAATTGTTGCCAGTGTAGTCCATGCTGTGAGTGCTCAAAAGGAAGCCAATTCTATTGTAACAGTTTTTCCAGAAAATCCTTTGTATGCTTTTGAAAAATAAGTGGTAGCATTTTTTTCTTGTATTTATACTACTCTGCATCCTTTATTTTCTCTGTTTGATAGTTCTCTCGCTATAGACAATCTTTCAAATAACTTCTTTTTTTCTATGTTGTGGGCTACAGAGATAAAAAGCTTATGCAATCTGAGTGCTTTTTCTTGTTCTCTTACATGTTACTTGTTGAATAATTCATGATGATTTGCAAGACAGTAAAATTACTGTTTCCAAAGTCCCTAGATGGTTTAGGTTAAACTTTCAGTAGTGTCACGTAATTTGTTGCCCATCTTGAAAAAGTTGTAAATTCTGACAGCACTTACTTACTTTTGTCACTGGCTGCTTTGCCCAAAATCAATTAGCAAGGCTGGAAAAATGATTTGAGCAGTGCTTCTTTTGTTCATATTTCTATTCTCAAAAGCAATATTTCAAATTCTATACACTGAGATACTCATAAACATTGTCTAGGTAGGAGCATTGCTGGAGTTGTTGACTCCTGGGATTTGGTCATTTGTTTAGGGCTGAGTGCATCCTATCTAAATTAAGAGTAAATTTGTCTGATTTCCCTACATTGTAAAAGAACGGAGGGGGAGTCATTCCATGAGTTCACATAAAACCAAAATCTACAGTCTAACTCTAGCTGGATGGGTTTCTTCTTTCCATTGATATTTGTAATGAAACACTATTCTCTCAAACTGATGAAGTTGGATAGATAAATCCTGGTGTTGATATATAAAAAGAGATGAGAAATTACTGGTTTCATGAGAAAGATAAAAAAGGAGGAAGAAGGTGGATAGAGGATTTTGTGGGCTGATGTGAAAGTGCTCCCTCCTAAGTGAAGGAAGTAGGGGACAATATCAAATGTTCTAAAATATGGAGCAAATTTTTTCCATTTGTAAGAAGGTTATGTTAATACTGCCATTTGATACTGTAGATGTACATGTAAGGCATGTTCCATTTCCGTTCCACTTCAGCGTTCGTGGGGTTTCTTTGTTGTTTTGGTTTTGGGTTTTTTTTCTGGGGGGGTGTGGGGGTGTGAGTTTTTGTGGGTTTTTGTTTGTTTGTTTGTTTGGCTTTTTTTTGTTGTTTGTTTTTTTTTTTCCCCCTGCATAGAACAGCAGCTTTCAGGCAGGTGAGGAAGGGACGAATGTGTGGAAAGAGTGCATTGCCAGTGGGGTGGGAGATGAGGCAAGCAGAAACCGTTTAGGACAGAAAGGAGACTAGGGCATAGAATCATAGAATCATCTGGGCCAGAAGGGACCTTCAAAGGTCATCTAGTCTGACCCCCTGCGCAGTCAGCGGGGACACCCCCAACTAGACCAGGTTGCCCAGGGCCTCGTCGAGCCTCACCTTGAATGTCTCCAGGGAAGGGGCCTCAACCACTTCCCTTGGCAACCTATTCCAGTGCTCCACCACCGTCATGGTAAAGAACTTATTCCTAATGTCTAATCTAAATCTGCTTTTTTCCAGTTTAAAGCCATTACCCCTTGTTCTGTCATTGCCGGCCTTTGTGAACAAGGCAAGAGCAAGGAGCAGGGAAAGAGGAGCAGAGGACCATGGCCATGGAACTTGATGAATGCACCTGGAGGGTCAGCCTGTAAGACAGAAGATGGTTTCACTATTTATGGTAAAGAGGAACTCTCGATGCATACTTTTGGGTGAACAACTCAGAAAAGGGATCACTAGCTTTGCCCAGGCAAAACTTTTAACTACTAAGTGAAAAATTCATGGTGCGCTGAAGACCTTCTGGCGACAGCAACAGGCAAGGCCACCGGCAGCCATGTCCTGTCCCACTGATCTCAGCTTACGATGAGGCTGCAGAAATGTCCCTCTGCAGCACTGAGGGATGTCCCCCCTTGCTGGGACAGTACATTGTCTGCATGGGAGCTGCATGGGAAGTAGCTGAAAAACCAGTCACGCCATCTGACTGCAGCAATAGCATTCCAGATTATCTGGGCCTACAGGTTTGCTTCGTATCCTTATCATCCCCCATATTCTACTCCTTTCTCCTCTACTTGTTTTCTGCATACATATCCATTAGTAGTCTTGCAGATATATGTATAAATGTATATGCATATGTATACATGTCTCCATGGTCTAGATATGACCTCTATATTTACAGGCCTGATTTGATGATGGCAATAGCCCAGCTCTGAGAGATTGGATTAGACCTACAGAAGTTCCTTCCACCTAATATTTCTGTGATTTTTACATTGTTGTGTGTACATCACTATAATCAGTTTTCATCTTGCAGGTATCATTTTGTATAGTATTTCTTGGCAGAAAGTCCATCTGCTCACACAGAAATGCAATTAATGCAACAGTCCAGCTTTCTTACTCAAGGTCCTTATTCATTACAAATCAAGTTAAATGGAGAAGACAAAACTTAATCTATTTGCTGTACATTGAAACATTTGTTTTTTACTGTGGCATCTTAGTACTTCTCAGTTTTTAATTTATTCATCCTTACAGTTAAATTTTGGAGGTAGAAAATCTGTGTTAACTGTATTATACCTCTAAGAAATGGAAATGCAGAGATAATGAGGATTTAGGGGCTTATATTTGATCCTTAGAACCTCAGATCCTCAAAGTCATTTTTTAGCTGCTGCCAGACCTGAAAATTAGTATATTTCTGAGGTATGTAAAAATATCACCTCAATATTTCCATAGTCACCAAGACCCTACAGCATCTGTCCCATGAACTAAGCCACATAGTGTTTATAATGAATCTGCTAAGCCTGGAAAAGGCCCAAATCCTAATGTAATACCTGTAGCAAGCAATAATACTACTGCTTCATTCATGCTTTATGCCCGCAGTTCAAAGACGGAGCTGATCTTGAAGACAGACCTGAAGCAATCTCTCCCATCTCCCTGGACCATGCTTTTGACTCTAGGCTTTTCTGTACCTTATATATGAAATTATCATTTATGGGAGGACTAACCTCTGTTGTCTACCCAATGTAGTCTACCTGGACTATTGGTTATTCTCATAGTTGCCTATTTCAATTTATTGTGTAGTGAAATAACTTCAAATAGAGAGAAAGCTACACACACTGAAGGATCCCTGTGAGCAACAGGTATAGATTCAAATCTAGTAAGAGAAATTAAAACAGTAATATAGATTTTTTTTTGGGGGGGGGTGGGGTGTGTGTAAGATAAAGCATATTTATCCGCTGGAGCCTGATAAAATTGCATCCTTTTCTTACCACCTTGTGCTTTGTAACAGAAAGGAATAAGCTGGTGGCAAAATCTGACTCTGGGAAAGGGCTTGAGTTTTTGAGTTGGAATTACATGGTAGTGCCTAAGTCACCCTCCTCTGTGTGCACGCGTGTGTGTGTGTGGGATGTGGTCACTGTTTGTTTGTTTGTTTGTTTGCTTTTGCTTGTTTTTTAATGAAATCCAGTTCTTCAGTCCTTAGCTTTACTGCTGCTTTGTAGGAAGTCTGTAGAGTGTTTTTCTACTTCCTAACCTTTGATACCTGTCCTAGGCTTTCTTGGTGGTAAAGTGAGAAAGGTTAAGTTCCACTGAATATTTTTTTAGAGCACAGTTTCTCTTCATTTGTTGTAAAGAAAGACTGAGAAGACAGGCTTATTACATTGTCTGCCTAAAGTTATGAAGCAAATCATTTGTGCATCTCAATGATTTCACTTGAGACGCATCAGGAAATTTGCTACAGAGCAGCAATAACTCATACTACTTGAATATTTTCTCAGCTAACATTTTGAAATATTATATTTGGGAAAAGTTTAGAAATTCCTTTTGTAAAAATGTGTTTTTAAAAATATGTAAATTAAATAGTTCAGGGATAAAACCAACACATTTATTTGAACTTTACACATATGGCTTTCTATGATGAATTCCAGTGGGTCAATGAGGAGGAAAAGCAGGATGCTTCATTGGAAATAAAGATTGAACCCTGCTCAGATAGCAGTATGAAACATTTGAACTCCAGCTCCCAAGATGGAGCCTGTCTGAAGCTCCCATTTTCTGCAGGACTGGGTGCCGCTCTGTGGATGGGTGGCCACGGAGCCATTCTATTGCTCCTGTCACACGACTGAGCCATCCCCCATGTCACACTGCACAAGGGAAGAGAGGGAAGAAGGAGGGAGAACACTGCTGTCATTGGTAAACACTGCCCTCAACAACACGTCTCTACTGAACTAGATATTCCTATTCCTAAAATGGTTGGTTTGCCACTCCAGGTGCTTGAGCTTTATGTGAGCTCCTGGTATCTGAACTTAGTTTTAGTTACTAGGCAGAAGAAGAAATCACATAACTTTAACCTTTCTGTTTACATTGTATTTTAGAACTGACCCAGAATTTCTTTTCAATATTGTTAACGACATAGTAAATCTCAAGAGAAATCTGTATAGACCAACAATTCAACATGCACTATGTAGAAGGAAAAAAACTTCCATGCTATTGTCTTAACAATTTTATGTGATGGAAAGAGACTTGCAGAGCTGGTAATGCTACCTTTGTTTGTAAAGCCCTCTTGTATTCTCTGAAGTTTTTAAAGATTATTATTTGGTGGAAGGACCATTTTCTCTGACAAATTTCAAAAGTGTAGACCTGAATTTCAAATACCAAGTTTGGAGTAGTCCCTGGTGAGGGAAGAAGTTTTCTGTTGGGTCAGCACTTTCCCAGGACGTGTCAAATCAGACTTTTCCTGAAAGCCATGTGAAAGTCTGTTCTGGTGACGTCAGGGAGGCCCAATTCAGCCAGGCCCTAATTAGCCGTTGAAAACAGGAAAAACTGAAACTGAAAAGCAGTTAAATCCTGTGAAACAGCAGTTAAAATTTCAATACTGAAAGGGTGTTTAAAAGTCGGGGGTTTTTAACTTTGAGGATAAATAATTTTGAATCTGGTTCCATAGCGTTCAGACTTAAACTAAAGCATAAGAAAATAATATATCGATACACAATTTTAAATTTTGTACAGAGGAAAACAGTATAGCCTTAGATGCAAAATATAGTTTGTATATTTCAAGACTGATTTGAACAACAAGTAATTGGTTGTATTCTCTTTTAATTCAGGCATGGAAACCAGGTTTTCAATAAATATTGTTATAATTACTTTGGCAAGGACATAAATCTGAAATCTGCCGAAGTGCTGTAGGCTTTACTTATTTCTCAGGGGATTAATTATATCACTATAAACATTTCAGCATGGAATAAGTTAATAAGATGAAAATAGAATAACAGTAATATTTTCAAATATAATAAACACAAGGTTTGTAATTGTCTTTCAACGAAAAAAGTACTCTTTTTAAAACATTCAAAAGGCATAAAAAATCATTCAAAAAAATACAGTAAATCTGAGCAAACCATCACACATATGAGACAATGATCTATTATTCATTTTCCATCTTTTCTATGGATGTTTACCCATCGGTTCTTTTCTTCATTTGTCTTTAATATTGATTGTGTGGTGACAATATAACAGGATATATGTTATAACAGAATATGTTATAGCAATATAACAGTTTATATAAACAGGATTTTCTAAATAGGTTGTTGTGGGACTTCACTTATGAAAATTTCTAAAAAAATTTGAAAATACTAATTGTGAAGAACAGTAGAATACATGCTAGTGGCTTTGGTAGTGCTCTTTGCAAAATAAGCTACGTTTGCCACCAAAATCAATCTTAGGGGCTGGGGAAGACAGCTGAAACAGAAACCTTACTAGGTGAAAGGAGTATTGCTTGGAAAGCAGGGAGAGAATTGAACTGAGTGTAGTCTTCCTTTTCTGTTTTTATGTAGCTATCTTTTTGCTTACACTATCATGGAGATGATAAGTGGGCACATATGCTGAAAAAGTCATGCTTGCTGCACTGTGAGTAAGGAGTATGCAACGTGTGTTTTTCCATAGGGAGTGAATATAAATATTTGGGTACATTCTGCTACGGCCAACCTTTTTTCTGGCCTTTTATTTCAAGGGTTTTTTTTTTCAACTTCCCAGCTTCTCTACTTGTTCTGTATCCTTTCTACTTCAGGATGTCTACTTTGTTCCTCCTGTCTTATGCAGATGTGTATATCCCCACACATGTATCTGCACAGGAAATATTACCATGTCAGAAGCAGACTTCTAGGAAGAGTCATGTGCTAAATCTGACTCTAGAACTATTGACAGGAAGGTATGAAGAGACCAAGAGGATTTTCCTTGGCATTCTTCAGCCTCTCATTTTTCCTGCTTTGCTTCCCTCTTCAGAAGCTGGCTTGGAGCTACAGTAGATGCTGAAGTGTTTTAAAAACAATATAGTGTAAGAAACATTGAGTGATACAGCTGCCACCTAAATTTTTTAGCATTGGTATGAACGTCTTTTTTTTCAAATTAGGAAGTGAGGAAAAAAATAAAAAATAAAGGAAAATTATGAACTGAGTTCATTCAAGTTTTCATTTAGTAGAAATTTCTGTAGAATAATTTCCCAAGAAATACAGTGGGAGGCTTACTGGTTGAATATTTAAATGTTAATTGAACAAATACTTAGAAAAATATATTGTGGGGAACAGTCCTGCTATAAAAAATGGATATCCAAAAGCCTTTGCTTCTGAATTAGCTTCTGCTTTCAGAAGCTCTCATCACCAACAAAATCTTGCAGAGCTTATCTCTGTTTGCTGCACCTTGTCTGTGCAGTGACTTGAGCTGGGTATGAGTCTACGATCTAAGGGCTATTCAAAATAGTGGGGTATCAGTACAGTGTGTTATACACAAAAAGGCCTGTATGTGAGTTTATAAGGGATTCAATGAAATGTGCATTAATTTCATTTAAATGTCTTTATTTTCTGTGTGATAGTTCAATAACAGCACCTGATGAGTGGGTGACATCAATGTCAAAAAATAATCAAAGATAACACAGAGATCAGCAAGCCTAGGCGATTAGAACTTGAAAGGATAAATGTTATTAGTATATTTATGATTTAAAGACAGATGGTGCAGAGTTGAGCCGAGGGAGATTGGAAAAACACAGTTGGCAAGCAATGCCTTTCTTTATTTTGGTTAATAAGACGTTCAAGATTGCACATGCTACTGCAGAGCTCAGTTTGATTACGTAAGAAATGTAGAAGACGGATCAGGTTAAGCTTTTGCACACACTGGACTCATTCCTCAGCTGTCTCCACACAGGCCTGGAGACAGATGCCCTGCTCTCTTCCCTGGCCCAATCCCTTCTTCCCAATCCCTCCCCCAATCCCCTCCAGTCCCTCTTCCCAATCCGCAGCAGAAATTGGAGCTAAAGAGTGATTGCACTTGCTTTTCCCTGCCTGAGTGCAGGCTGATGAGATCACAGGACCTTCCCGAGATTTTCTGAGCATGCTTTCTTCCCTGCCCAAAACGCAAACCCATAGAGATAGTTCTGGGAGTAATGACAGAAAGGAGAAACTGCTGTTGGCTGCTCCAGAATCTCTTTTTTTCACTCCTTGGAGCACTTCATTTGGTTTCTGTTCTGTAATATGGTCTGTGCTTTGCCCAGAGTTGTGGTCACCGCTTTTGTTCTAGACTCAAAACCGTCATCTCTACAGTACTCAACAGTAGAATAAAAATTTAAAATATCTCTGTATTTGTATCTTTCAAAATGTATTCTTTTAAGGTCATAATAGGATAGGGAAATAAGATACAGCAGGAGAGCAATGCTTTCTATGGTTTAGAAGGAATCCATTCTTTAAGATATTCATTATTCAATAATCTGTTTCGTTCTCTAAACCACCTGACATAGGATCATAGAATGGTTAGAGTTGGAAGGGACCTTAAAGATCATTGAGTTCCAACCCTTCTGCCATGTGCAGGGACACCTTCTGCTAGAGCAGGTTGCTCAAAGCCCCATCCAGCCTGGTCTTGAACACTTTGAGAGATAGGCTAGAGTTATGTTCCTGAGTTTGAGTAGCAGTTTATTTTCAGTTGTATCTCACTACTGCTGATCTCCTGAAAGTCATTGTCATATTTACCTTCTTAGACTGTTGATCAACTCAATCATTTCAGTGTTTCAAAGTCCAGTAGTCAAATCCCTGGGAACAGTTATGCGAGTAGCTTTTGGCCAGCTTGATAAAATGCTGGAACTGTATTTGTATCCACAAATGCTTATATTGTATTAAGCTTATTTGGCTAGAATAAAACAATCATCTGAACTCCAGAAGCCTGACCACTAGTATAAGAGAACTATGACAGTAGAGTAGCAGTGCTAAAATAGAAGTGGAAATTAAGGTATATTATTATGTTTGGGTATATGTTGGCGGAAGGACATGAGTTCGTTAGAACACTGGCAGCAGATAAAGTCACAGAATAATGTGTTTGACTACTGTGTGTTTTAAAATGTGTTACCATTCTGACCCATTTGATCTGCATGCCTCATCATACATGAAATATAAAGTGTCTGAATTCTTTGCCGTGACATCCTTAGAGGTTGCTCACAATAGCAAAGTGATAATGACAGCAATAGCTAATACATCAATCATGGTTTGGTAGCAATTAGCTTGTTTTTTTTCCTCAAGCACAGCAAAAAGACTGGCATGTTCACAGCTTAGAATACTTATGCTGTCTACTCAGACATCTGAGATTTTCTGATACCCATCCACATTTTAATCATGCTACACTGTTGCTACTAAATAAAATAATATACTTCTGTGATTTATTTCATTACTATTTGGTTAATATAATGTAGCAAGTGAGAGTGTTTGATCCCATTCATAATATATATTAGGGCTGCAACATTTCCATAGAGGTAAATAACATTCCAGAAGTAATCTAAGGCCCATATGAAATGCTTGTGATCTGCTGAGCGATTACTATCATTCAAGTATTTGTAGGCATTGTTCTTTGTTTTCATTCATCCACCTAAATTGTGAACAAATAAATTACTGATTAATGTGGTCACTGACAGATTTGAACCTGAAACTTGCAATTAAAATCCCAGAATACTCAGTAGAACTGCCCCAGCCAGAAAACTAAACATTTAACTCTTGTCAGTCATGTGACCAGGATAGTGTGTTGGCCTCATGCAATTCTTTTAAAATCAAAAGCAAATAAATCTCCCCCCCAACTGATTCTGTATTCAGAATTATTCAGACAGCATATTGGAAATGTCAGTTTGTCTTGTCTGGGAAGACTCTGAAAACCAAATTTCTACCATATATATTCTCTGAAGTGTATGCAGTAGTTGTGCACAAACTGGGTGGAAACAAGACAGTTTCTGTTTTGTTTAACAATTTGGCATTTTCTGTAAATTCGCATCATTAATACCCTAATTAGGCTGACCAGAATACACTAGTTTATACACTGTATAAACAGAATATTTAGTCTAAATGCTATGCAAGATTATAATGCATTAATGTGCCTTCAATCTAAGGTTATTCAACTGTTTCATGAGACTATGGACTAGAAGCACAAAGGAGGCAAAGATGCTCTTGTCCTAACCACTTACTTGGTGCCCAAAACCTTTCCTATGCCTGGGGAAGACTACGTTTCTCTAAGTGTTAAAGTTTTCCGCAGACCATTCCCAGGGGTGCTTGCCCATCTGCCCATCTGTTGCTTGGCATGTTCAGCACTGTTGAAATCTTGACGGAACTGGTGAACTCCGTTAGCCGAAATAGCTGAGGGTCTTGCAGACAGAGATATGTCTCAAGGAAGTGTCTGTCACGCAGGCAAGTGATCTTGTGCTGCCCTTACTTCAACTGGCCGTGTTTACCAGCTGCAGTCCAGAAGCCACCTAGGCATGAACACAGCTCTGCTGAGGCAAGATGTTTTAGTTTGGGCACAGGGCCATGCTCAAATGGATCTATAGCTTCCAGCCCACAGCTGGCTTATGTCTGTGAGCTTGGAGAGCTGGCAGAGGAACTCTCAGATGTCTCAGGCAAATGTATGGGGTAGATTTATAAATGTTTCTCCAGACCCTGCAGAGAAGAGAGGCATTCTGTTATATAAGCACATAATGCTTATCCCCAAATAAAACACCACAGGGGAGAAAAATATAACCTCTTAGGTCAGTTCTGATCACTCTAAGGCCCAGTCTGAAATCCCTCAGCTTTTTGGGATGATTCATACTCCTCATTGCCAAGTTAGAGGGCAAAGTTGTATGTGGACAGGGTCTCAGCTCTTTTGCTTGAAACTGTTCCATTTAGGGGCCGGCTAATTGCACAGAGAAAAAGTGAACTCATTCAGTGATGTAACATCTAGAGTTGCTGGTGTGGTGTGTTAGGTGATTCACACAAAGTGGAGCACCTTAACTTAGAGGTAATGAATAAACCCCAACCTGGAATAACTTGTAGCTTTTAATATTCTGCACATTCTTTCACATGACATAGAAGAGTTGTAAACTGGAATTTAAAAGAAAAAAGAAGCTAGAAAGCTATCTGTAATTTTATGTGTTAGTATGTAGGATATCCAGCTTTCTTTTCATTTTAATGAAACAAAATACTGCATATAATTTAAAGAAAAATATTAAGAAGAAGAGAAGTTCAGCAGTTATTTCCCTGTAACAGGTTTATATAGCTGAGTGGTAAATCTGTTTCTTTCCATTATGCTAACTAGTTAATTATCCAGGGTTAAATCCTGCAACAGATATTTCAACTTATATCAGCTTAGCATTTTGCCCAAAGGCTTTCATGCAAATTTTCAGTATTTTGAGAACATTAGAGGGCTTGACTAAAAGCTCAATGTGCTCTTTATTAGACAATTTAATAGCAAATACCTAACAGAACATTTGCCTTGAAACACTTCAGTACAAAGAGCTCTCTAGCAGCCAACACGACAGGCCCAGTTCTACAAAGTCTTTAAGCTGGTAACCATGTCATTCCTATTGCCTTTCATAACACAAGGACAGCACGATCAGCTCCTTTGTGAAATTGTCCGTGAATATAAAGTACCTGACACTTCTGACATGTTCAAAATCTCCTATGGAGCTTAATACCCTGCAGCACCACTTAAATCTTGAGAGTCGTCATTCTTTTAGTCTCTTTCCCACCATCAGGAAGCTGTCCTTCACATGGCAGCACAGCTAATTCACAAGTTTCAAATGCAGCTTTGAAACACACAACAGACTGGACCTAAATAGAACAGGGAACATTGAATGTACTTGGAGGAAAAGAAATACTTCCTTTTGTTTTAGTGTTGAAAAAGAAAAAAAGAACTATAGTTTCACATGAAAAAATGCTTTCAGGTGCCATTTGATCACAAACCTAAGGTACTGTTGCAAAGTGACGTAGAAGTATCTCAGACAAAAAGATTTATCTGCCCTTAGTTGCACACATACACCTGAAAGAAGGGGAAGTGTTATTAAAACAAAAATGGTATAGCTTCACATTACGCAGCTCAACTAACAATTCTTTTTCCACTGGCATGAATCCATGGAGTCCTTTTCTCCTATGACATGCATTTATATCTTTTTAGACATGAGACTCATATATTTATGCTAAGCAGACATGACTCTGCAAGGCCACCATACAGTGTTTATAAAATATATTGTTAATTAAGTGTCTGTTAAAGCAACAAAACTGCAAGAAGAACTTCAAGAGTCCTGGTTAGAAGACAGTGCATTTTTCTTCTCTTTCATAGTGTGTGGTGGCTGACTGCTTTTGAAGGATCAAGGAAATCCAGCCAGCACTCTCCAATAAAACACATTTTTGAAAAATATATTGATTCATTGAAACCCCCCCCATAGCTACATTCTAAACTTGTTGTGAGACAAGAGCTGGAATGATGTCTGCCTGGCAAGTATAATTGATGGCAGAGGAAAAACAGAAACTATCTAGCTCAAGCTCCGTATCTGCAGCCCTCAGTAACACAATTGGCATTAGGGGCAATACAGCCACCCATAGCAATGGAGACTCCATGTTTCTTTACATAGACTTGAACTATGTCTTCTTTATGTGGGATACAAGTAAATACCATGTTTCAGTGCTGCAACCTATAACTGACTTTTATAAAAGGCTGAGGAGGTAGTTCAGGGGAAATGGATGCACATACAAGTGAAATTGGCTGAGTAGTCCCTGATAGTACCATCAGACTGTGAATCTATAAAGTAAAACTTTAGCTGGATTTTGAGATGTAGAGAGAAAACAGTTAATAAATGAATTTTTAATGGTGGAAAAAATCCAGAATATGTACTATACTGTAGAAAAAAATATTCTTTTACTGTTAGCTCAAACTGTGAACCTGCATGTATTTTTGGACAATTTTTTTATGAGCATACAATTTGGCTGCCCAATTTTTATACAGGAAAGATAGGATTACTAAACTTTAGAAGGACAAGAGCACCAAGCTTCATACTGAGAAAAATTTTTGTCAAAGGGTCAAGTATGGTTTGGCTGCAAAATCCATATATAGAGGAAATATGTAATTACATTTTCCTAGGGATAGAAGAATAAGCTGGTTTGATTCAGTCATAATCCCCCTTTGATTTTCTATTTCCTCAGTCAAACAAACTGGACAGGAGATATAGGTATCCATGGGGAAAAGTGAAATTTGGGATGATATGCATATCCATACACGAAATAAGCCATCCCTTGGTGAGTCCAGTAACCCTTCAAACAAGATGCTTACCAGACTTTTTTTATTTAGAATTTTAGCTTCAACTACTTCTTACTTAGTTTTCAACTTCTTCTTACTTAACTATGCCATTTTTCCATATTTTAGAGTTTAATAAGATGATTGTAAACACTTGTCTTTCAAGGTGTGAAATTTATTGATGTTTTCAGGATAGCTGAATTTGGAAGGGACCTTTAGGGTCACACAGCCCATCTCATGGTTCTTCACGAACTGGTTATGGAGACAGAAGGCAAGCAGCAAGAAATGGTCTAAGTTAAGCAAATGCAATAGGAATGTTAGTTAAGTTTGGGAGTAGAAAATGAACTAACCTATTAAAGCATCAATTTGTAAGCATCATAGTATTTCTTACAAGGGATGAGTAAGTGGGAAGCAGAGTTTGAAGGACAGGGAAACACAGATCTCTGCCCGTCATATGGGCTGCACACTAAGGAGAGGAAAATGGGCCGCTCTCAGAGCTTTTGTGCCATGAGAGTGTTTTTCTTTTGTAATTCTTCCTGCTACAGGAAACAGATTACAGTCCAAATTTCAGCAGAGCTAAACTCTTTTATCCTATATATTGATGAATATTAAAGTCATTTCAGTAACCTGACAACATGCAGTGCCATTCCCACAGCAGCAGAGCAAATATAATTAGGATGCATTGATTACTCCTGAACAACAGCCAACTCCGACATAGGACACCAAACAACCAATGGACCCCTTCTCCACTAAAGTGTTTAAAACCTGCCTTTAAGCTCTTAAATCGATTGTGCCAGTGTTGTGGAGGAAAGACTCTCCCTTAGTCAAAGGGACTGTTAAGTCAGAGGAAAGCAAAGTGATTTTTTGAGGGTAAGGGCAGCAGGAGTTTGCACTGTTTAGAGTTTTGCTGTATTTTAAGTATATTACCCATATACCTGCCTTCTGTTGACTGTTAGTACATGCATTTTCCTATGTTTATTTCTATAAATTTGGTTTAGATAATTAGGATCATCACATCTACTGGTTTCTCGGTCATATCTAACTCTTGTCCCTAATACTGTTAATTCCATTGAAATCACATTATCAGTTGGGTAATATTTTATTTGTTAAATGTTTTAAAAGATTTTGAATTTCATGTCTTGATGTATTTCATAAGTACATACAAATTTTTATTATTAAAAATATGTGTAGTTCACAAATATGAGAGATTTCTCTTTAGCTAACCTATTTTTTCATCAGTCACATCTCTCTTTTATATAGGCTACATATTTATCTGATTTTAGAGTCACTGATTGTTTAAAAATAGAGTTACCTTCTATCTACCTTTTTGAACTCCATTGAGATGCATTCAGCGTTTTCCAGAGGGAAATCTTACTCAGTTATTCATTACTTTCTCAGTAATTACTCAGTTATTCATTCCTTCCTCTTGGGAGTACAACACCAAGTAATCTCCCAAGGCGAGCTGCTTAACGTACATGCCTGAAACGTACTGTGGTCAACTGCCCACATGTGACCTCTTCTGAGAGTTTAAAACTGCTCTTCCCAACAAGTCATTTTCCTCATCCACACACACAAAGCTAGGGAGAGTAAATCTTGGAAGCTTTTTCTTCTTTGCATAGGTGGTGGTGGGTATGTGCCAGAAGAGAGGGAAGAGCTGAATGGATTACTCGAATACAAGAAAAAATGCTGCAGGATTTCTCCTTTTATTTCTTTTGCATTTATGAAACTGTTATCAAAACAACTTGATTTTTCAAGGCAGAGGACGCAGAAGTTTGGTTGAAAAAAGGTGCTTAACATGAAAGAAGATGACATATTGAGATTAAAAATGACACCTAAGGAAACTTAGTCATAAGGTTTTGTAATTTTAGGACTTTTTGGTGGGAATGCTCCTCCTAAACACTATTTGCCAACAATTGAGAACAATTTATAGAAAATGGAAATGTAGCTGCTAGAAGAATAAATGGTTTTCATTTTAGATTCATTTTGATAAAACAATTTATCTTTTTTTTTTTTTTAAATAAAATCATTGAACAAAAATTGTAGTCTTAAAGGTGTTAATTTTTCTAACCTGTGTGCTACGTGGAGAAGATTGTGCTCCCGTTTCTTTGAAGAACTTTTAAGGAGTGATGTTGATAAAATCACCAAGGTCAGCTCAGTTTGATGAGGAAAAAAAAAAAAATTAACCTGGAGGATTTTGTCTGAAGAGATTACAAAGAGCTCACAGAATGCCTTCCAGAATGCATGTGTGTAGCAGAGGAGAGTTAGGAGATGGAGGAAGAGGAGAGAAGCAACAAGCATCTGGGGAATGTGCTTTATCCAAGCAACACCAGTGGACCTTGGAGAGGGTACGACTCCACAGCGTGCTAGTTGGATCTGTGTGTGGCACATCCAGCAACTGCTGCTAAAGGTGCAGCTACTGCCAGATGACACCATGGTCAAAGGAAATCGAATGTATGGGGTAGGGGAATTACTGCAGGAGGGAAGCAAAACTGAGCAGCAGGAGAGTAGCTGTCTCTATACCCTGTTCCAGGAATAAATATTGTTGTTAATGAGCTCATTCCTACGTCACTGTTCCAGGGAATTAAGTGCTAATTCACCAACAATTGACCCTTCAACTGCACAATATTTTTGTAGAATTTTATTTTGAGAATTGTGATACATTCTTGCAGGGAGAAGGAGCTAAGCTATGGCTGAGTGCCACTTGCTGCATCTCCACGCTGCCTGCTTCTGCTTGCTGACCAGAGATATTTTTGTTACCTTGATTGTATAATGGGTAGAACCCGGGAGAGAGTTATTTTACTTCCAAGGTTTTGCAGATATTATAGGGGCTGCAGTTAGGTTCTGAAGAACATTCCATGACTTTTCTCTTTTATTTTAATAAAATCATGTTGTTCCTAATACAGTTCATGAAGCAAGGACTGTACTTTGAATCATTCAAGCAGCAAAAACCAGTGACTGGTGGAACACTATGTATTTATCCATGAGAGATTGTCACATGCAGTTTATGGTCTGACTGAAAAAGAAGCCGTATGTCACAAGGGGTACCATGATGTTCACTTGGCAGGCCTGTTTTCAGCACATTCCCTTCATAATTTAGCTGAATTAAATCTAATTTCCAATCGCAATTGGTCTCTTCAAAAGAGAATCAGAACCTAACCACTACTGCAAAGTGGGAGAAATCAAAAGCCTGACTCTTCACACCCACCACTAAAGACCAATAAGTACTGATTCTCCAAACAAAGTAATCACTGAAATAAGAAATCATTAGTAAACAGCTACGGAGATTACTGGCTTATTTGTTTATACCAATTCTGATTTTTATTCATTTATATGAATAAGCCGTAAAACCTGTATTAAATTTGTGCATGCATTCTGACACCTGTAGGCCATGGAAGAGAGTTGGTTTTATTGGGAATTTTTTGGTAAATGCTGGAGAAGTTCTAACACTTCCCAGTAAACTCTGATGGGAAAGCAATATTTGGTAGTTGCTGGCTTACAATATAGAACCATCTGTAAGTAACTAAAAAGTAGAATCAATAAAGATCATAAAGATGGAAGTAGCAGGGATAAATAGATTTGCTTTTGTGTTAAAATTTACAACAATCAAAACTTTTGACCTGCTGGAGTGAACAGCAAGAACGAGAGTAACAAGAGTGTGACTAAAGGGGAATAGGTTAGAATTAAGAATAAGCAGATCTTTATTCTGGGTTCTCAGGCTGCAAACGTGCTTGCCAAGAACACAGCAAATTCAGCAGAACATACATCTGAAGAAACAGTTTCTTCAGCAGAGATTACTGTCACCTTGTGCCTTCAGTTGTTCTCCGTTTTCTGAATGCCATATTTTAATTCATTCCAATAACATTATGGTTGTTTTACAGGGTGGTTTTCTATTTACTGTTTGACATTTAAGCCTTGTACACCAAAATCGAAAAACATTGTAACACCTTTAATCAATTTTCTGGATTTATAATATTACAAATAGTAAAATTTGAGGATTACTACATCTCTGTCTGTCAGATGAGCCATCCTAACTAACCCGGTGTGTATGCTTCACCGAAAGGAGTAGGTAAAATTTATCAACTTCAGTGCAAGATGACTTAATAAAACTTCCAAGCTAACGACTTTATCTGTTCTTTTCCCCCAGGATATATGTGTATGTATCATTTACTGTGGCTTGCATAATGCACCAAAACAGGATTGTGCATCTTGGTCTTGAAGCTGCTGTTGTCAATTTAAATATCTAGTGAGAATGCAGAAGCTGAAACTTTGGGGCATTTTTTTGTTTGCAAAACAAGTTTTCCAGTGCTGCTTAATGACAAAATTCAGGTCCCTAAAGTATTCATTGCTAGACTATGTTTACCCAATCTCATATTTTTTAGCCAAAGAAAGTTCATATATACTAGTATTCAGAAGTATATCTCATAATACATTTCTTCCCTCAGGTATAACTATTTCAAACAAAAAGATGAGTCTTTTAGAGCATATTTTTAAAATATGATCATTCCCTCCCAGGAATGCTTTGAAGTCAAGTGTTTACGCTTAGTTAGATTCACAAATGTCTAACACAAATACATCAGTTCCCAAGATGTATGTTATGCTTCGACAAAATGATTAGTTATGAAATTGTGCATTAATAAAAACAGTTGGTTCTCTTTGTAGCTCAACTCCCTTTGCCCTCACTCTATATACAATAATGTCAAATAGCTCTCTGCAGTACTTCTGAATGACTATAACTATACTAGAACCATAATAGGTGAATTTATATTATGCGAAAAGGTCGTGGCCTAGGAGGAAGTCAGTTTCTTTTCATGCATGTACTCCTTAAGAGTTAGCACTTACGGAAGTGAGGCAAAAGGAAAACAAAACAGGCACTGCAAAGAGTGTGATCTAAAACCTTGATCCTGTAAAAAAAGCACATATATATAACAGCACATTTGGTGAATAATGGAAAACATACATAAAAGATTCCCATAGATCAGGGAAAATGTGAATTCCAGTACCAAATAAAGGTCTGGATCTTGTAATCCAAATGAAAAAAAGAACTATATCATACCACTATGAGACTGCGTGTGTCAGAGAGAATTTGCCTTCTTCATTACTAATGTAAGATTTACATCTTATGTTCAAAATACATTAACATCAGAACAGCATGGAACTTGTAAAGAAGTAACAGAGCCAGACAAGACAGAAATTTAAAGATTCTGACATATTGTAAATGGTGTGATTTTAAGAGAAGTATTGCTCCTCTTGATTTGAGATGTTAGCTAAAAAATTTGTACCATGGATATTTCCGGTTTGGAAAAAGGAATGACCATTGAGTGAATACACTCAGTTTTGACAGTGCTGTTTATTTACTAGCAATTAATTTACAATTATTTTGACTTTCCCAAGCACTGATTGAATAAAAAAATAAAAAAAAAGTCCCTATTCACAGCGATAGGAATTCAGTTCAGGGAGTTTATCAGGGTTAGGTCCCTAAGGGTTGTTCTTATGGCTTGCTTCTTCCTAACAATGTGCTTTACTTCTTGTCATTTACAAACCCTTGCAAAATAGCCATGGGAAACCCTGGATGAAAATGGCCTTTTTGTTTACAGCAGTAACATGAGTCTGTGTTTGGAATAGGGTCTAGTACTATTTTAAAAAATATTTGAAGTCTTGTTTATAATAATTTTTAATTACAGGGCAGCAGTTATCCTGTAATGTATAACTACCAGCACCTTTTATCCTACTTAAAATAACTTCCTTCCCAGGTACAGTTTAAAGATCTACAAATTTTAAAGATCTTATTGAATTAAATGCATGCTTTCATGTCATAGAATCATAGAATCATAGAATGGGTAGAGTTGGAAGGGACCTTAAAGATCACCGAGTTCCAACCCCCCTGCCATGGGCAGGGACACCTCCCACTAGACCAGGCTGCTCAAAGCCCCATCCAGCCTGGCCTTAAACACTTCCAGGGATGGGGCACCCACAACTTCCCTGGGCAACCTGTTCCACTGCTTCACTACCCTCAGAGGAAAGAATTTCCTCCTAATATCTAATCTAAATCTCCCCTCTTCCGATTTAAAGCCATTACCCCTTGTCCTGTCACTACACTTCCTGACAAAGAGTCCCTCTCTGGCTCTCCTGTAGGCTCCCTTCAGATATTGGAAGGCTGCTATGAGGTCTCCCCGGAGCCTCCACTATGATTTTGTAGCAGCCTAGCTACTACATCTATTGTTGTAGATGTCCCATCCCTGGAAACATTCAAGGTCAGGTTGGACGGGGCTCTCAGCAACCTGATCTAGTTGAAGATTTCCTTGCTCATTGCAGGAGGGTTGAAATAGATGGCCTTTAAAGGTCCCTTCCAACCCAAACTATTCTATGATTCTGTGATTCCTCACAGGCCAGGAGGAAACCTTGCCAGAGGACATCCAGAGATGAGATTCTTCCAAACAATAACCTAAGACCTAGAGAACAGCTGTGATGGCAAAAGATATCCACGTCAAAGCACTTACAAAGCCTGAAGTGACAGGGGAGTTGCAACTCTTTGAAATATTATGCAAGTCTTCATTGAACAATGTGAGTGATCAAGCCCAAATATTCCTGGGTATTTGCAGGAGAACCACACACATATCCTGTAAGAAGTAGCTCATGTGGAGGTCCTGAGCCCAATGTAGGGCTTGAAACCTTGTCTACCACATCTTAGAGAAGAAGGAGACAGAACACTATTAACCTTACCTGATGGTGATTTTGTGTTCAACAGAGAAAAGCAGGTTGTTTTTTTTGGGCAGCTCTGCTCTGCAGAATAGAATCTGTGGCCTGTGCACCTGTTGTAAGCTGGAAAACAACTAGGGTGCAGGAGACAGCCATGAAGGAGATACTGAAAACGTTACTGCTGGCATCCACCTGTGGAGAAGCTCAGGAGTAAACACTGGTATTTTGTGAAAGAAAGAGATACGCTGACTCAGTTATCTTGACTTATCCATCTCTAGTTTGTTCTCTAGTTTCTCCTGGAGACATCAGCATATTATTGTGGCTTGGAGTCACTCTTACGGGCTCAGCCTTTTTGCCCAGATATTGTTTCCCTAGGAAACTAAGGTCTCTTTCAAAATTTTATCTCATGCTTAAAAATTCTATTTAAGGGAGGTATGTCTATCTCCCTTAACTATAGCAGTAGAAATTTGAACTGCAAAACCTTCCCCTCACCCCTCATTTTCTGGAGATGCTTGGTGTTCATTTCACTCATGTGGATCATTCTTCCTATCAGTTCAGCTGGTCTTTCATTTCCCTCCCATTTTTCAGGTCTGGAAGTCATCCAGTCCTTCTCCTGATCTCTTCCTCAACTGAGTGGTATAAGGTGACTTTCATTATTCAGCCTGCTTCCAGCCTTACTACACATCCATTTTTAACTTTTCACATTCTCTTCCCTACTCTTGTTCGCCACATTGTCTCTTCCAGCGGTTTGTGAAGCTTATAAACCTCATCAAACTTCCCCTGCCGGGCAGAGTGCAGGCCTGGGAGGTTGTTAACTTCATATTATTGACACATATGTGCTTTTCTAAATTCCTTGCAAACGTCATCTATAATAGGAAATGTTTGTAAAAGCTAAAATGTGCACAAAACAAAAGGGAAATGAAGTCCTGAGAAGAAATAGTCACCTATAGATCTCAAACAAACTACTAAAACTCCCAGATAGAAAATCCATTAACACTTTTGCACAGTTGAGTCACTTTTCCCTTTTGAGCCCATGTCTCAGCCTAACACTTATTCTGCAACTGTGTCAATTAAGCAGTAGAAGAATTTGCAGCACTATGTCCCAAGATTCATCAGAGGCTGGGAGACAGAGGAGGTGGAGTCATCACTTTTGTGGAGACCAGAGAGCACTTATTTTTTTATTCACTAACAGCATAGCTCCTGAGTATTAAGGAAGCACCTGTATTTCATGCTTGCTTCAGTGCCTCTTAGGGAAATCCCACCTCACTGTTGTACTGAAATGGAATATATGATTTGGTGAAGAGACTGGTGGGGGTAAAGTGATAGAGACAGAGAGTCTGAAAAAGGCCAGTGGGTTTTTGGATGAGAGCTAGGTGACGAGGAGGATTTTAAATTCCTAACAGTAGGAGACTGGATTTTGTGTGATGGAAGAGCCCTGGTAGGCTTCACTAGAGGACAGGGTTTGGGAGGAAATAAATGTGCGGTGGGTATTTGTTCTCCCCTACCAATTGCTCTGCCCCTGTAGAGCTCAGGACTTTCTTGCCCAAGCCCTTCCACCTCCTCTAAATGTGATCTTCCTTTTTCTGTCCTGCCCCTGACTTTTACTCACCTTCAGCTGGCCTCACGCACTCTTCCAGGTTGCAGCTACAGAGCTAGAGAGGCAAAGGACTTGGTCTGGGCCCACCCTTGCTGAGAAAAAGGCAGAACCAGGCTCACACTAGCTGACTAGTAGGATCCTGCTCTTCTTCCCTCTCCACACTGCATCCGCAGGAGCTAGACTGCAGAACCATCCCAGGTATCACCCTCTTGGTACCACCAGGAGAAGTAAATGTCATGCTGCCCAGGCAGCTGCCTATTTCATCCATGTCTCCATCTGATCCTGTCAGTACTAGTCTTCAGGAACTTTGCAGTGCACTTCCATACTATGACTATTATTTAAAAAAAGTAAACTTTTATATTAAAAGTTTTATTAATAGTATTAAAAGTAGGTATTAAAAGTATTAAAAGAAGGTAAACTTTGTTCATATTTTTTCTATGAGACAAAGGTTTCATTTTAGTTGGTACTGGTGGCTTTTATATAATAATCTCAACAGCGCATTGCATTCTATTTTCTAAAAATAAAAATTATTTTGTAAACTATCAGGATAGGAATATATGCATTTAAAGCTAGGAAGAATTCTCTTCCAATTATATAAAAATGCATGCCCTCTTGATATTTTGAATCTCCAGGTCATAAAGTTTCAAGCAATAACTTCTCTGGCACTTTCACTAATGTTTTAAACAAAACCATTAAAGTCAGGAAATAAATAAATGAAGGAAGGAAGCAATCATATTTTTACAGGCAAATATGCATAGGTGCTAACTCCACAAAAATTAACTAGCATATTTTGGGTCTCCTTGTGACTGGAAATGTGCCAGGCACTTTGGCAGGTAGTGTGTAGGAGAAACACATCCTGCTAAGGAAGAGGCAAGTGATATTCATTGGCTAAGGAACAGAAAACTCAGCTTGTAGCTCATGTAAAAGCTTATAAGAAAACACATTTTTACATTTATTTCAGTTTTCAGAGCAAATGCATTTCAAAAACTCACATTCATGCACATACATAGATAATACATGAACGAATAGCTACTCGATCGTAGTTGCAAATTCCTTTTGCTTTTTATCTTTAGATAAATAAATATGGCAGCTTTAAAATCATGTTTCAGATAAACTTCCATTCGAAAGTATATAAAAAGTAACACATAACGATAACTAAATTACAATGGTAACTAGTTTAACTAATGTTAAAATTCTGGTCAGAATTCAAAATACATTTCCAGATTTTTCAGAATACTCTCTAGAATTTTTAGATGTAAGTGAATATCACAGAACTTGGAAATGGCTTCCTAAGGGACTCACATGAGGCCAAAAACAGGTGAGTCCTGTAGTTCCCCAGGTACTCCTTCTTGCCCTTCTCCAGGACAGATGCGATGTCTGCACTTTTCAGTCATCAGGAACTGACTCTGACCTCTCAAAGATGATAGAGATACACCAGCATCTGCTGTCTCCTCTATCACCCTTGAATGCATGCTTGTGTATACCTAGGTGGGTTCATACAATCATAGAATGGTTAGAGTTGGAAGGGACCTTAAAGATCACCGAGTTCCAACCCCCCTGCCATGGGCAGGGACACCTCCACTAGACCAGGTTGCTCAAAGCCCCATCCAGCCTGGCCTTAAACGCTTCCAGAGATGGGGCATCCACAACTTCCCTGGGCAACCTGTTCCAGTGCTTCACCACCCTCACAGTAAAGAATTTCCTCCTAATATCTAATCTAAATCTCCCCTCTTCCAATTTGAAACCGTTACCCCTTGTCCTGTCATGACATTTCCTGCCAAAGTGTTAAGGGTTTCCTGACAAAGGGTTAAGTGATCTCTTTCTTCCTGTTGATACTGCTGCTTCCCACAGATTCTGCTATGAGTCTCAAGCATGTGGGGGGGCCGAGCTCATGCCTTACCACCGAAATTTGAGGCAAAGAAGGCACTGAGTACTTCAGCCTTCTCCCAATCACTTTTTGATAGGTCCCCTGCCCTACTGAGCAATGGGACTACACTTTCCTTAGCCTTCCTTTTGCTAACATTGTAATTTTAGAAACCTTTCTTGTTACCCTTCACCTCTCTTGCTACTTTCAACACCAGTTGAGTTTTAGCTTTCCTGACTCCATTGCTAGACATGCATGTGACATCTTTGTATTCCTCCCATGAAGCCTGTCTCTGCTTCCCTCTTCTGTGTACCTCCTTCTGTGTTTGGGATCAGCGAGGAACATGTTCATCAATGCTTGCCTTCTTCCATGCATACATGACTTTCTGTATATTAGAATGGACTGTTTCTGTGCTCTGAGGAGGCTGTCCTCTAAGATTAGCCATCTCTCCTGTCTAATCCCCTTTGCCCTCTAGGTCAGTTTCTCATGGGATCTTACAAGTCCTTGAAGTGGCAACAATCTGCTCTTCTGAAGTCCAGGCTTGCAATTCAGCTGCTCATCTTGCTTACTGCTCTCTGGGCACCATGGCCTCACAGTCATTGTAGCTGAGACTGCTGCATTCAACATCTCTTCCTGTTTTTTGTATGGCAGGTATGTCAGACCATCTTCCCAAGTCAGCTCCTTTGTCACTTCCATCAAGAAATTGCCTTTGTTATGTACCAGAAATCGGTGATGCCCTTCCAGCAAAAAGTGTAGTTTGAGTCACCCCTGAGCACCAGGGCATGTGACTGTGAGGCCTTCTCCAGCTGCTGAAAGAAGGCTTTGTCTGCCTTGTCTTCTTGAACAGATTTGTAGCAGACACCTCCTATGATTTTAGCTGCACTAGTCTGTCCTCTGATCCTTGCCCACAAGCTGTGTCACTTGCCACAAGGTAAAGCTCCATGCTTTGAAGCTACCCCTCTATAAAGAGTGCAACCCTTCCTCCATGCCCACCCATCCTATCTTTCTGAAAGAGCCGTCATTCTTCCATTGGAGGACTCCAATCATGAGTTACACCAACATGTCTCCATAGTCCCAATGAGGTCATACTTCTATGACCTCATTGGTAACATTATAATCATTAAGCTTCAACAAAAGCATGGCAGGACTTTGTAAAGCATAAGCATTTGGTGTTGGTCAGTGCAGTGCGTGGACTGACATTTCTCTTTTTATCAAGTAAAATTAACAATTCTCTTATTTCCCTTTTGGCAAAGTTAAAACTTCCTAATAAGTCAATGCCGTGAAGTTTGTCTCTGAGTCTGAGGGGAAAAGGGTGGTTTGTCATGAGGCAGTAACATCACTAATAAATGAATGAACTGTAAGAGTTAGTGAGACCTAATCTTATCTTCTTTCAGTTGTCTATTCTTTCCAGAAATTTCATGGACAATAACTTTGAGATATAAACCATTGTAACTCTTGGGTATGTATTCTTTTAAATCTTCTATGGATTTTCTTGCTAAAGTTCCTGATACTGAAAAAAAAAATGAAAAATTATTTGCCCATGCAAATCATCATTCAGGATTGAGGTTTTCATAGTGATGTGGTATCTCATATTTGAACCATATCAAATAAGAATTAAGTTCTTCATAACTTCTGCTCATTTATTTGGTATTCCTTCTTAGAAGTGAGTACTCAGTAAAGTGATATACTGCACCAGGACAATTTCTGTGTTTTTAGTTTTCAATTAAAAACATCCTGTGTTTTCAATTAGACAGCCCAGGTTACAACCACATGAGACACAGCCTATGACTGTAGAAATATCTGGCACAAAGCACTGGATACAGTAATACCTTATAAGTTATCCTGACATTTCTGTCAGTCTTTTAGGAAGTCTCATGCATAGAAGAGCAGGTCAGAATTCATGCCTTTTCCATTCATATTTTCTTACAATAGACTGCCTTGCAAAACTGAGGTGAACAGAATTTTGTAAAAGTTTTAAACAAGAACTTTTCTTTGTATCAACACACAAGCAAAGATAATGGTTGATAACTAGGATTCCTTGCTGTTCATTCTTTCCATATTTAAAGAGATTCCTTCCTCAGATTAGAAAGAACAGATGTGATGTGACGCGTAACCAGCTAGAGACAATGAATCTGAGAAGCGTGAGCTGAGAAATGAGGTGATCTCCAAGCAACTACAAATCATTAAGAGTAATTAGAAGATATGCACATTCACAAAACCCATAATTAATTTGCAAGAAACTAAACTACATTCATGAAACATTACATTCAAAATAAACTAAAAATCTCACACATCTCCACATATAACTTCTTCTGTGGAATAGAAAATTGAATAAAACATATAGTAGGTTTCACATTAGTTCTTTAGTTTCTCAATTCAATTTCAGCATGGTGTGTAGAAAGTGTGTGATTACTGTATTCTTTGGATGCTTAAGAATAGCAGGTCAAACTAACCTCGTGAACTACTCCAAAAGTTTATAGCACCAAAACAGAGAAAGTCAGCAGTGAAAGACCAAACCATACATCCTCTTTTCAGAACACATTTGGCTAGCACCTCAGCTAGTCAAACAACTCTGAACTCCTACAGCTTAGGATCTTTTTTGAACAAGGTTCTGAATGACCTTTTCTTTCTCCATTCAGCAGAGAGAAGCCTAATAAAAAAAGTCTATTAAATCACAGCTTGTCCTTATGAATACCTCCACAAATGAGTTACAACAAGGATTAGGCTTCCAAGTCATTAAGGCTGAATCTGTAGAGGAAACTTGTGCTTCAAGGGAACCATAAACTAAATATCCATAACTGTATGGGTATGATGATGTGACCCAGCAGCATCAGTTTCTATGGACAGTATGGTCTAAATAAACCACTGGAGTGATGAGGTAGAGCCTTTTAAATCATCTTGTAGGGAAGTGATTTGGTAAGATATTCAGGTAAAAGCTGTTGTACTTTGGAAAAGTTCCTAATATGACCGAAAATATTCTTCAGTAGTTGTTGTAGGGACATCAGGTATTTATAAGATAAGCTAAGAAAGTCAAAGGAAAGGCTACACTAAAATACAAAATATTTATTCTAAGTAAAGTATGCACATTTCCCCATATTCCCTTGAAAAGGGGCCCCTACTGCATTTCCCCATTTTGCGTGCTGGGGTGTGCAGTAGGGGCCCTGTTTCGAGAGAGTACATCTGCGTTCCCTTGTTCTGTGTGCTGAGGTGAGACGAAGTGTTCCTGTTTTGAGGGAGCAAACTTTATCCTGTTGAATTTACTTCTTCAGTTGTCTCAGAGAGCATTGTGGGAAGCAGTGTTGAAAGCCTTACTAAAGTTGAAATAAGCAACAATCACTGCTTTCCCCTCATTCACCAAGCCAGTAGTCTTACTGTAGAAGGGAGCAAGTGTTTTGGGAGCACTAGCTGTGGGAGGGAAACAGCAGAGTAAAAATCATCGGTTAAGTGTTTTGGCTCCTTTTTGTGTACTTTTCAAAAATAAGTGTCAAGAAGACAAGCTATCTGTGAAAGGTAAGAATTATTGCTTGTATTGAGCAAAAGAATGAAAATTATTCTATTTTTAAATTGGCTTTAAGTCTCTTGCTGCTCACTGTTGAGAAATAAGCTACAGACTAGTTTTAGTCTTTTCCTTCAGAGCATACTAGCACTGTTTCTCCCAAAGCCTTAATAAAGAGAGAAGGAAGAGAAAATATAACCTTGATATGTTTTTTTCCACACGTGTCCTCTAATGCAGTAGCACAGCATTTACAGAGAGATTTTACTGCTTAACCAAACTTTTGGTTTCATGTGTTTTAACCTACTCTTTGAGAAAAACACGCTTAGAATGTTTTACTTCTGTGCTTGTCCACAAAGAGATTTTACAACCTTTCTAAAGAGTATACAGCTCCAAGAGGCAGGAAACGTGAATTCCATAATGCTCACGGGGAAAAATTGGATTCCACTGAACTCACTGGCTGAAAAAGGCAGTTTTGGATGTTGTTTGCCAGCTAAAACTAGATCACTTAGAAAAACATTAAATGGAGAGAACGATTAAACAAATTAAAACCAAACAAAATATTGTATCTGAAAAATTTGCCAATCTATCGTTTATCTATCTGCATTAAATGCACACAAATCAAATAAGAGAGCCAGATACTAAAGATTTTTATTTATCAACCCCGACTAATGCTAGGAGCATTGCAAATACCTTCCTGCCCTTTGCTTCCTACTCTCTGCTTTTGCAGACTAGAATACAGGGCTGAAGCTGTCAGAGCATGTCGGGTTATTTGATGGCTGGATGGCCAGTTTGCATTCTCTGAGTGACAGTGTTGGCAGCTGCAGTCTGATCAGGAATGGATGACACAAAAATACGGGTTGATAAGATGTTGCCCTGCCATGTGTGGTGTAAGCCTGACTTTTCATGAAGATCTGATTAAGAACCTGACATGAGTAGCTGTCCTCCTTTCTGAATCTGTTTATAGTTCTGTACACTGGAAGCACGCTAAGGATCTGATTTTTAGGTATAGTATTTTATTGAATGACATTGGAATTGGGTACATAAAACTGCTAATTTCAAGATCCCAATTCTAGCTCTGAAAAGTTGCAGGAGGATTCTCTACATGTGGCAAGAAAGCTGTAGGAGCACAGATTGCTTTATTGTTATATGATACATATGATACAGGAACAGGGTACAGCCGCAGTCTTATCTTGTAGTTTTTCTTGTAAAATTTTTCTAATTTTGCAATTTAAAAATATTTTTTTATATCTAGTGGTAGTTGTATCACAGTTGTTTATTCCAGCGTAAAAGTGTTTAATGGAACCTTTATAGATGAATGTGGCTCAGAATTCTCTGGAACATGCTCACCAAAAAATGTAGAACAAGTTTGAGTAGACATCAGGTAGCTAGATCTGCAAATAGTATCTGTCTGTATCTGTCAGCATAATGACATCTGTAAAAGAAAAAAAGAATTGTGAGATTTGCTGCTGGTACTGGGCTGCTCTTTTAGAGGGAAGATAAAGAACCTGGTAGTCAACACTATGAAATAGCGAAGCAGTCATACTGGAATCTAGTCTAGGTAGAAAGCATGGCTTTCTAGATAAGTGAAACATAGTTTTCTATTGATAGTTGTAGCAGCTGTAGAAAGAGACAGGACATAGGGTGCATGGGAAGGAAGTAGCACAAACTTTAAAGAAAAGGTTGAAAAAAAAAGGTAATTTTAATTATTATTTACACTGCATTAGCATCTTGGAACACCATTTTTTATCTTGTACTTTAGTATTATACTTGGCATGTACTCACACTGCAAATACTTGGCCAAAGAACTAGGTTCCCAAAACAGTCTTAAAATGTAAGTATAAAACATAATTCCAGGTGGTAATTTTTATCAGTGTAATGGGCAGTTGCTTTCATATTTAAACCAGCACAAGTGAATACCAGGAACAGTAACTTTCAGTGAAGTCATCCCACCATTTAGTTAAGCTGTTGGCATTTTTTTATGAAGGAGTAGGAAAGATGAAAAATACATTTTTGTGCCCCCAGAAAATGATAACGAGATTTTTCCAAATCCAGATGAAAAACATTGAAACTGTGTGATACTTTGGTAGTCTGTATTGAGACCTAAGATGAAATAATGCATATACTGTTACACCAGTACACATGTGAAAAGGGGAAGTGGTATTTGTGGCAGGAGCTATAGAACTGCAGAATTTAAGTTCTAAGTGTGATGAAAGGGTGACATTCATGTCTGTCCTGTAACTACAGCTGTGGTGCCCTCCTGAGTATAAGGGAGGAGCCTGAATACACCCTGTACACTTAGGTTGTTAATTCCCTGGGTAGTCCAGGAACTCCCCATCTGGTCATTACACAGATGAGACACTAAACTGACTTGAGAGAAAGTGGTTGACTGAACTTCCAGCCACTTTCACAAGAAATATTTGACTCACTGTTACTGGAACTCTCCAGGTGGGAATTTCGGGCAGTCCTGAAGATTCCCTCAGGCTGCCCCTGAAAGGGCTTTCTTTACTCTTAAATAATGTGAGAAAGGTCAGCTGGGTGTAAGGCAGAACTGAGCAATTTGAAGATCTCATCCAGTGCAGCTGAAGAGTAAGTTGCGAGGACCATTGCAATGGAGGCTTTCCCAAAAACAATGATTTACTATTTAGTAATACTTCCTCCAGTATTTACAGGCAGATAAATGTCCCACAATCATGCAAAATGAATCAGTAACTACCTACACATTGCTGATTAGACTGCCAAAGCACTTCTTTTTAGGGACTGACTAAAGCTTCTCTGGCGTTTGCCACCTATAAGGACCTAAAATGTAGACATATTTAATGTATAACATAATGGAAGAGACAACTTCTCTCATCTGTTTGCAATTTAGTTTCTTCCCTGAATCCTACTTCTAAAAAGAATTGAGCTTCCAGATAATAGCTGCTATTCCAATTTCCTGCTGCTGATGACATTAAAAGTTATCTTTATTGGCTTTCCTGAAGAACCATGTTCCAGTCTTTGAGAAAGCACCACAGGTTATTCAGGGTTCATATTGGCTCTAATATTCAGTTAAATACTTTCCTTTTTTCATGTGGCAGATCTGTTCTTCCTGTACGTTACCTTTTTCATCTTCTCTTCTTACCTGAACCATAGATCCCTTCCAACCAAGAAGATTCTGTGATTCTGTGATAAGTGGCCTTTCAATAACTTAAAGATGTCTAGTTTAATTCTTTGAACAAGACTAAGAAAGTGAAAGATGTGAAATAGGTTGCTCTCTGAGCAGTAAGAAATACTTGCAGGTCTGTCACTGTTCTCAAACTGGAAAACAGATCTTCTTAATTTGCCTGGTAATTACACTATCAAATAACCTTTAGTCCTAATAACATGTCTTCTTTGTAGACATACACCGTTGGAATTAATTCTAATATATGTTTCTTAAACTCCTGATCTGTCAGCGATCTTCAATCTTCAATACTCAGCCTGGCTAACTGCAAAAAAAGAAAAAGAAATAATAGCTCTCTGTGTATTGTGTGTACATGCTTGGAGACAGGGCTATCTCTGAGAACTCTAGAAGTGTAGTGGAAAGCATAGAACTTTTTACTTTTAAATGTTATCACCAAAATCTGTATTTCTGCTTTCATTGTGATTTAAAATTACTTCAGCTCTGATTATTATAGGTTGGTACTCTCATATGTATCACAGCAAATTCACATCCTGGTAAAGAATCAGATGCAGTTTTGAAGATTGACAATGTAAAAACATTCCAAAAGTCTGCAGCTTTCCTTCATGCATCACATTTTAGCTGTAGCTTATTAAGACCCATTTATTCATCTGTATACCTCTGTACCAATTTGTCCAATGGCTGAATATGGAGGTCTGATGAGTAAATTAGGATTTTTCAAGTCTGGAAACACACCATACAACTATTTTACCCTGACAATGAATGCTATTCTTAAGGGAGGAGGATTTAACTCAAAGACAGTGGGCCAGATCCACAGCTGGAATCAGTTAAAGATAGATTTTTCACTAATTTGGCCAGATGTGTCCCAGATGAACTCTCCAACTGAGGATGTCCCTCTAGCTACAACAATCTACTTAAATGATGTAGTTTGCTATTTTCAATTTGCTAATTTCAATTGTTATGTTCTAAGTTTCTTTCAGCTTTTGCAAATATGTAAGAGTCTCTTTTACCTTAAATCTTTTTAATGATATTTTTAGGCTTTCTTATATGTAGACACCTGTGCAAACACAAATATCTTTTATGTTCCAATAGAAAAATCATTATGTTACAACCTCTGTGAACGGGAGGTGCTGCAGTTAGTGCTGGAAAATTTAAATATTGGTTTGGTTGGGTTTTGCCTGGTTTTCTACCTGTGGAGTTCCCTAAATCTTTCATGTATAGAGCTCCTCTGAAAGTTATGTAGGGCAGGGAAAGTTAGCCATGTCTAATGCAAATTTCATCTTCAGTGACAACACAGGAGTACTTTACAATGTATATAAAGGGTACTTTAATAGCCATTTATATTGCCAGCATGTTTATGTAAGTTTAAATGACAAAAGGGCAGTGTTTCTTCAGAAACAAACTGCATTAATATGTTCTCCATAATGAACTGCACACTCGTTCAATGTTAAAATACTACAAGGCATAATATGAGCCATATGCTTAATCATTCACCAAGCAACAACTAGTCCCTGACCAGGCCTCTCACTTCACCTTGACACTGTTTAATTATTCTCTTAATTATAGACAACAAAATACGTAACACCGAAGTTGAACTCTGGTAGTTTAGATTAAAGCTAAATTATGTCAGAATAATATAAAATACATGCTAACAATGTGCCTCTCCCCCAAATTAGTATAATCTAATATTATGAACTGAAGCTCATAGCGTGCTGTAGAGTTGCAAATTTCTAGCTTTCCAAAGCATCACATCATAGAAAAATTTCCAGATCATCTAGGTAAATGACCACCTGATTTCAAAAAGGCTTCTAGGACCTTTATTCAGGCTATGAATACATATCATTGGAACTCAGCAACTTGTTTCCACATCCTGTTATATTAAATACAGGTGTCCTTATTGAGCATTTCTATATTTATAAAACAATGTAAAGTGCTTTACAGAGATTTTTAAAAGGTATGTTCCTTTACCAGAACTTTAATGCTGTCAAGTGGATAGAATGCCAGAAGAAACAAAAGAAGGGTAGGAAAATGGATTCTGAGAATTAATCATTGTGTCGACATTAACTTCTGCCTGTTTATTATATGCTCACGTTTATCTGTTGTGTGGGGTTTTTTTAATGAATGAGGAGTTGCTAGCACAGCAGCAAAGGACTACTATGACATATGGTGACAGTTCTTCATTAGATTTCCCTGAAAATTAAGGCTACTTAGGAATATATAAGGGAGAATTTTTAACATTCTTATTTTCCATTAAAAATGTTAGTAGTGCTCCTCTCAGAAGGAAAGAAACAGGTCAGATTTGTGGCCTTTGGAAAACAAGGATTATATTTTCCCTTTAGATATCCTCAAACCAAACTCCCTGACTGTATCTGAACTTGAGTAGGTGTACTCCGCAGCCCTGATTCCCCATTTGGTAGGAGCCAAAGTGTGGTGTAGAGTGAGGAGTGCACTTTTGGATGTCATCCTGATGTGCAGCCCAGATACAATTAAGTTGTCAATCCAGACCCAAGACTCAAGACTCTAGAAAACTCTCCTTAGTCCCTTGCTTAAATGTGGCATAAATCTCTAGGGGAGATTCCAGTACTTCCCATTCACCACTGGAGTACCTAAGCACCAGAACAAATGATAAAGGTGCTCTTTTGCACCTTCTGCACGTTGTGCTCCTCTGAAATTTATGTCAAATGTAGTATTTGCATTTCATTTAGGTTAGATGATTATGCTTCCTGTTCCTTTTCCTGAAATGCTTGTAAATAACAGAAGTGACATTATAAGTATTAAAGAATTTTCTTCACCCTAGGTTTCCTGTAGCAACATCTCAGGCAATAATTCTAAAGAAAAAAAAAAAATTTATTTAAGTGATGCAGCAGCAGGGACAGCTTGAGCTGGGTGCCTCCAGAGAGAACCAAGAAATCCCTGGGCAATTATACTCTTACAATCTATGCATACACCCCTGGTCATGCATTCTTCACACGCTTTGCACACACCACCTGGTCCAATGGCAAGCCATTAACTGTTCTTATCTTGTCAAGTTATATCCTCCCATGACAGTAGTAGTTTCCTTATCTCTTGATTTGTACTAGTTTCAGGGCCTTCTTTTATGTGACTAGGTAGAAGGTCAAAACAAGTTCAGTTTCTCTAGGTGAAAGTTCACAGCTTGTGATCTAAGGCTTCAGCACCTTTAGCTCCTTATGATGAGTTCTAGATAAGTACTACACCAGTGCAGCCTAACACCAAATGATTAACTCTAAAACTCTAAGTGATTAATTTTATTTAAACTGAACCACTGATATTCTGTATTCCTTTACGTATATATAAAGGTGTTTAAGCATGCATTGAACTTTCTGTTTAAACAGAACATTAGTGTTTCATAAGATCCTTTCACCACTTTATTCCTGCTGCAGATTTTGGGTGTCCCAATGGCTTTGGGATGTTTAGGACTTCCTACATCACAGCAAAGTGAAACCACATGATGTAAAGTGGATACACATTGCAAAGGCAGAAGCCATTTCTTCAGCAGCCTCCAGTATGTTCCTAACCCTGCAGTTTGTGGAGCTACTAAGTTGTATGGGAGGCTTACAGGTGAGATGTGTCCTGTGGTAGAGTGGTGGAACAGCCCCTCCTTTTCTCTATGCTAAGAAAGTAAGAGGAATTCCCAGAGTGAGGAGAAGAGAGGCAATCTCTCTCCGTAGACCATATGTAGGGTAGAGTACTTGTGGCTGTAGCCAGAGTTCAAAAGTTCTTAGGTTAAGCGCTTGATGTCTGATATAGCTATATGTGCAAACAGCATATCTCAAAGTAACCCCTGCTTCTGGTACATAGACTCCTCATTTTTAACCCAACTTGTGGAAACAGTCCAAATTTAACTATTCCAGACAGGTTTATTGAGCAGCTTTTCTCACATATTCAATGTTACCTTACTTAGGACATTTGGATTGGATGATGCTTCTTACATGTCCAGTACTTATTATAAATGGCTAATCCTAACTCTAGTTTCTGTATCTCTGATCAAAATGAAAGCTTTTTGATTCTAAATATAAAATTTATTCCTTCTTCAGGTAACCAGCTGCAATGAGTATTAGTGAACAGGAGTGTTGGTTTGGCATATCTCAATATGCTATTATTTTTCGGAACAGCCATGTTGTGTGTTTTAACATCTTTCAGGTTGTAGGCTGTCTTTCCAAGAATAATATCCATATTAAGTGTAAGAAATTTATTGTGAACGCTTAAACTGGATGCTAAATAACAAAGATTTTTTTCCCAACTTGACAGGATGAAAAGATATTTGAATTGGATTATAGTTCTGAATTGTACATTGTACAATTTTGTTTAAAATATATATCTTTTGACTTTTAGATGGTATATTTAAGTTAATAATAGACATGCATGATTTATGTAGTATCTATATAAGACTGTAGCTAATTTTTAGACTTCCATCAGATACCCTTGTTTCCTCTTCAACTACTGTAGCTAATTTTTAGACTTCCATCAGATACCCTTGTTTCCTCTTCAACTGAAATGAATATAAAGTTTCTGGGAAAAAGGCAGAAAATGCTCATGTAATACATACCACCTAGTGGTTTCATGTATATTGGAAATATGTGTGTATGGTTGTTTAAGTATGTATGTGTATGCATTATCTATCCCAGCTACTTATAGAGTAGAGAAGATTTTGAAGCCAGTTAAGTTTAATGTCCTCTTGAATAAACTGCAAAACTGGCTTGTGTTTAAATAAATATTTCATATTCATGATTTATACACTGAGATTCTGATAATGAGTAGGTGGAATTAGACTTACAGCAACATTTTTGTTTCCAAAGGAGGTCACTTTGTGTCTATGTGGATATTTTTTTTCAGTTTTATTGTATGGTATTAAAGAATAAAGGCTGTCCTTTTGTTTTAAAGGGCTCCACTTCTAAGTGTATATTAAAGAACTCTGCTATGTCAGTAGCCATATACCATATAATTGTGTGAATCAGATGTGAAACATGCCACATATGGAGAAACACCATCAGACTTAAGAATAGCAAGTATTAAAAAGACTTCTCCAGACCCTACAGAACCTCTCCAAGTTTTCTGAACAGTTAAAACTGGCTTTAATTGTTTAATCAAATTCTAAAGCACCTATGAGAAAAGTTCTCTCTAAGGTAAATTGCATCATATTTAATCCGCCTTTACTAATTGTCATCTCCCTTAATGTTATGAATTTTTGCAGTACACTTTTCAGTGTTCTGATTCAGTCCAAAACTTCAATTTACTCTTGAAAAGCCTTTTGAAAGTTCTCCATACCAGGAATTACATGATTTAACTAGCTCTAGTTGGAGAGCTGTCCTTAATATCAAATGATAATCTCCTTTGTGGCAAATTTTCTAAATTATTGCTTGCACTGTCCTTGGTGAACACAGACAACAGTTGATCATTGTCCTCTATAGAAAGGGCATTATACATATTTGAAGACTGTGATTATGTTCTGGTTCAATCTTTACTCTTCTAGACTAAACAAGCTCCATTATTTCAAACTTTTCTCATAGGTCATTTTCTGCACCTCTTAACATTTTTATTACTCTTCTCTGGACTGTATCCAGTTTGTTTACATAAAGATGTAAATATGACTCAAGCCTGGTCTGTGTCTGCTAACAGAACTGCATTCTTCCTAATGTAGTTAAGACTTGGTTTTAAAACAAACAATTAAGACTAAATGGTTTGATCACAAAATGACTCAGGTGTAAAACATGTTTATGTGAGAGCTCTCTCTTCCTTACTAGGTCTAAACCAATGCTTGTACAATGTTCTTAGCCAAGACAAAAAAAAATGCATGGTTTGTAACATATGGGAGTGATTAAACTAATTTGGGAAAAATTGTGAGATTCATCCTGTCGTTTCTGACTACCACAGTCGGACATGAGATGTCTACACAATTTACTTCTTTTTCATGAAAGATTATTGATATGGTACTCCTGGCCTACTGCAATGCTTAGAAACTGGTGCTTAAAGGCAGGCAGAAATGCCCACATGTTATAGCAATCACTTTCTCTGTAGTTCTAGAAAGTTATGCTTTGCTTTTTTAAAGAATTAAACATGAAATTCTATTGTAAGCATTTAAAAACAGTTATAACTTGGGAATTTAGAGCAAAATTATAGACAAGTCACGCAAACTTAAACATTGCCTTTGACTTGATATGAATAAGAAGCCAATTAACTACAACTTAATCAGGCATTTGATATCTGTTCAGAAGAGTGAAATAACGAAGTAAGGCAACTTGTGACTAGAGAACGAGTCTTATGAGGAGGAGCTGAGGGAACTGGGGTGATTTAGGCTGGATAAAAGGAGGTTGAGGGGAGACCTTATCACTCTCTACAACTACCTAAAAGAGGTTGTAGCAAGGTGGGTGTGGGTCTCTTTTCCCAAGTAACAGGCGATAGGACAAGAGGAAATGGCCTCAAGTTGCACTAGGGGAGGTTTATATTGGATATTAGGAAAAAAATCACCAAAAGGGTTATCAAGCATTGGAAGAGGCTGCCCAGGGAAGTGGTTGAGTCACCATCCCTGGAGGCATTTAAAAGACATGTAGACGTGGCACTTAGGTACATGGTTTAGTAGTGGACTTGGCACTCTTAGGTTAACCACTGGACTCAATCTTAAAGGTCTTTTCCAACCTAAATAATTCTATGATCCTATGCATATCATACTGCTGGTGCTCAAGAATATACAAGATTTTTTTCTCTGAAATCAGCTGTCCTACTTTAAATGATATGTTGGTTTGTGTCTGTTTGTGGGTGGGGTGGGGTTGTGGGCGTTTGGTTTGGTTTGGTTTTGGTGTTGGTGTGCTGGGATTTTTTGGGTGTGTGTTTTTGTTGTTGGTTTTTGTTTTTTTTTTTGTTGTTGTTGTTGTTGGTTGGAATCAATGATCTCAAAGGTCCCATCCAACCAAAAATATTCTGTGATTAATTTTGTTCTTCTTGCATGGAATTCGGTTCTGGATGGTGGGATGTTTTTCCCCCCGATGTTATCTATTTTGTTTACAGTTTCTTACAGAAACTGTCGGAGACTTTATAATTTTATTGGATCATACTTGTTTAATGGCTGGGTTTTAAAGCATGTCTATATTAAGCATGTCTCCACCAGTAATCTAATTGTTCAGAACTCCAAACAATTCCAAGACTTCAGTTTACCAGAAGTGAGCATACCCTGTGCAAGTATGCAGTAGATAATACCCTGGGTATTGCAAAGTGTAATTGTGTGTGAAAAAGAAGCTACTTTGGTTTTGATATGCTGCTGTAATGTTGTGTGCAGTTTCATCCTGGTGCTTGGAGCAACTATCTGTTGGAAATATATTTGTCTGCTTTCCTTTTTTGGTGATTGCTTAGTAAGAGCTGCTTGTAACAGCTAAAAACAGACAGTCAGTTTTTATCCAGCAGATACACTTTGGATTGAGAAATAGTTGTCAGTATTCTCTCTTTCCCTCCTCATGTTCCCTACATCCTAAACCTTCCTTTTCTCTGTATCCGTATCCGCCTGGTACTTTCCCAAACAACTCAGTTATAGACTGCATACTGCTCGTACTACCGATATCCTCTCCCCCAAACACTTGCTATCTCTCGGGCCTTTTCAAACCTCTTTCTTCCTCAGAGGACTTGTGCACACATAGATTCAGAGTACACGTCGTTACTCACAGTTCTGAAGAGCTGATCTGATGGCTTGTCGTCAGCAGGTTGCTCAGAATTACAGCCTGACTCTCTGCTGGGCACCGAGTCAGTCTGTATGCGCTAGTGGGCAGCTGAGGGGGTACCCACCCCTGACTTATCTGCCCCAGGGAGGTGCTGCACCCCTTTCAAATTTATTGAGAATTCTATTTCTGAAGTGGCAATAGAGGTTCAGATCTTCATAAGGCACAGAAGAGATGCAAGAGTAGCACTCCACTAGGAGTAGCAGCAAAATGTTTTACTGTTCTTCAGACCTTTGTGCTGGTTTTGGTTGGGATGGAGTTATATTTCTTCATAGTAGTGCGTATGGGGCTATGTTTTGGATTTGTGCTGAAAACAGTGTTGATAATGCAGACATGTTTTCATTATCGCTGAGCAGCACTTACACAGCATCAAGGCATTTTCTGCTTCTCACACTGCCCCACCAGTGAGCAGGCTTGGGGTGCACAAGAAGTTGGGAGGGGACACAGCTGAGACAGCTGACCCCAACTGACCAAAGGGATAGTCCATACTGTATGATGTCATGCTCAGCATATAAAGCTGGAGGAGGAAGAAGGAAGGAGGGACCTTTGGAGTTACGGTGTTTGTCTTCCCAAGTAACCATTACACGTGGTGGAGCCCTGCTCTCCTGGAGATGGCTGAACACCTGCCTGGTGATGGGAAGTGGTGAATGAACTCCTTGTTTTGCTTTGCTTGCACACATGGCTTTTGCTTTATCTCAACCCAAGAGTTTTCTCACTTTTACACTTCCAGTTCTCTCCCCCATCCCACCAGGGTGGAAATGAGTGAGTGGCTGTGTAGTGCTTAGTTGCCGGCTGGTGTTAAACCACGACAGCCTTACAGGTAGCAAACTGGTCTGATCAATTCCAGTGGTCAATGCAAACCACAGCCAGGAGTTGGGGAGAGGAACAGAAGGGATTAATGGTTAGCAGAACCAATAAAAATGATAGAAAAGGAAGAAAAGGGAAGAAATATGGAGATTGAACTGTATTGTGCTGTTTGTTAATAATTATTGATAACTTCTTTCTTAATATTTCTGGGTTTTATCATTTTACTGATTCCTAAGTCATTGCCATTGCTTTTTATATAGACTCAAGCATTTAACTTTCAGCTGCCTGCTAGTAATAAATAAGTATAAGCTATGGGACATGATTTTTTTTTTTTTTTTTGCTTCTCTTCCTTACGCACTAGCTTCAGAACTAAAAAGCATGGTGAAGGCAGGGGGTCAAAGGGATTTTATAACATTCTATTTCTGCAAATATTTGAAAATGGCTAGTTTTCCCTCTGGTCGCCAAAGCTCAGCTTTTGACCCTGAGAGGCTGGTAGATTCCACTGAAGGCTAGATTTAGTGTTTTACGTCATCATTCCTCTCTCTCCTTATGTTCGTACTTGTTTGTGCCAGGATTAATATGAAATGTGGGTCAAATTCAACTGTACGCAATTACTTTCGTAGCATGTCCTTGAAAAGAAATACCTCTTTCTCCTCTTTCTCCTCTTTCTCCTCTTTCTCCTCTTTCTCCTCTTTCTCCTCTTTCTCCTCTTTCTCTTTCCCCCCCTTTTATCATACCTAACTCTGATACTGTACTTTATTAGTCTGGTGATCTTTTGATCATCTTTAATCTACATGTTTGCCAAACTGGTACATCACTGACAGTTACTGAACAAGTTACATATCTTCTTTTCTGTGTCCAGCATAGCATGGGATTCAGCTTGAGACTGACAGCTGAATTTAGCTTTCTAAAACATGACCGCTGCCTGGGCTTCCAGTACTGTGGAGATGTAGTCACTATCAATGCAGTCCTGATCTTGGGCTGAATCCTACCCCTAATCTTGTCCTGGTTTTGAAGCATTTGCTCTGTACTTGCTGAGACTATAACTTGAAAGTGATTCCTAAGCTGGTGAATCTTTTCACTAGAAAAAAAAATTAAATTGAACTGATGGAGAAGAGGAAGCTTTGGAATTTCCCTTCATTTAGAGTAGGGATCCAGGGGTTATATACCCAGCCAAAACTTCCACCTCTCTCAAACCCATAAAATGAGAATAGGAAACTCCTGCCATGTTCTCAGAGCATTTTGGCATTTCCCTGCTCATTCAAAACTGTAAAGGTAAGTTCAACTATGGAGGAAAAGTCTAAAGACAGCGTCTCAGTCATCCACTCTCATGAATGGTGGTGTTTCACAATTTCAGTGGAATGTTTTAGTTCATGACACTTGTTCTTTACAGTATCGTCCAAATAATGATAGTTACTGTTTTTGTTAGTTTTTAATAAATATAGCCTCTTTTCCTTATCCACATTCACACTTCACAATATCTTGCCATTTGGAACAGTGTATGGCATGTTCTTAACCTGAAGACCTAATGGGTGGCCTGAAACAGAGGGAATAGAGGCAATAAATTGGCCTCAGTTCCTGTAAAAAAAAAAAAAAAAAGACTATACAGATTTCATACAGTTTAACTTTTCTGCTGGCTCATAACTCAGTGCTGTCTTGTTTTTTGAAATAAAGCACCAGCTTTTCCTTGAATATGTCAGTCAGGGAAGATTTAAATGAAGAGTATGCAGGGATGTATTCAAATGTAGTCAGAAGCTTAATGATCATTTTCAGTTTTTTTCCATTGCTGTTAATCAGGAGGTAGTGATGCGGGCCAATGATACAACTAGGCAAGCTCACGTGTTTTGTAAGCAAGCTTTTTAGTCATGCTCTAAACCTTAAAATAATCCTGAATACTCTCCATTTTTAGCAATGAGGAGAAAAAATACCCTCAAGCTCTTCAATACTGTCTGTCCTTTCCCATTCTTCATTCCTCAGAGGTTTGGAAAGAGAAACCTACCACCTGCCTGCCAGGCAACATGTCAAGGAATCCTTATCCTTTTTTCCAACTGCTTGCCAGAAACTGGGTTAAAAAAAAAAGTAGCCTGAAGATGCAAATGAGCCATTCTTGGAAGCCTGCCCCTTGCCAGCAAGGTGCTGAGTGACCAAAGGCTCTTTCCTACCCTGAACCCTGAACATTGCCATTACAGGGCTCAGTGCCTGTACAGTAAATAAGTTTTGCCAATGTATCTCCTTTCTCACAAGCTTATACTCTGCAATACTTTTTATCCATAAATAGATGACAGTTGTGTATATGACCCAGTCAGCTTTAAAAGAAACAGACACTCTATGTACTAGTTTGCTTGATGTGAGTAACATTTAGGTTAAGAACAGTGAGTCCTTTCGTAGTACTACCAGCAGTCCACAAGATGTCATACTATGACAAAAATGGCAATTTCTGTGTACCTGGAAAGTACTGCAGTACTAACCTTCCAGAAACAACACAGTCTGTTCAGGCAGCTTCAGCTTAAGGTGTTCAGACAAGCAGAAGGCCACCCTTGAGCAAAAATGTTCTGAGATCTATTGTAATGTCTTGCCGAGCACTGAGTTGCCAACTTGATTTCACCTCTAAATTATTAAAAGAACATGTGAACAAATGCACCCTCAAGCTCTAACACACAAATTGCAGACACAGTGGAAGGGAAAGGAATTGCACCAGGTTGCCATGTCTGTTTTCTATTTTGAATATACTCTATGATCTCCAAGAGTGGATCACAAATGTACTAAAACCAAGAAAGTTGCTACAAGTCTTAAACCTCTCACTTTATGCAGTGTATTGACTATTAATGTTGGTTGACAGGATCTTTTGAAAAAGAAAATAAATGTAGAAATGTTAGAATGCATAATTCTTGACATTTTTAAAAATTATCCTTCTTATTTACTATTGTGGAATGTGATAGGGAGCAATATGGCTTTGGATGGGCAGTTTGTCCAGTGCAAAGCAAGGTATGTCTTTCTTCTTGTCCCGACTTCTCTTTCTTTCCCTCCTCACTCTGACCAAAATTAGCCTATATTTGAAATATGCTACTCAAAAGCTGTTGATAAGTTTATCTCACACCAGTGAAAATAGGAAGAGATAACAGTTTGTTATTTATGTATCTGTACAGTACAGTGCAGAATGAACCTCATTGGAAAAGGATAATGAATAAATAAACTGTTGAAATAATTTATATTATGCTTTTTATATATTTCTAACTAAATACTCATGAAAAGGAAGTAGAAAAGTAACTGATAGTTTGAGGGATAGTTATATCTTTCTAATGAAAATAATTAAGTTGAAAATTGAGGACCAAATAGTTCGGTTTATCTTTACTTTTTTTATGTCAAGGGGAGAATTTACTGTTTATTAAATAAATGTTGACAATTTTACATACACCAAATGACAGTAATGGAGGGATACAATAGATCTGCCAGTCTGAGTTGTAGTAAGGGATGTACTATTTGTAGGGAGAAGTGGAACATATGTAACGTTCAATTGGACAAACTGTTTATTTGGTGTATTTTGAGGCACACAAAGCCTGTTTTTTGAGTAATGGGAAGAGAAGCTAGTTTGGTCTCCTCCTGAGTGTTGCAATGCTCATGTTTCCCCTGATGTCTATGCTGAGATCAGTTGACTTAGTAAGAAACATTATCCTTCCCTAAAGCCTTGTCTTACTACTTTTTTAAGACACTATGGCCAAAACTTCAGTCTGTTATGAGGAAGGACATGTCTCTGTCCTTCAGAGAATATTAGATTCTTGATAGTAACGTGGTTTAGGAGCTAGCTAATGAGGAGGAGAAAGCTGGCAGTACTGAAAAATGAGTATTGATTGCAAGAAAAGGTATTATTAAATGGAAACCTTGGGGAGCTTAACTCTGCTATTTTCACTTACTGAGTATACCAGTGAAATTTGCTGAGGATGCAGAGCTAGGAGGTGTGATCAATATAAAGGACATCTGAGATCTCAAAGATAACTAATATCTAGATGATCTTGAAGACTCAAGGAATAGAACTGGAGTAAAAGTGATTAGTATAAAATTTAATATTTAAGCTGAAAAGTTACGAAGAACAGATGTAAAGTAGGAGCTTTTTGGCTTTCAACAGCTGGAGAGAAGGACATGAAGCTGTGATTCAGTTATCTTGTGAGCATGAGTCATGTCATAGTGCCATGAGACGGTAGATTCAATTTCTGTTTACTTCAGCAGAGGTAGGCATGTGTAGCGTCATTGTAAAAAGGACAGATACGAGTTTCTCTGAAATGCTCTGCAAGATTATGGCCACTGATACTCAAGAAAGTTGAACTTGGTTTGGAGTAGTTGTGGGGAAGGTTATTAGGATGAAGGAGGGAAGAGATCTGAATGTTCTTGTTTGACCAGATCCTTATCAAATTTCATTTTTTCTTAACACTGTCTAAAAATACATTAGTGAAATGAGAGGTATATGAGATAAAGTACAACAGGCACAGCAAGAAGTGTGTGCAAACTCATCAGAAATGTCTTTAGCCTGAAAACTAGATGATACTATACAGTTATCACAGCAGTGAGGTTCCAAAGCGATCTTCTAATAAGAATAATAAGGACAGAGATATACTGTTTTGTAAGAATAGGACTTAGAGAGCAATATGGTTATAGGCAGTAACTGGGAAGTCAATCTGACAATCTCAAAGGGACCTTGCTCACCAAGCCCAGTGGTTTTAACAAAGGTAGATGTATTGTTCAACATTCTTTTGGATTATGCAGACATGCTCAAGCTTCTCCAAATTAATGTTCTTAAGAAGTTAGTTTATGTTTTTCAGTATTTCAGGCTGCTTGAGAAGTGTCCTGTGCAGGACACTAAACAAAACATTAATTGCAACATGCTTTCCTTCTACCCAGATAGCTGAAGTAGATACAGGGAAGAGACTGACCTAAATGGATGAATGGCATTCTTCCAAGTCACAAGGAAATAGAGTATGTGACTAATAATTTGTAGTTTACTGTACAATGACCAGGATTACAAGAACAATGACTACAGTGCATTTAACTGGCATATGTAAATTCCTAAAGTTTTACTTTTCTGCCTTTCAGACTTCCAGGTTCCATATATATCCAAGCACTTGTCAGCCTGCAAGAAAGAAATTCTTTGGCAACCTATGCACTTCATCAGACAAAACACCTCTAAAATAGTAGAGAGATGATAGGGTGACCTGGTCACTTTAAAAATATTTTAAAACTTACTGGCAGAGGTCTGAAATTCAAGTTTTCTACCTGCTTGGCTGAAAGTAATTTTAGCTTGCTTGATGTTTTTTCTTATGACTAATAACATCCTTGTGTTGGGATAGAAGGTCAGGATTCAGATCCCTGTCCCAAATGATGAAATGGCTTAGTTTAAACTTGGGTTTCTTGTCTCTCAGGTGAGAATCCAAAAGCTGAAATATCATTTAAGATCCTCCATTAATTCCTTCTGTTAGGGCTATTCCACAGAGCAGTAGTAGGAGTATTATACAGACGTTTCAGTAAAAGTTTAATTATTAAAACATGGAAGAGTCAGTAGCAGCGCCCGAAAGCTGTCCTGTCTGATGAAGAGGGCTTTCCTGTGGATTAATTTGCCATCATCTAACAGAAGCTGAACTCTGAGCTCCTGTGTTCTGTGTGGGTCTTTATCAGAAAGCTACAGGCTGAGGTTGAAAGGCAGTCCTACTCCCTAGTATAAACCTTTGGGTTTTTGTCAAGAAAATATCAACATTTTGGATGGGGAAAAAAAAAAAAAATCCAAACAACAAAACAACAAAGACAATTCAGTGTTTTAAATTAAGGTGAAAGTCCTTATTTCATTAATTATTTTGACTCTGCTAATCTTGTCACTGCCTCTATCCCAAATATAATATGCTCATAATCTATTATAGAGACTTCTGAGGAAGCAGTAAATTTGTTTTAACTGAAACAGATTTCTCAGCCCTATGCATACTCCAAATGTAATAATTTAACGGGTTTTTTTTGCATTTGTATTCAACACCGTTTTATCACTCCTGTATAAGTGAAATCTCAAAGGGTGTTGATGTAATTAATTCAATATTTAAACATATAAAAGAAAGAGATCCTATTTCTTTTGTCTTGTGTAAAATCCTTTTTTGAATCATTGTTTTGTTACCATGTCTTATTTAGAATTAAAAAAAGTCCCAATAGACAACTTTTTTACTGAAAGAAAGGTACTGTACAGGGTAATGACTTAATGGTCTTTGATACTGAATCAATAAGATAATGTATTTTCCATTAGTTACCTTATTTTTTTCAGTTATATTTTTTGTTACTTATTTTTTCAGTATATTAAGTCTACCTTTTACAGTCTTTTTTAGCAATACAGAAACTTTCAAAACTGTTTATATACCATATCTCCTATCATTTTTACGATGGAAAATTTCAAGGCCAGGTTACTATTACATCATGAAAACAGAAAGAAGTCTTTAAATAATGTTTACTTTACTAAATTTTGTGTTAGTGCTTTAAACTCTTGCTTAGAACAATTGAGAATCAAGTAATAAATGATTCTTCATTAGTTAAAGCAATGTTGTTATCAAACTAGGTATTATTTTATCTTTTTAAAAGTTTAATGACTCAGTAACTGTGATGTCCTGACTGGTGGCAGGACTGCCCTGAGAGCTTTTCCCCTGATCTACTCAACAGTTATTTATTTTATTGCCAAAGTACAATGGAATTACTATTTTTGATGGATCAAGAAGCACATAGAAGTAATTACTGTAACCTACCTGCAGGTGAAAGAAGCTCTAAAGTATTTTATTCCATTCTGTCATTCCTTCTGTATAATCATTTTGATTGTTTTCTACCTGCCAGTCTCTGAATGATGGTGGATTGGAAGAATTAGCCTTTCCTGATTTTTTTTTTTTTTAAATTATTATTTATTTATTTTTTTAAAAGAAAGCAGAGGTACCTTAACTTCAGCATTTATAAGGAAGTTCCAATCCATAGGGCTATTGGAAGGAACTTTTCTGAGGAAGGAGCCTCCCATTTTAAAAAGAAAAGGGATTTCATATTTCTTGTAATTCCTATAAGTACCTGGTAATAATAGGGAAATGGGCTGAAAAGCTGCTGAATTTCTTATGAGGACTATAAATTTGAATAAAATTCAGGTAAAAGTTTTGGAGCAGAGAATCTTCTTCCAAACTGCTGCAAATGTCCCATTAAATAAATGCTATGTAAGTGAGTCTAATGGTGTATTTTGTATTATAAAAAGTGTTCTACTTATAAGAATTCCAAGAATAAATTCCCATTTTCTATAATATTTATTCTTTTATAATTCTGAATATTGTATCATAGAGACTTGGACTGAGAAGAGCAGTATAGCATGTATATTTAAATAAAGGTTGCAGTGACTTTCTTAGGGTCTAAAATCACACCATGTGGAACTAAACAACAGTAGTTGAACTTGACAACATTTTTAAGCAATTCTTTCTTTCAAGTATTTGAATCACAGTGGGATGAAATGGTATAGGCATCAACACACATTACCTTTGCTGTGAGGGGCCTCTTTTAAGAGGTGTAGCTATCAGCCACTTGCATTTTACGTACCTCCATGAATCTTTCACCTCTGGTGTGCTCACTTGTGTGACACTCTGCTGTAACGAATGACTGAAAACTTTTTGCTGAAACATGAGTGGGTCAGAAAAGTCTGTGCAGAAGTTGCTTTTGGCAGTAACTCTTGCCAGGCATGCGTCAGCTTTTCCTCTAATGTAATAACTTTTACATCACATCTATCAGGTAATGATAACCACCTGCTGAACAATTTTAAAGAGCCAGTTAGTTCCCTCTCCAGGTCTTTCTCCCACTCAATACTACTCTATAGACCCATTGACTTTTGTAATAATCTTCTAAACTGTTTAAAATGTTCTGCTGCTGTTTAGTCCATCTGTTCCTTGCTGACAGTTGTCTGACCCCCTCCGTTCACCATATTGGCAATGGTTAAACTAATGCCACAAATGGCAAAAACGTGTTACCTTGTTCTCCTGCATAGCTGTTTATCTTCCCCTTTTTTATCATTCTTTAAATTAGAGAGCAAAATCCTTCCTCCAGATGCAGCCAAATCCATCACTGATCCTTCTAATAATGGAAAAAAAAAGTAATAAGGGTGATATTTCAGTAAACATGGATTGTGGTAGTGCTTTCCAAACCTATTTTGGAGTCTGTTCAGCAAAAGGGTTTAATTTTCCCAAGGGCTGATATCACAGTAGCCCAGAAGTATAATACAAAAATAACATAAATAAAACATGAAATTTCAAAGGCATATAAATACTATCAATTCTTGCTTTTATGGAATAAGATTACAGAAAGCAGCATCAAAATCCCCTGAAACAATAGTAACATGAATATAGAATTGTTCTGACTGGTCTTGGGTTTTAATAGCAAAGAGATACAAATACAGCATTTTGCTTTGAATCAGCTTCAAGTTAACATTTCTGGCAGTTTAAGGCTAAATCAGACAAGATTCTGATTTGGCTTTCACTGAGCCAAAAATCTCCTGAGCTCTTTTCAGGAGATTTTTAGCCATCTTGAATAACCAAAATAAAAAAAGATTATTATTTACCTTCCAAAATTCTTAAATGTGAGTATTCTTGGGGAATCTGATTTAAAATAAACATTTTTCTGATTTTACAATGGATTTCAATCTATATAAAGAGAAAAATTCCACAATAAAGATTTTTGTAAATATAAAAATTAAAGAAAAAATATAGTTAAATAATAAATAATAATTCTTCTGCTAGGAAAGATTTTCAGAAGATTATGCTAAAATATGGTGCTTGATGTTAAAAGTGGCTTACAGAGAATGAATGATGAGCTGACATACTCTGTTATTCTTAACGTAGTTTTTAAAAGAGCAAATGTAGAAGCATGAAAAATTTGCAATTGAGGAAGACGGTTTACGTGTTTTTTCTCAGAAGAGGTTCTAGACGTCTCACAGGTTTATGCCACGCAGAACAGCAGAAATAAATGTTGGCTTTCTGGATTTCAGCAATTTTGGGCTTCAGCAGGACTTCGACATTGGCATGGCTTTTTTGTTTGATTTAGTTTGGCTTTTTTGTATGTGTCTTTCACCCATAATAATTGAATACAACTTTAATTGTGCAGGGTGAGATTGCTAGTTAGGAAGTGAGTTTAACTTTAATCTTAAGTATCAAAGAATCCACAACTTCTCATCACTCTTTCCTAATTAGTTGGACAGCTTCCTGGAAATCTTGGTGCCATTAAATTCTTAGTGACCTTAAATAGAGTTAGTGGCTGCTTAATCATTCTTTCTTCATTAGGAATAGTAATTTTATTTTTTTCCCTCTCCTGGTGAATTTCCACCAGTATCATTAAGAGGTTTTCCTTCACTCAGTTGTTCCAATTCCAAATTCTTGCTTCCCATGACACTCAAGTTTCAACTGTTCCCCAAGATCAACAACCAAATGCTGATTGAAATGGTTTTCACTGGCAGGGAGGGACTACTCCCCTTTTACCACCAGCTTTTGACCTGCAAAATAATAGCAAGAGTTATTTCTCAGGCATATACCAGAAGGAAAGGGAAAAGAGATTTGCCTGCCAAGGATCTTTTGCTCTAATCAGGGGGCCAACACATTGGCAGAAGCAGAGGTAAAAACACTAGTGGGTACAGGAAAATAATAAATTAGAGAATAATTATTTGGTCTAATAATCACTTGACCTGATGAGTTTCATTGCAGTTTCAAAAACCAATGCTGGAAATACAAAGAATGTTCAACTTAATGTAAATTCCCGGAAAAAACATGTTGGATAACATTGTTGTCAGGAACCTAGGAAATAAAACTATGGACTTGTCAGGAAATAGCTAGGTTAAACTAATCTATCTTTCCTCCAAAAAAAAAACCAAAAAACTTTTTGCATAGAGGAAAAGCAATTAATACAATCCTTTGACTATGAGAAGCATTTTGACAGTTACTGAATACATTGTCATAAGTAATGGATACCTGATAAAAATGGAACCTGATATTTCTTATGCAAGTGCATAAATTGAGAGGGGAGCACACACTTTTAAAGTTACCCATTCAATTTGATTCTGAAAGGGTCTCTTCTGCTTCTAGTATTGCTCAATACTTCCCACTTTTAACTTGGAGATGGAATTGGAAGCAATTACCAAATATGCAGTTATCATTGTGTTAGGAATTCAAACTCCCTTTAAAAGCAAAGTAACATTTGGATGACCTTTCCAGTGATGAATGGTATTTTATTAATTTTTTTTCCAGCAAAAAGTCTAATAAGTCAAATGTATGGAATCACACACAGGTAACAATGATCAGGTGTGTGTATAAAAGTTGCAGGCTGCATTTGGAGGTATGCAGTTTAAGAAAAGTGCAAATCACTGAGAGAACATTGAGTTGAGGAGCAGTGAGAACAATCAGGGGTCTGGAAATGGCTTTGTGTGAGGACCAGTTGCAGGAATTAGAATGGTTTACACTGAAGAAGACTGAGGGGAGATCTGATGATACCCTTAACAACTTTAAAAACACTCATCTACAAGAAGGGCTACAGGGAGGATTTGGGATATTACAGGCCTGTCAGTCTGGCCTTGGTGCCTGGGAAGGTTATGGAGCAGATCATCTTGAGTGCCATCTTGCAGAAAATACAGGACAAACAGGCAATCTGACCCAGGTGCCATGGGTTTATGAAATGCAGGTCCTGCTTGACTAACCTGATCTCCTGCTACGACAAGGTGACCCTCAGTGTATGAGGGAAAGGCTGCGGATGTTGTCTACCTAGACTTCAGTAAAGGTTTTGACATAATTTCCCACAGTATTGTCCTGGAGAAACTGGCTGCTCATGGCTTGGACAGGGATACGCTTTGCTGGGTGAAAAACTGGCTGGATGGCAGAGCCCAGAGAGTGGTGGTGAGTGGAGTACAATCCAGTTGGCAGCCGGTCACAAGTGGTGTTCCCCAGGGCTCAGTGTTGGGGTTGGTTCTCTTTAGTATCTTTATCAGTGATCTGGATGAGGGGATTGAGTGCACCCTCAATAATTTTGCAGACAGAGGGATCTGGACAGGCTGGATTGATGGGCTGAGGCCAATGGTATGGGGTTCAACAAGGCCAGGTGCCGGGTCTTGCACTTGGGTCACAACAATCCTGTGAAACGCTACAGGCTTGGGGAAGAGCGGCTATAAAGCGGCCAAGCAGAAAAGGACCCAGGGATGTTGGTTGACCACCGGCTGAATATGAGCTGACAGTGTGCCCAGGTGGCCAAGAATGCCAATAACATCCTGGCTTTTATCAGAAACAGTGTGGCCAGCAGGACTAGGGAAGCGATAGTCCAACTGTTCTCAGCACTGGTGAGGCCCCACCTCGAATACTGTGTCCAGTTTTGGGCCCCTTACTACAAGAAAGACATTGAGGTGCTGGAGTGAGTCCAGAGAAGGGCAACGAAGCTGGTGAAGGGTCTAGAGCACGAGTCTTATGAGGAGCGGCTGAGGGAACTGGGGTGGTTTAGCCAGGAGATAAGGAGGTTGAGGGGAGACCTTATTGCTCTCTACAACTACCTGAAAGGAGGTTGTAGAGAGATGGGGGTCTTTTCCCAAGTAACAGGCAATAAGGACAAGAGGAAATGGTGTCAAATTGTGCCAGGGGAGGTTTAGATTGGATATTAGGAATAATTTCTTCACCCAAAGGATTATGAAGCATTGGAACAGGCTGCCCAGGGATGTGGTTGTGTCCTACTCCCAGAGATATTTAAAAGACTCTAGATGTGGTGCTTAGGGACATAGTTTAGTGGTAACTTGGCAGTGTTAGGTTAACAGTTGGACTTGATGATCTTAAAGGTCTTTTTCAACCTAAACAATTCTGTAATTCTGTCATTTAGAAGTTGCCATCAAAGAAAGAGAGAAACATAAAATCTTCCCCACAGACACTGTGGAAAGGATGAAGAGGGGTCTTGAGCTGAAATTACTCTGAGGAATACATAGGTTAGCAGGAAGAAAACACCTTTCCAGCATAGAGTAACACTAAACAGTGAAATAGGCTCCTGTGATCTCCAAACAAGTGATGTTCTATCCAGAAACTGCAGGTGTCGTTGCTGGGCTTCTTAGGAACAGTTCAACAGATACTGTCCAGGAGTGCAATTAATGAATGGTATTACTAGCAGTGGGCAGAAAAGCTCCTTAAAGTCCCTCCACTTGTTTTCTCTGTCATTCTCCCAAATGTTTGACATAATCGAGACTACACATATGTTTGTAGCATTTTTATTTTTAATTAAGTCGTCTCTGTCTGAAGTTGAAGGGGTTTGGCTTTTTTGCGCCCACCTCCCTCATCCAGCCGGTGATACCACTGAGCCGCGTGTAGCTCGATAGTGTTAATAGATATGGTCGGCTCTCCCCCTAGTGGCATCACTCAGTTGGGATTTATTTAGTGGAAAGAGGTTTTGTCCTCTGGCCAGTGAAGCCTGATATCAACAGAACAGGGAATCCGCGGGCAGATGTGCTGTAACCTCATATGAGGTTTAGCATTTCCCATCAAAATTCCAGCTGTCCCTGATACTGCTGCTGTGATTACACTTAGAGGCTCATCTATGACTCCTGGTTGAAGCAGACAGTGTAAAGGGGGCTGCTTTCCTAGGTTCACGTTAGCCCTGATAGCAACAGACAATATCTCACATTTTCTGCCCCAGCCTTTTTAATTTGAAATAAGCAATGTATCTCAATCTTCAATAGATTTCTAAGGAGTAGGCACAGTTTTTTAAAGGTGAGGCAAACTTTTTTTAAAAGTCAAGCCTCAAAAAAGGCATTGTTGGTCAGAAACAGGGGGAATTGCAGATGGTCTCTAGACCCTGAAAATTAGTTTGCAAGTTGATATTAGGGATTAAAATGGTTTGACAAGTTACTCAGCTCAGCTTTCCAGCCACAGTTGCAGTAGCAACTCTAGGTGCTTTGCCAGCTGCTTGTTCCTCCTGGCACCCAACCCTGGAGGGAGGCAGTGGACCTTGTTACTCAGGGCAAGGGGACTCTGATGCCACATGTACTGATGGAGTTCGTCTCACCATACACGCCTTTCTACTTCTCAGTTTGTTCTTGCTGAGAGAGAGGAGGTATCTAGTCATCTCTTGGGAGGCTTTTATATCCTGTTTTTCACCTTTCTCACTACTGTGTTCCCTGGGTTGTAAGAGCAGGAAGTTTCACAGCTGGGCTCTTTATTTTCTCAGTAAAAGTATGGCATTGTACTTTTAAACTTGTACTGTATTGTACACTAAAGGAATTGTATCCAGTACAGGGGCTTTGATCTGGATTAATACGTTAGACAAGGCACTTGTCTATGATTCAGCATTTGTCTTGCTGTGGTTTACTTTGTACTTTTATTCAGAAAATTTCATACAGATTAAGAGCAGGGAAGAAACAAAACAAAACAGAAAAAGTCCAGGAACAAATTCATGTTTATACTTCTTTTTCTTTTTTTTTTTTTTTTTTTTTTTGTAAGAAATTGTAGTGAAATTAATCTATGGAAACATTGTACCTTCATGGAGAAATGGGCAGTTTAGAAACTGTTCTGCCTCTAAGTTAATTTTTTATGTGGAAATGTAGATTGCTCCTGAAAATTGATTTGGTAACAAACAATTTTTTATTTGTTTCTTCTCCTTTTTGTTTGGCAACAGCAAGTAAACTTAACCTTGCAGTGGAAAGAAGCTCAAGCTAGAAAAAGCAGGTTTTATAAATTGGAGGATTGTATAGGTCAGACACTACCAAATTTTTACTGAGCTTCTCAAGGAAGTTGAGGATTTGATATTTTTAACCTTTCTATTGTTCAAAGGTTTCAAGAATATGTTATTCTTCTTTAGTAAGGTTTTTTGCTTTTACTGTTCATTATTATACATATAATTTATAATATTATCAAAATATGATAGTTTCATGAATAAAGTCAAAACCTTGAAATACGTATATGTCTGAGTATTATGTTAAAAGCAAGGAAATCATAACATAATACAAGCCTTTTAGACAGGGAACAGCAATAAAAATTAATGTAAATGTTTGAAGTATTTTGTATTCTATTACTGAAGTTCAGCCTTTTGATTGAATTATTTTCTTCAATTTCACCCTAAGGAATTATTAATAATAGTCATTCTAGGACATAAAATTGACCATCCCTACACTTATAAGCCAGGGTTCCTTATGAACTTAGAGACTGAACTCTGCTAACTCTGTTTAGCAGCAGAAGTAGTGTTTTCTGGCTCCTGAACCCCGTAGGTTTTGCTTTGCATTTCTGCAAGTACAAATTTTCCTTTCAGAGTTCAGCTCCTGGGCTGAGCTTCACTTGCAGTAATATTATGTGTTAAATTTTTTTTCATTATATTTCCAAAGTGACATGAAATGAGACTGTTCCAGCCCACATGTTGTTTGACAGTCTATTTATATCATAAATAATGATTAAAAATCCTAACTTGGTAAATAATATTCAGAAGACGATACAAAAAGATCTGTTTTGTAGACTCAGAGACTTTCTTTTCTATCGGAAGGTTATTCCTCATTAAAGTAGTTGATAATTATAAATAATATTGCAAATGAATGCTGAATGAGAGAAGATATAAAATTTTACTTTCTTGTGAGCGATTATATTAGTCATGCAGACTATAAATTACTGATGATTAATACACGCCTGTTCTGAATAAAATAGAACGGCATTTTATCAACACTTGCTATAATCTTCTGTTAGAAATGTGGAAACATCCTTCTTCATTCTCCAAATCTACTTTTAACACAGTTTAAATATTTCAATTTTAAAGTATTCCTAACTAATCCATGATGATACTGCATCTTTCAGTAATTACAGTGAAATATGCTTAATAAATGAGGATGAAATAACAATGTCTGTGTTGTGTCAACGTGATAAATGTGTATCTCAGCAAATGGCAGTTTGATATGTGTTCCCTTGTATTTTTCTGCATTATAAATTGATCAGGGCATTGCACATGCAAGGCAAACCAGACATATTGCAAAAGGGCAAAATGTCAGGACTGTATGTCGGCTTTCAATTAATGAATTTAGCAATGGAAAACACCTTAATTCATAACTGGGGGAAGAAGATGTGGTGGAATGTCATGTTTTGTCTGTTTTGTTATTATCTATGATTTAACAATACCTTCCAATTTTGCATCTCTTGTTTAAAAATGCATTTTCAGCAATAGCAGGAAAGTCTCAGATATCAATTTCTAGACTTCATGACTGTGGGATTAAAATATCACCTAAAGATTCAAAAGAAGAACAATAGACATACTGAAGCTCTTTTTTTCCCTTAGTTCTTTAACTATGGCTTTTAGGAGATGGGAATTTTGCAAACCTCAGGTGTCTAAAAGTTTAGGCTATATACTATGTACTTATGGCCTGCAGTAGTACAGAAAGGGTTTATCTCCAGAGAGTTAAAATTTATATTATGATGGAATAAATCTAATTAAAATTTATATTGCAAGCAACTTCCAGTAACTGAATCTAGATATACTAGGACACAACTTGGAGTCCCTGGGACACTCTCCTTTGTGATCCTTGTGAAATTTTGATGAGTGTGAGGGAGCTTTCAGAGCCACTAAGAGCCACTGGAAGACACTTTTGCCTGCCTTGACCCTAGTGGTGCCTGTCCCTCACCTGGCCTTTGCCTGGCTCACACAGGGAGCACTGTTAGAAACAATGGAGAGCACGCTGGGTAAAACACTTATGCCACATGCCTGGTTGAAAGATTCCCCACACCACAGCCTTCGATGAAGGACGTGCTTTGTTTTTTAACTTGAAAAAGGGTACTTTTGTCCAAGTCAGGTTAAAGCCTAAATATATATACAAACACTTATTTGCAACAACTAAAAGAGACAACACAGTTACAAATGTCTGTAACTTTGCAAGGTGATGCAGGTGAATAAATAAAAGAAAGTCTGTGTTTAATTTGCTTGGACCAAGTAAAGTAATTTTGTTTTTTTTCCCCTCATCCATCTCTTTCCCTCTTGATCCAGTAATGCTCAGGGTGTCAGTCTCTGCACTCCTCCTTCCTCTTGGAGGATATCTTAGCTTTTATACCCAGTATCCTCTTAAAAGTCTTTTAGGCAGTGTTGCTGCTGCTTTCTGCAGCTTACACAGGAGGCTTATGTGTTCTGCTATAGTAAGAATCATTTTATGGCTTCCTGATTAGCAACCATGTTTTTGTTTCTCTTTTTTATTAGTTTACTATTTGGTATCCATCACTGAAGAAAGCATCTTTCACTGGACCTTATAAAATATATCAGTGTGTACATTAAAAATATACATGACAAATCCAGCCAGTTTATAGCTTGAAATTCCCTGCCCTTTTCTGGTTAGATATATTGTAACATAAAGTTAGGAAGAAATTGTTATTTCCAGTTTGATCAAACCATATTCCTTATCAGTGTGTTCTATGATGGTTCGCAGCCTTGCTTTTCTCTATTTTTAACATGCAAAATAGTAATCGCTAACAAAAGAGCTTTCACTAAGGATTTCTCATGTCTTTTTTGTGTACATTTGGTCCTGTATAAACATATAAGGAAGTTGTAGGAAAATATAGTATATCTGTACTATCCATCAAGAGAATGACTCTCAAGAAAAATGGACTGACATCAGTATACAACAAAATTAATGTTTTCCATTAATAAGAATAGAGGTCTCATGTTTAATATTAGAACTTCATCCTGATTTAGTTTACAGATACTATGAAAAACGTCCATGGTAGACAGTTGCAAGATGTTTGATGACTGTTGTTTGTGGCTCTTAAATGCAGCCGGGTATGCAAAACCAGTGGAATGGTGACCTCTCAGGCTTTGCATATAGGCAAAAGCCAAAACATTTTCATGAAAAGGAACCCTGTGCACTCAGAGTGAAATGACCTGTGGAACTAGACAATAAATCTCCCCCTTACACTTTCTGCAAGGTATGAATTCAACTGTAAAACATTGCTAATCCTTGATTTACTACTCTTAGGGCTAAGACTGTAACTATGAAGAGTGCATCTGAGACAGCTTTCAGATAAACTGAATTTAGAAGAAAATTGCAAGGAAAACCAAGAAATTAGACAAGTGCAAAAGAAATTTCCCGAGGAAAAAAAAAATGTCTTGAGCTGGTGTGAAAATTATAATATGTCCTTCCTGTGTGTCTCATGAGAATCCTGATGGGGAAATTTGTTGCTGAGGTATATTTGGAGTGACCTAAGCAGCAAATCATCTAGATAATGGAAACATTGTTTTCTGTTATATATTCACAGTGGAAGAAAACCTAAAGATGAATTTTTACAGTCAGCTGAAGTATTACGATAAACTCTAGTACTTCCTTCATAGTAAAATTTACCGGTCCACACCAGGTGTAATGTTGAAAATCAAAGATAAGAACACTAGCAAAGGAAAATTTTACAATTCTTGTTATGGCTTTGTTTCATTTTTGTTTAAAAAATAAGGAATTGAAACATTGCTTTCTCAAACATCCCATTGCTTTAGTATTAGTTAGAAATATTGCTTAAGCATGAAAAAATCCAAAAAACTTATGACAAAAATTATGCAATTGCTACAATCGAACAAAAAAAAATTCATCTATTTGTTTGCAGCTACAAATTAATATTTGATTTTCTCCTTAGAAATAATTAAGATTGAGTACAGTTCTTGTGACTTCACCCAAACTGTTTCTGACCTCAATGGAAATTCTTCTACATTGATTTGAAAGGGATGAGCACAAAAAGCAGTCTGCTTAGAACAGTTTTGATTTAGCAAGGCTATATGTACTCTTCTCATTTAGATACTTTGTATGAAGATATTCCATGTGTTGCACTGCATAGTCTCCAACAATAGCACATTGCACTAATTTCCTAACCAGGGAAATATGAATTAGCAGAATCTGTTGAAGGCCTGCTAACAGTTCATGGAAATGTTGATGACTGTTCTATTCAGACAAGGCTGCTTATGTTTAATGTCTTAGTTTCTCCTTTCCTATTATTACTAATAGTCTCTGTATGAAGAATGTGTTCATTGTGCTTTATGTGGTGCCTGTGTTTCCTGCAATATTTTGATTAATTACCATGAAAGCAGTTAGGTCATATGTATACAATTAAGATTTCAAAAAGGAATAATTGTCCTCACTAAGAAAATTAAAATCCAACCAACCAACCAACAAACAACAAAAAACTTTCCAGCTGGAATGTCTAAAACTGTGGCCTAATGCAAATACCCAAATTAATTAAATCTCTTCAGGCTACAGTGGCTAATATTTTGGTATATCACAAAAGTAAGAAATTATCAAAGTAAACTAGGTTGCAAAACATACCATTTTTAATCATTATCCTTATTTTAAATCTCATGCTGACTGATTAAACTTTTAACCCAGAGTTATTTATCACCATATTCAAGTTCATGTACTTGCTCTCTGGTTCTCTTATTTTTGATCATCTGGAAGGATGATCAACTTTTCCATAGACACCTATGTTGTGACCGGGAGAATTCCTGTGTTACGAAATATTCTAGGATGGTGTGCTGTCAATTCATGGGCTAAGCCTATTCATTTTAAGATGGTTTAACAAAATTAGTGTCGTTTATCCTGAGAAGTATTTAATTCTTAAGAATGAGCATGGTTCTTAAGTTTTGTGCTTAGGATGTTCCCATGGAGGAGACACACAGAGTTCACACCTTTTGCATACGTGTTACTATCTTGTCATTGAAACAGAGTCCAGTCATCACCGTATTCACTTGCAAGATGGCATTGTGAATATTCTCAGCCTGAAGAGGCAATTGAACCTTGGTTTTTACGAAAAGCTAAATGTGCTGTTAAGCCATTTTTAAGTGGTTCAGGACAAAAGAAGAGTAGGAAAGTGCTACTGCTTTATGTAGTTGCAGGATTATGTAGAGCAGGATTACGTTTTGACGTTCTATAATCCTTCCAGTGCTGCAAGAGAAACCATTGCCTTCTCACCTGTCTGCTTGCTTGAAGTACTTATTTCAAGAACTTCACCTTTTCATGAGGTCCATGAAAATGAACGATAGCAAATAACCCCCACCCAGAAACTATTACTTTAATTCTTTTCTACTTTCCATCTGAGATGTTTTCCATAGTTATACCAGGTGTTTTTCCCTTTGCAAAGTAATATTTATACTGCCTGTAAGGTCTGGTCTGTTCATATAGTCCTTATATTTAAACTGTGGATTTAATTTCTTTTTCTGTGAAAGCCATTAAGGAGTATCTTGCCTTCAGTAATCCTGTCTAAGTAAACAATAATAACGTTTTATGGAGATTAGCTTGTCTAAGACAACCTTCACTTTTGTATAACTCCAAAGTGATTTATATTCCAGTAAAAATAGTTTTAATTTCCCTTCAAAAAATCTTTCTGTTTTGGGCAGGAGAATTTCTCTCTTTAAAAAGAGGCCTTTTTTTTTTTTAGTTTGAGAATTTGTCTCTAAGAGGATCCTAGCCACAATATGGAAGGTTGTTCAGTCTCTCATCTCTGTGCCAGAAACTTAGTAGCATCTGTTTATGGAAGAGGTTGTAAGAGCTACTAATGGTAGTTCTGCAATTAACTTGCAATCGCAAACAATTGCCAGGCATCTGCAGAATGAAAATATCTAATGAACAATCTGATAATGCTGAAATAACTTGTATCTTGTGTATTACAGACAGTAGCATAAGAACACAGGTAGGTTAAAAAAAACAATATTTTTATTCAACCTTGCTTTTTCAAGCTGTATACATCAGTTCTTGAACACACATGATCCAAAACGTTATTCCAGAGCACAGTTACCTTTGCGACCACAACCTGCATGCCGATGCTACCAGTGTTGGACTCTAACTGGCAAGGCTGATGCTGGGATTGAGCTGCCTTGCTGTTTCTCATAGCTGCCCCCAAGGAGCTTACACCTGGCCACTAGCACTGCAGAATTCTGTCAGAGGCCCTTTAGCAATACGATTCAGAGAAAATGAACTTACAACACCCTGTACAATGGCACTTTCTGTTGACTAGTGACTTCAGTGTCTAAATATACTAAATATTACGAAGTATTCTTTGAAAATTCAGAGGAATGATCAAACATAAGTAAAAGTATCCCTCCCTTGCTAGAGGGGTAAAGAGTTTGACTCTTAATTTCAGAAGTGCCCAACTCAGTAGATACAGGTTATAAATATTCATTCAAATAATTAATTTGTCAAGCTTGTTGCATCTTTTCTCAATAGGCATTGATCCTCATAAAAAATAGAATCATAGAATCATAAAATGGTTTGGGTTGGAAGGGATGTTGAATTTCCTCAATATGACTTAGTTCCATTAAGTTTTACTCTTAAACTACCTACTGTTAAATGTACGCACCCTGCATCTTTGTGGTAATACCTGGATAACCTAATGTCACTCCTTCATGTGTGTATCTGAATGCTAGAGTGGCAGAAACAAATAGGAAGAAACATTACAGAAAATGAGTTTTCAATGGAGGAAGAAATGAGCTGGAACTGTGCCAAGTGCACTTTGTCAACAATAATAGTAATCTTGAAAATCTCAGAAACCCCAAATCCCACTCCACAAAGGAGAAAATGAGTAAAATAGAGTTAGTACTCTTTATAATGTAAAAAGTTCTGGGAACGAAAGGCAGATCTTCAGTAATGCTGTATTGAGGAAAGCAAATAGATGCTCCATGGAGTAGTCCATTTGACAACTAGAAAAAGTTTAAATTTACAACAGAAATGTTGGCAAATGACATGATCAGTCCCATATAAACTGTTGCTACAAGTTTTTGTTTGCTATTTAGAGAGCCTTGTGGTGTCCTCAAGAGGGAGATAAAAACTCAGTATTCAATATTTAAAGGTTTATGATCCTGATTTCCTTACTGACAGCAGGAAATGCATAATTTTTTTAATTCTAAAAGGAAACACATATTAGAGTAGTACAAGTTGTTATGCATATCTGTCAAGGAGCACAGTCAGAGGCATTGATGTTTGGTACCCCTCTGGCTGCAGAGCTGAGAAAATACCCTCTCTATTTTAAGCCAGAGATGGAACCACCGGCCTTTGAGGAGGGAGAGTGGTGGTCCTATTTGAGAAGATTAACTCAAAATGCACGCTTAGAAAAGAAGGAGGTGCACAAATACTTCTCCCACCTACATGTTCAAGTAAGTCTGGTGACAGAGTAAGTGCTGCAGTGCTGTTGCCAAATAGGTAAGCAAAAGGACGAGTCCCTCCTTCCTGCTTGTAAAACATGAATAATTAGAGATTGTGAAGAGGATTGTGCATTAATTTTAGCCACAAGAAATAGAATATTTTATCTCCTCTAGTAAATTTTATTTTTAATGTAATAGTTTTTAATGGACTAATTTGAATTTTTAATGTCTAATTAATTTATCTAATTAGTATTTTAGAGGGCTAGGTAAATGAAATTGAAGATTCAGAAAATCTTGTCATTTATTTGACCTTTCCATTACTCCATTTCCATGGAGTATTGCCAGTTGCTGAAAATAGGAAATAATGTGCCTGAAAAAAAGGGAAGACCTTATATATGGTTAATGCTACCAAGGTGTTCTGTGATGCTTCAGTTAGAAAATATAATAATCAAATTTTGATTTTAACTATGATTTTGGTTATGTAATTCTGGGCTGCCATTTTGAAATTGGGGAAGATAAAACCAGGACTCTATGCCCAAGTCCATTTAATTATCAGCAGTTCTATTTTCTGAGCTGTATGGTGTAATTTCCCGTTATCAAAAAAGGGGATCTATACCAATGTATTTCTGCTACTTTCTTCTCTCTTCAAGGTAACAATTTCCTGGTCCTGGCACCTAGATTCCTGGGCAAAATCTGAAAGACTTTTAACCATTGTGGAAGATATTGTACTACTTGTCCTATGATCCTAGAGTGCCTTTTGTAACTTAATGTAGCTTTTTACAACTTTTTTTTTTAACAAGACTGGAAAGAATAATCATATTTCATTCCTCACTTATGAAAAATTACTTCTTTGGGGATTTTTGAGAAGTGATTCTGGAGTAGCTGTAACAGGCTGGAGAATCTGATCCACAGTTTTGAGGTTTTGTTTTGCACAGCTTAGCACAGGTAGTGAGGGTAAGAATCAAATCTGCTGCTGACACAGAGCCACTTCCTCCCAGAATAGCATTTCACTTCCTTCTCTCTCCAACTCCCACAAAAGTGTAGACATTTCAGAAGCTGTCAGTTAGTTTCACAGAAAGGCTCTAGTTCACCGCAACAAAAAAATCTATGGGAACATTGGAGGAGAACAGAAAAAATAAAGCAGGCAGGCCTTTGTTTATCTCACAGTTTTAAAATACAGGCTTTTCCTAAGCAAATCTAAGAGTAATTTTAATGAAATTTGTATATGTGTGTTTTATGTTGATCAACGAATCCACTTTTGAATTCAAAGCTTAATCTTTGTTGCAGCTTGTATTCATCTTCACATGTGCATGCACCTGAGCTGTGCAATATTATTAGTAATCATTTATTGTGCCTTACCTTAAGAAAACATCAGTGTGAGTACCAGAGATGTGTACCATTTATAAACAAACACCTGGGGTTTAAATGTTAATCTCCATTATACCGGTAGTTCTTGCTTTCTCCCATGTCCTTTCTAAAAGCAAAATCCACAACTGATTTACATTTAATCTTGTTTCCTCATTTTTATCTTTCACTACTGCATGAGCATGTTTTTACTTCACTACAATACTTGCTCCTCTTGTTTCTCACTCTTCCATTTTACTCATTTATGATTGCTTGGTGTTTTCTGTTCATCTATTTCTGCAGCTGCTATCACTGTTACTTTTAAGAGTCCCTTAAGGAACTTCTATTTAATACAGATTTTCATTTAAAGTTCCAACCCTTCTTTTTCCGTGAATGCTAACACCCTAATTATGTGCTTATTACTGTTTTGTGCCCATTATGCACTGAGGCCTGTTGTTGTTCCTATTTATGACTTCAGGACAGTCACTATTGCATGTGACATAGAGTAACCACGCTGATATATGCCAGGACTAATACCCACAGTATAAATCTGCAGAGAGCTGGGAATTTTGGTTGAAGGCTGGAAGAAGTATTATCAGACTAGTTCCCTTCTGCCAATAACACGTATGTGTCTAATTCTGTCAGTCTTTCCCAGTAGCGTTACTCAGAAGGCTGAGTTTTCCCCCACATAATTATTTCCGGTGAGTCTTATGTCAATGACCACGTGGTCATAGCCAGCGCTACCCCAGGACTTTACTCATGCTACACAACAGCATTTTTGAACAAGCTTTGTGGGAGAAAATGCTGAGCACATAATCACCACCAATGCAAGACTCTTCAAGCAAATGTTCTAGAAAGCAGATGAACGTGTTGGCTGCTGTATGAGGGAGTATTTCCTAATTCCTGATTGCCATTGATTTTACTATATTTCAAGTCTGTTTTCCAAACTTCCCAAGTGCATGGCTCTCAGGGAATACACTGGCCCACTCTGGCCCTGGTGTCCGAACTTCCAAAATGTTCCTCTCATTACCTTGTAGGCTCATCTTCCATTTAAAGAGCCTCAATGCTGAAGTCTGGGACGTTTGTTTGACCAGTTTTCTCCTCCCAGTTGCCTTGGAGGGTGTGCATTTGACTGAACAGAAGTGTGCAGCATAACTATTCTCCGGACTAGTTTGGCCCCCACATTTTTAACTATCTCCTTGTTACTGTACACACTAAATGGCTTTTAATATTTCACTACCTGGGAGAAAATTAGGAGACTGTATATTAAAAGTCTTTGATAAAGCCTTTTAGTCTTTGATATTTCTGAGTAGCTGAAACATTTGTTACGTTTTTCTGTTAATTAATAGAGTGATTGTGGTTCGATGGCACATATTTCTGCGTAGTTGTGCTTGTGGGATAGTTTGGTTTTGCCAAGAGCACTGTGAAAAGCCTCTAACCTAATCCTTAATTTGTGACATCTTTTATTTGTTTGAGATAAGCAAACACATAGATGTTCGCCTGAGATAAGTACCAGGCTCCAAGCTGCTGGCAGCCTAGAGTTTTTACCAAAACAGGGGGAGTTATAAGATTATTTTTTTTTATATGTTATTGTGTACTTTACATTTCATTAAAACAATATGCTCAGAAGACTTGATGGGGGTATGTTTGGTCCTGCAGGCTCACCTAAATGTTTGTATTTAGAGATTAAAGATTACTTCCTGTATTTTATCTGTAAGGAAACACCATAAATGAAAGCCTTTGAGGGTAGGGAACAAGGAAGGGTGCAAAACCTTTTAAATTTACTGTCTTTGTTTGAGATTTGTTTCAACATTCTCTTCATTAAAAACTAATAACTTTACCCGTGTTGCTCTCTTTATGTGTAAAACATATTCAGAGTCTGTGCCAAATATGACTAATAAGACACTAAATATAATCAGAGTGCTGGAGTGAGGACCAAGTGGTACAGAATTTCAGACATTACTCTTCAAATTCTGGTTCTTCATATATGTCACTTTCAGGAAAACTAATACCATTTTAATTCTTCTGTGACACTTCGTATTATTTGTATAAGCAGGATACCTAAGATATAAAAAGTCAAAGTGCTATAACTTGTTCCTGTGCTCTTTGAACATAGAAGTGAAGTTTTTTGGAAAAGGAAGCTCGTCATGTGAAGCCTATTCCAGCATTTTCAATGGACAAATTCCTACTTATGTAGATTTTATACCAAACTATAGCAGATAAGTCACTTCTAAATAAATCTGAGCGTTTGTATATATTGTAGAAAAAAATTTTGAACTAAATTGTTAAATGCAATGCTGTGTTACTTTTAGCCATGGCTTTATAAGAAAATCTGATAGAGGCAATTCTAGTTAGTGATATATGAATAAGGATGTATGAATGTATATATTTTTTCTCCTCTATGTTACTGTATACTCATACGACGTGCTGTGCTGATGTTTAAATTCTGATGTAGACAAGTTTGGATATAAGAAGAGTTCCCCAAAACAGAATACATCATTACAGTGTATGTGTGAGGCAGGAATTTTGTGCAAATAGCTCTCGACAGATGTGGACTCTGAAACCAGCCAGGTGAAATCAGACCTTAGTTCTATGACTTAAAAAAATACACTCAATATATGCAGAATAACATTTGAAATTCACTGTTCCTTAACCTTTTTCAGACCCATATTTCTCTAGGGTATAAAATAATCAAGATGAGCTTGATAAAAAAAGAGGAGGAAAAAAAAAGTGGAAGTTCTGAAGAGCATAAAAATGAGAGGGTGTTCTGAGAGAAATGCATAAAACAACTATAAAATCAAGTATTAACTGAACTATTAAAATCATAATTTCTAAAACATATTCAATATTGAATTAAAGATAATATAAGGAGTCATTTACATTTGACTTTCAGTTTTCAAAGTCCTCTTTTAAGGCAGTTTACAAGGTGTCGTGGACAGTGATCAACTTCACTAGCTAGAGTGAAGTAGTGAAATATTTATTAAGATGAAACAGTGATTTAACAAAATCAGTAGTAAGTGCGATAAAACCAGTAGTAAATGAAACAGTGTTTTACGAGATTTGATGTCAAGGTACACTCTATTATTTACTGCAGAGAGGACAGGGTCAGACAAGCTGTCAGGGAGACCCTCCCGTTGAGTCACGAGGTTCAGAAGGGACTCCCTTGCTTTCTAAACTCCTCCTCAGAGAGGAGTCTAGGTGTGGCTGGATCCAATCCTGGTCCCAGACTTGGTCAACGGTTTATGTCTAAAGGATTATATATATGCAATCAACCCTTTATATTACTTAGCTAAGATTTCAAAGTTTAGCATGCTATTAGTCACTTACCTAGAATCTGTTGCAGCAAGGAATCTCTCAACCTCGAGGAGTAGAACCTTAAGCAAGCGTCCTCACAAAAGGGGAGATCTGGTGTGCAGCCCGCTGCCGTACAGGAGAGCTCAAAGGGCTCTTGGGCTGTCCACTGTTTATGGAGTAAGATAATTGACCTATATTCATATTCTCATGGGAACAAAATTTCTAGGTCCCCACTCCAGACAGTGTTTTGGCTGTGTTGCCAGCCATCCCCCAAAGTCCAGGTACAAGTTATCGCAACTGATGTTGTGATGGCCATGATGGCCAAGGCCTGAGCAGGAGCCGGGGAGGGGAACAGGGAGAGCACACCACCACACAAGGATATTATCCCCAAAAGATGTCATGGATTTTATCGTCTATTTTGCCTGGAATATTTTAATAAAATCATAGAATCATTTAGGTTGGAAAAGATGTTTAAGATCATTGAGTCCAATGGAAAAATCAATTTTTAATTAATAGTGGTGTTGCTTCTACTTTCCTAAGATGTAATCCCCAAAATGCTATTGTAATTTGGGAGAAAATTCTTAGGTAAATAGTGTACTGCATTCACATATATAAGTATTTTCAGGGCTGGAGGACTAGAAGTAAGCAATAAAGATGACAAGGAGGAAGTAAATGCAAAGTAACCTGCATGCAGTAAGTAAATCTGTGTACATTGGAGTGGAAGTTTTGAATATGAGTACATGAGAAAAGGAGAAGCTGCTGCTGAGGATAAAGTTGGTCACATGAGTTCAAAGTTTGTGGAAACTTCTGTGTTTGTGTTTCTGTGTAAGGATCAGGTTTTAATATCAGAGTTCTTCAAAAGTTTGCCACTATAAACTTCCCTTACTCATGGAGCTGTTTTCCTAACTTCTAACAAGTAAGCCTTTTTTTTTTTTTTTTTTCTTTTTAAAGGACAAGAAATTTAGTGTGAAATGGTATTATTATGGGTGTTTGAAAGAAGAAGGTGGGATATGAGAAAATGCTAAAGAAAAAAAAAAAGAAAATGCTAGGGGAAAAGTTAATGTGAAACATAGCAACCTGTTGATTTTATAATTATGTGGCAGAAACTTTAATGCTGTCTTTGGGTTTTGTAGGCAATTGTCACAAAAGGGTGTTACGTAGGTCCAGATAGGAAATTTTATGATTTCAGAATGAATGGGATCTGTTTTTTCTTAGATAATAAAACATGAACACATGACCTATGGTGCTGGAGTGGTAACTTCCCCCTTGGATGTCAATGAAGGAAATCTGTATTTATTTTAATTTTTAAGTTTGATGGGTAACAGAGAAACCTTTCCCTTGGAATTGAGGTAGTGGTTCAGAGAGTGTGAACTGAAATACAAAAGAAGGATTTTTAAAAGTGAAATGAATGACCCTTCTTTTGTGAGGTTGCTTTTGCCAATGTGCTGCTGTCCCACATGAAAATTTGTGACTACCTGAGGAGAACGAGTTGCCCTCCAGTCTCCATTCCTTTCAATTAGTTTGAGAAATTCAAAAGATTTTTCTCACACTCAAGGTACTAGTTTTATTTGTGGATATCTTCAGGAAAGTGTCCAGGACCTCTCTCAGAGAAAACTATACCATTGTGAAATCCTTCATGATAAAGAGTATTTGTAGGTTGTGCTTTCTTACAATTTTAATCAACCTTCAGTGGAATTATCAAAAATTACTTCATTAATATGATTTGAGCTGTTGAGGAGCTCATTCCTATTATCACATGAAGATGGTGAATTTTCTTAGGAATTACTTAGATGTTTGACTTAAAAATAATTTTCTTAAAATTTTTCTACTACAAGAATGTGTCCAAAACATTTGTAATTTCATGACTGGTTGGAGGTGTCACTCCTGGCAATCCTTGGACCAAGTGACTACTGAGGACCATAAAGAATCAGGCATGGTTTATATTCAGCTTTCTGCATTTTTGTGCAGAGGACAGTTTAGCTGCACAGGAGAGTCCAAAACTTCAAGTTCAAATAAAATGAGGTCAGAGATATCTGGTCTGGGTTTTGTATGGCAACAATGTTTTGCAAAACAAAATATCCCTCTTTTTTTATCTTTATTTTCCATCAATTCTGAATTATTGACTTTCCTCTCTGCACTATGACCTGAGATGAAACTATGTGCACTACTTTGGAAAAGGCAGCTTTATGGATTTAACATAATGATAAAAAATCCCAGCTGCAGCACTGTTAAATATGTGTTCAGTATGTTTCCTTCTCTGTTGTTCAGAGAGATGTTTCTGTTCTCTGCTTTTACAGAAATAGGTTGTTAATCTGTGCTATTAATGCCCAGAGAGGTAGCACTGGGGTATAATAACATAAGGGGCTAAGGAGAAACTGCCAGTCCTATGAAGATGGAAACTTTACCATGTTCTGCCATCTGCACTTATTAACTTTTTGCCTTGGAAAATCTTCCTTATCATATGGTGCAGAATCTCAAAAATGTTAATTTTACTTGCAGATTAATAATTCTTCAGGACTCTTAAAGCGCAATAGTGGGTACTGCTTTATGATTTTTTAAATAATGATAATCATGATTCTAATGTGAAGTACGTATTTCTGCCCCCTCCAGCCAGACCCATGAGATACCCTTCTTTTCACTTTACCTTTGGTAGAGAATAAAATGGAAAAGTGGCTGAAATAAAAGCACCTTCCTGATCCATTGTGATTGTGTTTTAGAAGTGTGGGAATTACCATATTTGTAATTATACCCTTAGACAAAATTTTCAACTCTGTTATGATTTCTCTTACGACATGACCCCCCTCACACACCAATCGTTTATGTACAGTCTTCTGTCTGCTTCACATTTTGTTATTGCTTGAGCTCTCTTAATGACCATGCCAATGAAATGTTAATGGGCAGAATTTATGCTAGGTACTAGTAGACTTACTAATATAAGAGTTCAAAATCAGGACCCTTAAAAAGTTTAGTTTTTCTAAATAATCCCATAAAAGATATAAAATAGCAGAAATAGCACACGTACGATTTCATCCTATTTGCAGAGCTATTAATAAGGACTTTCTTGTAGATACTGTCTTTCTGAACATCCACTCTGCTGAGAGTACTGTCCTCTCCTGTCCATTAGGGTGGAGTTGAGCCAGCTGGAATCAGTGTCATCAGTTTTGAGACAGTAGCTTACTACGTTATAAGTGGATCCACCTTTTCTGTCTAAGCCTGATTCCCAAAACAACTTCATCGAACTCACTCACCTTTTTGTCAGGGAGCAATCAGTATCTGTCCTTCGTCTGTTTGAAGTTGTAGGTATCAACAACTTCCATCTGCCAGTGTGGGCAGCTAAGTGGAGATGTTTAAGTGTCTTTTTTTCTTCGTGGGTGTTTGAAAGAAATTCAGTTTCCCCTGACATCAGACAGCAGCAGGATGAGGTATTACCATTTGCCAGCCAGGTCAGAAATGTGAATGATTCAAATTTGTATTTCAGGAAAGAAACAGCTGCCTCAGCTCAGTGTCATCACAGTGAATAACACTGTGGCATCATCTGCCTTCTAAGGCTGGGCTTTGTTTTTCTACTCACATATGTATTTGTATCCATAATGTCCACTACTGCAGTATTTAATTACTCAGAGTATCTCTTTCCTTTCTGATTTGCCACCTGTCTTCACTTTAAGAACAAGGATTTCAAACACCTCCAGTCCTAACATCAGCTTTTCTTAACTAAATTCTCCCTTCAGAGTTTAGTTCCTCTAAACTACCCTATTCCTGTAAAATTCAAAATTTTTTTTGATATCACTGTGATTGTTGCAAACTTATTTGGCTTCTGCGTTTTTTTATATCACCTGACTTCTACCTTGTGTTACTGTCTTTTAGTGTTTAAAAGGAAACACATAACTGCTTTTTAACCTTGCTTCATGGGGTTTATTATATAGTATTTGATCTTTTCATGCATTGGCAGTTGTTTTGGTAGGCCTTGGTCATAGAATCATAGAATCATAGAATGGTTAGAGTTGGAAGGCACCTTAAAGATCATTGAGTTCCAACCCCCCTGCCATGGGCAGGGACACCTCCCACTAGAGCAGGTTGCTTAAAGCCCCATCCAGCCTGGCCTTAAACACTTCCAGGGATGGGGCATCCACAGCTTCCCTGGGCAACCTGTTCCAGTGCTTCACCACCCTCACAGTAAAGAATTTCTTCCTAATATCTAATCTAAATCTCCCCTCTTCCAATTTAAAACCATTACCCCTGGTCCTGCTTAAAAAGTAAACCAAGAAACCCTCTTTCCTTCTTGAGAACCCAAATGAAGTTAATTGAGATTCCAGGCCTTGGCCCGAAAAATAATGGCTAAAATGTTGTCTTGTAGAAATGCACATAAGGTTTCTGCTGAAGGCCCGGTCTCTTTAGTCTTTAAGTAAGTGGCAAAAGTACTCCTGTTTGTGCAAGTACTCTGAAATTTTCACAGGAAAATTAAAGTTCACAGATGTGGGGAGAAATAATAAAACTATCCACTAGTACCTGACGACCTAGTGTTGTGTGGTCACTTGTGCTTGTATGTGTCTCTGTGCATAAACATGCCAAAGAAAATATCCTACATATTTATGAATACACGATTGTGTATTAAACCAACACATTCCAGTGTATTTTCTATATTTCCTTATGTATTCTCACTGGCAGAAGTGCCTTTATTACCTGCCCATATTAATGTAAAAGGTCTTTGTAGTGCCTTAACTTCAGAGAAGTCCATCATAAGAAAATAAATTAATAACTACTGTCATGAAGCTCAGAAACCATTGCTAGATCCTTTGAGGGTGAATTTTAAAGTGGCCACATTTAGCACCAGGTGTTGTATTAAAGGATGTCATTTGTCTTGAGTTGTAATTGGGGTCATGATTAAAAAGATGCTAATTCCCTGCCTCAGATATTATTCTTAGGTTCAGCCCTAGCCCATTTCATCAAAGTCTGGCTCTATTACTCTTGCTGCCAGTGGTTTGTTTACTGGGAGTTATTAGTAAGGCTCTAGTCACTGTCACAGCCTGTTAGCTCAAAATTACACTGACTCAGAGCTTCTGCATTAGCAGGGCTTGCAACAGATACACGTGGTGGGTCCACCAGTCAATTTTGAAATTGCACGAATAGATTTGTTAATATCTATTAATAGACTGGCTCACTGTGCTCAGTATTAAAGGGACAAGACCTCTCTTCCCCCTCTACCCCCAAAGGGCACTCGAATCCTTACTCCTATTTTGCTACCAGCAGTGTAAGTGTGAGGGCTTTCACTTCTCTGTTCTGGAATAGTGGGGGGGAATACCAATTCAGTTGATTCTTTGGAGTACTTCTTCAGGCTTAAAGGTACTGCTAGTCGTCACCCAGGAGGGAGGAGTATCCACAGTGGGTATGGGAGTCTGCTCCACCCTACAGCAGCCTTCTACTTCAAGTGGATTTTCTATATATGGAGTATGTATTCATTTTAGATTTTAAATTTGTATACAAATGCAATTACTGGCCCAGAATATTTGAGAGCCGATTTCTAAAGCATTTTTAGTATCTGATTGCTTTTATTAGTAGACAATAATTTTCTTTAGAAATGCCTTTTTCCCTCCCCCACCCACCTTATTATTCTGTTACTGGGTTTTCGTTTTGTTCTTGATACCTGTTTTCTTTTTTCAATCCTTTTTGGGCCTATGAGGGCAAAAGGTTGAGAGTTTTGCTGTGTGGCCTGAAGATGGCAAACTTCTTCTGAGTGAATGTTCAGAACTGACAATTTTCTGGTAAGAAGTTAAAACAGGGAGAGAGATCTGCAGTCAAGGTCAAGCTCAGGTTTTATGCTTGATCTTAGCAAGGAATGCAACTCTTGTTATCTTTGGCTCACAAGACAAGACTGTGCCTCAGAGAACCAAGACAGAAGGCAGCCAAGGAGCCTGAAATTTCTAGGCAAGGCTGATCAAGGTCTAACATTTTACCCTGACCACAGAAACAGAGAAAAATACTGCACTGTTTCCTTTTCTAGTATTTTGACTCAGCCTGGCATCATCCATTCCATAGTGCCAAGTTCCTTAACATTGTTATCTTTTAACTAAATCAGTTTAGATATGCACATGGAGCAGTTGAATCACATGTGAATCATTTAATATCTGGAGCTTGTCCAGCAATCCTTCTCAGGTTCTTCTCTTCATAGGGGAAGTTATCATAGGAAAGTTATCAACTTGTGGTTTAAATCAAATTAGGAATTAAACACTTTCTGAGTAATTAATGACATATAGTTAACTGTAAATCAATGAACTGATTCTGGATCAACAGGTTAGATATGCTCACTCAATACTTACAAAATGTTAATGAATGCTTAAAAGGTTCTAAATACCCCTTTTAAAAGTAATGTCAAAAATCTGTAATCTTGCACACATGATTCTTTCACCCCTACATACACACACCTTATATGAATGGTTACTCACATGCCCACGCTCACTGAAATTGTGGGTTTCCCTGTTTGCTTACCCTGCTGGAGGTGGGTTTGCTTCTGCTTCATGCAGCTCCCTGCAATTTGCTAATCTGTGCGCTGGTGAGATGACACCCCATGAGTTCCTGCATGCACCCTGAGCTGTGGGTCCCTCTGCCACTGTACCCCATACTGTCAGCCCGCCAGCTGGAGTGCAGCTTGCTCTCTGCATGGAATGGGGAGGATGCTGTGTCAGGCCTAGACAGGGTTACGATGGCCCCAAGGTGACTTCTGTCAGTGTCAGACACAGTTTGACTTCTGCTCTGAGTGCTTTCCCGCCCCCAGATCTCTCCTCTCAATCACAAATTTTCATGCCTCTTACACACCTTGTCAAGCTGACTCCTTCTCTTACAAGCCTCAAATGAATCCTGCTTACTGTTTTGTCCATCTGTTAGTTGTCCTATGAAGCTTGATCATTGTCCATTTCCTCTTTAAAGGTACCAGTTTTTGGGCAAACATCTTCTCAGGCATCTCTGTTTGGATATTCACTTTTGGGTATTTCTAAGCAATCATTCTCTAAGCATTCTCTAAACCATTCTCTAAGCAATCCTGCTTCAGCAGGGGAGTTGGACTAGATGATCTATATGGTCCCTTCCAACTCTAAAAAAATTCAGTGAAATTCAGTGAAATTCAGTATTCCATTCACATGTGCCTCAGGCACTCACATCCCTATATAGCTTTACGTAGCCTTACACAGGCTATATTACCAAGGAATGACTGTGAATTCCCCCCAAAGGAAGAAATAATATTTCAGTATAACGCTAATTAATGTAATAAATCCCATTTTTTTACTTTTTGTTATAAATATGATGGCTATGCTACAATGTATGGGTAGGTAAGAGCGCCTAAGAAGCTGTATGTGGTTTTGACATGTGAAGATATGCATTCCTCCAGTTATTAGATTTATCAGACTTTTGACCAAAGTTTTACTCAGATAATTTGTTATCTTTAGATAGTTACTAACTTAATACTATCTTTCAAAACAACATTTCAGAAACTCTTTATAAATAGGTTGGGCAAAAAGCTGTAAGGTCTGCCCTGCACAAAGTTTCATTGTGGATGCCAGCACAGCCTGGGAATCTACTATTAGTTGCCACACTGTATTTACTGGGGTACCACTGCATTGCTATGCATCTATATATTGAGAGAAAAGAAGACATATTCATGGACACGTGGAATCGTACTGCAGGTGTGCTATGATTTTGGCTGCTGTTTTTTTCTTAAGTAAGACAGTGACTGTAGTGAGTTGACCTTGGCTGGCTGGGAAGTGACCAAGGTGACTGGGTGTGGGGGGAAATAAGGTGAAAAACCTTTTGGGTTGAGACAAAGACGAGGAGATCCCTTACCAATTACTGTCATGGGCAAAACAGACACAACTTGGGAAAAAAAAAATTATTTAATTCATCTGTCTGGAATGAAAGCAAGCATTATAAGTGTTTCATTCTGTTTTGTGTTCTCACAGACCCAGATTTTGAAGAGATAGTTTTTGAAGAGGCTCTGGGAAACTTTCTTCAAGCTTGATGGAAGAGGAAGGAAGCAAATGGCAGCTACAGCAGAAGCCTGGAATCCTGGGTCTAAAACAGAGGTATAATTGGCAACACCTGGCTTTATAAAAGCTGTGATAATCCTGCTAGAACAACCTTCAAAACTGCACCTTTGTGGAGCTTTTTTTCAGCATTCAATATGCTTCTACTTTTCTAATCCCTTTCTTGTGTTCAGCTGAGTACATGCAGGGTAGCTTTTTGGCAATAACTTGATATTCAGTTCCACTTATGCTTGAATTGTAGCTTGAAGCTTGCCTACCTTTGTGCATATTCTCATGGTGGGGAAAGGCTCAGAGATTTTGCTAGGTGAGAAGTAAACCTGATGTAGATCGTAAGGAAGGTAGAAAGGAATATGAAGTGGCTCTTTCTGATGAAATGGACCACTGATCTATTTAAGGGTGATCTGTGGGTCTAGAAAAGCATCATGGATACCAAGAAAAACTCACTGTGGAAAACAGTCAAAAGAAAGAAGTTTGGGTTCTTCATAAGCAAATAAAGGAGATTCTTATGGTCAGTAGGGGTTTGATGTTGTACACAGGGGGTCCTCTCTCTTTTATGAGACTTCTCTTTCCAGAAAAATACTGCCTTTTTATCTACTTGCAGTTCCTCACTGCTTTCTGTCACGTCTTAAAGAGGTTGTGTTTAAGATTTGCAGTAAGTGTGAATGCTCTTTGGTAGTAAACCAGGAAAAAATTGAAATGAATGGAAGTCATTAGGGATTACAGTTATAGTTTGTCTGTAATATCAAGTTGCAGGCCTCAAAGCCACGTTTATACACCCTTGTAGTGTTTCTACTGTATTGTTTACACTGCTCTAAACACTACTAGTAGCTTCTACTGTATTGTTTAGAAAGTGAAACTTTCTTACAGAGCTTTCATAAACAACATTTTATTGTTTGCATGGCAGGGCACTACCTTATTTGTCAGGTTCTCTGTTTAATGGAACAACATAATAACTGTGTGCTTGCACAAGCATTGTAGAGCTTGTCAGAAATACTTTTTCTAAGCACATCAATATTTCAAGTTTATAAAAAAAAATTAGGATTACAAATGGAGATATTGGAAACTTTAATCAACCGAACCAATTTTCTCTGCACTATTTTACCATCACAGGCTTCAATTTAAAAATGAAGTGTTTCAGTGGTTTCAAAACCAACCATTCCCATTAAAAAAAAGTTGATCCTGATGGAACTGTAGTGCTGGTCTTTTTTTTTCTCCCCTCCCCCTTAACATGTTTCTGTCAAGACAAAACATCTCTTTTTATTTAGCCCTCTGGGCAACTTAGTTTCAGCTTTTAATAATTGCTCGCCTCTTTGAAATGCATTGCAATTACAAATCCTGATATGGAAATATCTCAAAAATCTGCAAGAATTTCTTTCAAGAGGCTATTTTATTTCACTGTTAACAAATGTGTTTGCAAGGCAGAGCAACTTATTATGTTAAGGACCTTTGAGAACAAGTTGAATAACTCCAGAGTTTATATCCCTTTTGAAAGAAACACAGGTCTATGACATTCGAACTATAAAATGAAGGGGGGGTTCTGTATTGAAATAATACACAAGACAAACTGCTTTGTTATGTTTTCAGACATAAAATTGTTGAATGTTGTACAGTGTTAGCTCTGTACTGATTTTTATAGAGAACATCATTCTCCTGAAGAACAGGGGAATATCAAATAATTTTAAGATTATTAAGCTCAATGTGATGACTGCAGGGAAGGGGCTGCCTTAGTTTCTGAATAATGCACATTAGCAGTGTTTGTTTTTCCTTTCTACCTTTTCCGCTTTATGCCTTGCATTCTTCTCTCTTTCTATCTTGTTCTTCAATCAGTTTACATTGTTAGAAATTACGCAGATATGAGCTTTATCAGCTGCCAGAACAAGTACATTCTCTAGTTCACCCTTGTCAAGTACCAGTGCTGAATTAACTGTTTGAATTCATGTGTTGCTGTCAACACAGCTATCCAATACCCCGGTGTTTCCTTACCTCAGTTTATATCACTGTCGATACTGGTTTGCAAATGCTTCAAGGTATATAGTGTATCTTTTAATCTGTTTTGTGAAGTAATTAACTGAGATACAATGTAGTGATGGAGAAAAAATAACTCTAAAATTCATTTGACTGTCAGCTCAGAGCAGCCCAGCTACAAAAGTAGTAGAGAAATGAATTTCAAGGCATTGCCCTGAGGTAAACCAGCTTTAGGGATATCCATGTGCTGAGTGGTTCTATATTCTTGAAGACAGTGAGTTGTTTCATTAACAGAAGTTTATATGCAAATGACTAATTAAGACATTTGATACTTACATTCACAGCATCACACATCTAGCTGAACTTTTTTTCTCCTACAGTTATAGAAGCACTCTTTCTTATCATGACAGTTTTAAATACTTTCCCTTATGGCTAAAATAAAATATTGGTCCCATAACTAATCTAGCTTATACAATAGCAAGATCAATTTCTTTGGAACATATCCATCTTTTCCACATCTCAATTCCTAGGATAAACTCTTCTCAGAGAAAAGCTTAGAAGTTTAGCTTTTGTATTGTTTTCTCGGAATGTTACTAAGAATTTTCTTGCATATTTCCTTCCCTGTACCTCAGTGGGAGTCTAATGTCCCTGAATTTTAATTCTGTTTTCTATAATTTGCTGTGGTGGAGTAGAGATTCTTCTATGCAAGCCTCTTCAGTTCCAGAGCTGGTACTGTAGTCATGAGACAGCAAATGGGCCAGACAACTTTCCCGATAAATGTCATTTACAGGATGTTAAGGCTTTTGCTTCATTTTTAATGAAGAAATTATGTGCCTGTGTCTCCCTCTTGTGGCATGAAAATATTTGACCAAAAATTTTTAATCATAACAGAACCAGTGGAAAATAGTACAGCCTTTCCTCGTTTCAGATTTGCCCATTGTTATTACTTTTTTAATGTTCAGTTTGTGTGATGTTTTAATTGAACTGTTAAGGATTCTCCTAGAGATGCAGTGAAAGCTTCAGGTTAACATTTTGGCCAGAATTAAACTCACTGGGTTTGTACTGTACTGTCCCTCAAAGATAAATTTAGCATTAACAAGGGTAACTTTGAGCTTTTTGTTTTCTTGCACTGTATTCAGTCCCAGATTTTAAGGTTCAATTAATATGAAGACCTCCGTTTTCTCAGAGAAAAAAAGAGTTTATGGGTTCTGTGTCATGCTTGACAAACCCTGCTGTCCTGTTTTTAGACCATGGTAGTTTGTATGTAGCTTACTCTAATGTCCCTGCAGTGTTCCTCCCAGGACCTCTGTTTCCAAGGTCGCTGTGTCAAATACTGTCAGGTGTCTCTGCTCTGCACCTGCATCAGAGATGTGTTAAATTAAAAAAAAAAACCAAAACAACCCATCTCAGATACTGCAGAAAACCCCTTCAAAATCCAGTTTTCTTCTGCTCTTCAACATTTTATTTTGTTTTAACTTTAGCTTCTGGTTTTGAAGTTCTGAGGACTCAGTGGTCTATTGACTCATCAAGACCCATGAGATTTGGCTTGATTCTCTGTCAGTTTTTAAACACTGAATAGTCCAAAGTGCTTGCCTATGTAAGTGGAGGAGTATATTTTTTCTCAGGAATGGCAGACAACATCTCAAAGATTAAGGAGCCTTGAGGAAAAATGAGGACCCTACCTCAGGGTGCAGTGGTATATAGTGGCAACTTTTAGTGAAAATCCAGTAGTGTAAAAAGCTATCTAAGGAAGTAATATATAGTAGTTCCTGGTATTAAAGCCCATGTTATACAGAATGTTGAATGTCTTCAATCCTGTACACATTCATTATCTTGCAAAAGGGACTGATACATCCTGGCAATAGTTTGATAGACCACATTCTTGATTGTAGTTACCTAAATGCCCTTGTTCCCAAGGCAAACAGGACTGACAGTTACCAGGTATGTATCACATCTCCTAAGAATCTGGAGATGAACACAAAGCCAGCAAAGACAAAAAGCAATTTAGATGTCTCTGTTCAAAGTGGGTTTCTTTAAGCATGCCCTGCCTTTGGAAAAACAAACCAGATCTTAAGAAATCACTGCCATGTAGCTGAGTATAAAGAGTGCCCAAAGGTAATGAAATGTTTGCAAGTGCCGAGACTGTTGTTGTGCAACCAGGAAGCATAGTTCAGAAGGAAGTGAAGGCACAGACCTGTCCTAATCAGCCTGCAGAATTCAGGAGCAGCAAACTCTTAGACTCCTAAATAACATCTGTCCTTGCAGGTCAATGATTAGGACAGGATAATCACCTATCCAGAATGGCCACTGCAGTCACAGAGTTTTAGTCTCCTATTTAAAAATAGCAAAGAAAGTCTTTAGGGTGCTATTTTGTTCCAGACTTTAGAAACAACACAGCAAACAAGGGAAAATGTCCTTTCATTTTGAGTTTTCTATCTCTGTTTCTCTGGCTTCAGTCCTAAGGATTCACCTGTTCTCTTACAGCCTGGGAAAACATGTGTCCTCATATTCTGTAATGTGACCCAAAAGGGATGCTCCTGGGAACCTTTTCTGGCTTTGTGCTGCTGGGTTTTTTTTCAACTGCATGAGATAAGAGGCATCCCCAGAAAGAATGGGTGATAGGCTTCAAACACTCTGTCTTTCACTGAATTTTACTGAATTTTTTAGAGTTGGAAGGGACCATAAAGATCATCTAGTCCAACTCCCCTGCCGAAGCAGGATTGCCCAGAGCATGTCAGAGCATGTTACTCAGGACTGCATCCAGGCGGGTCTTGAAAATCTCCAAAGAAGGGGACTCCACAACCTCCCTGGGCAGCCTGTTCCAGTGCTCTGTCACCCTCACCGTAAAGAAGTTTTATTACAATCTTTTTTTATTAAAGTCTTATTACAACTGAGGCAGGGGTCTGAAGTTTCTGCATCCAAAGTGAACGACTTAACAATATAGCTATAAAGTAGATTAATGTAATCTGGTCTGGTGAATAATTCTCATAAGTAAAACATCTTTTAACAGAAGAGGCTGCTAATAAGCAGGTACAGGATTCCTAGTCTGGTAGTTAAAGGCATTTCAGAAATCTAAGCATCACTTGATCTAAGTCAGATAATGTGCAGATCTGAAAATGAGTAATGCCAACAAGGAAAATGATCTTTTTTGCAGTCAGACGTAAAGGATTTGCACACCTATCAGACAAAGAGGGAAAAAAATTCCATGTTACCAGAAGCATTCTCTAAAATATGCTCTACCTGGTCTGAGAATTGGGATTTCCAGGATTGGGCACTGCAGGTAAGAGAGACAGGATAATATCTAAGTTAGCATGAGATCACGGACTAGGTGTGAGTTACGCTGTGAGCAGTTTAGGTGTTTTAGGGATAAGAACTCTCTTTTTCTGAGGATGTGATAGTTATCTCAGGGCTTTTGTAAGCCTGAATACTCAGAAGCTATTATAAACATTCTTATCGTAACTTATGTGAGAAAAAAAGATTTTGATTATAAGAAAACAAAATCTAAATTGAAGTAAGCAGTTTTAATATGTCTTCTGTGAAAAACTTCTTGATATTGTCAGTTCATTCCCATTCCGTATGGGATTTTCCACTTTCTGGTTCTTGTACACAAAAAAGATGCTTGAAATACCATTTGAAATGCAGGAAAAGATACCTAAAAAGAAAAATAATCAGGAAGTGGGCTTATCCTAGCTCCTGGAGCAGGGCATTATGCCAGGTGGGAGTTACTAGAGAGAGTAATAAAAAATGATGTAGCACCTATATAAGTTAGTCTAGATATTGAACTTTGCCTAATTTTTCTTTAATTGTCAATACATGAGGATTAACATCTCTTTCTCATCTGTTCTGGCAGTACTTCAACTCTGATCTAGATGTTTTATAGGAATGACCTCTGTTCTTATTTCCGTAAGGCAGTGCCTTTTTTGTTAGTGAAATTACATTGCAACTGATCCCATCTCTATAAAAGTCATATATTTGCTCGCAAATAGCAATAACAACGCCAAAGAAAATGGAGAAGAAAAATGGTGTAACAGGCTGAAACCATAATATAACAAGTATATTGACATTATTTGTTTAGGAAGTTTATTCAACAATCAGTCTAATTTTGTCCTACAAAAACTATTACAGAATATTCTGTAATATTCTCTATTTTGTCCTATTGAAACTATTACTGCAGATAAGCAAGACAAAATTTCACATCCTGACTAAGATTCTAGGTTAGCGTTTAGAAAAGCCACGTTTGAACTTCTAGATGGAAAAACTTGCGTGCAAGAAGCAAAAACGCCATTAAGGCATTGTTTTTTTTCTCTCTGGAGCTGGTTCTCTTACTGTGACTGAGTCTGAGCCCATACAAAATTTGTACCTGCCTCCACTGGGTGGCAGCCCAAGCTCTTCTCAGACCTGAAAGCCATGGCTTTCTCTTTAGCTGAAAAAAACAGCATCACCCTCCCATCTCAGCCGTTTGTAAAACTCCTGAGGCTTTTCTGTACATCCAGGGAGTCAGGTGTTGGCCTCTTCATCCTCAGGGACTCTCTGATTACCCATAACAAGATGGTCTCTCTTCTGCTAATGGCACTTCAAAATGCAGTTCCCATATTGTGTTTTAATTAGATTACGACTAGTTCAAGCAAACTGTGTTTTAAAATGGACACCTTCACCATGAACACTCTCTACCCACAGAATTCATTGGAGACATCTAATGGGTTTAAGTAGCCTATCTGGATATTAAAAGGAAAACCATGTACTATGTGCTGCACATAGCCTTATATTTTAAAGCATGTTGAAGCACCACTGAAAAAAGTGAATCTTTACAGCGTTGAGAGAAAGCGCTTTTGATCCTCTCTTCTAGGAAGCTCATGCCTGTGGCTACAGTCATTACTGTTGTCCGTTCAGCTGTAGTCTTTCTTTCTAAGTCTCATAGACTTCTTTCTAAGTCTCCCATGACACTGGTGAGGGATGCACTGCTAGGATTCCTTCCTTTCAGCCAGCAAGAAACAGAGGTCACAACTGCTTCAGGTATCAAGGTTCCCATGGCCTTTTCAGGATGGTAAAGAGATATTGCAGTGTCCTGGCCGTGCTGCATAAAAATGAAATTTCCTTTAGGTACCTGAATTCTTTCTGTACTTTCTGTTGGACACAGTTTATCTTTCTTCTCTTTCTGGTAATTTTAATGGGTTTTACAAAAAGTTGCTTGGCCTCACAGCATATATCACATTTTAGCCACTGTTTCACCACAAAACAGCATAATACAAGTAAAATTTTATGGGAACCTGGTGTACAAGGAATATTCCTTGTAATAGAAGCCTCTTAGATTAAACTAAGGCATGTAACCTTGGGTTATTTCAGCCTTTCCATAGATTCCTTTGGGAAAGATTGCACTGTTTGGCTACAGAGGATAAATAAGGGAACAGATCCTTTTTTTCTGTAGACAGGCTCAGTAAACTGTGTATCACTGAAATAAGACTCTAGCTTTGGAGTTTGCCCTGGTTTGATCTCAGAACTGTGAGTCAGTGTGCTAGCAGCTTCAGAGCTGTGTCATGCAGAAAGAGGCATAGTACACCACTTTTCAAAGTCTTTTCCATCTCATATACTAAAGCTTAACACCTGAGAGATTTACAGAATCTAACTCAGGCAACACTCATCTGGTAATTAAAAGGATAATCTCCAAAGAACCTATGTACACCTTAATCTAGAGCATTTGTACTAAAACTCCCAGTGGCCCAGTTTGAGAACCTAAGAGTCCTTGAAATGTTTTCAGTAGAGCTTATTTGGAGATTTCCACTGAAATTTCCACAGGTGTTTCATATCAGAAACATATAAATGAAAATGGAAGTTACCTTTAGAAATTTCAGTTCTGAAACAGAGGTGTTTCTTATACGACTCTCCTCAGGAGGGTTTTTTTTTTTGTTGCAGCCAAGCTACAATGAAAACATCCTCTTGCACTAGTTTCTTTCTTGTTTTTAACAGATGGGAAGTATCAGAGGCTCCTGCATCACTTTACTGATGTAGGCTGCCTCAGAACCCAATGGCTCTGATAGTGGAAGGTGATGTAGCTGACTGTAGCCTACCAGGAAAGGTAGACCTCTTCACACTCCCTTCTTAGCTGCACAGGAGTCTTCTTGTACCTGAAAGAGGGATACATCATTCTTAATGTCTAGGAGTGATACCATGAGCTCTAGAAAAACTCCAGCCAGTGCAACCTACAGACCATCTCTCTACCAACAGAGGTCACCATGGTCATACCACCAGTGGTGACTGCATTGGCTCCCTCCTGTGAATGCAGAACCCCATTTGGTGGCTTTTACTCAGCTTTGCACAAGTTATCTGGGGGCTTGCGATCACATCTGTGATGGTGAATCCTGATAGCATTTTGAAGGAAAAATGGAAAGATTGTGGAGGAGTTTTCCTAAGAACAAGACCTAGACTCTAATATTTGCTTCTAAGAGAAAGGAAAGTGTACATGAACCTCAGCCTTTTCTCCAGATATTTCAACTACTTATGACATTTCTTCCACCCAGACAAGTCACTTAATACCTGTAATGAAATAATGCAGCACACTGAGGGGAAGAATAACCTTCCTGTGCCCATTGCTTTGTTACGGGGTGTGCTGTCAAAGAGTCTTCTGGTCTCCTGTGGAAACCAGCTGTACAACCTGGGCTCTGCCTGTCTGTGAGCGGGTCTCTGTCCCCCACCTACCTTATGAAAGAGACCTGCCAGAGTTAATTCTTGTGAAGTACTTCACAATTACTACCTGACAGATGCCTAAATATGGAGCATGGTTAGTATAATGGTGTAACTAAAAGGACCTTAACAGAACCATTTTTGCTTTAAAAATCTCTTCTGTCTCTCAGCACTCTCTGTTTTAATGTTCCCATCTTTTTTCCATTTAATCATCATCTCATACCTTTTGTTTCTTTTCATTGGCCCTTCTGGACAACTGTTTTTGGGAAAGCCTTTTTACATATATCTCCTTTGCTCTCTAATAGATACCATCATCTTTTAAAGAGCAGCCACTCCCTCCCTCAGCTAAGTACTATCTTGGCAGGCAACTGGGGAGGAGGAGTCTTCTTTAAAAGGCTTTGAAATTGTGTTGTTAAAAAATATATAAATAAAGCAACAAACCTTTTAATAGGGCTTTGAATAATCATCCCTTTCATTCCCTTATGGCCTATTGTGCTTCTGGTTTTTTTATTATTTAGTGTGCATCAAAAAAAAAAATTCCAAATGTTTTATGTTAAGCCATTAGGAGTTTATTTGGGTTGAAAATAAATAAATAAATGTGGTGCTAGCAGTTGGGACTGTGAGCACATGCACAATTGCCTGGCAGAGGCAACCTATAGGAGGCACATCAGAAGGCCAGAATAAGCTTCAGTGGAAGACCAGAACAAAAGCAACAGCAGTGTTTATTTCTGGTTAAGTACTTTTTCATGAACTTGACTATGGGAGTGGTTTACCCAACTTTTATCTGTTTCAAATTCACCTCACTGGCCCCACCCCTCTCTGCAGCATCACCCCCAACTGTAACTCATGGTAATTACATAGAAAAGGAGGAAGCATGGGATTTTTTAAATCTTTTGTTTTATTTTTTTAAACCACCTGATGGGAGCATGTGATTGGTTGGTATCCATCATTGCTTCTGGAGTTATTAGACACCTAACTAAATGCTTTTTGAATGGCCTGCCTGGATTTTTTTATGCATTTAGGTTTGATTTTTAAATGCTGGATATATTTTGTGAATAGCCAGGAATAGCATTTTATTTATTTATTTCTTCCTATCCCCTTCCACTTTTGTTTGCCAACTCTGCCTGTCATCCACAGAGAATTCCGCAGCAGGCTGGCGATTGCAGCTAGGGCTCCTCTGTGTGCATAATTAGTATCAGTCTTGCTTGGTCTCATTTCCCTGGTGGGGCTGCTGGGGAGAGATAGAAGAGTCTTTGCCATTAAATGCATTATTAGGTTCACATCTTAGCTCCCACGTGACCTACATTTTGAAAATAAACATCAAAACTTAAACTTTCTAAACCTCTTTCTCCATGAGATTGAAGTATGTGGTAATTTTTGAAAAGCATGCATATAGACTGCTGTTGGTATTGTTAAAGATGTAATAGATTGCAAGAGGTAGATAGGAGGAATTTCTGAGAATCTGAGCTTGACTTTGCTGTCTCAGTTTTGAGACTCATAACTAAAACCATCTGATACTCATTGTTAAGTTGTATGTAGCCACTGACAGTCCAGACCTTAGAAAATCAAGGGAGAGGTGTCCATCTCCAATTTGGCTCCAAAGGACAGTACCTAATGGGTACCCTTCAATGAGTACCGTTTTATGTGTGGGACGTGGAATGCCAAGTTGCAAATGACAAAAAGAGTTTCCAGCACAGATAATCTCAGGTGTATCAAAGCCACCAGAGCAGAAATGTACCTACAGCACAAAAAACAGAGGACACGAAACTGTCTCCATAACACGGTCACATTTTCACTCTTTGCTCTTTTTGCAGTGGTGTTGCTGATTTAGGCTTGTATGGAAAAGGAGTATGACCTGAACACAATTTGAAATGCTAGACTCCTTTAACTCACGTAGTTTGGTAGATTTCCCCATAAAAACAAGGTATACCTTTCAAAATCTACTTACAGGATCAGTAATAGAGAAGAGAAAATCAGTCAGATACTCGGACTTAGGAGGCCTGATGTTTTGTGGACCTTGCTCTCACATACAGCCTTCTGCATGCTGGTACTGACCTATTCAAAAATAGGTGCTAGAACTCAGAAGAGGCTTAAGAGGAAGACCTAACTGAGGTCTTCTCAGTCTATAAAATGGGGATTATAAGCTTTCTAACCTCATGGTGATACTGTGAAAATAACTAACCTACTGTGTACTGCAGTATTTTAATAGGTAGGGTATGTGTTCCTGAGATACAGTTAATTAAGTGGAACAGTAAGGTTATTGGGAAAGAGGAAGAATATACATACAGTGTTCTATAATATATTACTAATTTCAATGAGATGAGAAAACCTTATAATGTAAACATGGAATAAAAATAAATATACAAAAAACAGTGGACAACTTCTTATTGGCTCCAGTGCTTTTTGAAGTCTCCTTTAAAAAGCAAGAGCAACTATTGTAGTATCTTCAGCTGGTATGGAGAAGTGAAGGTTCACGTGATCTCTGTAAGTGATTACTTTTGGAGAATGGTACTGCTTGACAAGGCACCACCACGGACCCTTACCAAAGACTGGGTGTTTGTTGTGTACTGAGAAACAATCACGTGCATTTTAAAAATCCTGAAGGATACTTTGACAATTCTACTTGCAAGATCATTCACCGTTCATATTTTAAAGGCATTATTTTCAAGTATTGGTAAAAGAAATATAGCTAGGTAGTTTAAGGTTTTGTGTATTTCTAGAAAACTTTTACCTTTCGAAAAGCTATACTTTTGTCATCCAATTATTGGTCATGAATGATTCTGTTCAAGTATATCAGCAGTTGAATGTCCTTTATGTCATACCTGGAATGATCCTTATTCCTGGAAAAAAGATTTGAAAGAACCTATGTCAAAAACCTGTAAAAGCTTATAAAGGTATTTCACTTGGGATGAGATCAGAATACACATTTACGCTGCAGAACCAGGTCCCACAAAAGGAAAAGCAGACTAGTGTTTATTTTGCACCATAATGTCACCATGTCTCACATTGTCCTCTCACAAACATACACAACAGGTGTTTATAACATCTGTCTTTTAGACCTCTGAAAGCATAAAGAAAAATATTTACTAAGAAGCAGTAAAAAAAAATGCAATCATGTCAAGGACTGCCATGTAGATAAGAAAGAAGGATGGTTTGGATTGGGTGGCAGAAAGAGGATTCCAATGTTGGTCTGACAGTCAAGCAATGAAATTACAAAGAGATCAATGAGGACAATTATTTCATCTTTCCATATCTGGAAATATCTGTTGTCTTTGATTTATTTTAAGTATAAAGAAAAGCACCAAAGCGGAGGCCAGTGACCAGTACAGGAAGCGTTGGGTCTATATGGAAATTCTCTTTCTATAGAGATCTGAAGAAATTTCGCTTCTTTGCCAAAGTCTGGCTTTGTGGCCAGTGGGGTAAGAATTTTCAAATAATAGATTAATAGTTTAAAATAATGAAAGTGGGTGGAGAGGGTTTATGATTTTAGGAATATTGAAGTTACTGAACTGAAATGCAAAATCTGAAATTCCTCTGATTTTTAGGGCAATCCTAAATTACTTTAAGAATTCAGCTGCATAATGAGGCAAAGTCATAAAGTTGGGTCAGAAACCTCACTTTGAGTTTTGGGAATACCAAACACTTGAAACTTGGGTATGGCTTTTATAACTGAGGCCTATTTCTATAATGAGCCAAAGCAAAAGACTTTCAACAGGTGTTTTGATTTTGCTGGTTGTGAAGTAGGATAAACCAATGAATTTCTTTATAGATTTCTGTGATCGGTCTGGAAACTCTGAATTAGCTTCTGCTGCTTAACCTGGATCCAGGGATCCAAATCTAGATCCTGCAAAGTTTGTAGTGAGGAAGATACTCTGCAAGTACTAGAGCAAATGCACCCAATAGTCTAAGCAAGACTGAAGTTCTGAGAGGATAAAGCAAATATAGTTTAATGTTAAGACAGAGAAAAAGTAACACCCGCCTCCTCCTCCTCCTCTGTGCACACACACAACTTGTTTACAAAAGTGCCTTGTAGTGACTGCTGGTGGTGTCACTCCGTCCCATGCCCCAGAGCTATCACCGGGCCTCATGGGAGATGTGACTACAGCATCGGACATGGGACTGTTTGTTCACTCACTTTCTGTGAAGAGAGTTTTGAACTGTGTTTTGAATAGACAGCATTTTCTTTGTGTGGTTGGTAAATAACACAGAGCAAAGTTAGTCAGCAAGTTGCATAGCTTCTGCATTCTGATTCTTTGGAGCCCTTTTGTACCAAGCTTGACAGGATGTTTTTAACAGAATGTGACTTCACTGGGACACCAGAGGTAAGGAAAAAAGTTATTTGGGCTGTTGTGGAATATTTTGCACAGAGCTGATCAAAAGTATTGCTTTAAAATGCCTCTTGGAAAGAAGATGGTTTCACGGTGATCCAGTCAACACCTTGTTCAGTGAAAATCAATGTCTTTCACTCTGTAAGTTATAGGAAGTCTTAATAAGATTTTCTATTTCCCACTTACGGAAAAAGATGCTGATTTGCAAATCTCAGAACGACTATGTACTTGCTGTAATGTGTTGAGCAAAGGCCCGGTTCTAGTGACAGAACGACAAAAAGTTTTCTTTCTAACACAGAACCAAATAAGCACGTCAGATCCAGTTGTTCATCCAAGTCCTAGAAGCAGCGGTGAGAGAATCGGAGTGGTGGCAAACCCAGCAAGACCAGGCAACAGTGACCTTCTGGACACCCATTCTCCGTCACTAGGTAAAGGTAAGAAGGAAAAAAACACCCAAACCTGTATCAATGTGTTTTCTGAGTGAGATCTTGTGTGGGTTTTCATTACAGTCATTAAAATGGGGCCAACGCTTGTAGTTTACTTGGAGGTAGAACAAAAGGGGCTGTGGTGCCCTGGGGGATGCGGGGCTGTGTGAGCACCCCCTCTCCTCCCTCTGCTGGTCACCACTGGGGAAACGCGGCCACAGGCAGCAATGGGGACCCGACACCTTTCTGCTGCTGTGGGGGAAAGCCCATCTTGCTATCTGTTCTTCAGGGTTTCTTTAGTGTGTCGCTTCTGGTTCTAAGCACGGACAGTATTAGGATGTAGTGATGCAACATTCGGGGGTGGTAAAAGAAGAGAGAGAACTCTGAGTGTTCAGCAAGTCGGGGGGGATGATTTTTTTACAAAAACCCACACAGATGTAGTTCAGATATTTATTTATACAGTATAAAAATGTTACAGATTCATGCTGAATGATCTGTTTATATTCATGATCCACAGAGCTTTTTATGAAAAAATGAAAGGAAAAGGCATTATTACACAAAATAGCTTCATGAATAATAGGCATCTTGCTATTCTGAAATTGAATTAAAAATATGTGTTCTGCTTTACTATGTATACCAACAGAACAACAAGTTTCATTGTTTTTGTGGTCAACAACTGTTGTTATTTTCTAGCTAGTACAGGTGACTTACCAAAAAAAAAAAAAAATCTGTTTGGAGTCACTGATAGAGGAGTGAGAGGAAATTAAGTTCTAATGATATATAAAACTGTTATTCATACTTAAAGACTTGCATAACAAAGAATTCTAAAAATAGGCCTTTAAAATTGGAACATTTTGAGTGCTGCTGATAATGAAAGTGTTCTTTGGTAAAAGAGGGTGGAAAAGTTTGCTCACTTGCTTATGAACTAACTAGAGTTGCTCCTTACTGTAAGGCACATAAAGAACTAGAGATTTGGTTTTTTTCTTGTGATCAGTTAGAAAGTGGATGGGTTGAACTTCATTTAGTAATACAAAAAATACGATGAGCAAGTCACTGCTCCCAGTAAGACAGGGTAGTGACTTTAGTTTGACAAAGCATTTACAGTGATACTTTTATAATGTCAAACTTGCTACTGTACTTTGATCCACTGGCATGAGGTAGATAAACTGCCAGCTCTGTTGTAATTAGACCAAATATTTCTTCTGAAGAAGCTCCTAGAGACAGGCATGTTCTCTGAAGTAGAAGTCTGTCAAATGGGGATGACAGAGGGTGATGAATTTATATTTACAACTTTGGTATTTGTGTTGCAGTAATACTTCTGGTCCTCATCATGGGTCAGATGATGGGTATTGTACAATACAAAACCAGATTTTATATGCCAAACAGCTAATGGTGCAAACATGAGGCAGCAGTTGAACAAAATAAATGTGATAAATTATTCAGTCATAAAAAATACACCCAATGTGTTAAGATGGAGTTTTCTACAGCTGTATATGTACTGTTAGGGTTTTTCTAAATGATGATTTTTCATAGTGTCTCACACACTACAGGTAAACTGCCCCCAATAGTTGGAAGCTTGATCGCTTTTTAATCTTCAGTCAGGGAGAAGTTGGCAGGATGGGATATAGTTTACTTTATCCCTGAATTTGAACAAGAGAGGGCAAAAGTTCAATAAGAGTAAGCAGTTTAATATTTATGAAAGCTGCCATGGATGAACCAGTAGAGGTCAGCACAGAGTGCTGAAATGAAAGTACAGTGCCAAAGCTTTGTGTATATATGCTCTGCTTTCGATCTTAAACTTTTCCTTTAAAATGTGGTAAAGGCTTACAGTGGCTTACAGTCAATATTCCTGTCCTCTTTGAAAGATAGATTAAAAATACTTGGGATAATACAAAGACAACAGACCGCTTAAACAAAGTAATTTAAGCAACAACAAGCATTTTGTAGCATGTAATATCTTGCAGAGAGATGCTGGAAACCTTATTTTGTGGAATCATTATTGAAACCAATGTGTAATACTTATTACATATATCGCAGTGACAAATGCCCCTAGCTGATGGTTACGTTGCAAAAAAATTAGGAGAAAGAGGATAACTTCTAGGAACCAAGTTTTCACATACTTGAAGATAAATTAACAAAATTTTTTTTTTCCTTTTAAGTATCAAATTTGGATAATTATCATTAAGTGTTGTTCTAAAGACTTTGTGTTTATACACATATATACAGAGAGAGAGAGAGAGGGAGAGGCAGACAGGCTCTGTATATAAAGTTGAATTATCTTTTGTTTCACTTTTTAAAGTCATTGTTTGCTCGTGGTTTCCTTTTGTGATTTAAAGCAAGGAACAGAATCACCGCGTATAGTCTGTGCATGAAAAGATCCTTCAACGTATATTAGCTGAAAAAGCTCATCTCTGAAAAGCTTCTGTTCAAGCTGCTTTCTGTGGATCTAGAAAGAGCAATCTGCTTGTCCCCATTCTCTTTCCTTGCACTTTGACTAAGTACTTTGAAAACTGCCTTGCTAATAAATTGTAATTGTTGAATATTAAAGAATTTCCAAAAAATTTATCACCAGATAAAGATGGTATGTTTTATTCTGATTTCAATACTGACTTACATCCGCTGTCTATGAGCTCAGGGAGAAATTTCCCTGTATATTCAGAGACAATAATACTATACAAATGGGAAAAATTTTTTAAAATCCTCTTCACTTGTTCTGCTTACCTTTCATGCTCTTCTTTAAATTGATTATTAGGAAACCATACGTTGGAAACCGTACTTTCCTTTTATGTGCTTTATCATGCACGTAAAAGTGACAAGTACTAGACAGAGACGCTGCAACTCTTTCTCACTTATGTTGTGTGCCATTAGAGTCAGATGGTGTAAGTGTGTGAGTGCCATTCAGAGGGCTGTAGGAGAAGATTAATGCAGGGGAGGGATTCTGAAACAGCTATGAAGGGTATAAACTGGGGTAGGAAGGAGACAGAGATGTCATAAACTGCTGTTGCGTGTCTGACCTGTGATGTGTTTTTTCCATGCTTTTGTCAGTGTAACATTGCATCACAGATCTTGCAAAAGATCTCCCTTTGCAGGTGTAGTGTAAAATCCTGGTTCGGGCAAAGTCAGTGAAAATTCTGATGTTTCAATCAGTGGAGAGTCAAGGATCTCTGCAGGCTTGTTTCAACATTTTTTTCCTGAGGCAAAGGAAACTTAGAAATAACCTTATTTCTTTCATAACACAGGGTCCAATCTAACAGTGTGACACACGAGTGATGACATGTTAAATGATAATTTCCATTTTGAGTCCACGTTTCTTACCAAAGGCTTGAATTCAATTCCATTCCATTCCATTCCATTCCATTCCATTCCATTCCATTCGGTTCCGTTCTTCATTTAAATGGAAGTGGAGAAACAACTTCTGGTACTAATTTCACTCATGGCTTTGATTGTGTTTTCAGAAAATAAACTTGAATCCAAAAGTCAAACCCACCTTCTTTCCCCAGCTAAACTTCTGATGTCCACATGATTTCGGCATACAGATTTTACTGTTGCCACCTTCACATCTCATTTTTTGTTGGGTAAAAAGGGTGTAAGAAGTGTTTTGCTGAGCCACAGTGGAAGTACTCATTTACAGTTACTGATATTCTTCATTAGTTGTTGTTGTTGTTCGGAAAGAGCCCTTCCCATCAAATGTTTGTCATGAAAAGTATTGCAAAAGTTGAAGTTAAGATGGTTCTTACAATACTCAATGCTCTTGTTTTAAGCATTCAATGTTGAAGTCCACAAGTCCAGTATTTCTATTGCTTCAATTAAGTTTGTTTACATGTTAAATTTCATTAACATCTGGTCTGCTTTTTTGCTATAACATATGGGATATAAACCCCCAAAATTTAGAGACCAAAATAATGTTGCTGGAAATGTGTAGTTCAGTCAACTATAACGTTATGCTCGAAGTTTGCTATTTTTGTCTCTATCCAGACCAAAGATAGAAGATTACAGCAGAGCTGTTCATGATTAAGGAACAGAAAGTCTATCTTATCACTGAAGTTCTCAGTCTCTTGGTAGATTAATGTTTGGTATTTTATTGATTGTGGTTATTACATTCATACATTCCTACAGGTATAGTAATATTATATTATCATTTTGTCCCTCTTTTCTGATGCCTTTTATTTATCTATTTGCTGGCTTTTAAAAATTCTTCCCTGCAAAGTAGCTATGCATAGTTAAATTATCCTATCTATATAGCTGGTGTTTATGGTTTTTTTCTTTATGTATGTTTGAGTCAGGGATAAATTTTTACATTCTTAGTGTATGTGTGTACAGGGGTGACTTCCAACATTTTTGCATTACCTGTTATGGAGATATCTGTCATTTAACTGTAAAGCTGTGTGTTATCTTCAAGCATGTATCAAAAAATTGTGGCCTTGTGTCCAGACGGAAATAATAATTCAGTCAGTGGTGATCAGTAATCTAGATAGCAGCACTAGAGAAAATATCTTCATATAAACAAGGAAGCCATGGCATTTGCACCAGAAATTGAGTTAATTAAGGTTCCATACCTGTAATTACATTATCAATCTACAGATTGAAAAATAACCTAAAATAAATTAGAGCAAATAAATTAAAAGATAAATGTAGCCAAATAAATTTTCACTTCAAACATTCCACAGGGAGAGAAAAGATAGATTTTTCACCCATTTCAGGAATAAAAGGATAGCCTAAGAAATTGGTATAATTCTGGGAAATGTACTCTATAGTACATGAAAACATCAGTACAATGGTTTTGGGTTTGGTGATTCTGCCATTTCATCAAATATATCTATGGAGGCAATTTGGCTTCTGAGGTGCTTAAGGGGTCAGAAATGGTACTTCTCCTGCACTGTTAGATCAGGTGTTATAGCTGGGTTTGTTTTTTTTCACTTTATCCTGGAATTCTATTAGGAATTTGTTACTTGTCCTTTTCATTGTGTAGCTCTAGTCAATACTAGGCTTTTTATTTCCTCACTTTCTTATATATTAAAAATAAACTCTAGACTGCAGTCTCTCCTTAATATTCCTTACCTCCCACTGAAATCAATAGGATGCTGAACTCAAATCTTGAGTGTCTTACATATCCTGGTAATAGAAAAGAAATGGTTGTATGGGGTGGCCTGAGGCCAAGGACCTGTAACCTTTATAATGTCAACATTAAACCTGAGGCATAGGTGGGGTTAAGGCTTTTCAGAAACTTTGAGAATCACTTCCTTTTTATAGAAAATTTCTCAATCATTTCTCTTACACCTATTTCTAAGAGGTCAATATTAACATCATCACTTTAACTGTAAACCCAATAAGTGTGAATTCAGTTTTTGTAGTGATTATGTTTACAAGCAAAGTCATTTCTGAAGACATTTATTTTTTTAACAAGCCTCTTCTGAAAATGAACCTTATGTTTGGCTCTACAGAATAACTCTTTTATGAACAAATTGTAATACATCAAAAAGATCTTCGATAGTATATGTTTTTGATTACTCAATGTACTGCAAGGGGATATTAAGAATAGGCTTCACAGAATAGAAAATATTTAACAAGGACATAGTCTTGCTTTTTCCTTTTGTACATTAAGGACAAATCTCAATTTTAATTGTATGCACTAGGTATTCCCAACACTGTAAAAGTACAATGAATAGCAATGTTATTTGACTACATTATTTGACTATTGATTGGGGATTTTATGTTGGTCCAGAAAAAAAATGAGCTTTTCTGAAAACTTTTTATCTATATTTATATATATTGTATTTTTAGCAATACAATTTATATCTATCTATATAATTATATTAAAATATACAGAAGGTTTTGACATTTTTGCAAGAAAATACTACTTGGGAGCTCATTAATATTTTTTATGATCTCAAAAAGTTCATATTCACATTAATTCTGTTCCAGGAATTAAGATGTTAAACTTAATTAAGAAAATGTTTAATTAAAATTGGATGGAATATGGCTAAAAGTCTTAAAAAATACTAGCTACAGCTTTAAACAGCACGAAGCAGAAACACATGTCATTTCCCATGAAACTGACTCACAGAAATATTTTATCTATTTTTCTCTGTAATAATTTTATTAGTAGTGCTCCTATAGAAGTGTTAATCATGTGATTTCATGTGTCAAAAATATTCCATTTTGCTAACAGGTTTATACTACTTCAGAGAAAATGTATGAGTAAAGATTTCCCGGTAGCTTAATGTTGGTGGTAAAGATGTCCACAGAGAATGTGAATGCTTATACCTGGTATGCTTACGCTGAGGTCTCTTGCAAAAAAAGTGATTTGGAGTAATATGGATTTTAATTCTTGACCAATCCAATTGCATTCTATTATGAGGTGACTGGATTGACTGGATTTGTGGTTAAGGGGAGCAGGGAATGTCATCTGCTTTGACTTTACCGAGGTTTTTAGCACAATTTCCCACAACATCCTTCTATTCAGGCAGGTTTGTTATGCAGTAGATGGATGAACTACTAGATGAGTAGAAAAATGGATGGATCACTGGAATCAAAACGTAGTAGCTAAGCTAATCGTTCATACTCTCTCAATGCCTGTGATAAGTAAAGTTCCTCAAGGGTCTGTCCTGGAACCCATCCTGTTTAATAACTTCTTAAGTGTCTTAGCGGACAGTGGCTTAAACACTATATGCCAACACTGATGAAGACTAACAAATCACTGGAATGTATCAACAGCAGAATAGCCAGTAGATCAAAGGAAGAGCGTTATTTCCCTTTACTGGGTACTAATTTGGCCACATCTAGAACATTGCATCCAGTTCTGGTTACTCTCATAACAGACAGATGTTGATCAACTGGAGCAAGTTCAGTGGAGAGCTGAAGGTGGCTGGAGGCAGGAGCACCTGAGAAAGAAAGCATCTGTGAAGAGACTCTGAGAAAGCAGAGCTTCTTTAATCTGGAGAAGAGATGCCTGCAGGGAGAAAAAAAAATTACGTTTAAGCAGAGCAATCCTGAGAAAATAATAGTGTTGCAACGTTTGAAATTAAATTTTCTTTATACGTTAATAGTGTCTCCTACCTCCTAAGGAGGCTCATCTATTCCATACATCAGGTGAGCTTGGTTTGTTTAGGAGCTTTGATGAATCTCTGTGTTGCAAGAGATACCCTTGCAGTTAGGCAGTAGCTGTAGCGCTGCACTACTTCGTAAGAGCAAAGTATTACTTTCACATGGTTAATAAGGGAAAATGTGAAAACTTGGCATTCTAGATGTAATCTGATGGTTTATCCAGGTCTCTGAACCTCCTGTGCCTACTGTAAGGATCCTTCCTGCTGAGCAGTCCTTGCCATCAGTCATGGGATGTTGGAAATTTACTGATTACAGGTGTTTGAAGAGGTTGATGAATACTGTTGATAGGGAACTGATGGCCTATGGATTCCAAACTGTGCCTTGTTTTGATTTGATAGTTTTGTTCTTTTCCACTGAAATTTGATGTGAAATTTTTGCTTAGGAAGAAAGAAGCGTGTCAGGGAAGTCATAAGAAATCTGACACCTTTTTGTTTGGAAGTGAAAATAGTAGAACAAAGGAAGTGACTAGCAGACATTTGTAAGCTGATCTTTTCCTATGCCAAATCAACATGACTAAGATTGAGAATAGAGGGCTAAAAGAACAAAGAAAAGGTTCATGAGCTCTGTTGAGTCATTGATTGAAAATAGTCTACTTGGGAATGTGGTATGCACATTCCCTCTGATGTGTTCAGTCGTTCCTGACTTTCCCTGCTTCAGAAGACAAGGCAGCATGATGCAGATCTGCAGGGGGAATGAGGACACAATGCAACAGCTTTGGAGGAGCTCATGGCAGTCAGGACCACGTGTACTGCCACTATCATGGTGAAGGGAATAGGAGATAAGGGTATGGGTGATGACCGCTAGTGATGGATGGCTGAAACCTCTTTAGGTTCCTTCCATACATCCTGGCACAGGAACCTGTCTGTCAGGGCTACTTGGGAGTTAAAGTGTACGAAAGGCAGCAGGTTTATTCGGTGATTTCTGGATGCCAGATTTCATGAATGAAGTGAATGAGGCACAATGGACAATAGTGGCTAAAGAGGAGAAGAGAATGCTTGTTCTTGTAGAAAAAAAAAAAAATTAGAGATTTTTGTATTAATAAAACTACTTCTGTTTTTGACACAACACTAGGCTTGCCAAGAATTTTGATGGATTTATACAGTTGGATTATGATGATATTCTTGGATGGCTTTTGTTTCTTTGTTAATCCAGGGATCTAACGCTATCCAACACTCCACCAAAGATGTATTGCATTTGGTTATACTTTTAAAACTCTTTTGTAAGTGCTGCTAAGGAATCAGCATCCCTCATTTAATCAGCTGATAACCTGAGAAGTGCTTATATAGGTCCAACAACTGCATCAAAGAATGACTGAATGAGGACAAACTTGAAATTCTGATTTCCACATGTTTGAGATACAGCTGATTTGGAAGGATAAAATCTTGGAGTATCAGTGTTTTATCTGGGGACTCATTTCACTTGGATGGACTGTTCTTAGAGCCCTCTTTTGGTGGTTTGCTCCCATTTAGCCCTGGATATTTGGTTTCTAGGCTGTAGTGATTCTGAAAGAAGAAAACTATGGCAGATTGAACCCCTCTTTAAGGTGTTTTCTGTGCTGTGTAGACATCGTTACATACATAATCAACAGAGATATAGTGAACATATTAAAGATACTTCAGTATGAGAAATCAGTGTCATGTACAAGTGTTATTTAAAATGACTAAAGAGTGGAATTTCTTTCCTTCTTTTTGGAACTTAACAAGATGCAACTTTCCTATCTGTTTACCTGGACTACTAGAGAGAAACACATTCTCCTCCTTTTTATTAAGATTTTTGGCATGGGAACATTCCTTAAACAAGATATACCTGGAGCCTAACAGATTCTATCTCCAAAGGGAAAACACATCCTATTCTCAACACACTAGAATGAAGGACTGAATCTTTAAACTATTTGCTTTTTGGCCCAAATATCAAGTAGATTTATTCAACTGAAAAAAAAAAATGGTCCTGAACGCTCAAAGTACATTTGTGAAGTAGCATATATGTTATGCATGTACAATGACAGAGGGAAAGGAAGAAGCAGAGATTGCCAAGGACATTCTGAGAACATTTATTGATTGGAAACAAATCATTGGATTTTTGTTTTGTTTTGTTTTGTTTTGCTGGGTTTTTTTCTTCTCCATATTACATGAAGTGGTCTCTGTCTGGGTGTAATTTTTACTTTTTAGTGCCATCTGCACCTGTGGCCTTTGGACTTAATGTTTATGACAGATGGACTGGACTGTGTTTGCACCATTTAGTGTATAATCCTTCTGTATGTATCTATGCCATGCTAGGCAGTGGCACTGGCCCAATGGGCATATTTATTAGTGCAGACTTCCTGTCTGCTTCCATTGTTCTATTGCAGTGTCCTTTGAGCCTAATGGACCTTGCTTTGTGCTGGGCCCACCTACAAAATATTGTTCTTGATTCATGCCAGATTATCTGTTGCAGACTCTAATCTTTTTTTTTTTTTTCTTTTTTTTTTTTCTCTAACACGTTTGCCAACTAGAACGCTTAAAATGGATCAATTCCATATTGTAAACGCTCTTCCTCTCCTCTCAGCCTGCAAGCTTCATTTTGGAACAAGCTTGCTAGCTTTGTTTGCTAGTATCAAGATACTTGATAAAAAGGAGAACTGTTTCCTCTGAAAAATGTTAGATGTCATGCTACCTGAGATCCTGCTCTACTGGGAGTGGAAGTTGCTCCCAGAAAAGCGATGCCTCCTGTTAAACAGGGTGTAATAACTGCAGCCCCCGCCGTAGGAGCCTGCTGGCCCATGGCTGGCAGCCTGGGGCTGCGTGGCATGTCCCTTTCCTGATGACTTCATCGACACTGTGCGGCAGGTGTGGGGAAAAGGACAGGCTACTATTGCGCAAGAAATGTTGCCTTCTGTATCAGTAGAACAGTAAAGAAAAAGCCAGGCAAATGGAAAAGTATGCAACACTTAGGCACTTGCAATTTTTAAGTTTTTTGAAGGTTTGTGAGCCTAACAATCGCAGATGTGATAACATGATAACAAAGGACAATTTAGTATTGTTCATTTATCTCATGAAATCATGAGGTTGCCTCTCTTAAATTTTTATGCCTATTACAGAAATGCATGAAATGAATCTCACTGTTTAGCTGTAGTCATATCAAATTAGTGGCAAATTTCAAACACATTTAAGAATCAAAAGCTCCCTTTTCTAACCATCAACATATATTATCCTAACAGTTAAAAAAGATTTGAAAACATTTCTATAGAAGTAATCATGCCCTTGTAAACATTCTATGGAAAGGTTGATCAGCTATATAACTTCACACGGTACATAGCAAGATTATGCATTCTGTGCTTATATTAACATGATCATGAGGAAAGGAATCATATTCAGATGGATTCTAACAGGGATAGTTTCTGGGGTGTGTTTACCTGCCAATCAAATTTCTACAGGATGAACATGAAGTCCTGGAAGGGAGTTTTGCCATTTCATAAATAAGAAAAGCAATTATCAACATTTTCATATCTAAAAGAGGCTTCTTTATAATATTGATATAAAGCTGTTGTCGTGGTTTAACCCCAGGTGGCACCTAGGACCACGCAGCCGCTTGCTCGTCCCCCCGGCCCAGTTTGGATGTGGGGGAGAAGGAGAATCAGAAGAGAAAAAGTGAGAAAAAACTCATGGGTTGAGATAAAGACAGTTTAATAGCTAGAGCACTACTTCCCATGGGTAGGCAGGTGTTCAGCCATCTCCAGGACAGCAGGGCTCCATCATGCGTAATGGTTACTTGGGAAAACAAACACCATAACTCTGAATGTCTCCCCTACCTTCTTCTTCCTGCAGCTTTATATATTGAGCATGACATCACATGGCATGGAATATCCCTTTAGTCAGTTGGGGTCAACTGTACTGGCTGTGTCCCCTCCCAACTTTTTTTTGCACTTGCAGACTACTCACTGGTGGGGCAGTGTGAGGAGCAGAAAAGGCCTTGAGAGCTTACAAACAACCAAAACCACCAGTGTGCTATCAACACTATTTTTATCCAAAATCCAAAACATAGCACCACACCAGCTGCTAGCAAGAAAGTTAACTCCATCCCAGCTGAAACACTGACAGCTGTATAGTAAAAAGAAAAGAGGTTATGATGACATATTCATGACTCAGAAGTAGAAAAGGGAAAAATTCTTTTTTTCCTTTCAGTTATTTTAAATTTGGCATTTCTGGTTTGCAGTAAAATCTTCAACTATAAAACATCTATCCAGATTGTGTAACTGAGTGAGCTTGGGCTTGAGAAGAAAGTATGTTGAAGTCCATACACAAATACTCATGTATAGTTTGAGTATCTTCCTTTTCCATTCACCTTTAATGCGTTTGACTATTTAGCACTTTTGAAGATCAGGTCCCCAGATTGCAATGGTGAAATTCCATATAGGCATTTTTATGAAAGAATGTGTGTATTTTCAACCCTGAATTAGTATTGAAACATATGATTGAAATTTGAAAATCTCAAGGCAGTATGTTTGGCAATCATCTTTCACACCCCATGCAAGGATTTTTTTCTCTCCTTTTGTGATATCTGAAAGAGTTTCATCAATTTAGCCTCATAGTTGCACATCTGGAAGGAATATTTTTAAGAATCCAGTGTTGAAAATGTGCAAGCAAGTTGTGGGCAAATCCTGTTTAATACCCTTCAATTTGAATTAGTTGTGTGACGGTTCTGAAAATTTTTTTCCTGCACTTGCTCTGGCAGGATCACATTTTGTTCCTGATCGATTATTGCTCACCTACTGCATGAAAAAACATTTTATAAGTTGCTTTTCCCTGCTGCCAGTCAGTGCAATGATGAAGTAGCTTCTCAAAATACCATAAAAGCTTCAGTATCTCTTTTTTGTAAAAGACATTTTATAAAATTTAAGGTGAGAGCAGAGGCTGGTACAAAGCTATATCACAGAGGAGACAGGATATTATTGAGTGATTAATTTTTATTTGCTTTTCTTTCCTTTACTTTACAGAATTTATAGCCACAGTTCAGTACAACAATAGAGATATTATCCAAGTTTGCCAGGACAGAGAAGTAATCTTCTGCCACAAAAGTCTGTTACATGATAAGATTAGCTTTAAAATTATTGTAATGTTTGAGTTTCTGATTGGAGCCCTCTGCAAATAATGATCTGAGGGGTTGTGTCATCATGTCGACAAGCTACATGACCATTCAGCTGTGATTATCATAACTTCAGTGCCAGTAACGTACAGTGCCCCAGAACTGCAGATCTAGGTATCATGTCCTGCAAATGGAATTATTCAGTTAATTGCGGAAGAGCCCGGGGACTGAGCTGGTGGATGCACATAATGGCAAGGTTATATCTATCAAGGATATGCAGCCTAAATCTCCCAACTGTGAGGCACAGCAGGGTCAAGTGTTATGTGACGGCCCTCCCTTGAGGATCATCATCGTATCCCTTCCCTAGACGTTACCTGACTACTAGCCAAGCCAATACATCATACTACCATCATCTACCCTTGCATCTGCAGGGTTGCATTTGAAATTCAGACAACCAAGGGGATTTCCCAATACCCTGAACTGGATGTTATCTGTGAACACTAGAGAGTCAGCCTTATGCGGTCTTGACTGAATTCACACTTCTATTAGAGGAACTGTAAGTCAAAAGAGCTTTGCAGAACATCCAAACTGGCCAATAACTAACTACATGTCCTTGGAGACATGAGGAGACTGAGTTCATCTGCAAACTACCTCAGGAATAATTGTTTTCTGTATATAAGCCTCCTGTCTCTGCATGCACTTACTGAAGATGTAGGATCCCTCTATTTAAATATTATTACATGTAGATGCATAGCCTAGCTAGAATCTTTAATCACTTTCTGTCACTGAAGCCATTCCCACCTGTTTGTCCTCTGGTAGAGCTCCTTATTTCAGGCCTTCCACTGACTACTTTTTCTTGTTACAATAATTTCTTCACAGCTGCAACTTTTTTCTTATTTGCCTGACCTACAGGAATGATCCACCAGTTTTCTGGTGGAAGAGAAATCCACATTTGTGGTCTCACTACCCATGACTTTCCAGGGTCCAACCAATGGACCTACTAACTTCCTAATGTCTCTAGGCATGTTTGACTTTGATCTTTGGAAAGACGAAATCACACCACCCCTAACCAGCTGGGGGATTCCACTGATGTCATTCATTTTAAGATCCATCAGGCAAAACAGCTGCTCTTTTTGTCTGCTGAAACACCACTTGTTGCTTCTAGATCACCTGTGACTTCTGAAGGCCCCACAGACAAAAGCAGCTGCAGGCCACTGTTGAGCCACACCTGGCATCTCCTGGAGTGGTTCTGAGCAGTGACTGGTGGAAGATCTGCAACTTTCTGCTTCTCCACCAATTTTCTTTCCTAATATGTCTGCATGTATTACTTAATGCCATTGCATTGTTCTGTCTTTGCAAGTTATTTTTATTGTTAATGCATTTCTGATCCTATATACTTAGATTTTAGGAGCAACTTGGTCTTGTCTGTGTTGCATTTGAATCAGTCTTCATATCTGCTCCTTTCAAAACCAAATAATTTCTTCAATGATGTTGAACAATAAATATAAGGATGCAGTGATAAATTCATCAAATGTAGTAGGCAGAATAGAGCTCAAAGTGTCACATTTGGTTGCTTTTATGATTTTTTTTACAAATATAAAATAGTGTTGCTGCTACCCTCCTCTAAAAGTTAATCTCAGTTTATGCATTCAGGAAGCATACTAAAATTCTGAATAATGGCTTCTAGTTGAAACTGCAAGAAAAAATTGCATTTCATTTATGAATAAACAGTATAAGACTATGTCATTTGTTCCCTTTTTTGATATTTTAGAAATAAAATATTTGTTTCCTGTATTTTTTTTCTTTATCTTGTACACTAATGTATCCAAATGACAATATATAAAAAACTATTCATTTTATAGCAAAATTAGTTAAAAAATAAGGAAAACAAATGCCAGAAAACTACAAATACTGGAGTAAAAAATGTTAAGAAAGTAAAATGAGTGTATTTGTAGAAAGCTTTTTTCAGAGTTTCCTACAATATCCATTTATCCAATATCCATTTATTTTAATTAAAGTTTTTTTTGCTCCAGTTTTCATTGGTGCTGTTTCTTATTTTGTTAGATATCATTGAGGTCTCCTACACCCAGACTCTACACACAAAACCCTCCCATGATCACTGCTTAGGTAAAATGGTAAAAGTGTGATTGAATTTACAGGAAAATTAGTTACATTATTAACTACTAGTTTTGACTTCTTTCAACAGGGATGAAGTCCTAAATTAAAATAAACCATGTGTTACTTAATTTTAATGACAGCATAGGATATTGCACTTGAAGAGGGTGCTGTACTACAGACATGTTCGCAAGAAAAGCTCTTAGAGGAAATTTGTGGTTACAGTATTGAATAATGCAGAAGGGGAGACTGAACTAGTTGGAATCAGTTGCTATTCTGTATTAAGAACTAATATAGACAGAGTTTGAGCAGTCTTTTTAGTCAAACCCAGCAAGCAGTCTGACAACTGATTTTAAAATGTGTTTTTCTGGTAGTCTGCAGTGGTAGGAAAAATAGCTTTTCATGTGGTTGACAGCTTCACATGTAAACTTCACAGCACAACTTCTGCATGTGATTGAGATAATTTTGGCCAGTAATGGTCTCTGTGTGGGATTATTTCATTTGTCCCCCTCACCGGTCTGAATCCTTTTCTTCTGTCTGTTAGTTGTATTTCTATTCCACCAGTTAATATTGCAATCAGTGAGGATGAGAGAGTAATTCATCCTTTGTACAGGTCTTATGTCTTTCTTCCATCTACCTACATGTTTTCCCTAAATCCTGTGATTGCTCAGTAACTGGCAACAGAGACAGATGGAGGATGTCACACCTACATACAAATGATGAAGAAATGATGGCTGGTGGCCATTGACTTGCACTGACAGAGGCATCTTTAACTTGTACATCAAAGGAACCCTTTTTAAGGACAGTGTCACTATCACTGGTTTCTGAAAATGGAAAAACAGATCCTCAGCTGTCATGTACTCTGTCATTGACTCACTGTGCTACAACAGCAAGCCAGTTACACGGCAAAACTATCGCATAAAACAAGCTAAGCCAAAAAAATGTGAGAGACGAGGGAGGTATGTAGAGTACATATTGAAAGTGTCTTGCAAAATGTAATATTAATATAGAAACCTGAAATGAAATATATCTTTCAGGTGAGATAAATTTTAAGGCAGCCATTGTTGTATATATGTATTATCAGAAATCTGACTTTGAGAATAAGTGACTACTTATTGTTTCCTCAGCTGAAGCTGATATCAAAGTTGAGTTCTTGGTAATATTACTGACAGATTTTCTGAGGATCTAGGTAATTCAGGGGAGGTGTCTCCATACAATCATAAGCTAAACTTGTAGATAAAGACTTAGCCATAGCAAAAGATAGCTGTTCAGGTTGCTGTGGGAAAGAACATCTTGAAGTATGACTTTAAATCTGCAGCATTGACTGCTCATAGATATGCTAAGTAGTATATTCCCAGACTAAATGTTTCTTCAATTTAAAATTGTAGCTGCACTATGATTTCCCTGCTCAATAATGGAAAAAAAAGAGGTGTATTTAGGGGGAATAGGAGGGAAGGGAAGGTCTAGGACTTAGAATTTCCTTTAATTAATCAACTTCATTATAGAAAAATAATGTGTGAAATAACATGAAAAATAAGATTTTTGTGTATATGTGAAATAAACGTAAATGTCTTAAAAGGCTGATTGATGCTAGGTTCCCAGTGGTTAAAACAACCTCCTCCTTTTTGTACTCTGATATTTGACTTTATAGAATATATATTCCCTTCCTTCTGACTACTCTGTATTAATTTCTGATAATTATCATCTGAAAGACTACACAGTCCACTTCTTACTGACATAAAAATGCAGTAACTCTCAGAAATTGTCCCACTGATGCCTATGAAGCTATTTGCAAGAGAAACTGCTGGCCAGAATAAGCAAGGTCTCCATTAAAGGGTTCGAATGGAAGATAAAGTTAAATTTATGTTTACTTGATATATTCCTGTTCTTTAACACTCCTCTTGTTTAAATCCTTATTTCTTCCTCTACTTATATTTCTAACTCCTTCTAACTCTTTCTCTGTTTCTTCCTCTTTTTTTATTTTTCTCTTTCCTCCTCCTAATGTTCCATTTTAACAAGATTTTGTGAGTCACACTGATTCCAGGCAAACAAGCTGCTGTACTGTAAAATAAATAGCCTTGAAATGCTACAAAGTAAATCACTTGCCTTCAAGATTAAGCTAAAATGTTTGCTTCAGCTTCATGTCTGAACATCCTTCCACTTAACCAGATGATAGCAGACTTTTTGCCAACAAAACATATCTTTACTAAACCAGGGCCATCTTTCAATAAGAACAGAGCAGTATGATGCCCTCTGCCATTCAAAACATGCCTCTAGCCCTATTTATTTATGAGGAGCTTTGTGCTGGATACAAACTGATCATGAATGTTATCCAGCTTTATATAAAACATCACATGGTATTGGTAATCTGATACAGGGTTTTAAATGGATAGCTACGCTGCCAGTTTTAAGTGCCAGCATTTATTTTTTTTCCCTTTTGCTATCGAGTGGTATAACATGTACCGCTAAGAAATACTCTAGCCTTCATTGAGTTTATGCTTCCTGTGGTAGATTTGCCATGTCTTTATTTTGCCTTTTATCTTTATTCTTCTGAACAAAGTAAACTATTTAGTATTCTCTGATGCAGCATCCTGGAAATAGATTGTTGTTGGAAGAATAATTTACATTTTATTCCTTGCTCCCACATAAATTTTTTTTTCACAAGCTTTTGTTTCAGCATCTTTTTGCTGTATGTTTATTAAAATAGATATGCTTTACCATTACAGGTCTGGAGAGCCTTAAGAAACAGATATCGTTTCAGACAAGAAATACTGAATTTTCTTTGTGTTTATTCTTATAGAATTCTATTTGATCATCTATACTTGAATTTTTAAACCTAGAGAATCAGCTTTATTTGTGGATTAGGTATATAATTGACATTCGCTCCATGCAGGCATGGAAAAATCTAACCTGGTGTGAGAAACCTGAAGTGTGACTAACATCTTGAATTTTTGCTTTGCAACATAATCTAGAGGATGGATAAGCATTAACATGGAAAATCTGGCCTCTTTTTCCCAGAGGGCACCTTTGCATTATTGGAACTGAAATGTATCACTTTGATCTGAAAGCGAAAATCTGATGAACACTTGTTTGAGTATTTTAAAGGTAAAGATAGTAGCTTTGATCAATACCTTGAATCCCTAGTTTCTTAAATCATTTTAGGACAAGTTAAACTAAGATTCTGGAGCTCGTCTGTGTATGGTTAAGGGAAGGAAAATTGGCTAATTTGTGCTTGTACTTACTAGAAAGTAGGTATGGGAAAAAATACAGCAAAGGGAACATTTAAAAAAGCGAAGAGAACTTATCTGAAAATTGTATAAGAAATTAGATGTTAGTACAGATAAACGCGTCTCAAACTGGCATTTCAGTATCCAATTATTTATCAAACATTCATTTACAATTGAAATAACTTAATTGGAGATGTGACTTGGAGGGGGGTTGGAACTGGTAAGGAAAATTGTATGCTGAATATTTCCTTATATATTTGTCCTACCACGAGAGAGAGCTGCAGTTTTGTATGCTTCCCTAACTTCATGCATTAGAGAAATTGAATAGCATGACTGAGTTTAAAAGGGGTGACATTAATGTGAAGTCTAAGGATTCTTTATGTGCATAAAACCATGATGGTTCATTCCATGAACAGCTGCTAGCCAATATGCGTTTTAAAAAGCCATTTGGAGATGACACTGAAAATCCAGAGCTCACACTCTCACTGTAGGATTTGTACACTCAATTTTCAAAAATACGGCACCTCCAAATACATGTTAAAGTGTAATCTAAATGCCTCTTAGGGACCCAATATTATATTAGTGGTATATCCAACATACTGTTGAACTTACTAGAGCTTTACTTAATACCTAATAGAGAAGTTGTACAATATTATGCCAATTAAATGTGTTTAAACATAATTGTCATGGTTCTGAAAATGGTTTCAATTGGTAACTTGATTGTCTAAATGTACATCTGAGTGAATCTGGCTATCGGATATTTTTACTCTAGATTTTGTGCAGGCTGCAAAACTATCACAGTTTGTGTGAGCACAGAAAGATGTATGTCATAACTGAAGCCCACTGGTGAAGCTATGTTGTGGAACAACCTTCCACTCAGCTGTTTATGTTGAGGTTGTGTTGTAGGTTTTTGGGGAAGCTCTTCATTTATACTCCACTGCAGAGCAATTCTGATTACTGATTAATGCTATGATACAACAAATAAATAATTAAATCAGTGGATTTGCTTATACTTTGGGCAATTCCTGAAGATTCCATAGTAGCACTTCTCATTTTCTGGCAGATGTAAAATGGTTACCTCTGCATTTAGAAGAATATGCATATCTTAACAATTAATAGATTCCTAACAGAATCTCAACAATTAAAAACATGGCCATGATAAGCCACAGGAAAACAGAAACAGGCTTTTTTGGAATGCATGTAACTGAAGAAATATATTCAGAATGAAAGTAAAATGTTAAAAAGCTTCCTTTTCTCTTTGTCTTATGCAAAATTTTCTAGGATCTTAAGGACAGGAGCACGAGTTCCAGGCCACCACAGGTGTTGAGCAGGGGTAGAACTGGCCATAGAAAGGAACACCACATTTGATGGTTTCTGTCTTTGTACATCCAGCACCAAGGTCTAAGGAATCACAGCTTAATCACGGAGAGATGAGTGTGAGTTGGTAAAGGTATTGCAGCCACCTGACCATCATACAAATATAAACACAGTCAGCATTTGCCTATATCTAAGCAAGACATTTTAAAAAGTGTTTCATTTTTAATTAAATTAAAGCTATTTAAATTGTAAGGATTTCTGGGACTGGTGTGCTACATGTCCTGACCAATGCATGGGAAGAAAAATTATATTCCACTTTAATGAAATTATAAAACATTTCCCTGAGATTTGATCCTGTTGCTTAATAGCATTGTCTCATCTTATGGACAACTTAGCTAATGCGGGTGTAATCAGAGATGGCTGTTGTAGCACTTGAGTTAGAAATACATCAGTTAAGAATGTAACAGCTGCACATTCTGCTTAAATTTTGTCATTATATCTTGAAATATAAACTTTCAAAATACAGTTTAAAACACAATAGAAACTTCAGCTAAGTGACTTTCAGCACTGAAATGGAATTAACAATAAAAATAATGATGGATATATAACTTCAATGGATATATAACTGACAGATTCCTTTATAATAACTTTATGCTGCTCATTAGAAATTTGTCCCATTGTGTCTGGTTACTACAGTTATCAGGGCAGGAGAGAAGAGCCTTAATCACAGTCTTAAAATATATGTTGTGGTTCCTTTTGCATACTTGATTTGCTTCTTGTATGCAAATATATTTACTCCATATTTGAAAAGTATCTCCTATTAATCTGTATTGATCTTGTTTTATTTTGCAGATTGACTAATTTGCTTTATGTAATTTACACTATAAGGACAGCTTTAATGGTTGAATTAGATGATCTGTTCACTTTTCACAGTACATCTTATTAATCTAAATGTATGGTAGACAGGCTTAAAACCAGTAACTACAGGTACCTTTTCAGCACAGTGCTCAGGAAATTAACCATGGAGCTCTCATTATCATTAATGGGTGCTTAGTGGGTAATTTACTGTGCACCACGCTTAAAACATACCCCCTAGGGTGCTCACCAGGCTGTGTGGGAGATTCCTCCATGCTGATGGTATTGTAATTGTATTTTATTAGATCAAGCTACAAATGAAAGATTTTGATTTCCATGACATCTATGCCTAACTCTGATTCAAAAGAGAAAACACACACACACCTGTGTTCAGTATCAATTAGCTGTGACAGCAAGATAATCCCATCGAGGAGTTCTGGCAGAAAGATACAGTAGAAAAAAGACGTACTATCAGTGCTTCTAATTTCTCATAAACCCAGAAGAGTACACAGAATATCTTATTTTTATGCTAAATATTAAACATTAAAAGCATAAACTTTCAAATTAACTATTTAGAACTTTGGAACTGCTGTTTCAATTTTTGCGTAGCCTCATTATGCATGTGTTTTCAACTACAAAGGGAAAACTTTAAGAAATTAAGATAAATAAACTGGAATCAAGAGCTAAAAGGTAAAGTTTTCCCAGTCAAAGGTGGAAAAATTCCCTGGAATTCACACTCCAATCAAAGAAGAAAAGTTGTTAGGAATGCTTCCAAATTCTGTTCTGATACTGAATTTAAAAATAACACTATCTTTAAGTAGAAAACCTATGAGGAAAGGGGGAAAGACAAACCAACAAAGAATCCAGTGCTTTGTTGAATAGAAAACACTGGGATAAAGTAAGACTTAAAATCAGTCTGAGATTTGCTTTAGAAAGGTTCTTCATTCCTTAACAGAGGACGAAGAAGGAAGAGGGTTACCATATGCTTAAACTTATTTTACCTAGAACAGTTTCAGTTTTTAATGGGACCAGTGCTGAGCACAGAAGCAAAGGCAGGCTTGCCAAAACAAAGCTCACTGAGCTTAATGGAAGTGTGTACAGGAGACAGGGAGAGAAGAAGACGAGATCATTCCCAAAATATTGGAATATAAAATCACAATTAGACAGAATGTGATAAATCTTAATGGCACCATAAAATGCAGAGTAATATAAATAATAACTACATTTAAGATAAGAAATAAAATAGGCAGCTTGGGCTAATGTGGGCTTACAAGGGCTCAATCAGGTAAAAACTTAGAAAATATTGGTGGTATAGAAGAGATGGAAGTAAACAGCATAAAACAAAGGGCTGATAGATCTTGTCAGATCAGTCCATTATCTATCTCAGGTAAAATAATGGGTTTTTTGGACAAGAGAAATGCAAGTCAGTTTAGTTTGTCTGGACTTCAGAGAAGGATGGACAATTATTGGTTATTGGACTAATAGGGAACTCTGGAGTAAATAAGGAACTGGCTAGGAGAGATATGGGTAAATTTTACATAACAGGGGATTATCATCACCAATGACCTTTGTTAGTAGTACACTGCTTGTGCATTGCTGCTTGTCTGATAGTGTAGATCCCAAAATATTACTTACCACAACTTCTTGACCACTGTTGTGGGTTTTTTTTAAACAGCATTTTCTCCACCATTGTCTGTGATGCCGTACTAAAGAACACCTGTTACAGAGTCTGTCAAACTCATGTCATGAGTGTCACAGATTCCCAGAATTCACAGTGGTGGTATTCTTGTACATTATGCTCTTTAGCATCACTAGTCTGTGATACCTGACTATTATTATTTGTTTTACACTAGCCCTCTTCCTCCTTACTGCACAGATATGTGTTGAAATGTTCAGTATTGTAAAGTGACCTGCTCATAGCATGGGTCAGCATACATCAGAAAGGTACATCAAAAATATTTAGGACAGTACTTTGCATCCTAATACCTTCTAGGAAAGGTATGAATAAAACTGAGCTTGGGTAGCCCTGTTTAAGACACAGAATGTGATTACCTCTAGAAAAAGCTCTTTTATTTGTTCCAGATATCTTTGTAGATACAGAATATCTTTGTAGAATCTGGCAGCATATTTACAATGGATATCTGCCCAAGGATAACTAACAGACATATTATAATCTCCAATCGTGGATGAACTGTAACAGATGTAATGAAGTGAGTGGTGCAGGAAAATCACAGGATAAAATATGACATATCACAGTTGGAAGGCTAGTGTCTTTCTTTGCACAGATATACAGATTGACTATATGCAGTAGTTCACAGCAAGAAAAGAAAGGTAGACATGGTTTCACTTGGAAAATGTGACTCCAAAATAAGCTTTGCTGGGCTGGGAATAAAGCAGCTCTAGTGATACAGACAGAGAAAAACTGTAGGTCCTGGAGAGCTGGTGGATCTCCAGAGGACTCTCCTAACCCCATATCATTCTTTGATTATGATCTGTTTGCTATGAAAATTCTGAGAAAGAAACTTCCACTATTCATTTTCAGAAATGTCTGCTATTTAAACACTCTCAATCTATCAATAAATATTCCTTTGCAAAACTGAACCAACGTTTTGCACTAGGAAAAATTATGATAAAAAATTATATTAACTCTTTTAGATGGTTTGTACTGGTGGTCCTCAGTCAAGAATGTAATTTCCATCCCTGTATTGTTCAATGTTAGGAGTTTCATTAACGTATTTCTTCTTAGCTTGAGGGAAGACTGAAAATGCTGGTTGAGTGGGTGAGACACTGAGAAAATAGCACTTGTAGGAAACAGTAGCAGTCAACAACCAGTTGTTAAACAGTACAAAAGAAAATAAAATGTGCTACTTACATCGCTATTATGAAGAAACCTGGAAAGAACAAAATATTAAGAGAGGCTGCTAAAATTGCAAAATAATTTCTTTACATCTGAGAAAATCTATGTTTGGCAAGATGACTAAAAGTGTTTTCCACAAGGATGGTGATTCTGGAGTAGGCTGTGTATGAAGGGACATCTATAGCTCCTGGAATATGTCTGCCCTCGTTCCAGCTAGATGAACATGTCCTGCCGTCTATCAGATGTAAAAATCAAGTTTTACCAATGCCCACAGGAAGCCTTCAATGCTTCTGCAAAAAGTAATAATTCCAAAAGTTCAAACGGAAAAGTCCTGACCACACTGAAGGAAACGGAAACCTAGCCAATGGCTGCTGTAGAGTCTGACTTTTCACTCTCATTAGCAAAAAGTGAACTGAAAATATAGGTAAGACCTGATGCATTTCTTAAAAAAGATCTGGTCCATCTTCAACTTTTAAAGAAAACGAGGACTGAATACGCTGTTTGCAATAAACTTTAACTGTGTAAGGCTATGGAAATGAGATGGTACAATTAATGATACACAGGAAGATGTAGCATGAGTCAGAGTAGTATGTACATTCACTTTGACACTGAAGTACTCTCAGGATCAAAAAACATTTAATGAACCTAGCATTGTTATACTTACTAATTGCAAATACAACTCTCTGTGATATAATTTTATATATTACCAATACAAAATAGTTTTGATGAGTTGATCTATTAGAGAAAAAAAAGTTCAAATGTTTTTCCATCAGAAGTTGCTCATCTAATGAAATTGAAGCAAATCAGGGGATGGACAGAAACATGCCAGCTAAATTTACCTGAATCAAGACATTGATCTGCATCTACACAGTATTTTTTTCCAAATTATGAGATACTAGTTCACAAAAATGAAGTCTAAATAATTTCACTGTAATGAAAAAGAAGCCTTTAATATCTTTAACATTTCCCAGATTGTTATTTGTTACGACTTTGCCTCTTCTTTCTCTTTTATTTTCTCATAAATGGATTTCTGTTACTCCTTGCAGTGTGGGTTTAAAAGGAAACTACAAGTTTTCTGAGAAATAAGATTCTGAGTCTTAAGAGCGGTCAGAGCCTCACTTAGAAGACTGTATTGAACCTGCTGTCTGTGGATGCAGGCATCCAACTTTGTTTTTCTTCATGGTCCTTCAGGTAGGAAATGAGATCAGGGAACCCAACTATGTTGTCGATGCAGTGTGTGCATCCAGTTCTACTGCAACTGTTTAACAATTGCCTAACAATTGCACTTTTTGTCTTCAGCAATCACATAAACATTTTTTTATCTGGCCTCATCAGTGTTGGATAAATCTAGAATACAGAGGTGGTTGTTTGGGAAAAATGCATGTTAGTAGGCTGACTTCTGTAGTAGAAACACTGATAAACGTTTAGTGGATCTCTTCATTCTTTTTTTAACTACATCTATATGACATGTCGCTATCCTGCATGGAGCTGCCAAAAATTTCTCGTACTGGATTCTGGACTGAATATGAGCTACCTTATATTAGTGTGATTGATGCCGGCTGATAGCACATTTGTGTTGTTTCATGTACCTGCTGGTCACATCCTCATTTACAATTTCCATACCTAACTGAAGCACATCAGCGCACTGTGTGACACGCATATGTCTTTAAATTGCTGCACACAGCTGGTTCCTGTACAAGCTGCCAACACACAGGTGTCTACATCTTAACTGCTGCACCTTGGAGCACCGTGACTGAGGTGATATGTTTTAGATGTTCCTAAACAGTCTTCGCAACTTAAAGACTGTTGTAGTCAGGAAACATAAACCTATATAAACTTTTCCTTTCTTTTCTTAGTGCTCCCCTTTAGCCCTCCGCCCACCACAAAATGAATAGTAAGTACTATCTCATAGTACTCAAAAAAAAAAAAGCCAGGCAATCCAATATTATTTCCATATAGTATATGTATAGTATATGGGCTAGAGTCTCTTAACAATTTTCTGCTCTCATACTGCATAAACCTGTGCATCTTCTACACATAACCACAGATTTGTAGTGTTCTTTCCAATTAGCAAGGGAATCGCGTATTTCTGCTTATATAAACTAAGTGATGCTGTAGCTGCATGGTATGACACAAACATATTTCTTGTATACTTACAGAGAGCAGAATATAGTCTAGTTTAATTATGCAAAAATATTTATCTCTCCCCTATTACCATATCTGAAAAGTATATTTCCCACTCCCACAGTTTAATGTATCCTCATATCAATTTCTCATATGTAGTGCTCAGCACAGTGCTTTACATTTTCAAAGTGCTTTAGAAACATTAACTAATTAACTAATGCATGTCATTAGGGGCCTGTGAATCTTGGATGTCAAAAGGCAAAAGACAAGGCAACCATAGTGAATTAAATAAAACACAGATTAAATTGCCAGCATAGCACACCCAACACAGCAAATTTCTCTACCCCAGGCAAAACTACTTTCTGACCTGCTCTACTGTTTCTTGCTTCTTTCTTCTGGTGTGAGATACTACCTTGCAGTGATAACCCTCTCCTTCAGTTTAGGTCCTGTAATTCATGGGGGCCAGTCCCAACCATGTCTGTTCAGGCTTTAATACATATGAGTCTAAGATTGTACTGTCGTTGAGATTTGGTTAAGATAGTGTTTATTCCAAGACATAATCACTGCCCTGTCTCAGAATAGGAATGAATATAAATGCAGCTATCTTGACTTCTGATTGATAAAAGATACTATTTGTCAATTTAGATCAGAATCATAGTCTCAAAGTCAAAAGCTAAATATGAGACTTAATAATAGTAGATATTTATGTCCTTTGATACAGTTCTGATTTCTACAAGATTATCTGTACAAACATGTCTGATCCATTTCCCGGGTGAACATCCCTCATATACTGGCTGCAGGCCACTAGAAAAAAACAGCAATTTGACTCACAGCTTATTCATCATCATTTTTTTTCCTTGGATCTCTTCAGACAGGGGCAGAGATTGAATTGTTGTCTAGATGAATTTTTGTGGCTGTTTACTCCTGGCTTCCTTTTTCCAAAGTTCTTCACACCTACCCCCTACACTTGAATATAAGGTATGTCTGTCATGTGATCCAGATACATGCTTTTTGTTCAAAGAAGAGTTCCTGGTATATAATGGTGCTGTTGTGTCCTCTTATGGCTGGAGCCATTAGAACAATCACAGCAGGCCATTCTGCCTTTTGTAAGAGTAGATGGGCAGGTTTGCTGAGCTGATGTGAGTTTGTAATACAAAAGGGTAGAAAATGACTTGCTGAAGTTATTCTTAAATTTTCTGAAAAATTAGAATTTGGTTCAGTGGTTTTATTATCTTCCGTGCTATATCCACAAGCCCAACTTTTCAGTATTCTTAGGGGGCAAATTAAAGTTGTAGGTAAAATGCGTCTTAATAACTGCTGGATAATAACAAAAGTTCTGATAATTTAAATTGATTTTGTACCTCAGTATTAATAACTGCACAGCTATTATACAGCTATTAATGATGATACAGCTATTATAATTACAGCTATTGTAATAAATGAGGAAATTATTTCACTGGCTTAAGCAGAAACATTATAGTATCATCTATATGAAATGGCAGTTTTCCCCCTCCTGCAGATACTTCATTAGCACAATCATACTTGTCTAGTAGTAGCACCTAAGAGTCCCTTATTGGTATGAAAGCATTCCTGACAGCAGTGCCAAGTTGCCTTGCAGTTAATGTGAAGAGGCCTGAACTATAAATATTTTCATGACCTTTATGAATGCAACCAGATTGCTAATTTTAAATTAGAAGTATTTAAACAGGTTGGAAAAGCTGGACTGTACCACTGAAAATTTGCTATCAACATTTTTTTTTTCCCAGAAATGTATGTTCAAATGATTAATTACTTTATGTTACACTTGTCATAAATCTCCCTGGTGCACAGTGCTCCCCCATCTGTCTGTCTCATCACCACATTATCTCTTGCTCTAAGTGTAAGTGTAGTTCCTTCCTCTCCAGATATGTGGCTAGCTGGGCACCCAGACGGACTTCTTTATAGAAAACGAGCGCAGAGCTCTATCAGAGTATAGTGTGCTGTCGATTGGGTTGCTACATAACAAGCTTTTAGAGATAAGGACTGTCTTTTAAGGGTATGCATATTGCCTCCTTAAATGGACTTCTCCCAGAATCCACCACCCACAGCTGAGGTCTCCACCCTCTACTAAAATACAAAAATAACTGTATTAAGTTCAGACGTGTTCCTGTTTTTAATCTATCTTTAACAAAAGACAATAGATCAAACCTGTCCTTTACATTTTGACTAATAAATAGTGCCCTAGTGCAGAGGTTCTAAATAAGTTATTTTGGCGGCTAAGATGGAGGCACTTTTTCCAGAGCTAATGAACCTTTTATAAAGCTGGATTGGTCCCTGTCTATCAGATCTTGGGGGAGAATTTTATAATCAAGACTTAACGATATAAATGTCTAGGGTTGGTACATTCAAGGACATCTTTCCCAGCTTTGTGAATAAAAGATATTATCACCTCATATAAAGTAGGAAGGAGAGATGAGGTGCACGAACTTGAACTGTGCATCTGGGGCTAGTTTAAGCCACAGTGCTTTGTAAAATCTGATAGTAAAACTAGACTTCCCTGAAGCTTTATTTGGTAGTTTTAAAAAAAGCCTGTTTTACTTCTTCATGTAATATATCCATTTCTAGTATGTATCCCTCGGCCAGTGCTAGACGGAGGAGTTTAATTCATTGAAAACAGATTGAGTTTCTTACAATAACTTTTATCTTAGAAGCACATGGGTAAATGTACAGTTAGACACATACCTACTTATTCAAAAACAACAACCATCTTTTACTTCTACTGTATATAATTTGTGCCTTCTCATTGCCTTAGATTTTTAAATTCATAATTAAGCAGTGGGGGTTTTTTTTGACTTTTTGGTCTTGTAAAGATCAGCAAAATTGTATCTTCCATTTAAATCAGTAAGTGCTTGTGTATACTGTATACATAGTATACACAAGAAGTGTATACAGACACTTCTTTAGCATACTGCTTGAGAATTGTGGATATTTCTTGTGGTTCATGTTTTGGGTATAATCCTTTGACGCCCACCATTTTGCTCTTTCTCTCTCCTAAAAAAATAAGAAAAAGAAAAAAAGAAAAAGAAAAAAGGAAAAAAAAATCTGTGGTACAGTCTGAAGAGGGAAGTCATTTTCAATCATGACAACACACCCACAAAGACCTGTTTCCCTCATCGTATTTTTACTTTATTCGGTTGAAGTGAGCACACAAACATATAATTTTTTCCATTTTCTCCATAGAAATGTTCATTCTTATTTAACTATACAGTATGTATTGAAATGGGGTACATGTAAATAAGTTTTAACAGCAGATCTGTTCATAAAAAAATTAAAATAGGATACCAAATGTTTAGTCAATTGTTAGGCTCTTTGATTAGATTCAACAGATCAATAGCTTGTTATTTTCATGAATTATTATAGTTCTGGCAGCTTCCTGTTTGCTTATAGCATATGTTGTTTGCATTTATATTGTAATTTGCCTTGCAATTTGCGATATAATCTTCAGGAAACATTGAATATTTCCTTGATATATAGGGTCCCCTACAGTTAGGTTTTCAACAGTCAAGCTCAAATAAACCATTTGGATTTAAGCAGAAGAAAGGGAATTAATAATAAGATATTAATTGGAACTTTTTCAAGGAGTTTCAGAACTTTGAGAAGAAACTGCTTGAAATGTGTCTGTGTTGAATACACCCACAGCTCAATACGACATCCCTAATAATTATGTTGTCAAAGGCTGACTATGTAGTATTTAAAACAGAAGGAATTCTGTCATTGACTACATTGGGACAATAATGACAACTGGGCCTTCATGTGAGCCACAGACTCTCACCATGAAGCTCATTGAGCTTGAGCAGGACCCTACTTAGAGACCATCAGGACTTCTCAAGAACACATTAATTGGAAAACAAGGATTTGTTATAACCAAAGTTCCTGCTGGGAGCAAAATTCAGGCAATACTTTTATCAGGAGTGAGAACTTTATGATGAAAGTGGAGATGCAGTGGACCTTCAGCCTCAAATACCTAACATCCACCAAATTTAGGAGTTTCTCATGGGTGTGTAGTACCAGGCTTAGGCATCCCTTCTGGTTAATTTTGACTGGGGACTGGAATCTGGTTAGTTCTGTGTTTCACGCATGTCTTTAACAGGCAATTACAGCATATCTAGGTGAAAAGGTATAAGCAGATGAGAGCTTCTCTGCTGTTTGCTCATATATGAGGGAAGTTATATTAATTCTAGATCTATAGAGTGCTATAATAACAATGAAACTCCCAAGGCAGAAATTTGTCTGCATATATCAATGTAGAAATACCCCGTCTGCCTTTTTCAGAAACATCTACTGTGCCCCCCTCCCTCCCACCACCACCAAACTAGAATTATAAACCTGGTATAAAGAGTTAAATATTCAGTCAGTTAAAGAGAAGCTGCCCAGGAAGTGTGTTTAGTGCCTGGCTTGTAAAAGACATAGTTTGTTGTAGTTGTTGGCTTGAACCAGATACCATCTTCAGGATTCCTGAGGTATTTTCCTCTTCTCTCCATCTCTCTCTTCTCAAAATATATATTTTATCTCAGGGCCAGCCAGCATGGGTTTATGAAAGGGAGGTCCTGCTTAACCAACTTGATCTCTTTCTATGACCATGTGACCCGCCTTCTCCATGCAGGGAAGGCTGTGGACGTTGTCTACCTGGACTTTGGTAAGGCCTTTGACACTGTCCCCTACAGCGTTCTCCTGGAGAAGCTGGCGAATTATGGTATAGACAAGTGTACTCTTCACTGGGTAAAAAACTGGCTGGATGGCCATGCCCAGAGAGTTGTAATTAATGGGGTGAAATCCAGTTGGTGGCCGGTCACCAGTGGTGTCCCTCAGGGCTCAGTTTTGGGGCCAGTCTTGTTTAATATCTTTATTGATTATCTGGGTGAGGGGATTGAGTGTACCCTCAGTAAGTTTGCAGATGACACCAAGCTAGGTGGGCGTGCTGATCTGCTTGAGGGTCAGCAGGCTCTACAGAGGGACCTGGACATGTTGGATCAATGGGCCAAGGCCAATGGGATGAGGTTTAATAAGGCCAAGTGCCGGGTCCTGCATTTCGGTCACAACAATCTCAGGCAACGCTACAGGCTTGGGGAAGAGTGGCTGGAAAGCTGCCCAGCAGAAAAGGATGTGGGGGTATTGGTGGACAGCCGGCTTAACATGAGCCAGCAGTGTGTCCAGGTGGCCAAGAAGGCCAACAGCATCCTGGCCTGTATCAGGAATAGCGTGACCAGCAGGAGTAGGGAAGTGATGGTGCCTCTGTACTCGGCACTGGTGAGGCCTCCCATCGAGTACTGTGTTCAGTTCTGGGCCCCTCACTACAGGAAGGACATTGAGCTGTTGGAGCGTGTCCAGAGGAGAGCCACCAAGCTGGTGAGGGGTCTAGAGAACAAGTCATATGAGGAGAGGCTGAGGGAACTGGGCATGTTTAGTTTGGAGAAGAGGAGGCTGAGGGGAGACCTCATTGCCCTCTACAACTACCTGAAAGGAGGGTGTAGAGAGGTGGGTGTTGGCCTCTTCTCCCAAGGGAATAATGACAGGACCAGAGGAAATGGTCTGAAGTTGCGGCAGGGGAGGTTTAGATTAGATATTAGGAAGAATGACTTTACTGAGAGAGTGCTCAGGCACTGGAACAGCCTGCCCAGGGAGGTGGTGGAGTCGCCATCCCTGGAGGTATTTAAGAAGCATGTAGACATGGCACTTCAGGGCCTGCTCTAGTGCCTGAGATTGTTGGTTTGTGTCTGTTTGTGGGTGGGTGTGGTGTGTGGTTGTGGGTGTTTGTTTTGTGTGGGTTTTGTTTTGGTTTTGGTGTTTTTTTGGTTTTTTTTTTTTGTTTGTTTTTTGTGGTTGGACTCGATGATCTCAAAGGTCCCTTCCAACCAAGTAGATTCTGTGATTCTGTGATCTTTTTCTTTCGTTCTTTGTCTGGTTGAAAATAATTCCAGAACATCATTTGATATCAAAGATTTCTGTGTAGGCGATACCAAAGGTAGTCTTCATATTATGTCATGCAAGGCATCTGAATTGCTCCAAGTCACATTGTGGAGACTGACTGCTCTCCAGGAGTTGCCTGGGGAAGGGTAACAACTCTTCTTTGAAGTTCAGAGCACTTAACTAATCTGCCTTAAATGCGAACACCTTCCTACCACAAAGCATAAAAGACAAACCATGAGATGCTGTAGGGTAATAGGATGGGCTGCAATATATACTGAGCTAACGGAGGAACACAACACAAGAAAGGAAGATAGAGCTATATTTTTAGCACAGCAATTTATAGAGGCTCCAAAAAAACCCAGATAGCATCCAGCAATTGCAAAAGGGAAAATCAGTAACCGGAACTCTTAGGATATTTTCAGGTACATTTACTGTTTGAGGAGGTTTTGCTTTTAAAATTTTAAAAATTGTTAAATGCATTAGCTTTACTTTATGATTTCCATTGTAGGAACATGTGTTGGATATCTGCCTACTTGTAGCTCTTTTCAGACAGTCAGTTCCCTCCTATTTACCGGCTTTTTATCATTTTAATTACATGATAAATAGTACAGATTACAGATTTTTGCTGATTAATGTTGCTACTGAGGCATTCACTCTTGGAATACAATTACAAGAAAATATGTATTTACTCCTTCTTTAGGACTGCTTAAATAATAAAAAAAAACTTGTCACTTTGTAAATCTCTTAGAAAAACATTTTTATTTTGCCAGATCTTATGTTTCATACAGACGGCATGCATCATGCTAACAGTCAAAATACAGTATCCCTGTAATATCAATATTTTATACACAACCATTTCGTAAGCTATAACCTTGCAACTTAAAACAATGATTCTCTGTCATAATAAAGATAATTAGGGATGAGCATCCCCATTCTGTTCATTTTTGATCTCCTAATCTCTGTAAGTAAGAATATTAAACTCCAGTAATCCACAGATAATATGTTGGGAGTGACTCACCACAGTTGTGCATTGTGATCAAATTAGTTACCCCAGAGGCATTTCTTTTCCTAGAAATGAGAAAAAACAATCCAGAAAAGCAAAAAAAAAGAACTGATTTACACCACGCCCTCTCCCCCCCACCCACCCCCCCCGCCCTTAGTCATCTGAAAACAGCTATCTGTAACAACAAATTTAAGTGTAGTTCTGAATGCTATTCGGGGATTTAATTAATTCTATCACAAAGAAGAAATTAATAGATTACAGAATTTTGACAAGTCAAAAGCAGAACTGAAACCTATTTGGGCACTTTTATTCTAATCTATTGACCATGTAAGTGGGATTTTTGGGCGGGGCTTCACACATATGAAATATATAAAGAAGGGTTTTGAAGATGTGTCATGTATCCTTGTAACTGTGAATATACACACGAATGACCTGTACTGAAGTTCTGAGGGTATTGTCTCATATAAAGCCTGTAAAACTTCACCAAATAACCTGCATTCTCTGAAATTTCTCACTTGTCCAGATTAAAAAATCTCAGTTTCTTCATTGTCTATTTCTAATCATGTTTTCTAAACCTAATTCACTGCTGTTGCTTTCCTCTGGACTCTTTCCAGTTGATCCACATCTCTCCGCCAAAAAGTCCATGTGATACAGCCAGAACCAAGTAGAGTGGAAGGATGGCTTCATGAATCTAACATGACACTCCGATTTGTACATTGACTCTCCATCATTGTATTTATATGTCACAGTATGATGTTTGCTTTTTTCTTCACACCGCTGAGGTGCTTTTAAAAAATGTTCATCTCTCATCCTCAAAACGCTTACTCACGTGCTTAAATTGACTTGAGTTTAAGAGGACAATTCACGTGTGTAAAGCAATGCACATACTTAAACGTTTCGAGGGTCAAGGCCAAATATTCCTGTCAAGGTGTTATAAAACAAACTGAAGAGCCAACTTGAGTCAAACACACAGTAAGCCAATAGCAGAGTTCTCTAATGTAATTAAATCTTTTCTGATCTGCACTTCAGATGTGGAATCTAAATGTACCATTGTATGCAGAACTTAAAACTGTAATATTAATATTGTTCATCGCTGATCTTCTGTTACCCCATGGAGAGAAAGGGGAAATTATTTTATTTTGAATCCAGTTTTGGTTTACTTTTTCAATAACTGGAATATATTTTGATTCACTGACTTGCAATGTTTTATTACGACACAGCAACATTTCCATAGTCAGAGTGAAAGCAGACTACCAATTAAAAATTTTACAGAAATGCTTCTCATATTCTGGTAATAGACTAGGCAACAATGCATTGCTCAAATGAAATGTGTTTTTTCAAATATGCTTCAGGAAAAAAAAATCAAAATAGTATCTAGTGTTCTGTTTCCTTTGATTTTTTCATAATGCAATTCAGCAGTTAATAGAAACTTTAATACTAATCATTCATTTCTTGCTTCATGCTATCTCAAGTGTCTTAATTTGGTAGGTTTTCTTTTTCTTGCTTCATGCTATCTCAGGTGTGTAAATTTGGTGGGTTTTCTTTTTCTTGTTTGTAAATATCTTGTTACCATTTTTATAGACACTGTCAAGAAGCTTTTCTTTTCATTACTGATTTTCGGAATAATTAATTCAAAATGTCTTTTAAAATGGTATTTCTTTTTTATTATTATTATTTAGATGTTTTTACCTATGTGATTATGTAAATAAACATTTAGTTAAAGGTACCATTATTGAACTGCTTTTAAGGATGTTCGGTACACAACAGCTGACCCATCATGATGTGATTACTCATGTTGCCTTCATTTTCATTTCAACCAGAATGCAGGGTTTTCTTGGTCCTATTGTAAGAGCAGAAAAACAATTATTTTATGCATGACTGATGATAGTGATGGAGACTCTATATGGGACACAGCAGGAAGCTGAGAACTGCTTGATGCTTCAAAATACCGTGTACTTACAGCATATTCAAATGTTGTAAACCCTAAGTATACAGCTTAATTTTATTTGTAACTTTAGAATTTCTTATCTGCTGTGTATATTTTTTTAATTCTAATGACACTCTGAAAAAATAATACTTTTCAAAAAATGTATGATGCATCAGTTTTAAAGCACAAATGAATTCTGACTAAGTGGATGCTTTACTAGGCAAACTGGTGTTAGAAGTTAATTGGGTTTGACTAGCAAGTCCAGTTATTGGCACAATTTATAAGCTTTTGCAGAATTGTGACCATTCTGCTATCATACAGTAATATGCACAATGTGAGGCCTGACAGTAAGTGCTTGCTATCTGACAGTAACTAATGAATCCTAGTAAAAAAATTCCTTATAAAATAGACCCCTTTTTGAAATGAAATGTAGTACAAGACTATTTTTCAGGATGCCTGAACATTTATTACATCAGCATATAATTAACTTTTCATTGTCTTTGCGTGCTGTGCCAAATCTGTTACAGGAATGGTCAGTTGTTGCTTCTTTGTGGAGAAAAGAGCTTCCTAGTGGAAAAAAGATTTGTTAGAAAATATTATTATAATTATAATAATTATTCTGCAATTCATTTTTTCTGAAACACAGTGCTATAACTTTAAATCCTAAAGTAGCATTTCATAGATCCTACTGGTACCTCTTGCAATATAATATTTTTTCTTCATGTGCTTGAAGTAATTTCTGCAAATGTTTAAACATGCAGCTGATTTAATCACTTCAGTAGTTCCTTTAGCATCTGGCATAAAGTTGAAATCACTGAAGAAAATTATGCATTTGCACAGTGCTGTGAGATGCATTTTGTTTTTATTTAGTATTAAGTGAGTTAATCTGAAGAAGCATTTAACTACTGTAGATGTAGCCATTACTGGAAAGTGCATGAAGTTTTGCAACTAAATACAGTTTCTTCTAGGAGAAAAATGATTTAATTTCTCACTACCTGTGTGACAACAATGTTTCTAATTCTATGTGGGCATTGTGAGCATTAGAGGTTGGTAATACATTTATCCCCCACTATTTTTTCTTTAATTATCTAAAGCCTGGAAAAACCTACCTCCCTCAAGAGCTTAACTATTGTTAAAATCCCTGTTTTCCTGCAGGATAACTAACTCCTGGCAATTGCCCTGGAGCCCAGAGTTTGCCTTTGCAGGCTCATGCGTGCACATCACACCACCCGTCTCTTCCCCTGACTGCCAATTCCATCCCAATGAGCTGGCAGGGGGCTCAAATTCACATCAATTCTGTTCCGTGATATTTTCATCAAATTGCCAAGCCTTAATTGCATAAGTGGGCTACATATTTTTTTGTGTGCTTGCACACCATTGTAAATAGGACTAGCTACATGATGCTGTCTGTAGGATGTTTTACATTTCAATTTTCTAATTTTTTTTTCTGGGAGATTGCTTTCTAAGCTTTTTTCAGCTTTTCATAAGTTGCTTTTCTAGGTTTCCCCCTCATATTTGCACCAGAGATTTTAGTTTGTCCTTGACTTTACATGTCAAAGAAAGCTGATTTTGTCACTTTATCAGGGAATTCAGATGATTCTCAGAAAATCTGCAGAAGGCCAAGTCCTTTATTGTCTGATTTCACTGGCACTTGGTGGATCACGTGAGTCGACCAAATGTTCTTATAGAGAGGGACTGATTTGCCATCCGCAGCTGTACCTGGAATCGTGGTCCGGCTTCTCCTTCGCTGTGTGTGCTCAAGCCTGAAATCATCTGCCAAGGTGATGCCAACAGCGGTTTTGGTACCACTTCAATGCAGAGGGTCTGGGAAGGGAAGGAGGGGTGTGGGGGTGGGGAGGCTAACTGCTGAATGGGAGAGACTTGAGAACTAGATATAGGAGAAATGCAGTAGGTCTCATGTTCTCTGCTTCTTTTTCTCGTTGACCACTTAGTTCCAACACTAATGTTGTAAAATGTGTTATCATGGTTTTTCTCTGGCACAACGTTTCTGAAGCCGTAAGGGGAGTAACCAGATTGCAGTTACAGTTTAGGTGAGGAAAAAAACTGACCTGCAGATTCTGACATTGATGTTGAAGATGAAATCAAAGACAGTGTTTGCAATTTGCTTTTAATGCACGTAGTAAGCATTTAATAGATCCTCAGTGTAAAGTTCTGAAATAGAATTATTTACAGCCATCTTTAGAAGTACAGTCACAGTTATCAGCCACCCTTTCCAAGCCACATTAAATGGGAGGTGGGGGATTTTTTTGAATGCTGATCTAATAGTAAAATTTCAGGAAACTAGCTTATATAAAGCTTAAACACAAGGCTAGTTTATCTAAAAGTTTTCTTATTCCATTACACTGAAAATACATCACTAAAATATAAAGGGTCTATATCCTGGTGAAAAATATAATTATTCCTAAGGAAACTTTTTATTTTGCACCAGAAACAGTCAGTCATATTTTGAATCTAGATTTCTGAATAGCCAAAGGTCTAGGTGTGCTCCACTGTCTACAGCTGGCTGTGGGTGAAGAAGCTACTGCTGCCCTGTTACCTCTGGTTGCCTATCACTAACTTTTCAAGTGAATATAGTTACACCACAAAATCTTTACTACTTACTTTCAACAGAGGGTTGAATGGAATGAAATGCTGAGCTGAAACATATGCTCTGATGCTAAGTATTGATTTTTAACTGCAAGAAATTGTTAATTAGTCCGTTTCCATGGCAATACGCAATAGCAACCCATAACTTTTCAGTGGTTAGTAACTGTTTTTCTTTGTCTTTCTACATTTCCTTGAAAATTTAGTAGTTCTGCTGACCATAGTTCAGAGTTTCCAAGTCAGTCATCACTAGGTAGTTTAGTAATCCAAAGAAAGACCCCATCAACTGGCTGGTTTAGACAATGGTATTAGACACCTCCTGAGAAGACCATCTCTCCCAAGATACTCCAGACCAAGAATCATAGAATCATAGAATCACAGAATGGTTAGAGTTGGAAGGGACCTTAAAGATCATCGAGTTCCAACCCCCCTGCCATGGGCAGGGACACCTCCCACTAGAGCAGGTTGCTCAAAGCCCCATCCAGCCTAGGCTTGAACACCTCTAGGGATGGGGCATTCACAGCTGCTCTGGGCAACCTGTTCCAGTGCTTCACCACCCTCACAGTAAAGAATTTCCTCCTAATATCTAATCTAAATCTCCCCTCTTCCAATTTAAAACCATTACCCCTTGTCCTGTCACTACATCTCCTGACAAAGAGTCCCTCTCCGGCTCTCCTGTAGGCTCCCTTCAGATATTGGAAGGCTGCTATGAGGTCTCCCTGGAGCCTTCTCTTCTCCAGGCTGAACAACCCCAGCTCTCTCAGCCTGTCTTCATAGGAGAGGTGCTCCATCCCTCTGACCATCTTCGTGGCCCTCCACCGGACCCATTCCAACAGGTCCGTGTCTTTCCTGTGTTGAGAACTGCAGAGCTGGACACAGTATTCCAGGTGGGGTCTCACGAGCGCAGAGTAAAGGGGTAGAATCACCTCCCGCGACCTTCTGGCCACACTTCTCTTGATGCAGCCCAGGATGGGGTTGGCTTTCTGGGCTGCCAGTGCGCACTGCCGGCTCATGTTGAGCTTCTCATCCACGAGCACTCCCAAGTCCTTCTCCTCAGGGCTGCTCTCCAGCCATTCTCCGCCCAACCTGTATTTGTGCCTGGGATTGCCACGTCCCAGATGCAGGACCCTGCACTTGGCCTGGTTGAACTTCATGCAATTTGCATGAGCCCACCTCTCAAGCCTGTCCAGGTCCTTCTGGATGGCATCCCTTCCCTCCAGCATGTGGACCATGCCACCAAGCTTGGTGCCGTCGTCAAACTCGCTGAGGGTGCACTCTATCCCACTGTCCATGTCTCCGACAAAGAAGCACTCAGTGACTTCAAGAAGCAATTCAGTCTTATAAAGTAACATTCATCTTATTTTCTGTTTTCATTCACTGCTTAAGGAATACTTTATGGACCATATTCCCAGGCAGTACTGTCCTAAAAGAAAAATAAATCCCAAACACTGATCCGTAACCGTATAGCAGGATAATTTTCTTATCATTCCCATCTGTGCTCTTGGACATGTATCTTGAAGTTTTGCTACATGGAAATTTTTATAATTTTATTCTGAGTCCTGCATGGAGAACTCAGTGCTTCTGGACATCTGAGAATGTTCAGAAAAGGAAGTATATTAAAAGAGCAAGACAAAGAAATTAGACTGAAGAACCCGACTAGACAGGGGGATTCTTTGTTCCTTTGCAGTCACTGAGCAAACAAGGTGTTACGCAAACCAGGAAGTGCTCTTTTCAGTCAGTCATGTTTTAAAGTAATTATTGACTTTTCTCCTTGCTGCTGTTTATGTGGAGACACATGGCACTGTATTTCTATGGCGCATAAATTGTTTTCGTGAAAAATCACTGTTAACCTCTTCAGTGCTGTGGGGATAGAAGGATGACCTAGCAGTGGCAACAGCTTTGCATAAATTGTTCATTCATTTGGATGGAATATCAAAATGTACAGTAACCTATACATCCACCTGCATCAGAGGAATACACTTCACATGCCCATTGAGTACATCACATAGCACTGAAGTGATCAGAGTGACAATCACTGACTACATCATTTGCCCTACTGTCATATAAACGTACTCAGATTATTCAATAATTTGGTTTGGGGGTTCAGGTAACATATAACAGTATATACGCATGTTATTGAAGGTGCATGCTAGAAGGTATTATTATGCCCCTTTGATGCAGTGTTGTTGTTAGTGTAATGAAGTATAGCTCTGAGCCAAGTGAAGACGTATGTCTTAATACCAGCTCACAATTTAAACCTTTAAGTAAACTCTATATCCTTTCTCTCAACGATTTATCATGACTATCATGGGTGCTAGCAGTACCCAAGGTTTGAATGGTTCCTGCATAACTAGTCAGAGTGGCATTTGGGGTTTTTTGCAAGAGTGAAGTCCTGGCTGGCTGCCCAGCCTTCCCTCTCTTTTCCTGGGGGTTGGAACTGTCAGGGGATTCCCCAATAACAATCAATGACCTGCTGGCTCTTCTGGCAGCGTGCCACCAAGTTGTGAAACTGCTGAGAATTACATGTCCTGATTCACCCTCACATATGCCAGGGAGCTTCCAGCCAGGAGAATATTCTAACCTGTTAAACAAAGATAATGCACATATTCTACTTCCAGTCAACCATTTTTTCCCCCCTTTTTAACACAGGGCAAAATACGTGCTTTGGCTGTTGGACTTTTACGCAAGCACATGCTGAGGTCTCTTTTCATGTTGTTTTACTGATTCACTAGGGATTTTGTGTAATATCTTTCACACCATTTCTTGTTTCATTTTCATGTGAATACCAACAAAATCTTAATTCAGGCTCCAGCTTTTTGGATTTGTTTTAATGCTAAACAGTTCTTGGCAGATTTTAATCAAAGGTGATGATAATGATAGCATTTATTTTACCTCACCCTTCATTTCTCATTTTAGCTATTACTTTCAACTGTCTTGAGGCTACAAACGTTAACTTGTCATACTCTGTATACAGGTCTTCTTTGCACTTAATTTTTTATGCTACTTACTATGCAGGATTAACATTTATGTAAATAAGAGTATAATGAAATATTTTGCTTGGACTAGGACTAAGATTCCTCTAAAATTTGGTTTGAAAACCTCATATGACATAACGTATGACATATGAAAGTGTTCTAGGAGAAGACTGAGCTATAGACGTTCATAGAGATTTAATAAGATTTTCTGCTGTGGAAGTTAACATACTGTCTTAGAGTTAATCATGCCTAAGGCCTAGTTAGGTAATTTAAAAAGGTTCCAAAAGATTTTCCTTGTTGAATTATTTTACAGTTTGCTAACAAAATCATAGAAATCTTTGAACCATTTTAGGTGTAGTAACTATAGGTCATAGATAAAGCAGGATTTAATATATAGGTGAATCAATCTGTAGCCTTGTACGGACACTCAGTCACACATATCTAGGATTATTTTTAACTTTTTTTAGAACAACTGCAAGTGCTGCAAACACTTGCATTTAATCCTTTCAAATAATTCCTTCTTATATCCCTTAGAATGAAAATTCTCCAAAGATTTCTAACACATTTTATTATGGGTTCATTTCTGGTACAATTTTGAATTTTAATGCACAGGTTAACATTTTTATGGTTTTTTAAACTGCAAAAAAACTTTTTGAGAGACTCTTCAGTAATTGTAATCCTAAAGATTCATGCATTATATAACACCTTTTAACAAGTCAAACAAATATTTCTGCACTTGTAAACAAAACATCATGGTAACTCTCCATTTTCAGTCTCATCATATATACAAGAAGAGACATAGTAACTGATTTAACAATATAAGTGAGTAGCAAGCCTTCATTATCTAGACACGATCTTTAAACTTATGTGATCATAACAGTATTTTTTTTATCAAATCGCCCTGATACCAACTGGAGTTCTGAGTATTGAATCAGTTGCCGAATATGATTCAGCGGATGGTGGTAAAGGATGAGATTCTTCACAATGTGTTCATTAAATGGCTGCTTCAGATCTCTCAGCTATTGCCAAATATTTGCTTCAAAAATCACATCTAAAACAGTTCCTGTTTGTTTAAAACTCATTTTACAACAAGTGTTTTAAAACTGATCTAACAACAAGCAGCAGGTGATCTTACACTTTTGGTGAATAAAAGATGGCTCACTGAAGTTGGTTTGTGCTTCTCTAAAGAAGTTACCTACAAGTGGATGAACAAGACATGTATGTGTAAACACATCTTTTCTCCTTCTGAACCAGCAGAATGACTAATTTCCAGTTTAAAATGGAATGATAACTTGGATGAAACCGTATTGAAAAGACTGGGTAGCATAAAACTAATCCATTAACTTTAGTTAAAACTGTGTTCTCAGATTAAAGGAAGTATTTGTCCAAAATTGTTCAAAAGCTTTGAAGTCATTTAGATGATTTCACTAACATTTCAAGATTTATTGCAGATATGTCTGTCTTTAATAATTGTGTATTTTGCCTTTTTTATAATTGAGTGAAGCAAACACTAATTTGTACTTTAAAAGAAAATAAGGTGGAGTTATTCAAAGTAACCATTCTCCCACTTTTATTATTCTACCATTTTCATGTATTCAGATTAAAAACCTATGAAACACACAAATTAAAATATAAAAACCCCACAAGCTGTGTTTCTAAGTGGTGATAAAAAATGTAAACGTGGACTCTGCAAGTAGTTTCCTTCAAATATTTCCAGACTCCTTGTGTCAGATTTTGGCTAGCCATCTAGTGAAAAGTCAGGTGTGTAAAATCCAAAGTTCTTCTAATGTCCTGATTCATGTTGCAGGTGTCAGACTGTGTCTTGAACACAGGAGGAAGAGCAAATAGTGTACTCTGCACCATATGTTTTCCCACCGACCTCATACTTTGTTCCACCCAGAGGCGTTTACCTGTGAGTGCATAGGTCCGTGACTTCATTCTTCTCCATATGGCAGAGTTGATCAGAAGTAGATGGCAACAGGCTTTTTCAAGTTGCCAGCCTTTTTTTCTCCTTTGAGTCAAACTTCCTTCCTGGTACTGTTCCTTGCATCCAGATTTGCCCCAGGTGATCTCACATTGGAAGATCCAACGGAGAAAAGTTCTTAAAGATACCTATTAGTTCATGCAGTAAAGCAAGTAGTATCTACCTTTTTTTTTCACTTATTATTCTGGCAAACACTCACACACACAATTGAAATTCACATTTGAATTGAGATTCCATGTATCTGCATTGAGACCAAAGCAAATGATTAAGATCACCTTGCAACATGCTGAAAAGAGAAACCTTAATGAAAATCCTGAACTACTCTAACGTACTGTGATACACACTACATTGTAATAATTGGGTGTATGAACAAACTGAATGCAACTGTATTGCTGTTTTGCTGTCACTAACAGAGATGGCATTAAATACCTCAGCAGCTTTACACATTGTATCTCTGTTACTAATACTAATATCTACACAGCAACCCAGAAGCATAATTACTTTGCCATCACCACTCCCATTATACCATATGAAAGAAAAATGAGACCCTAGCTTTTCTATATTCCAGGCATCACAATATCATGAACATGAAGCATAACTGTGGAACTGAGAAAACATATTGAATAGAATACAAATCAAGAGCTCAATGACATAAGCACAGCTCCTTCATGTGCCAGCAGTGTATGTCCTCTGTGACGACTTGCACATGATCTGAGCAAAATGCACTTTTATTTTCAATTGCGCTTTGCCCAGCAACACTGATATCAACGAGCCTGACTGGTGGTTATCTGAAGGTATGTGGCATTTATTGACATATCATGGATGTTGCCCATGTAGCTTGGACAGATTTTTAACACTTTTAGAACATCTACCCCAGTATCATATACTAACCACATGTCAGGTTATTCTGAAAATATGCTATTACCTATTCCAAAAGCACATGCATGCCTAGTAACTAACATCCCAAGTCACACAGCAAGGCTGCCTTGCAGTTATAATGCTAGGCCATGCACTTTTTTGTTTACGATCAGATCTGTAATTTCTCTTAACCTCACTGGGCATTCTGTATGCGTGACACGATGTAAATTTTCCTACAATGGTAAAAGATCCTATTTTCTGCTGAGTAATGATACCATTGCACTGTGTGTTTGTGCATGTGAGTGTGACACAAAATCTGCCTCAAAAATTCAACTGGGAGTTTCTTTGTCTGCACAGGTGACAGTACAGGTGCAATATAACATAATATAGCATATAGCATAGCATGCTATTCATAGAATAATTTACCATCAGCCATGTTAGAGGTCAATGCTAATTAAGCAAATTGTTCGTATCTGTAGTTAACTACTGGAAAGGCTCAGAAAAACCCACCAAGAAACCATTTTATTCCCTCTCCCCCCCTCTTTTTTTCTTTTTTGAAGGAAAGAATAAATGATAGTTATGGTACAGCTAATGCAGTGACAAGGACTGTCGAGCTGCATTTCTTCAGTTATCATGAGCCCAGGTGTTAAACATGGAACATGACACCGGTGCACACCATGCAGTGAGGCAGAGGCACTGTATGCTGACAGAGAATCAATAATGAAGTGGAAAAGACAATGACACTCTGTGGCATTGTCTCTCTTCCTGACAGATCTGTTCAGCCCCAGAAGTATTAATTCAGTTGCTTCAGTAGCACCAGACTCTTTGATTTCATTCAGAAGGCAGCACTCATGAGGAGATTGAGAGCGGCATCTATAATGCGTAAATATGTTTCACGGTATTTTCTTTGTAAATAGTTAGTTATCTAAATTGCTGTTACAACTGATGAAGTCATATTGGGTTCAAATCTTTTCTTCTCAAAGATAGCCATTTCTGCAGCAGAAATCCAATTTTAAGTCAGAGTTCTCCCTTGGCTTGACTTCATACTTGAGCATGTTATGGAGAATCTAGTGACAAATTCAGTTAAAAGTTAATTAATTCAGTTTAGACAAATGAGATAAAGGGTGGTGGACAACCAAAAAAAAAAAAATATGGAACTATGTTACTAGTTACTATATAGTGACAGAGAAAGTTGCATTTGCTCATTTTTCTCTCTTTTCTCTCTATACATTGTAAAGACCACTCTAAATGTACAATGCTCTCTACTCTTTGTTCACCACTGAAAATACAGCTCCTCTCAATATTAATTTACTTCCATGTCCAAGTTTCCCCCAAAATGTCAACACCCATGTATTGAGAAGTGTCAATCATCAAATCCAAACAAGGGAAGACCTGAGTAATATGCTGGTAAAACACATCTGAAGCATTTGGGCTGGAAGAGGTTAGGCATCTTCTGCCATCGGTGTTTACTTTTTCTACAGATAAATAGAGAACTTGAGTGTATTCTTTTTTAGTTTATACAACTTTCAGAAGCTAACGTTAACTACTTAAGTTTTAGATCAAAGTACCTAAACCACATTTAATTTTCATTCATTGAATTTTCATCAATGTAATGGGCATTGAATGTTCTCAGCATTTTTTTAAAATTAAGCTATTTACAAAGGTTATTTAATCTTTATTTATGTGTCTGGCATAAAGCCTTTGGCATGGTCCCCCAGAACATCCTTCTCTCTAAATTGGAGACATATGGATTGGATGGGTGGGCTGTTTGGTGGATGAGGAATTGGTCGAATGGTCATATCCAGAGGGTAGTGGTCAACAGCTTAATATCCAGATAGAGATTTGTGACAAGTGATGTGTCAGGGGCCCGTACTGGGACCAGTACTGCTTAATATCTTCATCAATGACATAGTGGGATCAAGTGCACCCTCAGCAAGTTTGTGGACAACACCAAGTTGAGTGGTGCGGTTGGCACACCTGAGGGATGGAATGCCATCCAGAGGCACCTGGACAGGCTTGAGAAGTGGGCCCGTGTGAACCTCATGAGGGTCCACAAGGCCAAGCGCAGGGTCCTGCACCTGGGTCAGGGTAACCACCAGAATCAAGAAAGGCTGGGGCATGAAGGGATTGGGAGCAGCCCTGCCAAGAAGGACTTGGAGGTACTGGTAGGTAAAAAGGTGTACATGAGCTGACATTGTGCACTTGCAGCTCAGAAAGCCAACCGTGTCCTGGGCTGCATCAAAAGAAGTGTGGCCAGCAGGTCAAGGGAGGGGATTCTGCCCCCCTACTGTGTCTTAGGAAGTGTACTTACAGGGAAACTTTTAGAAATAATCTGGGATGTAAATGTGATTTGTGATAGTGAATCATACAGGACGTTAATATTCTACTCTTGAAAGTATTGTTTTATATTGAACTAAATTCCAAAGGCCAAAGTTGATGAAAATGCGTACAAAAACTTCGTACGGCTATCAGTACAAAATAAATCTGAAAAATGTGTTTGAATGAACTTCTGCTGAAAAATCTAGGGAGGGAATGTGAGTTTCAGCCAGTCATAGAAACTTTATTTAAAGTTGAAGGACACACTTATGTTCTGCAGGCAAGTTAAGATCCTGTCTCGCTGCTGTTTTAATTTTAGTTGAGTATACTTATTTTCTATATTGAAAATACATTCTAATGTGGAAAGAGAATGTCCACAGAGGGACCTGGTTGGAAACAGTATTTCCATTAAAGCCATTCTTGGACTTCTCTGTGAGTGAAGCTGCCTTAATGAAGCCTTGTTCTATAAGAATTCAGAGCTCTTAAAACCTATAATTCTCTTTCTCATGCTAAATCAGGAACTATGCAAGACATGCCAAAATAAGATGCCATTTTGAAATGTGAGTGTGTACAAGAAATGGATGTTTGCACAATTTTGTGAATGTGACTCTATTTAATGGAGGAAAAAAACATCACTGTTCACATCAGTAACTCCTTTTTTAAAAAATCATTTTGCCTTTATTTACTTTTAAAGGAATCTCAAAAAATGCCTGCAGCAGGACCCAGTGATAGGAAGAATTAAGATCACATTGGAGACAGGGAAAGACAGAGAAGGGAAGCGGAGAGGAAGTGTGACGTGCTATCATTTTCCTCTTGAATAGATAGATTGTCTTTTCAATAAGCACTCATATGTTTAATGTATAAACTATTGAAAATTTGAAGCCACCTTATGAGCAAGCACGTACAATCTTAATTGTTGTAACAGATAAACAACTATTGCTTACAGACTCTGAAGGCTGGGTGTACTATGCATAGCCTCATGTTACTCTGACAAGGGTTTCATGTCAAACTGGGGAAATTACATTGTCCCAGATTTTCTCCAACAAGACATCACAGTAGATTATCTGGCTGCCACCACTCATCAGGCTGCAGCTGCTCCCCTGCTCTGTTTGTCTGAACCAGCTCCCTACATCTCTGCTGTAGTCAGACGGGATGCAGACCGTGCTGGGAAGCAGGTTGGATTAGCAATAATAAGGAGGCGGATTGAGCAGCCAGTAGAGTCAAACATGACCGGTGGTGCAAATCCAGGCTCACCCAGGCTTTTGTTTGCTGCTTCGGTACAAGGGCTGGTGGGGTTTATCCATCACAGCATTCAAAAAAGAGTACATTGATGGTTTTGACCTCAACATTATCCCTTTGGTTTAACTTTGACCTCCTAATTTTGCACCAAAGGGATGTGGTCCTGCTTGAGCATGCCAAGAATTGAGAATGTAGGGAGTCCTAACAAGAATTTTGTGGCAATGTGTAGAAGCAGTGTATTGCTGGAAAAATGCTATAGACTCTCTCTACTTTAAAAGGTTTCATAATTCTGCAGCTGTATACAAATGATCCATTTTGTTAATCTGAATTCCTAGGGTCATTAAAATTTTTTTCTCTCCTCTCTGAAGTAGTTTATTACTTTGAGAGAAAAAAAATCAGTTTAAAGCCAGGTAAGGGAGGAAAGCTGACAAAAACATAAATTAGAGGAAGAACTTAATTTAAAAAGTGTCAAAAAGGATAGATAGTCTTAGTTCAATAATAAAGCCTGGTTCAAGAGCCTTCTATCTTTAAATAAAGCATTCAAGCACTCTATTACCTGTATACAACCAATCTTTGATTTCCAATCTAAGCCTATTTTTGCTTCTTATGTGATTAGCATACAAATGCAACAAAAAAAATGTGGCTACCCTGGTGACACCTAGGACATGTTTTTGACTTTCATGTCAGCGTCAGTGAGAGATTCTGTATGATTTTGAAGGTGAGTCTTGCATAAAAACCTCCTGTTTTGCTTGAATCAAAATATCATCACCGCTGAGTCAGGTTATATCTACACTTCCCGGAATATTTCATGCTGTGCCTTGTGCTGCTTTACAGCGACACCAAAGAATTTTTAAGAACTTGACCTTTTCTGGGCTACCATACCGTGGGCTGTTGATGAATACTTACTTAAGTCACACGTGTGCAAACAAGGCAACTGTACTTGGCAAGTAGAAACTTTATTCACATTTGCATAAGCAACACTTATTTTCTGTAGGATTCAATGCTTCCTGGAGTTCTCCCTGACAGAATATCCCTCAGGGTAGTACCTATATGTTACAGTCCATTCTGGGACTCTCATTTCAAGATAATATGTTTCAGTATATTAAAAGCAGCATGCTACAAAGTTGAGGAGAGAGTTATATTGTGCATTATTTTTTGATAAACATTTTGCTGCTTCTGATATTAAACACTAAGCATAAATTTGCCTCCCAAGCCATAGATCAGCAGCAGCCTGTAGAACCAGTGATCACGACTACTATGCCAAGACAAATCTGGGTTAACTCTATTGGAGTCAGCTAATTTCCTTTGAATATACATTGATTTGCAGTGAGAGCAGTATGTTACTCAGTACATTCATCATAATCAAAATAAGAACAGTAATCCTTTTTGTAATTCCACAACTTGGTGTAGAGGAATAAGGGTAGCTTGAAAGCCAGATATGTTGTCCACCACTAACAGACAAACAAAGTAAGTCAGTACAGATAGTAAGAACTGTGAATTCCTTCGTCCTAATCCATGCCATCAGATTGCTTTTCACATAGTGGGACCAGTTGTAAGGAGGAGAGGTGCATAATTATATCTCTGTGGTTTCTGTTGGCTTTCTGCTGAAATTGAAAACAAAGTTGCCTGTTATGATGGTGAGATTTGTGGGGTCTGCCATACGTTGTTTTGAACTGGACTAAGACAGCAAATATATTTCACATAGATCATGCATTGAAATTGTTCCTTTTCAGTACTGAGAGCAGTGGGGTCTGAGAAGTTTGCAAATAACTCTAATCTTCAAATCTCACAAAAAAAACCCACCCCAAAATTAAAGTTGTTGGCTATTTGGTTATTTAATTATCTTTATAGCAACAGCTGCATCATTTGCAAACACTCAAATCTGATTAAAATTAAAGATACTGAATTTACTAGCCAAATATTTCAGACTAATGATCACTGAAATGGCGGTTAGCCAAAAAATTTAACAATTTAATTTCTGGTAGTGCATACTGTTTGAGTTCTCTAGGATCCAGTGCCTCATTAATATTTCATTTGTGATGAGTTTCTGAAGTTCTTTGTAGCTAAGTTTGAACATCATTAAGCTGGTTACTCCGCATTTTTTCTCATGAGAGAAATTGTCTCTTGGGGGTTGATAATTGACTACTTGTGTTCATCTCTGAGGATGTTCAAGGTCTTCCAGGTTCTTTATAAGCTGCCATTTGTGTCTCTCTGTCATTTTTGTTGTTCTAAGACAAGCTGAGTGTCCAAATGGACTTGTGCTCTTAAGAGGCTCAGCTGCACTGAGGTGACAGCTCTCTTGAGGGAATGCTGACACCCACACTTCAGAAATACATCACTTGGTGTGGGGCTACTTTCTCACTTTGTCTCTAGTCCATCTTGTTAAGAAATGTAACTGAGAAAGTCATTGTCTTATACAAATACCTAGGTCAAATAGCATGCGTCAGTTCTACCTAAGTTTTATTTAGATGGCCATATTATTGTTGCTCTCTGCTTTTGCATCACTTTCTTTACCAAATCACTTTCTTCGCTACATCACTTTCTTTGCCACAATTTTGTTCTTTCTTTTGCTTTGACTATCTCTTTGTTCCTCAGATGAGGAAATTTATATGTGTTTCTGTGTGTGTACGCAGACTTACTGACATTATAAGATGCTCTTAGAAAGAGGCAAAGAGGTATTATTAATACAAAATTCTGAATACTGAATAATGACTTACTTATCTAATTTTCATTGAAGTAGTTCAGAGTTTTTCCTAAACTCATGAGGCTCTTTCTCTCTTTCCCTCCTCTCCTTGGAGAGAGAGGTGAGGGAGAGCATCTGTCATTCGCTTCAGTGGTCAGTGCAGCCCAAACCACGACATCACTTCAATCCTTTTCTTTTTCTTTATTTCATACACCATTTCATTTCTCAAATAGTTTCATTTCCAGAGATTGTAATTTTTAACACTGTAACATTCTCTCATTGGTCCTGTAGTGCACCATGATAATTTTGGTTGAAGGAACTGATGCTGACAGAGGCACAAACATGAGAAAATGCTCAGTATTTGCAATGGCAGTCTAGCAAACATGTATGTGATTTTCAATAGACTGAGATGTGCTAGTACCTTGACAACACTTTATTGCATGCACTGAAAGTAAGATTTTACAAGATTATCATATTCTGACGTGATATTTATTGCCTGGCTGCAGAATGCTTACCTAGACTTTTATCTGTGTATGTCCAATTCTGGTTTTATTGTCCTTATATTTTAATAGTCTTTGCAACCCCTCTGTGTGAGGAGGAAGGAAGAGAAATGGAGAGAAGAGGAAGAAGAAAGAGCATGTGTAAAGCCAGCAGGAGAAAGAATTTCTTCAGTGTGGGTTTTTTTTCTCTCCATTGTTTCTTCTGGTTTTTTTGGGTTTTTTTTTGCCAAGATTTTGCTTATGGTGGTAGAGCAAAATGCTTTATGCATTTACAATACTTACAATACTTTTGCTCTGCTCTGTCCTTACCCAGTTTACAATGAGCTTTACGCTTACTCTTTGCCATTGCACTAGTCATTGTTTGGGGCTAGCAAGAAATGTTTCCCTCAGTGCTGAAGATGTAGATGAGCCTTCTCTTTTCTGCAGGGATTAGATGCGTGAATGATAAAGTTAGGTTCAGATGAATAGGTGACAATGTCTGGGAGAGATGTTTGTTTCTCTCTCTAGTGTGTCATAAAAAAAAAAAAAAAAAGCTTGGAAAAAACATTGAGGGCTTGTGATGCTCATACTGGCAAGAGACAATCAAAGCACACTGCTGCAGTGGGACTTAGATGACTTTATCTTGTTCTCTGTAGTGCCAGCTCGTTATCCAATATAGCAGTTACCTACCTGTGTAATTCATGCCTCCCACCTAATCATACCATCCTATATCTCACTTGTGAATTTCCCATTCACCAATATCGTATAAACCAAGTCTGTAAGTCAAACGGACTCTGAGAGGACTGGTTAAGGAAACAATGTCTTGGAGGGTACAGATGACATCTGGGTGGCCTTCCCAGATGCATTACTAAGTTTATGGCTTCAGTAAGCTGCAATCTTGGCATCTAAAGGTGCTGCATGGTGAGGTTCTCCAGTTGCTAGTATCTTGTAGCATCCTGCATTGTTTGTGGAGACACCACCACTTTTTACTGCACAATAGGAAGAGCATCATCTCTCTATTAATTAGAGAAATAAAAATAAATGTGCCCAGGTTCTTAGTAGTGGAATATTTTAAGCAGAATAAGAGCCTACTTTCAGTCTGAATAGCAAAGTTTTGTACTGAATGCATAGTTAATAATAGTAATTTTTACATTTACAGTAAATAAGGCAAGTTTGTAAATATAATAACCCGCTGCATGAATACAATACCACCATGAATAGAATGTAGAACAGAAAAGAGGGTTAATAAGGCAGACATTATAGTAAGTATAGTTTTATGTGTAAATCAAAAGATCTAAAATGTAAAAAATTACCATGCACGAGATTCAGCAGTAGAAACAACAGACCTTTAATCTAAAGTACACTAATGCAGCTCAAGTATAATCAGGGTTGAATAAATATTCATCACCTGTACTTTATTATACTGTATTCTGAAGAAGGTGGTACAGAAAAAAATACAGGGATATATTAAAATTCAGGTTTTAGTTTTGGGAGCTAGTTCAAGTCATTCATTTATATGCAGCTTTACAGCTAAGGGCTGACCAGTATTGCTGCTCAGAGAATGTGCAGTTCTGTCAAAGTCAAAATGCTTCAGTAAAGTGGTGAGTTTTGCATGAATTCTATTTGAAAGGGAGAGGTGTGGAGGGAAATTCCATTTCTGTCAGAACAAAAAAGGTTAAAACATTAACTTCAAGCTGATTTTTCTTGTTGACATTTGGTATTGTGCCCTAATACAAAATAACACAGTTGCAACTGAATTCTGAATAATCAGAAATTAGCATTTGAGGTTTTGGTTGTGTTAGCCTTTGCTTTGGTTTGGAAAAGAGCTATACTTAAAATCTTAAACTTATTTACATAGTTTTAGTGAGCTCTTCAGATGAAAATAAACAGCCATCTGACCTTACAATAATAAAATTGGACTCTTTCTCAAGGCCTGAGAAAACATTTCTTTTATTTTTATTATTTTACAACAATGTTGCCCTTTTCTTAATTCTAATTTCCTGCTGTAGTTCCAGTATCCTCTTTCTACTGAGTAACAGCAAATACCTTGCACATTTTAAGTCTGCTTTCTGCTCAGGTACAGAGAACATGGACAATAGAACTGAGGTTGCTGAAGAAAATCAGGCAGGAGTCCTTTATAAAGTTCACCTGGTACCATGCCATGGAAAGCCCTTCTTATTCACAAGTCGGCTAATAATAATTAGAGTGAAGCACAGAGAGAATAGTCGAGTGCTGATCCAGTCTAAAGTTGTTCACTGCTTTCTAAACCCCTACAGATAATGAAAGCATGATTCATCTTCTGAAGACTGGCATTTGCTTATAGGTAAGGCCATTGGGAATTTGGCGTTTTCATTAAACTGAAATTCCTGAAGGAAGGGATTTATTCCCTGTGGCTTCATCACCTCAGTTCCTGCACTGACTAAGTGAAGTCAAAGACTGCATAAAACACCAGCTGAGGATGATTTTCATGGCTTTACGTTTGTGCTTGCAGCCACTTTGGTTTCATGTGTTTCAGGCTGATTATTTCTGTAAAGTGTCAAGTAACATCAACAATTACTAAAGTTATTCACACTTAATCATTGATTTCACTCATTGGTGAAAGCTCCCCTCACAGGGACCCTTGAGGAGCTGAAGTGAGATACCTCATAAGAATATTGTTTCTTTCAAATATTCTATTCTTCTGAGCCTCAGTTAATTATACCTGTGTTACTACAGTTGCCTTAACTCAAAGGTAGTTGACTGTGAATAAAGCTCATAGCTTTTCCTAAGGTGAAAGTAATTAGCTCAGAAACAAGTAATTTCCAGGTAGGGAGGTGAAAACCCTATGAAAATAATTGATGATAGGACTACAGGTAGAAACCAGGTCATCTAGTTATTGGTTCTCCACTTAAAACATGAGATTATTCTTCCTTCTGTGCTTTGAAATGTCATCCCATTCATCAAGTTAAATATACAGTGGATTAATGATACAAATGTGTTCTAGCCTAATTATTTCCCTTTTGAGGTTCTGTCATTGTAAATGACAATATTATTTCAGTAAGCTTTCATATTCTTTGTAACAATAACAAAAATTTTGGACAATATTACAGATATTCATCAGACCCTTTTAATGTAGGTCTGATTTACAAATTGTTTGTTTCCTTTCTTCTATAGATAGATGAACGTATTATTGGTGAATAAATGTTTCCATTATTCAATTATTTGTATAGATAGTCAAATAATGTTTAATTATGTGACCTATTCACATTTTTCCATCAATTGATACTAAAATACTCATGAGTAATTATTTTCATTATTCAAGCAGCTCTTTAAATGATCAAACAATATTATTAAATATTATTAAATTCAGTAATAACCAGCAAATGAAGCAATGAGTATTAGAGTATTGTTTTTCATTATTTTCTTCCATGCATTTACCTACGCCATGAACCTGATTTGAGTTGTTTTCTGTAAAAGTAAAATCTTTTGTATGTTCACACCATAATTCATCTTCATTTTGACACTAAGATAAACTCAGACCAAGGAATAAACCTAATGGACTGGAGGAGAAGTCCTCACTTCTCCACTGTTGGTATGGAGGTTGACTATTTCCTCTGAACCATGATTCTGCCAGTGGTTTAGCATATGCTCTTTTTTCTCCAATATGAATAGACTCCAAATATTTGTATTTTAGTGATGTTAATGCTATTAGTTGGAATTTATTATTCAGCCTAAAGGCAGATTAATTTGCAAGTTATAATCTTTCTTTTTTTTCAAGACATTTTTCTGGATTTTTCCACCTCTACTTTTATTTGGTATATTTTGTTTTCAGACTGACATGGTATTCAAAACCACTGCTATAAATATGAAAGAATATTAGTATAGGCACAAGAACGCTGCAGTGCACTTGACAGATGGAAAAGGTTTATGGTGAATCTATCATTGCCCTATGGTGGAGAACAACACTGTTCATAGATTAATGTTCATTTTATTACAGCCATATCTTACCCTCAATCTGTGTGTGGAACTCTCTCTGAAGTCATTTTGATCTGTGTGCATCAATCAAGGGTACTATATGACACTTAGGGCCACATTTTCAAATGTTGGCACTTGGCATCTGGAAATCCTGTATCTTGCATGCCCAAAATATTTATTTATATGTGCAAATATGAGTGGTTACAGGATGTTTTAGTGAGTGAGATAGTTAAGCTGGTGGGTTTGAAAAATTCACTGATTAACTATCTGAGTTAAGTTCAGGCACAGGCTTAAACCAGGTGTGCCTGATTTAAAGCAGTTTTACAATCTTTCCATTCACAACTGCATTGATAGCCATTTCTACCAGGCTGTATCATTTTACAAGGATATTGCAGTCCTCTAGGTGTGTAGTTCAGGATAGTATCTATTGTACAGGAGTTATATATACATATGTGGTTATATATAAACCCAGTTAGCAATACCACAGTTCTGAACTAAATCTTTGGGCTCTGTGAAGGCTTATGTTAACAATTATTCTTAAGAGTTTGGTAAAATTTGAGAATCTGACAATTTATATTGTTTAGATGCAAGTAACTGCTGTTTATCACCATTGCTGATAACTCAGACCTAAGATAATATCGGTAGGAGTCCCTGAAACAAGTCTGTCGTAATCTCATACTTTTTAGCACAGTCAAATGAAAAAACATTTCTGTCCACACTTGCTCAGTATGACCTCTACGCTTTTTGAAATCAGCAATGACATAGGATTGCATTCTTCTAAATTGATATTATTAGAAAAGTCCTCTAACTATTGAGATTTGAGAAAAAAATAATTTACCGTCAATATAATTTCCTGTATCTCCCTTTGTGATGCTGTAATGAAGTTATTATAGTTTGGCCCTTCAGCCTATGACAGATTGAATTTTCCATGACTTGATGATGTGACAAAGTCATTGCTCAAAGGCAAATATACTTTGTAACTGATACACTAATGCAAATTAATTTATACTTCAAGTGAACTTTATAAAAAGGCATCTTAGTTTATTCTTTAACTCAAATTAAAAGCCAGGCAACATCATAATTTAGTGGTCTCAAGAAAGAAGTAAGTACAATCTGTGATGTGAAAAGAAGTATTACTGCAGGATTAGGGAAGTTTCAGAACTTTAATCTTTTATTTTCTATACTGTTGGACTATGACAATGACCAATGCCCTTTTAAGAAACTTGAGCTGTATCATAGGCCGATTTAGGACAGAAAGAAGAACTGGACGCAAAAGTAATTTTCTCTTGTCATGTTCATACAAAGAATATGTGAATTATTGCTCTCAACAACAAAAGCTTCACCCAGATCATCAATTCACTTATTTCATTGCCTTTAGGCCAGAACTCTGGACAAGGGTTTGGTGCTGTCACATATCCTTTTCCATCTCATTTAAGTGATCTGGCCTCTGTTTTGGGAATGCATTTTTATTGTGCTGTTAAGCCCTGTGTCCCCTACATGAATATTTCATATATCTACTAAGTGCTTCCACTGAATATATTAGCCCCTGGTTTTCTCTTCTTTTTTTTTTTTTTTTTTTGTCATGCCTGTTGCCACAAATAAAATGGTAATCGTGGCCTAAATATACATGAATAATCCTTTATGGGATGGGAATTTTCAGATGCCAATAATAGCTACTTTGTCAGGTTTTGGCTAGGCTATTGAAAATGTTTAAACAAAATCTGTCCATCATATTACGTAAGCATTTTTCTATTTATATCTGCCTTTACCAGTCCACAACAAACATAATGAGCAATAAATGAAGCAGTGGCCAAAAGACACGTTTATGACTCATGCAGATGCCAAGGGACCATCCTAATATGGGCACTGCTTGGCATTTCTGCTAGCAACAGACCAGAGTGTAACTCTTATTTGACAGTATTTTTTAAGTTTACAGTTAAAGCCCATAGAGTTTACTCATCTTAATGTAAAGCAATGTTCAAGTTTCAACTGACTTATTCCACTTAATATGACAGATATTAGGGAACAGTCAACCCTGGCAGTTCAAACTAATATTTTACATGCAAAGCACGGTATAAACAGAATTTGTCCTGCACCATGGTAAAAGGTAAACCTGTAAATATGTACACTTGCTATTATTCAGACTTCAACCTTTCCATTGGACCTGAAGTACATTAACATTAGACTTCAGCCACACCTATTTTCTAAGAAATAAGCTTGGATACGGTAACAGCAAAGATTGGTAACATCATTTCACCCGTTCTTGTGATGGTTAGAATATTTCTCAACAGTGAATCTGCTGATGGTTTATGCAGGTTGCATCTATTGAGCTGAAAATATGTGTACACCCCCCATAAGAAATTTTGAGATAAGGATGGAAATGGGGCAAAGATTGAGTTCCTAAAACAGCAATAAGGATGCCTTATATCATGTAAGAGAGGACATGGTTCATGTTTTTATGCCTATGTAGAAACCTCCTTCCCAGGTATGCTAACCAAAGGTTTACAAAGAATGCGCTAAGGGATTTTCAACGCTTCTTTTTCTCCCATACCCACATTGGAATGAGTCAAATGTTCAGGTGCTCCAGTGGATGTTCTTGGAGTATCTGGATGTGGAGCGCCTGACAGATGAGCATATTTACATAAGCTTTCCATCCTGTTAAATATTTCTTGTTTCCTAAGCATAGCTACATGTCCTTTTACTGTTGGAAACAGTGCCACTCTCCCTCTACAGGAGGTGCTGCAAGAACCACTTCAACATTATTTAAAATCATGGTAGTCTTCTCTGTAAAATGAAAGCTGCACGTGCCAGGCTTAGAAGTAACGCAATGAGCTTGCTAATGTGCACCTCTGAAATAACCTATTTCTTGACTAGACAGAAGAAAACTCTGCTAACCTTCTGAGTCCTCCTCCATGGGTACGGAACTACTTCAGATGAAGTCAGTTATACAATAATACTTCTGTCTGACAGATAAAGTGTTTTCTGCAAAGTCCACTTATGCTGATACAAACTGCTTAGTTGTTTCCCTGTACTTCCAATGAGATCATCCTCATTGATTCCACATGCAGAACCCCTAAGAAGTTTACATGAAGCTGTAAGGTCGGATGCAATCCTTTGTTAGACGTGGAGTCAGCTAAGGGGAGTTGTTTGCCAGCGAAGAAGAGCCCATGTATTTACCATCATGCATGTCTGGAATTTATTGACATCTCTACTTCAGACCGGAGTTTTGCAGCCAGTTTATACTAAAAGCTTGAAGCATGCTGGGTTCATTTGAAGCTTTTTTCATTAAAACCCGAATGCTGTGTTTCAAGCCCTAGGTGGATATTTGTTGACTTTTCACAAATAAACACAATAAAAACTGGTTTTAAGGACAAGTAGAGGCTCCAAATCACCAAATGACATTTTTATCTATATGTTTTATTTTGTATTTATTTTTCAATCATCTGCATATTAACATTTGATTAGCAACTGCTTGTTTAAGAGAGCATATCAGGTTATCTGGCTGGAGATAACAAAGCATATTTTCCATAGAGGCTTCCAGACTAGAGGCTACACAGATGTGCCCGAGTTAAAAGGATCTCACTGTCTACTTTGAGAAGTGTAGATGGCTTCTGTATTTAGAGAAAACTCATCTGAAGCATCATAAAATAAAATGTACGGAAAATATAATATTACATAATTAAGATTTCTAATGAATTGCCTTGTTAATCCATACAGTGTATGCATGTTGCAAAATTTTCCTGGCTTAATTAGAGCACTTGCTGATTATGTTTATTTCCTCATGTACACACTGATTAAGCATTGTCCATACACTGAGGCTTGAAGCGGGATCAGTCTACAAAATAGTACCTAGTCGTTTAACTGGAGACTCAGAATGCAAATAGATCAACTTATGTAAAATTAAATTAGTTCTAATAGAACCCATTTTGACTGAGCAGCTGGTGACACATTATAAACAGAATTCTCTTGTTATGTGAAATAAAGGGCTTATGCTAACAGATGCTTATATACTTTTAAGCTGCAAAAAATGTCATATTATGTTTGAGGTCCAAAGTTAATAAAAGAAAATAAATTCTGAGCTTGTTAGGTAACACTTCTGCACTGGGTCTCAGCATTGCTATTTGAATAGTGTGTAAGGTCAGCTAGCCCTTTGCAATGCTCCATGTGGGAACTTAAAATTGAATAACTCTTAAATCATTAGTCTCACAGCTAGCACTTTAAACCTGTTCTCTTTAACAAGCAGTGGCTATCAGCTGATTTTCAGAGAAACTATTGAGATGTTGGTACTGTCCTCTAAACCCTTAATTATTCTGTTCTTTTAATAGAAAGTGACCACTTTGTCTTTATTATTCTTTGTGAACATCACTTCAGACTGTTTATAACACTCAAACTAGCCATTAAGAGTTAGTGGTCCGCTGTTCCTGGTCAATACTTGACAATGAACTGCACTTTTTTCCTAGGAATGCTGTCAGCCACACTGAAATGTGTTAAAGTCCCAGTGACAGGCCTTTTCTTAGTGACAGAAGGTCTAGTGGATTGTATGAATGAGGTAGGTGTGTTCTGAACTCCTGGATGTACAGTTTATTTATGGAACATTTAAGCCTCTGAGACAAAGAACAGAATAATTTCGACAGAACTAAGTAATTAAGCAAGTAAGACATTAAAGGCCTAGATGTGCATTTTCTGGCTTTAAAGGACTTTTTGTGAAGAAGACGTTATACTGGAACTTATGGGCTTTTTGGTTCTTGTTCTGTGTTCGACAGTGCTTACCCCACCAGAATTTCTGTCCTTAATTGACTTTCTAAATAGAAATAAATTTGCACCAGGCAAATTAATGCATATGGGTGCTTTAAAACATTATAAAATTAGTCATATCTTTAGTAAGTTAATTAGGAAAACAATCAAATGCTCCATTTTTACTCCATTCCCAGTGCATTTGTGATTTTATTTTGTTTTTCAGCCAACAGCACCTACGAAGCAGAATGAAAAATATTGGTTGATCCATTCACAGTCTGGTAGTTTTTTCTGGACTTATTCAATTTAAATTTCATATCAGTGGACTCTATGGAGTTAGAGGTCTACAAAGCTTAAATCATAATATTTTAGGCAACTCTTGCAGAACCTAGATAAGCATAGACAGATGTAAATCATAGTGATTTAAATCTCTAATTCTTACTATCATTTGAATAAATGAGCAATAAATCTTGATTCAAAGAATTGCATTTATACTTGTTTTCTTAATGCAAGGCTGAACAATGAAGATGTGGATTTTCAACTAGTGTGAATCTTATACTACATTTGCTACTTCTTTTTGACAACCTGGAAGATATACTAGCTTCACATTTAAATATTATCATCTGAATGTGCATTTCTTCAATTACCTATATTGTGCATCCTGTTCGAAAAGGCAAAATTACATTTATTTTTTATTTAAGGGACTGAAGTTTTTACCCTTATAATTTGGGTCACACTGGTTTTGTATGGAAATGGGAATTCAATGTGGTACATATATAATCAGACATTTCTTTTACATTTGCTATATAAAATTATGTTTTAGATATATTATAAAAAGTGCTGAAACATTCTGTATATAGAGCTGATTTATCAAACAAAAAAAATGTATAATGTGGTCCATGTGTGGTTTAATGTTTTATGACGAGTAAATAGTCTTTCACACATTTATTCACAGATAGATTTGAAGAGAAAAACAAGCTTTACTGCTTCTTCAAGGCCTGATAGATTTTTTTTTTTTTACTTTGAATGCCTAAACCAAAAAGAAAATCTTCCTGGGTATGCAAGAAGGCATGATTGCAGTTTTCTTTGCTAGCAAAGTAAGAGTACCCTTTTCAAGTGTGAAATGCCACACTTTTGTTTTCTGAACAATACTTTTGGAGAACAATATGCCTGTCTTCAGTAATATTTGGAAAGGATAAGTTTGGTATGAAAGACAGTACTTATGGATACACAGTAACAAAATACATGTGTTATATGTTTAGACAGTAATGTTAGCAAACCCTACTGAATCAGGTGTCAAAATGCATCTTACAGACCTTTTAGATGCTCAAATCTTTTTAAAATAATTTTTATCTTCCGATACACTTCTTTATTCAGTCATTTCAATTAATATGTGTGTGTGAGAATTAAATTTTTAAACTAATTTCCTCCATAGTCACCTAAGATTTTAATACTGCAGAAATACTGCAGAAAATAATTAAAATGTCTCTTTAGTCTTTTAGCAATACTCATTGGTGTATTATAGTTCTGCTACAAAGAGTTTTCAATCTATGAGAAAAAAAAAATGCCCTCTTTTATATAAAGTGAAGGTTTTTTCTTACTGTCCCTAAAAAGGTGAAAGCTTTCACACTCAGTAGGTGTGCTTCTAAGTATGGTAGGCTTTTAAAGTTAATGCCTTCATGCAAGGCTCTTAAATTTGGAAGGATGCTCTGATCTATCACTATAATGAAAGCATTTAAAAGTAGTCATAGACATAACAGAAATGCTAGCTTGATGGGGTTTTACAAATATTAGTAGCAATGGAGCAATAGATAAGAATGGGGTTGAATCTACATCAAAGTTTTGGAGACAAGAGAATATATCTGGATTTATATGCACTTAAATCCTTGCTCCATGGACGTCCATTATATGGAATCTCATTTCTTTTGCACTTACTTGAAGGCATTGGAAAAAAACCCAATCTGACTTTTAAATTTTGAAAAACAATGTAAAATTATGCTTACATTATCTCATTCTGTTACTTGCTGTTGGTTGTTTTTCAGCAGCCTTTAATGGTAGCGAAGCATCCAGCCAACTGAAAAACATTTAATTCTACTTAAACCTTTGTGCAATAGAAACTCAGACTAATAAACTCATACCTGGGCACTGGTTATTATGATCACAGTTTACATTCCTGACATTGTCTCTGTGGTCTCCCCCATTTTATGCCCAGAAAAAGGAAAAACAGCCAGCACTCATTCCAGACTGAAATTTAAACAGCCAAAAATCATTCTACCGTTAAGCAAGAAGACAATACAAAGCAAGCAAACTAAATCCAAATATGCTTAAATTGCTGCTTTAGCCTGCTTGGCCTTTTCATACGTTTCATACAAAAAGAAAAAGAAAGAAAACAAACTAAATTAGGATCACAGCTCTGACAAAGTGCAAAGCTTCATATTTTTCCCCATTTCTAAAACGTATCAACTGCAAAATGTCTGTGTGCCGGATCAAAATTAAAACCACATGAAGTGAAATATCAAACTTCATGCTCAAAAGAACTAAGAAAGTTCCTGAGACACAACCTTAATTTAAAGAAGCAAAATTACAAGAAGTCACACAGAGCAGTATTCTCCTCCTCTCCTTGGAAATGCACAGTTCTTTATTATGGAAAGGCAGTAGCCCCTCTATAGTTAGGGTTGCAATCAACTTCCATTATAAAGCCCTATTTTAGCCCCCTGTAACTTTGGCTTGAAAAATTGGAATACAAATTGCCATATTTTCTCCAAAAGAAAAGAAGAATAGATGAGGATTTTTTTGTTTATTTGGTGAGGTGGGAGGATTAGGTTTTATTTTCACTTTTTTTTTGTGTGAAATTGAGGAAAAATTGCTTAACAGTTTACAAAGTTTAAGTCACTAAAAAAAATTAACCTGATCCAAAATTTTCACTTTTTCTGTTGCTACCACATCTGCCCTTATTAGTTGAAATTATTTGCAACAATTTAGTAAAACGTTACCTTTTCTCTATTAGGAAAGATAGGCCTAATTTTTCTACTGGTGATCACACTAAGACTATTTTGCTGGTGACTTGTAGGGACATAGGATTAGACAGTTTGATCAACATTTTCAAAAGCAATTCATGTCTGGTAGTAGTATATACCTCGAAGTATAAAGCACATCTACCTGGATTTTTTGAGCAAGTGTTTAGCCTCTGGAGCACTCCACATATTCTTTGTTGACATTTCCAGCACAGAGGGAATGACTGAGTGTTAAACTAAAAGACTGCTTTTAGAAAGGCCAGAAGAAAACATATACTTAGTTACTGAGGGCTACTGACTGCAATCTAGTGGTTGCCTAATGACACTGTGGTGAACACTAGCCACTCCCAGCATTCGGCCTTATTTATCATGCTTGGCTCATTTCCTAGGATTAGGTCCAGAATAGCCTCTGGCCATGTAGGCTGTTCAACAAACTGTGTAAGAAAAGAAAGCAAGTATAGTCCATGGAAACATACTTCCCTCTTTTTTTTCAGTTAGTTACTATCCTATTCTGGATCTAAGCATTTTAAATTCTTTATGATTAAAGAGCTGGCATTCTTGTAGATCTCTTTGATTACTGAGAAAAAAAAAATTATTTTATGGCTCTCCCTTGCTTTTGTGTAAACTGTTTAGAGCAGGTTTATAGTACTATTTCCATTCTATTCAAATGATCTCTTCAGTGCTAGAAAGAGTACGGTTTTTCTTCCCTGCTACCTATATGTGTTTGTGCATATATATAAAATACACATTTGTGTATAGATACATAAAAACTGAGATTATTTTGCATGTAGCTATTTATGGTGGTTTGGACAGCCCAAAGTTTGTTGTACGCTGTTATAATATTAAGTATTATAATTATCTAGGGTATTAGTATGGTATTTTAAATGTTGACAAGACGCATCAGAATGTAAATTTAGATCCAGTTGAGATTATATACACACTATATTGCATACACAGTTGAATCTGACTTGGGGTTCTCTCCACGTAATGCTTAAGATGTCCATGTGAGATCACTGTGTCTTATGGTATAACTTGACTCGTTGAACATATTATAGTAAAGTTTAACAAGACTATTTCACTGCTATTCAAAAAATATATTGTAGATTTAAGTATTTTAACAATGAAATCTGGCAAGGTTTTAAAATATAATAGAAAAATCTGTACTGGGAAGATGGTTCTGAACAAACCGGACTCTTTTCAGTAGGATATACATATAAAATAAATTTAGGAGTGGAAGGAAAAGTTTTAATCCTGTGCCAAAATACTTGAGAGTGAAAGAAGGAAATAGACGACAATATTTTCTCTCTTTATATCCACACAAGATATTTTAAATAATTCTTTTTTTAACTGGCTGTTTTCATAGTGGTAATTAGTGTTCAGAGCCATTTGAATTTTGCTTTGTGTTTCAGACTTCTTAAAACCCAGGAACACTAAGATCACTGTTTCTACAATGTCATTAGGCTTTTCTTTGGATAATAAGTATGTGCTGCACATAAGCAGAGAGGAGAACAGAAAATGATGAGCAGGATTACCCTGAAGGAAGCAGCTGTCAGGGATCAGGTAAGACTTTGCTGGCAATAGCTGCTGGAGTTCTGTGTCTGTTGCTGAGAGAGCAGCAGAAGAGGTTGCCTAGGCACTTTCCCGAGACATGGCTAAAAAACTTCTGAAGAACCACAGCTGGAAGCCTAGGGGGATCTGAGAAAAAGACCTTAGGCTGAAAGGCAGGTGTTCAGCAGGTGAATGTTTATCTGTTGACTTCTGTAATCTGGAAAATGATGGTATGTGAGCAACAGAAACAAAAGCAAAAGCCTGCAGACAAGTACAAATCAGAGAAGGGATGTTTCCCAAAGAGAACCTGGAATGCTCCATCTCAGAGGGTCTTAAGTAGGCTTCAGTGAAGAGGCTGTAAGGACCGACATGAAGAGAACTGAGGGAAAGACACTATTGTCACAGCTCAGGGTAGTTATACACTGTGTTGAGTTTTGTACTTCCCAGAACTTCATGGACAGTGAGATAAGTGAGCTTTTTGTTAAGACTTCCAGGAGCCATTTGCTCTGTTGGAAAGAATTATTTTCCCCAAAAAAAGATTTAATCTGATACTAGAAATACTTATGATTAAGTTCTCAGAGGCTAATACTGGAGTTGTCAGAGGTGTCACCCCTACTTATAACAACGTTTGTGATGGTGTGTGAAAGGTAGGAATGACACATACAGACACAAATGCATAAAATAGGCAGCAATCAAATCAATAATTTAAAAGTCAAAAGTTCTCTAAACTAAGCTGGACCTAAAGAGAGTAATTTTGCTTTTTCAGTCAAGATGTGTAGTAACTTGAAAACTACGTTATGACATGATCCAACATTGTGACTCAAAAATTTTCCCCACTGATCCGCTATCTAAATTGTAAATGAAAATCTGGTAGTATCCATGATAGAAAGTTTCTTACCACAACAGCAATATGATTATTGGTTTTTTATTTATGCATTTAATAATACAATGATTAGGAGAAAAATGTGTTTGAGGGTGGTTTTTTTTTAATTAGCTGCAAGAGCTAAGAAAATTTGTTACTCTTAATATTTAGCCTTATTATGGGATTTTTTTTTGAAAGGCTTAATCTGTATTTGACATCACCTACATCTAATTTTCAGTGTTTATTAAATAACTGCTTTCAGTTACTTATTAAGGCTATATATTAAAGTAAATAAGACGGCAAAGAGAAAAACATTTTCATTTCCCAGTTTTAGATCAGCCTGAATTTCATAAAACTGTAACTCAAAAAAGCAATATTCTAATCTCCCTTTCAGTGAGGTGCAATCCCAACAACAAAACCCACGAAGGATGACTTTTTTACATTCTTTAAATGGAGAGTTGTCCACAGTATCTTGAGTGTTTTTATGGAAAGCCTAAGAGAATTGAACCCATGCCTGCACTAAGAGGTTCTGAGAAAACTTACTTCTTTACAGCTTTTTGTAGTAGAAACTATAGGCAGAAAAGGAGTACTCCAAAATTTCCTGGCTTTCTTTAGGGTACTGTTAAATAAACGCTTAGGAAAGAAGATGGCTAGAGAGAAGACAAAATCTTTCTGTTATTTCAGTGAACAGACTATTTCATAGAGAACATGCTGAAAACCTTAACACTCCTATGAACCAATATATAATTTTATTTGGATAATAATTCCCTTGTTAATATTAAGTCAGGTATCTTTTCTTCTTCATCCTTTTTATTCCTGTAAATTGATACTTTTGAAGTAATATGTTGTACAAACATGGTTAGTACTTTTTTGAAATGTCATTTCAAAATTGAAAGCTTAATGACTTGCAGTTTTTCTGCTGTGCACATACCTGGCAGTTTTCCTCAGGACTCACTCTAGGCTGATTTATTAGTTTTATTCAACCAGGTGCTACACAGGTTTGGCAACTTTGGCAATGCTTTTTTCTATAATGACTCTGCACTTGGTGCTTGATGATGCCAATGTGTGCAATGAATTTACTGGCACCAGCAAAGAATATTTTACTCCCTTATCTCTTCATGAAGAATCAAGCTTCATGTCCTATATTGCTTGTTATCCAGTACATCTTATGTAATTTCTTCTATTTCTTTTGTACCTCTCAATTTCCAGAACATTCAGTTATGATTCTGCTCTGCTAATAGCTGTTCTTAGAAATAGAAATATATCTGTTATGCTGAACTTTTTTTTACAATATTATTGACACTGTTTATTTTTCCTCTCATGGAGTCTCTTAAGCATCATAAGTTTAGTCTTTTTAAAATAGATCTGGAATATCATTTAGCAAGATGTAGGACTATAGAGAATACATGTATTTCTGCAAGCGAGTGAAAAGTTTGTGGGTTTTTTTATTGTAGCAGTCTCTTTTTCCTAACTGTGGAGGTAAGCTAAATTCAGGTAAAAACATTGAGAATTTTAGTATTATTTAATACAATATTTATAGCACTATTTTAAGGTTCTGTGCTATTTTTGAAGTTTCCCCTGAACTTGAAGAGCAGCCAAATAACTGGTGTACAGTCTACAAGGAAGTCTGTCAATCTTTTCTGTGGTTTATCTGGCATATTACAATAATTAATTTCCAATTTTCTTTATGCTCTTTGAAGAGGATTTTATTTATCAATAGAAGACTATAAAAGACTATAAAAAGTCTTGTACTTCAGCATTCATTAGATCTGCACAATGTCTTACCAATAGAGGTCTGCATGGTAGCTACTACATATTGCAATGCACATTTATTTCATTTGTGTTTCTGCAACAAGTCATCATTCTCCTATTAGATTTCAATTTTTCCTAACTGAGTAGTTTGAGGGGTAGTTTAACCCTTTCATTATTTTCTTGTTATTGTAAACTTTGAACCTCCTCTTGCTTAGAGGCTCAAAATAGGATGACTGTTACAACTTAAATTTTGCTAGCTCTGAAGCACTTACATCCTAAGTACAGGTCTTGGTTTTTTTAACATAAACAATCCAGTCTTTGCCAGTTAGTCATTACTTAGTGGGTTGTAAACCATGCACAAAGCAAAGTTGTGTTAAATCTGAACTTACTTAGGATTGATTTAATGACAAAGATTTATTTTCTTCTTACCTATGCATCTCAGTGGAATGTAAGAAATACCTTCCAAACCCTTTTTATTTTCAGCAAGCAATTTTTTAATATGATGGCACCACAACCACATAGATAAGAATCAGACAGGAAAAGATAATCCATATCTACAAATTTTACTCATCCCTTCATCCCATGTTCATCCCGTGATGTGAGAGGATCTGAATAGCTTTGTTAAATGAGCTGTGCCTTTAAGATAAATGAGACAGTTCAGAACCTAGGACTATACTTAACACTGGAAAATATAAAGACACTGACCTAAATGCCAGTCTAACTCCATGATCAATTAGGGGCATGCACAGCAGATCACAACAGGAAAAAAAAAAAAAAAAAAAAGACTAGGAAAAAAGCTCCATCTGGTTCAGAAGACAGTGGCCAGTCCCATAAATAACACAAGCTGTCAGGAAAACATCATTCCTATAGTACTCTGTGTATTGGCTTTCTGTCCAACTACAGATCCAGTACAAGGAGATTCAGAGCTTAGCATAGGCTTGGACCACACTTATCTCTTCAGCTCACTGTAACAGCCACACTCATGAGTTATTCCCAAGTTAGCCCAGTGGAGAATGAACCGTGCAGAAGTAAAGAACATGAACATACACAATTCTAGAATCCTATTGCACATGAACTTACACACAGACACACACAACAACAACAACAGAAAAAAAAAAAAAAAAAAAGAGAAAGTCCAGGTTTTCATTTTGGCTGAGCTTTTCTGAGACAGGAAAATAAAACTCATCAGTAACATTATGTTTGGAAAATGTAATTGCAAACTCCATGCCACAGTGTGAGGTAAAGATGAAAAATAAGATTTACTTTACACTTCTTTGTATTTTAAATACTTCCGTTGGTAGCTAATTAGTAGTTCGCAATACTAAAGACAGAAAAGAAACACTTCTGGTTTTCACTTGGTTAAAACAGCCATACATTGTTTTCACATCCAGAAAATCTTTTTCATAGTGAAAAAGGAAAGATCATTTAGTACTGAACATTCGTATTCTGGTAGCATCTGTTACTAGGGCAGAAGGTGAGTGCTGGGTGCTGTACAAGCGTATGATAGATAAATACTAGTTCTGGAAGTTTAAAATATTGGTGTGCAGCAGAAATGTGCCTGCACTTTTTTTTGATGGAAGCTTTGATTTTGTGGAAAATGACCACTGGAAATGCTAATAGAGAACATGAGCAACGCCAAGGTGTTGAACCCTGCCAAAACAGGGGGAGGATCCACAAACCCGTTTCTTTCCCTGGAGTTTCCTTCAAGCGTTGTCTCACCAGCCCGATCTTCCTCTGTGGGGTGCAACGCCACTTGATGTCTCCTCTCTGGCTTCAAATTTACACGCCACTTGTGTTCAAGGTGTGTAGGCTCCAAGGAGAGGAGTGAAAATTATTTTCAACAGTCTCATCAATTTTGAGGAATTTTCTTGTGTGAAGATTAGCAAGCTTCCTTGGTCCAGTTCTGTGCTAAATCTCTAGCACGTGGTGGAGCCACCACTTTCTAGAGTGTTTTGTCAGTTTTACCTAAACATCCTCCCCTCTACTGCAGAGGGAGACAAAGGATTCTCCATTTTTCTAAGGTGTCCCCTGGGGAAAAGAACAAAGGACACATACAGTTTCTGTACATGCAGTTTCTTAGTTAAACACACAGTTCATAGCTGAACTTTATTTCTGAGGAATCAAATGGTTACTCACATGCTCAAAATATTAAAGGACATGAAAGTTGTAGCATGAACAGGGTGAAGAGAGGCTGTGGATATTTTGTTTGCTCAGAGCTAAAATGGTGATCCCCACTCCTTCCTCTTAATCTGTTGAAGATAAATAGCAAATCGCAGCATTTATTTCTTCTCCCTGGTTTGTATTTAGAAGATGACACACAGAAAATTCACTTTGAAATGTTTCCTTAAAGGCACATGATAAATCCCTGAGGAGAAATTCACATCCTGAAGAGAGCCTTGTGCTTAGGTTTGATAGTGACAGATAGCAATGGAAATACAGTACTTGGTGTTCCGAACTAAGAGACCATTATGTGTGCAACTCACAGTGAGACCGTGGCAGAATAAAGCTTCCCCCAGCCCCACCCAGAAGTGTGGCTGCCTTTGTAATTTTAATTGGTCTGTGTTTGTGGAGTGGGGCCTCTATTTACTTATGGCTTGGGGCTTGTGTTTACCAAGCCTGGTGGAGGCCAAGTGTCATATCACTGAAGCTTAGTTCCTGCAAGCTCTCCTGCTATATCTTGAGGCACTTTTCTTTTCAGTATCTGTGCCTGTCTAATTCGCGAGCTTCTGTGAAACAAGCACAGGAGGGTACAAGGCCTACAGGGAGGAATTACACCTAATTACTCAAATAATTGCTAGGCTGTTGCCTTCTTAGTCACTGAAAATAATTTCCAGGTCCCTGGCTTTTATAGATAGTCTTCTAGAGGCAGGAGGACACAGCCCCCTTTTTAACTCAGCCCATTCACTCACAAAATCAGAACACTCGAGCCTGCAAAATTAATAAGCACCACTTCCATTACATATATTTTAGGTTGTTGTTGCCGTGGCGATAAAGTCAGGGACATTGAATCTCCTCTGTTGAGCCATTGTTATCATCCCTGGCCATCTGCTGCAGAGGAGTGATATTCCATCTCATTTGCATGATGACTGATATATGGGAGGTTTGGAAGGACATATGCCACAGCAATCATGTGATGAAAATTAAAGTGAAAGTTTTGGGCCCAGAGCCGAAAAAAATCTGTGTATGCGCATGAGGCTGTTGATGTGCAAATGTGAATCATATTGAGAAGGTTTGAATAGGGAGGTGTGACGTAAAGAGGGGACACAAACGCAGGTGCTTATCTCTAGGCAGTCAAAGGCACTGGATGTCATATCATGGGAACTACCTTTCAAAGACACAGCTTTAGTGCACAGTTCAGCACACAAGGGAGGAGAAACATATAAGTTTTGGAAACAAAAATAAAGTAAGTTTAACAACTTTTTCACACTATTCTGAACCCATTGATGTTTAAGCAACTTGTACTATTAGTAACTTTCTGTCTTTTCTATTGTTTGTGCTCTTATTTTGAAAAAAAGCAAAAAATCCTGTCCATATATCAATGTTGAAAGCTTGAGAGATTTGTATTAAGAAGTTTGAGGGTTTTAATCCATGTTTAAAATGCTCTCTGCAAACTTTTCTTTCTGTTTAAATGACACTAATTCTGTTTCTTCCACAATGTATGCTTGGTCATTATCTTAAATGCTATTTTGGGCCTCAATTAAAAAATAGCTACTTGTAACTGCTTTGAGACAGCTTTCTGAATAAAATGTCATGGTGTAATTGCATTTATACTGCCTCAGTAAAGCCTTTGTTCATATACATTTTAGAATTGTGCAAATTTGCAGCTCTAGCTATTTGATTTGAGGAAATGATCACACGGACGCTTTTCCTCTCATTTTGAAAAGTTACTGAACTTAAATACTACCATTGAAAAAAAAAGGGGAAAAAACAGAGACGGGAGAGGGACAGAGTGAGACCAGTGTATTTGTAGGAACTGCTCAATAGATGCAGATTCACTTGCAATTATGTATTACACACCATAGAGCTTTCTCATGATGTTTTAGAATGCTTTAAAATAATGCGTAATGTTTTTAAAATGAAGATTGTTGATCAATATATTTAATAGCATTCTTCTAAATGAAAAAGGATCTTTTAAAGTGTGACATTTGAGTCCTTTAAATTATTTGGGATTCAGAGAGTGAATTGAGAGCTTCTGATTAAAATAGCGAATACTGTACTTTAGAATGAATGTCTGTGTCAGGAAAATCTTTAGAAAGTTAAATGACAGTAATATCAGGCAAGGCTGAAGAATGAAATGGACCTTCTGGGACAACATTTTGCAGCAGAATGATTTTTATGAAAAAGCATTTGATACTAGAGAAAGTCTGTTTAACACCCTGATCAGCAATAGCTCTCTCTCTCTCTGACTTTCTTTTGTCTTTAACAAAGCACTTAGTTCAGATGTTTGTCTTCCTTCATATGTAAATAGCAAGACAATCTTCTGCAAGGTGCTGTGAATTTTTCATTTAATAGATTATAAAAACACAAATCCCAGATTTTATCCTTAAACTATATGGGGTGAACTTTGTCAGTTAAGGATCTTTTTAGGATTCAAATTAACCATTTATTACCTCTTTTGTCAATTAAATTAGTTAAGTTAATTGCTTAGATGTGTCTTCTTTGGTTTGGCTGTGCGATTGTTTTGTAATTCTTGGGGAAAATTGCAGCATTTGTGAGGAAAGCTTTATCTGAGGCAATAATATATTTCTGCTATACGGTGGCTAACAGATAATCCAGATTCGGAATGAGGAGATTCTAAATATAGACTTTGCCTCCTAACTTGCCAGTTTGGAGCATTTTATTTCTACTTGTAAATATCATCTGTGTATTATAGTACTTTCATGCCTGCAGGCTAAGATTACCAGTCTTCCTTTTTTTCCTCCTCCTTCTAAATATTCAATTACTCAATGGTAATTATTATTATGTGGCCTTCTTGGCTTACTGCATTATTAGATTAATATAGATTTCTTGTGCCAAATTAGCGGAAATCACTGTTATACACAACAACGAATCACTTCTTTTTTTTAGTTTTATTTACTTTGTTGAATAACAGGAAGACTTTGACATCATGAGGTTTTATTCTTGAGACTTTTAATGTAATATGTCTTTGAACGCTGAGTGGGAGAGGGTGTATTTTTGTTTTTCCTTTTTACTTTCATAGGTTTCTAATAAGGAGAAACTTTGGTGAAATTATAGATTCGTTTGTTCAAAGATGTGTAAATCGGGGCCTTTGTGAATGAAGTGACAGTTAAAGCCCCCCCGGTCCCTGGTTATTGTTTCAGAGGTGTGGGGCAGAGGTAAGAAAACCGAAAATGAAAGAGAAGGAGCTGTCCAGGGTACTGCAGCTGATTAATATTTCCTCTTACTGTACAGAAAAAATTCTTTACTGAAGTGTTCACAAAACTGCCACCATTTGCTACTGGTTCCTCCCCCCCCCCCCCCCCCCCCCCCCAAACTAGACGAACCTTATATTGAAGTTAACTATAAAAAAAATAACGCGGATAAAACGCTTATTTCGGGAGCGTGTCGTGTTTATGTGAATAACAAATACACCCTCAGATCTCAATAACTTTCACATATTTCTTACTGAAACTAAATTTTTATACGAAGTTTTTTGTCGAAGTTACAGACAATAAAACTTTTCCAGTCTAAATTAATCTTTGAGTATAGCACAAAAGGTTTCTATGGCAGTGCTGCAATGTAAACAAAACAAACAAACAAAAAAACCCCCAGATCTCAATCTTGCATTACTTGATTGCTTTTGAAATGAATTCTTGTCCTTATGTGACCCGAAATGTGTGGTTACAAAGCTATAGAAATCCAAACGATCATATTTGTTTGATATGAAATGAAAAAAATAGTTAAATTGAAAGTTTAACATCATGAAATTCAAAATCCCAAGCGGTATATAAACATTAAAAGAAACTTTGGACTGCTAATCCTAGGAAATGAGTTTTATGGATTGAATTCAACAAGGCTTCAGAAATGGTTCCATCTGCTGCCTAGCAGCTGGTGAAAGGATAAATTTAATTCATTAATTCATTTGGAAAAAAGGATCCAAGTAGTAAAGACTTCATTGCTCATAATGCACATAGGTGGAAATCAAAACTGAAATTAGGTCCAGTTGATCATCTTTGATAATGAGGAACATTTTCTTTGTTATTATTATAATGATTTTGATCAGGTAGTTGACAGTATACTGACTATACGCTGTTAACTGATATTTTTATGTCGCAAAAAGTTGTGAACAGTTCTGAAAGAATTACTCCTCTTCCAGGAGGAACATCCCTACTTTGGGAGTTACAGATTATGTAGCTTAAAAAACTAGACTGTTTCACTGAAACAATATTTCTATGAATATTTGCAACTGACTTCTATTAAGTCAGTTTAAGAATACAAAATAAGGTAACATTAAAATTAGAAAATAAACCTATTCACAATTAAGTCACGGTAGAATCCAAACCCTGTCAAATGTAAAGAGTTTATTACTTTCCTTTACTTTTCTATTAGAGCCACAAGCTGTTGCTTACTCTCTTCACACATTTTCTTTTCATAACAAGTGCTAAGATCTTGTACAAGAGTAAAGTTAAGGACTGAGAAAGGGGAATATTGAAATAGCCAGAGTTTTAAAGGCAAAATTAATTGGACAAATGCTTCAATAATAACTTGACCTTTAAGTTCTAGATATAAAGTTATCCAAATTATCACAACCTCCAGATACATTTTTTTAAAAAAGTAGTTGCCCATACTCCTTTTCATCTAAATTACAAACAGTGAGTGCAAAGTTATCTAAGGCTTTTGAACTGTGGGATGGTCAAGTGGCAAGGGCTCTTATTCACCTTATACCAGGCACAGAGGTAAACGTGCGCCTCATTACTTGCTGAGGCATACACAGGAGTGATGAACCTGTTATCCTGAAAGCAGTTAAAAATCTGCCAATGCCTATTTTCAATGTTTCTGCTTGAGATGGTGATTTCATGAATGATATTTGGCTTTTCCTGCTTCCTCTGTAGCCCATAGCTCACTGTGGTGGGTTTGTTGGATTTACTATAAAGGTTCTGTTCGCACCCTGTGGGTTGGGTTAAGAATTAGGATTTATGCATTTACTTCTACTGTTGCATTGTTTATACAGCTTTGGTTTAGTTTTGATCCCTTTTTTTTTGCCTTTGAGGCTCTTCCACAGTGTCAGCTGCTGACTGATAGTAGGAGAACGGCCTCGTGGTGTGAATGAAAGGGACCTAGCGGTTGGTAAACAGAGATAAGGAATAAATAGAGCACAGGCAAAAGGAGATAGTTCTGTGGGAGCCCAGATTGCCGCCAGTCTGTTCAAGTGAGATGCAGTGCCTGTCCTTTTCCCAGATTAAATTAGTGTGCGAAATCTCCAGTGACCTCCTCCCCTTCTCCCCATACTCTTTAGCCAAGCTGAACAGCCTCTGCTGTAAAGTATTCATTTTATCCAGGGACAAGTTGGACAATAGAACTCTCCCTGTTACTTATGGACAGCTGTCGTGATTCATAGGGCTTTTCAGCATTTCATTTTTCATAAGAGTTAAAAGGGTTTTACCTTGTAACTGACGAGAGGTTAGAAATGCAAAGATGCCAGCCCTGAGGTTGCCTGTTGTAAGGAACTTAATAAATAAATATCACCCCCCCACACACACACGCATATCCCCTCCCCAACATGCAAAAGAGTGTGTATTTTGTTAGTGCTGCTCTTCTTATTTAAAGGGGTTTAATTGTGATAACATGATTACACTGAAGCATGAACTGCATGAAGAAATTAACAAGCAGAGACACAGCGATTTGCAGGGCCCCCAAGGTTCCCTAAATTAAAGGTGACCAGTGCAAACCCAGTGAGTGCCCTTTTCCTTTCTTTGCCCTTGTTTTTGCCTACCTCTCCTATCACTTTATTACCTGCAAATAACTCCCAGGAAAGAGTAAACCCTCATGAGATACCTCTGTGGTCCCATATTTTTTTTTAATGATTTACTGCAAATATATTCAGCATTTTGACTGATTAAATAGACCTTCGGCAACCTTGAGGGTCACTGTGTAGAGTATGTACATAGAAAATGCATCAGCCCATTGTACCCTGGCAGCTAATGAGATTGGTCGTTAAGTAAATGACACAAAGCCTACAAAAAAAGCTTAGCAGCTCACTAGAGTATCACAGAGTGTCCCTGCACACCACACAACGACACAAACAGTGGACTAACCTAGCCCACCCCTGCTTTATTCTACATCACTGCTTCCCTGATGTCAGCGTGAGAGGCAGAACAAAGGCTAAAAGGCACACGGTAAGTCAGTCTGACAATTATGCCCTAGGGAGAAAGTAGAGCAAATCTTAGCCTAACCATGGGGTTGAAAGTCCGTTTCTAGACAAGTAGGTCATAATGAAGGGATTTTTTTCCCCCCCTGTCACTTCACGAAGGGGAGAAAAATATCTCTGGAATCAAGGTTGGGTTTGATTCTTGGCTGTTTGTTTCCTTTTCTCTCTGTCTGATTCGTCAGCTTACAAAAGTTTCTGGAATTCCGAAAGTATCGTGAAACAGTATGTTTTGTGAACTGGATATTGCAATTATAGTGTAATGAAAGAAATATTCTTTGTAAAACTGCCACACAATAAGCACTGCTTCAGATGTACATTAACATCTGATGAACTTTACAGACAGAAAGTTTCTTTTTACTGCTCTGTAAAAATCTGTTGAAAATGTGTTATATGAATAAAAACACATTTTAGTCCACTAGCCAGCTACATACACCCCTAAATACCTGGTACAGTTATTACAACCAGACAGATATGAATGAAGTTGTTACTATAATTTTGGGGTGGTTTTTTTAAAACAGATTTTTACATGATGTCTCTCTCAGGGTTGTCTTTTACGTGAGCTGAAATTAAAGAGTTGAAGATTGCTGTTAAACAGTTACACAGTCTTTACATATTTTCTTTGCACAGCAGCAAAATATTCAGCTGGTATCTTAGAATAGCAGGTGCCTGCCTGTGTAACCAATGATAAAATCTTTTCTAGCAGTGTTTCAGTTTAGTATCTCAGGACCCTTTATTTTGCTGAAAAATGGCAACAGGAAGTTGCCAGAAAGTCTTGTTTGCATTGCTAAAATGTTTCTGTCTGCTTTGCACTTCGGAGGCTCAGGGGATCTTAGGTTCAAAACGACATGATATTATTGCAAGATGCCTGTGTGAGTTCAGTAATGCTTCACCCCCCCCCCCCTCCCCGCCCCCCAAACCCACTGAAAACCATATGTTTTAAGAATGTTTTCTCAAATACAGACAGTTAAAGAAGTAGGTTTTAGATATCAGCCTGCACTACATTTGTTTTTTTTGTTGGTTTTCTGTTTGTTTGTTTGGTTGGTTGGTTTGTTTTGGAAAAGTTATTTAATTTGGGAGAACACTTCTCAATATATGTGTATTTAGATATGTCAGGATAACCTGTTCACTGAATTAAAACTCTTCATAAGTCACAGAAGTCAGTTTACTACAATATGTCGCTTACCCAGGGACGTCCTTTTTACTGGATGGACAATATAAGTAGCTTACAGCTTATAGAAACCAAGATAAAACATGATATTTTAACACATGCATTTGATGATTCCTCACAAAGGGGTGTGTGTGTATATGCATATATATGAATCCACATGTGCTTATTTATATAAAAAGTGTATATATGCAAAAACTATGTTCACCTATATAGTACCTCAGTTCACTGAAACTCAGTATATTTTAAGAAACAGTTATGTCTGCTTTTGCATTTCCCAATAATTCCAACTTAGGAAATTTAATGAGGAAGTAAACAAACTGAGTAAAATTCTGTATTTAATTTTATTTTCCATATTTTTAAGGTGTGTGCGTCTCAGCATCATGTTCTTCTTATGTTACCTCAGAAAATATGAGATATACAGGCATTAGAAAACAAGCTTGTTTTCTCAGCTAAATCCTATAATTCACACCTAATTGCTAGATCAGCAGAGTTTTAGTAACGTTACAGTGCTACAACGCAGTTTTGCTTTGAACTTTGTTAATTGATAATAAGTTTTCATTTTATTTTAACAGGTAAGATTTGAGGATATTTTATGTTCAGGTGTATCACTACAACTTTTAAAAATGAGCACATCCCTATCACACAATCATGCTTTTTACATATGTATGTGAATGAGAGTAAAGGGTATTTAATAGTACAGCATTCGCTATATTAATGAGTAAGTTCAGCTGTCCTTTATCCTTTCAAAAGGAGAGAGTCATTTCGTAGGGGTAATGCACACGCAGTAGTGTTACAAAAATCATACTGCTACTGTAATCCGACAGGTTAAGCCACAGTAAGTTTCAGTAGTTTTTCATAGCTTCATTATTTTTTTCTCTTGTCTGTCATTTCTCTGGTTCACCTAAAAGAAAAGGCAAAGAAAGCTCGATTTCTGATAGTTAGTTGTTCATCTGATCTCCCTGATAAACTATGTAACACACTAGGTTTTTAGAAACCACTTTTCAACAGACTTTTTGAACCTTACAATCCAACATGAGGCCCTTGCACTTATCTTTGTGCACAGTTTCAGGTGATAACAGTGTGAGTTGTGCATGTGGAACTGAAAAACTTTATGGTGTTACACAGTTGATTTGAATAATTCCAATTCAGGTTTTTTTTGCATGCTTATAGATTTTCAAGCCAGTAATCCCAAAATATCTGATATTCCTGATAAGCAGGTATCTCCAAGGTCAGTCACAGACGATCCTCCAGAAGGCCTGGCTCTGTCGCTCCAAAATAAAATGTAGCAAATAACATGCAGAGTAAACTTTCTGTTCTACTACATTCATATCTATTTGGAGTGCCTAGACTAAAATCTCTCTTTTACTTAACTGATTAATTTTGGAAGTAGATATCTATAACTGGGACTGGGTCACTTCTTGTAGTTTATGCGTGCATAGGTGTGGATTACTAAAAACTGCATAAGAAGAATCAGTGTTTCTGAATTTTAATTATCTTGAATCACTTCAGACTAAAGATACCGTTTAATTAGTGATAAAAAAGATTGTCTCCCTCAACTTCTTTTAGTACTTACATAAAATCTCTTTGGAGGAGAATTGCTCTCATTTATGTTCATGGAAGACTTCTAATAATACTAGTAACTTTTGTCTTTCTGAACAACAGATTTCTGGTTCAAAAAAGGTGATAACCTAACCGTAAAAGTTACTTTATAATGAAAATGGGGCTTATCTTTTTGGATAGGTGAACACTTACAAAAGCATTTGTACACATGAGTGATTCCACTGAGGTGAGGTCGATGGCTCACTTCAATAGAGTAAAGCAGGTGTGTAAGTGTTTTGAAAATGAGGGGTTTATTGATTTGCTTAACAGATTCAGGTAATATTTGCTAGCTCATTTTTCAGATTTGGCTTCATATGTGAACTTTTCTCTCCGTTAAAGAACTTTGGTTAAAAGGAGCTTGCTTTTCATTTAAAGACAAGTATTTGAACTCTGCCCCACGAGGCATTAGATTAATAAAAAATAATACTTTAGCATTTTTATAAAATATCATTTCAAGTGAGCATTGGAGTCCTCAGTTTCTTCTTATCAGTGTTTCTTCAGGTGTTAGTAGAGTCGCTAGGTCAGTTCCCTAAATATCAGGAGACAATTTGACGCCTTCAGTGTCATCCCCCACTGATCCCCGCAACTTAGTGCACATGTGCAGCAGCTGGATTGGCACAACAAAGTAGTAATGGCTCCAAAGGCACCGTTATGGACTATCAGGTCAATAATCCTTATGCTAAGAAGGATTTACATGATACAGAGTAATGGCTCTGTCATTTCTGAAGTAAAAATCCACTTTTTAATGAGCATCAAAATACTGTTTTGCACTCTTCACATCAGAGATATTATGGTAGTTAAAAAACCCAATGCCTTTTTTAAATAAAAGTTCACATTTAAATGTTTGAATAAAATATTCTAGATAGGCAGCTACAGAATCCCAAACGGAGGCGTTTTTAAAATGTACTTATTACTGTTCTCAAATATTTTCTTCCTTACTATATCAGAAGAGTATAGGATATTTCCATCATGTCTTCAAATAGCATTTTTATGGTGCAGTCCAGAAATAGATTGGGCTTAGGGGGCCTTTTGTTTGTTTTGTTTAGTTTTTCTACTGTGTGATTTTATCCTACTTCAGGCACAAGTTTGACAGTCTAATGTACACAATCTAGATTGTGTTACAAAAGTAAGTTTTGAAAGTTACCCACAGTGGTCATGGAAATCCAAGGCTGTGGTTTTTGTATTAACTTTTTTTTACGTGCAATTCAATTTCTTCAATTTAATAGATTTCCCACATTTTGTGAAAAAATATTTTCTTCGCTAACAATGTGGTCCACTCAGCCTCCATACAAGATATGGAAAGTCACCAAATCCTAAACAGAAAGAACTGTAGCGATACAAATGAAGAGACTGAGTACTCATGACATTTTCATTGCATCTCTAACATTTTATAAAATTAAACACCATTTTGAAGTATGGGTCTGATGGGAATCATCCTATATATAAGCATTCGACATTTAGTGAACAAAGTGCATCTGAACACATAAATCACTCTAAATAACATTGACACTTGGTCAAAAGAAACATATATTTAAGGCTCAAGTGTATGGTCAAGCTACTTTATGGAAAGCGTTCCCATTATTTTTGTGAGAAACAGCGCTGTCTACAAAAAGGGTTAAAGAAAATGCATTCTGTTGCATCTGCTTACTAAATCCCTTACTTTAGTAGAAATTCAAATTTTGTAAAGATTATTCGTTTTATTGATGCATATAATTATAATCACAAGCCATCTGCTGATTTGGCAGGCATGGTTAAAATTCTCTAACTCTCATAACCTTTCAAGTACAGTGCCCTTGGGACTCTATTTCACTTTTATATTTTGGAAAACATGTAGGGACAAACAAGAGAGGTCATCTGCCGAAAGTCAGACCTGTAAAACATTAAAAGAATAAAGATCATGATGACTGCTCTTATTTTAATAGCAAAGAAAGTATTTTCTATTTTATTTCTGACTTCAGGAAGGATTATGCTGGTTTCCATCACGCACTTTGGGAATTTGAATTTTTTCTAGGGATTAAAGCTCTCTCCTAGCACTCCTGGGATCTGGGTTCCAAGTCTAAACTAAAAGAACAAATATTGTTCAGTTTGGTTGTCACAGGTGAATTAAACATATTTGACCTTGGCCTTAATTTTCCTTTTTACACAATTTCCATTATATTTCTGTTTGAAATGTTTTAGCTGACATTCTTCTCTCTTTTTTAGTTTTGTTCTTTTTTTGGAGCTTGGTCATACTGAATTTCACAGAGAGACACCTTTCACATGTTTAGCTTTTTCCCCTGAAGCTCAAAAGAGCATTTTAATTTTGAGGACTACATACAATAAGGCATAAAATGAGTGTCTAACATTCTGTGCCCTAATCCTTTAGAAGTGCATGCCTTTATTTATATTAGCCTACCATCGACCTGTGGTTAGTCACAGTTACAAATCTTTAGGTTTTTGCCTATGAGAAGTCTTGTTGGCCATCTTCTTGTGTCCTTCACTATGTTTGGCCAAGCTATTTTATACGTGACAATTCTCCCTTTATTGTTACTGTTTTTGTTGTTGTGTTACATGTGGTGTTACTCTGCTTCTTCTAGTAGAAAACATCCACAAGGGAAAAAAATACCTAGGAGATGCTTTCTCTGTCATAATATAAAAATGATCACATTTCACCAAATTGTAGGATATTGTCACTGCTTGAAGTTAAGAAAAAAGTGTGTTTTAGAGAGAAAATACATGAAGGTGGAAAAATTTGGTACAGAATGGGGTAGTCCAGTGACTTCCTGATACTAGCAGAAGGCAAGGACATTCACCCCTCAACAGATCTGTCTTGCTGAACGCTGTATTGATGTGTATCTCGCAGGAACAAAAGATGTAACTATCACTTCTGCTTAATTAGTGTATCTGAAGGCCTGTATACAGCATGCATGCTGCTTTACTCCTTTTGGAGGTTTGATTCTCACCCCACACCCTCATTATGACAAGCAGGAGGGAAATGCACATGTTTGAAAGTGTCTTCACAGCTGAAACTAGGGAAACAGGCCGAGAGTAGCTCTGGTTTATTTCACAACCAATTAAGTATGACATCTGTTGAAACTCAGGAAATAAGTCTCCCTTCCCCCTGTTCATATACTTACTTTAGCTGCCAGTCTTTTGTTTGGATATGGTGAATTTTACTCACAAGACTTTTTTTCTCTGGAGTAAGTACACAAAATAAAGAAAACAAGACATAAAATTTATTTTTTTTTAACTAGGTTTCACTAAGTGCATGTAAAAAAGCTCTTCTTGGCACTCGTAAATCAAGCAAATGATTGTGTCAATAATTCTTTGCCTAAACACTCACCTTACATGCTGAAAAGGGCATGTTTGTGGCAGGCAATGTAGGCACAATAACATTTTCATTTTTGAAAGTCTGGCTCTTGTTGTTGGCATCCAAAGGCCAGAAAAAGTTGCTAGAAGGAATTTGGATTTTAATTTCTTTAATTTTATTGTTTAAAACTTGGCACTGAACAGAAGACACCAAATAGAACATGGCATGTGGCATTATTTATGGTTAAAACATACCAAAAAAAGAATTACATGCAGAGCCACTGTCATTTGGTGATATCAGGTTTCTCAAGTATACAATGGTTCATAATAAACCATGGATGAAATACAGATAAGCTTAAATAGCAAACTTAGACTTAAGAAAACAACTGTATTCAGTATCAGATAATAATAGTTCAAGCTGAGAGACACTTCCCATTTATCAGACATCAATCGATGTGATGCATTTACTTATCAGGAAAACTTTTATTCCCTCATAAAATGTTGTCCAATCCAAATACTGAAAATATGGTATTTCAGTTCATACCAGCTGCTAAGAATTCAGCTTCCCCCTCTTGTGCTTAGAACTTGTCTTCATTCTTCTATATCTAGATAAAGAAATATTTTCCATATTATGCTGACTTTTTTGTTTCTCTGTCTCTTGACACTGGATTCTCCTCTCCCTCTGAAGCCACACTGCTCATATCAAACCTGTGGCTAACTCTCCTTTAATTTACACCATCAACTAGTGCTCTCCTTTATTTGTTTGGCAGCTTTGTTTGCCAGTTCTTTCCCACAAGGACTGGCACTGCCTTTGTTCCTGGAGGATGGTTCCCTACTTTATTTCTCTTGCTTTTTCATCCCTATTTTAAAATACAGCTCAGAGCCACATAGCGTATGTGTTATTTAGGCTGTAAGATGCTTCTCAGTGATTGCCATAGGTTCCTTGTTTAGGAATCCTCTGGTGAAGTGTATGTGTGCGCAGTGGAAGTGTCTAGACCTGAGCCAGTCATCCAGATTCCCTTTAGAGTCAGTGGTAAGAAAGAGACATTTCTTGGATGCAATTCATCTCACCCTGAAGTAGATGTATGAAATAAGTAAGATGTATCACACATCTACACAGCAGCAGAAATGTCTACAGGTTGCCTGCGGGCCACCCAGAGACTATGGGAAGCTAGTGGTTACTACCTCAGAAATATATATCTGCATTTCAAGCATATAAAGTTAGGGAGGTGAATCTTGGTTTTCCTGTCCAGCCTGCAAACTGGACTTGATTTTGTCTTATATCTTGTCTCCACACAAACTTACTATTTCTCACAATTTCATACAAGACAAGATATGAATAATATGGTATGTCTTAGACCAAAAGTTTCCTCTTGCATATACACAGGATTGGTGAAATTCAGTGTGTCCTCAGATATTAATGGAGAGCAGAAGAGCAAAACTGAATATTGCTGTGCAGCTCAGAGGATCGAATTTTGCCCCTGAAATGTGATATTTACAAAAGGGAAGGGGGCAATTCCTTCTGTAGTTCTTAGAAGTCATTATATTTCCTTTCAGAAAAGGGCTTCTTTCTCAAAACTAATTCTTAAAAAATAAGAAGAAATAAGCTGTAAAGATTTAACAATATCCATTCATTTCAAAATACAGTCAAGATATCTACATTAAACCAGTTGGATTTTTTAAACACTGGTAATAAAAGCATTTCCAGACTCAGCTCCACATTTTCTTTCTCCCATTGGTCACTACTCAGACTCTGCAGGCACTTTTAGGGGTGCCTCTGTGATTTCTCTCTCTCCTCAGGCTTTGCAGACTCTGTTTCTCAAGCTTTGAGGTAATAGAAGGATAGTTTGGATGATGTTTTTGTGCTATTTCTGTGGGTGGTTATAGTCATTCAATGTTTCTCATGCTATCAGAAACACTACAAGCAAGCTTTCAGTTCAAAATTTTAGTTACCGTGCATAATTTGCATAGATTTCAAGTATTCTTTTCCATGTTTGAAGACACTTGATGACAGAAATTTTGATTTTTAGAGGATTATTTATCATGCCCATAGCTTTAACACATAGGTGTGTTTTTTTAAAACAAATCATAATCTTTTAAAGCTCTAGGGACAGGTTCTTAAAGTTTCTTCAGATTGAGGCAAAGTGATTAAATTGTATTTCTAAGTGGGCAACTCAGGGTTCCTTTGGGAATCAGAGCTGTATCAGTGCATGGTACCTGTGGAACAGCACATGGCTGTAGCAATCCTACACTATCTTAATCTATATCATGGGAGGCACAGGTTGGCTTTGGAAGCAGGGAGCCATAGCTAGGTCTCTGACAATCCTTTGCTTTTTCATGCTTCTCTGAGGCTAGTCACAGTAGTAAGATCTGCTGTAAGATTACTCTCAGCTTGATCTAATTTTGCAACAATGAGTTTTACAAAGGGTTAGTAACTATGTGTCTCCAGTAGCACGTTCATGGTTGAGACTCAAAGTCAATGAAAATCACCCCCAAAATTGTGAATGTCCAAAGGTCATTATGGTATAAATTGACACCAGTTCAATAAACATAAGCCTTTAGACAGATTTAACATTTACCCTGAAAGGCTTAACCTGCTCACATATAATATTCTCAGAGTTTTCTTCCCTACAATGAACATTTTAGTAGCAGTCATTAAAAAGTGTCTTCTTAAATATCCCTAACACATTTTGAATAGCATGAAAGAATCAATAGCTTTAGCCCTGAATGTTTTGGGCCCAATGTTATTTATAGCAACAACATCAGTAATACCACTTATTTTTATTGTTATTAATGTGAATAATGTGCTACTACTTTGTGATCACAGGAAATAATGCCATATTATTGCAGAAGTGCAAGTTGCTTTCAATCAATGGGTGCCGGGCTTCAAAAAGCAAGTTCAGCATTGTGGATACTCTTCAGGTCATATAGCTTGTTTCCCTACTTATTTGTGGGAGTTTGGTATTTATTTGTAATTTTATGATGATCCCTATCTTTAAATTTAGAAGTTGCATGGCTGTTTTGATGGTATTTTAGAAGTAACGAAGTCAAGTTTTTAAGCAGGCATGGTATGGAAGATTTTTCAGAGACACCATTTGGTATGTCTCATCCTTCTTGAACCTCAAAGAGGGATCCCCACAGTAGGACTGTCGTCGACTCAACAGTCTATTTAGAGAAGGGGTCTTCAAGCATCCCAGCTGCTTCAGTGTACAGCATGAAGTCTGCTTCTCATAGAGAGCAAGTAAGCCCTGTTATTGACAGAGTTCGAGTTAAGCAGACTGCATCCCAGGAAAGAGGGTAACTCAATCCAAGGGCTAGGTTTTCTTGTTCACCAAATGGAGATGACATGTTACCAATTTTCCTGTCTGTGGATGAAGAAAACATCTTGAGAACTCAGGAAAAGACAAGCCAGTAATAGGTGAAGACCTTTGAGTGGAAGGAGGATGCTCATGCTATCCCTGAGGATTTCTTTTTTAACATTAGGAAGCAGCGAGATACAGTGTGTGGGAAGAAGGAATAATCTCATGAGCAGAGGGAGAATTTGAGAAAAAATTGGTATTACGTAATAACAGTTTTCCCTGGCCTGACCTGAGTGATCAGAGATTTCTGTGAATCATTAAGTCCAGTTAATGCACCTTCAGGAAATTCACTTCCACATAAAATTCCAAAACCAAGCAGGAGAATTGCTGCTAATAGAGCAATAAACAAATATCTGCCTTTTTAAATACCATAACTGCACAACTCACATTTTCTCATTGCTCAGGGTGTCTGAGGTTGTCAATACAGCTTGCACAACTTAAGGTGCCTGAGACAAAGAGGTGGTCCATTAAATTAATATTCAAAGGAAATATTCATTTCCCAGGTGACTATTCAAGTGATCCCTTGAAATCCCATGGTGCTTTTGGCTTGATATTTTCAAAAGCAAATTTACCATATTCTGAGCTGCCAGTCCTGCAAGGTTAACCTGGACAGCTTAAGTTTCTCTCTCCATCATCATATTCAGAAGACCATATTCATGCCTTAGTTTTGTCAAGTACTATTATCTCATGTGACAGCTAGCAAGGAATTTAGCCTCAAATAATATCTTCGTGAACAGCCCTGTTGTAGATACAACTGCAAATAGTTGAGCTTATTCTCACACAACATGTACGCTGTGGTGTCCCTTTGGTGTACGGTGAAAATTTATTTTCTCGGCTAACACCTACAGATCTTACCCCAAGGAAATCTACTCAGATCAGGGCAACCTCCGTATAGAAAATATTAGCATAGAATCATGTTTTGAAGACAGTGCTAGTTTAGAATCCTGCACTTGGTTATATGAAAAGAAAACATTTTCTGATTGTTGATGCAAACAGGACTTGAGCTTTGGAGGTTCTGTCACAATACCCATGTTTAGCCATAGTCTTCATAGACTCTCATGAGAAAGCTGAAATTATTACTAGTGACTAACTGTAGGTGCTCAGTGCTGTTGTGAAGGAGCCCGTGCCCTTACTTTCTTGACAATAAAAGGAAGCCAGGTGTAAGTCCCCTCCCTGTTATTAAAGTTAGCCTCTCACCCTCCAAGTTTTATACAGTCCTTAAAAAGGACATGTGAAAGTGATGTATGAGGATCTCTTATATCATTGTCTCCTTAGTTTGCCATAAAAATAATACAAACTCTTTCTTTAAGTGTATTAATTTCTGCACTAATATCTGTTCTACTGCTTAAAATAATATTTTATAATGAAGTTTTTTAGTTCATAGACCAGCATGCTATAAATAAACATTCTCACCCAACAAGCAAGTAAGACAAGCTAGATAGGTACACAGATCTAATCTTCCTTATATAAATTATTATGCAATATTACAGAAATGAATTTTTATTAGTTTTCATGTCCTTAGATTTCTAGTCTTATTGATTGATTCAGTAACCTTGAGAACACAGTGTTGGCCTGAAAAATACAATTGTTTCCATTAAAAGAGACACCGGAATGGAAGGAGTTCTATGTATTTATTTTTTTAAACTGCAAAATTCTTTGCACAACAAACCTCACCAATATGTAAACAGGGCTCTAGCTACTGTGTTTGTCCACAGCTAGAGCTACAGATGAACACAGTGTAGTTGTGTGATGACAGGAACAGCTGACTCATTAGTAGAGAGCAGTGAAAGGTAATTAACCCTGGGAAAAGTACAGCTGCCATGCGAGCTGTTCCTTTCTGTAGGATCTGATTAGAAATTAGTGTTAAACCACTGATTCTTTAAAAAAATGTCATTGATAATTCACTTTCTCTCTCAGGTGTGGCCCCTAAAAGGGGCCTAGGATAAAACTAGTGTACAAAAGGTCTTCTATTTAAAAAGGCCCTTTCTGAGAGAAGTACACACCTGTTTGCCTGCTTCTGGACATTTCTTAACCGTGAATATTGTCCCAGCTTTGAATGTTGTGAGGACACCCTCCAAGTCTATGAGCAGTGCAGAGAATGCATTGTCAAAATGATTTAAGGTAGAACATTATTGGTTGCCATAATGGCACCTTTAGTGAGGCTGACTATTTAAAAGTCACAGCTACTACTTCTCGTATCAGGACATAGTTCTGATGCAGGATGATGCAGCCCTCTTCAAAAGAAGACAAAAATCTCTCTCCTGGGGTAGGTGAGCACAGCAGATGCAAAAAAGGATTAAGCCCTGAGCACGAAAGCCACTCCCCAGCCCACTCCTTTTCCTGCACGCATCTTGGCGTTTGAGGTGCCAACAGAAAAGGCAGAACCCATGATTTAATGTGACATCCAAACAACAAGTCAGCCTATTACATAGCTATTCAGACATCTAATACAGGCCAACTTATCAAGAGCAACATAACTATCAACTAAAATAGCAAAACTTCATTAATGTACTATTGGAATTTCTAAACTGCTGTTTATTATTTGCAGCTGTCATATCCAAAATAGGTTTTGATGATCTTAATTTGTAAGATCTTCTGGCCAGGACTGTATCCTTGTATACCTGTGTGATTAATCCCAGTGTATGTAACTGCTTCCACATGCAAATAACATGTATTATTGAGGTCCACAAGAGTGGTCTGGTTGTTTTCAACTAGCCAAGTTTATGCTAGGGAGCCTGTAGGGAAACTGTTTTTAAAGTAATAAAGTTTGTAAGAATTCTCTCCATAGGAAGATTTTTTTCATATTTCTCAAGCCAAATTTACCACAACATGATGGATAATGGTTTAGTATTATTTACAAATATAAAATAATATTACAAAGATGTGTGTGTAATGTTATTTTTAACTCAGTACTCTTTAGTGGTACAATGGGCAATTTTCTTACCACACTCTAACATGCTCAAATTGAAAGAAACTTTTCTCTTTTCATTTCTTTTAAATTAAATACAGTGCTTGCTGGGTACAATATTTTAACTTAATGTTACCCCAAACATATATATATATACACATATATATATGCACATAAATTTATATATAAATATATATATATATATACACACAGAGCTTACTGGCATTTTCAACATTGAGAGCAAAAACATTCAAAGCAAAATGGTTAAGGATATTTCCTAGGAGAATGTTTCTCTTTATAGGAAAACAAGTGAAACAGATTTTTAAGATAAAGACCTGACATGCCAAGAGTGCAGTTACCTCTGGATTGCCTAATATGTTAAGAGAGATGAGGACAGAAATGTGTTTTAAATTATTTTGCCATTCATCGTATATTAGTTAGTACCCATTCTTCTCAGAATTGTCCATTTTTATTTGTTCATTTTTTCTTAGTATAAAAGGTTGAAGAGAAAGAGGAAACATTTTTTTCTTGGAAATCCCAAGTAATAGCACACTCTTGAAGTATCAGGTTGTTTCAAAGGAAGTGAAAGCATGAGCAGGCTATTAAATTGATGAACGCAGGAGGATGAAAATAATATTAACTGCCTTAAAGCATGGTTAGAAATGCACAAAAGCACTTCACAGCACTCTATATCGTTATCCTCATTTAGCTGAAAGGTGAAGAGACTTGCTGAAGGTCACAGAATAGATCAGTGGCAGAGGCAGGAAGAGAGTTCCAGAACCCCCTTTGTTTGTTTTCTCAATCACAGTGCCTTCTGTTTATATCTATGATGGAAGGCAGGTGGTATTTTAGGAAATCACCTTCACCCCACTCTAGAACCATAAAAGGCCCTGAAAAGAGAATTTAAACTGCCATCCCTGGTGCCACTGGCCTCTTAGCACAACTTTGAACAGACAGAAGACCCTTTTCCTTGCTCCACACACCTGATCTAAACATTTGCTAAGTGAAACCTTTTCAGATAGAAAGTCTGTCCCAGTGATCATCTTACATGCACATTTTTGTATCTGACAAATATTAGCTAATGTTTTCGTTACTTTGATTTTCAAGGTAGTATTTTTGTTCTTGGTTTCTTTTCCCCTGTGCCCTTCAGCATGTTCCCAGGATCTTCAGGGCAGTGCAGTCGTGCAAGAAAGCCCCATTATCTTTAGCAGTTAGGGTCATTACAAGTCTTTTAGATGGTGGCAGACTGTACTTCACATGGCACTCTTGAAGTTAATGAACATATGTGATTTGCATGTTGAGGGAAGGCACACTTCTTCCCTTTGTGTGACTTTCCCTTTCTTGGGACATGTCTGTCATGCTTAATGAAGAGAGCTTGCTGTTCAGAAAGGGGAGGATGAATGCATAGGGTATCAGAATGGTATTTATATTTCTTTCTATAAAAATAGTTTGCATTTTTAGTTCACTGTGCCTTTTGACTCCATGTCGGAGAATGTTCAATGAGCTAATTAGCCATGGGTTTTGTCCAGCGTAAGAATTGCGATGTCCTAATTCTGGCTATTAAATCAGTCCCAGAAAATTTGGCTGGAAGAGTCAGAAATCACAGAGAAGGAATATGGTAACCTAGATTAATCCTGTAAGTATTTGAGAAGTGACCACTTTTACTGAATCTAATCAGCTCCAACATTTCTGCAGAAGTCCAATGCAACCGTAACAGCACCCTGATAAAATTGTCCTTCAAACACAATGATTCCTAACCAGCTACAAGGACTGTAACAGCCAGACCAGAGTCTTCCTGTTGTTGAAGGAGGTTATATCAGAGTATTTTAAACACCACCATTCATTTTACTGCTCTTAGCTATACTGATCTGTGTGCTCAGGCATCTCCCGCTGGCCTCAATCCTGTGACTTCTAAGCACCCCTTCGATGAGCAGAGCATGGTCACCTTCTGCTGAAGTCAGTAGCGGTGTGTCCCCCCCCCCCCCAGTACCTCACAACAGAGATGACTCCATGCAGGAAAAGTCATCCAGGCTGAAAAAGAGTAAACATGTTTCAAAAGAAAACAAGCCCTGTGTTCCAGAGTCAATGACGCATGCTCTTTGAACTTTCTTTTAAAATTGCTCTGAAATCATAAGGTTGTTATGGTGTGGTTTTACTCTAAATAATGCATATCATTGTAGCACAAGCCTTGAAGTTAAGTGGCTACTTTAATGAAACATAGTTACCATAGTTACCACAGGAGAACAGAGAATAACTTTTAGTTCTTTTGAAGCTATGAATTAGTTTAAAAAGAGGAAAAGGAATAAACAAGCATGCAGAAGTTTATTATTCAGTGTTTCATGCCTGATCAACTCTAAAAAAGAAAAACTCCCTAGACTGGGGCATTAACATTTTCCAGCTGAAATCTATAATTGCCCATCAACAAACACAAATCACATTTCAACTCTTCAGCATGTCCGTTTCCATGTTTTTTTCCTGAGTCAGAGAAGAAACAGATTTTTTAAAAGTTCTGCTTTCAGCATTTAGTTAATAACTGACATTTTACAGCATCTTGGTTGCTAAAAAATTTATGTCCTAAAGGCAATAATACATTGCTAAACACAACTCATGAAATCTGTAGTCTAGCTCTGTTATTCATTATAAACACTATCTTAAGGGTGATGAGAGGGAAATGAGAATTTATCATAGTGAAGATGTCTTCTAGGACCAGCTTCATTGTTTTTCAGTTTAGCGTTGAGATGTGCTCTATCCCTGAAGTGTTAATGGAGGTCACTGCTGTTGCTCTCCTTTACTGTGTTGAAGCAAAGGAGTTCCTACATAGTTGACTACTGAGAAACAAAATGATGTTCTTTCCAGTATATCACCTTCAGCTTATGAGCCTCTAGAGCAGCAGTGATTAACAGGACTTTTACAAAGTTTCTGTGTAGTTACAAGGACAGCTTCAATCTTCTGTCATTTTTTTGCATTAGCTATGATTATGCTTTTACCACCAAAATGCATTTATTTTAAAGGTAACAATACAGACTCAGAGAATAGCTTATGTTTCATCTATATTTATCAGCACTCACTGTACATTTGTGTCTTCATTACCAGGAAATATTAAGGGACATTGTGCCATCTATTCCTGTTTACAGTTTATTATGCAGAGATAGGAAACACTTAGCATGTAAAATGAATGTAGAAATTATTCCTGGATAGAAACACGGACATTTCCCACTCGTTGGCTCTTTCTCCTCCATCACCGGATCAGAGTGTAATTGTCAGTAATCAGGCCTGCTTGCTGCTGATAAAACCACTCTGAATGCTAGCAGCCTTCTTTGTGTGATGACTCAATTATTCCAGAAGTGCCTCATCAAATCTGCCCCATCAGCTGGGCTAATAAATAAGGAGAAGAAACTGGCCCCCCAAAGCAAATTATAAATCCATTTGCATTAACCATTTCGCTGGTCCATGATCTAGGCAGAAATAAGCATGGCAGATTGTGTTAAGCTTATTTGAATATGTTTATAATGTTTACAGCATGCAACCTTTTTTTTTTTTTACAAGGTGTTGGAATTATCGGTCATGAATAGCATCTAAATGCAGTTATGTTAATTACAGCAAAGCCTCAGGCATCTTTGAGGGATAGTTTGTTGCTTAAATCAGGTGAAAGTTAAACCCTTCTGCTGGGCAAAATATGATCTTGCACATGGCATTCGAATTAATTCCATGTTCAAAAAGAGGATGAGTGCAAGAGATGTGTTTTTACAGGTACTGGAAGGACAACTGCCTGTATTACAAGGCTGTCTTGTACTGGTAAGGTGACCTGCTCACTTCAGTGCAGAACCAAGTAAGATAAAGTGTAGCCTTATGGGTGGGAAAGAAAATGCAATAGTTGAAGCAGTGATAATTCTGTTTCATGTGTACTCTGCACTTCATAAAACAAGTGCAGAGAGGAGTACTCTGCCCCAATGAAATTCCTTTCTGAAGCTCAAATTATATAAAAATTATGTTTCCAAGTAGAATTCCTTCAGATTTCCAAGACTGCCCAAGTGTACTGCAATGAGGGTGTTAAAGTGAAGCATAGGAAGGCCAAATGAAATTCATTTGTTTACACATGTGCTGAACATTACATGTGCACTTAAGGGTCTCATTGAGGTCACTGATAAATTTGTGCAGAACTTAACATGTAAAGTTACATGCTTCAGCCTGTGCAGGATAAAGATCGGAAGTCAAGAGGTCAATACATCTTCACTCATTTGAAATGGCATCTTTTGCTTTCACATATTTTTTCTCTCAAATACTAAGTATGTTGCATCATTTTATCTTGAGAAAGGGAAATCACTGTCACTGCAGAAACATTAAAGTTTGTGGGATCATAATGGTGAGCACACCAGATTTTGTTTCCTTAGATGGTACTTCCATTCTGAGTTAACAAATCACAAACTGTTGTGATCATTCATTTTCATATTTGCAATATATCAACTAGTGATGTGGTAAATGAGAGAAATCAAATTCATTTGTTGGAAATTATGTCCATTATGCTCAAAAAAATTCTTAGGGGTCTTTTGCAGATGTAGTACAGCCTTGTACACTGCAATTCTAACAGAGAAAACACCCTCAGACTTCTGGTGAGATAATTTTTACCTGTAGAATGTCTTTTCTCATTACTAAATCCTAAGGAGCTCTCTGGTAATCTAAGCTGAATGAGTGGACTTTTACCTATAGACAATGGGTCAATAAGAATGGTCCCTTGAAGGAATTTGCAACACATCTGATGTGGAGGATCAGGGCCCAAATAGTGATTCACGTCAGTATCCCAATATGACTCATGGATCTCAGTAGGATGGCACTTCAGAGTCAGTACAAAATCATGTTGCACTGGAAACGGCTATAAACCAAAGAATGATTTGCAAAGGTTCCAAGTGACTTCAGTAAACCATTACATTGACAAATCAAGCAACTCATTTATTCCATCTTCGTGGGTTTGTAACGTTTATTATTCTAGTTGAATTGAGGTGTTGGTTGAAAAGGGTGGAGGTTTTCTTTGTAGGCAGGCAAACTTCACCTTCAGGATTACAAAATTTTCTTCAGACTTACAGGGAGTTGAAGTGCAGGCATAATTTACCATCTTGAAATCCTTTTGAGTTCTTTACTAAAACAGACAAATGAGTTAATGAAAGTTATGAATAGATTGGGGCAAGTGAAGATATGTGTGGACTTAAGGGGAGTGATCCCACAAAAAAACCTTAGCTGACAAATAAGTTAGTTCTACCTGATTTCCATCAACAATGATCTTGTCATCAGTCACCAATAATCTGTATAGATGTTCTTTATGGAGTCTTGAGGTTGAGATCTTAATTTTTCTCTTTGACATTGCAGACTTATCTGCACTTCTTGCAATGCCTCAAAATTTGGCCCATGATTAATTTTATAATTTATAAAATATACTAAAATAAGGTCTTAGTAACTTATTGTATAAGATCTCAATGTTACTGTGAAATCAACACTAACTCTTGTTTGCTACCTGAAGTATCAGATCCCAACACTTATATTTGAAATTTGCTTCTTGGAGTGTGGACAGGGGTGACGCACAGCTTATATTCCATTAGGGGTATGTCACATCCCATGACACAGCATAATCCTACATACCCTGTTTATAACATGGCAGATGCATGACATTGTATTAGACTTTTTATGAAATACCGCATCTTCAAATGTGGGTACTCACCCACGAGTCAGCTGTATGGCAGCCAGCACTGTTCTGTGAAAGAAATAGAAAACAGCACATTTAAACTTACTAACCAGTAATTTCTGTTGTAATTAAACACAGAAGAGGGGTTCAGGTTTTGTGCTTTATATAAAGTCTTGCTTTTGTCCTGCTATAACGCTCTTGCTTTACAAAGATAGCCGATGGCGTCACACGCAAGGCAGATGGGAATAAACCAGCAAATGGCACTGCTGCATGTAGTTTTCCAGCACAACTTTAAAGCCTCCCTCCCAGCCCCGACCCAGCCCCGACTCCTTTTCTTAAAAGGAGGATTTTCAATGCATTAGCTTATTATGTAAAGTTAAATGTGAAAAGTTTTGTATATTTTCCTGTCCTTTGTGCACTTTTCCAAGTGGATCTCAGCTGTGCTGTCTTAACTCCCAGTCCCTTAGGATGAGAGAGACAGCAGATGGGGTTAGGGCAGAGGGCTGATGCTTCTGACAGCAAACGGCCTGGTTGTTGAGTGGAAGCTGTGAGCGTCAGGAAGCTCCTTTTCCCCAGAGAACCAACTAACCACTGAAGAAAGTTGAAAATGAGCCCTTTGAGAAACGCTATTAAAAGTAGTAAAAAATTGCAATTGTGCAGATGATGTGCTGCTGTGTGGTTATTCGGATGCTAATGAGTTTGACATTAGGGAACTCAAAGGGTTTACAGCTACTCCCTTATGTGATTTAGTTCTTTATTGGCAATCTTTGAGAAAATAAATGAAAAATATATTGCTAATAAATACATAACATGATAGGATGTTAGACAAAAAGCTGCTAAGTTTTAGGCTTTGGAAAGCGCTTTGTTCACCATTGTAGCTATTCTCGGAGATCTTTTGTTTTAGGTTACTGTGTTTTGAACAAAGAGGAAGAGGCAGGTAGAAAGCTTGAAGACTCCTTTTGTATTTTTTCATGGATGTTGAAATAGAATAACGGAGAAAGAGGCCTTTGAGGATAAACAACATCTTTTTCCAGCAACATATTGGCTAGAAAAATGCTTAAAAATCTTTTCGGTGTTGGGCTGTTTTGTTCTTGGTTTTCTCTCTTCTTTATCATCTTGCATCTGTTTTCTGTTTTGTTATTTGATAAAAGCTTCTTAATTTTAATTAAAAGTTATTGATGGGATGCAACTAATATTCTATCTATTGGGACTCAAGCAGAAATGAGTCACTCAGTAAACTCTAGCTTCTCTGAGAATCTGTTTAAAATGTGCCTTTCCAATTTCAGAAATGTAACATTACAAATTTTGCTGATGAACCTTCATCAGGTATCATTAAATTAATAGTTAAAGTTTCATCTTCAAGCTCTAAAAGTTTATCTGCAAACTTTGTCATAATTGGAATACATTGAATTAATAGATATATTTTGCTAAGTACACTGGATACTATTTGAAAAGAACTTCTGAAGTTGCAAGTGATAGTAAAAATTTTATGTTTTGGTCACTAGTGGCAGGAGTAATGCTAAAATAAAGCCTGCCTATAACAACTGTTCATGGCCAGCTTTTCCCAGCCTGCAAGTGCCTACAACTTTAAGTGTTCAAAGGGTTCAGGTATTTACTTTTTTCTGAGTACAAGGCCCTCAGTATTACTCAGATGTAAACTTCTGCAGCTCTTCTCTTGCTGTTACTGTGCTTTAGGAGAAGTTTCCTCACGGAAAGGAATAAAAATTGAGCATGGAGAAATGTCAAGGATTACCTTCAGTTTGCTTACGGTGGTAATACTATCAGTCTTGCAAACTTTAAACTCTGATATTCAAAATCAGAAAAAAATAAAACCAAGAGTTTTTCTGCTATTATTAAAATATTTTAGAATGCTTCTCCTTTATTTCACAGCATTTACTGAACTGCCCTACTCAGTCAAAAGGGGTTCTGATGTAGTAAAAACATTTCACTAAGGATTTCTACATTTAGAAACTGTGGATTTTTGTCTGTGCAAGAAGAAAAACTTTTCTTAGAGCAGGTCTATTTCATAAACTATTGGAAAGGACATTAACAATATAAAGAAAGTACAATAACAAAAGAAAAATTGGTATTCCTTCTGCCTTTTAGAAACATCGTTGATGCCTCTATACCACATCCTTGAAAAACCGCACAAGAAAACAATGCACCTGGATTATTTGCCCATATTATTTAAACAGTGTCCTGTTTCATCGATGTTTTATTTAGTATAGCTGATTTTTGGTTTTCTCTTGTTGCTTTTTTTTTTTTTTTCCAGAGAATGAAATTCAGGATTATCTGTTAAATCAGGCAAGGCATCTTGGGCTCAGTGAAGAATTTGGTCCTTTGGCATCTGCACCTAATTTCGCCTGGAAACACGCAAAGGTGGGATAATTTATTTATGAAAATTCATTCGAGTCAAAATATACCTCTATATTAGCACTAGAATACTATGTGGTTTCATGCATAGTATCTCATGCATTATGACTATTTTTCTTGTATAACATCTGCTGTTTTTAGAACAGCAGTCTTCAACAGTCAGGTATAACAATATTGAACTATTGAAAAAGATATAAATCTTTAGGAATACTTAGATATTCTAGGTTTTAAGTTTCAGAACTACACTCTGTTAGCATTACGTACAGACAGGAACACATCTTTGAATCTGTATGACTCCTGGAGTGAGAATATATTTCATAATGCACTACTAAAATTTAATCTGAGAGGGATGTTGTATTTGTGATTTTTTTTTATAATGCGTATTGAGGGTTTTTTGGTATTATATATCAGTTGGGCGGGCTAAAAACTTTGGTGTATTTTTAAAAGATCTCAAGGATCGAGGAATTTTTTTCTTTTTGAATATTGACACTTTCTTCTAAAAAATTCTATTTAGTACATATACTAATAGTGACAAAACATTGAACTATGTCAAAAACAAAAATCCAAGAAAAAAAGGCTCAAGAAAGCAGGATTGCACATCAACTTGTGTTGAGCTGCACTTCAGCATGGTAGACTATATAATTTTTCTCTAAATTTAAAAAGCTAGCAGTTGCCCCTTAATTTCATAAAGCTGTGACTCTGCCCTCTAAAGCCTTGGTAAAGCAGACTAATAGAAATACTTGGCACACGTTGATCACCTAAGGGAATAATAGAACTATTTGCTGTAGTCGTTTGGCAAAAGGACATAAACATATGGCTTTGGTTTATATTCAGCACTGCCAGTTGTGCAAAGTTGCATGGATGAAGTATACAACAGCAGTGACAACTCAGAAATCAGAAGTGAGAATCAAAATAAATCATCCTCATTACAAAGCTATTCAAGCTTGCCTCTGATCTAAGGTTTATTTTGTCGCTGCATATTTTCAAGTAGTGACTTCAATATGAAAAACATCTACTTCTCAAAAATATTTATACCACTCAACCACACTATAAAATACCAAATTGTTGATGATTTATATGTTATAAACATGTTTTAAAGTTTACATTCAGTCGATGTACATACTTATTTTAATTCCTGAGAAATGAATACATCTGAACCAATTATTTCCATGTTATTCCACTTTCTCCTAGAGAAATCAGGAATAGAATTGTGTAAACTAAAGCAAAAGTTTCAAAAATAAAGATGAGATGACTTCTTGGTTAAGAATAATCAAAATCACAAAACAAGGCATATTTTCAGTAAAAGTCTTTAAAAACATCTGCTTTGTAAATATTTTTTTTTCCTTCCTGGCCATGAACATGTCATGAAAAGAAGAAGAAGATGAGGAGGAGGAAGGAGAAGAAACTTTAACACAGTACAAGCAATGTTCCTAAAAATTTTGTCTTTAGAATTTGGATTTTTTTACTGTCAGTAATCAGAATACATAAGCTTTATCTAGGAGTTTCTCGATTTGTACTTTGCTCTTCCTTCTTTCCCTGTACTTCTCACCGCCAGTCTGTCATTAATGTTTCACACTAAAAAAAATTGTCGTAGAATGTCAGAAAAATGCAGTAAACACAGATAACAGACAGCCAAAGAGTGTTCTGTACTTCTGGACAGGCTGTAGGAAATCTTCTTGCTTTCAGATTTATTTAAAAAAATCTTTTTTTTGCATTCTGATAATATTCCATTTTAATGTCTTAGATTCTTAAACAAGCTATTGAAAAAACTATTGAAAAAGAAAGCCCTTTAAAATATGAGTGTCAAAAGCACCGAAAAGCTTGCTCTGAGGGTATTATTTATTGAAGGGAGAGGCTCACACAGTGTCAAGTCGCTTTGGGGTGCAGTACAGCACAGACATGTTTGGAGTGCTTACCAGTATTGGACTTACAACTTCGATGTTTGTGGCTTGTGTTTGAGACTTGAGTGTGGATTTGTGTGCCTTAAAAATCATGGAGATTTCTTTTATTCTTTGTTAAGTTCATGAGTTTAGTGCCAGATGTAGCTGTTGCCTCTGTACAAACTCAAGTAGTTTACAAATTAAAAATAGTAGAAAAAAGCCGTGCTTTTTCCAGACCTTTCAAAATAGCTTAATGTTTGTCCTAGACAAGATGTTTGCCAAATTTTGAAAATCAGATGTAACTTTTAGTTGGAAAATCACAACAAAATGTCAACTTTTATACTCCTTACCTGGTGATTTCTTTTCCTCTAGCTGTTAGGTAAAAGCAAACTGCTGCTCCAGCACTGTGAAATCCACTCCAGGAAAGTCATGCTTGTACAAAGAGTACAATTGAAGTTAGAAAGTGCACAGCTCTTCCCTTAGCTCTCTCCAGGAGGTGCATTTCACTTTTACCTATGTCAGCAGCACTGGCTTCCCCAAGTCATAGTTTATTTCACAATAGTGTGCTGTAAAACTACCTTACCAAGATATTAGTATCAATTTAGTTTTTGAAATTCAGAATTTAAAATGTGCAAGTAAACTGAAATAGTTATTATTATTATTATTACTGTTATTATTATAATTTATTGCACATGCCTTATTTTCAGCTGTTAGTCATATTCTTGGATCCCATTATAATATCAGTACATGCACATGTGCACAGATAGACTCCAGGCACACAGAAAACCAAACTCAGAGCCAAATCATGATTCTCTCACTCAGGGAAGTATTTCCAGGTGCTGCTCTCGAGTCCGATGACTGCAGTGGGATGGTACAAACAGAAGAAGTAACATTTGGTTTCTGCAGCCAGGAACTCTAAAATAGTTTGCTCAGAAAGTATGATTGCTGCTGTTGCACCAGTAAATTCATCTGGAGAAACACAAATATCCTGTAGCAGTCACAGAGCAAGTTACTTATGTTTCAGCCAAGCAGAATTTGTGGTATCGTCGGTGACTCCAGTCAGTTTTCTGGGATCTAGTTACTGACTTACCCTTACATCTTGACCAATATTGAAGGAAAGGGGGAGGAGGGGAGGATCAAATTGAAATTCACAAAGTGGAACAGAAAACATTCATAAACTTAGGGAGATTTTTTGGAACATGCTCTCAGAAAATAATTCAACATCAACACTCTCAGTAATTTTTCATATCACAGAAATAGGGCATAACTGAAGTAATTTGAAGGCAAGCATTTATTTCTTAGCCTGCTTGCCTAATGATTTGGGACTGCATAGCTGCTACCCCTCTGTCGCTGAGTTTCTGACCACATATCTCCCACTAATTCCTTGAGTCCACTAGCTAGATTCAATAAATTTTGAAAAGAAAATATTTAGATGGGTTTAAAACCATTGAATCAGAGAAGTTAGGTGTAAGATAGAAAGATAAACTGGAATTAATTCCACTATTCACTTGTCATTATTTTTGTGAAGCGTGCCCTTAAAAAATATGGATTGCAACTCTGAATAAAATTTTCCTGGCAAGCACTTAGATATTAACCTGATGGTCCTGATGACTAAAAAAATTAGTAGTAAAACATCATGTGAGGATTTTGTGCAGACATGACCATTCCATTTATCCCTTACAGCTTCTTGTCTCGAAACAACATATGGACTGGAGGGAGGGATGACCATCCCCAGCTTTGAGAGCATGAAGCACCTTCCAGAATCCATCCAATCTTTACAGTACATTGCAGTAATATGTCTCTCAAATTAACACCTTGATAACAATTACCTCTAAAAGCTTTGGATGGAATTTCCCACTTAGAGTTTAATTCTTTTGTTGTTCCATAGGTGATTTAAAAGTTTGAATACTTCTTGCTGGCCATCTGTGGCTGTAATTTCATGTATATATGAATCTCTATGCAGATAAAAATCAGAAGTGAGGAACTTGTTTCACTTTTTTCAGTATCAGGCAGTCTCTGAAAGAACTATCAAAACCCAACGATATTACATTTAAATTTTTAGCAAGAGACATCTTTTTTCTGATGCACTTAAAAGATTTCACAGCTTTATTTAGTTACTTTTGTATGACTTTCAAGTTAATGCATGGGACAATGTAAGTTAAGGTGGTTTTTATGCAACACAGACATGATGATTATTTTAATATGTGCCATACACCACACTTTATAGTCCTATAAATTTTAGGTTTAAGTTGATTAAACATCTCTCATAGTTTCAAATTATTACAAGGAAAGAAAATCAATAGAAAAATCACCTGCATTGATTTTATTGTTGGTTTTCCCTCATTGTGCAGTTTTTAAATATTCATCACAATGCAACGTGCTATTTAGACCAAAGTAACTGCTGTTCAGTAGAAGCAGTGGACACTTTTTGTTTCATAATTAAAAGAGCAGCACTGTGATTGGTGTGGTATTTATTATGAAATGATGACAAAGGAGTACCAGTGGTTTTAATAGTTTTAGCTTACAGGAGCTGTTGTTAATTTTGTCTGTAGAGTTGCAGGTGAAATAATGCACAGTGGATAAATAGTCTATATTGGTTTAACTGAACATAATATATAGTGTGTTCTGGAGTTGTTTGTCTCAATAGACTATAGTAATCAAAAGTAATGAACCTATTATGTGCAGGACCTTGGAGAGCATAGAATGGCAGTAAAAGTGTGGCACATAAAAGGTTTATTAAAGGAAATTAAAGTCCATCATTGCCACACCTGCTCCCCTATTATAAGTCTATGGCAGGTCAGTGCCTTCAATCACAACTCAGCATCAGAGAACAGAGCCATGTTTCCCATTACCATTGCAGTCACATTGCAAAAACTCGTTCTCCAGGTTTTAAGGATAGTAACAAGTAAAGGTTGCCATCAGCCCCACTACGTAAACACAAGCCACTTATGTTCCTTCCCTGATAATAATCAACATCAGATGTAAATTTAAACAGAGAAAAGATATCATTGTCTGTCTTTGAGATGCATTTCTATCAATTTATACTTTCATTTCAGATATCATTAACCCATATTCTAGAATTAGACTTCTTCAAGTACACGAATACCCTTTTCAAACACTTGTGTTCTCTCCTGCAAGTAGATATTTTGATTCCGGTAGCTGTATACAATATGTAACCATATATAACAACAAACAGAAGAAAAACCCCAGGAAATTAGAGAAGTGCTTTTTCTCCCCTAGAAAGGCTGACTTTACTCTTTTTCTTTCTCAGGTCAATTTTGTCATATTCTGCAATGTTCTTTCAGATAAGACCTTCAAAACATCTCAGTTATCTGAGTCATATAAAGCTAAAAATAAAGCATCTTCACATATTTGAACTCTATAAATGGAAGAAGGCAGAACAGAGCTTCTTGCATCTTTTCTCAGTGGGGCAAATAAGTTCTGCTGATCCTCAGAAAGGAAGAGTGAAATAATAGACAGGATCTTCTGTTGACATTGCTTTTAATCTTGTGACCTTTTGCAGGGAAAGAAGCCAGGTATAGGCAACTTCTGGTATCAACAGAAAGCATCTACCTATTGACAAACACAGTTATACAAATCAGATGCTGGTGTCTGCATTTATTCTTGCATATTGATGTGCAGAAGCACATGGGAGTTGCTTCATCTACAGTATCTTTCATCGTCACCATTTTACAAATGGAAACTGAGATTCAAAGCAAAGATAAATAGTAATATGCTACTATAGACTGAAGAATTATTCCAGACAAAAATTCCTCATGAAAGAGTCTTCCTTACATAAAAATTAAGAGTTACTTTTAGAAAGAATAGGAGTTTGTCTCCCTGAACATGGACAAAATTACACTGTTGTACAATATGCTGTACGTCACTGCAGCTCTTCACAACAGAACATAACATCTTAATCCATTTGAATTTCATGGGTTTGTAATAGAATCGATGGGTTGAAAACCTGCCCCTACAATTATGGGTCCAGGCCAGATCCAAGACCAGAAGGTGCATATTTCCAGTGCTGGTTTAGATGTAGCCAAAAGTATCATGAGAATAGCTGATCTTGAAAGGCCTCTCTTATTTCAGTTAGAAATCTTACAGCAACAGCTGACTTCTTGGGCGTTTGGATTTTTTGGTTGGGTGGATTTTTTTAATGTGAAAGACAAACCTGGATACTACATTCTCCCAAAAACTCATACAAATCTATAACTTTCTCTTTTACCACTTGATTAAATGCTGAAGTATTTCAAAGCTGTACATGTGCAATTATGCCCATTCAGGCAAGAGGGTTTAATTTTTTAAGAATGAAGTTGTCAGAAATTCAGGTTCCAACACAGCTATAAAGATACGCTTCGGTTACAACAATAATACAGAGTGCCAGTAGGCACTGAGGCTTTCTGGGACCTTTTCTTCCAGGAAGTAGATGCTGAAAGCAGCAGTCATAGAGCACTGCGGTTCCTAACCTTATGCCTTCAGCTAACACCTGTGGACTTTGTCATTAAACCTTACAGAGTCACTCATAACCATCACTTTATTAAACAAATCTGTATCATTAAAGGTATCTCCTAGGTATTTACCAGATATTCACAGATGGCTTTTTATCTCTTTGACAAGATTAATAAGGCATGATTATTCTTCTTTCTATTACTGTCTAGCCTTTGGAAATGTGGAAAAAAAAAAAAAGCATTCGAGACTTTTTTTTCTCAATGGCAAAAGGAGTGAATTAAAGACTTTGTGTTAATATTACAGATGGATGCAGATGGGGAAAATAAAAAGCTGCGCACACGCTCAAAAGGAATCAAGGGTGAGTTAGCAAGCACGTTCCACGACCCTATGCCCAGCACACCATGAAATATGATAGTTCCTGTGCACAGTCCCTAATGTGCAGTAAGAGAGTCTGTAGATTCCTTACGGCTGCTTTTTTAATCAAGGCAGGACACAGACTGCTGGCATTAAAAGGCACGATATTATTAGCTATGGTTTAAAGAAAAGCAGAAAAAATCTACTGTATGTTATTTCCTTTGAGCTATTTCTCAAAGAGAATAAAGGTTATGCTTTTTATTATGCAAACAAAGTTTTTCCGTAGGGAGAAGAGGTAGACAATGTTCAATGGATGCTTTCAAAATAGTGTACAAAACTTTGTCTTAGCCAACTGAATGTTTTTCTGTCTATTGCCATTAATTATCTATAAATTAGCTGCGTAAATGGTCCAGAAGTAAATTTACTTTAATCAAAAGGTGCAGGTGTATGGGGCAGGGGAGAACCCTGTGCTTTTTTTAAGTTCTGGTGCTCATGTTTCATTTTGCAAAGTTATGACATAGTTGTATTTCCCAGCTATTCCTCTCTTTTTGTAAGGAACAGATGGAAATGCAGTACTGAGAGATAAACAGGCCCTTAATGATCTCAACATCTGGAAAACATGATTGACTAGCAATACAGCTCTTCAAGGAAAATAACGTTTTATTTTAATTCTTAACACTTTTTGTGACTCTTGATAATGAGTGAAAAAAAGAGGTGCAAAGCATCCATCATTCACTCTGATTTTACTGTGAATCATGCACTCTCAGGATTGTGTAAAGCAGACTAATTTACTTCATTGTCACAATTCCATAGTTCTGGATTGTTAATATCGTGCCTTTAGCTTCAAGTTGAGGTCAGAATGAAAAATTAAAGTGTGGTTTGGCTAAGTTCTCTAGTTTCAGTTGACCAAAGGGGTGAAAAGTGTTAGACTTCACTTAGGAAAGGACAGGAGGAGGGTGAGAGTGCCACAAACTGCCCGCAGACAAGGGGATAAATACAGACAAGCCTTTCTAAAAAAAACATGAATGTTGTCATATCAAAACTTTGATGCATTCCTGAACATTCAGAGAGTAATGTTCTCTGAAATTAACATAAAATTCATGTATATTTCAAAAGCACCAGAATGGAGGACTTGAACAAAGTTATTGAATAGGAAAGGTATGCACCCCTCAGCCTTAGAGCATGTCTTGTCTGTGGTCAGGACTGTGAGTGAAAAACAGTCTGGCTGGTTTAGCAGACTTTATTTGTATTTAATAGGAGATTCATATCCTTTTCACTCAAAAAGCTAATAACATATTTTTAAAACTTATGGATTTTCTTTCTCTGTATTTTTTATACACTTGTACACACATCTATAGGAATTAATATAGCAGGAACATTTTCCCAGAAGAGGGAACAACAAAAGTTGCCTGTGCAATATGAGCAATCCTTAGAATCACCTGTTGGCTTTCTCAATATGCTTTATGTCCTTGTATGGGTAGATATTTGTAAACACCAGCCTTTGTCATTCCCAAATTGAATTAAAATTCAGAAAAAGCAGAGATTGGTCATTTTATTTTCAGTAAAAACAAGTGCCTTCTCTTTTATTTTTTCTTATTATTTTTCTTATTGTTCCACTGAACATCATACTCAAGGTTTTATACATCCTAAAATAACTGTGAGAATTATGGGCTCAGTTAATGCTTGCCACTAGTAGCTACAATCCTGTGGTTAGCATGAAATAATCACCTGTGTTTTGATAGCAGCTCCTCTGTCATCACAGATAGGCAGGTGCAAGGTTGCAGAAAGCACAAGTCTGGAAGTGTAAATAATTCATTCTTTCCTGCTTTTATTAACAGTTCAAGTGGACTCTATAGCTCAAGAGCTCAGGTAAGAACTCATGTTCATTTTTTCACTTTTATTTTCTGATTATATTGATAAATTCATACCAAGGGTATTGCTGTAAAATAGAGAATCCAGCAATTGCATTATGTAGAGATTTAGCATAGATCTGAAAAAAAGGTACTTGATGTAGATTCACTTTTTAAATATACAAAAATGAAAGCAAAATGTTAGCATTAATTATGCAAGCATGATCAAAAGTAATGCAAAGTGGGCAGGATTCTGGTATGCTGTCTTTTTCTTAAGCCTGTGTCAGGGCACACAACAAAAGAGTATTTTTTCTGATCAGTCTTCAGTCTTCTTTTTTCTGTAATAAATATTATAGTACTTTAACAGTCGACATTCTAATAGATATTTACCTTTATGAGGTTTTGTTAGATGGCTTCTATAAAACTGATAGTCTCTGTATACTACTGTCAATTCTAAATGCACTAATGGCTCATTCTTCCTCAAGTACTTGCTGAGGTTCCATATTTTGTTGAAGTAGCAGAGAGTACTTTTCAAATTTGCATAAAGCATGGCAATCCATTCAAAACCATAAATTCTGCAAGGCTATTTCAGATCACCAATAATCTAGTAAAATTTTAACATTACTACTTTAATCTTATTAACATATGCATCAACTCCTAATAATTGGTCCAAGAGCTTAGAACAATCCCTGGAAAGACTGATATATTATTCAGTACCAAATCTTTATACCATCAAATTCAGTTTTTCTCTGGGACAGTTCACTCTTCAAGCCCCCAGAGAAAATATTTACAGGGAGCTGCAAATTCCAAGTATTATTAATGAAAATTACAATGGACCACAGCTGCAATATAAACACTGACAACATTTTTGCAAAAACCCTCAGGAGTTTTTCTTAAATTCATTTATTTTGCCTACACCCACTTTTCATCACATGCTACTGAGCTGCTTTCTTAACCACAGCAGGCATCTGAAGTATGTGCTTGTTGGTTCATCCATCTAGGAAACAGATACATCATCATGTGATTTATTTGATCAATCAAAATGCCACTGTCTTTTAAGATAGGACATGAAATATTTGTGGGAAGTTATTTGCAGTGAAGACATAAAATATTTTAAAGTTTTGTTTTATAATACAACTGAGGAAATTATAAGATGCTTATAGATATTCCATGAACAGAAGAGGAGGCTAACTTATTGGATAAATTATTTGTAGTGAGTCACTCATTCAGCTCTACTGTGAACCTCATTTTTCTGCATGGCTTCAGTTTCCTGAGATTTAGCGCTTCTCCTTTTTCCTCTGTGCATCCCTAATTTATGCACCAGAAGGATGCATTAATCCGAAGAGGCAGCCATCCAAAAATGAGGATGGTCCATGTGTTCCTAAGAGAAAAATGTTTGAAAAATAGAGGATGTGCAAGTTTCTGCAACATCAGGGAAGCTGTAATTTATGCATTATCAATTACTATAGCTTTTCCCAAATAATTTTCTTTTTCCCTGTGAAATGCATGGTATCGTAGGAACTACTGTGTAAGAGATCACTCTCTCTGTCAGAGATGTGGACTAGCTCCATAAAGAAATATACATTGGTTTAAAATGGTGAGCTAAATGTCCAACAAAGCTGTTGCCCAGTCTTGCTATTTGTAATTTCTACAGTACCTAATTCTGTATTGGGTATCTCCAGAATCAAGTGGTTTTACTGGCATACAAGTCAGGTGATCAACTTTTATGAATCTATTTCTTTATGAAAAACTAGAGGAAGAGAGGGAGGGGCTGCCTTTTGGAAATGTAGCCTACAAACTGCATTCCTATTACTCATACCCACATTATTGTGGAAAAACTATTGAACATTTATCAAGAATTAAAGACTGAAATAGTCTGTTGTGTTCCCTGGATACAGATATTGGAGCCACTGTCTTTTCTGACCAAGGTTCTAAATGCTGTGTTGGCTGAGAAATTTAAATCCATGCTTAATTAATTTCCCCTTTTCCCCTGGCTTATCCTATCTGACAAAGCACTTTTGCACTCCTTATTGAGTTTCTGTTACAAAGTGCCTTGGGATACTTCTACATGAAAGAGACTACATAAGCTTACATGCTCATATTGTATTATTATTAGTTTCGTAACATTGATTGGTTCTAGAGCATTTGTTAGCCTTTTCTTATTCTGCAAGTTGTGCTTCACAAAAGTAGAGAATTAAATAAATGAAAAGCAAAACAAAGAGTTGTGATTACTAATTAGGTGCAATAATGCATTAAAATTTCTCTCATCTAAATTTCAGGGGTTGTATTCTTGCTTAATGGAATTCAATGCTAAAAAAATTCATTGATTTCAAGAAAGCCAAGGTTTCACTGAGAAATATGGTTCATGGTGTTGTTATTAGCTATCTTTTCCTGAGAAATAGGACCACCTTTCTGCATAAAAAGTATATTTTCAGAAGAGTACCACCTTAAAGGCCAAGTTGGGTTTTAATTTTTTTTCTGTTTAGTAAACCAGCTAAAAATTCTCTTGCAGTGTAATGAGTTTTTAGAGGATAGTACTTTTCTTCCAGGTACACAATGCCTATATATGTTAAACTTGCACCGATTTCATGTAATTATATGCTTTAAGGAATCACAAATTTCAATACCATATAAATAATTTTCTTTATGCATGAATATTATTAATGCTGCTGTGGTATTAGTTCACATTTATAAGAATAATTTTTTACTATACCTACCGTATATGCTGCAGTGTTGAAGCCTAACGTGCTAAACTTAATAAGTCCTTCAAAACAGAACTGTTTCTCATCCTGGTCTTAATTATTTACTTATGAACAACTTGGTATGATTTTTCATTTAGGAATTTAGTGCTGTGGTGATTTCCCTGGTACCTAAACTATCCACAGGAAGAGGTGAATCTTTTGTCACAACATAAAAAAAGGAAAGCACAATATGTGGTAGAAGTGAGTGCTGAAGGCAGATCTCTGTCCCATACATTCAGGCTTGAATCTGATGCTTTTGGACATAACATCTCTGTAGTATCCATCTTCTGCAAGAAGTAGAAAGAGGTCTTCTCTTGGATGATTTAGTCATGGACCACTGAAAGGACCAGGACCTTCAGCTGTGTTCAGGATTAGAATGAAAAGCAAAGGGAAGTGAGGAATATTGGTGTGATGTATTCTCATTACTGTGTTCTATTTAACAGATGGGCTACAGGACGATGAACCATCTGTAGGTTATGGAGTGGCATCTGGGTCAGACCAAGGAAGAGCAAATTGGATTGATCCAAGCATGGGATTACAGAAGCATAGATCAGTTTGGTTAGGTCCATATCTGAATAGAAAGGGTGTCTTTTGAGGGTTAGATACAGGTGAAATCAAGTCTTTCTGACTTCTTTGACTAATGATTAATGATGACTCCAGAAGGCACTAGTGTTTCAAGTCATGGAGAACAGTCTTGACCTTTCATGGGAATAGTTACACTTCTTCTTACTCTCTGTAGTGTTAGATCATTTCTTCAAAAGGGACATTTCTTCAAAAGTAAGGAAAGTTACTTTTTATCTGGAAGTCTTGTTCCCGATGTTGTGAGACATTTTAGATATTCAGATAATTTGAACGGTTCAGTGTGAGTGTCTAGAGATATGAGTATCTTGAAAGTTTTAGCAGAGAAGTAATAGAGCAGAGCTGTCTGGGTACCTTTTTGGTAGAAAGAGTAACTGGACACTTCACCTTTTGCTGCTGTCCCTTGATTAGTAGAGTGAGAAACCAGCAAAATAACACTGCAATCAATGTTTCTGAAGTATTTCAAAAGGCTTACATTATTAAAAAGTATTCCTTAACTTTATCCAAAATGCTTAAGAGCTGTGTAAACATAAATAACAGTATTGACAGCATACTAAAAAGCATTTTGCTAACTGAAGTAGTTATTACTAATTCTACAATCATGAATATTTTGCTGGTTTCCTCTAATTACTGGTAGATGGTTTGTATTGAATTATATCCGAACTCTAGTTTCAGACAGTAATGGAATGATGGTAGACAGTGTGATAGACAGAAGATGATTTGTCCACTCAGGAAAAGTTCATAGCATGAAAGAAAAGGACTGTGCATGCCTAGCTGCATTTAAAAAGGAATGATTCATTGGTAATTCCTTCTTGAGTTTCATAAAATAAGCAGTGTTGTAAGAAGTATTTGTATGAAAAGAAAGCAGTAGTCCGGCAGATCACCTGAGGAAGAGGTGAAAGCAGTACTTAGATGATGGAAGAAGTTGGCACATGAAAAAAAACATCAAAAAGGCATAAAGATGTTCCTCACTAAGAACTGAGATTATGATTGGTTTGTGTAGCTATCACCTTCACAGTATTCTTATCCCATAGCACTGCTTAAAAGTGAGACAGAGACTGAGAAAACTGTTCCTAGCCTGCATCTGGAAAAACTGTCAGGTTTGTCCTTTGGGGTTGGCTTCTGTTTCCACAGGAGTTGGCCGTAGACTCAAGATTTTCTGGAAGCTTCTGGGAAAGAGCACATTTGTCATAATCCTGAATAAGCACATTTGGAATAGAACTGAGGTGGACTTTTACGTTTCCTGCGGACTCATCTATCTCCCACTGGCAGAGAGTGATACCCTCACAGTCCTTGATGTCCTTTGCTGAAACAAAGTGTGTCCCCGAGTCCAAATAGACTTAGTAGCAAATGCTAAATGAACATGGTCAATAGTTACATCTACTGCCTGATTTTTGTGGAGACATGTCTGAGCTTGACAAAAACTCTTTTTTTACAGTTGAAGAATGGGTGTTGACAGCATACATTCCCAGCTCTCCTCCCCAGTGTTCCCTATGATGGTAACTGACTGGGACAGAGTTTTGCCAACTTGTCAGTCAAATATTTCTCCATGACACATCTAGATTAGGCATTTCACCTGAGACAAAGATCTGTGTCACGCTGTTTCTATTGATAACTGATCTTCAATTAAACAATGGGCATTAATCTTAAGAGTACCTATTCCCAAGGTCTGGTAACAGAATGATGAGTTAAGAGTATCTACTGCTTGCTCTCTAGCTTGGAAAAGGAACTTCCTCCCTGCTCTAGCCATTGTAGAAATTGAAATGGTTATGGGGCTTTGAAAATGTTAACCTCTGCCTCTTACTCCATGATTTCTGGTATAATTTAGTCTGTGTCGCGGTTTTGGCTGAATTTACCAAAACCGGACCGGCAGATGGCCCTTCCCCCCCGGCCTTCCCCCCCCCCCCCAAAAGAGGAGAGAGGAGGAGAAAGAGATAAGGAGATTCAGAAGTTTAGAATGAACTAAACTACTTTAATGAAAAATTAATATTAAAATAAAAATAAAGAAGAAAAATAATGAAATAGATACAATATATACAAAACCGTATCAAGTTCCCAGGATGAGAGTCACATCACCGGCAGGCACTGGGGAAGTCCCAGACTGGACTCAGTGACGAATGGGAACTGGACTCCAGCTCCGGAGCCAGGAACACACGGATCGGGATCAAAGGCAGACGAACAGACAGAGTCCTCCCCGGACGTCGGCCATTGCAGGAAGGGGCTGACCCTTTGATCCCTCAGCCTTTATACTGAGCATAGGGCAGATGGGATGGAATACCCCAGTTGGTCAGGTTTGGGTCACCTGTCCTGTCCACTCCTCCCCACTGATGTGACCCCTCTACGTTTCTTCCATTTCCGACCCTCTAAGGGGGCAAATAACGAAATTGGCTGACCTTGGTTGTTATAGCAATAAGTATAAGCAAAGGCCTCCCTGCATACCATTCCTTGGCATGGAGCACAAACATTGGTCTTATCACTCTGAGAACGAGCAGTTTTCTCCACAATATGCCGTTAATTTCAGAGAGTTAGAAGAGGCCTAGCTAGGATGTAAAGTTACAGAACAGAAAATTGGTTCGGTTTTACTTCAAACCGGGACAGTCTGTCATGGTGTCATCAATCATACTTTCTTAAATTCCCAGTAAATCTTGTTCATTTCTTATTCTTTTCTGACAACACTGTTAGGCTCTTAAGAAATTCAGGCCAGAGTTCTAGTCAGTACTCTTCTCAAAGAATATGTGGAAATCTGTGTTTTGTGCTAAGGAAAAGTGTATTTGCAATTGATGTTTGATAGAAAACATTGAATAGTCAGGCACAAACAAACATTGAACAATCAGTACCTTGTGCAGTTTACTGTGAGGCAAAGAGGCAAAGGTAAGTATATGCTGGTCACAGAACTAATAAAATAATAGTGCTGGAATTCACCTTGTTACTATATCCTGTATGTCAACCATTCTCATCATAACTAATAAAACAAGAATTAACATAAATTGTAATGGCAAGCAAATTTATAGGTCTGTCATGTCAAAGTTCCTCCCTTGTTTCCTCCTTCATCTTCCAGTTCCCCTCTAATTAGCCATCAAATTGTGAAATCTGCAGTGCTTTCATTCCTCACCTCCCTTTGCTCTGCCTCTCCCCCTCCTTTCCTCTTCTCCTCTCCTATTCCTAGATCTCTGATGAGTTGATGGACCTCATGCTTTTTGCCTTTTTTATTCCCATGTGATTTCATACTTCAGAAACAGGTTGTTCTTTCAGCACTGTTAAGCTAATCGACAAGAAACAGTAAACAAGAAATAAACACAGAAATAAATTCAAAATTCAAACATTTTCCACCTCAAGTTTACTACTTTCAATCATTCATGTGACTGGGTTAAGGCTTGTATAAAATGTTTGGAACTGGTGTATACAGAACATCAAATAAAAGATTTTTTCTATTAAAATGTTATTCTTGAATGACATTATAAAAGGTAGTTAAGAGCTTCCACTCTTAAAAACATTGTCATTATTTCTGTGAAGACATATAGTACCATATAGTTCTGGGTGACCACAAGTAATGTCTTTAACATTTTGCAGGTAACCCTGAGGTTGACAGGTATTTGACTTAACTGTTTAGCGAACTGTTCTGAGTAACCATTAAGATGATTGAAATAGGAACTATATCTCATACTACTCCTTTTGAGACACCTGTGGTTGAAGTTGTTAATTATGATGAATTATTTGCCTAATTCCTGTAGATATTAAAACCTTTTGATCTATGCACTGTGACCTCCACCTTTTACTCCTGGATTTATTTAGAACATTGAAAACTTGCATTTAATGTTCAGATTTCTTAGTTTACTTTAGTTGATAAGTTATGTACATAGCTTTCTTCATTAACAAATGCTTTAGTTGAGTTTCTAGCATATTAGATGCCTCTTTTAATGTCTCCTATGTTCATTTCTAGCCAGCACCTGCAGCCTCCATGTCTCTTTTCTCTTTGATATTCTATTTGATTGTGGTGTTACAATTTTCCTGCTTAAAACCTCCATTTAATATTAAAAAAAAAAAAAAAGCAATAATTAATTAGTTTCAACATATGCTTCTCAGTAATAGTTTTATAATGTATGTCAAATCCACATCACTTTAATTGTGGCTGCTAGACTGGCAGATAGGTATTTGCAGGTTTTTTCTACCTCAGAGTTGGTTGCATCTTAAGAGTGTTCCTTGTCATGAACTAAAACTTGTACTTATTTAGTATATTACAGGAGTTGTCTTCCCCATCACAACTTCTGTGTTCATCAGCACACAGTAAATGTTATCCTCCCAACCCTACACAGGAATTTAGAGTTGCATATGCCTGAACGCCTTCTGCTGGGTGACAGAATGTATCAAAACTTTATAGCCCCAAATGGTTGTTTCCTCTTATAACAGATCTTTTCACTGTAGATGACCGCAAGCCATATAGAGATTGAAATGCCAACCAATGACTTCTGCCTCATATATATCAATCATGAGTTAAATATTATGGCTGGCTGAATTGCTCTGTCTGACTGATGTCAAGGGTGGATTCAGCCAAGCAAAAGCAAGCCAAAACAGACTGTGGACAGCCTGGAGATTGCAAGGAAAGGAAAAGAATCTAGCCATGGGACCTCCTGCTATATTAAGGCAAGGTACTGGCTCCTGACAATGAATTGCTTACAGTCCCATTGTCTGTTGTCAGAAAAAAAAAAAAAAAAAAAGCTTATCTTGCTCATCTTATTTTTTTTACGTCTTCTCTAATCAGACTGTAGTTACCAGTATGCTTTTTATTTAAGCATTTACTGGTGTTAGGAGGCTGACCACTCACGTGCAAAGCTTTCTGGATGCAAAGGTTGTGTGGATGATCTGTAGATTTGCCTAGAAACTTAATCCATTCTAAGCCAAATTCTTGGCTTGGGTCCCACTGGAATTTATTGACCTACTGAACCTGGACAGATTGAGTGAGTAAATGAAAAAGAGGCTAGGGAGGCTGGATTTGGCCCAGATCTTGGGCATTCATTCATATTAGTGAATTTAAGAACTTCTTGAGCTCCAGACAATAAAAATTAAGTTTCCTCCGAACTGGCTTTCACTAAAAATAGCTTACCTGTTAGAAAAGGATCCAAATATGCAACTCTAGTTCTTGATCTGTGAGCATGAATGACAACATGAAGAAATCCTCCATTCCATTAACATAGTATTTCAATTAGAGGGTTTATGTGCATAATTTTTTATGTGAACTGAATATCCTTATGATCCTACAAGCTGGGAAACTGAAAACAAACAAACCAGGGAAGAGAATTTAAATCTGTGCTGTCCTTCTCTGAGTTGTCTTTCCTGTGGGGAGAATCCTGCTAAAATAGTAAATTAGAATTAAAAAAAAAAAAAAGGAAAAAGAGGTTTATTTTTTTTTTTAAAAGCCATTTCATGAGCCTATTGCAGCCTGAAATTGTCCTTTAGCCTCAGGTATCACAGTGAGCTTGAGGCATGGGTAGATTTCACCGTAACTGCATGCCTTTTCCTATGTTATTGCTGACTTACTATTGCTCCATTCTTTTTACATGCTTCTTTTTATTTGCTCAATCATTTCACAGTCCAGTTATTCTTTTTGGTCAGGTGGCCTATAACATTTAGTTTACTGTCTGAAACATCTCCAAGCGCACTACATAATGACTCAACACCATTACCCATTTCTCCCCAGCCTCTTCTTATGGGGGCTAATAAATCCTCTTTCACCAACAAGGCTATGGCAGCTCCTTTGCTTTTCTTATATGTCTTTTTAAAATAAAATATATGTTTTAATATCATGCTCTAGCCAGCTTTTGGTTATGATACCATATTTTCTCCACATTATTATCTGTCCAGTTCTCTTCCTTTTTTCCTAGCTCAACCTTTCATTTGTGTATACAGACAGACACTTTAATACCCCCAAGTTACTGAGCTTATTTTGCTCTGTATTAGTGTTCATAAATATGAATTTCCCTTTTATCTTTCTTCCCATCCATACCCCTTGTGCATTCCTTTCATCTTGGTTCAGCTCTAGACTGAACTTCTCACAATTCTGGCATTTTAGAAAAAGAGCATTGCCCATGTATGGCAGTAAACTTTTCTAATTGTAGAAAATGCTTTAACCCTAGAATGATTGCTACAGTGCACAGGAAAAGTTCCTGTCCCTTTCACAGATGAACTTGTAAGACAAGTGTACGGGTTTGTTAGAAAGGGGTGAAATGTATTTTTTGTCTTGTGTGTGATATTAAAAAATGAGAAACAGTCAGATTTTCTTTAATTATCATTGGAGTAAGTTGTGCTAGTTCTGGACTTACATTAGAGCCAATTCACTGGGTCTAAATGAGGAGAAATGTTTTTCAACACATTTTATTGGTTGAAGTTCTTCCAATTTTAATGTTTAAAAATATTGATGGAAGGAAATTACTTTTACCTGACGAGTTGTCTTGAAATAGTTTGTCGGGAACTCCCAGCTGGAGCTATTTTCCAGATTATTTTTCATAACCTGGTCTGAATCTGTGAAATACAACACACTCCATCATGAAGTCTAAATGTAGATTGTCTAAAAGTTACTATCGCTCCGTTTACTTTACAAAATACAAGAAAACATTAATGTTAATAAATCTGACTCCAGATTAGCGACCAAGGCAAATACATGTTTAGCTTCTTGTCAGTGACAAGAATTATGTGGTCCTTTCCAGGACCAGCCTGCAAAATTTCACCTGTAAAAACGCACAGCAGAGTTCTGTTAACAAATGGTCTTTTTTAATACTTTCACATAAAGCCATAAGTTTTTGCTGGCACAGTGCTTGAATATATTTTAATACTTACAAAAATTATGTTAAAAAGTTACAAAGAAAACTTTTTTTTTCTCTGGTTTAACTCAATCTTAGACTCTCAATGAACTTTAGCTCACACTTACAGGTTTTATATTCCGGTATCCATGGTCAGAAGTGATGCAGGTTACTTTCTTCATTTAGATAACATTCTTCTCTTTCTGCGTTTAAAATCTATGGCTAATCCATGTCTCTTAAAAGTAGTTTCTATCTTGTTTTCTGAATCTAGGATTTGTCTTTGTATATAGTCAGAATATGTTAATTCTTTCCTATTCAGTAAGTAGTTTCATGGCATTGGAAACACCACCCTAGTCTTTGGATGCTGAATAGTTCTTGCAGACCTGACTGATGCTGTGGATTTTCAGTCTTTCTGTGGAGACTCCAGCTTCTGGCTATGATGAGACAGTATGTTAATACTATCTTTCTGTCTGTTCTCACTTTTAGAATAACCTAAGCTGAGAACACTATCAGTCTCGAATCCACCAAGTTATAAAATTCACATGCACTCTTTGCAAACAAGGAGGGTTAGTAAAGGAAATGGAACATAAATCTGACCGTCTTGACCTGAAGACAAAGCAAAAAATTGAGTCACAGCCACTATCCATCTTCGTCCCCAACCGCTGTTGTTCATCTAAAGTTGCTGTAATTAACAGCACTAATTCAGGTTTTCAATTGCAGTGATCAGACAGCCAATGCTCTCTTTCTTTGGATTCTGACATTCCAGCTCCTTTCATGAACCTCTGGCATTCATGGTCAATGTAAAAAATAACATCAATGTCATTTCAACCGACATGCAATCCATCCTAGAAGCAGATCATCCCCTTTCTGTATCCAGCTCTAGGAATTTCTCCTGTTCGTCATCAGCTTATGAGGAGCTCAGGATTTTTGTGTCATTTTCGGGGATCAAATACTTTCAGTTATAGCCTAAAACTTTGGAAACCATTGTGTTAGACAGTCAGACAGAATCCAGCTCACCTTCGTCTTAAAGAACAAGCAGACTTAGAAGAGGACTAAGGTGGGGAGACATTCAGAATTTTTGTTCCTTTTACGTACCTCTGGTTCAGTAGAGTCTAAAAATTCTTAGAAGAAAGGCTGAGCATGACAGACATTTGTAAGCTACTGGTTCATCTGTGGGTGGCAAGTCTCCCATAATCTCCAAATACCAACTTTCCTCCCATAAGTAAAATGTAGTATTTAACTTAAGCGGCGTTCTATGGCATCTTCAAGTTTGTGAAAAAAACCCAATCAGGCTTAGAGCAGCAGGCAGCATCTTTACTCACAATATGATTAAGGAGCAGTTAGGCTAGCCTTCTTTTTTTAACTACTAGTGTGATGTTAAATCGTTCTGCAGATCAGAAGATGATGTCTCCTTTAACTGTAATTCAATAATCTCAATCTTACTTTTGTAATATAGATAAGCAAACAGTCAAAAGGCAGTCTAAGAATTTAAAATTATTTTCTCCACAAATTAAAATGTTCCACTAATTATTCTTGCACAAAATCACATGAGGATTGGGGTCCTTAAATAGTGTAAGACAACAAATGTGTCTTGATATTCAAAAACATTTATTTTCTCTCTTGAAGCTAAGGACTGTACGCGGGATGCAGTGTGTTCTGTTCTTATTATTTTACGTGGCATCCATTACAGGCATTAGTAAACACCGGTTGTTAGGCTGAACATACCCCTAGTTTTACACACTATGGCAATTCTTAGCTCTGTTATCATGCTTTACCAACCTGCAGGCTGCTGTGAATAAGAAAAAAAAATCCCCAGAGATCTGGAAGTCTTGCCAACAGATTAACAAAAAATCCTTGCTGGCTACAAAGTGGTTAAAGGTCAGGTTAAAGGCTTGACAAACACATCACTTAGATGAACCAATTACCAAAAAAAAAGACTAGCATGACAATTTTCAGCAGTAGGAAAAGCTGTATGTGGTTAGGACTGTTTAAAACCTCTCTCTTTGCTTTAAGGCATTGTTTTGTAGTGGGGCTCAAAGCACTGTTCTGCTTGCATACTACCAGTGTCTGCCTACACCATCTGAGATATACTCTGAGCAGAAATAAAGAGAAGGATCTACTAAATTAAAAAGAAAAAAGAAAGTATTTAGGTGTGAAATACATATGAAATATTTATCATGGGGTATTTTTTCCAACACATGCAACAAGGTCTTATATATCTTAGTTTTTAACCTCTTTGATGACACTATGGTAACTGACAGAAGACTGGTTTTGGTAACTGAATCATTGATAATGACAATGATATAATAATAATAATAAATAATCTGCTCATTATAGATAGTACTAAAATGATTTAATATTCATAAAATTTAAATACAGTTAAATTTGGAAAAAAAACCCATGTATTGGCTTTGGGATCATAACAAAAAGAGCTTCTCCTGTTTTATGAGCCTCAGATTACCAAATAACCTTGACAGCTGAATCAGTGTTCCATGACAACAAGCAGGCCATTGATAAATAGCAACAAAACTATTAGATGTTGAATTTATGAGATGAGTAATAGAGAACCTAAATTATAGGTTTACCATTTGACAAACTACAGCTTGACAAATCTGTGCTAACGTACGCATGTGTATGTGTGAGTGTACCTAAGGAAAAGAGAGAAACAGAAACTTTAAGACAAAGGTGAAATCGATATGCCATGAATGTTACAACGGCATACATATATTCTTTTCATAGTAGTTAAATTCCCAGCATCCAATATCAAATACTTAACAAATCACATGTAAGTACTTGAAAAAGCAACCACTTGTGAAGTTGTTTTTCTGTGTTTATTTTCATTTTTACTTTTAATCACTGTATGGTAGAAAAGAAGGGTAATGGCTGGTACATGGCAGATCTTTAAACTGACTCTTGCAAACTAATAGATTCCAGTTAAAACTCAAAACCAGCAGTTTAAAAAGTTGCCAGCAAAAGCAAGAGTATATTCTGCTGGAGACGAAAAATCTCTTCCTGGCCTATGGAGAGCAATTCACACTTCCTAGGAAGAATGCAACAACCGCGTTTTGACATCTTCGTGTAATCAGAGTGGAAGGCATTAGGAATGATTTTACATAAAGTTGAATCTCATGTGTTCACTTATTTTAAAATGATGGGAGCTATTAAGGAAATCTGGGTGAGTGGCCACTTGTGTACAGAAAAAGATATGATAAGGACAAGCTAATGCATCAACCTTTCATAGAGGAGAAACTTTCTAACATGAGCAATGTACTTCCAGGCAGATCTGTGGGCCTCCTGTCCTGGCACTGATGAAGAACCTGTTGGTTTACTGCTGTAAACTCTGGTAGTTGCAGTCAAGTGGAATTCTTGTGCTCTCATTTCCCAGAGCAGATCTGCAGGTGGCGGGTGGCAGCAGTATGCCTGCACTGGTCTTAAGCGTGGTCTGGTAACATCTGAGTTGGGCTATCTTTCACAGTTGTGGTGAAACACCGTGTTTAATAGCCAGCCCACTGTGGTGGGCTTATAACACGAGGTTACTGGAAAAAGATTGTACTTTAGTGAGCAAGACTATCTTCTTACCATCCTATCCTGTTTTCCCTTAACTTGACTGGAAGATACACAATAGTGAGACAAATCACAGGATTAAAGCTGAAGAGCTAGATGAAGTTCTGTGACCTGTATTGCACAGGAGGGCATACTGGATGATCTAATTGGGTCTTCTATTCTAAAAATCTATTAATTATGCTTGTGTAAGAAACAGCTGTAACTTCGTCAAAGGGGAATTAAACACTGGAGATTCATCTTGTCCTAAACACTCTCACAGTAGCTACTGGAGGTAAACTTGAAGCTTGGTAAATAAATGAGGAACATCAAAAGCAAACCTAGCGAAGGTTTTTGTTAATAAAAACAATTGTGTGTGAAGGGTTTTCAAACATTTGTCATTTACTCAATTTTCCTGAAACAGCATGAATGCTATGAATTGTCGTTCACAAATACGAATTAAGAAATTCTTTATTTTATTTTCTTAAAAATATATTATGCATATTTGTCTGCAGTACATCCATCTCTGATGTCTGTTATATGGGAAGATTTTCCAAGGGGACATATACCATTGTGATTCTGAACTTTAATGTGATATTCATGTTATCCTCTATTCATAAACAGAGAAATAACAGAGAAGCCATAATATATTCAACTGCAGCAGGTGCTTAGCATTCACTATTCCTGATGTCCATAGCATTTTAGCTTTCAGAAGATCAAGAATATCCCCTGTGTTTAAGATGCATATGGCAGAATTTTAATGTTCCCCCTAAAATGCAGATCTTTGTATTTCCATGTCCTTCGTGTTTGCAATGATGGATTGCCAAAAAGGTGCTTAGCCAAAAATGGGTATTTTTTTTTAACAAAAAGCTCAAGTTAGTCATATGCTTTCATCCAAAACAATCAGAACCTGAGCCAATTTAGTGCACATAAGATACCTTGGAAGGATTAATTTATGCTGTTGAGCTCGTAATATGTGTAACCAATAGGAGTTCTCTGCATACATGGATTTTTTGCAAATCTTGAAGCTAAGTCAGTGAGCCAAATGCAAAATCCAGCACCTAAGGGCATTGTGTAGATTTGTAATGCACCCTGGGGGTGCCTAAGGTCGAGAAACCATTGAGTGGATTACATAGATTCATATATGTAGTTTTTCCATCTCTGACAGATATAATATGAGGACTATTATTTGTACTACATAAATTTCTTAGAATACTTTGTGTGAGAGAACAATAAAATCATACCAGATCACTTACACAGAAAGCTATTAATAAAAGAGGTTTGAAGGTTCAGGGGTCCTTAGTGAGGTGTTGTATGATGTAACAATATGATGATAGATCATCTGCATGGCGGCAAAGGCTTTGCTAGATATCTGTAGAAGAAAATTAATATGCAGATCAATATGTGGATTTTATAGGAGCTGAAAGAAGTATATCAAATCTGCTAAAATTCTTCCTCTCTAAAATAATGCCCTTTCTTCTCATGTTGGTCATCTGAAAGTCAAGCATCTAGACTGGGTTAGGCCTTTCCCAAGGGACGGCTCACCCTGTTTGTTGTACAGACCTAGTTTTAAGTGGGATGAATTGCTCTCTGGGGGAGTCTTTTTCCAGAGTCTGTATAGAGACCTGAGAAGAGCTTAAACTAGGCATTTATGGCTGGAGTTAATGGAATGAAACCAAAGCTTGGGACTGATATTGAAAGAAGGACCTGTATTGCAAAATTTTCTGAAGATGCAGTGTATTTCACACATGTTTTTTGCTGTTGAACTCAAGGTGCATGATTGGATATCCATATTGATACAAAGGTAATGGAACCAAAGGCTCAGGATGTTGTAGTATAACTGGTGATATATTTTTCCCTTTAGCTGTTTCTCCGGATTATCAGACTACAGTTTTGTTCATCCTTTCCTGGGTGTATTTATTTTACTGCAGAGCAGGTCTTAGATTAGCATATACTTATTTAGGATTAAGGACACTGGGTTGTGGGTTTTTTCCTTTTGTCTTCCTCCTCATTTCCCTTCCTCTAAACAAATTTTAGCAGCAGTGAAACAAAAAAGGGACTTGCCTATGCCCTGAACTTCGAGTACATGAGCTAAAACTAAATATCCACTAAGCACAACTTGCTCAAACTGCAAGTGAATTAATATTTTGTCAGTCTTCACTTTTATACTTAGAATTAAAATAGAGGATGGTGCTATTTTTTAAACAATTTACCCTTCTTTTCTCCCACTTTTTCTCTATCATTGCCAATTAATCATTGCAGTGCCTACAAATGCTCCATGGCTAAGAAGAGAAAAGCTGAAGAACAGATATCAGGCGTTCCTGTCAACAAAAGGAAGTCCCTGTTAATGAAACCCCGCCACTACAGCCCCAGCTTGGAATGTAGAGAAGAAAATGAAGACAGGACGGATTTACAGGAAGAGATCAGTGTCCTTGAAAGAATCTCAACTCCAGGTAGTCATGCATTGTGGTTCCACTTGAACCTGAATTCCACAGGAAGGGAGATATGAAACATTATTTTCAAACAGGATGCAGAATGTGTTTGACTTCTAACAGAGTTGGAATGGTGTATTTCTGTCTGGGTTTAACCATCATACATCCAATTATTTTGTACAATAACTCCTCCTGGGTTCTAGTAAATGCTTTGTAGGTCACATAGGGAAACAACTACCGGAGCAGGTCAGATATGGAGCAGCATCTGCTTCTCCACTAGCTCTGTCAAAGAACAAGGTTAAGCAAACCACTGAGAAAAACACATTTATGAAGAGCAGATTTTCACTGAAATATATAGAGCTCTTAGGAAGAAAAAAAAAAAAAAAAAAACACCTTAGCAAAACATTGTTGACTTTAACGTTTAGCAAAGCAATTTCATGCATGTGACTGCTACGTGTGTTCTGTTTAACACGATTATTAGACTCAGCACTTTTACACTTATTATTCCAACTCTGCTAAGCCAAACATGTCCAACAATTTCTAGAAACTTCTACAATGTGTATCGTGCAAAATATGGAAGAGGATGGGGAGACAGAAAAATATAGCTACAGTATGTCTTTATTGCTTGCTCTTTCTAATATATGTTTATATATATTCAAGATGAACAAAAATTATCAAACCAAACTGTCTGTCACATATTTGTTTCCTGCGCAAGTTGTTAATCAGGCAAGTGAGAAGAAATCAGTGGAATACATTTCACATTTGTTTTGAAGGGAAGAGTCATCATAAATAGCAAAGGTCAAGATAAAAGCAACGTGATCTGGCCCTGGAAAATTAGTAATTATAGATACTATGAAAACAGAATTAATTTATATTCCACTCAGTTGCTGGTTGCTACAGGATTTTAAAGGTAATTCATTTTCCGGTCAATCTCTTGTGGAAACCAACTTCTCAAATATTTTGGAAGGACAGCATGCCAGATAATGTCATCTAGGCTCCCTCTCCCACAAAAGTTTGGACCACATGATCTTTCAAGGTCCCTTCCAGCCTGGGTTATTTTATAATTCTATAATGAACTGAGATTAGGAATTTATATCTTTATCCACTCCAGATAGAATTTCCTTAAAACAAAACCAAACCCCAAAATTTTATGCATGTGAAAACTATAAAGCAAATAGAAGAAGGTTGCCTTTCACATTAAAGAGCCAAATCATGGTTCTATCAAAATCAGTGAAGGTCTTTGGGTCTTTGTATCATCTCTATAGGGCAAAGATTTCAGCCAGTTGTCACTCGTAAGTCTTCTAGGAGGAGTCTCTTCCAGGGGTCTGCATCCTGCCAGGTGAAAGCCTAGGAGAGAGCTCCCTCTTTGAATACAACATTAATTAACAAGGTGACAGCCAGTGTCTCTGTCTTTTGGGGGAGGTTACAGAATCACAGAATCTCAGAATCACAGAATCTCAGAATCACAGAATCACAGAATCTTCTTGGTTGGAAGGGACCTTTGAGATCATCGAATCCAACCACAAAAAAATAAGAACAAAAAAAAAAACAAAACAAAACAAAACAAACCCACCCAAACATCTAAAACAAAACAAAAACAAAAACCACACAAAACAAACACTCACAACCACACACCACACCCACCCATAAACAGACACAAACCAACAATCTCAGGCACTAGAGCATGCCCTGAAGTGCCATGTCTACATGCTTCTTAAATACCTCCAGGGATGGCGACTCCACCACCTCCCTGGGCAGGCTGTTCCAGTGCCTGAGCACTCTCTCAGTAAAGTCATTCTTCCTAATATCTAATCTAAACCTCCCCTGCCGCAACTTCAGACCATTTCCTCTGGTCCTGTCATTATTCCCTTGGGAGAAGAGGCCAACACCCACCTCTCTACAGTTTCCTTTCAGGTAGTTGTAGAGGGCAATGAGGTCTCGCCTCAGCCTCCTCTTCTCCAAACTAAACATGCCCGTGTTACTAAGCTAAATTCATCAAGAAAAAAGCTCCATGGCTCTCGGTGCCTGTCCAGCTTGTAAGGAGTGTTTCCACCTGCTAACACCAGAAATCTGAAGTGAAGCTGTTTGAGTAAGAGTTCTTGTATGGTGCTTTTTTTGTTTGGGTTTGGTGTTTTTTTTGAAGTATGTAGATTTTAGCTATTTTTTCTTGTATTGATTCAGTCTGATTCCTGGCCATCCAGACCTGCCTCAGTAATGTGCTTTTCCTTCCCTTGTGTCTGTCCTCTGCACAGCTTAAGGAACTTGCTGAAGGGAAAGCACTGTGACGGGTGCAAAGGTAGAACTTGTGCCATGTACAGATGAACCTAAGTTATTTATGTGGTTCTTTCTCTAAAAAAGGGCAGGTCTTGGGCCAGGTCCATTGATATAAAGGTAGGTGCTATTTGCACCCAGCTCTTCAGTCAAAAGAAAAAAGTCATCTTATTTCAAAAATGTTTATTTGGTACCACTGAGTTTCTCGCAAACTAAATTTGTCAGGGCTAATACAACGTACCCCTTTTGCAGTAATTTTGCCAGCTACAAAACAAATTTCAACTAAAACATACAACTGTTCTGGTTACTTAGGTTTATTTGTAATTTCTTAGTGTAATATTGCTCATTTTATTATGAACTCATGATTCTTGTCAGCTGATCAGTTAATGCTTCAGTTCATGGACTGATGCAACTGTAAACTAAGCTGAGTTTTGATTATTTTTAAAGTAAATTTACAGCCTGTAGAGGTGAAAAGCAAAGCTGGGACAGCTGAACCATTAATATTGGTTCAACAACAAATTTGTAAACACTGCATTTAAAAATTGCTTATTATTTAAGGAAACAAATATCTGTTATCATGCATTTATATTATTTTTCATCTTTCACACAGAAAAATAACTGAAAAGTTCTGTTAGTATTTTTAAGGGGTTTGTTTTGTTTTGTTTTGTTTTGAAGAGTGGGAGACTTCTTTTAAAACTATAACTCCTTACTTTTTGAAATGACCCACTGATGGGATTCTGGTTTTTTTCCAAATGGCAGAAGAGCAAATAATAAAAACCCATTTGACTAAAGTTGGTTATAGAGCCAAATCATCATTCTTACTTGCTGAGATATGAAAAGACAGCAGACTTCTTTATTCAGAATACTGCAATGTGTGTGGTACTAGACCAGCTGCTAAAAAGTTACACTAAGGTTTACAGACATTTTTTTTAAACACAACTTTATGCACACAGTGCACAAGGCCACCTCTCCCTGCATGAGTCCAATTTTCTGAAGAAGAATAAGAATTAATCAATATTTTCTTTTAACATATAACAAACAGTTGAACCAAACAATTATGTAAACTGGAAATGACCCAAAATGCTAACAGTTTGGCAGCAGTAAAGTGAAATGCATTGTGGTGCACATGTGCATTTTTGTCCCCCTTTTCCCCTCCACAATAATCTGCACTTAATAGGAATATTTTAAACTATGTAGCTAAGCAACAGAGGTAATTGTTGCTTTCTAGAGCTTTTGTTAGGCACTCTAACACAGCCCAAATATGCATAATTAGGTATAATGTCTATAAATCATTATTGTACACATGTGGGTAGTTAAGTGGATTGAGAGAATAGTTCAATGAATTGGACATATTCAGTGAAAATGCTTTTTATTTGTTTTCTGTAGTTCATAATACTTTAAAATTATCATAACCCTTTACACTTTCTCTTAATAGCTCGCTGTGTTATTGAGAGAAACTTCATTTGCATTTTAGACTATGCTTAATTTATTATTTAAACCTGGAGTTCTTCTGATTCAGGAGAGGACAGATACATCTTATGAAATTGTCTGTGCTTGTTTATTCGTCCTCCTTTCTAGGAAGTAAAATGTTAAATTTTTCAGTTTATGTTGAATAGATCCCAACAAAAGAATGTACCCTATAATCAGCATTATTGAAGGGGCTAGTGTTGTGACTAAATTCTTCCCTTCATCCAAAAATGCTTTTAGTTACTATGGCAATATTTACTTGATCCTGGCAAACCAGTGTTGATTTTAGAGAGATAATTACCAGAAAGGAAGATGATGGAGATGTATTTTTGAGTGTCCTTGTCAGAGGAAATGTTTATAAAAAATTAAATGAGATACAAAAGGCATATTGTCTTCCACACCGACAACCTCTCCTACATGTAGCCTCTATTACCTGCTGGCTGCTGCATTTCTTCTGAAGAAAGATGTTTATAAAGGCAGGATGCACTTCAGTGGTGTCTTTAACAAGTCCTTTATGAGTCTGTACATAACAACCATTTCTGTTTGCCTGTGCATGACCTGATCTATCACTTAATGTGGCAATTGCAATAGTGACCAGGAGCTTGTCCTTTGTGAAGTATTGAGGCTTTTTCCATCAAGGTCTTTCACGGGATCTGGGGTGACCCAAAAAGTCATTAGGGTCTATTTTGAGGAAATATTTGGGAATCTTAGATGAAAGAAAAGTGAAAATACATCAGAGGAGTTTTAAAATGTGTGTGCTTGTATATATATATGCATATATCATATAGATTGTGTGTATATATAGAGTATTTACCTAAATACGGCACATTATATGAATGTATAAGAATGTGTGTTCTAAGATGACTTCACCATCAGTGAAAAATGACAGCATATTTATTTCTCCTATAGCTTTGGAGCTATAGTATAGACATAATCTTAGAAGGGTTTTTCCTGATGTTACAAGCAGTCATTTCAAACACAGCCTTGGTGGATTCAATCATTTCAGAGTACCTTTGAGTAAAGAAATGGAGATTGCTAAGTAAATATCTTCATATCACTTCTTCAATATACAAAAAAACAGTTCTTCTTATGTATTTTTCTCCTTTTTTTTTTTTTTTTATGCAGAGGGAAGTACTCCGAAATCATCTGAGGAAACCTCTCATTCAGGTGTGCAAGAAAATTCCAGTCAAAGAAAAGATAACTACTCCAGCTATCAAGATGCCGTGGCCAAATCTTTGATGAACATGGGAAAATTATCGAAAGATGCACCCAGTCAAACAGGGGCAGAAAATCTAAATGATAGCGGCATTCAATCCTTAAAAACAGAAAGTGATGACACTGATGAATGTTACATGATTAACTCAGTTGAAGGAAAAGAAAAGACTGTTATTTCTGACCCAAAATACTGTTCATCTGAGGAAAATGAAAGTAACTCTGAAATTATGGACAACGAGTGGGACAGCTCCTCAAATTTCTCAGAAGAAACAAGCGTAAAGCCCCATGTGAATCAGAAGTATATTGTAGAGTGTAATCAACCTAGCATCCTGGAAGTCCCAGAAATTAAGAAGGAAGAGGTAGAATTTGGCCCTTGTGAAACGCTTTGTGACTCTGAAACAGAGCTAAGAACACCCCAGGAGTCTCACCCAGATCCTTTTGAGAAGAGAATTCAGAATCCCTTCCCTGAAAGTGAAGATGACAACGAGTGCCTGTCAGAAACCACGGAAGTGTCGGTTGAGTTGGACAAAACAAAAGGGAACTTGAGTTTGCTGGAACAAGCAATCGCTCTGCAGGCAGAGCAAGGGCATGTGTTTCACAGCACCTACAAGGAACTGGACAGGTTTCTCCTGGAGCATCTAGCAGGGGAAAGGAGACAAACCAAAGTTACTGACATTGGTGGAAGACAGATATTTAGCAACAAACGTAAGGAAGTATTTTTGGCTGTTCTTACTGGCTTAAGCATTTATCCTGTGACTGATAGAGGATTCTGAGCTGGGTTTTATAGCAACAGTAAAGAATCTGGAATTTAGCTGGTAATTTTGTTAATTATGTACCTTCACACTAGTGCCTTACATCTAACCAGGTTAAACGCTAGGTACTTGGCTTCCTGCCAAACCGCTATGTGAAATGATCAGTAATGGCTACTAAAAGGGCTGTGTAGCTGGCACTGACACTCCTTCTCCTCCTTTTCCTCCTCCTCTGCCTCCACCTCCACCTCCATAGGGTGCTAATACATACCTCCTAAATTTCAGCAGCCGAAAGAGAAGGTGTTAAAATGGTGCTTAAGGAGAGGTTACAGTGAAAAATTGGCCTCTTCCAAACATGCCACCTAATTCCTAAGCCATGTGTTTTCTGAGTTCAGCCTACTTCACGTATCAACATTAGATTTTGCTACAGCCAGCACTTCTGAGCCAGGAAAGCACAAGCCGTGCTCTTCTGCCTCATTCACCATAAGCAGAATTCCCAGTAAGTTCCAAAATCTTTATTATTTCTGATGGTTTGTGGCATCCTACAAAGCTGTAGGAACATTGCTCCATTTTTGGTACTTAATTAGGCTTCCAAAAGTGGAGATTTAAAAGATTTGGGTTTGATTTGTAAGCTGGCTGTCTTGTATGAAACTCCTCAATTGAGGATAATTCCAGAACATCAAGAGAGGTCATTTTATAAGCATAGTCCCTGCTGTAGCAAGTAACAATACATTCATCTGTCCTTTGACTTTTCCCTTTAGGCTTCCAAATATACTGAAGCCACCCCAGTGTCGCTGCAATTTCTGCTTTTGATAAACTATTTACTTTGGTATTTCTAGTGTTACTTTAGAGTAGTCCCTGCAGACATTGCAAATATTATAGTACTTTAATTATCTAAAGTGTTTAGTGTATAAGGTAACTGACAAGGGTTTTTAGGAGTTGGAACTATAAAATATTTCCTGTAGTATTTGGGAAGAATATGCATGCATCTCATTTTTCTGTCTCAAGCAGTTTTTCCATTACCATGTCTTAAGCTGTGCATGCAAGGTGTTAGCTAAAAGACATGAATCTTTATTTGCCCAAATGACTATGGTATATGCAGGAATTTTACAGATCCATTTTCTTACTCTGATACCAGCTGTGTTCACCAGGTTCACATTGGAGTCAATGTGACTTTCTCACAGCACACATAGGAAGGAGCAGTGAATTTGGCCCTTCCTGATTTGCCTCATATTATTTTTAGGTGTAGTTTGCCGGTGAGTTCAGAGGTAGCACTCATGGAAGAACAAAGTAGGATTTGTTCAGGTTGTATAAACACCATATGATTTTAGCACATGTAGTATCAGGCACATAACTTTTTTCACTTTATATAATTAACTGGGTTTTATTCCTGAAAAATCCACCATCAAATCCACCAGCTCTTAATTTTCTTTCTTGGATGCTACATCAGAAAAACATGGCTTAAATTTGTATTTTTCCATATTTTTTAATGATAAACCTTTCCAATTAGGGGGGGAAAAATAATCATATATTAGAGTCCTTCTTTATCTTCTGTCCACTATTGCAGCACTTTCCATTTGCAGAGATTCTCAAAAGCAGGTCTCCTGTTGATGCTCAGTCTATTTTCTTTCCTACTTTTTTTTTTTTTTTTTTTTCAACCTAAAGCCCTGCCAGGAAGCTTAACCCTCAGCTGTCTCTGGTGCTCCTGTCCCTAAGCACATCGTCCTACCTCGCGGTCCAACAAAATGAGCTTGAAGGAGGCTGCTCCCTGTGCTGGCTGCAGCTGTTTTCTCCCCCAGCGCCGAATGCTGTTGGCAGCCAATCACAGATGGAGCTAAAACCATCCTCAGCAATTTATGCGGCCACTTCCTCCAGATTTCTCACAAGAGAATTTCTGGACCAGAATTCATTCCTTTCTTGCCCAGACTTTTTGATCCTGCATTGGAAATCAAATAAAAGCTTTCTGACCAGTGCTTCTTGCACGATTCTAGGTGCTCGAAACAAAAACTGGGAATGCACTGCGGCTATTACAGAGTGGTAGCTGTGGGGCTGGGCTGAGACCTCGCCTTTGAAAGGGTATCGGCTGCTCCATGTTTTCACTGTCATTGTGGGCTGCTCCACAAAGCCGCATTGCCATGTGTACCAGAGGGAGCTGCTTGCCTTGCCTCTCAAATGTAAAGTGGCATGTATTCAGTTTCCTAACAAAGAACCTACAGCCTAGAGATCTGCGATATTTAAGGAATGGCTTCTGGTTGAAATGCTTTTTGTTTGTTTGTTTGTTTCACACCTCAGCTTTTATTTGGTCGTCCCAGCTTCCTGGAGTCTGACATTAACAGAGTAAAAGATTGTTTTTCGGGTTTTTTTATTTATTCCTTTATAGATCTTGCTGTTGGCTGATGCTGCCAGTTTGTGGCTTCTGTCCTATTTGAGGCTCTGAATGGAATAAATGACACTGCAATCCTAAAGCTATATAGTTTAGCACATAAATGGCATATTGGGAGGTGGGAGCCGTTGTTTAAAGGACACAGTGTAAAATCCTAGACATGCTTAAACTGCATACATCTCTGTTAAAACTTTGTGTAGGAGTTAAATCTGAAATACAAAACAGAGAGTATCATGCTGCTAGGCTGGTTCAGCTGAGGGCAGACAGAGGCTAAAACCAAACAAAACCCTTATCTGATTTCTCTGCAGATTCACCCAGGCCTGAAAAGAGAGAAACCAAATGTCCCATCCCAGGATGTGATGGCACAGGGCACGTGACTGGGCTGTACCCTCACCACCGCAGTCTCTCAGGCTGTCCACATAAAGTTAGAGTGCCACTAGAAAGTGAGTATCGTCACCCTGCAGTCCAGAATAACAACTGGATCTGGCCTGGTATTGTGGGTAGTGTGTGCTCATGCTGGAGAAGCAGACCATTTTTTCTGGGTGAGGCTGCAGAACGAAGCCGAGAGAGAAGCCATCACATGTCCTTTCCCCTCCAGCTCTTTGTCACAGTCCTAATTCCCACACACGTGAAGCTCACATACTCTTTAACAGTAGCGTTACAAACATCAGTCAGCTCCTCTGGTGGCTCGGGAAGAATAAGAGCCAAACTATCCCCATGCTGCTGGCAGACCTGCGTGCCATAGTCTGATGAATCAAGATCTTGCTTGCCCGTGTCTTCTCTAAGGCATGAAGCACAGAAACCACCTGCTTGTTCCAGCGCTGCAACCTGATTTGCCGTACTCCTGCACCAAGGTTGTTGGTTTTCATTGCCAGTAACAGAGAGGCCTGGGCATGCTTATTCAGAGATGTTTCCAGTGTCCCCCTTACCACTGAGCTCAAAAAGGCTACTTCCATCAGTACCTCCCAGCATTGGGTCCACAGCACGTCCTGCTTGTATGACTGTGTCGTGCTAACCCTTTTATGCCCAGTCTAGCTTGAATTTCCCTGCTTATTTCTAACTGTACCGATCTGATTACATTGGTTTGTGTGTGTGTATAATCCTGCAATGTGATGCAATGAAATGCTGCATAATAAGCCAAAACCTAATGTGAAACTATGCATTTAAGCAAGCTTGTTAGTTAGATTATTATTATTTTTTGTGGTGGCGTGCATAATAACAAATCAAAAGGACACTCGCACTTTATCAACGTCCTATTCCTAACTGTAGCTCTCCCTTTTTTAAAAAAAATCTGGTACTAGCCTGTATTTATGGAAACGTTTGCTGAGTTAAGCAGGTTGCTGCATTTGGAACGCCTTAGCAACATTAACTTTCTAAAAAGTTAAAATTAACACGTCCTTGTTAATTATCACACTTCCAATCAGCTGTGTTCTGTCCTGCTGGGGGAAAAAAGCAAAAAACAAAAAACAAAAACAAAAGCAAAACAAAGTTATCTGTAATCTCAATGTGGTTCCTGACAGAACAAACCAGTTGACTGAACAATCAACTTTTTTGAAGCACTGCCCACCCAAAGGGGTAATGCAGTACAGAAGTCATGAGAGCAGATGTACAAAGATATATTCTGTTTTATATAGACATACATCTCACTCTTAGTAAAAACGATCCACATCAAAGGGCATAAGAAATGTACATGGTTTTTCTGGTCATCTGTGTTAGTGGCGTATGAACCAGAGGGCAAAGGGCTTCATGATTCAACGTTCTTGCTAGCTTCTGCCTTTGTTCTTTTGGAGTCCATAGAAACAACGTGGGAGAGATGTGAATGTGGGAAGCCATATTAGAGCAATGTAGGAATAAAGTTATATATGCCGGGGGCACCAGCCTTGCTGTGTTGTAGATCCTTTGCTTCTCCTTTTCTTTCGTGGTCAAAACGTGACAGAATTGAGAATCCAAATCTGAAGAAGAAATGTTCATATTTTTAATATAGTTATTTTTAATTGATGTATGTTATTATCACTTTCTTTTTTTCTTATTCCTGTTTAGTTCTTGCCATGCATGAAAATGTTTTAAAGTGCCCCACCCCAGGATGCACTGGAAGAGGACATGTCAACAGCAATCGCAACACACACAGAAGGTAGATCAGAAAAGTTCCTGTCCACTTAAAATCTAACATACTCAGAAGTAAATTGATGGGCACATCTTGGAATTAGATGTTATGTAGTACACAGCAGAATGCTTATGAACTGGGATAGTCTGTACTGTTTATAACCAAATACTTGTGTTTGATTTCATTATATTAAAAAAATGGCTGCAGCACTGAGGATGGCAAATTCTACTGGTCTTTTTCAGAGAAGAGATTTCAAACTACAGTTTCATTACAGTCTTCCCAGTGAAACGCTATGGTGTAAAATGGGTAGGAACGAACAAGTAAATTATTATTGCTACAGTTGGAAAAGCCAGTGGAAATCAAAGACTCTTCGTTTTGCACCACATACATGGTAGTCCTTGAGGCATCGAGGCATATTCTCTTTTAGCAAAACAGGAAATTTTAAGTGGAGTATTTTGGAATTCCTGTAAAAACTAACTCCTTTTATTACCCTCAGGAATGTCATCTTCCCCCTTGGAACTCTCTTGTCTGTTTAACTTGCTGCCTGCAGGGAGAAAGTAAAATTGAGAAAAGCCTTCCAGCCAGGCAGCTGGGGATTCGCGTCTGGGCTGCAGGTGAGGCAGAGGGCTGATGCGCTCTGTCTCCAACAAACCACTGCTGGCAGCATGGCTTTCTGCTGGAAGCCAGCAAGCCAAAATATTCCACCATAGTGCCTCTAGAAAAATAAAATGTCAATCTTACAACCAAACTTGGGACAGAAATATTTCAAAACCAACTTTCTTTGCTGAACTGAATTTTTGTGGGATTTTCTTTTTTTTGCTGCCGATTGATTGATTGGTTGTTGTATGAGCACACCAAAAATCAAGGATTATCATACTACGTTACTGTCTTTAAAAAAAATAGTCTTTACCAGAGATATTACAAGCTCAGCTACAAGAATATATAAGGAAACAGTAAATGTTTTTTTCATTGTGTTTCCTGTTTTAAATCCCCAGTCATCTTTGCAGCACATCAGCTGTGCCATAAGCAAGCCATGAATAGGATAAGAAAACATGTTCTAATCTAACAAAGCAAATAGGGAAAAAAACAAAGCACATCTTGAAATGACAAAATATGGTCTTTGGTAACAGTTGCTCAGATACCTCTGTTTTTTTCCCAAATTCACTTTCCTTTTAATCAGCAGGAGGCTTATATGCATGGTTTAGCTGATAAAGTAAATGTCATTTGTCAAAAAATTTACTAGTGACTTGCCAGCCACAAAACATCAAAGCTGAACTGTAGAAAACTCCTACGTGATTCAGTTTCCAGATATATCACCTCAAATACACAAATTTCACAGTTTTGCATTAAGGGTTGAAAAACAGATGAATCTGGGCTATAACAGCAACAGCTCACATAGAGGCAGGGGGCACCAGAGAAGTTTGAAATCATTGGGTTCGACAGCACACATTTCCTTTACTTAAGATTTTGTTTTAATGCTGTTTTTTTTTTTTCTTGTTGTTTCTTTTCTTCACCTTGCTTTTAAACAGCCTTTCTGGCTGTCCAATTGCTGCAGCTGAAAAGTTGGCAATGTCCCAGGAGAAGAACCAGCTCGAGTCTCCAAAAGCTGGGCAGTGCCATGATCAGACTCACAGGTAGGAGCCCTCATGAACTAGTCTCTCCGAAGTATTTCCACACAAACTCTGCTGAGCTCTCCTCAGGGCTTTCAACCATTTCAGATTTAGCTACAAAAGCAAGTCAGTATTCCAAGATGAACCTCTGCAAAGCTAAATGACTTGACCGTGTCTCAAAATCAACAGGCAGCGTTCTTCTGGTTCTTGTCTGTGTGGCTCAACACAACAGACACATCTTTTGAAAAGCAATCAAATATATTCTACTAGACCTTACTTCAACACAAATAGCCTAATCAATGGTTCTGAAATGTCTTTCTCCTGTAAGCCACATCTCCTATCTTGCTGAAATGCTTTAAACATTTCTCAAGAACTGCTCCTTTGTTACAATATTTTGGCCACTGAAACTTGATTAAAGATCTCTTTGACCTTATTGCACTTTTAGCATCACAGTCCTCATTTATTTCATGATTCTTTTCAGAGGAATCTTCCAGTGATCCCAAGTAGACTGTTGTATTGGCAATGTAGTTATCTGAAAGCACTGAGAATGCTGTTTATTCGGTTTCCCCACCATTGAATAACTCATATTTTGAGTTTCTTTACTTTAAGTTTATTGGTTTAGTTAGTTTAATTTATTTTTTTATAAAATGGCATCAAAAAGGGGAAACATTTTTTTATTGCAATTGTATTTTGTTTGAGGGTTATATGGACCCTACAGACATGCATAATTTGCACATCATTGGCACCACAAACATTACAACCTATTATATTCAGGTCTATTTGGGGACACTTTAATTTGTGGATTATTGACATGATCAGCTCTAATGGTTCCTTCAGAGCCATTACAGAATATTATGTCCATGTGTCTGCCAACTGCACATGCCTTAACTCCATATATGAAAAGTCCTTAGGAAATTACTAAAGACAAGTAGTTACTGAACAGTAACTAAATGGAATAACACATCATAAATCATTCTTTCTTCCCAAATAACAGAAGCAATTATTCTGGATCATCTTACATTATATTTATACCATACTCATGCACGGTAAAGTGAGAACAATAGTGATGCATAAAACTAAAAAAATAGTGATGCATTTTTTTCTTTGACTAGAAAAAAATCCAGACAATTTTTAGAAAGAAAGGAAGTATCACACTATAGTGGTAATCTAGAAGAAAATCAGTATCTTTTTTTTTAAGTAGCCCACATTGTTACTACAGAATATTAGATTTTTTTTTACATATGAAGTCAAAGTTTTCTTTGACTAGTAGGTCAGGCACCATATTTACATTATTTATTTCTTGTATACACCTACCAGTAAGATTCACATGTGGTAACTGCACACTTTCTGATACTGAGGTGCAACTGTATCTTATTCTGCAAGAAAAGGTTATTTAAAGATATTCTTGTGTTTCTCATTCATTCTTTTCCTACTCTCTGCAGGACAAATTTAGCGAAGCAGCCTGAATTAACTCAGTATAATTACAGAACTTCACAGCCAGTCACCTCCTCCAGAGCCACTCTGACGAAAGAACAGGAGAAGTTTGGGAAAGTACCATTTGATTATGCCAGCTTTGATGCACAAGTCTTTGGCAAACGCACAATAGCACCTGTGGCACAAGGACGAAAAACACCCCAGTTCCTTGAATGTAAGCTTGAAATTCCATTATCTCTTGGAAAATGGACAAAATGTCAATTACTTTTTTTTTTTTTTTTTCCTGTTTTACTTGTTCTGCTTTCAAACTTATAGAGTTCAAAAAATCTCTGTCCACATGTGGCCAGAATGCTAAATATAATCACTAGTTTGTTAAATATAGAACTCTAGAATGCTAAATGTCATCACTGTAAGGTTTACTTTTCTGATATTTCTTTTAAAAACAAATATCAGGGGAAAGGAGGAGTAAAAAGGAATGATTTATGTCTTATCTGTTACCTTCTTTCTTTGCTAAATTGTGATATCTTTATGTGATAGGATGCTGCCATGCAAAGTGCCATGGAATGTGGTTTCACAAGATGTAATGAATTGTACAGAGAAATACAAGTTAAGTTTTAAAAAGCTTTTCAGGTACCTTTTAGATGAATCCGTACAGGTACTATTCCTCCTAGATGTCCATGTGCCTTGTCTGCATTACTTCCAGATCTAGATTGAGTTCATTTTGATATCTCATATATCTATGCTACACAAGGTTTGTAGTGCAGACATATTCAATGTATCAAATTGTTGTTAAGATTACTCTGCTTGCATCACTTACAGATTTGCTGAGGTACTACTCTGTACAAATGAGATGCTACAGTGCAAACACTGATTATTTATTGCAGATGCTCTTCACAATCTGCATGGAAAACTTCAGCTAAGTTCTGCTATTGCATTGACCATTATAAAATACCTCTTTAATTCAAAGAAACAAATGATTCTGTTGCCATGAGGGAAATGGAAAAAAAGGGTTTCATTGCACCATATTTGGGTTCGGAAGAAAATAGATCCAAAACAATGTAACAAAAGACTCTTTAGTTGGTTTTTATTTTGGTCATGACAAAAAATTTAGTGAAGGAAAACAAAAAAGGAAAACAAATTGCATCCCACATCTCAACAAAGGACAACATTCACAGTAAGGTGAACAGAAAAGCAGAAAAATTTTTATATATATATACATATAGAATACAATAAAATATAACATAATAATCTTCTAATGCTGTATAATATTACATATGTTTTATATATTTATAAAATCTGTATATTCATATATTTATTTGTGTATGTGTTTGGGTACACATACACATATATATAGTTTGTAGGTATCTATGTATTTGTGTATATATAAACACCCTCTTTAAAATTGCAAATGAAAAGTAGATATTTATCTGGCCTGGAAAATAGACCTGTTCAAATGAAAGCAAATATGTGCATCACCAGCTTCTTGGGTGGCAGATTTTCCAATTTTGTTTGTAAAATTGAATATTCCCTATTAGCTGTCTCTTTGCACAGATGTATGTCTATTTCACAGGTTCATTTCAAGGAAAAAATGATTGAAATGTTTTTATACAAATGCAAATCCATACATATGCAATTTATGTATAATGTATATCAGGGCTGAAGTTTACAGCCTGTAGTTCTTACAAAGATTGCAGTATGCAGCTATTATTTTAATGGAAAGGTGAAAGTAAAAGAGCAGGTGAGTGCTTTGACTATGCAGATATACAAAAGTTGGCAATAAGAAGCTGATGATGTAGTGATTGGTTCAGCATCCTATGTAAATATGTAACTAGCCAAAAGCCCACCATTAGCCCGCTGTGGATTCCACACTTTTAAACTTGATTTGTTAACAAAACATGCAACCCTCATAGCCTGCTTTATTTTTTGTCTTTTAGGGCAGATAATGGAAAATGCGCTTTTTTGCTCTTTAGATATAGTTTGAAGTTAGCTGTAGTAACTGCTAAAATTGCAGACCCTCTTGCTTGTCCTACAGTGTTACAGCAGGCTGGATAAATCCTTTTTCATTTGCAGTGGAGAAAGGGAGAACTGAATCATGAAGCTTTTATGTATTGCTCTATTGAGATGCCTCCAGTATCTAGAAAAACTGAATACAGCATTCCGCTACAGTCAGTGCACACAAACAAACATTACTCTGAGACCATCCCAAGTTTGAGGAAAGATGACATCTTCAGTCTCTTGTGTAGGTCTTGGCGTTAAAATGCACTCAGCCAAAGCTCTACTTCCAAAGGGATCCAGAGCCTTGAGGCTCAGATCTTTCTAGAGCGAGCAGATGGACATCTGCAGAAATGTTCTTGGTGTATCTGGGTGTAGGTTGAGAAATTGGATTTTGCTTAGTTTATCTTTGTAGGGCACTGTGAGAGCTCCAGACAAAGGAAGTGATTATTTCTTCCTAAGAGCTGAAATCATGGTGTTGTGTTTTGCCTGCAACAATTAATGACATTTCAAGCTCCAAAATGCAGAACAGAGAGCAGAGTTCTTTCTACCTGTTTTAGAGTAAGTGCTGCTGATGGAGCAGAAAACAAAGAACCACTTGTGTCTGTGAAAGTGCTTTTCTGTTCACCTGTTAGTTTTTCATTCTCAACTGACCTCTTTGTGCTGAATAAATCTGTGTATTATTCCAAATGACAGCCAACATAAGACAGTGAGCCAAGATCAGTGTTATTCTGAGTCTTCATTATCATTATTTTTTAACTGGTTAAAGAGTAGACTTAAATTTCTAAAAAATTCCACAAAATCAGGACTGAATATTGCTAACAGGTAATGTTCTTAACTGATTGGTCTGGTTCATTCAAGAGCCTGGTCTTGTTCTTCTTACTCACATAAGCAAAGCTTTTTAAATAAGAGACTTATTCGTTTAGGTAGGGTAAGCAGTGTTGTTTTAGTTAAGACTGGACAAGTCACTGTTGGTTTTTTACACAACAGAGCTCCAAGTAGAAGCCTTTTTAAGGCTACATTTATGATTGCATTTGCCCACAAGTGTTGTCAGGTCATGATGGATAACACACTAACGCTTGTTCAGTCTTTCCTTGGACACCATTGCTCTTAATGCATGAGTAAAGAATTAATAAAATCTGAGTAGAAGTCTCAGATGTTTTGTTGAAAGATGTGTATTTGTCAGGTAAAAATTAAATTATCATGTTTCTGAAGCCATTTTTACAGCAAATCCTCACTGCCAATAGGAAATGGATTGTTTTAAATGTATTCTTTGAATGTTTTAGTGTATGAAATTGTAGTCTGAGAAACAAAACTATTTAATGGGAAAAATCTCATACATGCAATTGCTAATCAAATCTCTCTTCAACAGCAAAGCATTTTTCAAATCCAGTGAAATTTTCTAATCGACTGCCTAGTGCTAGCGCCCACACACAGAGCCCTTGCCATGCCAACTCTTATAGCTACGGTCAATGTAGTGAAGACACCCACATAGCAGCAGCTGCTGCTATCCTGAACCTTTCCACCCGCTGCAGGGAAGCAGCAGAGATCCTCTCCAACAAACCACAGAGTCTGTCTGCCAAGGTAGGGTAGTCCAAGAACCTGGAGGGTGTGCTAGCTACTGAACTGTGCGAATAAACTGTCTTTCATGTTAGTGACTGCATTAAATCCCCAAAAAAGGAGGCTTCTGTTTGCATGCTCTTTTGAAGAGAGACAGAAAAAAAAAAAAAATCAGTAATGTAGTGACCAGTTCTGATAAAAATAAATAAATAGCAGGAATTATGTTGTTACTCTTTTCATAATTGAGCCCTAAATACGAGGGGGGAGTTTTGTGGGAGGAAAAACGGAGGATGTTTGAAATCCAGCAACATTTGTGGTGGATAATGAGTTATATCTGTTTAAAGAGGGAATTTTCCTCCCTCTGAAACCTGCCATAAGCGATCATTTTGGAGGTTGATTAAAAACAAAACAAAACAAAACAAAAACGAACAAAAAACAAAAGCCCCACATATGATTAATCAAGGTGGTATTTTGCTAGCAATGGAACAGAACTACATCTATTGAGTCTGTTGTGTTTGGAGCTCATGAGAGTTTGACAAGGGGTAGGGAGGGAAATAACAACTGACTTTGGTAAAATTCTCCTTTCTGCTGGCAAGAGAGGAGAATCAGGCCCACAGCGTTTGGAGATAGATAATTTGGGCAAGTCTGTCATAATGGAAAGCTGCCTAATACCGTAGATGCTTGTGTGGCTTTCATGTTTTGGTTTCTGCTCTGCGTTTCCTCACAGATCTTTATGATTTACAAATGGTACTGTGTGAGCTATGAGCCTTATTTTCTATGCCATTACATAGTATTATACTGCTGATGAAAATAGACAAGATTTTCTTCTGATGACTGTGGTTGTGGGAGCACTGTTGTTTATTATTCTTATTAAAGTCACACATGCTCCACTGCAATGAAACTTTTGAAAGCTCTGTGAAGATGAGAAGATGCCATTACAAGAATTTAAGAAGACCTCACTGTGGAGTGAAAAGAAGTGTATTTATCAAAACACAAAGTGTGTTTCTGCTCTGGGACTCTGAGTCACAATGTGTGCTCTGAAGACAGATGACCTATTTCTCTGCAAGTCAGTGTTGCTCCACCTTGTCTATTGTAGCACTAGGCTTGGTCTGGCCAGAGATGACTTCCACAGCTCTTGGTATACAATTTGGTTGGGCATTCATTCACCATCTCTAAGATGTTAGCTGTTATTCTCTGAGGGGAACCACTTCTTTTACCACCAGCATAACACCTTGTTAGGTATTCCAAGCCTTGCTCCTTTGCAGGGTGGTACCCTCTACTTTGCTGCCTTTGATTTCCACTTGTGAAGCCTTGGACCTTGAAACCAATGTTGTGAGATGCACTGGAGTAGACTTTTTAGAGTGTGCCTACATGTATCTTCCATAACACAAACTTTATCTGTCCCCAAAATTGCTCACGGAACCTTTCCCAGATCACAGATCCATCTGTGGTATCTGCTGCAGAGAACTCCTTCCTCTGGTCTTCAGTAGAGGCTTCTCCTAGCAGGAAAATGGAAACTGATGCCAATGGCTGGATTAAATTGCTGCTGCAGCCTTTGGCTGACCTCAGCAATAGACCTTCTTGCCAGAGAAGAGCAGTAAAGGGACCAGGCATAACCCAAAGATTTTCTCTTCCATACCTGCTTCACAGTTGCCAAATCGTGAGGAAGGTTAGAATGGAAGTGAACATAACAGTAACGATATAGAAGGACACTTGGGGCACATAGCTTACTCCTTTTTCACAGCCAGGAATCCAGCCTAAAAGAAAATCACCTGCATACCTTGCTATCTGCCTGCCTCCACTTTTGCCAGACTTTCTGGAGGGCATGCTGCTACAAAACATCTGACAGAAGAATCAGAATTAGCTTCTGGCCAGAACACAGGCAAGTAAGCCCCAAACAGGTTTGGTGGCCAAAACCCTACAAAACTCATTTTTATTTGGTTTTGGCTATTTATTACTTTTATCATACAGGATTCAAACAAAATGTTGTGGAAATAAGTCTCCAGACTCTCTTCAGTGAAGATACTTTTCTATTTTAAAATATGAAGCAAAAAATAAGGTTATTTTTAAAGAGACTACTATCTATTTATCAGTGTTTCTGAATTGTTTTGTGGCTGGTATTGGCTGCAAAGTTAAATGTTTAACTGCTAGAATATCTTACGAATTTTTAGAAGATAAAAAGCATCTCTTGAGACTTTATCAGTATTTGGACTCAAATAATGCAGCATCAGCAGATGACTACAGAGTTAATGATTTCCTATTTCTAGTCTTGATAGCACACACGTTCACCAGCTCTAAAAACACCTGTGTGGGGTGATTGTGTTCAGAGCCCCATAGGGCTTAGACCTCTACGCCCTGCCCCTTGCCACGTTTCTTTGTTCCTTTGCCTAACAAAACCTGATTAACATTGCCCATACTTTAGCAGATCAAATCTCCTGACTTGTACAGGTGTTTGCTTTTACATGAGCGTTAGGCAGCCTCCCAGCAATCCAAGCCATGACCCTTTGCAGGTGGGAGGCAGCGTGGTGGTAGAGCAAGGACATGTGAGACTGCAGAGGATTTCCTGGACTTGCAGGAAATCCTTTGCAAGTTACACAGTTGTCAGAGCTGTAAAAATACTCTGCTGCTAAGTTTTAAAAGCAGAACCTGAACTTCAAACATTTCAAGCAAGTGTTACTTGCTTGTGTTCATTCAAGGCACGCATATGTCATGTTGCTTAAACAGGTGAGGAAAACAGCAAAATGTGTTTTAGCCCAAGTGTACTCCTGAAGTATTTGTTTTCTCTTTCCATCTCTCAAATTTTATTTCTTGACCTCCAGAGTGTTGTCCACTTCTTAGTAAGAGTTGGATGTTTTACCTTGAATGTTCACCACTTTTCTGTAAATATAGATGATACTTAAGTGAAAATGTTTTTTACAGCACAGTTTCAAACTTCATTAATTTAATGGATTTTCAGACATTTATCTCACATTGTCTACATATCAGTTCAAAAGCGAAAGTCTAAGCCAAAAAAAAGAAAGAGAAGGGTAGCAAGGCTAGACAAATCAGATTACGTTAGCAGTGCCATTGATAAGCACAACTTCTGAAAATATCTAATGTACAAAGGTGATCCGCCAAATACCTCAAGATTAAAATTATGAATTTATAAATTATGCAATTTAAAGAATAAATTTATTCTGAAAAGAGCAGTAAAACGGATCCTAAGCTTTCTCAGTGAATTATCTATCAGTTGCATAAAAAATACTAAGATCATCAGATATCTTGATGATACTGTTTTCAAAAACAGCTATTACCACATTAATGCTGCATTCACTGAGCCATTCAACCTCCACCTGGGACTGTAGTAAACTGTTCCCCTGAATATTATCCTGATCAGCCAATTTTCATGCGGTCAGTACCCCAAACCAGTCTCCTGGTTGCATTTGATTTACAGTTTATGTAGCTTCATTCAACTCCCATTGAAGTCAACAGAAGGAGTGCCCTAGAAAGCTTAGCCATCAGTTTCTTGCACAGTGCAGAGTCTACATCATCATAACATCCAGGGATCTTCCCTGTTTACAGCCTTCACCACATTCACGTCTCACGGAGGTAGCTGCAAGCGATACAGTTTATCTGTATCCTCGTCACTACTGCTTGCCAAACATTTTGTTGACTGTTTTGGTGTTTTTCCCACCTGTTTAGACAAAATGGCATATGCACACTATGCCTTGAAAGAAAACAAAAAATGACACTTGCTAAAAATGCTTAAAGTTCAAATTCTGTTTTTGAACAAAATTATGTCATCTCACCATTCTTGGATATTGATGATGGTGATAATTACATCAATTATTTCAACGATGTAGTTAGTACTCAGCACGTTTTTCAGGCAGTCCTTTACTCCAAATACCTTAAAGCCTAAATACAGGATGAGAAATCAGCCAAGAATATCACTAGGTACCATCCTGTTATACTGCTGTGCATATTGCTCCTTGAGTACATTCTTGGCTTGCTTTTTTTAATTTGTGAATTGCTCTGGGCTGAAATTGTGACTTCATTTTTGTCTCAGATGTATCTGGGCAGTTACAAGTTTTCTTATTTTGACCCAAATCAACATTTTAGTTTGATGCAGAACTCAATTGCCTAAATTTAAGTCTGAAGAATTGAAGACCATGTGTGTGTATTTTCATTTGCTGGGAATAGAAAAGATTGTACTCGTTTGCATGGAGTTGGATTAAGAATAGTATTCATACACACAGCAAGATATTAGTTCCAGAGTTACTCCCAATACCAGAGCTAAAGAGCCCTTTAGAGCTTTCCAAACCAGACTGAACTGCTAATGGGAATGCAAAATCTTTGATAATGTTGCTTAATGTTAGAAACAACTAACGTTGTTTCTTTGGACTTACTTAGTATTAAGTTGTATGGCTGACGCCAACCAAAGAATACATAAACCCCCATTATATGAAATGGTCCAATCTCCCTAAGGTCACAGGTTTGAAACAAGATTCGTGCAGGCACAATAATTCACTCCTCCTGATCCAGCTATGAGATAAAGCTTAACTTGTAATCGTTACTGGAGACACACTGCAGAGTATTAAATGCTGTGAGTGATCAGATAGACCAAAAGCATATGAAAAAATGCAGGAGCAATTTATCACAAAAAATCAACATCCTTTATTGTCCTGGCTGATGTAGTTCAGTTCTAAGGACAAGACTTAATAATGTACTAGAAAATATTCTGTAATATATATGTCATAAAATAAAGGAGGCTGAAAAAGCTTGACTTTAAAGTACAAAGCACTTGAAGAGGATAGAGACCATTTTTTTTTTTTGTTTACATATTTATATTAGTCTTCATTTTAGATAGATATTCATAGTAGAGTACTACTTGCACCTTATCTTTTCACTGAATAGATCTGGGAATAAAGAAAATATGCTTCAGTCATTTTTCTCTCATTTTTTAATCTGGAACCCTTCTTCCAGCTGCTTGTAAAACCTGTGAGGGTGATTACACTCTCACTGATGTGGGAGTAGATAAGGAGTAACCTAAATTCAATTATAGTGTGTAAGCTCCCAACCTCATTGATTTTTCTTCATTGCTTCAGTGGATTTTTTCCTGGTTTACACCAGTGTAAATGTAAATGTGAATGTGAATGTAGAAGTAAATAAGACCAAAATCAGACTCCAAAGACTTACACAGCTGTAAACTAATGTGTTAGGAAATAATAAACTGCATTTGCATCTTTATTTTGCTTACAGTTTTAAAGAATAATTAGAACAGTTTATATTGTTTTGGTAGCCATATTTTAAATGTCATGATAAATGGATAAATATAGGCCTGTTCACACATGCACTAAAGTCAACAGTATATAAGATCTTGCCTTCACCGAAAACAGCCTTTGCAAATCTGAGCTAAGCATAGTAAGTGCCATTTTCTGTCAGCATGTCATAGCACTGCTCTAGCATTTTTTGCCATTTGCCATTTTTGCCTTTTTAGTTCCATTTTAAAATTAATGTAAAAATAAACATGGTAAAACAAGCAAAGGAGACATATTGAGAGGAGGGTGGGATGAGAATAGGAATGAAAACTGGAGCAGTATCTGACTATCCTCTCTTTTTGCTCTGCCATTTGGAGTTTGCTATGAAGGCAGCAAAGTGATAGCTCTTTTATACCATTCTGAATAAAAAGCCACGCTGCAAACGTGTGATCCATCCTGCGATGGGCAAAAGGGGATATTTTTTCCATGTCTATATTTAATTGTTGTGTGCATCTGTGAGCTCACTTAAGCCCCATCTGTACGCTACTTCCCAAATGCACAGCCCAGCCTTCCCTGAGCAGAATTAGGTGCATGTTGGACAACCCAACTTCTACATGAATTTCAGGGAAGTGCTGAGGAAGCTTTAAATATCTATGATAGTAAACACTCTGCTTTTCAGCCAGAGCTCCTTGTTGTGGCTAATGGTATCTGTTTCCCAGAGACAATACACTTCCTGATATTTTTCTATGTACAGTTTCATCAAGGAGGGGACCTTGATTGATTTTGGTACTTTTTGTTGTCACTGTTGCCTTCTGAGTAGTTGATATTTTGTCAGTGACAGAGAATCTGCACTATTTATGGGTTTTGCACTATAAAACTACTGCAGCCCAGTCACATGGCTTCCTTTCCTAAGCCATCTGTCACAGAGGTCTGGAATTTTATGTGAATGTTGGTTGTGCAGACTTAACCCAAGTTTTTTTATTATGAAAAATGTCAGCAACTACAATATTTAGCATTTTACTTTACATTGGTCATTAAACTTGATTACTGTAGCTCTGTTTCATTGCTATAGTTACATATCAACTCTGAAGCCAAAAAACACTGGGGCGATCATGGCAGAGCTATATTGTCAGATCCTGGAGTGTGCGCTTGGCACTGATATAGTTAATATCTTGGATTTTTGTAACTAAGGGTTATTAATGCTGGTATAAAAATGTATTTGATATTATACAGATGGCATAAGATGTTGTGGTTACTAAGTTATTATCCAGGATAAGCTGCACTGTCAAATTCAGGGCTTAAAACTATCACAGGAGATTAAACTATTTACTAAAAAGGGGCAGAAAGATATAACCAAAGCGTCTTAGTATGAACATATTAGAAGTGTATTTACTTCCCATAAATATAATAAAACATCTCTCTCTTTAAGCTGTATGATTGAAAATGTGAACTTTGCTATGCAGGAGAAGCAAACATAAGAGGTGCCTGAGTTTCTGAACTGGGGGCAAGCAGGTGGCTTGGTAGTGTTTCCATTTAGGTGGGCATCTGTCTTATGCCTATGGATACAAAATGGAGTCAGGCTGTCTGAGTGAGGAGAGATCACTGGGCCCTAAATTTTCATCCTCTACCAACATTTTCCTTCTGATTAAAAAGATTTCATCAGACACATTTTGCCTTTAAATTAGTCACCACTGACTGGCAGGAGTAGAAGACAAGGCTGCATGAAGGAAGTTTGTGCCTTCAGTCCAACCGTGGTGGCCATGTCGCACTTTCAGCACAAGGTGTGTTTCACCACAACAGTTTTTAAGGTTCTCAGGCATAGATAAGTTTCACTGCCATATCTTTAACCATTAAATGGTTAACTAATCATTAAAATCCAGCAATAATTAATAAGAAGAAAGAGAAAGGGACTCTTTCTGCCAGTGTCTCATCTCTTCCTAAGGAAGAGGTCTAAGAAAGATTGAAAAACTCCCCCCTGGACATACCTGTCTCTTTTCCATTTACAACAGGGAGTCTAGATGACTCACTTATGCTCTGGGTTTACTTTTATGTTACTGAAGGTAGGAAGTCTCAATCTGTGTTTATATGACTGTGTCCTACAGTTATACAGCACCTAACGTATCTAGCCCCAAATTCCCACATAGTGTCTGAGCTTTGTGGTGATGCAAATACAAAATAGTAGTGATGAAAATAACAAGAAGACACAGAGCAGTGTTAATTACAGCTGTCTACATGTATAGATCTGTGACATCATTGTTATTTATCTCTATAGTCTTTGAACGTTTTCCACCTTATTAAGGGCAACACACACAGAACTAGACTACCAAGTGCTCCTCAAGAAACCTCCTCTTTCACCTCTTCCCCTACTTAACTTTAGTAACTGATGGCAATAGCAAGGACTAGTCTTATACTCATCCCTATGTATACAATATGTCAATATGCAGTGTTGCATATTGAGCACAAGGGGAAATTTTTTGTTGTTTCCATTAGCAAATTGCACTTCCAGGAGCTTTTCATCATTCAAAAAGGAGGAGTTTGTACTCTTTTTCTGTGATCAGTGTAAGGCAGAACACTGAGCTTTCCTTTCCTTGCTCTTCTTATACACCTGAGCAGCACTTTTCCCTTGTGAGCAGGAGCTGCTCTGAGAGCTTCTCCCATCCTGGAAAGAGAGCTTGGGTACGTCCCCAAACTGCACACACCCCCGCAATCAGAGGCTGCTCTTTGCTGTACTTCCCAGGTAGCAAAGGCTTTGTTAACTCATGCTGAAGGTTTTCATCAGGGACAACCTCCTTAAGATCCCCCTGTGGCTCTCAGTCTAGTGATCTCAGTGCAGACCTGTGCCTTAGTGGCCTTGTGAAACTGTGATTAAGGCACTATGTTATTTTGAGTGATGTACAAAACCCTAGTGAAAATTTCTCCTACTATGCTCCTTTTCAGCACATTTCTTCCCCCCTCCTTCTCTCCCCCATGATACAGATGTTGTAATGTTTCTGGCGTGTGGGGGGAAGGGAAGATATGTAATAGTAATGCTGTTGATGACCTAAACAATGCATTAATGTTTTTAACTGTGAATTGGGGTCATAGTTCTCTGTAAGAGTGAAAAGATCAAGAAGATTTAAAGCTAAACTTTTTTTAAATAAAACTAGATTTAGGGTGTATAGGTTATGGTTTAAAGGCATCTTATTTAAATTCTACTTACTATGTTTAAGCTGAGATGCAGGGATACCACTATTGAAGCTACTCTTAAGTCCGCCTAAGAGTTGGACATTAACTGGTATAAATCGAAAAGCTGGTTTTAGATTCAGATAAATTTAAATAAAAGCGTGCATTTATATTTATCCTTTAAAAGCACCACATGGTTATGTTGCAGTCTCACCATGTCCATATCTAAACATGTCTCCATTTCCTGTTGCATGTCAGGGAGCTGAGATAGAAGTGGATGAAAATGGCACCCTGGACTTGAGCATGAAAAAGAACCGAAGCCAAGACAAAGTTATGCCTCTCACTTCTTCCAGCACAGCACTTCCCACTCCTTCCTCTTCTCCTTTCAAAACAAGCAGCATCTTGGTAAATGCAGCCTTCTACCAGGCTCTTTGTGAACAGGAAGGCTGGGATACACCAATCAACTACAGCAAGACCCATGGCAGGAAAGAAGAAGAAAAAGAGGTATTTTTTGAGTTTCTGAGTGACTTTTTCCCTTGGATGAGTGGCCATATGATGGTCTTTGGGATGATCAATCTAGTGCAGTTTAAAGGGAATCAATTTTCAGAGGCAGACGTCTGGGAACATTGAGCTGGCTTAAATGCCCTCTCGGATGTGGCCTAAAAAATCATTATTTCCTTTGAAAAATCTTGCTCTCAGTGCCTACTTGTGAGTAAGTGTCTAAGATCAGGAAGTCAAAGGTATCCACTATTAGAGACTGTTTTTTAAATTTTGTTCCTAATGGCTCAGTCCTGCAGCACATACAACCAAATAGCCTAGGGATCGTTTGGGGGGAAAAATCCCAAACAAAACCAAACCAAGGATGTTTTTTTCATACTGAAACAAAAAAAGTAATTTTTCCACACCAACTCTTTATAATTCTAGATAACTCATTATCTAAGCATTTAAACACGTTTAGAACCTTGCCTGCAATATTCTTTCAGTGGAAAACTTTTTAATTTACATTTAACATACTTCAAGAAATCTTTGCCAGTGAGTCTTAGATCTCACTAGTGAGTCCAGGGGTCCAGAAGACGGTCTGAGAGCACCAAGTCAGAAATTGTTAGGAATTTTTGAAGATTTTGATGACAACAAGTAGCACAAGAGGATATGTACATAATTTCCACCAACTCTGATATTTTTTATTTGATAGGGAAACAGCATAGAAAAACTAGATGAATATATAGAGGTGTCTCCTCTTTTCAAGCTGTCCTAGAAAATGTAAAAACCTAAACCTGAAAATGCAGTTGCAGGAACAAAGATGAGCAACTAAAATGTCAACAAATAATTTTATTTAATAACTTTCCAACTTTTATGGTTAATCTTCTCAACTGCCACTTTGAACTTGATAATTGTCTTGATTTTGTTTCTGGTTCTGTTTTGCTCTTTCATGTTTGTTTATCCGATCTTGGCAACAAGGCAGCATAGTCTCCTACGGTATTTCTTTCTTATTCTTCTATTTTGCTGCTGAGTTTGATTTTATTTTTTTCTCTTAAGCCTTGCTGTCAGAATATGGATTGCTTGCATTTTTCTTAAATCAGGAAGGGACTGCCAACACCCTTAAGGGCTAATTAGATAAAATCTTGGTAATAAACATAGACAAGCCTAAGTGGTAGCTTTCTGAAGCAGACTAAAAGATGCTGCAATTTGGAGTTTCTATGCAGCTTCAAATACTTTTCCTCCCTATTTGGTTTTATATATCAAATCATAGCATTTGAGTACTCTATTTATTACAAAATTATCTTTTGTTCAAATATCAAAACTGTCACTTCAAGAAGACATAGACAGGGATAAATTTCTTTAGGGCTGAGGTTAGGGAATTCAGGCCTCCAACTCCAAAAATACCTGGAAATAAAAGATAGCTCTGTTGTGTGAAGAAAAAAAAAAGCTGTCAGCACTGGGTGGTCTGTTCTTATGTGATCGCTGAAACAGCTTACACCACGAAGAATCATTTCTTGGAGGCTGGGTTGTCTTGAAGGACCCTTTGCAGTCACCTCTGTGGGGCTGTTGATGCTCCTTACTTCAGCAATGAGAGCATGATCCCAGTATCAGGGTTTTGGAGAGGGTTTGAGGCAGTAGGCTGAGGGCTCAGGCTCTTCCCCATTCATGCCGCATAATGAACAAGCACCATCCAGCTTTGAGAGAACCGCCTTGCTGCAGGGGATCAATCAGTGTCGCAGACTTGGCAGGGGGCCTGCCCTGCTGCTCCTCCTCCCTGCTGCCACCACAGCTCAGCAAAAGAGTCACGGCAGGAACACCTCTGCGTCCCCTCCAATGCCTGCTTGACTTTCTGAAGGCCTCAGTGGGTGGCTGGCTGCTTCCCTCTCCCTTACAGTGAGCTGGAGGCATCAGCAGACTACTCAACAGGACATAAAGATCCACGTTCAGGCACTTTCGTCCCTTGCACTAGGTGCCCTGACGCTGTGCGGTTTGTCCCTAATCAAGGATCTGGCCCCAGACCTCTGTTGTGAGCTTTTGCCATCCCAGGGACCATTGACATGTCCAGTGATCTCAGGGCCAGAGGCTCTATTTTGCAAATCGAAGACTGGCAGTTTTCCTCATGCAAAGAAAATGACTGATTCTATCTATTTCTAATTCATTGTTATCTGGTTCATATGCACAACAGTTGCTTAATTTTGGTGGTAATTTCCAGAAAATATTGTCTCTCTCTCTCACAGTGAAATAGCCTGTCCAGATGCCCCCTTAAAAAAAAAATATCTGAATTTGGAAAAAGCTCAAAATCTCTCCAAAAGGAAAGCGCTGAGAAATAACTAGAGCTGTCAGTTAGTTCAACTGTCAGTTCTCCAAAGATTTCAGGGCTTAAAAATGTTAAAAGTGCCAGATGCTATTATCTGTTATTCATGTTACCATTATGTTCTGGTCTTTGCTGAAATCAATATAAACTTCCATCTGTACATTAATGGAGTTTCATTGCTTGCTTGCTTTCTGTAGAGTGCATGCGTGAATACACACATGCTCTTTGCAGAAAATAGTAGTGTTTGGACTGATTGGGCTGGTTCTGGTTTTCCTTTTAGTCTGGAATTCTTCAAAATTTTAATAGCATTTAGTTATAAATCCATTCAAATGGGAAAGGAAAGATTATTCATACAGTTGGACTTGACAAGCTGTGATGATTATCACCTAACAGACCAAAAAGTAGGAAGTGCTGAAAGCGTTTCCCCAAAGGATTATCTCTCCCTCTAAAGCTCACTGGAGAAGCACACAAGCCAAGGCCTGATGCTTTGCACTCAGTCCTAAGTGCAGAGGGCCAAAAAATATTTGGTCTTTAGGTCTGACCTACTTGTTTCAGGCAGATGCAGCCCCTTTTAGGTCACATGTACTGATGTAGGGTCCTAGAAAAGCAGAGTTTGGGTATTCTGCCTGCATTCCCTTTGCACTGTCTTCCTTTTGCAGCTTCTACACATCTGAAGATTTCATGCTGCTTGAATAATACCAAGTGTTCCACAAGGTGCTAAGACAATGCTGGAGAAATCACCTGTTTAAATGTCTATATGTCTCCTCCATTCCTGGGAAATATACTGATGGATGTTAACTAGGAAACAAGCTGTATTCTCACTTTGGTCATTATTAGATTTTTTTTCTTTTTCAAAAGAGCAGTTACTATGAAATTATAGGTCTTTGTGCATGTATGTGTGTGCATAGTTACTGGTTTTAAAAAAAATAATTAAAAATCTTAATAAACCAATTCAGGAAATTCACAAATAAAATTTCCAAAAAATTAAATATTTCAAAGATAGAAAATGAAAACACTGCAATTCTAAACCACTAGTATCAGTTCTGCTGGTAGCTGTAGATGTACTCATGTCAGCCTTCATCTTGCAATCTTATTTTTGCTAAATGATTCAGTGAAGCATCATTAAATGAAGCTGTGAACTGCAATACTGTATTTCATCAAGCCTTGATATACATAATTCTCATTCAGTCCTCTCTGGGCAGCAGGTATCAGACTGTGACATGATGAATAACTCGCACACACAAGTTTCTGGTCCATCACCAGCAAAAGATCAAGAGATATCTTTCATCTGAGATAAAGAACACAAGCTATATAAATAAAAATATTAATAAACCCTGCAACACACACAGCTACAGCTACTCGTGTTTGCTGCAAGTGCAGCCTGAGGTACATCACAAAGCTTAGGATCCCAGTGGAGTGCCAGAGTGATCTCTCCACCACCCTCTACTCCAGGGTCCTGTCAGCTGGACCTTTGACAAGAAGTGGAAGAGGCTGATGTGTGCCTGGAAAACACCTTACTTGTGTTTTTTGAAGTTATTTTGACATCTGACCCCTTGCAGCTGGCAACAGAGGATCCACCGTTTTGTTGCTTCTTTTGGGAGCTTTTGATTTTACAGTGACTTACACTGGTGATGATCCCTGTAGGAACTTGCATTTACATGTATATAAGAAACGCAGGTGAGAACGTGGGGACAGAGAGAGTCAGGAACTAGAATCCCCATTCTGCAGATTGCAGTGGCAAAACCACCCCCATATGCCACCAGACCGGGATTTAGCTTAATGTTGGAAAACAGTCTTTGAGGTTTCTTGAAGCTTGAACAAAGCTGGCATTCATTTTTCCACTTTTGGTTTTTAGCATTTTTGTTTCCATGTTTGGAGGACTTTCAACTATTTATTATTTCTGTATTAACATTTTAACAATACCTACCATTGGTTTTAATTTTCTCTATTACACTTTATATGAAGTTTTCCTTTAGAAATAAAATTCTAAAAGCCTGAAATATATCAGGTCTTTTTTCTTATTTAAAATAATTACTCGATAATTACTATGAAAGAGTGCTTAGAAAAGCTGAATATATGTATTTTTGCTTTCTATACTTGTAACAGATGAGATTATTCTGAGACAAACTAACCCTACAAATGTGGTTGCAAAATTCAGTAGTAATTGATACAGCAATAATATGGCACAGTTTCTATATGTATGCATAGTGTGAGTTTCAGTAGGCAGTAGGTAGCCAGTACCAGAAAGCAGAAGGAAGTCATATTGAGGATCCAGTCTCCAAACAGGCAAAGATGAGCTGCCAGAATTGAGGACCATATGGAAGCTTTATCAGAAGAAACACCCCCGCAGAGCTTACAAGTCCCGTTAGGCAGAATCTCCATTTTCAGTCCAGATTCTCCTCAGCTCTCCGCTCTGTGTTAACAGCTCTGCAGACATCCCTGCCCCTCTGTCCTGGCATGTTCGTCAGCTGCACAAGCCCAGAGCATCTATGGCACCAGCCCTGTGAGTTTAGCAGGAGCTGGGAGTTTCTCCCCTCAGCCACAGGCAGCAGTTTCTGCTCCTACAGACGGTAACCTCTGGACGATACCTACCTGAGTATTGGAACAGAGTCACAAAACCAACATGAAGTCCCAGCAGGGATTAATAGAGATTCGATAATTGATGCTGCGGGCTTTGGAGAATTATTGAATGATGCAATATCCACAGAGCATCCCTCCGGAAAGGAAACACTTCTCCTTCATAAAAATAATAATAATTGAAGTCATTAATTCTCAAAACAGTATAAACCAAGCTATTTTGAAGTGATCAAAGAAGATTTTTCAGAAAACAAAAATGTAATTTCCTTTCAGGACTACAGATTTCCAAAATGCCTTCCCATGGAAGTGAATACTCATGGTCTATATCACCCATCAAACAGCACTGTAGCAGTGAAAATGTTAATCTACAAATAGTAGAAATCAAGAACTACCTGTAGCAGCCTACTACTAAGAAAATTTCAAAGTGGTTTTGTTCTTATGATTTTCATTTTAACAAGAAACTGCTCTTTGAATGAGATAACAAGTCATTCAATTCTAAAAAGCTTTGCATTTACGCGTTTATGTACAATAGGGTTGTTTTTTTTAATTTGTGATTGCAGTTTGTAATTCACAGTGCAATTGTACTCACTTCAACTATATAAAAACTCAGTGATATACTTGCACAGAAAAAAAACCATAACGTTTTCCAAAGTCTTGCTTGGCTCTATATATTCAAGAACTACGTTTATTTTCTTTGTGTATTTTTCTTTGCCCTTTATCACCATTTCATAAATCGAAACCAAATTTTCCCTATGTGTTGTTTAAACCAGCATCCGCCTTCAGAAATTCTTTCACAACATTTTTAAAAGTCTACCTATGAGGATCTGAAACTATGATGTACTAAACTTTCTTCATCTATCTCCATCTTTCTTAAGACTTTTTTCTAGCGTTTTCCAAGAGGTTCTCTTCTTGCCACAGCAAGTTATATGTTGAATATATGGGAGGCCTTGAAGAGAGAAACCTTTTGTCATATTCTCATCTAATATTTCAGAAAGATCCAGTGAGCTCTCCAGAAAACATGGAGGAAAAGAAGTATCCAGGAGATGTCTCCATACCAAGTCCTAAACCCAAGCTCCATTCAAGAGATCTCAAAAAGGAACTCATCACGTGAGTCACAAAAAAAAATGCCACATTTGCCTCTGCCCTGGTAAAGGCTGACTATGTGATTGGTCTGAGTGCTGCTTTGGAGTATATTTGCAGGAGATGAGTGGGGAGACTGCATGACAGTTCACTGCAGGTGGTTAGTTCCCTGTTGTGGGTACGCAGTGAGGTAGACATGAGGCCTGGAGATGAGACAAGCCAAGGTAGACCTGGGGGCCTGGACAGATTCATGACTAATGTTATATGGGGTATCACTTATTCCTTATTCCTCAGATAGATAGATAACAAATGAGCAACAGCTCCTTCTACAAAACACACAGTTTCGTAGTGTGCTACAGTTTGGCTGTGCTAATGCTTACATAATTAAACAAACTTTACTATAGATCCACTGTTGAGAGCTTGCATAGAAGTGCTCAGGATCTCTCAGATAAGAAACGTGCAAACTTCATAAAAAGATAAAACACCAGACAGGAACTGCCCCAGGGTCTTCTAACCTGTAGGAAATCTATGTTTAAGTCCTTTGTCTGTTTCCTTCAAATCAGACTTAGTTATTCTGTCCTGCTGAAAATCCAGTGGATGCACAAATTCACACTCTGGGAGAATAGGCTAATACTCTCTTTTCCCAAATACAGAGATTCACTTGCTGTGTCTTTAGTTCCAAAACTTTACTATACAAAACTGCAAAGAAATTCTGTTAAATCTTTCTGCATTCAACAGCTTGTTTCAGTTTAGAATCATTCAGTAAAATTGTCCTGACTAGCTCATAACACTAGTCAGTTTTTAAAATCTCATCTAGGCTCTTCACAAAACCCCTTTGGATTCATGTCAACAGCATTTTGATATCAATACAGTGTTTTCACTGTAATAGTTAACTAGGACTTAACAGCCATTTATAGCGCTTTTCTTTTTGTCCCAAACCAGAGTAGGTCGCTCTAGACAAGTGCACTCCGTATCGCTTAGTGATAATAGTCCGTAACGCATCACTGCAGGCTCACCCATAAATAAATGAGTCGCATCCCATCACCCTGTGTCCTGCTCCCCAGACTCAGTGGCACTGAATCAGTTAGATTCGCCTCTGTCTCTAGAAATTACATTTCCCTGGGGCAAGCTGCTGTGAAGAGTGATTCTTTGCCCTCATACCGTGCAGTCTGCATGTTGTCTGCTCTCCATGTTATATCTGCAGCTGTAGTTCATGACCTAAATTGCTACAGGTCAGGTTTGTTTTGCCTCTTCTAGAACAAATGCATACAAAAATCACTGAGAGTTTATTTGCTGAAGACTAATGGCTTTTCTTTTGTAATATTTATTCCTTTGTGATATTGACCTGTTTTCAGATGTCTGTAACATACTTTTCTACTCTCCTAAATAATAATTTCCAGAGTATTTACAAGAGCAATGATCAGTTTACAGTGGTTTTACTGTATTATTTTCAAACAGTGAGGAGAAACAGGTATCTAAAATATAACTGTCCAGAAAATGAAATAAGAAACAGTTTTAATTTATCAGAAGACTCTATAGGTAATATTAGGAACAGATTGCATTTTTATGATCCCATTGAGCTCAGAACTTGTACAGAACAATTCAGTACAGGTGGCTCCATCATGAGGAAGTTTTTAAAATGACATAAGCACTTGCGGAAAAAAAAAATTCTGACACAGTTACTTCAGTTACAGTGAACTAACTTGTAAATACTACCCCCTAGCATATGCATTCAATTTTTCCATGGCAATTCTCTTGCCTATAACTGCATCGCTCAGGTTGAACTGGGCTGTAAAAATGAGGCTGGTGTCTTCCTAAGGCTGCTTTACAGATTTGAAAAAGTTCCTAGCACTCTGCCAGCTCGGAGGAAATAGCCAAGTGAGGATCTAACTTATTATTATGGAGCATCAGCTAAAAGTTTTTGCATAGTTTCTGCTTGCCCCTCTCACCCATGAGAGTATGAGGGACAAGCGAGAGAAGGCACAGCCCTTTATAAAGTGACTCTGAAGGAGTGGTGCTAGTGTTGCAAACTACTGTAGAAAGGTATACTTAATTCATCTCCCCCTCCACGCACAAATTGCATTTCTTGATATCTTTGCCCTCTTGCAGAGGACTGTATCCCAATTTGATAAACGAGCTCAGTGCTGTGTTTGAAGAAGAGCAGAGGAAAAACAGAAGCTATAACATTTTCTCCAGGTCAAACATCCCTCCATCTCTTGGCATAAAGGGACATATATTTTGTGCTAAACGTACACCACCTTTGTGTCACTTCTCAGTTCAGCTGAGAAACATCTTGGGAAACCTTTGTGCTCATTCTGAGCTTCAGCTGTGTGAGCTTGCCCTGCTTTCTTTTGTGCAAGCAACTGTGACAATTTTTCTTTTATGTCAGCAAATTAAGATTGGATGTGTTTCTAAAGAAGGTGCCTTATTTTAGTCAGAGGTCAAGCGAATTATTTAGAGTGTTACTGTTTTCTGGCCTGTGTTATACAGGAGGTCAGATCAGAAAATTCATCCCTAACATCTATGAATTGCTGTCAATGTACAAGTATACCAGTAATGAAACTGTCCTTTTAATAACCCAAGTCGTAACCAAAAAATCTTCTCAAAGCATTATATAGATAAAAAAAAAAAAAAAAAAAAGGTTTTGACTCATTTTGACAGTGGAAATATGAAAATTTTTTCCATCTATATTTCAAGTAATAATTGAGAAATAGAAGTGTTGTGTAAATTTTGCTGGTTTTCTGGAGTGTCATGGTAGTCTTGGGATGTGCAACGATGAATGTGATTGCCCCAAGGATCATTATGTAATGCACTGCAGGGTGGGGTGAGCTATGGGGTGTGTTATACATACTCTAATTTCTCATTGCATCTTTTTTGCACAGCTGTCCAACTCCAGGATGTGATGGTAGCGGTCATGTAACAGGAAACTATGCTTCACACCGCAGGTAAGAAACAACAGGAAGCCTAAAACAGGAAATAGAGCTACTTTTAGCTATTGTCATCTTTCAACATTTTTGTACTAACGATGGATAAGTATTCAAAACTAATTTGCAGAAAATAATGCATACAGAAATGTGGCAGGTTTTCCTGGTTTTGTTATATTTTGTGAAGTCTGTTTGGGCTCAATAGACTGCTGTGGTTAAGCAACATATGCTTATTACTGTAGCTGGATGTCTTGGCTGAGACCTGTAGATAAGTCATTTTGTAAAGTTTTCATTTCTCTAAGTGTACCGGCACTCTCTGTACAGATGCTGATGCACGAGATTTTAATGTGGTTTCTGTAAATATTTCTGTGAATGTCTTTGAAGTTCATAGATCTGCTAACATAATCTGAGGATGCTAAATACTTTCCTCAGAATAGCCTACTAGGGGTTGAAACAAGAATTTCCTACTCCTCCTTTTGGGAGCAGGACGGAAGCAGTTTCTTCCTTTTCTCAACCAGATGCTCCACCTGCCCCTCATGTGGGCAACATAAGGAAGGACTGTGTACCACCGCCTCCCCATGCAAAGCTTTACAGAGGCTTAGAAACCTTTGTCTCTAACCCTATACCTTTCCAATAATTTAAGAACTACAGCCTGATATTGGCTGCTCCTTCATTGCCAAGAACAAGTATTTGAGGATCTCTTTTTTCCCATGCTAAGTCATAGATTGTCTGGAGGTTGCTGTTTTAAGAAAAAAATAACAATAAAAACAACAAACACAAAACCAACATGTTCTGTTTTAGTAAAACATACCACATTATTCTTTCTTCAGTGTTTCTGGGTGTCCATTAGCTGACAAGACATTAAAATCCCTTATGGCTGCTAACTCTCAGGAGCTTAAGTAAGTATTGATAATAGCACAAATGTTATTTTTACTTATCTTCGATCAATGCTCCCTACATTAATGCAGTTGTTCATTTGAATTTCTGAGTAATGTCAAACCTTTGTCCAAAATTTGAAGTGAATTGGTTTGAAAGCTTTTGAGTGAAATAGAATTTGTTTTTCTCCATTTGTCTTTCTTCATTTTCATACCCCTTCATTTTCAAGAATTAACCAGGACCTCGGGGAAAAAATTGTAAACACTAGGAGAGATGCTGCTCTCATAGCATTTCTGAATGAGAGAGAAATAGAAAATATCTAACATGTAAGACAAATCTGGCAAATAACTCTGTCTGATCCAGTTAGAATAAATTAGCGTTATTTAGTTAGAAATAAATCTAGTTAGAATAAATCTAAAAATGAGACCAAAATTCCTGCAAATAATTTTTTATCGTTCGCTACCATATACTATGAGTTTAATGTCACTGAAGCAGACATCAAGTCGTATGATTTTGTGCTGGCATAATTCTCACCATGAAATGTCACTTACAAAAGGACTGTGCAAGCTCTGCTATATAGACAGATGTATAGGGACATATGAATATTTCAAAAATCTGTAGTCAAGAGAGGCACTGGCAACCAGTCATCTAGTTATTGAATTGGCTTTGTCAATAAGGATGTGGAGAAGAGGAAAGGATAATTAGAGTTCTTTCATAGCTTTCCCTCTGCAACTTGTAAATTGGATCCCATAATAGATGGCTTGGAAAAACTCATGAATGCGTGTAAAAAGGGGAGAATCCCGTGACTGTCCTTTCTGTCCTTTAGGTTCATCCCTAGACCAGATAGAAGAAAATAAAGTCTGATATGGCACTTTTAAGCTGTTTTGATGCTATTAATAGTAGGAGTGACTACATTTAGGCCTAGCTCATGTTTACATTCCCCAGATCAAATGGTAGTGGTCTTATCCCCTAGTCTGACAACTTGAATTATAAACAAAATGCTGAACTGATGGTAGCTATGGAGTTGAACCTACTGCAGATGCAGCAGAATGGAAAAGAAATGCTATTTATACAGGCAACCGTTCAAAGCAGTTCCCAAAGCCAGTAGGTAAACTGACACACTGGCACAATGCTGCAATTTTTCCATCACCAAGTCTCAAAGGTATCAAATTTAGGTTTAGTTAGTTTTAAAAAGAGCAGCACAAGAAGCAAGGAACTGACTTCCGAAAATGCTGACAAATTTGAAATCATTTGCTGAGTCATATGTATTTGTCCCTGCTTCTGTTGGCTTTCTGCCATACATAGACACTCACACAAATATTTTGAATAGTTGCTCCTCATGCAGCACCCCCCCTCCCCATATTCATGTGTGAATAAGGAAATTTGCATACCAATATGGTTATTTTTCCACTAAAGCTTCTAGAGTTTTGGTCATGCCATAAGGAAAGAGGAGCAACAGCATATGACTTAAATGACAAACTGCACACTGTACGCCATGTATAATAAGTGAGTTGTGAAAGACAAAGTCAAAGTTCATGGACATTTCACAGACAGAAATATGTTGCATAACGTACTTAGCATTTAATTTCAATTAACTAGAAAAAGAGCAAAAATCAAAATCTGTTCACAGACAATTTGCAAAAGGAAAAAGGATTAAGTAAAATTATTTTCCACAAATGTACCACCTTATTTTAGCTCCCTGCAAAACATAGTTCAGGTGAAATTTTAAACAAAACCCTGCTTTTGACAAGTGTTGGGTAAATGAAATCTTATGTCAAAACCTGCAGTCATGCTTGCACTGGTATAGTATAGTGATATCAATAGTTAATATTACTATTCCTATGTGAGCAGAGGGCATAGATGCTCATAGAATCAGGCCACAAAAGTCCCCTCATGTAGTTAGGCATGAATATGAAAAAGCTGTGTATTTTTTCCAAATGTTATTCACATTTAATTTGCCAGAATCAAGATATGATTTTGGCTTTAATTACGAAACTCTAAGCCAGCAAAGATACAAGGCTTCCATGTGATCTACAGTTTGGAAATAAGGAAGATCTGTTCAGAAAGTGAGCCTTTGAGTCAGATTCAAGAATTTTTTTATCTATCTGAGGATTCTTGTTGCACACAGCAATATGAGGTGGTCAAATTAAAACATACTAATGTTGTTGATGAATCAAATTTTAAAGCTATAAGGGATAATTATGACTGATTATCCTATTTCACCAAAGAGCTTGCTTAGCAAGCCTTAAAGAATTTTAAAAGTGTACTTTAGAAAGATACTTGCTTACAGTTCGGAAACCTTAAGGAATAGGTAGTCAGTCCTATCCTCAGACAAGTTGTTGCCGTGGTTAGATATCAATTTTAGGAGACGTTCTAGCAGTTCTTGTAGATAAGTTTCACTCAACATGTTGATACTGATCCATATTCCATAGGCAGCATGACATATTTCAGTCAATGTTTTTGTCAGCTGACCTCTATGGGTTTGCCTTAACTACAGTTCATATCCAACTATCCCAGTGAGCTTTCTTGGGAGTACCAGAAATGCTCCCAGATCTGCAGCTCAGTGTATCAATTTTACGTCCAGTTGTAGTTCATCTACCTAAGATAAGGCAACCCTCTTGGAGAAGGGAACAAAATAGCAGGTATTAGATGCACAGTTACAAGAATTTCTATGTGAAATCACCGAGATTTCTTCTTGGAAAACAAACTTGATGAACTGTAAAACAATCTGTAACCTACACCCACCTGAGAGTCGACATCTTTTAGCTTGAGCTCCTGAGGCCTCTGGCCCTCCAATGTAAATCTGATTCTTATGGCTCTGCACAGGAACCCAGAACAGAGGATGAATCCCTAAAATGGGACACCAGTCCAAACTCATCAGCCAGTTAAAAGCTGATGAAGATGCACAGTATTACTGACTGCAAGGCAATACATTGTTGGTGTATCTTGTATTAAGGATTTTCACAATCTATACAAAGATATAACCAGTATTTGGAAAACCCAACCCAGCGGTCAAGCTTAGGAGTCTTGCTAGTGAAGCTTCTTACTAATTTGTCAGTAACCCACCTGAAATACCATCTTATAATTTTATCAGTATTGATAATATCACAGCCTCAAATCTTTAATGACCTCAAGGATACCTTGGACCCTAATCTGGTTGTGAAATCTATCTGCTGCCAGAAGTGGTAAATACAGATGGGGAGATTAAAATTTAGTTCAGTGTCTTTTTTAAGTCCCTAACTCTCAGCCTCTCAGATCTGAATGTCTTCCACAAAGAGCCCTTACCGAATTAAAATCCACATCCAGTCTATGAGGACAGCTCTTCCATCTGTGATCATCTGATAAAACAAGTAGCCAAAATTAATACCCATAGTATTTGGCAGGTGTTCTAGATTTACTTGTGAGCATTCACACTCTCCAGACATCTGCCCTTGCTGCCTGCTCCACATGACATTGTGCCCAGTCCTTGTCCCACACTCAGACAGGTTAACATTTAACTCTACACAGTCAAGCATATCTGGCACTCTGCAACCCACACCTCTACCTTGACTGTCAGTGTGAGTCATGTCATTCTGCCAAAATATTTTGTTCAGAAAATGTCATCATGAAATGTTTTGACATTATTTAAAAAAAAAAAAACAACTCTCCCCTTTCTTCAGTTGAAATTATTTGATGAATTCTACTTGAATCAGTGAATAAATTTGGTCATGTCCAAAAGAAATTACATTTTTGACAAATTAATTGTTCGCAGAAAAATAGTTTTAAATATTCTGTGAAGAGACACACCTGCACACTCAGATGTGCTATTACAATTATATTTGTAGGTGTTTTCCATGGCAGCCTACCAATGACTAGATTAAATCACCCATGTCCTCACCTCAGGAAAGATTCAGTAACAACTGAGATCCTTAAGAGAGTATTGAACGATGCGAGTTTCCTTAATGGTTCAGTACAAGATTATTTGGTACAACTCTTTTTGTAATTCTCATACTCTGTACAATTCATAGCATTCAAAAGGCCCTTAGGGATGCTTAGCATAAGAACTTAGTGCTGTATAATACAGAAACATAGAAATGGCTGGCACAACTTCCAGAGGTAAATATTTTTTTTCGTGCTGCTTTGTGTGCTTCTCTTCTTTTAGAATAAAACCCAAACCAAATGAAAAATGCACACAAGCCTTAAATGAAAAAAAAAAATCTGAACTTCTGGGATAGAAGGTACTACTAGTAAGGTCTTGCTCCAAATCCCACAGAAGTCAGTGGAAAGACCTACTGACTCCAGTAGGCTTTTGGAGCACGTTCTCTGCGTAGGACGAGCAAGAAAGTAGCCAGCCCTCCCCTTTCCCACTGGCAAAAACACAGTAACAGACAGGTTTGTTTCCTTTCATTGGATGAATGTTTTAGTATTAAACATTCATACTTGAAAAGGTTTGTTTGTTGCACACACACAGAGAAACCCCTTAACTATGGGACATAATCCAGTTGCCAAACTGAATACTCAATTGAATCTAGAGCTAGGAAGATATGGTCCTGTTGTATGCTTACAGCACTAGAATATACAAATTATTAAATTCAAATTCTGTCTATCATCTACTGATGCCCAAAAGTAAAACTGCTTCTCTGCTTCTATTTCCCTCCTGTAAACACTGGCAAAGTGCTTATTTATATATCTACCTGAAAACATCAGAAGAATAACAAACAAACACGTAACAGTAAATTTACAAATAGATTTATATCAAGCTGCTTTTTTTTTTTTTTAATGTTGTTCCCATACAAGGAAAAATGTTTGGTGCAAAGAGTGTTACAAACTAATTAAAACTACACATCACATGCAATATATTTCACATTCCTTGCTAAAACTGTTATAAAAGAAAAAAAAAAAAAACATATGAAAGGAGTCTGTTCATTAAAAAAAAATATCAGCAAGAACTAGTTTTAATTATTCAACAAAAGCTCTGCTGTTCTTTCTTCCGCCCTAGACAAAATGTAGAATGTACACGTTATACACGTTAGTCGGAGAGGGACTCTTTGTCAGGAAATGTAGTGACAGGACAAGGGGTAATGGTTTTAAATTGGAAGAGGGGAGATTTAGATTAGATATTAGGAAGAAATTCTTTACTGTGAGGGTGGTGAGACACTGGAACAGGTTGCCCAGAGAAGTTGTGAATGCTCCGTGGCATCCTGTGAATGACCAGGCTGGATGGGGCTTTGAGCAACCTGCTCTAGTGGAGGTGTCCCTGCTCATGGCAGGGCGGTTGGAACCCAATGATCTTTAAGGTCCCTTCCAACTCTAACCATTCTATGAATTCTATGATTCTATGATTTACTGTGTACCTTTGAAACCGTATTTTGTAAGCTCCCTGTATTACTCCGTAGGTGCCCGACACCTGGCTGTGATGGCTCTGGCCACGTGACAGGGAACTATGCATCGCACAGAAGGTAAAAACCATCCCGTTGCACAGGGCAGCAGCGCTGGGGGTTCTCGGCAAGCAGCAGCAGAAAGAGGTGGCTTTTATTCTGTGTGCTTCTTTCAGCTTATCTGGTTGTCCTCGTGCCAGGAAAGGAGGTATCAAAGTGACTCCTACCAAGGAAGAAAAGGAAGACCCTGAACTTAAGTAAGTACAAAAGCATGGGTCAACCACCAGTGAAGTGGGGGGAAAAAGCCCTTAAGAGCACAGGACCTGAGGCATCATAGGAGATGCCCCAGTTAATGTGAGCCACCTGAGGATATGGCCCAGAGCTGGAGCCGAACCAAGTGTTTCTGCTCCTAGTGAAGCTGGTGGATTCCATCACCTTGGAGCCTGAGCAGTGAGGAAGGATTGTTATATCTTCTTGCATTGTTCCAATTATTTTAAACAGTGCTATGAAAGTGTCACTTACTTGGAAAATTTGGCAAAATGGAGGAAAACAAATTATTTCTGCCTGTAGTGAAATCTTCACATCAGCTAATTAAATCAGTGACACCTTCAAAATATGTCCCAGAGAACTTAAAGAACTTAAATATATCTCATAGCTTTCCTCTATAAATAAACTAAATTTTCACTTAAAGTGAAAACTGGAGACTCAGTAGAGACTCAGTACATTCCTGACTTGAATGCACATTTCATTCAAAAAGGAAAATGATAACTGCTGGAATATAGATATGAAGATTTAGATGCAAAAAATGTTGTTCTCAACACTTGCTAATTAATTATGAGGGGCTGTATAACACTGACAGAGAAGTGCAAATAAACCACCCCAAATCTTTCTTTGCAAGTAATTGCACAAGATGATACAAGTTTCCAGGTACAGGAGCCCACCCTCTGCTTCATGCCAGAAACCTAGATAGAGAGGAGGGAATGATAACTTTCCATACAACTGCAGAAGTGAGATTTACTGCTGGTGATAGAATTTCAATTTTCTTTTCTGGGAAAATACTATCTAAATGAATGTTTTAGTTTCTTAGGCCGCATGACTGTATTTTAAATTGCCTGAACTCCCATAACTCAGCTCGACATGAACTGGATGCTCAGGTACAGTGTGCCTCCGGGGACCGAGTCTTAATCCATTAATGCAAAGCGGCACAGGCAGCTGGAATTATTTTCTCAGACTTTCTTGAGACTGTCTTCGCCTGCTCTCTCCAGTGAAAACGGGGGTTCTTTTGCTGTGTTTCTGTAGATGCCCAGTGATAGGCTGTGATGGCCAAGGTCACATATCAGGTAAATACACTTCTCATCGCACTGCTTCTGGTTGTCCTTTGGCTGCCAAGAGACAGAAGGAGAGTCCCGTCAATGGGTCTTCACTATCCTGGAAACTGAACAAACAAGAGCTGCCACACTGTCCTTTGCCAGGCTGCAACGGGCTGGGTCATGTTAATAATGTTTTTGTCACCCACAGAAGGTATAACTTTGTGTTTTCTCTTTTTATTTTTTCCTTAACATTCCACTGTTGAATTGGCAACATGTGAGGTTACCCTCTGAATAAATTGTGCTGAAGTCTTTTAAGTAACAACATAGTTTACATTGCAGCTGAAGTAACATGGATCAGAATAACTTTCAGAGAGTTGGGATCAACTTTTTACTCTTTCTCTATGTTCCCATTGCAATGCGACTTTCCAAGGTCTTTTCTTCAGATTAGCACAGTTTCTATATGGTTTTAAATTGAATAGAGTTCTTTCCTAGGCAAATATGGAGCTGTATCTGTATACCTTTTACAGAAAATGTAAATATCATTGAAATGTCACCAGAAAATATTTAGCAAGAGCAATGGCTGCATTCATTTCATCTTTCTACCAGTAGAAAAACTGTTTTCATGAACTTTGTATTTAAATAGCTAGAACTACACAAAAAAGTAAACATGTAGAACTTATATGGATAACACAAGTTTGAAGTTATAGCAATATTACAAAGATGACTGTCCTTACAAAGCAGGTATTACACATATAACCAGTAACAATAAACACTACGATTTTATATATCACTGAAAACACCAGTATAATTTGACCATAATTTGACCACGTTCAATCAATATTGCAAAGAATCTGGCTATAGAGTCTGAATTAATACCTGGCAAAGTTTGGTCTTCTATCTGTATTAAGAATTAAATCTATATTTTGTACCTTCTTTGCTTTCTTTCTAACACTGAACCAACTTCTCCAATACAAGAATGTTCAAGGTGACACGAACAAATTCAGTCAGACTCCAGTGTTATCCTCACTTTATGATCCACATCCCATATTAAAGTCTTTACATTAGGACACCACTATAAATCAGCGCTAATTAAGCAAATAACATAATTAGCATGTTAGCTGGTTGCAACTCATACTACAGTTGATTTCTGCCCTACATAAGGCTGGATCACACATCTAATGTGTGCTAGTTAAAATGAGGTAGTAAATACAGTTTTATGATATGATAACTTTCCCTAGGACATTTGCAATCTAACAAGTGACCCATGGCTTTGAGACATTCTTCCAGTTAGTTATCTGCTCTGAGCAGAGATACCAAGCAGCACTTCAGAATTCGAGAACTAGCATCTTTCCCTGCGTAGCGTCTACCTAAGCCAATGTGAAGCTAACATTAACCTTCAAAAGCTTTTTTTTTTTTTTTTTCATGTAGAAACACCATGTCTATTAGGATTTTTGTTTTTAATTTTTACACATACACGAAAATCAACCATTTTCCTGTGGACCAAAATTTTCCTTCACTCCTTACTTGGCTAAATCTGAATACAAATCCTTCTGCCAGTTCTTCAGCATATGGGTATTTCTTCTTTGTCATTTATAAAGATAGTATTAAGACAGTGCAATTCATCTTAGCCCTTTAGTGGGCTATAAAAATTGCCTCAGATAATTACCAGCTGATGAAATTGTAAGCTTTGAAATAGCAAAATGTAATTTAATGTGAACAGTAGTTAAAAAGCAAACTGACTATATAATAGAACCATTCAAAATAGCTATTACAGTCTATAGGGTATATCCAGAGTTATTATTGTATTGATCATTATTATGTATCAACAAAATGATATAATAGTTGTGCACCATGGAAATCATCCTATAAACTAATTTTTTTTTAGGATAATAAACTTGCTATCATACTTCCCCTCTTCTGGAGCCCAAGCCCTCAATAAAAAAAAAATAAATAAATAAATAAAAAAGAGATATTTTTATTTATAAGTGTTAAACTTCAAGAATTCTGTAAATGCATCTTCACATAACTTAACAGTAGCTGCCACTGCTATTGTGATAATTCTGAAACATGCTTAAGAGTTGTTTACTTATAGGTTGAGATTTCTGTGCCAATTTTCAAGCTGGAATATACAGTTAAATGGCTCTTTATGAGTTACGTCATTCCCCGAAGCTATGCTATAATGGAGATACTGATGTGACCTTAGGTACAGAGGTCTGTCCAAGTGCATGATAATATTGCCTGAAAGGATTGTTGCCATTTTCAAGTGGGTGCTAATGTTTTTTTTCCTATCTGTTTCAGCCTGTCTGGTTGTCCTCTGAATGCACAAGCCATAAAAAAGGGCAAAATTTCGGAAGAATTAATGACTATCAAGCTTAAAGCAAGTGGTGGTAAGGAGATTTGTAAAAGATGATGACATTTATTTAGATAGAAGGGCTCTGACTCCCATTTATACTTATGCCCCTTTGTGCCATTCTGGCATTCATTCTCACTCCTTTCAGTTATCTCTGGCAATAACAAATCTTGAATAACAAAAATCTTTGCATGAGAGATTATAAAATTATTCTCATTTACATCATGATAACTCAACATTGAGGGTATGCTCTCGTCTTGGAGTATTATTTTTTTTGATTTGGAGATGCTTTCAATATTGTTATTACTAATAAATTATTAGTTACGGATCAGGAGGACTTAGCTATGTGATGATTAAGGTAAGAAAGGATAAATATTGTGTGCGGTATTTGACTCCTCTCCCGAACTTGAATACTACATGGTTTAGTATCTGTGTTGTACTTGGACAATAACCCAAGGGTAAAGGAACAATTAGCAAATAGTTATAAGGGGGAAATATGTAGGAGTCTTCTTTCTTACACAGCATACTTGAGAAAGTTGGGCACTGAGCCAGGATTTTGTGAATTTAGTCTTTATGCCTCCAGCTGCTGAGCAAAATGTTTGTTTTACGTTCGGCAAACGAGCTTGCTTCCCTGTGTCCCTGTTATTACTGGGGCAGGGACTTTCCCAGGCTGGCTCCCCAGTAGACCCAGTTCAGGGCTTTAGGTGTTAAAGCTGTAATAACAGTGGCACAAATCTCCAGGCAGAGTAGGTCTCAGAGCGATACTAGGCAGAAAGAGGGACAAGAGAGAAAGAGTCAGCAATTATACTAGTGGAGATGTTACCCTGGGGTATTCCCTGCAGAAGAAGGGTTGCTGTTATGTTTCTTTTAAAATGAAAAAATCCATTTAAATACTCTCTCATGTTTTATGATAAACTTTCCTCTTTCTGGGCAATTTTTCCTTTCCCTACCCTCCAGCTTGTTGTTGGATGTTGCACTGGAAAAAAAAGAACTGTGAAACACAAAGACTCAGCCCCTTCTGTGTTTCAGCTCATATAGATGTTTTACAGCTAAGAAACAATTTTTGATGTACCTTTAGACAGTAAAGGCAAAGTAAAAAACAATTTAAGGATTATTCATTTGATCAAAAACTTATCTTCCTCTTGTTCAGTAACAGCAGCTTGTTACTTTTGCATCCATTTACATGTGAACACTTTAAATCTGATATTGGTATTTTCAACTCTTTGCAGGTATTGAGAGTGATGAAGAAATCAGACACTTGGATGAGGAAATAAAAGAACTGAATGAATCCAATCTTAAAATTGAAGCCGACATGATGAAACTTCAAACCCAGGTATGACATCGACGTGAAAGTTTTACCTTTTCTTATGCTATGTTTAAGCACAATGAGTAAATTCAATGCTATGTAAATGTTCCTTTTAAACACAGTTAGTCTCCTGCGCACGTGTTTTCCCATCGCTCTGTGGCACTTAAAAGTACCAATATCCTACATGCTTTTTTTGTTAAGTATTTGTTACTTTGTTTTCTGTAAATGAGCAGCACATTTCTGGGTGTTGTCTTAAAGATCTGGTGAATGACAAATTCACAGTAGTTTGCAGCTAATCTTGGCAAGCAAAAAAACCATATTTACCAACAAAACATTCATTTTCCTTTGTTGACCAAACTGTTGAACAAACAGTGCAGAATCCCATGACTGCGGTTTTAAGAGAGGATATTACCTCTTGCCAGCACACTCTAACTCTTAATGCAAGTGGACTTTGTTCTTATGTGTACCTAGGAAAATCTCCCTAGTTCAGTTCACTCACTGTCAGTTACAAAAAACAGTTTGAATTTTGCCTCCAGGCAACACCTGGTAAAGAATGGACGCCTTTTGCTAATTTGTGTAGCAGAGGAGTTTGACAGGAGCTGTGGAAAAGAGTCATTCTCTTTCATTCTTTTGTATACTGGAGAGATTAAATCGGCTCTAAAACGCTGATAGTGGTTCTATAGAGTGAGCTGAATACCCCCATCCCTACAGAGACTCCTATACACACCTGGGCAGACTGAGTAAAAGTAAGAGCAGGAGCTTGCTCGATATTTCAGGAATAAAAGTTTATGAAAATAAATCCTAAATGAGATCTGGGAACTGCATATAAGTCGAAACTGATCTAAAGCAAACTGACTGTAACCGCATCCCTCTGTATTTGTACCACACTGGAATCTATAGTGTTGATTCGTATTTTGTCATAACCACCGCGTGTGTGGTCTAAATAAGGGTGAAGTTTATGCCACCTACGCTGGATCTAAATGATCTGGCTTTTCACTGCAAAGGCTGTGGGAATACTCATCCCAAATGGCACTGCAGTGAGGGAGGGGGTGGGGGTGGTGTTCAGTGTCTCAGAACACTGATTTCAGTTCTCCCTGGTGATCACTGTGCTTTTTGGGCAGAAATCACCAAGTTTATGCAGTCAGATTTCTTCTCCTCGGACTTGCTCCCTGGTGAAGGCAGTCTGACCAGCAAAGCCTGAACTGAACCACAGCTGAAGTAACACATCCCCTACATGGTTTGCTCTTATCTCCTTTTAATCTAGCCCAGCCAGGTGTCGGGCTGCTGCCAGCAGCCTCCAGAGGAGAGGCTGTAGTGGATCCCAGGCAGGCAAAAAGGGGCTCATCCCACTGCGGGCTGTTGTCAGGTGTGATGGTGCGTGAGGAAGGGAAGTAAAGTGGCCACAGCAAGAGACGTTAAAGTAGAGCAGAGATGCGCATCCTAATGAGGAGAGGGTGAGCGTAACAGCCGTGGATGTGACTGCATCGCTCTGCTCTGCGTCTTGCAGAGCCATGGCCAGGCGCAGGGGTGGCAGCCCTGGGTTCTGTCCACTGCCGGGTGAGGACCAGGGCAGTGAAGTGAGGAACCAGGCCCTGACATTGCTGCCTTTGGGTTTTCAGCACTGCTTTTGACATATAAGCCTTCAGATCTGCATATATTTCCAGTGCTCTCACACTAGAAAGATTTTTGCTACCGCGCATGCTTTTTCCTGCTCTTTCAAAAACCCTCATTTCTATTCTGTTGGTCAGAAATCATCTTTGTAAAGATCGTTGTGCGCTCAACCTCTTAGTTTCCTTTCCATTCTGTTTTTCTCTTATTGTTTCCAGTGCCAGCCCTGTTGCTAATCCCAGCCAACCCACAGCTCTACCCTCCACCCAGGAGCAGGGCAGGAAAGTAGCACAGCAGCTAATTCCCGTGCCCTTGCTATTGTGGTCGATCAGCAGGGATGCTGTAAGAGCAGGACAGCAATGTAAACATCAACCTCCTTTCTCCTTCCCTCCACCAGCCCCGCGGCCACACTCTCCATCCCAGCTCCACACTGACCTTCCCCCTGAGCTCAATTCCCTCCTCCCGCTGCCGGGCACCCTCCGGTGCCTCGCTGCCACAAGGTTTCCCCATGAACCAGCAGCAAAGTCCATCCGTTCAGAGCGAATACAACCTCTTCCTTGCTCTGAATATTCTTTGGAGAGGTTATGTCTATCCTAAAAAAACCCATGCCTGAGTTTCAGATCCACCATGGCTCCTCTCTCGTAATGACGTGACTGCCATTTTGGGTTCAAACTGCAGTTAAAATGCTGCCAAGGGTCTCTCAGTTTGTGTGTTTGTGCCTGCTTATGTCTTTTAGATCACATCTATGGAGAGCAATTTGAAAACAATAGAAGAAGAGAACAAACTCATAGAGCAGAACAACGAGAGCCTGTTGAAGGAGTTAGCTGGCTTAAGCCAAGCCCTCATCTCCAGCCTCGCTGACATTCAGCTTCCACAGATGGTAAGACCACAGCCAGCAGCTTCACACCTTCTTTGAGACTGTTTTGCCAGCACTTGAAGCAGATGAGCAAGCTCAGGGACCAGCAGGAGCACTGGGGCTGCATTAGCAGAGAGCTCTTTTAGCTTAATTTTCTTTGCAGCGATGCTGGATCATGAAATCTGTGTGATAGCAGGCGCAGTTGCTTCCAGGACTGAGCCAGCCCTGGTGTCTCTGCCCTGTACCGCACTGTGCAGGACAGGTTTTTCCCTCATCCCTCCCTATCTGAATGTCCACCCTGCATGAAGAGTGGAAACTTCACACCGAGAATCCTTATTTACTCTGCTCCTAGATCAAAACTTTAACCTGTTTCATATAGGTGATTTTTCTGGAGCCAACAAAGCTCTGCCTTCTCAAAATCTCCACGTCCTTAATGTCCTACTTGCAAACACAGGCCAAAGCCACAAAGGTAGTTGTGTCTCCAAGGTTACAGTCCCCTTTCCCAATCTCAGGAGTGCCACTAGGAGACTAGGTGAGGACAGTTACAGGGATGTCAGCCACCGTCCCAGAGCCAAACAGGCCACAGTACAAAAGCAAATTACGCTAACATTGATATCTCCAACCCCTTTTCTTGCTTGGAGAGTGTGTGGTTCCCCCAGCACGTGCAACTCCCTTCCTTTCTACAACCCCTCCATTAATTTGGATGGCTGCCCTGTTTACGACTTCTCCCCAGTTGCCATATCGCTGCTTTTCCATGCTTTGGGGTTGGGTGTTTGGGTTTGGGTTTTTTTTTTTTTGGCCTTAATTTTATCTCCTACAATTATAATCTGTTTTGTCTTCATTTAGGGGCCAATCAGTGAGCAGAATTTCGAAGCATATGTAAATACACTCACAGACATGTACAGCAATCTGGAACGGGACTATTCCCCCGAATGCAAAGCTCTGCTGGAAAGTATCAAACAGGCAGTGAAGGGCATCCATGTGTAGGATGTGAAAGCTGCTGGGCAACAGAAATTACTTAACAGCAGTAAACTCCAGATGGATCTGTTAGGAGTTCATGTACTGCTAAGGGGTGTAGGTTGCCATGCTGCATTTACAATTGCAACATTGCACTAATTTTTTCCCAGCTGACATAAAAAAAAAAAAAAAAGAATAAAAACACAACAGACTATTTGTATTAACAGCAATGCACTCTGTTAGTATATTGTATTTATTTCAGTACAATTCCTTTTTTTTTTCTTCTTTTGCACTCAGTTTTTGTAAAGTGAATGTAAAAAGTGTGTGTGACTATTTTTTATATTTTTTATTTATTTCTAATCAAAGAGTTGTTTTTTTTATCTTTTAACAGCATTTTTGCGGCCTGCCATATTTTTACAAATGTGTTTATTAATTTATTTTCCAATGGGATTTTAAATAGACTGAAAAGTTATACTGTAAATTAAATAACTTGCTGGGTTTGTACAGGAAGAAAAAAAAAAAAAAACTATGAAAGTAACAAATGACTGAACCGTGGTTCTAGTTTTATTTTCCTCACATCCTGCTTTTTTATAATGGCTTTGTATCAGAAATGGGTTTGCGGTAACATGAGATGTGAAGATGCATGGAATGAGAAGATAAATGGTGCCCACTAGTGGGGAACTCGGGCTCTTAAAAGCACAGTATGCTGGAAAACAGTGTGTTAAAGAATACGTTAGCAATAATGAAATATAGCAATCAGCAAAGCACTTGACTTGGCTGTGTGATTTAGCCTATGCGGATGATTATTTAAAATGTTTCAAGAGAACTTCAGATTTATTTTACCACTGCAGTTTTTTTCAGAGTTAGCTCATGGAGGGAAATGACAATTATCTCTAAACAAGAAGGGTAATTTGATAGGACTGGTACTTTTTTAGTACCAGACGTTGAGGTTTTAACCAAGTGACCGGTATTGCTATGGATTTGGATTTGGAAAACACAAATACATCCCAAGCTGAAGGCTTTGTACATAACGAATCGAACACATCTCCCCTGAAATGGCATTTAATACTGGTTTGAACTTAACGGCAGTTGAGAAGGCAGCGGTCTGGAGAGGAATAATACCACTCCAGCGCAACGGTGGTTGCTTTTCTCTGTGAACGAACGGCAGCAACACCGTGACTGGTTTCTCCCATCCTTATTCACTAAGACTAGGCTGATACTGAATTTGTTACCAGTCTCTCGGTAGGGTACCAAGTGCTACAGAGCGTTCAGACAGACGGAGGCGCGGACAGACGAGCGCTAGAGCGGAGGTGTTGGCGTGCCCCTCGGTATCTGGTTAGCCTGGGTGTGGAACTTCTGAATCCGCCAGAAAGTAGCGGTTGCTATAACAGAGGCAATGTCTATTTCAGGGATTGTAAGTAATTAAGCATTGTTTCAAAAGTTTTTTTTATATTTATTTTTTTTAAGAAAAAGGTATAAACAACCAGCTAAACTGCCTTTTTTGTATGCACACACACCTCATGTGCATATGTGCCTCAGTGTAAATGTATACATGGATCTAGCGTGTGTTTAATTTTTCCGTGCTATAATGAAAGTGTTTATTTTTATTAGCCTCATTTATATTTAGATTGAATATGATGGCATTCACAGGCTTGACATATACAATTATATTATTACTGTTCCTGCACAAAAGTACTATTCAAAAGTGATTCAACTCTCATGCACTGTGGTCACTGTTCTGCATTAGGTGGGGCTTGCTTTTTGTTTGAGGGTTGATTCAACCCTCTGACCTTAGTTTAGACAGGGGGAAATGTATGTTCTTAGGAGCTGTGTTTATTTTTAAATCGATTTTTCAAAAGCTACCATATGTGCTGTCTAATATAAATAGGAGGACACCAAACAAAAATTTGCTATTAAAGTTATTGTTCTTGCTAAAAAAACAAAAAGCAAACATTTGTTATACTTGTTAAATGCATACAAAATGAGTTCACTCATTACAAAGACTAAAATTTAATTTACTAAATATTTTAACAAATTTGTTATATATTTTATTTAAGTAAAAAAAAATCTCTTACTGACCTATGTATTTATTATTATCATTTACTATGGCTTCAGGTTAATTTATCTGTGTTTGGTTGTTTGCTCAGGATGTTCCGTGAAGTATGTTTGTATTTATTTGCCTCCCTTGTACTTGATGTGTTTTGTAATGTGCACTGATTTTTTTTCTTTTTGTTTTTCTTTTTTTTGTGTTTAAATGCATTGATGAGCTATACTGTAAATTAGACCTTTTGTAAAGAGCAATGATGTATGCATTTTTTAATTTGGAGTAGTTTGTATACTGTTTCTTCATACAATTAATATTTCTTACATCAAAACAACAAAATTGTGTTCTGTGCTGTACATTTGGTGTATGGTAGGAAATAAAATTGATAATGAAACTGCAGCAAGTTGATGCTGACTTGTATTACACTTTCTTAACTGCACCTGGCACTATACAACGTGTCAGATGCTTTACTTGCTTTGTGTACAAAATGTGTCATCCCTGTAAAGTAAATTTCTGGTATAAATAATTTAATTAGTATTTTACTGTGTCAATTTGAAATAACAAGGAGAAAAATGGAACTGCTTAAGAGGCCCTTTTCACTTCTGAAGGGAAAAAAAAATCAAGATAATAATCGCTGCATTATTTGATGCATTCTTTTCTTGGCAGTTGTAGACTTCATTTATACTGATAAAGTACAGGATTTGTGCTGACCTTTAACAGCTGCTAAATGATGTTTAAACATAAAAGCCATTGTAAAGTTTCCAGCAATTCGGAACCGCCCACTGTTCCAGTGCAATTTTCTGCTGAGATTTGCAGTGCTTAGATGTTACACAAATAGAAATCTGCTGGTTTTAGAAAGACAATATTTCCAGTATCTAATGGACATTCTTTTTTCACTGCTCATTGTGAAAACAGGCCAGTTTTATTTAGGATGCATACTAATGGATTCAGGAGCATTTCTTGTCTCGGATTCCAATTTCCCATGGATAGACTGAAAATAATTTTCATTTAGAAAATAAGGTAAATTTAAAGCCCAAAAAGTAGCTGGTAATTATTTATTTGAATAGACAAACTTAGATAAACCAAAGCGGACTCTGATACTGGAAAAACTGACATGTCCTGTATTTAAATGGAACAAAGGTTCAAAGTTTGGATCATTACATGAATCCTGGATACTCACAAATCCTGCCGGGTTTCGAGCTGTAGAGTCAGCAAAGGGCTGAGATGGAGACAGCCCTGTCCTGGGAAGCTCTGCTCCACTGGGGTTCAGAGCTTTCTTTGCTCTAGGACACTTATCCAAGGACCACATGAACTAGTTCTTTAGTAATTAATAGTTACTTAAGTAATATTTCTAAATATTTCTTAATGAATATGAAATAATTTTTTTCAGGGTCCTTTAAAATTACTGTTTAACTTTACCTGTGGACTTTCAGGTCAGCAGACACTAATGGGATAGTCTCTTCTCACACATCACGGATGAAATAGAAACAGGTCTCCCTTAGCAATGTGCCTTAATGCTAAACAGATAAAGAATGAGGCCACCATTTTCATTTTGTCTGACTGCCTAAATTACAAATTTAGAAGGCCTTATTTTCAGACTCCCCACACCTCATTTTTTTAAAGATCTATACTAATTCTGATTATCTGCTGTTTATAAGACTGGAAGAGGGCAGCGGTATGAGGATGTTGGGCCCTACATACACCTAAGAAAACAATGTTGTATTCTCAAATGTTTCCAGCAATCTGAGACAGGGACCGGGAGCAAAGAAACATTTTTTCCTAGTACTTTTGGATAGGAAATATGATATCCGTAGTTAATTGATTAAATATTATTACCTAAAGACTGTTCCTGCATTCATGTTTAAACAACTTGCTCTCATGATGTTTATTTCAGTGTTGAAATGATGATCTTTCTCCATGAAAAAAGAATAATGTGAACAGTTAAGCCATATTCATTACTAAACTAACATAAGCCATGGGGGTGGGGGGCCGGGAGGGGGGGAACACAGAACAACAAAAAAATGTTGTGCTTGAAATACCTTTTTAAACCATTTCCGTCTTCTGAAGTTTTCGGTTTTAATATTTTTTCTGTATCTGTGCCTATAGAAGGGGGAAAAGTGCTTAATCCAGTAAAAATATATAAATTCTGATTGAATTAACTTGAACGGAACTGAAGCTTTAAATATCAAAGACAAGGGGAGCATGAACAGTCAACATTTGCTGTCCTACCAGCTCAGGAAGACTGTCTCTTAACTAATCATGACGAAGGTTTTTGAGTCTACAGTGTAGAAAACAGATTCTGTTTCCCACTGCAGTCTTATTTCTATTTACTAATTAAGCACCTCTTCTCTCCTGCTGGCTTAGTGTATCTATCTAATTATGTCATGGCTTTTCCAATCAGTGCCCCTTCATCCTATTCATATTGTACTTTTTTTTTTTTTTAATGAGTCACAGGATTTTTTGATGGGAATTTGTTACCGTGCAATGGTGCAGAGTTATGACAGCAGCCATCCCCTTCATTTCCTCCCGTGTTCCTTCAGTGCTATACATTCTACCTGTCTTGGCATTTTTGCTATGCTTAGAGTTTCTTTATGATATATGCAGATGTATAACTTGGAGGCTTCTAGGAGATTTGCACCAGAGTCCTTTGTTCATCTCGCTCAGGATACTGAGGGATGATAGAGCTCCATTGAGCTTCTGTGTAATGTAGGACAGTGACCTAGTTTCAGTACCTTTCAATATCTCATTCTGGCTTGGTTTTCTTCTGCCTCTTTTGCTCTAGCAAGTCTTAGACAGCCAAGCTTACACAGAATTTCATCAAGGATTAGTCTGATTTCCTCTCTGACTTCATGGTACAAATTGCTTCAACTGCATTTCATTCTTAACGAATGTTCCCAGGGACATTGTCCAAGTAAATCTCAGGACTTTTCAGCTATGTGATAACAATTACTATTTAGGTTGCTGCTATCTGCTCCTAAAACTGTTACTGCACAAGATTTTTCCAAAGCAGCTTCTGGTGCCCAGAACCAGCTTTTGGTGCCCAGCTTCACATCCCTTGAAGTGCCCTCATTTTTAGAAGCTAAATGCACAGCTCTTTTTTTGCCAAGCAGGCCCTTTTCAAAATTCCCTTCTCTGGCCAATCAAAATGACTAGCTACTAAATTTTCTTATTATTATTTCATACAATTGTTATATATATATGTACAGTTAACACTTATTTGCACGTACCACCATAAAATTCCAGGTGGGTACTTGCACCCATCCCAGCTACTGAAGAATAAAACATCATTGATGTTACCCCAAGCCTAATTCTGACCCTTACCAAACTCCTCTTTTACTGTGTGTGCACATCTTTTTTAAGGTTCTGATGGAAAATAAAACAAGATGAAAAAACAAAGGACTGAACCTCATTCTTTATTTAACTGAAGGTATCATCTGTCCAAACAGTTCCCTGTCACTGCTGCTGAAGCTGGAGCTGGGGCTTAAAGTATCTGGCCTGCAATCTTCTTTAATTACAGTCATATGTAGCATCTCATGTGCACTCCCTGCTTACTTCTGACACAATAAGCAAAATCTGGATTAGGAGCCAGGTTCTACGCTGATTTCAAATTTATTGGGATGAAATTCATTCGATCCTTTAGAAGCAGGATGAGCTTAGTTCCCTTAGGAGGGAATTGCCTAGAACTGGGAGACAGTTTCTTTAATCCTGATGTCTGGTCAAAAAGATTTTAGGGAAGGAATGAAGGTTTTAAAAAGTTCATTAAAATCTACCAGGAAAACATGTGTAAATCAAATTCCTTCAGAGAAAAATGCAGTGCCATCTCCAAAGACTGAAGAGCCGAGCTCTTTGTACCACACGCAGAGCATCGGTGCTGAAGGCTGTGAGGGGACGTCTTGTGTTTCCCAGCTGGCAGGAGCCAAAATGACGCCTCAGGAAACCCAGCTCCAGATCCTACTCAGCCTTTTGGGTGGCTCTGGGCAAAACCACTTCATTCTAGCTCTGCTTTCACGTCTGTGAAACAAGAAGACTCTGAAGTATATGGCGAACGCCAGTCTTACCAAGGAGCATGCAGTACACCCGTGCACATATACAGTGTGGGAGAAAGAGCCAGAGCACACTTGTAAGAGCATATAGCAGTTATTATACGACTTCACAGCAGCAATTACTGTGTTGGATGAGAGATATCTGCAGTTCCACGCTCCTCTACATTAAATGCCTTGATGGCAGTGATTATAACTCTGATGCAGTCACTTCGTCCCCTGTGTTTTAGAAGTGTTGCACTGTACCAGCTAAGGCATTTGGATCCACTGTCTCCGGTTTAGTTCCTCTGCCTGTCAGAGCTGGCTCTGCTCTGGATGTCACAGGCTCACCAGAAATCCCCACGTTTCCTATTTCAAACACTATCAGGTCCTATGCACAGCCCATCATGTAGGCTTAGCTCTTCCCCCCATCCCCCCCAAGGCATTATTATAGTCCTCATTTTATTCCGATGCTTCTTGCATTGATTCTTACATTGATCTTCCACTTAGTGCTGCTGGTCAGTCTGAAACTAAATTTTCAAAATGCAGAAGCTAAATTTCAAAACAACAGAAGCAAAGGCTATAGAAGCAGAAGGATTTTTATTGAGAGAATGGAGCTCCTACAGATTTTGTGAAAAATCAGCTGATTGCTCTGAGAGCAGAATTATGATTCACCGTCAGAGGGAAGAGGAGGGAGGCTCAGCTGTCACCGATTCTGTTTGGCAAGGGCCAGCTCCTGAGCAGCACGATGTACAACCCAGACTAGGAGCAGGAGTCAGTGCAGGGCTGGCCAGGGAACCGCGCTCTCGTTCCTGGTGTGGCATCAGAGGACGTAAAGCAGTGCAAATCTTACCAGCCAGTATAAATATTTGAGCAAGAAAGCAGGTAGGCAAGCAGTGACTATAGCTCCTGGGTTACAGTGGCAGCGATGGGGTCAGGGGCACAGGGCAGAAGTCCACAGGAGTCCATCGGGTGCCAGGCTACATCAGCTCCACCTGGTGCAGAACTGGTCTGTTTTCTAAATTTGAGTCTTTTCCCGTTTTGCAAAACTGAATACCCTTTCCAGCTTGCTATGATATCATCATCAGCAGTGTTACTCACCCTGCTTCTCGGGGAAACGCACGCTGCCTCTCTGAGCTCTGACTCACCCTGAGGTGGGTTTATCTCTGGAGGAATGAGGGTGGATGTTTCACAGCACCCGCTGGGTGGGCAAAGCCTTGCTGTGGCATCTCCCCAGCAGGGCGAAACTGTGGCCACCAGTGCGTCTGCTTTCACAGTCTGAGATTTCGTGGGAGCAGCTGGCGACAGGGAGGAATCAAGGTGCTTGCTGGCTGCCTTTTCTCCCCCACCTGGTAACACCTCCCCGGGCGCTGCAGTCCCAGCCAGGTAGCGGCTGCCCAGCTGCCCTTCCCCGCTTTTCCCCCATTCCTACCGATGCCAGGCTGGAGGCAACCCCTTTTTTCGTTGTGTTTTTTTGGGTTTGTTTGGTTGGTTTTTTTTCCTGCAAGAGGCTTAAATCTCCTCTCACCATCTTGGGAGCATAGCGTGACTGCAGCCATCGCTGGCTGGGCCTGGCTGCCACCGTTCATGATGCCCTTTTTATTACCAGATTAGAGGACATTGTCGCGATGTGTATGAGGCCTTTCAGATAAGGCGCTGTACAAGTTCCAGCAGGTTCCAAATACAACAGCGCGGCTTTCGCAACCAGCCTACGGGATCAGAGTTTATTTCCCCAATGCAGACAGCTTTGCACTGCCTTCCTGTTAATTAAAGTATTGATTACAATACCGCACTGTTTACATGCAAGATTTTGCATGGTCTTGGCCATTCACATGCAAATGAACTTGTAAGCCTTTCTGTGCCCTAAAATCTGCTGATGTCAGTCTTCCAATTCTAACTCCACGTTGTAGGACATGTGGCTTTCTATAGCTTAGCTTTGATGCCCCCAAGTCATATTATCTCAATTCTGAGGTTCATTATGATAAGTCTTTCACTGGTTTTAAATCAAAAACTTTAATTGTACTGTACTTATTCAGCTTAGGTTTTGGCTCCTGAAGGCAGCAGTTTTAATTGCATCATTTGTATAGTGGCCCAATATGTTTTGGTGTGAAAAGTGCATTATCACGTTTAATTTTGCATTATTTTTCCCATATGTTTTAGTTACACTAAAACTTCAGATGGGAAGTGAGGAGGCTTTCCCACTGCTCACTCATTCTCTCTTCAGTGTCTTTTAATGAGCAAAGACCACACTATTTTCTTTTGTTCTCATCAGTTGAGGTTTTAGGGAGCTGTTTATTTGTAGGGTAATTCTTGTATTTATGTAGAGCAAGGCATTAGACATTTTTATCCTCTACTTATTAACAAGCCAGATGGTACCGGCTGCTACCCACACAATTCCAATTATCAGATGGCAAACTGAAATATACGTGGGGCAAATGAGAAGATGTATATTAAAGAAGCATTACGGAGAATTGGCTTCTCTGCTTCTCTGATGTTGATTCACAAAGGGGTACTAGCAATTAGGGTGTGACAGCCTGCTGCTGAACGTACAGCATTGGCCTGGGGGCATAAGCATCCAGCCTCCAAAATTTTAATACTATCTCTCTCTTTCCCCTATGAAATGAATACTTATCTTTGAAACCTGATTCAGGTCTTTCAACCTTTAGATTTCTTGTCCACTTCAGAGTGAGATATAGTATCAAAGCCAGTCAGTAAGTTAAGGCATCCCAGAAAGATACAGAAGAGCTGAAGATTAGCATGAAGTTTGGTTTGTGCATCACCTCTCCTAATACACCCTCATGCGCTTCTGTGCACGTACCCCAGTAATACAGGTACAGCTCTAACACTGGAATGTAGGAACCAGCAAATTATTGCTATTCCAGGTCTCAAACTGACCTAGAAATTACAATTTACACATGGATTTTTGCTTAAGGGCAAATTTCAACTTCAGGTTTAAATATGAGGAGGCCTGGTCATGCTTATTATAGTTGGCTTCATGGTCTTTTAAAAACAAGTTTTTTAAATTCAGAACCTAGACCCAGTCCTTACTTAGAGTGAATCCCTACATCAATGACATGTCAATAATAAAGAATGAGTGTTTTAATAGAAACTTTTATAATGCTTCTATTTTTTTCTGCCCAGAAGACACAACCTCTATAGGAAATGTTTCTGGGTGAAAACTGTGCTCTCATGCTTTCTTCTTTCTGACATAGAAAGTATATACACGAGTTGGCTAGGAGGAAGGTGAATTATGAGAGGAAATTTTTGTGTGACATTTATATTCCTTTTCCCTTCTGGTTCAAGCTGAAAGCACTAACCCAAATCATACTGTGGATAAATTCATGTCCCCAGGTCACTTCAGCTAAAGTAAAAAGTTATTTAAGCTAAAGTAATAGCAGCTTTCTAAAGTCCTTCAGTTGTTCGTATAGGCTACTACAAAGTTAATCATCTATGTCAGTGGATTTTGCAGAAGTCGGAATGTGAAGCATTTCAGATTGTCTCTAGTTTCTGTTTATAGTATCCAATCAAGACAACACCTCTTTGAACAGCTGCTCTTACGATGCCAGGGAAAAGGTACTCTCCTTGCAGCTGTTCTTGGCTCTAACACTTATAACCTACAGATCCTGGGGAAGTGTCTTAACGGGACGAGTCTGAAAAACAAATCTGCATGGTTTAAACACCATTTACACTTCAAACAGTTTACTATGTGCAAATGGGGCATGTGCAAATTCTCACTTCTACCTATGGAGAAGTGAAAGATTTGTGCAGGCATTTGTCTGCCATTTGTTTACACAAGTGCATGAATCTGCAGCTGTGAAGAAGTTGGTGCTGCTTCTGTCTCACCTCCATCTGTGGAACTGGGGGATTAATAACGTTCTTTTCATCTTCCTGTTAGCAGTAGACTTGAGCAAGATCTGCAGTGGTCTCTAGGATGCTCTCAATGAGACCCTAAGTGTAAATCAGTGATACGGCCATTCACAAAGTCTTGGACGGTTCAGACAGAGCTTTTGTACCTGGTTTACCAGTTACTGAAAAAACCCAAACCCAACATTGTCTGATGCTTGTTCAATAAATGCTCATTCCAGTGAAAGAGGCCCATTATCTACTTTGTATTACTGATGTCCCTCAAAAAGGTTAGGCAAAGTAGAAAGATTCAAAATAAGCATCTCCTTGAAGCTCCAAGGTGCAACTGCCAGCCTCTCCCAGCCTACACAATTGTCACGGAGGTTCACTGTTTTGCTTCAGTTCTTTAAAATCCGTGAGGCCAAAGTCTGAATTGATTTCTCAAAATAAGAAAGCCAACACTAGATCAGATGCTCGAAGATCACTGACATTCAAATTATCATCAGGCCTGGATTGCAAAGAAGTGATTCAATAGCTGAACATCTGTGTACTCACTCACGTAGAGTTGCTGTTTCACCCACAAGCAGCTGTGGAGTAGACAGGCAAAATTCTCTACATGGTGATAATTACTGTGTGCATTACAAAGGAGGCATAGTCATAAGAGCAGGCAATCAGTTTGAGTTTTTTTAACTTTGGAACAGGGCAACCATTAGATCCAAGGCTAATATACATAAAATAGGTTTCTCAGCCAAAATGGAGGAACATTTTTCAGATCTGGATGAGACTACTGAGCAGGAAACTTTTTCTAAGGTCAATTTTTCCAATCTCAGTTTTGCTTCTATAGAAGCAATAGCTAAGAACTACTCCAGGCACCCAAATTCTTCAAAAGACTGAAATATGATTACAGACTCACAGAGTGATATGGGGTTGGAAGGGACCTCTGGAGATCATCTAGTCCAACCCCGCTGCCAAAGCAGGTCCACCTAGAGCAGGTTGCACAGGAACTTGTCCAGGCAGGTTTTGAATGTCTCCAGAGACGGAGACTCCACCACCTCCCTGGGCAGCCTATTCCAGTGCTCTGCCACCCTCAAAGTAAAGAAGTTCCTCCTCATGTTTAGGTTGAACTTCTTATATTCAAGTTTGTGCCCATTTCCTCTTTTCCTATCCCTGAGCATCACTGAAAAAAGACTGGCCCCCTCCTCTTGACACCCTCCCTTTAAGTATTTAGAAGCATTGATCAGAACCCCCCTCAGTCTTCTCTTCTCTAGACTAAAAAGACCCAAGTCCCTCAGACTCTCCTCATAACAGAGACGCTCCAGACCCCTAATCATCTTTGTAGCCCTCTGCTGTAGCCTCTCCAGCAGTTCCCTGTCTTTCTTGAACTGGGGAGCCCAGAACTGGACACAGTACTCCAGATGGGGCCTCACCAGGGCAGAGTAGAGGGGGAGGATAACCTCCCTCGACCTGCTGGTCGCACTCTTCTTGATGCACCCCAGGATGCCATTGGCCTTCTTGGCCACAAGGGCACATTGCCAGCTCATGGTCATCCTATTGTCCACCAGGACTCCCAGGTCTTTCTCCTCAGAGGTGCTCTCCAGCAAGTCAGCCCCCAACCTGTACTGGTGCATGTGGTTATTTCTCCCCATTATAGATTATCTCTCCCTATTATAGATTGATTCTATATGGATTTGCAATTTGCTTTAATATGCTTTTATTGCTCACTACACATGCCTGCCTGCTCTATCTTAGGCAGTGGCATTAGCCATTGTATTATCACTACTTACCGCTAGGTCAGTGGTGACAACTGAACATCCTTATCACGGCCTTTTCATCTCTTATCTTGTGCACTTTCAGACTCTTGGTCACATCTTTACATGAACACTATTGCAGCCAGGAAGAAAGAAAAAAAAAAAAAAAAAAAGATGACAATGAAATCTTTCTCTCACCCAAGACAAGCAGTTATGCTCTGCAGAAAGCCTATGAAGTAGGGCTTAAATGAGATAAAATGGGATTTAATTAATGCATAAGCCTCATATTCTTGTACAGGACTGCCTTTTCCCTATGTTCTGGATCTATGAACTCAACTTTTTTTCATTGCTAGGAGCTGACAGGCATTGAAGTATGAAACAGTGCCTTCCTTGGGTTAATTCTGACACTTTGAATTTTCTCTTTCAAGGTTAACGTGTGAGTATGCATGTGCCAGTGTGACATTTTTGGGATCACTGTCCATGCAGCTGGAGACCATAGTCTCACCCCAGGTAAATAGAGCAGCCTGGATTACGGCAGGAGTTAACATGTCATAAAATATAAGAATTATGCCAAAGTACAAGAATATTAAACTATGGCAGGAGTTCAAATCCTGCATCTTTTTGTAAAAAGGCTGTATTTTATTTATCACAGGAGTTTCTGGTACAGTAATGACTACACAGCAAATTCCTTTTATAAGCAGTAGTTTGGTCCATGTGTTTACATGATATTTGTGGTAAAGAGAATAGAAATCAAGTTACTAGTGGGTTTTTTTGACCAACAGCAAGTCTCATTTTTTCACCTGTAATATTCACTAATTGTATTTTATTCATTCTCTAAAAGGGTTCCAAAATTTCACATTTTTTTCTCTGAGGGAAGATACTAGGCACAGCAAGATTTGTGAGGAAAAAAACTGATAGGTCACTCTATAAAAGCAAACCAGCTGTCAAGGTTTAGCTTGTTCCCTTAATAGGTAGCTGTGGAAAAGCATTGTTTGGATAGAATGATTGCAAATCTGGGATTGTGGCATCACACGATGTGCATAGGAGGAAAATAAGGAAATGGAAGGTTTAATTTAAAGGAAAAAGATTTAATTTAAAGGAAAACACATTGGAGAGGGAGAGGGAGTGAGTTTAAGAGTGGTAATGGGAGCCCCGCTCCTGCCTGCAGTCAGGGCCAGGTGGAAAACACAGGCTGGGCATGAACTAAGGAGAACTGGTCCTTGCTGAGCCTAAATATACTTTTCTGACATACCTGGCACAAAGGTGTGTGGGCAGCAGGCACCTATGGGTGATGCTGGGTGCTTAAAGCAGAGGATATCCAGAATCCACAGCATTGCAGGCTCCCCACAGGGAAAACCCTGTGGGGTGGGTACTGTCAGTCTTTGGTTCCTGGGAGAGGGAGGATGGGTTTGCTGGCACAGGGACAGATCTGCAGTGCTCAGGTTGCTCCTGCATGGCAACCCCTTTGTCTTATAGCCCACAAAAAAGCTTTGGTCCATCATCGTCCATGCACATGGATGTGTCCCTGAGCGGCACTCGAGATTCTTACCCCAGGGCTCCAGGGGGCTTGTAACAATTTATACTCGTTGGGATTCAGCCCCGTGTGTTTTAAACCCTACAAAAGAGAACAAAAAACTGGCAAGATGCTTAAACGTGTTAGTGTGAGTTGAACACAGTTGTTCTGCTGACCTTAATGGCGCTATTCACACGCTTACAGCAAGGCGTGTGCTGAAGTACGTTGCTGAATCAGCTCTTATGCCTGTACTAAAATATAACAGTGATTTCTGCAATCAAGGCCAGTGCCAAGCTCTGGTACATCCCTGCCTAGAGTCAAGATATTAGACCATTGCTGCTGCATGTAGTAGCTGGCATTGCAGCTCCTCTTCCCAGGCCTGCTGAAGATGAGCAGGAAGCATCCACACAAATTGGCTCATGTTGCTTCTTTAATAATTCATGTATTTTTGCTCTCTTCTATAGTTAATGAACCTCCCCCACTCTCACCCTCATTCTCTCTCCCTCTCCCATTCAGTCAGTTTGTTGTGGTTTCATGTATCTAATCCATCTGTCGCTCGATTATAGCTATCGAGCACCTGTTATGGATTTCTAGAGTTTCATTCAAGCTGTTGACAAGTTATTCACAAATTGGCCCTTGTCACACTGTCATCGTGTGGAGTGCACTTTAGTGAATTCTTTTGGGTACACAAAATAATGAACAGAAGACAGCAAGGCTTGTGAATTAAGCAGTTTCATGTCCCCAATATTTAAAGACCCGCTAACAGATTGGAAGTTTCTTGTTGGTGAGATATTTTTCAAGTCCTTTTCTTAAAATATTTTGTCTTCTCCATCCAGACCCTTTTGCATGAATAATCACAACACAACTTCCTTGAGTTGTCAGGACAAGCTATGTTGACAATGACACCTTATTTTATACAGCCTATGTTGCAGCTGTGACAAGTTGGTTGTTGCTACCTCTGCACAATCCTCCGTGCCCGAGCTGCCTTGGTACCAGCAGGGAAAGCAGAGTGCTGGTTGGCTGGCTACCTGTCCCTCATTAGATGCAAAACTCTTCTCCTCAGGTTGTTATTTGTTTAATTCTGCCCCGGAGGACACCAAGCAGAAATCAGGTATCGGAGGCAACAAAGGTTAACTGTGCAAGAGTGAAGAATCTCCTGAAAAAAGCTTTAGGAAGAGTTAAGGTTAAAACAGGGTCAGCAATGCATTGAAAAATTGTCATTTTCCTAAGAACATTTCCAAAATCTAAGTACCAGAAGGTCTAGAAATAAACAGTTTTAACTTCTGCTTCCATACAGTTGTTTCTTACTCCTTACTCCTTAGGCTTTCATCCTGCACTGCTCATGCACCTCTTAGTTTCTGTCTGTGCTCTGCTGTCATTTCCCAAATGCCCTTGACGTTATAAACAGTTTCTGAGTCTGTAGTTAAGGACCTCGTAAGTAACGTGGTACCAGGATAACGTAAGCTAACAGAATTCTAAAATATTCTTACAGTGCAGTGTGTTGGTAGTGTAGAATAATGCATTTGCAAATAAAGGCAGAATGATTGATCTGTTTGCAGCTATGAAATGAGTTATTTATGTGCAACTTGGCTCGAAACAAGTAAATGTAGTGTGTGCATATCTGTATACTTAAATCTATTTTGCATCAATAAACATATGTACAATTTTCTAGGGAAGTCTGTGAATCCTTTAAATAAGATTCCAGGGCTTAAGTGTTTCAATCTTTGAAGAGGGTTGGGTTTTGTTGTTTTTCCAAATTCAAAAGGACAGAAACTAAAGTTTAGCAATTGTCTTGTCCAGATGGGGTGCTAATACAGCACTAGAAAACTATCTGGCAATTGCAAAGGGACTAAATTACTTCTGATCTCTTATTAGATTTTGTACTTCTTAGGGGCTTGATGTTGCAAGATACTTTTTCCTTTGTGGTTTCACAGGGAGAAATCAGCCGATCTGATCATTGCTCTGATAAACCAATAGGTGGCAGGACTTCAAAGCAAACTGTGAAATAATAAAGCCATGTTTCATTATAACAAAGCTTAAAATAGAAAGTGCAGCTGTCTCAATAGTTAATAGCTTAATAGTTAACTCAGAAGAAGTCCTTTTTAGAGTTTTTTGAATATATTTATAATTATTCAATGTTCAATCTGTGAACTGCAGTTCAGATGCTCACAAAAACTTCCTTCCAATTAAACAAAACAAAGTTTTGGGGGAGTTACAGGTTAAGTTTGTATGGGCATTTAGGTATTAGAGGATGCTGCTAGGCACCCATGATTTTTAAAACATATAAGGTTCAGATTCACAGAAATACTTAGATACCTAAATATTTAGTTACCTATGCTGGCATGATACTGATCACATTTAGGGATCCCAGCATAAATATATTATGATAATAAAACCCATTCTCAAAAACAATTCATTTCCTTCAAGCCAGATCATAAGATCAAGTTATGCACCTGAGGAAGCTTCACTGACAGTTTTAAAACCACATCACAGCGAAACCATCAGTGCAAATCAGTAATAATACCTTCCCACCTGCTGCTATTCAGCGCATTCAAGTCAGCCTAATCACACCCTCAGCATCACAGTAATGAGCTGCTCTGAGCTCTGCCTCAAACAGAGGTCCTGCAAGCCCTGACACCAGGGTTTTAGCCTGGATAACAAAACAGTCCTTTCATTAGTGGCTTACCCATCCAGCAGTATCCTCAGCATGCCTGGGGCATGCTGTCTCCCAGGACCACGGCAGAAAAATAGATACAGGCCACCTCTAGATGGAAGGAAAAGTCCAACTCCAGCCTACGTGACAGCTGAGGGATAATGAGAATAATAGAATAAGCTCAGCAGAGACGGCCTTCAAGACAGGCAAAGGTTTTGACAACTAGGGCACAGGCTGCTTAAGTAGTTGACTTGGCTGCGCTGCCCACGTCCGGCAGAGAGCTCACAGCCAAGGATCCTGAGCGAGGGGAGCCACCTCTAAACTGGCATCACATCAGTTGCTTAGACACATAAGCCCCATTCTTCCGCCTTGCACTATTGGCTAATTTAGGCAGCTCCCTGCTCAGCTGTTTGCCTTAAAAAGCTGAAAATCCCTTTCTTACAAGCTTAACAATTCCCGTATAGGGATCCCAAGCTGCGAACAGGCACTCAAGTTGGTGCTGAAATTCCAAGCTGCGAGCGGCCGAGGAGTTGTGTTGTGCTCCTCTGCCAAACAACGCTGAAAACCATCAAAATAAATCCCTTCAAATCCTAAATCTTTCTGGCTGTGAGGAAACTAGGCTTGGGGGGCTTAAATCACTTTTGAAAATTATGTAGGATCCTAAGTCACTTATGTGCCTTTGAAAAATTTACCCTTAAAAGGAGGATGCTGGAAAGTGGTTTCCTTCCCAAGTACCACTGTTAACTTTGTGAAATTATTCCTGAAGTGTGCATGAACAGAAATTATTGATAGAAATAAGGGTATCATCATCACCAGTGCTATTCAACATCTTTGTCGGAGACATGGACAGTGGGATAGAGCGCACCCTCAGCAAATTTGCCAACGACACCAAGCTCGGTGGCGCTGTCGACACGCTGGAGGGAAGGGATGCCATCCAGAGGGACCTGGACAGGCTTGAGAGATGGGCTCATGCAAACCGCATGAAATTCAACCAGGCCAAGTGCAGGGTCCTGCACCTGGGATGTGGCAATCCCAGGCACAAATACAGGTTGGGCAGAGAATGGCTGGAGAGCAGCCCTGAGGAGAAGGACTTGGGAGTGCTCGTGGATGAGAAGCTCAACATGACCGGGCAGTGCGCACTGGCAGCCCAGAAAGCCAACCCCATCCTGGGCTGCATCAAGAGAAGTGTGGCCAGCAGGTAGCAGGAGGTGATTCTACCCCTTTACTCTGCGCTCGTGAGACCCCACCTGAAATACTGTGTCCAGCTTTGGAGTCCTCAACACAGGAAGGACATGGACCTGTTGGAACGGGTCCAGCGGAGGGCCAAGAAGGTGATCAGAGGGATGGAGCACCTCCCCTATGAAGACAGGCTGAGAGAGCTGGGGTTGTTCAGCCTGGAGAAGAGAAGGCTCCGGGGAGACCCCACAGCAGCCTTCCAATATCTGAAGGGAGCCTACAGGAGAGCCGGAGAGGGACTCTTTGTCAGGAAATGTAGTGACAGGACAAGGGGTAATGGTTTTAAATTGGAAGAGGGGAGATTTAGATTAGATATTAAGAAGAAATTCTTTACTGTGAGGGTGGTGAGACACTGGAACAGGTTGCCCAGGGAAGTTGTGGATGCCCCATCCCTGGAAGTGTTTAAGGCCAGGCTGGATGGGGCTTTGAGCAACCTGCTCTAGTGGGAGGTGTCCCTGCCCATGGCAGGGGGGTTGGAACTCTATGGTCTTTAAGGTTCCTTCCAACTCTAACCATTCTATGATTCTATGATCTGTCTAATCAAAAAGGAAGCATAAAACAGGCCCAAAACCATATTGGTGTTTGTGTTTTTCCAATGAATTGCATTAAAATGAATAGGTTTTCATTGGCTTTATAAAAAAACTTAATGTGTTCTTTCTAAATTTTTTTTTAATATATAAAGACAACATATTTTCTAAGTATCTCTGATGGGTGGTCTGGGCATTTAATTAAAAGATCCTGGTAATGAGGATATCTTGGCCCTTTGAATTGTTTTCTTTAGTGATTCCAAAAAAGAAGTCTCAGGTGCTTTATAACTTCTGTATTTTACTGCAAGAACACTCCCAGCACCCCAAGTCTTACTTCTGTATGAAAAAATTTTAAAGGTTTATAAATTTGGTATGTTTTACCTCCATACCTCCATTTTGGATGTTGTTAGTCCTTTGTCTTCAATGATGTGATTTGGGGGTGCTCCTTCCTACTCTGAGATGGTTCAAGGAGTGAATAGTTTTGAGGAAAAGAAGTGAGTATCATTTGTAGAAGTAGCTGTTGAAGATCACTGACAGAACTGGACAAACTTGGGCCAAGTTCAAGTGTTGGTTACACCACTGAAAAATCAGCACAACTCTCATTTTTATATATGCTTCTGATGTTGCTGCTTTTCCATAAGATGCACCTATGGTGGGATAGGAGGCTGAGCTGAACAACTTGTCTTAGTATTGCTTAGTTGCCTACTCCCTTGAGCGAAAACTTCCTTTGCATATCTACTCATTTCCTTCAAATGCTTTTCTTCTCAGCAGCCCTCAAACATTTTAAAACTGGGCTTTTTTCTTTAATGATTTGGACCCCCCTTATGGTCGTGTGAATACCCTACATATATTGTCATCTCTAGCATGACCCAAACTCTATGTCACAACCTCCACCTCACTTTCGTGGTGTCTATTCCCCTTAAAAAGATCATTTTTGAGTCTTTAGGAAAGCCATCACTACCAAAGCAATGTGTTCTGTTCTCTCCTGCAGCCCATGTGGCTCTCAGCAACCCAACCTGGAGCTGCTCTGAGAAGCAGAATCTGTGAGAAGGTTGGTAGTACAGAGCAGGGGGGCAGAGTGAGCCAAGACAAAAAAAAAAACGAAGAAACTTTTTCTTAGATCTTCTCCTGCTCAGATTTATTGAGTCTTTTCTGTACATCACCGCCTTAAGCACTATTGGTCTAAGTTGTTGACTCTTCCAGCCATACAGGCAGTCGTGGGGCTGAGGTGGCTTTGTGGCAGGCACTTGAACTATTTCTTCCACTTGACAAGTATAAACTCCTGCCATGTCTTGTTCCATTTGCTTCTCTTGTTACTGAAGAGATGCTTGGTTTCATAAAAGCTGACGTGCCCTGAGAAATTCTGTGTACTCTTTCTTTTGCAGAGCCTGTGCATGTAGATCGCTGAAGGCATACAGCAGACATTTGACTTTGCGTAGAACAAAGGCTCCCAAGTTCATTGTCAGGTAATACCTGTGGGGGAAAAAAAAAAACCACAACAAAACCCATCCTACTTGCCTTTGGATATGTACTATAAAAAGACTGAGTTAGTGAGAAATAGCTTATGCACACAAAATAAAAATGTGCTGAATCAGCTTTTATCTTTGGGGACTAGCAAAGAGAAAATTGATTATTTTTGGTGGCATTTCCTCCCCCGAGCCCAGAGAAAACCCAAACTCCAGATTATGCCCAGGTAAGTGTTTTAAAAAATGTGTAAATGTGTAAATATTTTTTTTTCTAGTTAATACTGCTAAATTCAAAGCTTGCATTAGCTAATTGCTAAGTCTTACATGTGGACTACTTGCTCATAAATGTCTACAAAAATATTAAAAATCTTAATAGCATTTAAATAAGCATCTAAATAAATTTTTGCTATGGTGTTTATTTTACCCTCTTTCATTCAGCTATCAACCACAGCCTTAGATGGAGAAATTCATAGTAATGCAAAAATGTAGCAGGTGAGGACTAGAACTATTTCTATGCAGATGTCAGGGTGGGCTCCTGCTTACAAATATATGTATATATGTATATATTAGTTGAGCAACTATCATATCTATATATTAGTTATGGTATTTCCATAGCTTTAAATATAAATTAATAGATTTTTGTTTGATGAAAATGATTCTGAATACCGCTGTACCTTAGACAGTTGTCACCAGTTGCACAAGTTGGACCAGATCAGAATGGTAAATTCATGCCCGTTCTACACAAGGCTGTATAAACAACATCAAAACCCACACAAGAATGATGAATCAGGCTTGTCAGAGGAATTTTGACTCATTAGTGGGCCAAGTATACAGGAGGACGTGCATTTTTCTAATAAAAAATGGGTGTCATTTAAAGCCACTGTATAATGTATTTATTCTAACTCAGTTGCATAATAGCACAACATTCAAATCAGTCAGGTAACAGTAAGTTTCCCTTTCAATGACTTTTCATATCAAAAAGCTGCATTTCTGAATAAATCCCCTTGCAAAAGGCTTTCAGTCTATCTACACATTGACCTTTCAGCAAACACAGGTTGAGTTGCTATTAAAGGTTTTTTAGGACATTATTGGTGAGTGCAATTTTTTTACTTCAATTTTCATGCTACTTTGCTTTTGACTATGCACCAGGGATATTTTTAGATTATTGATGACTGCACCATCTGGCTGTATTCTATTAATACCAATATAACTGAGTTTTGCAAACTCTTTCTCCTTCAGTTCAAACCCTTAGGCTACAGCAGGTACTCTGGAGTGAATGACCTTGGTTGCATGAAGCACAAAATGTATTTGCCCATGTTTTCAGCAGTACTTCTACCTGTACTTTCTGACAGTTGGGGATATGGGACTTCAAAGTAAGAGGGTGGAAACAGATTTCAAGGTTAATTATTTCATATCCGCTACTCATGAATCCATCTGGATTTTGCTGAATGCAGAAACTTGATGACTGGGAGTTTAGTGGTGGTGTCATGGTCCAAAGACACGTTGAAGGACCTTGCCCAGTGTGAGAAGCTGCAACAGGGCCCTCACAAGGGAGTGGAAGTTCAGTGTCAGGTTTCTCAGTCCAGTGGTGGAGCTGGACATGGAGAAATTCACAGTTTTTCTGAGTGCAGAAGAATTTCTGCTTGGCCTTTAATAGGTTGATCAGAAAGCAGTGCAGAGAGTCTGGTTTGGGTTTTTTTTTAACTCTTTTCCTCATGGTTTCCAACCACCACCTTAAGAGAAGGATTCAAATATTACTGTGCTTACTGCTTTTCTTTTATCACCAGCTTTGACTGACCCACGTATTTAATTTTTAAGCTATGGCTATGTTACATGCTCTTTTCAGTGCCACTATTCCTTTTTAAAAAAGCCATAGTAATTCACAGAATTCATAAGAAATATGGATGAAACTCTTGACAACCTAGTTACACTGAATGCTGTATTTTTTTCACTGTTAATGATGTAAATGTCTAATCATAATTTTATAATCCTTAGAACTGTGATGTTTTCCTAAGTTTTTTCTGAGAATTAATCCTGAAAGCAAAAATTTGTTGGCACAAGGTGTTTTGATACTACAGTGCTCAGTATCCATGAACCTAAACCCAAAAACTACTTACAGAGGTAGAGAAAGTAAACTGCCAATAGTGAATATCCTGCTTCTGCTGCAACCCGTATGCTAAGGTGCGCTGGTTTTGGCTGGGGCAGAGTTAATTTACTTCATAGTAGTGAGTATGGGGCTATGTTTTGGATTTGTGATGAAAACAGTGTTGATAATGCAGAGTTTTTCTTATTGCTGAGCAGCGCTTACAGAGAGTTAAGGCCTTTTCTTCTCCTCACACCACCCCACCAGCAAGAAGGCTGGGGGTGCACAAGAAGTTGGGAGGAGACACAGCCTGACCCCAGCTGACCAAAGGGATATTCCATGCCATATGACATCATGCTTAGTGTATAAAGCTGGGGGAAGGAGAAGGAAGAGGGGGGATATTCGGAGTTATGGCACTTGTCTTCCCAAGTAACCATTATGGGTGATGGAGCCCTCCTTTCCTGGGGATGGCTGAACACCTGCCTGCCCATGGGAAGCAGTGAATAAATTCCTTGCTTTGCTTTGCTTGCGTGCATGGCTTTTGCTTTACCTATTAAACTGTCTTTATCTCAACCCACAAGTTTTTCTCACTTCTACTCTTCTGATTCTCTCCCCCATCCCACCTGGGGAGAGCGAGCAAGCAGCTGTGTGGTGCTTAGTTGCTGGCCGGGGTTAAACCATGACTAAGGAATATTTTTTAAAGCAATTAATATACAAAAAAACCCACAAAATTGTTTGTGGGAAATTTATTAAGAGAGAAAAGGATGAATTAAAACTTTTTAAAAGTGCTATGAAATTTGTCAAGCTCAACTCAGAACAAAACCCAACCTTGTAGTGGTATTGTTGTCATGGATGGAGTGACACACTCCACTCATAAGAGAGAAGCAACAATATACTTTATTGATACAAAGCAGCAAGTTAACAAAGGTCAATGGTATCTGCAGCAGTGGTTTAACAAGATTCGATGGCAAGATACACTTGGTTATTTACCGCACAGACGACAGGGTCAGACAAAAATGTCAGTGAGACCCTCCCGCTGAGTCACGAGGTTCAGAGAGAATGCTCTTGCTTTATAAACTCCTTCTCAGAGAGGAGTCTAGGGGTGGCTGGATCTAGTTCTACTCCCAGACTCGGTCAACAGTTTATGTCTAAAGGTTTATATGTGCACAACCAATTCTAAGATCTAATCTTAGTGAAGCTTCAAAGTTTAGCATGCTATTAGTCACTTACTGAGGATCTGTTGTGGCAAGGAATCTCTCAGCCTTGAGGAGTAAACTTGAGAGATGTCCCTACCCAAGGGGAGATCCTGGCATGCAGCCCACTGTCATGCAGGAGAGTTCAAAGGGCTCTTGAGGTGTTCAATATTTATAGGGGTAAGAAGATTGACTTATAGTCATATTTGCATATCAACCACAGAGGTTTGTTTCTTCCAAATTTGGCTTAAGTACCAGTACTGTTAGGTGGGCACATCGATCAACTTAGCCCTGGGCCATTGTGTTGTTATCTGTCTCCCCTGAACCCACTTTAAGCCAGATGTGGCCATCATGACCAGATACATCCATTATGACCATCACTGGTTATTGCTTGAGCAAGGTTACAAGAGATAAAGGTCAGGTTATGGGGTGGGGGGGAGGACACTATCACAATTACGTCACCTGGATGTGTGTCATTATCTCTAGATAGGAAGATAGCAACCCTTTTCAGGGAGATGACAATAGGACTTTGAAACAAAGATATTTCCACTGTGTGAGCTGCAGAACAAAGTCCATTATCTGAGAGAAGGAGCAGGGCTTTACCAACTTTTACTCAGCCACTGTGGAGAAACAGTTGGCTAAAAACATAGTATACTATCTTTGTGTTGGTTATAAGCTCCTGACTATAATTCTTATGAAAATTATTTTTATCTTCTCCAAAGGGAAAATGTTTTGGAAACTCCCTGTGGGTTTCTCAGACTGTTGGTTCATTACATGGATTACTCCTGCAGTGTTTTGGGCTCCCACACTCTGGACTGAGTTGTGATTCTATATCTATCTGCATTTCTTTCTTTCACTGCCTTTTTCTGTCTCCAACCCATTTTTCCCCACTGGGAAGTAAATTGTTTTATATTTTTCATTTGAAGCTAAGGCTCCTTAAATGACTTCCATTGAGTTTCCAAATCATGTTCCATTAGCAGAACAAAAATGAAAACAATTCCTGCTGTGGTGAGCCTTAAGAAATGGGTTGTGTAATGAACCAAGACAACGGGTGATTGACAGTCAACAATTTAGTTGGCTTTAGCCCATTTAACGAAGCCAGGATACATATGAAAAAAACTCACTAACAAATAGACTCCCATGTCTTTCCTAATGCCAGCAGTCAACCTTATACACCAAGGTAAATAAATAGTCAGGCTTAAGGACTTTGACAGTACGTGTCCCTGGCAATGAAAAAACATGGTCAATATTGTTTCTTGGGGTTAAAGAAACCAAAATTAACTTCAGAGCTACTATTGCCAGCACTGTGATTTTGGACTAGGGCATAAACAATAATGGGATGGAGGAAGAGTTAATATGGATATTGTAAAAAGCCCAAGGTATCACAGACTACTAGAACAGTATTATAATAGTAGAACAGCAGAATACCAGGAAGAGTAGAGATGCCCAAGAATTTCTGGGGAAAAAAAGTGGCATGGTTGGCAACTGGGCTCTTAAGTGCTGGCTCACTGCCAACACCTTGGGACCCCAGTGGGATCTTGAAGAGCCACTTTTGAACGTGGATCCCGCAGCAGCCAACACTTTATCTTCAGGAGTAGGCTGACAGATGCTGTTGAAGCATGGCACCCGCACAAGGAGAAAGTTCAAATCACACACTGCCCTGAAGCGAATAATCCTCCCAGAACACGGAATGTGACGGACTGTAGTGCTAAGGCAAACCAAAGGCTCTTCGGGAACTGGGCTGGACCCAGTGGAAACTAGGTAGTTTGATGCACCTTATCCTACTATGCCTAGCACATCACCAGTTATGGCAGACACAGGACAGCTCTAGAGAGCTGCTCTGACGTGTCTGCACAGGGCTCCCCACAACACTACCAAGGGACCCACCTTGTTCTGCGTGTCTTCCTTGGATGTTCAAGCTCCCAGACCTGCAATGCTGTAAAGCACAAGAAGAAACAATAATTCTGTGTTATTGGCATGGGTCTACTGCAGCCGCTGAGTAAACCTAGCTGAACCATGTGCCTAAATGATGCCATGTGAAATGGGGAGTACACCTTGTCACTGTGCTGTTTATTGTAGGAATGTTTCAGGAACCTCACTTCAAATGTTCTGGGGCAACTAAAGTAGTTCATTTTAAACAGATGTGACTTCTTAGATAAAAGGTTGCTATTTTCTGAAAGTCTGTCTTTGACATGCTTCAAATAGTCACTTAAAACCTGGGGTTGCAATAACTCCTAGGTGACTCTGAAAAGTGTGGTGTGGGTGTTATGAAATGCCACAGTCCTTTTAACTAACAAATAATCTATTAAAATGATGATCATCCAGAATATGGTGTATGGGATTTTTCACAGCCATTTAAAAATATTTGATTTTTTTTTTTTTTTAATCAAATGAGAGTATCATATTGCAAGTGAAGATTCACACTTGTATAGGAAAGGAATATTTGGAAGGTGTATGTAGACTTTTTGGTCCACGTGGTTCACACTCAGTACCAAATCAACTATACTACATGTTTCCATGGGATCTCAGAGTATGATACCATAGGCCACTTAGCTTTTCTAGGCAGTGAATACTGGAAACTGCCATAGATTTAGGAGGCGCAGAAAACCTGCAGCATTTCATGTAACAGGTCCTCTCCTTTGCATTTTTTCCACTCTAAAGTGTAAGCCATTATCTGCTGTGTTTTGGGTGCTGGCTAGCGGATTCCTCAAGGTTCCACCTCAAACTCTGGAGAGACTCTGATCTTAGCATTCAATGTCAGCCCTTAATTACCTCACAGGTGAAAATTACCTGTTTTCTGCTGAAACAGATTACCCGTACTGAAAATTACCCATTTTCTGCTTTTCAGTCACCTTTTATTCTTTTCTGCTTTTCAGTCACCTTTTATTTTAGAGTAAGAAGTGACATTTCCAAGCCTCATCCTGCATGTTTTTTGACAAAGGCAAGATGAAAACATTCCGACCTGGGGAAAGACCAATGAAGCTGCTATGCTGTGAACTCGTTTTGAGGGAAATTGTGTTTTCTTGTTAATTCTGTGACAAGTTTTGTGTTGATAGCACTTTTGGATAGGTCTAGTCTGGACAGTTAGCCCACAACATCTCTATCTTGAAAAAACAAAGTGTTCTCCTCCCTCCCCATTCTCCTTCAAAGTACTGCTAGGATGGGTTGACAAAAAATTAGATAATCTTTAATAAAATAGAAGTATTGCCACAGAAGCTTGTGCTATAGATAGCAGCATGTGTTGTACTCAATCTTAAAGAAAGGCTGCAGCACTTACTTCTCAGACACCTGTGCTAGTTTGATAGAAACCAGAACCAGCAACCAAAAGTAGGATTGCAAAAGGAACACATTTGGGGACCACGAACCTGGGTTACTGAAGCATTTCTTTTTTCTCTAATAAATTTTTTTTAACATAAATTTTATCTAATCATAAAATCAGCCTCTGATTTGGTAGCTGCCTACTCTAAGAGAGAAGATTAATGAGTAGTTCATATTTATAAAGATTTTGGATTAATGCTTTGTGGGGAGCCATAAACCAAGCATGTTTCCAATTCCCACTTGTTGTGTGTCTTGGGGCATTAGTTTTTTTCAAGTCCTAAAAATTCACACCCACCTCATTGCCATGGTTAACTAATGCTGCAAGATGTGCTCATGCAGCCCTTGTTCACCACAACTGTATTTTATACAGATTACTGGACCACTACAGCTTTTCGCAGGGAGCTACTTCACAATCCAGTAGCACCATTGGAAAAGGTTTGATAAACAGCCCTTTACTTCCCTTGCTCCATTTCATTTCACCAGGCATTATATGTAATTCTTTTTTCTCTAATTACCCTTTAAAAGTTTACAACTGTATTGATTTTGGAAGAAGTCAGGCAACTGTAACAGGTAGAGAGACTCCAGCATAAATTATGGAACAACTAGGTTGTAGTTGAAATGAAAGACTAACCAGCAGGGAGGAAATTCTTGTTCTTATTCACCCAATATATCTTAACCACCTAAACAACATTGATCTACACCTGTCACCTGTAGCAGGAGCAGAGGAAAAAGCATTTATCCTTGTAACACCAGGAGAGGGGATGGTTCCCTGTGAAGCACTTGTGTGGCTGTAACCTACAGAGATGCTCTGACCTCTAAGTTTTGGCATGGTTTCTACCACTTCCTCCCTTTCACTACCTAAAGTGATCACAGCTGGTTTTTTGGGGACATCCCACATGCAAGACTTTCTGAAAAACCCAGTCAGGTGGGCAGAATCAGGGTGGAGTAAAACTTAATTTTTGGATCCTAATAACAGCCTGCGCAGAAGACATGGTGCATTGCACAATTACAAGCATTTCTGGGGACTAGAAGTAGAGCTCTAGTTGCCTTGAAAACTTCCAAGTCAAACACGGTTGCAGCTATCAAACATAAATATCTCCAGGATCAAGGAGAACTATTTTAGGTCTCAATCTGGGATTTGGGAATCCTTCATTCTAGCCAAGTCTTTCTGGAGGATTTCCTAAACTCCATAGCAGGTATTTATTTCAACTAATTACAGGCAATCTGTTCTGGAGAAAATGAGTATTAGTACAGGACTGAAATGTAACAGAAGATATATCTGAGTGGCTGTCAAACATCCTCACTTCCAAAAAACATCAGATTTTTTTTCTCATTATTTTAAAAAGAACCCAAAGTCATCAGATGATATAAGTAGCCCTTCCCCAAACCTTCAAAATCCACAAACAGCTGGTTTCTGGGGCTCAGCATCTTGTCCTTTTTGGGAATTTTATGTAATTCTTTTTCTACTGATAAATACCAGCTCACCAAATGAAAACAAGGCAATCATGAGAGCACCCCTGTTTCAAGTGGCTAGAGCAATCATCTGCATCCTGCAAATTTCAGGTCGCAGTGTAGGATCTATAAAAAGCCCATCCAACGGATATGAAGGAGTTAGCCTAATCTGGGATTATTACCCACATCATGACTGGTGCTTCTGTGCAGGTGTGCCTGGATCCAAACTGCTAACATCTTTAAAGTCTCCACTCTATGAAGTTAGAAAAAATGGTTGTGATAAAAATAGAAAGCCTAAAATACCACTTGTTCTTGAGCAAAATATATTGGAAATTAATTTTATATCGCTAAAACAATTTATACTAAGGTAAACACAAACTAAGGAAAAAGATCTAAAACCAAATTACAGACTAGTGTTTTATTAGTGTTATTGTACTGTGCATTTTATATGAAATGCCAAAAAAATTATTAAAAATAACAGTTGACTACAGAACTTCAGAAATTTTAAGGTATCTTTACAAATCTCATCAGATTGCATATTGCAATACATTATAAAAAATCCTGTTCATCTTAGATAATTTACAAGCACAAATAACTACTTCAAAAGAAGTGAAACAATGAAGTTTAAAGCACCAGATCTAGAAACACTATTAATTGTTTCCTCAGGCAGGCCGGTACTAAAGGCTTCTCATCCTTAGGACAACAGTGTACCGTAGACTGCAAGAGGTAATGATAAAATATGCAATCTTGTGTTGATGAGCTTGGGAAAATAAGTTAATACACCAATGTGGCATGAGAAATATGATAGACATTGATTTATTACTCACAAATGTAAATTAATAAAATTAAATCTATAAATGATGCCTATTAGTTGCCTTCTGGGTTCTTTGTAATGCTTTCCACAGCTAGAATGAACTTTTTAAGTGCCATATAAGGATGACCTATCTGACATAAACCACTGAAATGTAAAGAATGATCTTCATTTTGCTGTCCAACTTTCATCCTGAATTTCCTCTCTTTAGTAAACTAAATAGACACAGAGTTATTCCACTGTAAAGGGATAAAAAAATTGGTTTATAAAAAGAAATTGTGAAACACCTATATGCTATAACACTAGCTATGGTGTATTTAGTTTACTCTGTTCAATGGAAGGTGTATCCATGTCAGAAGTACAATGATAAAAGCTAAGAACATTCATATTAGACCAGCCAAGGATGGATAAAAACACACTACCACCAGACAGGACAATTTCCTCCATGTTCCTTGACTGATCTGCGAAGTCCTTCATCCAAAGTTGCATAAAAGTTGTCATCTTACCTTAAATACAGAGCCTCAGTCATTCAGTCAATTTTCTCCTTTCTCTCTCTCTCTCTTTTAAAAATATCCTGAAAATAACCTTCAGCTTCTTTAAAACATAAAGCTTTGGCATTTTGGAGAAACTGTAATGAGCCAATAAACCCAATTTGGAGGATGGTTAGTATCACATAAATTAATTTCCCTGCTAAATGATCAGAGTCACATCCACCTTTTTCCCTACCATCTGCCTCACAACAAAGTTGGCACTGTACTCCTTTGAGAGGTGGACTGTAAAAGTGTCATTTAGAAAAGGCTTATTAAAAAAATCCTTTCTAAGTTCCAATTTTCCTGTTCCAGGGTAATGATCACAGGCAGCACATATATACCGTTAGCAGGAAGCACTCAAATGTCCATATGGCATGCACCTAAAAAAAAAGAAAAAGTAAAGTAAATGGGATGTGTGTATGGATCTATACAAATATTCACTTCCATTTTTAGGGATTCTCCTAGGTATTTTATCATGACAATTCTGCTTCTTGTTAGTTCTGCCTATGAAGGAACAGTCCCTGCCATCTGGGGTATTTCCCCTTCTTGCCTCTGGAATGTATAACCAAGGACCTATAAAATGGCACTGGAACAAAGCATTTTTCCTGAGCTTGTTCTTAATTCTAACCCCCTGCCCCTTCTGATGTGTGACAGACATTTGAGGGCATTCACTTGGCCATCTCATTTCATTCCTCAACAGAGTCAGGTATTTGGCAAAAACTTTGAAGTAGTCTGATGGTGGGGGATATGCAGGGAAACAAATGGTGTGCTTCACTTCCATACAGAAAATCTTCCTTGATTCTGAAATTCTCATTTCTAAGTTCTCATATTCATAATTCCTATTATGAATTATTACCATTTCTAATCATAAACATGCAAAGGTCCAAACAGGCCTTCCCTGGTTGACTGGTGTTGCCCAGACTTCACCAAGAGGAGATGTGGCATATTCATCCTCCAGCCCAGAAGAGGATGTGATGTACCTGTGCAGGTGAGGACAGCAGTTCCTCAGCAGCTTCTGGAGGACAAAGTCAGGAGACAAGACACAACACTGCTGCTCCGCAGCATGGGAGCACTGCTGCTGGGCGCTGTTTGCCTGGAGCTGCTCCTCACCTCCTGGGACTCTGAAGCACCACCCGCAGGTAGCAGGGACAGGGCAGGCTGTGCCAGCTCTCTGAAGAAAAAACAATTTAGGTCATGCATGCAGGAAAAAGGGCTCCCTGAAACCTATGTGGTTTTCTAGTGCCCCTACTTCTCTTGTTTGGGTTTCTCTGCTATTTCCTGCCTATTTTCTTCCCCTCGCCACTTAAATGGCTTTGCTTCTTCTGTGTGTAATGTGCAGAAGCGAGCTGTCTTTGTAGTTTGCAAAAGCCACATAAGTTCTTCAAGCTTAGCTTTTATGTTTAACAACTGCTGCAAAGCAGGAAAACCTCTGAACGTGGTTCCCAAACTCAAATTAAAAACATCTTTCTGGAACTTTTTACTTGTTGTGCGTAAATGTACACAGAGGATAAGATTTCCTCTGTGGAATCATAGAATCATACAATGGTTCGAGTTGGAAGGGACCTTAAAGATCATAGAGTTCCAACCCCCCTGCCATGGGCAGGGACACCTCCGCTAGAGCAGGTTGCTCAAAGCCCCATCCAGCCTGGCCTTGAACACCTCCAGGGATGGGCATCCACAGCTTCCCTGGGCAACCTGTTCCAGTGCCTCGCCACCCTCACAGTAAAGAATTTCCTCCTAATATCTAATCTAAATCTCCCCTCTTCCAATTTAAAACCATTACCCCTTGTCCTGTCACTACATTTCCTGACAAAGAGTCCCTCTCCAGCCCTCCTGTAGGCAAGCATACATTCCTGGCATACTGGGAAGCCTCCAGTGAAGGCAAGGAAGTTTTAAATTTAGACAGGGACTTTGATGTCCTTTTTCCAGCAATGAAAAAAATGTAGTGACAAAACCGATTCATGGGGTAGCAGGGTAATATGTTTTACCATGTGAAGAAAGTGAGGAAAAAGTTGAATACTCACGTTAAAAGGTATATATAGTGTTTCCCTTTTGTGTAGCAGAGTCAGAATTTAACAGTCACATCAAATTGAATTTTACCAGTGTCATTTATGTTGCAATGAATGGCACTGTCCCTTCCTGGGCTGAGGTACCGCTGGGCCATGAGCCTTCAGACAAGGGAGCAGTATCTACATGATGTATAAGCATCATATTACGTTGTTCTCTTTCACTAAATGTTCCACAGCATTAGTTTATTTTTCCAGAATATGCCATATTTTTTTTCTCCAAATTCTTAAACTCTCCATTTTTTCCCCCTTAACACTAGCCATAAATCCTGATGTAGTAATGGGACCTTTTTCTTGGGTTACGATGATCTCTCCTTTCTAAATAACCGGAAAAGACACCATTAAGATGGCTTCCATAATTTTCTATCTTATTAAGTATAATCAGATTCTTTAGTTTTATTTCCCCCTCTTAATATTTATTTCCTTTCCTCTGGTTTGTTTTTGTATGTCTTCTAGGGAGGATTGGGTTTTACGAAATTATTTTCAATAAACTACTTAGGAAACTCTTCAGACAGTTCAAGCAATGAAACTGATGGCAATAACTGCATGAGTCAAATTTTACTTCAAAGCAGTTTTTGAAACCACACTGTGTATTTCTGATCTGTTTTTTTTTCCTAAAAAATGGAAAACAAATGACTTGAATGTAAATTAAAAATAGCAAACTGTATGACAGTAATGGTCAAAATCTAGACCACAGAATTACTGTTTCTTTCAGATCTATTGTCTTCCCAGATTTAGAAAGAAAAGTTCCTTCTTCTCCATCGAAATTGGAACTGCCAGTAGAACATCTAGAAAACTTAATATATTAAATTTTTCATTCACCTGTCTCAAGGTGTTTATCATCTGAAAACGGATTTCTGTTCAGAAAAAAGAACCATACTGTAAAAAGCGTTAAGTTCTCTGATTTTCTATTTTTGCATGCAACAGAAAGAGGTTTAATATTGACCAGGCTGCTGGGTTTCCTTCCTTATAAAAATATGCATCAAATAGCAGCCTATTTTGGGAGTCTGGATGCTGAATGTCTTCTTAAAATACTGGAAACCCCAAAGTACAAAAATGTTGCAGTATGGCCATACCAATATTTGGACATCACAAAACCAACCTATGTCCATGTCTCAGATACAGTAAACTGAAGAGGCAGAAGTTTCTGTTTGGTGCTGCCAGAAGCTCAGGAGGTTCTTCTCTAATTCATCATCCTGGAGGCCAGCGCAGATTTTCCTGTTCATTGCAGGGAAACAGTCCTGTTCTTAGCCAGTCATGGCTGCAACCTGTCTCTCAGATCCTGAAAACATGGAGGCGCCTGCTTTGAGCTAGGAGAGGTTGCTCAAAAACCATCACCGGCACTGCTAGCTAAACCCCACATTCTAGGACTGGGGTGAGCTCCTTGAGATCTCTTCAGTTTGGTCAGGTCTGAAGACTGGCAAATGACCTGTTTCACATTTCCCAGGAATTTCATCAGCATTTCCAGGTGTGTGAGGTTTAACTGAAACCTCTGAACTCCTCACAGCTAGTTTCTCTTTCTCCAGCTGAATTATGGAGACTTTCAAGTTCACAAAAATGGAAAATTTCTCCTGGAGAAGAAAAATTCTGGGTGGATTTCTGGCTGAACATATGAAAATCGTGAAAAGTGCTTTCAAGCCACAAAAGGCAGCTTCCTTACTGCAGGAAGTCTATACCTGCATTGCAGCCTCGTTGTTAGCTGCTGGGTGGCTGAGAGAGCTGCCTGTTAGCTGGCAGCAGCCTAACTGCTATAGCACAAAGCTGCTGAGCCAGAATTCTTCCCTTAAGAAACAAAGCGCGCTGCAATACTTAAGAAAGTTTAAAAATACATTTTCCTGGGTTTTGTGGTTGACTTTGGGTACAGGAAACATTCTAGCAATGCTTTGTAAGTACTCCTTCCCTTTCCCTTATTCCTATCCTCAACATCCTCAACAAAACCAGCCTGTTTTACGGGTTCAAAGCCATTTCACTGCCAGCTGAAAACACAGGCATTGCTTACACTGATCATCAAAATACCTATTATTGTACCTGAGATCTCAGCTTGTCAAGTGAACATTAATCTGGTTAATTTTCCACCATGTATATGCTCACAAAAAGCAGAACTCTGCTAGTCCTTCATGCAAATAAGATTATGTACATAGGACACATTGTTAGTATTATCACCGGGAGCATACAGTGCATTCACATATGGCTGTTTTAATGTGTTTCTGGTGTATCATATCTTTTTATAGACATGGTTGCTGAATTTAAAAGACAGCTATTTTTCTTAGCTTGCTTAAAACCAAACCTAAAGCTTGGAAATATAGTTACCATTTCTGGGTACATGTTTATGGAACAAATACAAATTCTTTTAGGGCGCGTTACTTGACATTCTGCAGATGAAAATGAGCCTGGTCACTTCATGTTTTCAGCTGACTGGACACAAATCTTTGAAGATGCAGAAGCTACATAACAATATTTAAGATGACATTGTGCTTGAGGTGGCAAGCTCTGCTCAAGCACACCACCACAGTATTTGGAAAGCTTGCAAGGTTTATTAACCTGAGCACTGCACCATGTAAAATGTGGCTCCGCCATTTGTGATTTCGCTCTAAGCACATCCAGACATGAGACACCCTGGGTAGCTACATTTTGAAATACAGTTGTGAACACAAAATACTCAGCTGGGAGGAAGGCATAAACAAGTAAACTACAATTCAAGTTGTCTCCTCAGTTTGTACAGTCAACTGACTTCAGTGAACGAGGAGTAGAATGAAGCTGCAGAGCCTGAACCTGCGCCCTCCTTCTGGAGCACAGTCAAATGCTGCAGCGACCACCACCAAACAGGGCTGAAGATATATTTTGGAACTTTTTAGATGCTCACCCTAAATAAGACACAACATTGAGGCAGATCTGCATAAACCTCTTCCTTGGAAGTAATCAATCCCAGAAGATTAAAAGAGCTTTTCAAGATTTATAAGTCATTTTTTTTTTTTTTCCAGAACACAAACTAGAACATACTTTGAAATCCAAGAAAACTCAAAGTGGAAGCCGAGGACAGAAGAGAACTTGAGGATCTTCCAACTCCTGAGTGTCGTAACAGAGCCGGCCTCCACATCCAATCTTGGTTTCAAACTAACAATTTGGTGACTTTCTGAGTCACCACATCTCCCTCTCTCAAACCTTATGAAAAGGTGGGGTTTTTCTCACCTCCCATTTGGCTGTGGTTTTGATGCTGCTCTCCTTAGGAGTCACCCATCCATGTTTGCTGTGCTGTTTCCTTGCTGGCTCTGGCTCTTCAATTTTTCCTTCTGTCGGCCCTGTCCTTCACCTGGGAATCCTCCTTCCTCTGGACATGTCCAAGTGTTTCTGGAGAAGATGGCATCTTCAGGAGTAAGAGGAGGACTCAGCGTGCTGCAGCCAGGATGAGGCAAGAAGACTTCCCTTCTTCTGATCTGCCATGCACTTTTGAAAGAAGCTAAAACAGATGAACTTCACACTCCCCGTATCCCCTAAAAATCCCCCAAATCTTATCATAATGTGCCTTTAAATTAAAAATAAAAAAAAAAAAATTAAAAAGGCTGCCATCTGAGATATAGAAATACACCAAAGCTTAATGTAGCTGAGCAAATGTGCCATTACAGTACAGACTGGTACATCTAAGAGCTTCCTTCTCAGCTGGAGCACAGAACAAATGGAGTGAATAGGCAGACTGTAAAAGCAAAAGATAACACCCTTCCAAGCATCATTACATTCCTCCTTTCCCCCCATACATACGCACTCTAAAGCAGTGTTTCCTGGGCTATTCTCATGTCAGCCCCTGGTGCAGAGGGCATTGCGATTTGTGCCACATTCAGCATTTTGGTGGTGTCTTCTCAGCATTTTGACACATCAGTACCCCACTGAGTGCTCTGCTCATGCAACCTGTGAGCAAGTCCTGGGTCATAGCACTGGGACAAGTCACCTACATCGAGTGCTACAGCTCTGAGCCTCAGCCCAAGGCAAACAAAAAAATAAAACCTTCAAATCTATCAGAAACCATAACAGCTTTACCAAATTTAAGGACATGGTCTTAAGCAGTATTCCGCAAACAGAAGAGAGCTCAACTGTTTAACAGCTGTATTTGGGAAAACCTTTTTGGTAAACTGTGGGAGACTGTGGAGACTGTGTCCAAGAAGAGATTGAGGTCCTGTTTCACACATCCAGGTGCTTTTGTCCATCTTTATTCTGACCAAAGCAAAGCCATCCAGGAGACTGAAAATCATATACCTGCATCAGTGCAGAAGTGGACCTGGACTGTTCCTTGCCGGTGTAAGCAGACCCTGAGGGGCAGGATTAAATACCACAAGTGCAGCACTGAGCAGGTATCCACACACAGAGATCTTCCTGGCCTCAGGTCCAGGTCTGCCGCTGGCCCCAGATACCAACCAAGTAAAACCACCATTGCCTGCTCCTTGTCGGTCACACCCGAGGAGAATTTGGCTTGTTTAATCTAGAATAACAAAGGCCAAGAGAACATTTGTCTTCTAAATATACCAACTATGTAAACATTGGGGACAAACATCTGTTTAGGTTTAAAATTAACTTTTGATTGGAGACATAGGTTGAGTTCAGATAAACTTGGGTATGGACATGTGAACTGTGAGGGTCTGAACCAACCTTTTGGTGGGAATTGCAGGTGGCTGTGGAGGGCAAGGCGAGAGAGGACAAGAGGAGGAGAAGGCTATAGTAAAGTTATTTTTTTACAGACTGAAGTTAGGGGTGAATCAAGAGCTGTGAAGGAAACCAAAACAACCCAAACCAACCAAAAAACCAAGAAGAAAGCAAAAAAATGGTAATGGTTAAGGCAACAGATCAACCTGTTAACTGTTTACAGTCTGCCTGTGGTAATCAATAGATACATTTTGCTGGGATTAGACGGCTAAAGTCAGAGAGACACAAACAGTGAATGTATAAAGAAAGTCAGCCTGCAGGAGAGTGTGAAGTGCCAATGGCTGTTCAGGAAACAAGTTACTCAGATGCTGTTGCCACTTGGAAAAAAATAAAACTTGTTCGGCTAAGAGGTGAAGGTGGTGTTTTCCGTATGTACATGCTGGTACCAACTATTTCACTAGTCTAAAATCCTGGCTTCCTCAGGGCATTTAGGGCTTCACTGCCTTGAAAATTTTCAGTGGTTAGTTTGTAAATACCTGATCTGTGTGGGGGTTTGTGTTTTGGCTTTGGTTTTTGTTTGTTTGTTTTTGGTTTGGTTTTTTTTTTTTTTTTTTTTGAGGGGAAAGCTTGAATTTCATTGAGTAAAGGAAAGAAATCAGAGAGCAACAGCGCAGCTATCCTATTAGCTCTGACAACCTGGTTCTTCTGTACAGTTTTGTAAAGCGCTTAGGAAAATTACTGTCTCTCCCCCAGGACACATGATGTTCACAGGGAAAGAAATTCAGTGGGGATAAAAGCGGCGAAGGGATTGCTGTTGCTGTTGCATTAGGGCTTTACTTGTTTCGGACTTATTATTGCTAGTGGTGATGAGTTCTGGGGTTTACTGCTCGGGTTTTCTTCTTTTGATTGGGTTCCTAATGTAGCTCCAGCTAAGGAGCAGCAGCCTTTCCCATTGCTCACTGGAAGCCAGTTGCTCTTTCCAGAGGTGTGTCTAAAAGTGAAATCAAAAGTGCAGATTGAGAAAAACTGATTTATGCTGCAATCTATCATTGTGCTGCTTGATTTCAGAGGAAATCTGCCTTTACTGACAAGACAGCTAGACCATCCTCATGCAGAGGCTGTGGATGTTTGGAAGTGGGTGGATGCACTTAGTATGGGCATGTGGATCATTTTATGCCAGATACTGTACTTTTTGAAGTAGCCTCAAGATGATTATTGACATCACTGGACCAACACAGCAACAAACCTGTCAAGAATCTGGGGAAAATCATGGGAGATGCTTTGCACTGTAGACTGAGAAAAGTGACCCATGAGAGTGCTGGTGGGATCTGTCTGAAAGAATAGAGAAGGAAAGATGGGGCTAGTACGCCAACAAACTTGGAGGCATTTTTTTGGTTTTGGCCAGATGGTTTGACGGTTTGTAGTATGTCTGTGAAAGATGAAGTGCTTGGCAAGGTGCTGCTGACCTCTTACAAGTCCCTCCAAAAAGGAACAAGAGAGTTATCTTCACAGGTGCTAAAGGCCACCAGTGCACCCCAATAATCCACCTTCAGCAGGGACAGAGATCCTCAGTGAAAATTAGCTGTATTTGGCTTTTCTGTGCTGGGAAGAGGAACACTCTGTCAGTCCTGCTGACTTCTGCAGTTAACCCAGTGCTTACTAAATGATAGTGGGTTTTTTCCTGAAATATATTGCCATTATGTCTGTCTGTGATAAGAAATATTACTGTTGACAGGTTAGATGCTCCTCTCTGATCCTCTATATAGATCTGATATTGAACCACCAGGTTCTGAAGGTGAGTTGCTTAGATATTACAGTGGTAAGGAACTTAAATATCTAGAAAGATCCCTGATAAATGATATGCTCTGCAGATAAACCTCTGCCAAATTCTATTCAAATGGCAAAGAGATAATGTGAATATGACTCTAATGAAGGAAGGCTAGAGTTGCCATAATGCATGCAGGTGCAATTGCTCCAAATCTCTCTTAAAATCCATTTTCCTGCCAGTGCTCATTCTTCCTTTAAACAGAAGTTAATACTCTGCTGACATTACTGAACTCCATCATGCTCATTATCTCAGCCTAGCATTTAGATCAGGTTTTTGGAGGTGAAAGACCAATTCATTAACTCTATTGTGTCACTCAATGACTTCCTGTGGAGAGATCATAAGTCAGATGGTGGGTGTCACTGCTGGAAGATAAAAGACAGCTATAAAGTAGGAAGACAACTGGTATAATTCGCAAAAATGAGAAAAAAAAATACTCTATAGCCTTTAATTTCTATTCATAGTTCAGGTTTTAAGTACGTTATTTAGATAACAGTGCATTTGAGGTATTTTTTTAATGAGTTCAGATATGGAATGGAAGAGGTTATTGGTTGGTTATTTCTTTTTTGACTTAAAGAGAAGAAATAATACAGGTACAAATAGCACAGCAATTCCTGTAAAAATGAATTAAAAATGGGGTGATTTAAAGCCAGATGTGTCGAAATGGCCATATATAATAACTTGTCTTGACTTAAAGGAAGAAAAAGAGTGCTTGGAAAATTATCACTTTGTCAAAACAATAATGTTATGAAACTGTTTGAATTTTTGTTAAAGAAAAAAACAGCTGCAAGGAATCAAAATCCACTTATTTGATAAAAACAAAACCAAAATCCCCACAGTGTTTCCTCAGAGTAAAGAAAATGTTTATTTTTAGAACACTTTCTGGGATGAAAGAATTTTTTAAGACTTTTTTTATGGAAAGTAGGTTCCTACTGCTACTGGTTATCGACTGAACATAAAGCTTCTCAGTTTGCACCCGGGAAATAAACAAGCAAAAATACTTTTCATGTTTGTAATTGAGTTTTTCTAAGAACATTTTCAAATATGAGCCTTTTCAAGTGTAATTAACAACTACTTAATGTGAAGGAGCAGTGTCAAATATGGAAAGCCTTTGCCAAAGAGCTTTGCAGCTTCTGCTCAGCTTCCCTCTTCCTGTTGTTCAACAAAACCATGGGAGATGATAGATGTGCAACTTCTTCCTCCCCAAGCATTGTGGGGGGGTGAGGGACTCAATGACAATGATGATGACTTTTAATAATATCAAATATTTGCAGGGCTTCTCTATGCTTCAAAACACAAGGACCAAGAGTCCACTCTTTAAAAGCGTGGGGCAGCAGCTCTACCCGAGAGCCCTTGGCTCCCTCAGGGACTGATGGGGGCATGGGCACCGGCAGCAGCTGCCACGGTGGCTGCTCCGACTGGTTGTTACTGGGTGGTACTGGTTGAGCCTCTTTGTTACTGAAGAGTAAGGCAAGAATCCTTGTAGAACAATGCCAATATTAAAACAATTAAATATGATGTGGTATCTTTTAGTACTTCCAGTAAACACACATCTCCAGTTGATGGGCTGGGATTTCCAGCAGGTAACAGTGCCCAAGAGCTGTGAGCAGGCATGAAAGCAGCATGACTTATCAGTCATGGCATGAAAAGCAAATGTACAACTCTTCTTACTTTCAAGGTCTTGAGCCATCCAAAAGAAAAGCAGCTTGGGAAGCTTAGATCTTCTTCAGTTTCAGATCTACTCACACCCTCTTATCCCCATACACCTTGTTTTTTCCTGTTGACTCCTTCATTAACCAAAAAAAGGAGTGCAGTTCCAAAGCTATCGATGAAAGAAGAAATAAGTTTTCCTTTCTCCTAGCTGGTTTGGAAACAGCTACCTTCCCTTCCTCAGCCTGCCCCCACATCAGCTAACTCTCTCTAATGCTAAGCTATTATTATCTTCAGTGAGAATCCCCTTCTCAGCAACTTTAAAGATGAAAGGGAATGCAGAAAAAAGAAATTCTAAGGTGGTATCAATCTCTCTATTATTCATATAGTTATTTATTGACAAATTTGGTTCCTCATACTGTCTTATCTGGCAGCACCCTTTGCCCTATGTTTCAGCTGGATTGAGGAACTCTTCACAAAACCCTTCATCACTTTTCATCCATTTTATTTCTTCTGTCCCCCCTCCCTGCACTCTGCAATTGTGGGCTGTGCTCACTTGCAATATTTTCTGCTGTTAACAGAGTGGTTGACTTTTTTTGCATCAAGTAGCAACTCCATAATTGGAGACCTAAGAGTCACTTAATATAAAGATCACTGAGAATCATAAACCATTTTCTTCTTGACCTTTTCCACCAAAACGTTAGCTTCTGAGTCATCCTGCTTTGAAGCTACAAAAGCACTACATATTGTCTTGTTGATTTCTGACTTCAAGCAATCCTTTTCTTCTATTTCCTCTATTTTTAGCATCTGAAGGTTGAAATTTTACAATATGCTATTGCTCTTTTATTATTTTTTTTCAGGAACAAATGTCAGCACATCAAAAGCTCACTGCTTTTAGTGTGTGTCACTTGAGATCATTGGAAAAAAAATACTCTGTAAGTCTCCTTATTGAATCATAAACCGTGGGTGCTACTAAGAATACTTCTCAAAAAAGTTCTAGGATCAGTCATTTGAGCATCACTTTGCTGACATGCAAAATCCATAAAAACCCTCAACACTGAAGAGGTGGACTAAAAATGAACATTATCCCAAAGGTGGAGGTATATGCAATCAAAACATTGCTCTTGTATGTAGATTTTGTGTTTTGTTATATAGATTATGCTTTTTTCTATCAATTATACAGTATTTTTAATGAAAACAACTGTACACATTGCTATACACATACACTTGAGTTGCTCACCTCCTCTCTCTCTCTGTTTAGATGCCAGTCTTAAAACTTCTAGACCTGAAATGCTTTCTGAAGCAGTCCAGTCCTCTCAGACAACCATACAACAGTTGTTTGTGAGGAAAACAGCTTTTAATTTCCAGGAAAACGGTTCGTACCATCTTTGTGATCTTTGGTTAGCAGGGAGAGGGGGACATGGAGTCACTGCAGACACATTTGGCAAACACAGGCAAAGGCCACGGTGTCTGCCTTTGGTGTGCTGCCACGTAAATTCACCTTCAGCACATGCAGACAGCTAACTCATGGTCATATAGCTATGGCTGTGGATAAGGTCAGTCTCCTCATAGATATACAGCTGCAACTCATATATAGCCCGCAACAGCAAGTATACATTAAAGAATTAGAAGGACCCTTATTTTTCCATGATGAATCAATAATTCCCTGTCCTGACACCTGGCCAAAGGTGTTCACTGAGGTGTGTTCAGAGGCACTCCCTGAATTTAATGAACATCAGGGAGGGGTGCGGTAAGCAGAAAGACTTTGACATATTTAGCAGGAACAGCCAGTACAGATCTTGCAGAACTTTGTTCAGTTTGCCATTCATCAAGTGTGTGTCTAATGCAATGAAGAAACTGAATATATTAAACATTTAGAACCGGGCTGCTAAATTGCCACCTAGTGGTCTTGTTACAAAGTGAATCTCTCCAGCATGCTGTTTTGGGTCAAAAAATACCAGTGTGCTTTTTGTATTTTTGTCAGGGCCTTAGTATCGGTGCTCACTGGCCCTTGCTGGGGGGTGAGAGTGGATGAACAGTGGTCAGAGTGGAGGGATGGGGGTCAGAGTGGAGGGGCAGCAGAGCACAGTTTCCGAGCCAATGCAAGACGGGACTGTTGGGACTGCTGGGGTGCCCGGAGTAGCTTGTGCAAGACACCAAAAAAAGGGAATTCCTAGGCCAATCAGCCAGCCTGTGCACAGGGTGAAAATATGCTGCCAGGTAGGAGCCTTAGCCCACTATCTCTACTACTTGTTTACTTTTGCTTTTTAACAAACAAAAAAAAAGGTAAATATTTTTATATAAAGGGAAAGAAAAGGTTTTCTGACTGCTGGTAAATGAGTAAAAAGTTAGGATTTTTGTCCTTCCAAGGCTCAACCAGCTCCAGTACAGGAAGCATTTTGCTCTGCTGGGGTATTCTCCCACCTTATAGTCTCACCCTGCCTGAACCATACGTTCATCAGGATGTGCTGTTTACACAGAGCCAAGCAGATGGGCAACAACCAAGGAGCACAAGTGGAACAATAAGTTTTGCAGTTCTGCTTTGGTGATCGGTCACATAGGTCTGCCCTGAAGCTACTACGAGAGACTAAAAATAATTTTCAATATGATGAGCTGCATAAGCAAAGTCTTTAGGGATTAATAGCATCCTCAATCATCTTACCAATAATCAGGTTGGGGTGCACTGGACTGCGTGCTGACAAAGGTGATGCTCACAGGAGGTGGAGGCAGAAGAGGCCTCGTGTTGGGAAGCAGTCCTGGAGCGGGGGCTGCAGGCTACATCTCTGGGAGGATGCATCAGTTGTTTCAGAGATAAGTCAGAGATAAGTCAGTCCATGGCAGCAGAATCCAAATGATTCATCTTCCTCCTCCATCCTGTCATCTGCTGGGACCTAGTGCAGTTGGTGGAGGAAGAAGAAACATCAGCCCTGGGAGACAGAACCCATCTTGCACCTTCAGTGGGGTTCCGGGTAGTTTAAGGTGTCACATGAGTATGGCATTGGTCCAAGGATGCTGCATAACCCAAAACCTTAAGCCTGGCCAAAACACATCCCCTTGCAGATACTGGATATTTGTATTTCTCATGTTTCCTGTCCTCTCATGATGAACTGAAAGCCCTGTCAGCGAGGGTCATTACTTCCCACAGAATATGCAGTGGGGCAGGTCAAGAAAACTAGCCGTGGAAGAGAAAACAAACAGGGCTGGGGCAAGGGACAGGACTTGGGTAGCAACAAAAATGTTAAATTGGTGTCAGGAATTTAATCTTCCTACACTCTAGGTTTTGTGACTAAAGTACAGCTCACCATATTTAGTACCATATATGGCTCTGTTTTTTCCTTTCATATAACTTTCTGCCTAGTTGACCTAAATCTGTTTTAAGATAATGTCTGATTTTTATTTGTGGATGTTTCCTCGCCTCTTTTTGTTTTGCACATCACCTATAATTCTCTTAATTTGTTTCACGTTGTACTTTATTCTTGTTCAGGATTGATTCAGTTAAATTTGCACCTTGTTGCTCTTTGTTTTACATATTTGATTTCCACACAGTTTTGTTTTAAACAAGTATTCACTGTTTCACTACTGTCTGACCTCACTCCATTAACTTAATCAGATTTTATGTCAATGAAGTCCTCTGTAGAGTGAACAGCTATCTTTAAACCGATTTACTTTTTTTTTTTTTTTTTTTTGGAAGACAACAGCTTCCCTTTTTTTAGATATCATGGAAGTACAGTAATAGAGGAAGCTGTAAACACATTCTGCAAACTGATGTGCCACTAATCCAAAGTACTGAGCATAATAAAAAGGCATGCAATTGAAAGTCAGTTTACTCCTTAATGTACTCTAGGTGATTTGAAGGAGTATACAATAACAGGTGAAAGGTAATCAATACAAGACTGTCTGAGAAACTGCAGGTTTAACCGCATACCTGTTGTCAATAAAATTACTCAGGGACAGAATGCTCTATAAATGCAACCAGCTTTTTCAAAAAATAAATGACTCGCTCCAAACTCCAGAAGTTGATAAGCCACAAAATCCCATCTACATGGCAATCACTCATTTGAACTGTAGTGTGTGGCGTAAGTTTCCATTTTCCTTAGCATTTCTTAAGCTGGTCTCTTCTTTAGGGTTGATTAGGGTTGGCTTTGACTATGGCATTTACCATAGAGTCAGTCTGTCAGTGTTCTGCTACCCCAGTAGCTTCCTGATTTTTCAGATCCTGTTCAGATTGCTATGCCAAATGGCATCCACATAACACCGGAAGACATGCTTTCCACTTCTGGGGCCTCATGCCTGCAGTAGATAATATTGAATGCCTTCAAATACATCTCTGGATACCTTCTGCTGCCATTTCCAGGTAGGAAGTCCTAGATACTCCTGTCTTCATCCTCATAAGTAGCCAAAGATAATGGTTTGAGATCACATTAGATGGGTCACTCATTGCACCTGATGTTTACAACATACTTACGTTTACAAAACCACCACACGCTTCCAGTAGGAAGAAAGCACAGTCCAGTGTTACTGTGCTGGCCTCGAATAACAGAACTTAGCTGCCACGTGTAAAGAGCATGTGGGAGCTTGAGGGTGGTAAGAACTTATTTGCATTGGCTCTGAAATGGTATAATGGTATACTGTATCGGTCTTGTCTTCATCTTATATGGCTATGCAGTTTTTACTCAGTTCAGAGCAGTCAGAATGAACTTGTGCTCCCCAAAATACAAAACTGGCTGTTGTACATGAGGATGTGTTGTGCGGGACAAGATATCTACACTAACTACTCTGGCAGAGAGCTGCCTTAAGACTTGCAAATATTGAAGTATAGTCAGGCACTTAAAATTGAGCCATAGCTTTCTTGGCCAATTAGGACATCTCAGGTTAATTGCCAAAACAGGGCTTTCACAGGAATTTATTTCAGAGATCTTAAAGACACGAATATGGTACTCACAGTAACAGGACAGTCGAGATTGAAAATAAGATTGTTTTTTGAATGTATAAAGTGTTTTCAGTCAAAGGGACATAAAAGTTGAAGTAACTGGAAATTGGGGGATTCTTGATCATTTTCAATAAAAATTGTGTGTGGATGAAATAAGTTTGACCCTCTATAAGCAAGAGTTACTTTTATTTATTCATTTTTTATTTTCACTTTGTGTGTGTGTGTGTCACCTCCAGGAATAAAAACAGCTGGGGATACTGAAATCACTTCCCTTCTGCCTTTCTTTATATGGAGCTGGTATTTATAATGAGCCTCCAGTCAGCTCTGTCATGTTAAAATGAACTTTCTGAATTATTGTTGTTCGCCTGATTTCACAATCAGCCCTTTGCAACCCACAACACTGTCACTAACAATCTAACCAAAGGCAAAAATTTCTTTAATGTCTAGATCAGTTTATGTTGGATAATCCCAATACCTTTCAGCAGCAGTAGCATTTAAATACAACTGGAGTGGAACAAACCAGAATGTCTGAATTTTCAAAAAGCCTTATCTATCAGTTCTTCTTTCTCTCCTGCTGGAATCCTGTAAGTAATAAGTGCTATAGGCTTTTTTTTTTCCCCTTTTCTTTCTATGTCTTGCTAAAACTGTGTGTCTTGTCTTGGGTGTAAAGTTTAGCAAGTTTTAAGACTTTGTCTTGAGTCTTTGACACAGGAAAGTGACTTGTTAGAAAGCGAGTAGATTTATAAAGCTATACATAAATTATATGTTCAAAAATTTGGGTCAAAAAATTTATCAATGTATCTGTTGTCCTTTCAATATGGATAGAGCGTACAAACTCTTGTCTTTTGGAACATCACAGGAATAAAACGGCTAGAAAGAGTATCTTTACTTGTAGCTTGAAGTAGCATTTCCAGTTACCACTTCATATACATCTTTCTTTACTTTTCCATGAGCATCTCTACTTACTGATTTTCAAAGAAAGACAGTATCAGGTAGATGGGATTGGAGCAGGGGAGCAGAGGTTGCCTATGGCATTCTCCATTCATCATCTTTTTAATCGTCTTTTCATCTCCTCTCCTACAAAAATGAAAACCTTCACAAGATACTAGCTACGGAACTCTTTTTCCCATATGTATATCTGTTGGGGTAAAATAAAATATTTCCACTGTCTTGTTCCAATAACTATGCTAAAAAAAAGATGGATACAGATTCACAGCAGTTCTTTTTAAGAAAATGTATATGGATATACAAAGCATTAATAAGGTTTAAAAAATAAAAAAATAAAAATAATTCTTATCACTGGCAGCAACAGTTCAGCTGCTAGGGTCCAGGTTGAGATGAGCTTTGAAAAAATGCTAGAGATAGGCCACCAATGCATATTACCTGGATAAATCCTTTGTAATCTAGTCCCCTTTATGCAATAATGATACACAGGCCTAAATTCTGAATAAGACGTGATTTCTTTCTAGTTCTGTGATGGTGCAATTCAGGCTACAACCTGACTTTAATTCTGCCGCAGCACTGGCAGGAGTTTACCTGTTCCAAGGGCAGTACGGCTCACCCGTGGCAGGGCTACCGGAGCTTTGTACCTCTTTGAAGCAGCTCTGAATAAAACCTTAACCGCTTGCCAAAAGAACTATCAAAACTGTACATAGCTAGAATAGCTCAATCACTGAGCTATAAATCTATAAAAGCGAAGACAGGATGCACTCCCAAGTGTTAATTCCCACTTTTTCCAGTACTTTAATTTGACATAAAACACGTGTACCAGCAGAGGGCATTACATGCCTCAATAAAATACAGATTGATAAACAATTTGAAAGGAAGAGGAAATTCTTCTTCTAGCATTCCTAGGATATTGGACATTTTATATAACTAATCAAAAGCTTAATACAAACTGGAATATCCCAAGGACAGGGTCTATCACATATTTCTCAATCGCTTACTCATTCCAGTAGCTCTTTTACTGGGAAAAACAGTAAATTAGTTCTCACTTATAAACAAAGGATGAAATTAAATTATTGGAACTGAAAACATATTTTTCCTTCTAAACAGATGAATCTGAGGAAAAAGTAAGAAAAGCATGTTTATTTTTAACCTATTTATTGCATAGTTTTTGTTTTCATTTCTCTTACTGCTTAGCTAACACACTGCAGCCTTTTTCTAGTTAGTAAGCCACGTGTTTATGTGGATTTTGCTTTACTAGCATCAAGTAATACTGAATTCCATCAGCTGAGAACCCATCCTTTTGGATATCATCAGTTACAGAAATATGGCACAGCTGGGAGTACATTTGTCATTTAAAATTTATGTTAGAAAAAAAATAAAATCTTGCTTCCATTTTACAAGTCTGCAATTTTGTATAAGGATCCTGAACATTTTTTTTCCATCTCAAAGAGCTTAACATGTAGACAGCCTCTACACTTATATTGATAGCCTCTAAATTTATATTGATAAATTGTAATTTTCTATAAAACAATGAAAATGAACCCAGTCACTAGAACTGAAAGATGACTGAGGAAAACACAAAGCTAAAAGCATTTGTCATAGTTCTGTGCAGCTTTTCATTGCAATTACCTTAATGTTTGCACTTAATTTTTTTTCAAAGTCTGAGGGTTTTACCAGCACTTGTAAAGATCCATTGATTTCACACATGAAAACAACTTTACTGTCTTGAGATCTGAAAACAAGTTATCTCACAAACATTCTTCTACCAAGTAATACCTTGCTTCTTTGTAATACTGTTGTATTTCTGCTCTTCAGGTAGAAGTAGGGTCTTTAGGGAAAGCAATGCAACACCAGAACTCACATACTAATGTATCAATGCATAATTAGGTGTTACCAGATAATTTAACATACACTTCTTCACTGTAAAATACGAATAATTTTCTAGAATGCCCTTTTAAAAAAAAAAAAAAAAAGCAATGAGAGTAAAGAATCTTTTTTAATTCAACCTAGTAGGCAAAATTTGGAAACATCTGTATTTCTGAAACACATTAAAACCAAAGCTTACTGAATAAACTACATAAAAGAATACATTTCTTTTAAGAAAAATACTTAATTATCATTGCAGTTGTTGATTAAATTTTGTTACGTAAGAAAAGAAAAATCTACAATGTAGGTAAGTCATCAATGAATGAAAAGTAATTTCTTCGGTGGAACACTTCTTTTTACACAAGGAAGCAAAGGATATAGCAGCCAATTATCTTTTTATTATACAAAGCATTCCAGCTCTTCAAGTTTGTAGATGAGTGTGTAACTTTAGATCTTAGAATGCAAACATAACATAATAATTATTTGTTTGTTTACATGGCAAGGATGTGCAGTGACTTAGGTCTATTGCTTGGATATCACAACTCCATTGGGTAATTTTCCAGGTGATTTACAGAACATCATTACTAAGTAGGACGCGCTCACTTGCCTGCTCATCCAGTGCTGTTTTGCTTCCTTACTTGAACACTGGCACAGCAAATAAATAGCTTATAATAATGTGCATATCAGAAATCCAACATTTGGAAGTACAATCTTTGCATTTAAGTCCAGACCTAAAATTAAAATACTATTTCCTTCTGCTTCAGTAAACCAAAGGAAAAATGTCTTTCCAATGACAGGATAAACGCCCAGAGACATCTACACAAATGACACACTAACACTTTGCATATGTTTTCCTTCTGTTTGTTTCAGAACTCAACAAAACACTTCATTGGTTGAAGCTGGTCTTTGTCCAGCTAAGCCTAAAATGGTCTTAACTTTCAGCATCATCTAGGCTGCTCTACAGACAAGGACTGTGCTAGGAAGCAAAGGCTAATTGGCCTTGAAAGCAGCTGTCTTGACAAGTAAAATATATATTCATGAAAAACTATGGGACAGTATTAATTTAAACTCAAAGACTATTAACTTAGACTCGAATATGGCCAGTATTTGAGATGTAAAACTCTCTAACACAAACAAAAAAGTGCTTCAAGTTTCAGCAGACTGAAGTTTAGTGACTTCTATCCACAAAGCCTGTAAGTCAGTGAAGTAGAACTCAGCCCAAAGCCTGTTTCTGGATACGGGCCCTGCAGTCCCATGCTTATGCTACGGTAAAAGCTTATGAAGGTGCTCTGAAATTTGAGCTATCGAAGTCAAGAAGACCGCTCTCTGGGTTAAAAAAAAAACAATCCACATTTGTGCTTCATGATGGAAGGAAGAGGTGGCAGGAAGCCTTACAAATACCTTACATTTCCTACTGCTTTTTTTGACTCTTTTATTTTTTGAAGACAACTACATATCACAAACACAGTGCAATATGCAAATAATAATGCAGTTGGCATGCAAAGAGGTTAATTTGCCTTATGTCAGCTTCTTAACTAAAAACTTCTGCAGAAATTACACAGAAAGGCTAAGTATGTATGTGGGAAATTTTCATCCATATCTTAAGCAGTAATAAACTTACTGAAAAGTTATGCTCTCTAGAAAGAGGTTGGCTTTCAACAAATATTTTGAATAGTTATTGTTACCACATCACTATTAGATCTATGATTTATGGGGGAAGGGAGGGAGAAGGCTGCCTTTTTTTTTTTTGCTTTTAACAACATTTTTTTCTTTTTGATAGACAATTCATAGAAGGGAGTTGCTAGGAGTCATCCCAGGTTATAGAAAAGTCTGGGCAAAAGAGAAATTTAGCCTAACCCACATGGAGAAAAATATGCTGCCATTACTACTGGTGCCAAGATTAGGAACTGCAGGTCAATGGCAGCAGCTGGAGGGAGTCTGAAAAGGAGGTGAGAGGATAGGAGTCACTAGCATGATCAAGGGAGAGATGCCTCTGCATCAACTTGTAAACAAGCACTTTAATCATGTTTGCTACTTTGTGAGCATTTGAACAACTCAGACAGAGATATGAAAGATGCTTTTACCTCCCTTCTCTTTTATGCAGGTCCTGGATGGCTTCAAGCAAACACTTCCCATCTGAATAATGAGGATAAGAATAATAACATTTCTCTATATCCAAGGGCTGATTGCAAGAATAAATTAGATGCTCAGATGTTATAGTAATGCATCCCAGTAAGTTAAAAAGAATCTTCAAAATAAAATAATTGCATTTACATTATTTTTTAGATAACTACAATTCAAAAATCTCTTTTTGGCAATCATAAGCTGTTAGTATGTAAGCAAGGAATTTCTGGATGGTTAACCCCAGAAATGTGAAGCACAGTTATTGGGAAATACTTCAGCTAGCTGACAGCAGAATAGACAAAAAAAGAGACTATTAAATTATTAAATGACCTACACTACAGCTTCTTGTATGCAGTTTTGCAGCTGGAGATGAAGTGACTGCTAGGATGCTTAGTTTGGTCTCCTCAAAATGTCTACAGTGAGACTCTGGTTTGAAAAGTGATTATGTAAAAATAGCACTTCCTACTCAGCAGATCTGTTCTGGTGTACTTTAGCGGGGAGAGGGGAAAAAAATAATCACTGCATGTCTTTGTTGCTGAGCCACCATATCTCTGGGGGAAGAAACTGCATTATACTCCAGTTTATGCAACTTCATCAAAATCACCAATTTAAAGCTATAGTGTACCTAAGCAAAACCCATCATTTCAAAATTGTGCCCTTTGAAATCAGACCTGCACAACCTCATTACCCTCAGCTGAATGGAAATGAATGAAATGAAAGGAAATAAACCCTTCAGACTGAAAAATCATGACTGGATTTCCTCCAGCTTCCTATCATCACCCAAACTAATCAAGCTATTTCTCCCCCAGGTGGATACTGAAAAGAAAGAGAGAGGTGATGATGATTCTTTTTTTAAATATTTGGCAGGTAATCTCAGAGCATGAAGCCCATATAAGTTTCAAGAGGTTACATGAGGACTACAGAAGGCTAATAGTATGATAACAGCTGCTAGCACAGGGATGTAAGCAATGCAAAATCCAGATTCATGCAGTTTGGACAGCCTGTTGCCAGGACTGTCAGACTCCTGAGTGATGGAGTGGGCTTTGCCACTATCAGCTGCTTCCAAAGGATCAATGTATCACAACAAATGTTCCTCTTTCAGCCTTTCAAAAGAAGTCGTCTTTACCAGTGTGATTTTTTTCCCCAAGAAGAGCAGATGAGGAGGCTCTTGTAAAAAGGGAAAAAAAAAAAGTACAATTCTTAACACTGGAAAATGCATACTTAGGATCTGTCTAGAGATTTGAAAGGATACTTTGATCATTCTTGCCAATTACATACCTGTTAGAGGCAAGTATATTTACATATTTAGTATTCAGCTAATCTCCAAAACCTTCTTTGATCAAACAGACATGCCATTTATCCTCAAACGCTGTGCCAAAATCTCATCTCTAGATAGCCTAATGTGTGAAGTGATGAATTTGTTTTCAAGTCTTTTACAGAATGCCTTCCATTTTTCACTTCAGATTAAAACACCTACCCTTTTAACAAGTGTATTGCCTCTTCTGAACACTATCTTTAAATATAAAAGAAATCATAACAGAATGGTTCCCTTCGGGTTTTGCCTTTTGACATTTCTTTACTTAGGAAACTTCTGAGAAGGAAAACTAACGGCATTATGCTTGCAGACACAATCCTTTTCTAAACGAACAGAAATGTCTACATATTTCTCCTTACCATCTGTGACTCATTCTAGTGTCCCTTACAGACACAGATCTTGAATGACCTTCACTAAGGCCCTGGAGCAGTGGACTTAGAAGCCTGACTAGCCCTTGAGCTGCAAGTTCTGTGTTAGGGCGTCTGTGCTCATTCCAAATGGAAATATTACTTCCTAAGTTCGCAGGAAAGAAACATACAAGTTCTGACAGAAGTCAGTCCAGCCATGGAGGTTTTGCAACAGAATCTGGACTCAGGTCTGTTATGTTAGAGTTAGACATGACAAATCCCAATCAAAAAGCGTCATATTTTTGTGATCAGACTGTGCTCTTACGAAATACCAAGCAATGTCTAAGCTTGCAATTCTTTTCTTCTTCTGTACCAAGCTTTCTCTGAAGTCTCTTAAAAAAAAGTCTTTCCCAAAGCCCACCCAAGAGTGTTTTATTCAACAAAGCGAGAGATGCAAACAAAGCATCACAATTCCTTTACGTATTAAAAATGTGGTATTTGCTTTGAACCTCAGGGTGGGTCTCAGGAGACCTTTCAAGCACGGTCTACATTTTTACCGAGGAAGTACTGGGTACCCCTCTCCTTACAGAACCGGACATTCTAACAACAGAAGGTTAAGAGCTCTGGCAAGTAAGGCATACAGTCAAACAGTCTGATAACTAAACTGTAATATATCTGGAGTCACTGTCAGTAAAGCACTCCTTGAAGTACCATGAAAGAGTTCCTCAGAATAAACCCCACTATTAGAGGTGCAGTAAGATTTTATTTTCAAGTCCTACCAGAATTACTCTCATATTTTTTCAGAATACTCCTTAGCATTGCCACTTTGGGGAGCCAGTGTGCGAGGCTCTGATTGCAGGCAGCTCCAGTCTATCACACCACGGTAGGCTGGGGTCCACCCATAAGTGCTATGCCTCATTAGTGGCATTCAGGAAGGAATACATGAATTTGTACAACTGTTTTCAAGGTGTGAGATGCAACTGTACTGACTTATTTAAGCACAGACCGCAGAGCTTCCTAATCTATGAGATGCAAAATAAACAATGAAAATATTAGAGAGAAACATTTAATACCAAAAAAACGCTCTTTCATAGAGTGTAGCAACCTTTTCATCCTCACCTATCACAAAAGCATTTTTTCTTACTAATGATTAGATCACTACACAGCAGAACTTACTGCAAGAATACAAATAATATTCTTAAGAATTTATACAGACAAAATTAAATAGCCTGCGGCGAGAAGTTTTTTTAGGGTTCTCTTTTGAAATCACTAGATTATTATTATCTTTTTCCCTTTAGTCAGAAGACTCATTTTCTTTGCAAAAATGTTTTTTCTACCTGGGACAAATTTGTAGAAACAGATTTACTGAGAAGACTTCTGACACTTTTCTGGCAACTGGCAGTGATGCCTGGTGAAAGAAGCTAAATTTTGCTGCAGAAGAAATTTGCAAAAACTCATGAAAACAGCTTTTGAACTCATCCAAATGTCATTCCCCTAAAGACAAATCTAACTAGAAATGTCAGGATTGTAATTTTTTACTCACTTCAGGAACCTCGTTTGGTATACTGCCTATACAATTTAATATTAAAAGGGTTTTTTTCACAGAAAAAAAACGCTGACTTTGTGTTGATTCTGATTTTTCTTTTTAAGCTGCCTAAACCGGGTATCTACCATGTAATTTTGTAAGGAGACTGTTTTGCTTCCAGCGATTTCACCTTGAAGTCTCCAAATCTGGTAAGATCTATCAAAGAATGAAAAAAAAAAAAAATGGCAGGTATCCGTGTTTTGCCCAACTCCCCATAATCAGACACAAACAAGTAAAAGAGGGTCCAAAGAAAAGCTAAGAGCTCTGCCCCTGCGTGACATGAATTACAGATCATGCTTCTTCACCTTTTACATGTAAGGCTTGGTACAAAAGCTACCAGAGGACATCACCAGTAATTTGGGCTCTCTACAGTAGCAGGAAACTTGTACCAGAAGCTGGCTATTTCTCCTATATAATGACATTTTTGGTTTTGTTTTGAAAGTCCATGAGAAATTTGCATCCAACAAATCAGCATGACAGAAACTTTAAACCGTGTGTACCTGACAAACCTCATCTGCAGTGTAATGCTTTTTATATCACGCCTTTATAGTTCATCTCCTAAATGAACTTTAGAAGTCTCTCATTTAAATTCTTCATGGTTATAACCTGTTAAAAGGTGCTTCAGATGACAACTTAATAAAGGCTGATCTTGTGAAAACAGAACAGAACAAGATGACAAGAAATTAGAGCACTATTCTTGGTTTTCCTTATTTTTTCTAGTTCTGAGAAATTAATTTAACCTTGCTGTTCTTCATTGTACTCTCTAGAAAATAAGGATAATGATACATGCCTATTCTACAGAGATCTGGGAAGATAATTATCTTTACATTAAAAAGCTATGGGAATGAAAAGTATCATTACTTCACTGTTATTTAATTGTATTAAAAATTATCCTTCAACTTCCATTAAAGTCTTTGGCATTAAATATAACAAGACTGGGCAGAAGTAATGAATGCCATAGTCCTTTACTTTCTCGATGAATAAAGGTGTTTACTTTTATGAATTGATTGACAGATCCAAGTTCTTTTAGAGAAACAGTTTGTTTGAAGGAGGAAGAATCCCTATCAAATTCCTATCACCGGTTTAGTTTAGGTTCTTCCCAGTCATTTCATAGTGTTTTAGGTCTGGGAGCTTTTGAGTTTTGCTAGCATTACAATACTGCTCTAATAATTACACTGTGAAGAAAAATACACTAAAGAAATCAAGCTCTCTGGTGTCGATGTCCCAGATGGGAGGAGAACAACAGTAGGATGCTGACTAAACACAAATCCCTCTGCAGCTTTTTTATAGACTTTCCTCAATACAGTGCTGACATAAATAAGGTGTTTCAAAGATCTTTTATGTTAAATATGAATCTTATTTTAAGACAGATCCAAGGTCCCACTGAAAATTAGTAACAATCAGTGGTGCAACATTATCCCCCTCCTTCCTCTGCGCTAAACAAGGACTGTGTTTCTGAAAGCAACTCTTACAAAATCAGAAGCGTTGTCAGCAGAAAAATTACTACATCAATATCAGAAGGTCAGAAGCTATCCGATCTACTAAAAGGGAGCATTGTGCTACACAAGTGAGATGCAGTAAAAAAACCGTATCACAACAAGATTTTGGATATTACTGACCTTTACAATAACACCACCTTTGGGTGTTATTAACCCCCTGTGACCCTTTCAAAAAAAAAAAAAAAAAAGCGTGCAAGAATAACCCTAAGAATATTTAGAGGGTGCTTAAATAATAACCATCAAGGAAGAAGTTTACCAGAGTTAATTTAATTTTTTTAATTTATATTTACTAAGTTTTTATGGCTTCAGATAAAATGTAGGTATTGAGTAAGCTGGTTTGAAATTTTGTAAATTGGTTATAGCAGCTCAGATTTCCATCCTAGCATGCTGGAAGGTTTACATCATGTCTCACTAAGGCAACAGCTGGCCAGCTGGCATTATTCAAACACTGGGTCTTTACCTTCCCGTGTTTCCATGTCTTTTCTGTGAAATAAAGAGCATATTTAATCCTCTAACTATAAATGTCTTCAGACACTACAGTCCCTTGCAGCTCTGAGTCACATATCAAGTACTTATGACAGTCTGGACTCTCAGTATCTGATCGTGTTTTGATTCCCAAGTTCTGATTGCAATGAATGGTGTCGCTCTTCTGCAACAGGTAAATTAGTTTTAAAAAGCAACACAAACACTACAACCACATACTTACTTTGCTTCTGTTGCAGAAAAATTATTAGCTTGTGATAAAATAAATTAATTCTAACGTTTGAGGGGGGCCAGTAAATGAATTAAATGAAGGCTCAGTAAGACTTCTCTTACATTTAATCACCAGAATAAGGAAGAGCTACTGTAATCTTCTGAACCAATCCTTCCTGGCTGCAGGGTAGAAAGTCAGAATAAAGAAAGGTAATACATTGACTTTATTAATGTCAGTGACAGTAAAGATAGTACCAAATGAAAGGCCACGAAAAAAAGCCTCAGGGTCACTTGGCTAGATGAAATTGCAACAGCAGCATACTCACGTCACACAAGGAATTGAGGCTCCCCTGACAGTCAAGGTCTAAAGGGCCCAGAAGTTCTAAGCAAGAAATTTCACAGAAATTTTTAAGGATCTGGGATAAAGTTGGATTGAACAACGTCTAAAACTGCTTCTGTGTCATAACAGAAAAGAAAAAATCCTAAGCTAGAATCCAAGAAAGTGCGCCATTTGAAAATTATTCAAAACAGCTCTTAGATGTCTATGATGCATCTTTCATTGTGGCTTTCTCAAATCTGTTTCTTGTGAATTATTCCAGAAAATAAGACGATTCTACCCTCTCTTCTTCACAGCCGAGGTTCACGAAATTACTGCAATTCCTTTTTTTTTTATATTCCTAAATATTCCTCTAAAGATTCTGGCAACTTTTGGAAGGTAGAAGACTGTCATAAAATACATGGAAAGCTGTGCAGTAGCCTTCATCGAATTTTTTTTTTAATGTTAAAAGACGTGTACGAACAAAGTGCAGTGTGATTAAATTGCATTAATTCTGTGGGGTTTTTTGGGTTTGAATATCTATTTTTAATGTCTGCGTAATTTCACCCTTAATATAGACATATATGAAGAAGCCCCATGAACCCAGTTTGATACCAAATAATTTAATTTGTCATATCAGTTTTAGTTACATGTTATTTACATGCTGGGTAGTTTCTAGTGGCCTCTACTGCCCTAGATACTTGAAACCATTTGGATGCTATTCTGTTCATAGGTCTTAACCACTAACTTTGTGTTCCTTACGGGTTCAGTTTGCTATTATATGACAAAAGTCATATAAAGATAAGTGTCTTTATTCAGGTGAATTAAAACCCATTGAGAAAAAAAGCATGTTACTTTCTTATAGAAAGGAAAGTTCTTGAGCTTCATTTCCCATTTTGCAGCATAAGCCTTCTTTCTAGAGAACGAGAGTGTTAAATCAGCAGGGCTCTGCAATTACCAACTACTTAGAAGCCAAAGTGAGATTTAAGTGTAAACTTTATTCATTGATCTAAGTAGATGCTGACAGAATCTAAATATGCATGTTTGTCTGCCAGAGACAGATTTACCTGTAATCTAGAGTATGCTCCGAGTTCTTTTCTTTCAGTAGGAAATGGCTATGTGAAGCCCTCAAACACCTAAAAATTAGCTAGATACACACTTTAAAAAAAGGATAGCCACTAGAAATATAAGTGGACATTCTCTAATATTAACACATTGTTGCCCCTCCTCTGTAAAATATTTTCACAAGTGCAGATTCTGATTGATTATATCCCAGACAATGCAAAAAACCCACAGCAATTCAGTTAAATACAATTCATTCCTTGGGGGAGGAAAAAGAGGTTGGTATTATCCTTGCATTTTTGCCTGCTTCAGCAGCAGGGTGGCAAGTCGTACAGAGGCAAAGTTAGCATATAAAATAAATAATGGTATTCTTTTTCTGTAGTATACAGATATTTTAATTGTTCCCGGATCAGATTCTGTCATTGCTATATGTATAGCATAACATTGACAGAAAATATTTACACTTTTCTACCCTAGAGTCCACTGAAGACTTTCTTGCCACTGAAAGGCTCAACACACACACAAGAAGAAATGCTGTGTGGGTACACACTCACACGTCCATGTAGTCCCATTGATTTCAGGCTGTTATTTTACATGGGAAGTTGCACACTTTAGCAGAGTCATTTTCACACTATAACAACCCAATCAAACCTTCCTCTCCCATACCTGGGTTTTCTTCAATGGATTTTTTTCTTTTCGTGTAATTGTATGAAAAATTAGAAATAGACTGAGTAAAACAGTTAAAGGCATTCAATCCCTATGAAGATTTATAGTTGGTTTATTGCCAAATATTTGATTATTTAGAGTTTGTATTTCTTTGGATTAGCAGAAAATTGACAACTGCCAGGAATCGGGATGAAAACATCTTTCACATGATTTAAAGAGCAGAGACTTAGGCACTTATTCAGACCTTCTGGACTACAAAATACTCAGTCCTGTAGTTGCACACAATGAGTTGGCTTTAACAAGACCTTCCACTATTACCAACATGTGGTACAGGCAAAATATTGGTCTTCGGCATTTACTCAAGGTTTAACACAAGCACTTGTCTGCTTACTTGCCCTTGTCTTGCACATTACAATATATGCATTAGGCCAAATAAAACAAACGAGAAAAATCACAAACCTATTTCTTATCACAATAGTTAGCCACAGAATTTCCACAAGAGACCTAATGCCTACCTAAGCTCATCTGAAACAGTAAGAAGTTTTTTAGCTTGTCATACCTTAAACATGACTAATCAGTACAATCTTAATTTGGTTATTATACCCTGCACTCATGTATTCGCTGCAGTTTGGCCTGACAAGTTATGTCATGAAAGAGCTCCATTTGGGCTTGAAAAGCTCAATGTCAGGGCTGAGTGCACCAAGAGGCTGTAATGGCCCTGATGAGCCCCACCTGGGACCTTCACTCACAAACCCTGCCCCAGAAGATCTATTTAGCCTCAGATTGCCCTATGGTGTAGGTAGACCTACCATCCCCATCCTTGCGTTGTTGATCAGATTTCCTGGATTCACCTTAGATCTGGCTTGTGGACTTGCTTTTCCTTTATGATCCCTGCACTGTTCAGAGGATCTGTTGCTGTAACCTTATCCAGCTCAGGTGCTACAGGAGCGTGCCCTGGCAATGAGGGCACTGCTCATCCTGTGCTGTAGCTGCTCTCAGCTCCTGGTTTCCCTTTAACCTTTGAGTCCTGCTCTTGCTGCTCCCTGGTACTCAGTGGCCACCATTCCTGTCAAAAGTGAATCTCTCTTAGAAGTGAGGCACCTGAAAGCACCCAGTATTTCATGCAAATAGGTATGCATAGAGGAGCCCAAGTCTATCCCTCTCACTATCAGCATTCCTCACTTAAAGGATTTGCCTTCAGTATCTCTTCTCTTTCCTTTTCCTGTTCCTTTCCTCTCGCTTCCTTTTCTTTTTTCTTCTCTTTTGCCACTCTTGCTTTCCAGAACCTTTCCAAAATGTGCTAGTGACGCTTCCTCCGTGACGCAGACACTAGGGTCTAGCTGTGCTTCAATCTACAGGGCTTTGTAGGAGAACAGCTGAAGGCAGAAAATATCTTGCAGTTAGTGCTAGCAGAAACAGCTGCAGAAATAAATGGTCAGAGAGATTTGTGTAGTCAAAAAGGAAAAAAAAAATAAAAAAGCTAAAATCAATCTGGTTAGCACTGTTCTCATTAGCTGTTTTCTGCAGCCTTCTGTAACTTCTCATATCCCAGTTTCATGTCATAACCTTTTTCTCCTCTCATCCTTTGTTTCCCGCCACATCCTTTTATCCATCTTCTTTCCTTCACTCTTCACTTAATCTTCTCCTAACAACCTTTACCTGCCATAGAGTTGTGAAACTAACCCAACGCTTGCTACTACCATATAGTTCACTTATATGCGTATTGTTCCTCATAACTATATTCAATTAATTAATTTCAATGGCAGTATCTTACCTAGCTAACCTCTCAATTTTTACCTTTCTCACCACTGGTCCAAGAGCCAGAGGAATAAACCAAGGAATAATACTCAGGACATTTAATTTCTTCTACTATATATCTAATGGTGTGGTGTACAACCACGGATGAGGAAATCCAGGGAAGCACTCCAATTAATTGGTTGGGAACAGATCTGTTTCAGAGATCCTTTATATCTCTCCTAACAATCTAGTTTCATGTAACTTCCTAAATAATGTGTTCTTCAGACACAGTTATGAAGTTTCACTTTTACTGCCCCAGCCATCTGCGCATATTCCAAAGACATAACAATAGTCAACTGCATCATCCATAAAGCAAAAACAAGCAAAAAAAAAAAAATAGGCGTTAAACCTCTGTCAAATCTGGAGAAAAATATCAACTGTTTTTTTGGAAAGCATCAAGAGTTTGGAGGAGGCTAAAAGAAAAGATTATGTTCTGCTAGAAGACCTTTAAAAAGCAATCTGCGTGCTGAATATTAAGCACAAATCTTTTGGTAAGTCTGTTGGATATAATGTATTCTTTCTCCATTTCTCATAAAAAATACTTGAAATGTAGAATATTATATCCTATGAATATATATATATAAAAAGCACTTTAGTTTTGATGATCTCTATACAAGAAATGATTGTTTCCTTGTCTTTTTGGTAGCCTATTGGCAAAGGATGTTTTTATACAGTCCAAAAGAAGACTAAATTGATGGCTATAACAATCCAATTGATTAAGAGATTTAAATTCTCTTAGGGAAAAAAAAAAAAAAAAAAAATCACAAGAAGTTAACCTTCTCACTTTGCCAAAATAACAAATATGTTTAGAAATGAAACTAGAGAGATTTAGATTTTTGACATATTTACAACATGCAAATAGTTTTCCTCATCTTTCCTACTAAAAGATAAACGCAGCGTGTAAGAAAGATACCTAATAGATAGTCACTCTAAGTAGATGGTTGGTCTTACAAGCCTCTATAATTATTGCACAAAGGCCAGATGACTACCAGTAACAGGACTAACGATAGTGTATAATCAGCCCATATACACAAGAGAGGCTCTACAAGTTAAATGTTAATTAATATAAATTAAATTACATATTGTTCCACGTTTGATTAAGAAAATCAGACAAAACTACAGGCAAATTCCCAACATTCATTAATTTAAAAATAAAAATTTTGCTATTATTTAAGATACAAAATACAGTAACTTCCTTTTAACGTGACTCATTCCAGGGGAACTCATAGACTGTTTGGCTTCAAACTATTAATCATGGTGGCATATAATTTTTCTCAGTTCGAAGGACTGTGTTGCTTCTAAAAAAACAGAATTATAAATTTAGCAAAACACCCTATTGATTTAAGCAAAGGATGACATAAGGAGTCTGTTGTTGACTCACTGTCAGTTACAGCCAGAGACAGATCAACATATTTCCATGGAGAATGTCTCGTGCTTGCAGTTTACAATCAATGAGTAGGACAGAGGTGATAATATATGACACTTTCTGCTGACACATTTATTTTGTATCCTAATATACCTCTGAGGCAAGTTACAAATGGTTCAAAACAGAAACACTGAAGGAAGACATTTCTTTTGCCATCATGGGTCACGGAAAAAAAAAAGCAAGGAAAGTAGGTATCCACAACCTTTTGAAAGAATGTCTTAATATACCCTATTATTTGTAAAATATTATTATAGATGACTAGGTTACTTCCATACATGCAATCTAAAAGATAAACACTTGTCTTGGTACCAAATTCTAAAAGTTTTTTTTAACATTCAATTGTGTGACTAGATTTTATAGTATGTCAACCATTATCTAGAAGTGATAGTGGTTTTCAGGTGAATCACTGAGGTGATCAGTTTATTTTGTTTATGAACAACATCTGGTTATATACTTATTAGAGACTATAGGCCACTAGAACCTACGAACTCAGGCTTGTTCTTAACAGACGAAAAAATCACGAAGGCACAAGCAGTAAACTGAAAAAGTAATCTGAAGGCCAGACATCCGATCACGAGACATATCCTTGAGACCAATGCCTATGGCCACAGATCCCATTTAATGTCATTTTTCAGTTCAGTTATTTTCATCTTTAAATTAATATACGTAACATTTTTTTTCCTAGCATGTGCTCTCAATGCTTTAAATTATGAACTAAGCATAACTTACATTCTGGCAGCTAAAATAATACTTTGGCTCTGCACCATCCTTTGCCTGCAACCAGGGGTACTCCCAACATCACGGCTCCATGGGGCCTGGGAGCATCGCCCTAGAGATGCCCTAGGGAGATGCTAGGGAGATGGGCCCTAGCATCGCCCCAGCAGAGGATTTCACGGCAAGGGGAAAAAAGCCTTCTAACAACATGTATCCAGGTGTATCACTTTAGGAATCATCACTGCTATTCCTGGCTACTCAGGGCAACAAAAGACAACGTTTCTTCTACTATTGTATCACATTTCCTCTGATAACAGATAAAGAGTTGTCATCACTCAAATGGGGCATGAAAGCTGGGATGCATGGATAGATTACAGGCATCCCAAATAAATTTATGTGACTCAAACCCCAACACATTTTACTTGGAATTGATTCTGTGCACTTCAGAGGAGCACGATCGCGATCCACAGCATGTATAACATGGTTCAATTGCTTAATGCAATTCATCTCCGAGTGTATTTCAAAATCTACAGTAATGAAAACCTCTATTCCAAAAATTACAAAGGCCTTAGCACGGTTACAGTACCAACTGCCTCTCTGAAGGGGGTGGGAGAAGGACAGTGTCCAGTTCTAAAAGAAAACTGAAGTGGCAAGTAAGCCTTAAAGACCAGTGGAAATACTGTATGAAGTAACCTGGCACATAGACATGGCCTGCAGTAAATGATGATTCACTCCTTTTAAAAATGCCTTTTTCAATCAACTAGCTCTGGAGCTTTTGGAAGACATTATTCTGACCTAGAGCTTCATCAGCATACAACCACTTTTATCTAAGACAGTTGTGCTGGGTTTGTTTACCCAAATTGCTGATTAACAAGGCCAAAGATGCAGAGACACTAGAGCGTACAAATGTAGATCTTACCAGCCTCACAGGCGAACTCTTTCACGTCTCACGTGTCAAAGCAACACCACACAAATGTGACTCCGGAGCCAGGCCACACCTGAAAGCAGTGCAGCTGCATTCCGGTTTCAGAGGTCCACATCAACAGCCTACTGAGCCAGCTTGATGCTTCACTACTCATCAGAACAAGGGATCACAATGTAATATGTGCAGTCCCACTAGTCCATTACAGCTTAACTATATATATGTACATGCAACTGAACAGACTCAGCTCAAGGCTGGCACTCTGTGGGGACCGATCCAGTTCCCCTCCTGGGAATTTGAACACCACTTACTATTTCCTTTCCTGGGAACTTGAACATCACTCACAATAAATCTTTGGAACTGGCATGATGGCTGCTGGGGTACTGATGAGAGCCACAGAAGGTACACTCCATACCTGGGAGCAAAGAATGCAAAAATAAACCATTTTAAAAGTATGATAGAAAGGCCAAACATTAAGGGTAAGAGAAACTACTTTCCAGCAGTTATTTCATTACTTTTCCTTTTGTGTTGCCTACAATTTTCTCAATAGTATAGCATTTCTTGCTCTGAGACAAGATGCTAATATGGGAAGACCAGGCCTGCAAAAGAGGAGAAAGCCACTGCAGCACTTCTCTGTTTCAGAGCCCTCTTCCTGAAACAGGCTGTGCCAATGACAACAGATGATACAGGGTGAAGTACGAGCTCTCTGTATCCAAGGGCCAGACGTGGTATCTACTGTAGGGAGCAGAGAACATCTGAAAACTGTAACTGCTACTTACGTAGCATGTATTTTGTGGAACAGAAGGAACGCAGCAGCAACTTCTAATCTCTCTATCAGTCTAAATATTGGACTAAGTTCAGAAAACAATGGATTCTTCTCATCCTACTTATGGCTGCTCTCAGTGAAACTCTTTGTCCAGTTCTTTACCTCACGTTTTTCAGCTCCAGCAGTTTCAGTTTCTAATGACTGTGCTACACTAAGGGTGCGTTGTCCCTCTGATGAGAGTAATAAAAGAAACAGAAATTTGCATTAACTCTGAAAACTCTGGTCCTACTACCTTTTTGAGGACAACACTTTGTTCCTGCTTCATTGGTATAGTGGAAGATGTCAGATATTTTCAATAAGGAAAAATATGTCAGAAAAAAACATTAAATATGCAAGAATTATCAATATTGCATCTTTCACAATTACTTTATTCAGTTTCTCTAACAGCTGGAATTATTTGCTGTATTTGAAATTTATAATCTTAATATTTCTCAGAGTTAGTTTAAAAATTACTTTCAATTTTTGTCTTAGTTTTTTGTCCACCTATGATGTAATATCTAGTGCTGCTTACCCAGATCACTGTATTATCCCTCTCAAGCCCATTCATCTGAATATATAGAGAGGGTCTACGCTTTAAACAGAAATTTAACCTTAGCTTTATGGATCAAGTTATCTATTTACATTTCCATAGTATTTTGATTGTAATATATTCTACATTGGTTCATGTCTATTTTACTACTCTATTGGGTTATTTTCTTACACGGGCTTTCTGGACTACATGCAGACCCAACACTACATTACTGTTTTATTTTTTTATTTATTTTTATGGCCTTCAAAAAGCAGCAGTTGAAAAACTCAGGCAGAATTAACTTCCAATAAATAAGTTATTCTGATTGTTTAGATCTCAGGGCAACCATCAATCACTTCTTAATAATTTTTTTCTCAAGCTGACTGAACCCCTATATAGCTAGATACTAGTTATAACAAATGTGGTTGACTGATGAAGTTAAGTGCTGACATTCAGAACCCTTCTTCAGACGTTTGTCAGTAGGGAAAACAAATTGCAAGTAACCCACAGAACAGTAAATAACCGTAATTAAGACAGCTACATTAGCATTTGTTTCTATGTCTTTTTCACTCCTCTAACATGAAAGCCAAGTAAAAAAGGAAAGACGGAATGAAAAATTACCAGGAAAAAAAAATAAAAATCATTAAGTATAGAAAAGAACAGAGTCAGAAAATGATCACTGTTTCAAAATGATAGTAAGTTAGGAACATTTTCTAAAAAGTTGTGTCAACATTCAAATGAACACAACACAACGGAAAATAACTAATTTGAAATAGAGCTAAGGTGTAGGTGTCTCACATCCTTCTCCTTGCATTAGCTTTGCATAGCTAAACAAGCGAGTAAAGAAATTCTTACTTGGTATGGATAATACTTCAGAAATCCAAACCTTAAGAAATCCAACAAAACATTATACTGTTATAACTTTATTAAAAATAGATTGTATTGTAGAACATTAAAATTATTTTAAACACTGTCAGCTAAAGCTCCGTTAAAAATTTCACAATTTTAAACTTTATTCAACTACCAAAACGTCATCTAACACTAAAAATAAATTTTCAAGAAAAAGACTTGTTTTATATGTTTCCTGTAGCATTTGAAAATATTTAAAACTGGTTACTCAATAACACAGAACACAAAGTTGAAGTGGACTCAAATCAAGTAAACTTAAATACAGTGATATGTAAATGGTTTTCATTAACTAAACTGAGATGTGCAAAAATATAAGCAGTGTAAATTAGTCATTATTTGTTAATTCTATGTTAATAGAATTACATTCAAGGAATGCAGTTTGTACCACTCTAGTTTTAAGCTAATACCATTTTTTGGAAGGTCAAAATGCTGTTTTAGTCTAAAGAGCAACTTTTTTCTACATAAATAAAAAATTAAATATACCTACCTACTCAATATACATGACATCATCATGTAAACTGCTGTGCATATCTAATTTTCTTTTCAGTATGTTAACAGTCAAGCCTCAATACTTAACCTTAATTATCCCTTGTAGCAAATCTCACATTTAGCTAAAAAGACAGCAGTCTTGAATACATATTTTTCTATTGGGCATCTGAATACTATAACCTTCACCAGCAGCACAGCATGAAAACAAACTGAGTCTTCCACCTAGTTCAGACTTTCTTTTATTTGCGTGATCGTGAAAAAACTAGAGTGTTAGAACAAAGTACTGAAAGAATAAGTAATGCTTAAATCTACAGAGACAGTAAAAAAAACCCCAAAACTTTTACAGAATAATGAAGTTCTAGGGGCACATTAGCCAACAGACCTGACTGTTTTATGAGGGTGAAAGGATGTTCACTGTGCTTCAATTAAGAAGTGCTCTACATGGGTTTTGAACTCAGATAATTTATAGGTAACTTTGACAGGTCTGTCATGGAATACTTAAGCTGAGGTATGTTTTTTTGAGAATATTAACTTCGACTCAAACAAAAAGGTTGCCCAAATCATGCACATCTCAAATTTAAAAGAATGTGACAATAAGTATCTTCCATGTCAAGATGCAAAAGTTAGATGCTGCAATAGAAAATAAGTACCTTACTTCTGGTTGGATGATGGATGACAGGAGTTACGATGAAGAATCGTACATGTTTGAGTAGAATTTTCTGCTAGACCTGAATGCTGAGGCTTCTTTTGAGCTCTGACAGAAGATGGCTGAATCACCTTCCTAACTGGAAGTCCATGTCCACTATAAATGGAAAAAAATGGTATCAGTTCAAGTGTAACATGGCAATTTACAGGAAAAAAAAAAAAAAAGCTATAACAAAATTCCCTTAAAATTAAATGAGCAAAATATGGCTACAACTTCTGTCCTGAGTGAATACTGATTAAGTGCACCTTGTCTGACAGGGAATAAGTATGTGTTGGTCATACATGGGAAGACCTAGGATGTGATGGAAAGAGAGGGAAACCCTCATATGTACAATAGTCAGGGAATTATATACACTTATTCCATCTATCTAAAAATTCTAAAACATTCAATACTCAAAACCAGCAAAAATTATTTAAATTTACTGTATGAGAGCAACGCATATTTCAATACAAAAATGGAATTTGTTTCTCTTCCCTCCGTTTCCTTCATGCAGGCAGACATGAGTTACAGCAGTAACAGCATAGCAATTTGTAGGACTATTTGAATCTCTCAGACCAACTAACTAAAGACAGAATTACTTCTTAGTCATAAAACTCTCTCCCTTATGTTTACAATTATCTGCACCTCAGTTGTTGCCATCTACAATCATTGTGTGCTGCAGGTATTAACTAATTCTGCCCCACAACAGAGTAATACTCACTCCTGGCCTTTTACCAGCTACATTTTTGTGTACTTCCATTTCTCAGGGCTTTTACTTATAAATCCTGTTCCACCAGCACTCAAACTTTGGCTAAAGCTCAAAATGCCTCTCAGCTGCATTTCGCAAAACTCTCAATGCTTAAACCACTCCATCTTAAATTATCATTCATTGTAGATGTCACCAAGTTACCTAAATTGCTGGTTCTATTTTAACACCCGCTCTAGATCTTCAGATTTTCACATCCAGTAGCCTGAAATCCATAAACATTACATCTTTTGCCTGATCATTGGGTGAATGTGAACCTACTGTTCCGCAAGCGTGTTTATCATCCATTTTCTGATACTGATCTCTGGTGTTTCTCATTTCTTCCCTCAATGGAAACCTGATTAGCCAAACTTCTGCAAGTCCTGACACCTGTGTGCTTTTAATTCTTCAGAACACCAGAAGCAGCCTCCTTTCCCCACTCTCAACTCCCCAAACCTCATATCATCCCTCCAGCCCCCTTTGAAACCACACATGGAATCACAGAATCATGGAATTGTTGGAGTTGGAAGGGACCTTCTAGAGATCACCTAGTCCAACTCCCCTGCCAAAGCAGGATTGCCTAGAGCACATTACTCAGGACTGTATCCAGGCAGATCTTAAAAATCTCCAGAGGAGGGGACTCCACAACCTCCCTGGGAAGCCTGTTCCAGTGCTCTGTCACTCTCACCGTAAAGCAGTTCTTCCTCATATTTGAGTGGAACTTCCTATGTTCCAGCTTGTGCCCGTTGCCCCTCGTCCTCTCACTGGGAACCACTGAAAAGAGTCCAGCTCCATCCTCCCTCAAACCACCCTTTACTTCTAAGGGTATACTTATATTAATAAGTATATATATTAATATATATATTATTAATATATTAATATTATCAAATATATATATTAATATATATTAGTACTTATAAGCATTGATAAGGTCTCCCCTCAGCCTTCTCTTCTCCAGGCTAAAGAGTCCCAGCTCTCTCAGCCTTTCCTCGTAAGGGAGTTGCTCCAATCCCTTAACCATCTCTGTTGCCCTACACTGGACTCTTTCAAGTAGTTCCCTGTCTCTCTTGAACTGGGGAGCCCAGAACTGGACGCTGTATTCCAGTTGTGGCCTCACGAGTTCGAGACCCCACTCGAGACCAGGGCTCAGAATGACCCGATACTGCTGATCACCCCAAATTTCACTGGCCTGGATCAGGGCCCCCAGTCTGCCTTGACCTCTGCTTACTCCTGTCTGTTCCCTTCCACAATACTATCTCTTTTCCCTAATTCCTGAGAGCTTTCCCTAAAACCTCTCTTTCTCCTGGAGGCTTTTTCGAACCATCCCACCGTTCAGAGCATCGGCACCACAGGAGCCTCAAGTCCCTTCTCTGATGGGGGCAGTGACACTTTCTGACTCCCCATGGGGAAGGCCCTACAGGAGGGGGACCCCAGGCGACGCCGGCCTCCCCCTTGCCTCTGCTCGCCGGAAAAAAAGGCGAGAACACCTCAAAATTAGGAAGGCCGGTGAAAGCGTAGCAATTTCCGTTAAACACCGGCCACCTTGCGCTTCTTCTAAAAACCGGGCCCGAGAAGCTGCGTGCACTCCCCCGCCCTCCCGCGGTGCTGCCGCTCCTCCTTCACCGCCCCCGCCAAGGCCGGCCCCGGCCCCCCGCTGCCAAAATACGGTCCTGTTTTCCTTCCTCCGCGTCTCACGGGAGACAACCGGGCCGCCTCCCATGGGCCGGGGGGGAGCGGGGGGAACGGGACACGGGTAGGGTGGCCCGGCCCCCGGCTCGCTACCGGGAGGCCAAAGATTCCCTCACCTCCCCCAAGCGACTGGTGACGCGAGCCGTGAACGCCGCTCTCCCACTGGCTCTCGGGCTGGCAAAGCGCGGCCAATCACGGCTCGAAGCGGAGCGGCTCGCCGCTTCCCCCCCTTCCCAGCCCAGCCGCCCCGTGGCGCGGAGGGGGGTTTGGCCGCCTGCGGAGGCAGGGTCACGTGACCTTGTGTTTACATCCTCTCAGCTGTTGGGGCCCCTCCTCCCCGCCCCGACTCCCTCGCACCGACCGACACAAACGGCAGCGGCCCGCGGACCCCTACGACGGGCCGGTCGGAAGGGTAACGCCGGCTCCCGCTCCTTCGGCAATCGCCGCCGCGGGCGACCGGAGCGCTCTCCCACCTGCCTTCCCTTCCTTCTTTCCCCCCTTCCCCTTCAAGCGGGGTCTGTGGGGGGTCCGGGGCCCGCTGCGGAACGGGTGAGTGTCCCCCGCGGGGGGTAGGGTTGTGAGGGGGACCGGGCAGAACTGCGCTGTGGGGCGCGGAGACCACCGTCCGACAGGCAGGACGATGAGTTGGGGGGGAGGGGGGTGTGTGGGGGGGGTAGCGCGGCCCGCCGGCCCCCCCCCCCCTCCCGCTCCTCGTCTCCCCGGTTCCCATTGTCCGTTGGCCCCGCGCGCAGCCACGCAGGCGCGCGCCCTCCTGAGGCGCGGGGGGGGGGCGGGGAGCGGAATGGAAGGTTGTTTTCGCGCAGTCGGGACAGGCCCGCTCCTGCGGGGTGGGGAGGGACGGGACGGGGAGAGTGCGCAGCCCGTTCCTCCTCCCACCCCCCGCGTCCTTTCGCCGTCTGCGTAGCAAATAATCCCCGGCCCGAACGGGGGGGGGGGGGGGGGGTAGGAGGAGGGATGGTTGGTGTAGCTGCCGCGGGCCCGGGGCAGGTGTGAGGGGACGGGGACAGGAGAGAAGGTTCCAGCCTTGGAATCCAGCCGAGGTTGGGGGCGGGGGAGGGCAGAGGCAAGGTGAGGGCAGCGCTGGTCCCCCGCAGCGGCTCTGCGCCCTGCCTCCTCCCCGTCACGAATGTTTTTTAACTTGCCTTTGAGGAAATGCAGCGAGAACGGCAGTTTCCCCGCCACCACCACCTTTTCCCGAACCCTAATAACCTCAGGGTCTTGTGGGGGTTACGTCTTCCAGGCCGAGGCATTTAGGAAGAGGCAAAGGGGAGCGTTGTTTTATTTCAAGAAAAAACCTGCGGGCTGAGGAAGGATATTTTCCCTGTTGGGAGAGGGATGATCTGACAGCAGCGAGGGGGGAAAATACTTTGTTTACGTAAATCGTGCAGAATGCACAGTAGCTTCGCTTTTTCGCCCCGAAGCCGCGGTGGGAGCTGCCAGGGGAGGAGAAGGCTGGCTCTGCCCCCGCTCCCCCCGCCGCTCCGCCATACGCGCACGTTTCTCTCTGTTTACATTGAGGTCTGTGTTTTGGCTGGGACCAGCGTGAGGGGAGGAGCAGGAACTCGCTCCGGGGCAGCCACCTCCTCCCCTGGCTGTTTTCTTTGTTGTTATCTGTTCGGGGGAGGCGGCCTGGGGTCACGTCTGCCTGTAGCTGAGCTGCGGTCTGCGGTTAATGTGATTCTTCTCCGTCCCGGAGCCTCGGGCCGCCGCCTTCTGTGCATGTGCAGGTCTTCTCTTCCCTCTGTCGTTGCCCTCCTCCCCCCTTTGCTGCCTCGGCAGTTGTCAGCGGCTCTCAGTGAAGTTGGAGGAAGGGGAAGGGAGGGCGGAGGGGGAAGGAATCTTGGCATTCATTTGATACGCAGTCAGCAGCCTGGGCCTGCTTTGTACAGCTCTGTCGTCTTTGACAGCAAAAGGTGGGGGGAAAAAAAACTTCTGTGGTGGGAAGGGGTGTGTGTGTTCTTTTTTCGTGGTGGAAGGCAACAGAAAACATCTTTAGGGTCTGCATGAGAGAAGAGATGGAAGTACTGAACTGCTGTGGTGTGAAGAATGGTTGTGTCCTTGCAGTACTTACTAGTGCCCACGTAGCTACTGTTTTCCTAGTGGTTGTTTTCTATTCCTGTCAAGTAAAAGTCGAGCACAGTTGAACTGCAGACTTCAGTGAGGAAGTAAGGTTTCTTTTGATAATGAGCAGTAAACTTTGAGACAAACAGAAAGTAGACACAGGTAAGGCTAGTCAGCACCTCAGTGAATTAATGAGGATACCAAATCCCTCTTGACCTTATGCCCTCTGTATTACAGAGGATGCTTTTAAGATGGAACATGCACAAAATCTAATGTTTAAAGTAGTCAATGATGAGAGTGTATCATGAGAATGCTTTTGTATCATAATTCATTACTTTTGCATATGAATCATAATATGTGTGATACTTTTTCTTTTTTTTTTTTCCCCCCACAGGACCCTTACCTCACTCTGGGCACTGGGTAGACCATCTCTGGAAGGAATCAGGCTTGGGTAAATGGAACTGTTTTCTGCAGAACTCCTGCCCGATTTGTTGGGAAAGTTTGAAAAATATTTTGGATGTGTAGCTGGACAAATATGTGAAAGATCTATTGGTATTTTCACTGACTTTGCGTGAATAAATATAATGATAGGAATGTAAGAAGTACATGAGTGAGGTCAGAGAGCCACAATGAGGGCTTTGGAGTTGGACACTTAGCCAGATGTTCTTTACAACAGTCAGTGTCCCTCAGAAATGCAAGGAAGAACAATTGGATGTTGTTGGGAGGTCTGCAGTGAGGAGAATGTCATGAAATCACAGAAACAGAAGTATGTAATACTGGACAGCCCTGCATGGCCAAATGTTACTACTGGATCTGTGTAGGATTAGGTTCCTTCTCTACATCATCTCCTATCTTCAGAATTCTTGTAAAAAATCTTTCTGCCTTCTAATTGGCTTTCTCTCTGGGTTTTTTTTCATCTGGTCTCAGGCTTCATGTCATGACTTGCTGTAGATATTTGACCAGCCGGTTTCAATTTTGCAGTACTCTCTTCATAAATTTATGAAGACTTGCCATTTTTATAGTCCTAATTTTGGCAGATTGGTGATTTTTATTGCTTAGTCTTCTGTTTGCCTGTCAGTGACTGCCCCAAGCTGCAGCAGCTCCTTTTGAAGAGGCTTCTGCATAATAGGAGACTAAGAATAGAACCTGACTGCCAGACATGTATTGTTGTTTTCTGTGCCTGTGCCGGACCACACCGGAGCAGTAACTTGGCTGTGTTTCTGTGAGCTTTAAGTACAGTTGCTTTAAGATGGTAAGCATGTATTCTGAAGCTAAAGGTAGGCTTAGGCATAATACCAGTGCAGGTGGACGTCTCTAAAGACCATATTGCCTGTGACAATTTTTAGGCAAACTTGAAAGAAAAAACAGTAACACAAAGATCAAATTTGAAGTTCCTACTGCAAGACATGGTTAGTAATACAGGGCTTTTTTTCCCAAAGATGCTGCCAAAACTCAACATAGGCAAGATAATTTTTCCATGCAGTGGTCCAGAAAGGTTTATGCCAGGAGTTTTGTGAGTTCACCAAAACAAATACATGAAAAGCAATTCTGAAATAGCTAAGCAGTATGGGAATGTTCATCCCAGTCTTCAGTGCATGGTGAGAAACACCTCAGAGTACAGTCACTGTTTCTGGATCAGAAGTGTCTTTACATGTACCTGTTCTTTTCATTTCCTGCTTTGTTCCCATTTTCAGCAGGAATGTCACAGATCTGCTGTTTTATTCTGCTGAACTGAAAGTGATGCTCTGTAGCCTATCATTAATTAGTTCTCTGTGTAAGAAGAGTGCCTTGAACTCTACAGCACTTGGCACTCTTGAATGCAAACATAATTGAATATTATCTCCTTTATTTTACCTGCTTAGAATGTAAATTTCTCAAAGCAAAAGGGGGAAAAATGTATGCCCGACTTGTTTTGCAAATGAATAGTCAGGTATGTGACTGGCCTAAGGGCATTCTAGGAATCTTCCAGTAGGGTGAGAAGTTGATCTGTATGCTTCATCTCCAACCAACGAGTGTGGATTTTTTTGGTGTAGAGTTCTTTTGATTTATCTGCTTTGCAGCAGTGTGATGACACTGTTCCACTTCTTTCTTTCATGGAGTTCTAGGGAGTAAAGTGAAGTAGTTTATATTAAGTGTTATGGGTATAATTACATTAAAACATCAGGAAATAACTGCTGTGCTCCAATTGCTTTGGGACTTGTGTGCACTGGATATTAATGAGAGCCTTCAGGCCTGCTTAATGCAAGCTCTTAAAGCAGTTGCTGCTGCTATGTTGTTTAAGGAAATTTGGCTGGACTTCTGGGCCTTGAAGAAAGGATAGAATTTGTAGTAGCTTAGGATGCTGAATATAATTATTTGCAGGACTGAAAGATTAGTTGGCTGCCATTCACAACAGTAGTGTTAGTTCTCTGTCCTTTTTGTCCTTGTACATCATGCCAACTTCATGTTTCAGAGTTAGTGTTGCTACTGCAAAGTTGGCAGTGATGTTAACCCAAGGAGCTTGAAATGCTCATGAGTGTGTGGATTCATGTTAAATGCACTTCTAATCAGAAGCTTATTGGAAACCTTTAAAGTAAAAGTAAACTGAAAGTTAAAATGTCTTTGAAAATGGCAGCTAGTCCTAAGAAAATTATTTCTGAAAGCAAGAAGTATTGGGAGTTGTATCTAGAGAGCAACTGTGGTGTCCATCACTTGGGACTGCAATTAGTATATGACTTATTTCTCAATGAACTTTATCAGTCATTTAAGTTGAAGCACAAAAATGTAAGTTGGCCTTCATTGTGAGGAGAAAATACTGGTTTAGAAGTCCTCATAGAATGGTTAGAGTTGGAAGGGACCTTAAAGATCATCGAGTTCCAACCCCCCTGCCATGGGCAGGGACGCCTCCACTAGAGCAGGTTGCTCAAAGCCCCATCTAGCCTGGTCTTGATGGGGCTAGATAGAGCAGTTTAAAAAAAAAAAAAAAAAAAAAAAAAAAAAAAAAAGACAAACCCCCAAACTCCACAGCCCTATAATAATTTATAATAATTTAGAGGGGACATCAGGAGTCACCATGGTAACTCTCAGGCTACAGATTCTGGTGTGTTTTCACATGGGAGAGTTCTAGGGTGGGGAGATGACCATGGAACAGGAGTAAACCTCTCTGGTTAGAGGGCTGTCTTGGGGTGGAAAAAGACTTGGAGCCCACTGCTTAGCAGATGCATTTAATGAAGGCTAATTTTGGAGTTATGGCTTTGTTTTGTACAGTGTTTAGCAAAGAAAGGATATAAAGATCTAGTTTATTACAAGTGCAGAACTTTGAGCTCTTGAGTTGCACGGAGTTGGAGATTTGAGATACTGCAAATGTTGTTAAGGTGATGTAAAATATCAAGGCTTACAATTTCTCTAAGTATTGCACTTCACTCCAGATTTTCTCAAAGTAGTATTTGCTTATACAGTTGCAAAACAAATGCTGAACTTGGATTTACAGTGTTTCTAGGATGTAAAAGACTACAAATGAAATAAATGTTTAAAAGCTCATTTGAGGAAATCTAGAACTTGCTGACAAAAACTTAAAATTAGGTTTAAAAACAATAGGCTTAGAGCAAGTGGTTTGGCAGGGATGTGGGATCTTTGGGATCCTGCATGAGGGACATTTTATATGAAGGTGCTATAAGGCATCTGAGTTGTCAGGGTGGAGCTGTTAGATATGAGCTAGGGTTTACTGAAAGCCTACATTCTTCTGAAGTTTAAAAATAATAGAAGGCAGACAGGGTAAGTCTAAGTAGAGGAGCTGAGTAGTTAGAGAAGGGACAGTCTTTCTCTTGGTTGGTAACATGCGTGCTTTCCTGGAGATTGTGTGTGTTTGTACACGCACACAAAGAACACACAACCAACCAGTTATGTGGCAGTGTAGTGACTGTGAACACTATCTCTGAGAGTTTTTAGAAAGCGGTGATGACAATCTGCACATTCAGTTCTGGTTACAAGTCAGAGGGTCTCCAGGTTTATTCTTTTGGTCTCTTCTCTTATGAATCTTTTGGCTGATGCCTTAACTTCCATCTGGTTGCTTTTCCAGTCCCAACTGTTGAGTTCCTTTCAAAGGACACATCCCTCAGCTTTATGCAGTTTGTGTTCTGTCTAGGAGTCTTAAAACACAACAGCAGCTCATCTTGCTTATTTGTGGGCAAGCAAGAACAGGATGTGGGCAGAAGAGTTTTCTGTTGTGTTACTTAATGCTAATTGTTGCCATATCATGGGCCAAGTGGCCTGTAGTTAGTGTGAGCACCTAAAATAGCACTAGAGGTCTGTGTTTAAACACCTGAATCACATAGCAAGTATCAAAGGCTTGCTGTTACTATTATAAAAACTTCCCTTTGCATGATTTCTAAATAAATAATGCTTATTAAACCTGTCAGTAATCATGATTGTTTCTTCCTTTTTTTAACAATTGGCTTGTTGAAGTCTTAAATGATAGGTGCATATTTCTAATGGCAAATTAAGCAATCTTGAAAAGATTGAAACCAACTTTGTGATACTGGATAATGTTCCAGCAGGAGGCATTTAACTGTCATTGGGAATTTTTCTTTTTTTTTTCCAGCTTAAGTCTACAATTTTTTTTTCTAGATTTAGTGGAAGGAGTTAGAGTCAAATCAGTTCTTATACAACAAAAGTTTAAGATGCAGTGAAAGGCAGTATGCAGTAATATAGTAGACACAAAATACTTGCACTCCTGAATGTGACTAGTCAGAGTATGTGCATTGGTGCTATCCTTCAAGCAAAAGAAATAGCATTTGCTATCCGTTCTGTTGTCTTCAGGAGTGAAAGGGAACTACATTTCAAATAGAAGATCTCAGAGATTACATGTCTTAATAATTCATATTTTCTTTTAAAATGACAAAAACCCCACTTATCAAAAGAAAAAAGATGCAGGCATCAATGTATGGCTTCTATAAGAGAAGTAATAAAGTCATTGGAATTGTTTATGGTAATAGTCAGCTAGTGAATCACATCCAGCAATAGATATGCCTGTGGTGTTCCTGTCCCAAATTAAAGGCTTGATTCCTATAAATGGTTGTTTTAACATCGGAAGAGGAATTAGGATCATGTGGTTGGGAGAAAATGAGAGGTGGTTACTATTCTGAGAATTTATTTGCGTTATTTCTGTAGCAGATGTTTTCAGTGGATATTCAGGAATCACCATGTGGTTTTCTTGACATATATTTGAAAGCAGAAGCCAAGTAATACTCCTCAACCCAGTCAGGACCACTTTACTATGTACTGGTCTATATATTGAAGTTAAAAAAAGAGAAGAGAGTTGGAGCCACTATCCTGGTAATCATATTTTCAACATGATTGGTTTTGCTTGATAGGTATAGTTAAAATGTATGCAAGTTAGCATTGCTGAGTGAACTCGCAAGTTCATTAAGGGAGATGCTTAATTTTAGGAAAGAAAGCAAAAGGTTAATATTCCTGCAGTACTAATAACTTCAAGTAATCGGGAATGTTGTGAGTATTTCTACTAGGACGTTATTTTGCCATTAAAGGATTTGATTTCAGCTGAAAATCTTTGCCTGAGACTCATAAACTTGTTTACTCTTGTTGTTTTTGTTGGATTCTGGCAGGTGGGATTTTGCTGGCTCTTCTGCTGGGGCATGTGATTGCTGTTTATTTGCAAAAATTCTCCTCTTTACCCTTTCAAAAATGAACTGTGGTTTTATTTCTCTTCAGTCTGGTCACCTGCTGTCCAGTTTCTTAAGCTTTGTGGTGTTCTTCCTTCAAGAAACTCTAAATTCAGCATGATTGCTGTCAAGTCAGTGAAAATGGAAGGACACAGAAAAGTTGAGTTGCTGAGTTTCTGTATAACTTCTGCTGAGCTGACAGTTGCAACATTATAAATCCCATAGGCCTTAGTCTCTGCTTATTTACTTGAGTTAATTATGCATTCATTATGACTAAGACTCATTACTGCTGAGTTTCATGAGATTCTGTGATGTTTTCTGAGTAATTCAGTTGTCAAAAAAAGTCAGTGTAGGATTTGACTTCTCCATTCTGGGATGCTAAGGATAAATTGGAGTTGTTTGTGGTATAACTAAGGCAGGTTATGTGACTGTAGCAGCCTCTTGTGTTGTATCTGTAAACTACACTTCTCAGGTGAAAACCACATGCTTTGTATGACTGAAAAAAACCTGATGGGGTCATGTTATGGGGATGAGGATATACGTAGGTTGTACAAGTGCACAGCTGCTACGTAAGCAATGATAAAAGGTTCTCAGCTTCTGTTTCTTGGTGAAATATTTGAATGAACATCTTGAAATAGTAACTGAAGCTTTCCTGAATGCTCCAAATCTCCTCTAGACCACATCTGTTGTTCTTTGTGCTGCAAGTAAATCTTAACTTTGGAGCTGTATTTGCAATAGTACTTGATTCATACCTGGAGACAAACAATAGTACAGAATTTCAAGTTAAAAATGTGCTTATGTAGTTTGTTTTTGGCTTTTAAAGAAGGTCTATAAGGGATTTAGTGCAAGTATTTCTAGTTCTTAATGTAGGCATACGTGGCCCCAGGTCCAGCCAGTAGTGAGGCTAAGCACATATTCTCAGTAGCACACAGACATGTGTATTCAACATGTATGTACATAAGTACATGGTTGGCCACCACAACAACACAGAAAACACAGCACTAATGCAAGCACAAAAGGTGCTAGTGGCCTTATCCTGTTGCCCTTTCTGAATGGTCAAGCTGAATGTTTGCTAGTAGCAAATACATGCATGTATGTGGTATGGATCCTTCCAGTTACTGGGTTTAGGCTGTTGTTCTACCCTGAAGTTGGCTCTTGGGTCCATTTATCCCCCATTGCTTCTTGTACACATGCAGTTTTGCTCAGCCACTTCCCTCGCCCCCTCCCCTCCCCCCCCCCCCCCCCCCCCCCAACCACCACAGATTCTCCAGCAACTCACTTGGACCCCACTTTTCCTCGAGCAACCAGCTCCTTCAGTTGCCTCAGTTGGACAGTCTGCCCCATGCCTGGTTCCCAGGCTGCACTGCTGGTTCTCTGGCTAGTCCAGTTTGGTACTCCCTGTGATCACATCCTGACTGCAAAAGCTCACCCCTTCCTTTGCTAGCACCACAGACCCACGGGCCCCTCTGACCCACTTGTCCTGTAGACACACATGCACGCTCAATGGGCCCCAGGAAAACAGTTACAAAAGGAGATTAATGAGCAGCCATGACAGACTGCAGTGATTCAGAGGAGAGCATGTCTAGATATGCATACTGACCTGCAACCTGTTCACAGGAGACCTGTCCCTCTTGTCACCATTGCCATCTTTTTTCCTATGCTTGTTTCTCCTCAAGCCACTTTGATCCCTCCCTTTCCCTGCCTTTGGTTCCTCCCCTAAATGTCTCATAACGGGACTCTGCAATTGCCAAGTGCCTTTCCCCTGCATCCCATGATAAGTCTGGTAGCCCTATAAGCAGTCACACCTCTTAGTCTGAAGAGTGCCTTGGAGAGGCACAGTGGTGGTGGGGATGTGGGGAGAGCTGATGTTTCTCCTGTGATAGCCAAGGGAGCAGCTGGGTCAGGGTATTAAGATGGGTTCCCCCACCCACAAGTGTGCTTCTCTGGTGCTTTGTGTGCAGAATAGCTTCTGATCACACAAACTAACAGGGTTAACTTTGATACGTACTGACAAATGATCTGTTTAACCGTTTGCAAACCCAATTGAAAATTTGTGGTAGAAGTTACTGGCTGGCCAAAGAAGTGTGAATTAAAAGTGATGCTGTTACAAAAGCAATACTTCGAAATGTTACTTCAAAGTAGGGTATTTGAATAGCAACAGACCAGGGAGAATGCTGGAATGATTGCATGAAACTTTGTGGAACAGGCTTTGGTACCAGTGCTAATGCTCTAGCCTCTTAAATTGTAACACAAGGAGTTGATTTTTTTTTTTTTTTTCTGGATGATTTGCATTTGTGTCAAGACTTCTTTGGTAGAAATTTTTTTTTTAAATGGATGTAGTTCTGTTTGATCTGTACATTTTGAAAGTTTTGATAAATCATCACTTCCATTTGGTAAGAACCATGAAAGGATAGTTAATCTCTGTTTTATATACAGTAGGCATTGGACATCTTAAGAAATAGGGATTTATGTAAGGTCACATCATTTTAGGGTATGCTATTTATGGTATGTCTGGAGAATGAGGCGGATTATGACATGGGCCTTAAAGTGTGAGGTGCTTGGAGATATGCAGCATTTGGGGATTAAAAAGAAGAAACGTGCAAGTAGATATTCATCGCTTTCTTTGACAAGTAAAAGTAACTGTTAGTGTGCATATGTTTTATTAAACAAGTTACATTTGAAAAGGTGAATCCAGTGTGATGCTTCTGGAAGATAGCATCACTGAAAGAATTTTGCATCATGGCTATGAGGAAGAGAAGCAGGAAACAGGAGTTGGCCTTACTCGTTCTTCTCTCTTGAGGGTTACGAGTCTAAGTAATAAAGTAACTTCTTAAAACATACTGTTGTATTGCACTGGACTACTTTAAGAATCTAGTAAACAGGATCAGGACTTGAATTTTTCTAAAAAAATTATTCAGTGTCTCATAAGAAAGGGGGCACATAATAAATCGAAGTAAACATTTTGATAATATAGTATTAAAAGTAATCTATGCTGTGATTATTGCCTGCTGTTTTGATGCTTTTAGATGTATTTGTAAAAATCAGAAAACTCTGAAAAGGTTTTAGTGCAATAGGAGCTTGATCAAGTTTGATATTTTTGTTTTTTATTTAGGCCTTGGTGTTTTTGTAGAGACTGCAGTAAATGCATAGCTCTAAGATGAGGTTTCAAGTGTCAGGAATGTAACCATGTACTATTTTTACACTTGACCTCATTTCTATTTTCTTTTGCTAAAGGCAACAGGCGTATGTTGTTCCATTGCTGCTGGAAGTGAGTTATTTAAATAACTTGAAATGTTTATGTGCAATAAGTTTTTGAACTTTAGCACTGGCTGAAACAGTGAATATTTTGTCATGGGCCACACTTTGCCTATTCAAAATTATAAGAACTGTGGCTAGATCTGCTTAAGAGCTATAGCTGCAGAAACTACATTTGTAGTAAAAGGTTAGGGAAATATTTTTCAGTTCTTCTACTAAAGCTGCTCTGTTCCATTATAAAAGAGGATTCTTTCCCCCCTCCCACCATTATTGGTTGCTGTCTGAAGGTGATACTGAAAGTGAAGGACCATCGTACTTTACTGTGGTTTGTTACCTTCTGGTCACCACAAACTAAATTATTAAGCATTTCCTTTCATGAAGGAAAAAACTGGTTTTGTTTTCAAAATGCCGAGTATTAAGCTTGTGCTTTATGTCAAGGTGTCTTAGTTGGCTTATAATGAGGATAATGTTAAAATTTGCAGAAATGTTTGTCACTTGTGTGCCTTTTGCCTTTTCAGACTAAACAGGATTAGAGATTCCAAAAGTGGTTATTTATTTGTTTTCTTGTGGTTTGTTTTGTTTTTGTTGTTATGGTTTTTATTTTTACACATCTCTCTACAGCTCTTCTCATCCTTAACGTTTGACATTCTCATCCTTAATATTGTTATGGCTTATATAAACTTGCTTGAAATGAGTATTCTCTGTTAAATACCCTTGTACAAAGCTGTGTATTGTGGCAATGAATTTGCAGCCTGGTCACTCTGTAGCTCACTAATTCCAGTGAAATATGTGCACAGACAGCAGTTTCTCTTCTGAAAAACAGGTGCACGAGACAGACTCGGTGAATAACAGACATCTGTATGTATTAAGCATCACTGATTCATACATATCTGTCTTAATGAAGTCCTATTTTAGTCTTGCCAGTGAACAAGCCACTGTTACCTGGTACCTCCTGTTTCTGTGGGTCTGTTGGGCCCTGTGGGCAGACTTAAAATAGTTGTAGCCTGGGAATAGGCAGAGCTGTAGGCACACAGCTCAGGAGCTGAGACCTTTTAAAAAGTGTGCTATAAGAGGACTGCCAGGTTCTTTCATACACATCTTTCATGTCAGAGGAAGGATAGAGAATCTTTTATATGTTGGGTATAGGGTTAAGCTGACATCCTTTACTTATGAGATCTTTTAGTGGAACTTTGACAGGTCACTAAGCTATCTTAGGCTCTCTGGAGATGAGACCATTTTATGCAGTGTCTTAGAAACAAGCATTGCCAAACACTTTGGACTGGTGTGGGTAGAGAAGTGATATTAATTGTTTTGAAATCTACAGTTGATGGATTTCTATAGGGTAAACAGAATGGGGACAAAGATATACATACAACCTCGAGATGTAATCACCAGTTTGCATATAGCTGACCTCTAGTTGTAAGCAACAGACTGACAACTACTGTTTTGTGGACATCTTATCACTGTGTACTCTTAAAAAAGGATACCATGCTGCTCTGATCCAGTACTCCACTCAAGCTGCGTCATACACAGCCATAGACATCCATTCTTGTCATTGTCAATCAGGTATTCAGACTTATGTTAGCAGTTTACACCGGTCTCTGAAGTTATTGAAACAATTTAGAATTTTATTTTTTTAAAATCTTGTAGACAGTATCACTGGATGGATGCATAGTAAATTTTAGTTCTTTGGTTCTGATGATACTAGCTAACGGCATTCTTGCTGCTTTGGAAGATCATTTTCAGAGCACTTAGGAGGCTATTTCCTTATCAGCATTTCTGTTCATCTGCTTCAGAGTGAGGAGGAGCTGGTTCTAGGGACCGAGCAGCAACTTGTTATTGATACTGTGTGTCAGTAATGGACAAACTCTATGCCTGATGTTTCTGCACAGGTTATAATGTCAGATGCTTAAAATCTCATGAGACTTCTGTAAAGATGGGCTAATCAGAGCATTCCAGCACTGTTTATCATCTCATCAGACTCTCATCCATGGAGGCTTTTCCATTTTACAAATAAGAGCGTTTCTTAAAGATTTTTATAGCAGATACTGGTTAAATTAAAACTTACTGTGAGATTGGGTACTGGCAAATCCTTTTAATAGAAGGGAATGTTTCTCTGCTTGGTTCAAATTTAAAGCTTTTTGTAACATGAATGACTAGATTCAAAATGTTTGCAGGTATGCAAATCACAAAGATCTCACATATTTGAGGTGGGAAGTAGGGGGAAAAATAATTTTGTGCAGATGACCAACAGACACTCTTTACTAATAATTAATGAGTTGGTAAACTAGGGCAGTGAGACAGCTTTCCTGTCTTTCAGCAGGGAGTTTTTGCAGGATATAATTAATAAAGGTTGGTGGCTATCATGGTTTCAGCTGGGATGGAGTTAACTTTCTTGATAACAGCTGGTGTAGTGCTATGTTTTGAATTTGGGATGAGAAATAGTGTTGATAGCACACTGGTGGTTTTGGTTGGTTGTAAGCTCTTGGGGCCTTTTCTGCTCCTCATGCTGCCCTACCAGTGAGTAGACTGGGAGTGCACAAAAAGTTGGTAGACCACATGGCCAGGACAGCCAACCCAACTGACCAAAGGGATATTCCATGCCATCGGATGTCATACTCAGTATATAAAGTGGAGGGAAGAAGGAAGGAGGTGGGAAATTAGGAGTTAGGGCATTTGTCTTCCCAAGTAACCATTACACATGATGGAGCCCTACTTTCCTGGAGATGCCTGCTGATGGGAAGCAGTGAATAAATTCCTTGTTTTGCTTTGCTTGCGTGCATGGCTTTTACTTTACCTGTTAAACTGTCTTTATCTCAACCTACAAGTTTTCTCACTCTTCTGATTCTCTCTGCCATCCCAACAGGGGGAGTGAGCAAGCAGCTTTGCGGTCCTATGTGCTGGCTGGGGTTAAACCACGACTGTGGCCCAGAGGCCATTCTAGGATGTGAACACTGAAGCTGGGTCTGTAGTGACCATAGCGACAACTATTAGAGAATCATAAGGACAGCCCTAAATAGATAGAGACCACAGCTGAGAACTTGTCCTCTGGTGGTATAGGGTTGCGTTAGTACTTACTGGGTACAGATGTACACCTTGAAATTTCAGAAACTATCCTGTATTTTAGGTTTTACCCCAGTATTGCAAACTACATCACTAGCTATCTTGGGTGGAAATGGTGAGCTCTTATTTCTTTGTTTTGAAGTAGGCTTTCAGAACATGTTTATGTGGTGTCACAGGTGGGAGACTTTGTTTGAAGAAGAAACTGCTTCTGAAGCCTGAGAGGCTCAGCTTTGAAAACATTTTTTTGGTTGCCCAGATCATAAGCAGTAAGGAGGACTGAGTCAGGATGTGGTGTGAAGCTGTGTGTTGAGAGTTCCATCCAGGAAATACATAAGATTCTTTGCCCTGCTTTGTAATAAAAGGTAATGAGTTTTAAAGTCTTTATCAGCATACCTGAAAACAGGTCGGGCATATAGGACTGGTAAATAGGAAATGTTCCTTTCAGCATTCAGTCCTTGGAATTGTGTGGAGAAGGTAGATAGAATTTCAGATGAGAAAACCAAATCCTGTTCCAGAAGAAAACATAGACTGAGGAAGGAATGTATTCTAGGCCAAAGAAGGAAAAAAAAAAATGTGGGTTTTTTTTTCCTGGGTGGACAACCAACAAAATTCTATGTTGTTTTTTTTGTATTTATTTTTCAATTTAAGTTCCTGTGGACTGTCTCCGTTTAAAAAAGAAAAAAAAAATCTATTAAAAAGTAAGGAAAAAAAAGTCAAAGGATTCAGCAGACATTTAGCAAGATTGGTCTAAAAGTTACACCTGTGTGTAACTGCCAAGGTCAATGTCATTTGATCATGAAATCTGTTCTCATGTGCTGTGCTGGTCACTGCTGGTATATTTGTGGAGTGCTGGAAGATTCAGTGCATCTTCTGAGAGAAATGCAGTACCACGTATGCTGTCTGGTGTGTTTAGGTGGCTGGGGGTGGAGGGAGAGTGAGAGCAAGCACACACCTGGAATCTTGTATAATCAGCTGTTGAAGGCCTAGCCAGGAGGATCAGGGCTTAAGCTTACATCAGACTTGACAAACAGTTTCTGCCCAAGTAGGTCAATGCAATTCAGGTTAAGTCAGTAGTTGTAGCTGTTTACATTCATTTGGCTTAACTTTAATCCTGTGGTCTGTTCCTTGTTCCATTGCTATATTACAAAGAACCTTGAAGTATGCTTTGTGGAGTGCATTACATTGGAGGGCTGACTGTACTTGTTTTTGTACTGGTGTCTGTTTAACTAGAAAAGCTACTTGAAACAAGCCACTGAACAGTGGGTTAGGAGCCAATGTTTTTGAGTGAGATGAGTCCAGACTTCCAAAAACTTGCAGTGTTTCCGATAGTTTTCCTTAATGCACCAAGTAGTATGTTAATATATCTTGACAACAAAAGTTTTCCTTCTTTCTAAACTATTTGGAGTGGCAAAGCAAATAGCTGTGGAAGAGAAGGCAGTTGAAGTAGTGCCTACTTTTCCAAATCACTTAGACTTTTTATTGCCTTTAGTAGTAGGTTAGCAGCAAGGCATGTGTATAAAAGCTTAAAAAATGTAGATTTCATTGTGAAATACCTTTATGTCCCACAGTTTATTCTGATTTTTCTTTTTTAGTTGCCTACCACAGTTACTTCTAGCACGCAGTTCATATTTTTTTCTCCAGCCCTTGCCTGATGAAGCCAATGTTATGATTTCTCTTTTCCTTTCAGATAGTAATCAATCATTCCATTTATTCAGAAGGTCCTGATGAAATCTTACACTCAACTCTGCAGTTTGAATTTCCTCTTGTGAGGCACTGTTATATTACTTGGGAGGAAAGGGGAAGCTAAAGTTAAAATGGAGTCCTTTTGTTGTAGGAGTCGCTGGACGGGACAAGAACAGGCAAAACAAGATCTTGAGTTCATTATGGCTGCAGGAGTGGCACGAATTGAGTCTGAACAGAATTGTCTAACACTTAGTTGGTGGCCTGGAAAACTTTAAATGTCTACTGATCAGAGTGGTGTTGCTGACTTCTGCTATGAGTAAACTGAAACTGTTAAATGGACTGAAATGTTTCAGGTCCTTGTGTGCATTTTTGGCTTATTCCCTCCTGTTGCCAGTCACAGAATACTCTTTTTTGGGGAAACTTAACAGCTGACTCCTATGTCTATATTAATGGGTAGCTCAGTGGTTTGTTGTTTTCTCTTCCCCCTTCTCCCCTCCTGGGTAAGGGGGAAGGGAAGGTTCACTAAACAGTTTTGTATGCTACCTATGAGTTTAAAGTAATGTATCACAATCTCGATTCACTGTGGTGTGATGTGCCCTGAGCCAGTATCTTAGTGAAAATAGTTCTAAGTAGGAGACTTGAAATATGGCTGATTCCATTTATTATATTTTGTTTTCTATTTTTCATCCTTTGAAACAGAACAAAAGTCAAGTTAATTGGTTCAAATAACTTGTATTTTTAAGGAGTAATCTATCTAAAGATCAGGATGTGTCGGTATTACAAGCTACTAAATTTGCAAGATACTTGACACTATGGATTTAGCAAAGACGAGGTGTTGTTTGTCAAATTAACTGGACACCTTTCTAGCATGGTATATAATCTGTATTTAGAAGAGTGTGCAAGTTCTTAGGCATCTGAGAAATTAAGCGCAAATATATTTGTAAAAATTCTGAAATGTGCAAAACTTGTGTCCTTTTGAGAGCTGGCATAAAAAACTTGGCAAACCTTATGTCTGGTTACTAACTTCTGAGATAAGTTTTACATAGCTTAGAAAATGGTGAAGAATTAAAATGCACTCAAATTGTCATCACTCTCAGATTCATGTAGCCAAAGAACACTTGTTCAATCAATATGACAATATTAAAAAAAAATAATCAGAAATTATTAATGATAAGGCATACCAGTAACATTGGTTACAGATTAGGTCAGAGGTGTTGTGATACAGTTGTGTGGATTTTTACAGAAATTGGAGAGTGTGTTGACATTTTCTTTTTATCATGAATGTGAGAAAAACCTTCAAGATAAAGTGTTACAACTTGTAAAAGTAAATTCATGAATAGTGTTGAATGAGAAATGCAGGTTTTTAATTGTAGTTTTAATTAGTGAATGATTTTTTTTTTTTATTCAAGACTAAATTGAAATTTCAAGTCCTAAAGTAAAGTTTCTGTTGACTTCTGTATTCCAAAGACTCTTAAGGCTAAAGGCAGCTGCTGCATTTTGATAACGTTATGCACCCTTCCCCTTCTTTCTGAAATTTCTGTACCTCTTACTGTAATAGGCATCAGGAAGCTGCTCAGGCTCTTTGTGAACTGCGTGTGTTTCAATTTAGGTGTTGGTGAGCTTCACAGGATGCTTTCTGTGAACTTTGCAGCTACATAGAAAGTTATATCATAGTATGCTTTGCTGGATTTATCTGATTGGGTCACAAGGAAGCTTTAACTAACTTGTCCTTTTTCTGCAGCTGGGCTAAAGTAGCTTGTAGGGTGGTTTTTTTGTGAGTTTAGACTAGTAGAAAATGTATCTGACTTTGCAGGTCTATTGTCTCTGTTAGAAGGAAGTAATTTTACTTTCATAAGGTAAAAGCTTACAAAATAAAAGCATTGGAGGGAAGTGAAATACCACAAAATACTTCTCTGCAGCACAAGAGATCACTTTTCTTGAAAACATTTTTTTAACTTCCTAGGGTGTTTTGGTTTTGGTTTTTTTTTTTAACAAAAATACTTTCCACTTGAGTAGCATTTTGCTTACCTACAGCTGAAGAGGCCAGAGTAGAGCACCATAGTTGATTAATGAAAGCAAATGAAAGGCAAGTTATCTAAAAAGCAAACAATATCACTGTCTCTACTTAATGTCACCTTTTTCAGACAGGGGCAGTGTATCCACATAAGACACAACCTTCAACTACACTTCCAGCTAGTCATTCTGTTCTGCTGTGTAAGCGTCCTGTGCTTGAGAGGAGGCTCTCTGGTTGTTTTTTTTCACCCTTACTTCCAAAATTTCATGCTGTGTACCAAACCTTTCCTGTTCTTGCCTCTGAGATGCTGCATGATAACCACTGGTGCAGGTGAAATGCTTGGTGGGTGTCATCAATAGAAAATCTTGTGATACTACAGTAACTTCAGCTGTCAGATAATACCAGGAGTATAAAACTACAAAATAACTGTATAAATAAATTCTGTTTTAGCGTAGTGATTATATTGAAGTTAGAAAATGTTACTTGCAGGAAAGAAATTTTATGTGAAACTAGTAAAGACTTTTTTGTTAGAAAGATAGAGCTTTAGGTTGGAGGGATTGCCTTTTTCCATCTGAGGGTTTTGTGTATTTGCCTGCTCAGCAGTTGAGATAGTTGGTGAAGTTCTCCATCTGCTGGTGTGAGATAGTGAATGCACTCTGCAGGTAGGGCTGGAATCAGTGTTTCTGCTTCTCAAATGTAGCAGCTGCATTAGTCTATAAGAAATGCAGTTCTTACACATTTTAGTTAAAATTATTTCCAAATGTGTTTCAAGACAATCATGACCTTTTTAGGGTTAAGGGATGGCGAAAACTGTTGTTCTAGTCAGTGTCAATCATTTAACTTGTTAACTATCATTTGATTCGGTAGTTCATTGAACTTTCAGATTTGATGCAAGTGCAGACAAGTGAGCAGGGCTGGAATATTTACAAATTTTTTTTTTACAAAATTTACAAATATTTAAAAATTATTTTTTACTTAAAATAAATCCTCCCTCAGGTTCCACATTTCTGTCTAAATTGTCCCTTAGTTTTTTCACAAATAGATATTCCTGTGTGTTTGAAGACATGCGGGCCTGCTTCCTCTCCTGTGGAACACTAGGATGTCGAGAAGTGTAGTTTTTCTGCTTTCAGCAGAGATTTTCCTTCTGGTTGGTAATCGTGCCTGGTGACTTTTTACCTTTTCCCACTCCAGGATGTCAGTGAGAATTGGTTTTGCTTCAGACCAATACATGCAACTGGGTGGTGAACAGGCATCATTTTCCTCCATTATTTTACTAGGGCTCTAGCAGCCTGCAGCAGTCTGCCCTTGCTCTCTCCACCTCTTCTTTTTAAGTAGTCTGTAGTTAAGGAGAAGCTTTGTGACTGTAAGATCTGGTAAGTTGAGCTTGTGCGCTTGAAATTCTAAACCTAGCTGTATATCTTAGCACTGGTACTATATGTATGGTTATTCAGCTTTATTAGTGACTTGGTGTTTTATGTAAATTAATGCAAGGCAAGGATAAGGAGACACTTCTGTCAGAATTGCGAATAAAAATGAGATTTCCTTTGGAAGACTGTTTTGTGATGGCCATCTAGACAGGGGATGGGTAAGAACTGTACAACATTGGTGTTGGATGCTGTACAAATTTTTTTTCAAAGCAAGGAGAAAATAGAAGGCCAAAACAAATCTCAAAGTTTAATCATAGTTCTCCCTTATTAAGGATTTTGTGCATCTTTAGGTATGCCGTATCTGCTGAAGACAATTCCAAAGACAGTTGCAGTACTCCAAATATATGTAATATGGATGATAGATTCTTAGCACTGTAGCATTTTTGGTGTTTGTGTAAAATCTTAAGCTGCGTTGCTAGCTAATGTAGATAGCCCCTCTTGACATACTAAAGCTAAGCTGAAAACCATTGGATTGAGTTAAAATCTGAAGGGCAGGATTTTGATTAAATACTTGCTGTCCCGACTCTTAATAGTTGTGCTTCGTGAAGTGGCCCAATAGTTAACAATATTTCGTCACCCTCTAATCGTTGTTGATTTGTTTCTATTTTGAAACTCAAGTTATGTAAACTTATCTATTTTCCAGGATTTGTTTGTGATGTGCTTCTGAAAGAAGAACTGAGAATCCATTACGTACTTACACATTTGTGAAAACTCTCCTCCTAATGTATTTTGCAAACTAATTGAGTTATCATAGAAATTCATCATGGGAGGAGCTGTGAGTGCTGGAGAAGACAACGATGACTTAATTGATAACTTGAAAGAAGCTCAGTACATTCGCACTGAGAGTGTGGAACAAGCCTTCAGAGCAATTGATCGTGGTGATTATTATCTGGAAGGATACAGGGACAATGCTTATAAAGACTTGGCCTGGAAGCATGGAAATATACATTTGTCAGCACCTTGTATTTATTCTGAAGTCATGGAAGCACTGAAGCTTCAGCCTGGATTATCTTTTCTAAATCTGGGTAGTGGAACCGGATACTTGAGTACAATGGTGGGATTAATATTAGGTAACTTGAACGTTTTTATTTTAATATAGTGTTTCTGCATATTTTTAGAAGATTATACAAGGCCTGTAAAACTTTACTTTTACTTCTTTAAAGAAATTACGGTACTACGCTTAAGACTGGGTGTTTGAGATGCTAAAATATTGTATGTTACCTGCAAGCTGTTCACTGACACTGCTGTTCAGTGCCATTTTATGGAATGTTTTGGAAGAGAGGCAGTTGTTCCTGCCTGCCTTTCTATAGTCTGAAATTCTCACTCGAAAGGAAACAGTCCTTTTGTTGCTTAAAAGGAAAAGGCATAGAGGAACAATTTTTGAGGACTAAAATTTTAGTCTGCAGTTGCACCATGTTTATGCCCTTACTCTAGGTTACTGTTTTGATCTTCAGTTTATGGAAAGAAAAATCTAAATTGTAAAGGTTAGTGACTCTTCAAGAAACTTACTTGAAAAATAAATCTCTATCAGTCTGCAAACAATTATTTTAAAATACATTTATATAATCACTTCATGAATGAGAAAGTTTAGGGATGTAGACTGATAAGACTGTTTAAGCACTGCAGGTCTATAGGTTTTAAAAATTACTTTAACAGTTAACACTGTTTTTTTTTCTTCTGTTTTCAAATACGTTTCTTGTATGGGAAAAAGATGGAATGAAATACTGCTTTCTAAATTAAAAAACCTACCTTAGAGTAATGCTTTAATTCTCCCTCCTTCCCTAGTATTTAGAATATTTAGAGCATGTGTACCAACAAATAATTTATTAAAATAACTTCATTTATTTTAGTATGTAGTTTTCATAGATGTGATTCTGTTGACTGTTTTACATGGAGTTCTTGTATTTCCTTGGTTGCTGACAGCTGATCTATAGATTTTACATATATTTATTTATATACAAAACTGAAATGTGAAGAGTTGGTTTGTTAATTTTCAGTTAGTTTAGTTACTTTCTGTTGTCCATTCTTACTGATTTAAGAGCAGAAATTATCTCTAATAGTACATAACAATGTAATTTGTTGGCATCTCTGGCAGTGTCTTTTCCCATTAATACCAGTAAATTCAAGAGATAATTCTTGTTTCCACAAAAGAACAGTATACTATGTTCATTCACAGGTTAAAGAAAGTAATGGAATGTTGCTTTGTCCTTTTCAAGAGTGTTTCTATTTGAGACTAGATATTTTTAATTAGACTGTCATATTTTAAATTCAGAGTTCTATTTCAGTATTTAAACAATTAGTAGATACTTCTGCATTTTTCTCTAAAATGTGTGCTCAGGGTAGTGAGTAATGGTATTCATTTATTTCTGTGTCTTGTGAAAAGCTTTGTTATTTCTTGATTATGATGTTTAAAAAAAATGTGGCTCATGTATATTGCACTTGTATCTGTGCTATCTAACCTATTCTGAGTGGCTGCTGGTTGACTGTTGAATGCTGCTGGGTTTGACCTCTCCTTATCAAGCAGAATTCCTGTCCTTCAGAATATTATATGTGGAGTTGAAGAAATTAAATGGGAAAAGACTTGTCTTCTACAGAGGGTGAAATTGGCTGACAGCCCCTGAGGGGCAGGGTTACACTGCAGATGTTCCCACAGAACCAGCTCAGGTGCTGATGCTTTTTGAGCAGTGACTGCTCAGCTACTTACAGAAATAAACTTTCCATGTTTCTGTAGTGCTGTACTCAGTCCCCTTCTTGGTGTTGTAATCTGGTTTGAGTGCAAGGCTGAGGCATGGAAGGTATAAATATAATTTGTGTGCCTTTATTTTCTTACTCCACTCCCTTTGATAAAATTGCTAGTTACATATAATCATTCTTTAGTGTTTGTTTTAAACTAGGGAACAGTTGGTTTAACAGAGAAGAATAAATGAAAGTAATTTTTAAACAAATAAACCATATAGATTTTAAAAGCTCATTTTTTAAACTGATTACAGTGCGCACAGCACAGTTAGTAACAGAGAACCATGTGTCTTTTGACAGTAGTTGGGTATCTTTCAATTTGACAGTGTAGTGATTAATATTTTTGCCATGTTGGCAGTATCAAAATGACTAGATTAAATTAGCAAATAATTTGAAATTGTTAAACAGTTGTAAGTATAGCAAGACTCTAAAAAGCAAAAAAACCCACCACTCCGTAGAGATTAAATTAACTATTATTGATACCATTAAAATGTATACATAGTTCAGACTAGCTGATGGAATTGCTAGCTTATTATGCTGAAAGAGGCCAGTTGACTTTGGAGAGTAGCAGAGAGGTTGGTTTCACTTTTAGAATAGTTGACTGCTGAAATGTACAGCTGTGACTTTCCTGATGAAAGAGAATGTTTCTCATTTCTGTTCAAATTGTCAATACTGTGGTATATCATGATGTGGTGGTGTCTTGCATTCGTAGATTTAATCCCAAGCTGTTGGAGCATCTAACGTTTACAGGTGGTTTTTTTTTTTTAGTTCTTTGCTTTTCAAAATTGAGTATTGAATGTATATGTGAGTTTTGGGACAGATGACGTTGATGCATTTTTAATTTTAATTACGAGGTTAAAGGAATGGTGATTAATTTTTAATTAAAGAAAACATACCTTGGATGCTGTTGCACGCTGTAGAACTGTAACTACACTGGTAAGAAACATCATAGTCTTATTACTGTGCAGGGGAATGTTAAATAATTAAGCAGCTAGGAAGGGATTGCCTATGCTAATGCTTTTCTTAAAGTGATAGATAACAAACTAAATTTGCAGGAGGTATGAGTGTCAACAGGAGGTACATGTTGTCACAAGTTCTAAGAACATCCCTTGAATGATCTGCCTACCTGTTGCCTGCCATCAGAGAGGTCTTGCAAGCACTGCATATGGTAACCTATTGGATTGGTTTTATTTCACCTGGTAGAAAATGTTCTGAACTATGCTAAGAATTGCAATTACTAATTGCTTAGTGGCATACACTGTTGTTTTTTTTTCTTGCAGTAAGATGTAACCTTTCTCAGTATAACCCTAGGTCTATTTTGTTAATTGGTGTCCTAGAAAAGACAAATTGAATTCTGTTTCATTGGAGTAACATCTTTGAGCTAAACATTTAGGAAAGATTTAGAATGCAGTAGAGGATATAAATATAAGTTTTGTCTAATCTTATTGATGTTTACTTTCTCTTCTTCCCCTTCCTTCTCCCTTTTCCAGTTCTATGCTCCAATGACTAAAGTCCCTGGGCTATGAGTGCATGTTAAATATAGAATCCCCACAGCAAATGTGTCTATCTGATTCAGATTCCTTCCTGATGTGGATAATCCTCATAATACTGTCTCCGGATTTCTTCTTGTTCCTGAAAAATAGCATTAACTTGGCACGCAAATTGACTTGGAGATATACTTGGATTTGATTACAGGAAAGGAGTGTGGTGATTGTGATGGGATTGTGATGAGTGAACATAACTTCCATCTAGCACACTGAAATGTACGTTAATTGTGTAAGTGAATCAGGAGCAGACTTCTGATTCGGAAACTGGTAAAACCGAAGAGCAGGTGTGGCTAAGGGGTATAACACCTGATCTCTGAATTGTCAAAAGCTGAAAATTTTGCCATAATAAAACTTTTCAAAATGTAAATACCAAAATATAGCCTAAGTTATAATTGGAAATTGTTGTATTCCAGCTACATACTATGTGGGAAAAGAAGATGCTCAGACTGACTTAAAGTGTAGTCAGATTCATTTTTTTTCTGCATGTTTATGGGGAATTCATTCTATCAAATTGTTTTGCCACAGTTCTGTCCCTGTTCTTTCATTGATCCTTTGGGCTTCTACCTTCCTCTTAAGCATTGTTAATGCAGATGCAAAAAATAACTTTGTCTAGTGGTTCTGGGAGACTTCTGTGGTTTATGGGAAGTTAGTGCTTTCATAGATGAAAGGTATAATGGTCTTCTGTGCACCTGTGCTGGGCTTAAAGGGAAAAGAAGGGAAAAAAAAACCCCAAAAAACACCACCATGCTGTTTTTATTTACAGGACCTTTTGGGATAAATCATGGAATAGAGCTTCATTCAGATGTGGTAGAATATGCCAAGGAAAAATTGGAGAGCTTCATAAAATACAGTGATAGCTTTGATAAGTAAGTATCTAATTTGTCTAGTTTGCTTTGCAGCAACATTTTTGTTTTTAAACTGAGTGCATCATTGGTTCTGAGTTCAGAAAGGGGAGAAGAATGGCATCACACAATCAAAATGTAAAACTTCCACTTTGTGACACTAGTTCATGAGGTAAGTTAAGGCTTAAGCATGCTTTAAAAGTGTGGGAGTATTCCTGCTGTGTAATCCTTAAAAAAAAAAAAAAAAAAAAAAACCCAAAAAAACAAAAAACCAAACATTTCCCTGCATTTTGGTGGTGTGTATACATACGCAGGCACATGTATGTATGTGCATACATACATATGTACTTCAGAGAATGATGTGATATGCAGGTGTCTTTGCATGTATAATTTGTATCCATTAAGTCAGTTTTTACTACATAAATGAACATAATCTTTCTTTACAGTATTAACTTTTTTCTAATTTACTCATGTCCAGATCAACAGTGGTAAATTTATCTGTTTGTCTTCATATTTAGTACCTGAAGAGATGGACTTAAGAATATTCATTTGTGCTCATACACAACTCATTTTTACTGGTATACTGGGTTACAGGGCTTTGAGCCTTATTGGTTCTATATACTAAACAATTTTTTATTACTAGTTTTAAGCTGGCCCAGAAGAATCTTTATCTTTGGCCTCTGCCCCTGTGAAAGGGAAAACAAGGTTCTAACTAGGGCTGTTCTCTATAAAGACTTTTTTTCTTACAGGATATAAGTTCTCCAACAGTGACTATATGGTAGCTTCTGGAAATGCAGAAAAGCCTTTGGGTTGTAGGAATACCCTAAGAATTGCATGTCCTACGCCTCATGTCTTCCGCAGTAGACGGCAAAGAAAATTCTTTCTATCGTTAACCTTTGTTGTGATGTGCTTTATGAACTGCCATGCTCTTGGTTATCTTGGCTGGAGCTCAATCCACTTTTTTCCATACCCCAAACTTTGGGAGCTCTGTGCTTACCACAGGCCTTCCTCCTTATGCTCGTAAGTAATGAAAGGCTCTTAATTAGAGTAGTTAATTTAGTTCAAAGTATCTATCATCCTATTGTTACCTATATCTGAATTCAGTTCTGTGCTTTTGATATTGGCTAGATGATTTTAGTACGATGTTCCTACATTAGAATAAATTATGTAAGAGGAAATACATATGTTTCATTACTACTCTTAATTTTAATACAAGCATTTCAGTTAGCTGACGTTAACACGTACAGGAGGCAGAACAAATAAAAATGGATTCAGTCTAGAACTTTATGATGCACTTTACGTAATCTTGTAAAAAAAAAAAACAAAAAAAAACAAAAAAAGCTGTGTGAGATGTGTTCTCTCATGATCATTACAAATACTGCATTAGTGGCTGTACTAAGTTTGATGTACCTGCCAGCTAACTTAATTCCTGCACATACCTGTATTCCTGCATTCCTGTAGGTGTGTGTACTCAGACATACAAAAAGCTGTTTTTTACTGGTGTCTTTCTAGTCTGGTGATACCTTTATGTACAGAAATTAAGTGAAGGGGTATCAAGGAAATGTTGTCACTTAAACAAACAAAATCTGGTTGGGATGTTTATATAATCAGAATATCAGAACACTGGGGTTTATACTTTAAAACATGGAAGAACTGGAAGAAAAACCTAAAGTTGCTAAACTTGACATAAGTGAATGTCAGTGTTGTATGGATACTGTGTTGAAGGAAATAAGTGATCATACATAGTAAATCATTTAAATATTCTTAAAGACATGTATTTTCCCCTAATTCAGTGAAGATCAGTTCTGGGGACAGTGTTATAAATGCTGTGTGCTATTTACAATAATAGTTGAATTGATATGTAGTTATTCAGTGTTACTCCAATGAGGGGAAAAAGTCAGCAGGTTGGTGAATATCAACTAAGCTTTATCACTAATTTGTGTATTATTATCTTGGCATATGCTGTTTAACAATCCACCTTTTGCTCTCAACAGTAAAATACTAAGCAACAGCTACAGAAAGCCTCCTCACCAACCTAACAAAAACTATACTTCTCTGAAAGGGCTTTTTGATACAAATCTACTTGGTAATAGCTGCACTACACTTGACATGATAGTGATTGGCTATTTGGATTTTGTGTTTTGTGGGGGGGATTTGTAACTTGTATGCGTAGCTGATTCTGGCTAACTGCTTTCTTTGTAATTACTCTGTATTTTAATGTAGTTAATTAAGATAGTGTGCGGAATTTTCTGTGATGGGCTCCTTCTATATTCCCTTTTTTTTTAATACAAGTGAATTTATACAGCTTGTCTTGAATTTTAATCTGCCTCTCAAAGTAACGTGCTCCGGATCAGTAAGTCTGGTTTTGATTCTTGTTTCAGTAACTCTTTCCTGCATCTTCATTTATAAGTGAAAGACACTTACCCAAAATTGTGCGGACTCTGGCATCTGAACTTACCTACTGATTTCGTCAACTTAGTATTTGGATGAAAGACCAACCCAAGAAAAAGATGTGCAGTGTCTGCTGTTGAACACTGGTGTATACCTAGCAGGCGTCCTTACAGTCTGAAAATAGATTTTATGTGGCAGACTGGTATGAATGAAGTTAATTGTCAGAATTGGTGTGTGTGTGTGTCATGGGGAAAAGCACCTTACAGTTGCCAACAGCCTCTAACAAGGCATGCGGGAGACCAGAAGCGCAGAGACGGAAGTCCGTTTCCCTGGCTGTAATGGAGTGAGACGAATGGGGAATTCTGTAAAACTTTGCCTTGCCACTTCCCTGCATTCTTTCTTTAGTGTGTAATGTTCTTCAGTCGGGTCTGAGTATTTTAAGCAAAATCTCCTTTTGAAACAAAACCCAGGGGTTTAACCTTTTGGGACAGTACTTGGAGAGCTATAACCTAGATCCTAAATAAATACTTTAATTTTGTGGTGTTTCTTTGCTTGGAGCAATAGGCCATTGGCTTTGCATCTGACTTTTGCATGGAGCTGGGTCATGATGATTTAGGTGGGATTTTGCCTGATAAAGCAAGATGGAATATTGCTTTGCCATTTTTATGGGGGAATAATCCAGTGTTGTTTGGTAAAATACAATTTTTTTTCTTGATAACTGATAAGAATGTTGTTGAAATGTAATTAAAAACTTCATTTTCTATGATTGAGGTAGCTGCTTGACTGTAGACTGAAAGCAATGTAAAAACGGCAAGTCAGGATTTGAGACACTCTGCCTAAGGGGAGGGTTGTCTACCTCTGGTAACTGAGCTTCTCTCAGTTTTGGCCTCTTGAGCTGTTCATCAGAGGAAAAGTGTTTCAGAAAGACAAATAATTCTAGTAATTGCCTGTATCCATATCCCACCAATCTATAAAAATAGTTTTATTCTAAATGGAGGTGGAGTTGTTCATTCTGAGAGGTAAAATGCTGAATTGGTTTTACTTGACAACACGTTTGCCAGTAGAAGCAAAGGAGAAGTGCCACCTGAAGGCATCTGGAAGTGTCATCATGGTTGAGGTGCAAAGATTTTTAGGTATAGACTAAAGAAAGTTCTCTGCCTGAGTTTGAAATATGTGTAAGGCTCTCTTTCATTCTTAAAAGCTTCAGGGAATGCATGCCAATTAAGGGGAAAAAAAAATCATTCCGTAAGAAGGCTCTATCTAACACACATATGTGCAAGTACCAGTCCCCGCTTCACCTGTTTATTGAAGGGGAATGTGTTGTCTTTTCTGCTCCCAGTCAACTTCTAGACCTAGAATATCCAACTCGGAGAGAGAGCCACAAGGCAAGGCTAGGTTGCCCATCTTCTAGCACCCTATCAAAACCCAAACCTGGGTAAGCTGGTGAAGTCCCTGCTGTGAAAGAAAATCACCAACCCTTCTCAGGATCAAAAGAAACCACTTCAATGGTAAGTGACAAGAACCCTAGTACTACTTCTGGGATAATTGTTGTGGGTGAAACTTGTCCTGAAGTCCTGTAGTAGGTTGTGTTGGCATGGAAAAATAGTACGATTGATCTTCCAACAGTAAATTTAGTTTTCTTCATAGAAATTCAGGGCTCTTGCTAGGACTCTGAAGGCTCACGTTCTTTTCATTAAAGCACATTTGAAACAGAAGATTCCTTGTATACACACAAAAAAAAACTCCTTTCTGGCTGTGCAGCTGGCTAGTGATTGCAGTAAAAATCTAAGCAGGAAAAACAAACTGTCTCCAAAACTCAGTGGTGCCTTACCCAGTTTAAATCTTACTGATAATTTAGTCTTAGTTTCAGATAGTATAAACAATGCGGTTTTCTGTTGGTGAATGAATTCTTGTTGAGGTTTAGCCTAACCAAGACAACACAGGGATGACAAGAATTCTAGTGGGATTTGATGCCAGAGGTTATGTTAAACAAAAAGGAAAGGAAAATAGGCTTCTCGAATATCCCTTTTTCATTTAGAGATATTAAAGGGAAGTACTGTTTCTAATCCTACAGCTCATAAACCAGAAGGCTCCAAAAATGACAGTTGAACCTACTCTAATCTAGGAAGGAGCTAAACCTGAATTTTAAAAGTATTTGATACTTGCAGAAATACGTGTTCTTGCCCTCTCAGAACCACATGTAAAATAACTTTTAGAAACAAATAAAAAAAATCCCATGGTGGACAGCCTTTCTTTGGAAATCTTACTGCTACAAGTTTTGATAGCATTTAGAACGTATGTTACATTAAAGCTAGTGATGACAACACTCAGTACATTGTTCCTATAAAATCTGTTGCTTCACAAAACCCCGCAGTATAAAATATGACAATGTCAACGTATAAACTCATTTTTCTGCTTCAGTGAAAAAAAGGCAAATACTCTTCTGTTTCTGTAAACGGCTAAGTTGTTTTCCAGACTTCTCTCCATGGATGTACTTCTCTCCATGGCCCGGACAATAAGCTGAAGTGACAGAAATTTTTTCTCTCGTTCCTGTTCCTGTCCACCTTTCTTAAAATTTACTGTGGAATTGATAAAAAGTATTCCTTCAATATAATTCTTCATTTTACCATCAAATTTTAGATACAGTACATAATGAAGTTTAAATTTTGTAAACCACTTTTGAAGGGAGACTGAGATTAGTCGTAAGTATTTTTAAGAACCAGTGTTTGAATTTTTCTTCAGAAATAATTAAGAGTACTGTGTTTTGGGACAATGAAACTGATGAAGTAATGAAAAACTATAACCAAGAGCTGAGGTTATATAATAGAACCACCAAGACAATTTTATTCAAAAAAGGAGGTGACAAATACAAGCGAAGTGCAGGTACAGGTTTCTCACTGTCCCTGCAGCATTGCCTGGAAGCTGAAAAAATGTTCAGGATAAAATTGCTCAATAGAAGTTTTATAAGCATCACTTTTGGCTTGTACTCTTACTTCTGATTAAAATTACTATTATTGTAATTGGATGCAAGGGACTTAAAAGTTGTCATTATAGATTTTTGTTTTCACAGATTTAATATTTATATGTGTTTCTGCTTATTCTGATGTTCATAGTGCACATGCAGGTCTCACAAAAAACAATAATACTAATAGTTAAAATGTGTGTAACTTTTCAACAAAACATGCTAGCAATCCATGAATATTCCAATCCATGAACACATGAACCAGACTAGTTCAAAGAGCTTGAAAAAATGCTTAAAAGATATGAAATGAATAATGGAGAAAAAAAAAAAAACACAAGAAAGGTGGAAAGAACTTGCCATCTTGCCCTGCTATTGTGCCACTTAGTAGGAAAAGAATTAACACTCTTTAAAATTTGTTTTCCCATATTAATTGATGCAGGTTTAAGTTTCTTAGCTAGTGATTTAATCTTAAATAGACATCACTGACAGGATATAACAGGGGAAGTATTTATTGAGAGAAAAATGGGAAAACCTTTTTCTGTGATATATAAGAACTTTAAATCTGATAGATACAAATTCTAAAGCACTTCTGCAGTTAAGTAAAATGAGAAAGGGTAATGAGGCATAGAAATTGGGAAGTATTTAATTATTCTCTGCATGTTCTTGTGGCATGTTACATCACACAAGGCCATGTGAATATTGACTTTCATATGTAGTTTTCAAAGAAGATAATTATGTCAGTTTAAAATCTGAAAAATTGACTTAAATGAACTGAAAGCTTCTTCAGGGTTTCTTTCAGTGAATACATTAGTGTTTAAACAGGTTCAAGGAGTACTTGGAGTAAGGATACTGATTTATGAAATTCTTGTGTTTGACATAGGAGAAGCTCTGAGAATATTGTCTTTTTAATGCAAATGAACAAAGGAGCCAGAACTTCGTAAATCAGACTGTGTGTAGCTTTTCAGTCTGTCTTCAAATAACCACAGGAAACACTTACTGTTCAGCTGCTGTAGCTGTGTTTTAAAAGCATAGGCCAATTTTTTGTGTGTGAAAAGCAACTTCTAAAACAATCTGCCAGAACTGTTAGTTTGTTTCTTCCTCCATCCTGAAGAGTCCTTTTGTTGAAAATAGGGTCAGCAGTATATTAGCGTAGGACAGAAGTGTTACTTTTTTCACACTAGCAAAAGTAGTTTTATGCTATGTTTTCATTTTGATGTATTTGACGTTTTCAGAGAAGTTTGATATAAAGCTAAGTTCATGAGTTCTTACACTGGATTTACTATTCTGTTTTGGAATATGCTTTTTTCCATGAAGAGTTAAGTGTGAACTTTGCCTTGCAGTGCTTTTGAATTCTTAGTTCCAATGTAGTGTCATTGTAGTACAAATGGCAAGTGTAACAACTTGCCAACCTTTTCTTATACATAATTAAAGTTGAAGAATAGGCCTTTGTGCCCTAAATTTCAATAAATTTAAATAAGTTTCCGATTAGAGGGGAATTACTTGGAGCAGCTTGATGGTATCAAATGAGATTTCAGACTTCTTAGAGGGTTTGAGTAGACTGACTAAATGAAATGAGGGTGGATGGGAAAACAATATGCTAAATTCATCCTAAAACGAGTTTTCTTTCTGTAAGAGCTGTGAACAGCAAGGTGAGATAGGAGTGTGGTTAGTAAATACATGAATAGGCAGAAGTGTACTGTTAGATGGTGTCCTGGTGTGAATGTAGTAGTTGCGGTGTAAAATGTAGCTGCAGTGATGCTGGTTTTAAGAACTAATTAATTTTTCTCTTAGCAAAAAAACAGGTGTAAGTAGTTTAAGTGGTTCCTCAGTATTCCTTTTTTTTTTTTCAAAGCATCTTGTAACATGTTTTACTGTTTCTTTCAAACACAAGCTTGTGGATGTTGAAAGATGTTTTTCTTTCAAATAACTTGATTCTTCTTATCTCAAATTTTGAGATAAATTGAACTTGTTCCCTCTTAAAGAATCAAGTATGTATACCCCTTAAAAAAAAAAAAAAGACAGTTCATGCCTACTTACACCTAGTTTCATCTTCAAGAAGCAACAGGATTACAACCTTCATGAATGCAGGATGTTTAGATAGAAAGCTTAGCCCAAGAAGCATCCTATACATCTTCATAGTTGGAAGTAATTAAAGGGTGGGTTCTGTGGGTGGGTGTTATGGTAAGACCAACCAATGCATCCCCTTGTTTAAAAAAAAAAAAAAAAAAAAAAACAAACAAAAAAAAAACACAAAAAAACATAAACCTTCTGCTATTAGGGTAGGTTATTGCACTATGTCCTTTTTTTTTTTTTTTCTTAATTTGTTATCACACAAATACTAGATTGGTGGATATGGATACAAGAGCAACAAACTTCAATCTTAGTTCTTCACTGTAGATGTTTTTTTTTTAATAGATATTCATTTTATTACAATAGTAATACTTCATTGTGTTGATATCTATGGGGCATCTTACTTGAAAGAAACTGGGCAGTAAAAATCTATTACTTGATGATTTTCTTAACTTGCTGCAGCAAACACAAATGCTCTTTAAATTCTACAGAATTTTTTTTTTACATTTAGCTTGAAGAAAAGTACTGTGGCTATGTTGGGGATGAACTTGAAACGCCCATCCTTGAGGGACAGATTACAAACATGCAAAATATGGAAGGGCAGAATGAGGTCAACAGATATTTTATGTGCTTGGAACTGCTTGGTTATCTTGGACTGTTGCTAAATGTGATCTGTGTGCTTAAATTTATCCAATGGCAGGTACTTGTTTAAACAGAAATTAGCTGTTGCTGTGTTGTATCTATAATGGGAACTCTTAATTTCTGCTCTGTTGGCTCTTTTGTAATTCTACTGAAGAACCTAATGCGACTAAAACTTCTCCAGATTGTTCCAGCACTTCATTTTTGCCTTTTTTGGCATCTGATATATTGAAGTAATCCAAGTCTTTTTTGTGTTACTGATACAATTCTCTGTAAGGCTGTTTGGTAGAGATGAAAAAATGGTAAATAACACTTGGTGTTTCTTAGTTCCATTTCAATTCAGTAACTGGAAAAAATACTAAGTGCAATATTGCCTCGATAGGTAGCTTATGCGATTGTCAATATTGCATGTTAAAGCAATAAACTATTTGTTTTCAGTCATGTTGTTAATCTAATAAGATAGCTCAGTATAAAGAAGGAGGAAAAAGAATATCTGAACTGTTCTCATATCCCAAAGGCAGTAAAATAAAATAAACTTGTTGAATATAGTGACAATTGGGACTAAAAGAATTCAGGTTTGATAAGGTCAAGTTCCATTGTTTTACAATGTAGTCAATATGGCTTTCATACTGTAAGACTAACAAGCTTGTGATGCTGTTGGCAGGTTTTCTTAAAATCACTTATTCCCTTGTATTTGCAGAACCTTTAAGTTTTAGATCATTTCCTGATCAAATGATGGAGTCTTATACACCAAAAATTCTGAACTTAGCTTTGCTTATTTTGAAAATCATTTGGGCAAGTTAGTAACTTGAATTCTCCAAATTGCATTTTAGTCTCTGTTGGAAGGTCATCACAAATTACTGGATTACATAAATACAAGAAAATGGTGCATTTGTTCATCAGCTCTTTCTGATTGAGAGGTGCATGTATCTTTTTGTGAAAACAGAGTTAGCTGAAGATTCAGGGAGTGGGGAAAGAGTCTTGTTGCATCACTGGTGGGGTTTACTTTACACAGGAGTGTGGAGGAGTAAGGTTGACTGTTGTACGACTTAACTAGGTTTGGAAAGTCTGTAATTCTCTGCCAAGTAGGAACTCTGTATGCCTTTATTTCTGGTATTTTGTCACTCTTCATACCATAACACATGATGCAGTTCGTTCTGTGGTCAGCACGAATGAGGAGGGTTGGCTTTTGAACCCATGTCTTGTGATGACCAGACAGTGTTTATAACCTTTTTCTCCTATTTCTTCTGCCTACTTTTATTTGGCTTTATGGGTAACAGGAAGCTATGTACTGCAATTCTTGACCTGCCTATGTTCAAGTTGGCAGCCAGCCCCAATGCAGGCCAGCTGGGTGTTAACCATTGCACAGCCAAGTGAGCTCAGTAGACCCTCTGGTTTTTCATCTGATACCGACTAAAGACATCTTCAGGAATTACGTGTACCCTAGTCTATACAGTGTTTAGGTTTCCTGTGGGAAGTTAGTCTTTGAGGAAGCTCCTGCTGCTGACAAATCGGGTTGAAACTAGCTAAGTTATGTAGTTTTGGTCGTAAGCCTTGTGTCTCCATAAGACTGCTAATAATGTGGAGCACAGGCCAGTCAACTTAAAGTGCCTGTAGGCAGAGTTGGTCTCTAGTGCTTAGCCCATCTCATTCTTATAGGTGTAATAGGTAGTTGCTTATGTATCTTCATTTGTGCTTTGCATGCTTCTGGTTGCAAGCTGTGGAGTTAAATGAGAAATTCTCTTCAGCTTTTACTATATTTGAATTTTCATCCGCAGCTCATGTATAGAATATTTCGTATCTGGGAAATGTGTTGGGGGTTTTTGTTTTGTCTTGTATTTTTGCTTCCTTGGAAAGTTTGGTGTTTTGCTTGTTTTACGAGGGTGCAGCCAGTGACTTCATGGGCTTTAGGGTGGTTTCTAGTAGAGGAAGCAATTTTGGAGTATCTGGTAATAAGCTTGCCAGTTTTTAGAGGAGCATTCTGTGAAGATCAGAAGTTGTGAAAGTTGTCAGGTTAGGCAGGCTGTCTTCATTTTTTGAAAACTAACCAGGGATTGTCTCAAGATGTAAAACTGCATTTTACAAAAGTACCGTATTCTGTGTTGTGTCTGTCTCTGTTCTCTCCCCGCCTTGTACTTTTGAAGCCCACGAAGGTACTTTGCTCATACTTTCAAATTAAATTGACATGGTGCTGCTTGACCTAATTTCAGGTTGCCTACCATTTAAAACTCTAGCATGAGCTGCCCAACTGACCTTCAGTGAATGTAGAAAAATACTTGATAGTTCAAGTGCTTATGAAATGTGATCGCTTCTTCAGCAAAGTGATCAGTGCCTTGGGTTTCATTTTCTTCCCAGCATTTAACCTTGACTAATGTATTTCTAGATCTTTCTGTGTTAATCTGAAATTATTTCAACCACAGTTCAAACTGGGCTAGCTGCCAAGTTGTGTGCAACAAGACAGTCATTCCTCACTCTCCCTCCCTCTCACTTTTTTAATCTACTGGTGTTTATAGCTTTCAGTTTTCCCTCTGGACTTGGATAAGGAAACCTTTTGGACTGTTGGCCACATAGCACTTCTGTGACTAGTCAAAGAAGGAAGCATTGAGTTATTTTCAAGATCAAGCATCTATCTGGGGTCAGGGTGTCAGGAACGTATATACTTCCAGCAAAAACTGCAGTTTAATAGAATTCCGATTTGTTAATGGCAGTGCTGTAGATAGGAAAGTCAGCCAAGCCTTATAGGCAGCATCCCAAAGCAGTGAAAGCTGCCAAGCTTCACTGTAGCTGAAGAAATGCTGAGTTGAATTTTGTCAGGTGTTGTACTGGGATTTGCTACTGTGAGCCAAGTAAAAAAATTCTTTTCCAATAACAGTCAGCTGTAAAGGTCATACAATGACTGCATGTACATGAAGTTTTTAGAAAAATTCATTCCTTCTGGACAAAGTTTGAGATGCACTGAATATTAATAATGCCTGATGAAGCTTATGAACTATTTCATGCAGCACCAAGGTGTTTGGTTTTACTTAACATGTTTTTAAAAGAAAAGCATAAATCCTTTCCATGAGCAACTGTAACCTCTTTTCTTAATTTTAAAGTGCTTGGGGAAAAGGTAAAGTTGTTTGTGGAAGGAATTTATTTATTTTAGGAAAAGGTAAATTACATTTATTACGCTGTTAACAGCTGAAGCAGTAAGGTACTGCAGAGTTATCAATGCAATGGAGAATCTGTGCAGCTTCGGCACTAAAGCTCTATTTTGTATCTCTTTCCTTCAGTGTTTTATGCAGTGACAATGTGGATTTACAGTTCTTGCCACCTGTTATAAACTTAGGTCCACTTAAAAGCAGTTATATAACTTTCACTTGCTGATGAAAAGTAGAACAGATACTTCTGCGATAACTAATCTATTTTTCTTTCTTGCTCTGTGTGGTCAAACATGACACTTCCATTAAATTACTTTTTTGGGGAAAAGTGGATTGGGCTCAAGGTGGAAAGTTGGGAGGCAGAGGAAAACTAGTCTTTTAACAGCTTAATTTAAAAAAAAATTGCAGGAGGGCTATTAGGACATGAACTATTCCAGTATTCAACAAACTGGATATCACATGTTGTTGATAAATGTACTAGTTACTGTATGGCTTGTAAGGTTTCTTTAGACAAATGTATTTGCTTGCACTTAAGAAGTCTGGTGATGCTTTGAGGCCTTTTATGTTTTGCATAATGCATAATCATAACTGTTCAAGAACTCTTCTTTCGTGGTCCCTGATGTGGCAGAAAAATACCCATATTATTTTCAGAGTAATATTGCCATAATACAGACTCTAAAGTATTTATGCTCATCTTTTTTCATTACATAAGGGAAGATACAAAAACTATTTTTCTGTCGTTATCTGGACTGCCTTTTCTTAAAAATCCTAATTTGAAATGTGTCCCCTCTTTGTTTTTTTTTTTCTTCCCATTAGATTTGAGTTCTGTGAACCTGCCTTTGTGGTTGGTAATTGTTTGGAAATAGCCTCAGACAGTCATCAATATGACCGGATTTACTGTGGAGCTGGAGTCCAGAAAGACCATGAAAACTACATGAAAATTTTATTGAAAGTTGGAGGCATTTTAGTAATGCCTATAGAAGATCAGGTGACTTAGTGACAATTTCCCCTTTTTATCCTTTAGTATGAGAAGTACATAATATAAAGAATGCATTTAAATGTATATTTTAAGTTAATGTTCAACTGATGATATCTTGATTCAGTGTATTGCTGCAATTAAGCAGATACTGGTCTTTTTAATGAAGTCTTGAACTTTTTTCCCTTGAACTTGTAGGAAAACATCAATATACTGCTTCCAACAAAGTCTGTAGCAAAACTGTGTCTTCAGTGAAGCTAGAACGCTGTTAGTAGTATTTTCAGTGTATTATACCAGTCCCAGAACTGCTTTGAAATCTCCCTGCCACAGATGTTTTCACTCAGTACTTAACAACCACCCTCTAAACATGACAATTTATTTCCGAGATATATGAAATAGCTGTGATTAGTGCAATATTGTAAGGGAAGGAAAAAACTGAAGGAAAAAGTATGACTTATTTCCAGCAGTTTTCAGTGTTGCTTTTCCATGTTAGATTAAACTTTTTCAGACAGGTGTATTATTTTAATAATACTTCGCACTTTTATCACTTTTCATCCTTAGATCTCAAAAGGCTTTACAAAGGTAAGTATTACTCTGTTTTACTAATAGGGAAATTGAGAAAGGCAGATAATGTGATTTAAGTTGATGTCCTCCTAAATACAGATAATTGTGAAAATGCTTGTTGATAAACATGCTATTTACTTTATCCTTCAGAAGGAATTATAACATTATGTATCTGCTTTCTCAGAATACCAAAATGATTAAAATAGAGAACATAAAACATTAAAAACTGCATGATTCAGTTCCATAAATATTTTTTCAGTATTTATTGGTCTACAATGCTGTCAATTAAAATTGATGGAGTCCAACTTAAAAGTAGTCATGATTTGAAAGCAAAATGAAAACTCTGAATATTTCTACCTTATATACAAATGCTTAGGGGACTAGAGCATGTAAAGTGCAAGAAGCAGCTGAAAGATCTAGGTTGATCTAGCCTACGGAGAATCATAGAATGGTTAGAGTTGGAAGGGACCTTAAAGATCATTGAATTCCAAACAGCTAAAGGAACATTTTATTCCTGACTTGTCTTCCTAGAGGGGCGGAGAATTTACCTAGTAGACAGGAGTCCAGTTCTCCTCACAGGTTCACAGCAAACTGAAAGAAGAATGTTACAAATGGCGGCAAGGGGCATTCTGCCTGCATATAGGGAGAACACGTTTTCATAATGAGAGTGGTTGAACACTACATACAGCAGGTTGCCTAGACAGGTTGGGGAATCTCAGTCCTAGGACATCTCTTTTCAACTTCATCAGAAAAGCTTATGAGTTACCTGATTTAACTTGGAAAATTAGAAAAAGCAAAACTTAATTTGGGCCTTAATTTTCCTCTTCCTTTTGCCAAAGAGCCTTATTCAGTACTCTAGTGACCAAGTAATATTTCAAGGAATACGAAAATCCTTTCAGTTCATAAAACAGCCTTTATAAATTAATTTTGAAGCAAAACAAAATAGCAATGTGTTTGAACGCAAGTCTGAATAGTATTGAGTATGATAGAACTGTAACCACTGATTTATTTTGTTTTTGTTTTTATGCAGCTAACGCAAATCTTGAGAACAGGACAGAACACCTGGGAAAGTAAAAATATCCTTGCTGTTTCATTTGCTCCACTAGTGCAACCAAACAGAAATGACAACGGCAAACATGACACTGTGGGGCTGCGTAAGTGTCATTTGTGCTCACTCCCTTCGGCTTGATAGGTTGTTACAGTGCCTGCTGGTGGGTTGCTGGAAGCAGGGAGACTATGCTATACAGACATAATATGATAGAACAGGAACATGCAGTTTAGTAAAGCAGGAGCTCACTGATTTGTTTTTGTGCTCCTGTCGTGTCTTCTGTGTTGCTAAACAATCAGTATCCTGAATTAAAACGATAGTGTTTCCAGCTTATTTTTTCCATACTCTTCCTTTTAGGTTCAGCTTCTCTCTTTCTAGTGAGATATAGATAAAATAGGAAGCTAATACTATTTCTGTTACGAGTGCTAACTTTCTGATCGTCTCCCAGAGATAAACGTTTCTTCTCTTCCCTGTGAAATGGAAGGAGCAGGTCTAAACTGCAGCTGTGGTTCCATTGGATATTAATAGCTGAGTGTGTTTGTGTCTGTCTGCAACTGATACAGTCGTGCCTAGCTGGTTTTTAGTAGTCGTTCGGGTTGGCTTTCTAGCTGCAGTGCTTTGAAATAGGTTAGTAAAGGTGTTTAGAAAGTCTCTGAAAGTACATCTCTTGCCAAGATAAGATAGCATGACAAGGGGGGAAAAAAGTGGCAGAGAAACGTGTGTAGTTGAAATTTTCTGTCAGGGTAGCCTGGGCTAGGGTAATACACACCTTCAGTAACTTGTGGAAACTTAACCCAACAAAGAACGTATAAGTTAACAGCTTTTCTCTCCTGTTTTGATCTTTTAACATTTAAATAACCAAAGGGAACTAATACTTCTGTCCGCTTCACATGTTTCTTGCCTCCATGCATGTCTAACTGAACAGATCTAAACCCTTCAGGAGTCTAGGATGTCCTATCAGGTTGCATTGCCTATAACTACTGATCTGGCTATTAATTTTGAGAGTACATGTGAGCTTGTCAAGGATAGTGCCTTATTATAGTTCTTTTTCAGAAATAATTCATTTTGGTTGCTTTAACACTTGCTTTTTGAGACCTCAGAAGTTAAGAGACCTCCTGAAATTAACTTGTTTCCCCCCCCCCCCCCGTTGATTATTTTTTCCCCTCTGTTCTTGCTTTAGATGTAGTCCATAACAGATAGGTTGTATCATGACTGACAGTGAAATACCTAGAGGATTAGACTATAAAATCATAGTAGGTAGAGGAGAATTTTCAAGTGTTCTATATCACCATTCCTGAATTTTCAGAATGAAAATAGTGAAGAACAGTAGCGTTTAGAACTGTACTGTAGTACAATAAAGATGTTTCCTGTAAGTAGCTTAATTTCAAAATGATTCTTTTGCAAGAAGAGGAAAATAACATGCAAACGTGCTCCTAAGTTGGCATTATTTAAAAGGTGGTGGTGGGGAAACCAACCCAAAGTATTAGGGGCCTGAGGTTACATTGTAAAATGAAATCAGTAAGATATGCTTCTTTCAGCTCAGACTCGGGCTGGTCTAGTTTTACTGTGAAGCTTAAAAAAAAAGAAAAAGGGGCAGGGGGTGTAAAGTGTAGTGATCTGAAGCTCAAGAAATAAAAGTTCTAGCTAATTCCTCTTTTATAGTAACATTGTCTATTTGTTTCAAATCCACACACCTGTAAGTTATCTTAAAAGTTCAGAGTAGTCTAGTAAACATAATCTTTCTGTAAACTTTATCCAGAAGTTGCAGATGTCACTATTTAGTAAACAAGGAGTCTGTGCCATCCTTTGGACAACCCTTGAATGCCTCCTGGCATATACATGATGTTACATGTAGACTAGAATTATAACTCTCATATGTACATAGGGCTTAGTAAAATACCTGTCAACCAGTTTTCTCAAAATCTTTTCCTCATGGAAAACTACAGAGGTGTTGCTAAAAGGATAATTTTACCAACTTCGTTATTTGTTAAGACACAGATCACTGGTGCTAGACAATTGGAAAGAAGTGGACATTAATCATGCAAAAATTGCATCCTGTTCCTATCATCTAAAAAAAAACCAAACATCCTTAATGTGAATAGTTCGAATGCTATTAAGGGATAAACTAAGATAGGTTGGACAGTAAACCACACCCAGATTCTCATCTTAATGTGTAAATTATTTAAGATGGCTTATTCAAAACCAGAGTGGTTGCACCTATGTGGCGTATCACAAGCAAGGGGGAGTAAAGTCAATATTCTGCATCTCAACAAAGCATTTTACACTTGAGCAAGACGTTAACATGGTTGCATAGCTTCATGCTTAACTTAGTGTGGGAAGTAAACTTGTGTTAACCCTTAGTATATTGTATTTACTAAAAACTCTGATCGTGAGCCCAGTACATCACTGATAAGTCACAATAATATATTTTATTGAAGTCTAATTTTCATTGTTATTTGATCATAATGAAGGAGAAAAGATGAAACTTCTTAGAGTCAGTAAAATTTTACTGTATTCTAGGTTTGATTACCCTCAAATGTAATTTCTAAACATCAGGCAAGTTTGAGAAGATCACTAATGAAAACAGGAGTCATAGTTCTTGCTCAGTTTGGCTTAAATGCATGAATATCAATGGCACTTAATGCTAATTTTGTTATTTGAATTCTTCCCCAGGTACCCTCCTCAGTAGTCCTGTATTCAAACAGATTTTACTTTACCTGTGTAGGACTGCCTGTCCTGACTTACTGTAGGTGACTTACTGTAGGAAGTCCTAACTATCCTTCTGAAGTTTTCTAAAAGCTCATTTTCTTTATGCTATCTCTGTATATCTGGGATTGCTGAACAGAAGTACAGGAGCTTTAAGTCTTGACTTCTTCTAGGTAGTATAAATGGTTGACAGTTACCAATTGTAGCTTATGATCTGGGGTGTGACGGTGAGGACCTTACTTTGTCTTTAAAGCTTTTAGATGCTGTTGTCTTCAATATCAAATAGGATATAATGAATCATAACTAGCACTAAAAACAATATGGTTGTTTTATATTATCTTACATAATAAGAAAGCTAACAACTTGCTGCTTTTGTACCTTTTTCAGGACACACTGTTTCAAAGTTTTGTTCCATCCTCTTTTGAGGGAAATTATTTTCTTCCTTTCTGATTTTATGAAGTCTCTCTTACATAGTTCTGTATATGGGACAAATGACTGCCGTTACTTCAGTATCATATACTTTTTGCTTGCATTTAGTATGATTGGCATACAATCTGCAATCATGGCTTGTTTAGCTTGATCTTATATATGTGTTTTTGAATGATTAGGCAGGGTTTTGTTCTTGGATTTTGTGTTGGCTTTATATTAAACAAATGGGGCTTGGTTTTGGTTTGGTTTGATGTGGATTTTTTTTTTCCGTTTGGCATTAGCTGAAATCAGTATTGCCAGTCATAAACATCCTTCCTGTGTCAAATATGAGTAACTAGAATGCAACTGGAATCAGTGTAGGAAACAAAAGATTTTGATTGAAATGCAGAGTGTTTTTAAGATGAATGCAATATTGGAGGCGTGTTTACCAAAATTAATTTTTCACTAACTTATCCCTTACTGCAGTCCCCATTAACTTTATGCTACTTCATATAGGAACAAAAATGACAAGCAAGAAAGTCAAACAGGCTGCAGAGTTCTGGTTGGTGTACTTTGTTTTTGTTTCCTTGGAATTAGTCAGCTGTAGCTCATCTAGGGCAGGCATCCACCAGCCCAGCAACACTTAGTCATCACCTGTCTGTTAATGGAAAAAACATGGCTCTGGCTTTTACTTGCTTTGTTTTTCTTCAGGACCTCAGTAATTTTGATACCTTTTTTGCTGCAAAGATGTGGGTGACTTACCTTGTTGGTCAGCTGTGAAGACTACATGGCCCTCCCTCATGAGTTGGGTTCAATATGAAGTAGGGAAAAGCATCATAAGTAGAAGAGGGAGGTAGAAGAAAGAAACCTGCCTAAACAAATGTGATGTAGAGGTAGAAATTTTCCCAGCAGCAGGATCTTGAACCAGTACCAGTAGTAGGTCCTAAGACTTGCCAGGTGCTAAAAGGTGACAGTATTTGTTGTATGCTTTCTTAAATTTATTTTAATAATCTACTTCTCTTGCACATCTGTCAAAAGACCTCTTGGACTGCATATTTTATCTAAAAGATTAATCATATTTCAGAAGCCATTTTCAACTCAGATCTAGGCCCTTTACATATGTCTGTGGGACAGGAGAAGTCTTTCAGTAATGAATATGCTACAGGGTTTGTTGAGGTGGCAGTATCTAGCCTGGTTTCATTTGCATATTGTATCATGTATGAAGATTTCAGTTGTTCTTGAACACTAGTCTAAGTATTGCCTTGCAGCTAATTTTTTTTGCTGGAGGGAAATTTCACTTAGTATAACTTACTGTCTCTTTCATTTTAGCTCCATGTGCTGTTAGGAATCTCCAGGACCTTGCTCGAATATATATCAGACGCACCCTGAGAAACTTCATAAATGAGGAGATGAAAGCCAAGGGTATTACTCAGAAGGCTCCTCCGAAACGAAAACGGAGGAGATGTCGTAGACGCAGGATTAACACCTATGTGTTTGTTGGTAATCAGCTCATTCCTCAGCCTCTAGATAGCGAAGAAGATGAAAGAATGGAAGATGATAACAAAGAGGAGGAGGATAAAGATCACAGTGAGGCCTTGAAGCCAGAAGAGCCTCCTCGAAATCTGTTGAGAGAGAAAATTATGAGTCTACCATTACCTGAATCTTTAAAAGCATACTTGACCTACTACAGAGAGAAATAACTTGTTTTAAGTAGAAATAATGCCTACTGATAGTTCCTTTATTCTTGAAAATGTAGCATTTATTAAGAAGTAGGTGGACAAATTATTATTAGTCTTTCATCAAGACTGAAGTACAGCGATAAATTGTAACTTGTCTCTATCTTGTTTTTGCTACAAGGAAGACTTGCATTCAACAGTAGAATCCCTTTTTAAAAATTTATTTTTCTTTAAATTTTGAAAATGCTGTTTTAACTCTGATAGAAATATATATTCCAGTATGCAGCACTAATCAATATTTTGCATGGTAAGTCTTTTTTGATTCCCTAACAGATTTGTATTGATAAAAGGATGAGTGAAATTTTATATATGCTAAATAATTGTTAAACATGTGCATCTGACTTGATGAGCAATTTGTCTGTATTTATTATTATTAGGGGAACATTTTAAACATGCAGACACTTAACCTCTAATGTCAGAATCAGACCCTTTTAAAATTTATTTTACTATGGCTTTGTTGCAATCATTATTACTCTGTTGGTATAGGTGTATTCCAACAACTCAAGTGCAATAAATGTATACAGACACTGAATGAGCTGGCTTTAATGAAATATGAAAATACAAGTTCTGAAATGTCAGATAACCCTGCTTCTTCTGCATTAGTATCTTCTGCCAAAAGATCTTGAGAAAAGTAACAGCTTCTCTCAGAGCCTTAATGAAACATCATATTGAATAAGAAGCAAAGCAATGCTTACTTCAGCTCTGCTTTTGTTTAACTCCATTCTACGCTTTCAGTATTTCTAACTAGAGGCACTTCCTCATTTGTGGGAAGTTTAGGACAGTACATTTTGTTTATTTCTACAGCTCACAGCATTGACTCAAAATGGTAATACAAGACTAATTTAGGTATCAGTCATCTATATTTACTGCTTTTAAGTAGAGGTAGAATTTCAACAAAGTTTAGTTTGTATTGCTTATTGGGATAGCTATAATAGTAGAAGTTAGAATTTGTTCAGCAAATGCACTTTAGTAAGTGAATTTTATACTTAACATGCATCTCCAAGAAGGTAGACTTGTGCTAGCCTATATTTTGTTTGAGCATGGCTCTTAGCACAAAAATATTTATAAAATCATATGCATCTTTTGGAAACCTAAGAGTAGCAGTGCAACTGTGGGGACCCACAATAGTGCTGATTTAAATCGTTCTATGATTTTTTTCCTCTTCTAGTTGTGAAGTTTCTTGCAGTTCTCATTTTTAAAGTTGTTTGCTTTTACCTTCTTAATTTCTTCACTCCCTGTTGTAACATAACCATGAGGGAAAATATGTTTGTTAAGAACTTGGCATGATATGCATTAAAAGCCACAATCATTGGAAACATCTGCCTGTTGGACCCAGTGAAAAACATTCCTCTTGAAATACCTTGCATGATACGTTTTATAATACTGATAACATTTTTTGGTGTAATAACAACAAAATAATCACATCTTTCTAAAACAGTAAATGTTCCTAGTCCAAGTATTTCTAACCAGCCAATATTCATGTGGTCTAACAGTCCAAAACTGACTTGAAAATATATAAGCATTTTGTTGCATCTGAGAAGGAAAATAATACATAATCCCTTGATATTGACTCTTTATGGTGCATTTCATGCTGTAGTCCCAGTTTTTTAAGGTATATCATAGTAATGTTTAAGTGGAACTTCATGAAGGCCTGTTGTACCAGCATGTGGAGTTACTTTCCGCAATATATTTACAGTGTAAGTAAACAAAACTATTTGAAATAAGTATTCTGACTTTATTTTAAAAGCAGGAAAAACTAATAAGAAATAGTTTTCCAAAGTAATGATACTAATAAAGTAATTGTGATGCTTCAGCTGTAAGAATTGAACATAATCTTGTTCGAAATGGATTATTTTAGACAGAGTTTAAATAATCTAAAGTTTGAGATGGTTTTTTCTCTCATTTTCTTGGAGTCCACATCCATAAGCGCAAGAGTATGAGATTACTAAATATTACTTAAATACTTTAAGGACTTCATACAGGATGCTTTTGGAGAATAAATACCTGCATTCTTTCACGCCTGTATACTTGGAAAAAATGGACAGTGGATGACTTGTCATGATTCTTCAGTATGTAAGTTTTTTTGGAGTCACTGAAAGAGAATGTTTCTTCTGTGTTTTATATGTGGATTTATTTTACACTCTTGAATTTATATTTACCTAAATAAAAAGGTAGAAACACAAAATGAATTAAAACTTAATTTTCGCCATTTCAGTTGATGATGGGGACGTTGTTGCAATAAAATGGTTTTTTTGGTGGTTTCTGCTTGCTTGAATTGTGTTTCTATGCAAGTATTTTCAGTTATTTGGAAATTCACATACCAGTTTGTTCATAGTTAGGTCAGTAACTTTTTAATAAAGGCTATTCCTGAATTTCAGAACTAAAGTAATACACCTTCTTGCTAAATTTTGAGTTTTTGCAAAGGTTGGAAGATAAGATGTTACTCATGACATGGGAAAGCTGTTTTGGGCTCCAGCACTACTTTTGAAGTACTTGTAGTGAGTTTCTTCTGAAGAGCCCAGAAGCTCTACTTGAGTTACATACTCAAGAACAGTTTCATGGTTGGTTTATTTTCTTCTTTTTTTTTTTTTTTTAAAATATTGAAATTGTCTTCACCCTCAACAGAGCAACTATGTAGGTCTAAATAAATAAGGAAAAATTTGAGGTAAGAATAGCAAGGGTGGTGTGTGATTAGCGAGTCACATGTCCTATTGAAACTGGCTCTTGATGCAGCCTTATTTTATTGCAATTAAAGGAAAAACGCAAGGTGGGTAGACCAAGCTGACTAGCAATACCGTAACTGTGGTCACTGGGAAGAAGGATGTGATGAATTGGCGCTTCCAGGACTTTTTATCTTTGATCTGGAGGAGGACTAGAGTCTTTTCAGAAGACCTGGAGTTTTTAATCCTGTGTTGTTCAGGAAAAAAAGAACAGTTGCCTTCCAAAAACTTGGGAAGCAGTTTTCATTGCAAGGAACCTGAACAGCTCTCTCTTGCTTGTTTAGCTGCTGGCAACCTAGTCTACTTTCTTTTTTTAAAATCCTGACATTTTTTCTATAAACTTTCTTAAATGCATCTTTACCTGTCAGTTTGAAAACAAATAGGGAGTGTAATCAAGTACACTATGTTCTGATTAAAGCTGGTTTAACTCGCTAAATTCCTATGTCCTCGAGAGTGTCTCCTTCCATCATTCATGTAATTGAGTAAAACTGAAGGCTTCTACCTTTGTGTGATTTACTAATCAGTTATAAAAGATAAAGGAGTTGTGTCCTGTGTTCCTCTTAGAGGTGTATACAGAACTCCACCTTAATGAGTCGCTAATTAGTTTGAAAATAAATGATTCACATATGAGGTCCTTTCCATAAGCTTCTTTTGAGAAGGTCACTGGGGAACAGGAAGGCTTTAAAGTTGATATCCTTTAGTAGAATTAACTTCAGTAAAATGTAGATGGCTGCTTGATAAATGCCTGTCTCTTTGGCTTCTGTAGCTTCATGGTTGCATGTCAACTTGTTGAATTGCTCTGTTCAAGTAAAGCTGGCTTGTTTAGCCACGGGCTTGCGCCATGTTTATGGTCAGTATGGAACCAAGACTCTAACCCTGATTTATCAGTGCTTTTTAACATGATGGTAACTCTTTCTAGAGTCTTCTGATTGTCATCCTTTGTATTCTCTGTTGCTGTAAGATTTGTCAGGGGAGCTAAGGGAACTTACACTTCCCCGTTAAAGCTCTGTCCTCTGCTGCTGTGGTTAGGAATCTGTGATACCTTGCCAGGATATTTTGCAAAATACTTCAGTGCTGGAGGGAAGCAAAGAAAGCACTTGTTTTCTCTCCTCCTTCTTTCATGCGTTCACAAGCAGCTGTGATGATCATAGGCTGGAAGGAGAGGGAACAGAGGGCAAAAGTGTATCACTACATGATAAATGTTTTTTCTTTCTGTGAGCATTTCCTTGCCATTTTGCTAGCCTCTTCCTCCTGACTGAAAAATAATTCATTAGGGTTTCCTACTACTCTACTGCTTACTTGACTGTCCTCCTTCAAACATCTGTAGTATATGTGGATGATCTCCAGTATATGTGCATAAAAGTTCCTCACAGGCAGATAGACCTACAGGGCTTTTTGTTGATACATGCTTTGGTAGTCTTTTCTCTCAGACATCTTTCTTGAGTTCTTGCACCAGTATATTCAGTTCGATCAGGTTTCTGTATACTTTGATTTTTTTGAAGCCTAGTGGCTTCTGTTCATGTCACACTTGTGAAAATTGGGCTCTTTAAGGATACTAACTAGTTCATGAGCCTTACTTTAGTCTCTCACTTCTGAAATTATGTTGGCAGTTTCAGATCTTGATTGCAAATCTGTATGACAACCTATGTGTCCAAGATAGAGACTTTCTTCCTGGTACAAACCATCATGACTGAAGTCATTTTTACTGAAGCTTTTACTTGATTTCTGGACAAGATCTGGAGGCTCAGTAATCTCTCTTCCTAGAAGGGGATAGGTAGTTTTTCTTTGGAAGGTGTTACACTCAATCGTTGTTTCAGGCATAGGGATCTATCTATATATATAGACATACAGACACTGTTTCATAGAGGTCTTAACAGTCTAATTTAAGAATCATGCTTAGTCTAGATCAAAATATTTTGGAAAATAATAGTGCAGTTAGAGTACTTTTATATAGAGGAAAGAAAATCACAGTAGTGCCCACAGAAATACAGTTAAAATTGTAGCACATACACCTTGCTTTCTGTTCCTTTTCTTGGAGTTATGCTCAACATCCCTTCGTTTCCCCTGAGCGTTAAGTCCACAGCTTGCAACTGCTGGAGAGGGTGATGGAGTTCTGTGCTTCTGCAGTCCTTCGTGGGAGGAGTATTTTTTTGATGTTGCTGGTTCCTTATTCTCCCGGGATCAGCTTGGGAGACATTTGCATGTTGGATAATGTGCTTTTTGCATCTTCTTTCTTCATATGCGATAATCTGTGTATATTTGACACTATATTTTGTTACCCCTAAGACCAGTTTTATCAAGCTTAGGGTCTGCGTTTTTTTTTTTTTTTTTTTTTGAACTGACCATTATAGAGCTGTGCACAGCTATGGGATCTCCAGTACCAAGTGTGGGCCCCATCTCTTGCCATCCCATGTCAGGATTCACCTACGCTGCCTCGTGTCCTCATTTTTCAGGGCTTCTGCTCTCATACCCAGGACTGCATTTTTCTGCACTACAGCATCGTGTGAGAATGATAAATACCTTGTTCTGTCAACAATAATGGCTTGTTACACTTACCTATATAAAAGTAGGCTTGTACTACACAAACATGGGTGAAACAGGTCACCTGTAGACACCAGGTGAACTAGAGAGGTTGCTGTTACAGCTAAAGTGAGTAAAAGCTATGGGGAGGTGATAGAAAGCTCAGATGTAGCTGGTCCGGAGGCCTTGCAAGCTCAGTACAAAATGTATGGCCTGCTGTTGGCAGTGTCAGTAACGTATTGCAGGGTAACAACACAAGGGTGAAAACAAGCTTTTGTATCTCTTGACTTGAATAAGTGATCAAAAAGTTGGGGTTTGGTTGTTTTTGTAGGATTGGGGCAGGAGCAGGGATAAAGGAGGAGTGAGAAGTGGGAATTTTGTATAGAGGGAAGTGACTGGTAAATAGTAGCACCAGCTCAGTTTATATCACAAAAAGTTTAGCAAGAAGTGAGTTCTGTTTCAAAATCATTAATTTCTGCTAGTTCCCAGGCCTTTATATCAGTATATGTTAGCTTGAAAGGAGATCTTGCTTGGTGTTTTAACTGCTTTAAGTACCTGGTTTTAGTCTTTTTAACTTTAGTTTTTGTCCTGGCCTTCAGTTTGTCTCTCTACTAAATGGCACAGTGTGTGTTTGTGCTGTAAGCAGTAAGAGCAAACATATAATGCACTATTTTTGTACTGCGTTTGCTCCACATCTAACACATTCTGTAACGTTGCCTTTCAGTAATCTGTTAACACTAGTCGCCTTTTTAGATCAACGTCCTACAAATCTAAGTCTGTTATTTATAGAACTATGGTTGCTTCGGCTTGTTCGTTTCAAAACTCAACGGGTTGGTTTATTATAAACTAAGAAGGTAGTGGTACACAGCTAAAAAACGCTTTCTCCCCTTGCTGAGATTACAAAGGCTCAAAAACGTTGTGCATAATAATGTGCACCAAAAGAGGGCGGTATTGCCTTACAGGAAACTTAAAAGGTTGTGTGCTGACAACTGAGAGAAAAGAAAATTAAATGAAATCATGTCTACACTGATGTTTTTAAAATAAAATATTTCTTTAAGTAACTTGCTTATACCTGAAAGATGTAGAATCATTTTCCAAGTGTTTTTATGATTTTTCTAAATAATCTTCTGAAATTTCTGTTTTAGGGGTATAGTGTAATAGTTTTTTTTCTTTTTTTTTTTTTTTTTGCCTGCTTTAATGTAATCTGAGATCTTCCCAGAGTTGCTGATGTGGTTATAGCCTTCCATTCATAGAAGCTTAAGGTACCACGCTGCAAAAGGGTCTGTAAGGGCTTGACTCGCTGGGTAATTGGGCATTAGATGCCTTCAACTGCCAGAGATGCTTTGACCTTTGTACTAACGCTTACTTGAGACCATCAGTGAGGACTGGAGGTCTGGGTGTACGAGGTGTGTAGAAAGCTGCCATGAGTGAGATCATCCCTACCCAGGCGTGACTCTAATAGACCTCTCTAACGCAGTACTGGCTGCCGCTGTGCCTGCCTGCTGCTCGTCTCCTGGGCAGCGTGTGTTGCAGAGGCACTGGCTGGAAGGGGAGGCAGTAGTGGTGAAGCAAATACGCATTAAATAAAGCATAATATTGAAAATAGCAGGTGGTGCTAAAGCCTGGCCCCAGTGGTGCAACAGTTCCCAGAGAAAGGGGTATAACCTGAGGGGGGAGCACCTTGGAACACTGTTGGCTGCTCTGCTCCCAGGGCCCCAGAGTCTTGTCCATCCTGGGTGCTCCAGCTCTGCCAGAAACAGATCCCAGTCCTACCTTCAGCGTTTGCAGCAACAACCAACCAAGCTGTCCAAGCCTTGGATTACACAAACTGGCAGTTTTGCAGTCCTGAGAGTTTATAGTTTCTGGTAGTTGCTGATTTACTTCTGAAAATGGGGGAAAATATGAAATGGTGGCCAAAAAAGCAAGCGTCATATTTAAAGCACGAGACAGATCTGTCATACTCTTTCCACAGCGTGATCTCAACTTTGCTAATGATGCCAATGCTGAGATGAGCATTGGCAACAACCTTACTCAGATGCAGTTTCAACTTCTCTTGAAAAACAAACCCCATTTCTAAACTATTGTGATGGCAGAGGACGTGGCTGTAGAGTGTTCGAAGGCCAGAGTGATGTGTTTGCATGGATGGAAAGGCTCAAACAGGACAAGGTACACAAAGTGCTATTAGGCAGCCTTCTGTAGACACGCTGAGATGTGGGGAAGGGATGACATCCCCTCATGAAAACTTACAGTGCTTCATTGCACAGCTCTTTTTTTCTGCTCTCGGGCACTCCCTAAAATAGGCATTTTGTGAATATGTTGTAGCAAGCTGTTACAGGTTCATCATCTTAAGTACCTGCGCTTGCCAACACTCCCGTATCCAGAAATGGACATTTTAGGTTTTCTTCAACCCTTACTAAATCTTTTTAATAATGACATGCATCTCCATGACCTTAACTCGCTTCAAGAAACTGGGTTTCAAAACTTAAACAGACTATTTTTTTTTTTCTCCTGAGCACAAAAACGTATCTGAGTAATTTTTTTGTAGAGAAGGGGTTATAACTGACATTTTAGAGGGTACTAGTGATGTAACACTAACTTGTGATTAATAATAAGTTCTGATATTACTTTTCCTGTCAACATAATATCTCTTTTTATTGCTATTAACATCATCAGACTGATGTCCTTTTCTCTGCAGTCACCATAGGAACTGTGGTGAGGCAGGTTTAGTTCTCTCACAGTGACCTTGCCTGGTTTTATTTATCCACTGCTGATCCTTTGCCTTGTATCTAAGCCATGGACTCCAGCCGTCACTAGTTGCAAGCCACTGCCTGTATAAGATGCTGGGAGGAGAACATCATCTCTAGGAACTGATCACAGATGAAACGTTGAATGCTAATGGATAATGGAATTACAAGATCCTTTTAAGGCAAGTATAAAATAATAAAAAAATATCGAAGGACTGCCAAATCATAGAGGCAGAGGTCCACAAAAGAGTTCCAAGTGCCCAACCACCACTTGAGGCAGCCAAGGTAAAAGTTTGTATGTCCATAGCTTCTCAGTTCTACTGCTGCCTCCACTTCCCACCTGCCTGCCATGAGGTGTAATATAACTTAGCTGTCACCCAAATCCCAGCAAGGATGACAGAGCAGGCACTCCCCAGTTCAGTTTGTCCTGAAAGCTCAGAGCACTTCTGCTGAATTAGGCCTCAGGGAAGATGAATGAAGGTGTCGCAGATGACAAGGGTTGTGATGGTAGCACTCTCAAAACCAGGAACACAAACATTTTCACTGAAAGTTCCCCTGTGACAGGTAAGAGATGTAGCTTCCGTGTGGTTAGAATTTATGGAAGTCAATAACGGCCATCTCTTCCTCTCTTAAGCTTCAATATTTGTGTGGTTCAATTAGTTCCCATGTCATCATGCTGATGGCTGTGAATCCCGTGCTGTACCTCACAACATCACTCAGCCACACATCTCAAATGTGTGGCTTCTGCGAAACAGCAGAATAAGTAGGTCTCACTTAACCTATTAAACAGTCTTTTTTTTTTTTTTGGGGGGGGGGGAGGAGGCGAAAGGCCACGTATGGTCTTGGCACCGTAGAGCAAAAAGTGTATTTGCTTGTGCATGATTTATGTTCGATTCAAATCCCCCCCTCTCTGCCTCCCAGGGATGGCAGCTTTTGTAAGTCAATTGCCTAATGAAGCAGCCTTGTTTAGCTGCTAAGTTGTTTGGAGATTTCAGAATCAATATCAAAAAAAAAAAAAAAGGAGATTGAAAAGGCTATTGAAAGTGTTTGGTCACAAACAACAATGGCAAAAACGCCAGCTATGCTTCTTTGACAATTTTTAAAGCTCTGTGTCAAAGCAATTTCCTAATTACTGCTTGGGGATATGGTTAAGAACAGACAATAAAATCATTAAGGGAAATAGCTGAACAATAAGCTGCTCATTGCATTGTTCTCTGACACGCTAGAAATAAGTATTCTAGAAACTTCTCAAAACCGAATATAAATTTCTGACTTGGATTTTACCCAAAACATCAATGTGCTAGCAAATGCAAATGCAACTAATGTATTTTGATAAAGAGCAGCAGCTACTCAGGAGTAACTGAAAAAGATTGAATCCTGATTCCATCCAAGCCAACGGGAGTTCTGCTATCGCCTCCAATAAATACCGCATTTCACCATTCAAAAAAGAACAAATTCTTGTCTCTGAAGAGTTCATAGTATCAGAGAAAGAAACGATGCAGTGTGTAGGAAGGGAATAGGGTATCCAAGTGTGTAATCAGTTTCATGTCACGTTAGTTTTTACATTTTATTTTGTCTTAAAAGAATTTGTTCAAATTTAAAGCAAGGCCTCTTCTGATTTGAAGATGCATAGATGGAGCGTTTAGAGGCCATAGATGGAGCATGAAGGTAGGATATGAGCTGAGCAGAGGAAGCAGAAAGTGAGAAGGAGGAAAGTTGGAAGGTGAGAGGGACCTGTGAATAAGGGGCACAAAGGCTGGGCCTGCTTTGCTCTGGGATTCTACTCGTGGGAGCAGGACCAATAAACAGCCATCAAAGAGAAGATGCAAAACGGAGTCGATAGTATTGTAGCTTGGAAGAGCAAACTGCTGATTTTCGTACACCTCATGGAAGCTCCTGAGGTTTTGTAAGCTTCCAAAGACCCCGCGGGACGAGTCAGCTCTGGTAGGTGGTGGTTGGGCTGCTGTGGCACAACCTGCCTTGACTCCTGATCTCGTCTGACTAAAATCAATATGGATTCATCCTTTCAGATCTCCCCAAATAACTCAGAAGATGGCAAGAAAACTTACTCAGATGCTTTTAAAATTTCACTGATGCAAGTCCTCATGTCTAGAGTGGGTTGGTCTCCTTCTGCAAATTTCTGTTCTCCAGATCGTGTTTTAGATTGGACCCCGAAAACATGCAAAGCCTCAAAGAAAAAAGCAATAAACAATTGTTATTGCAAAATACGTGATACACCCTTGCACTTCTGTGCTGGATCAGTGTGTTTGAAAATCCTCTTTGTCTTTTGAATGTGCTAATTCTTGAGTTCTCAATTATTCTGTGTGGAAGATGAAACAAAAAGTGGTATTTTTTTCCTGAGTCTTTTCAACTGAAATTTTCATTTTAATGGAATAATTCAGTAGGCATTCGGAGACAACTGAAAAAATGTTTTTGATGGATAGGGTCTTCACTGGGGAGAGAAGGGACTTGAATTTCAACCTGCAATCCTGTGTTTAAATACTTTATTTTGAGTGCCCTCACAAGGAACAAACTAAATCCAGAAAGAGCCAGGTACGTTTTCTACCCAAAAAAGGGCAAACGAGTGATGGAGAGGCAAGGGTTTGGGTGAGACATCTCTAAACGCAGTTCCCAGGGGGGAGGAAGGGACGTGGCCAGGGTAGAGGAGGGGGAAGTGGTGGGGACTGAGCGGGGAGCGGCCAGGCCATGAAAACGGAGACACTTCTGACTGGAAACGGTCAAAAGTTACCAGATAGGCAGAGACCGGGGGCAAAAAAAAAGAAAACCCCAAAACCGGGCTGTGGCTGCTCCCGATTGGGAGGGAGTTGGATGAACTCGCTGGCAGCCATAAAGTGCTGATGCAGGGACCAGCTCTGTCTCCCCGTGGGGTCTGGCCAGCCTGTCCCCAGCCAGAGCTGGCCACGACCACCCCATCTCCCACCAGCACTGCGTGTTCCTCCAAGGGAGCAGAGAAAAATATTAGAAAACTACTTCTCTAGTAATTCAACTAGTGAGGAAAGAAAGAGCTGACGCTGGCACTATTTTCATGAGGAAGGAGCAGCGCAGGCATCTATCAGGTGAATGCTCGGCCCTTTCAGTCTCAATGAAGATAAATGGTAGGACTCAATGAAATACCCTGTTTGTAAAACCGTAAAATTTCAGGCTCACCTTCCACCTTTTCTGCAACGTTTCCTTTCAGCTGAATACCCTGCCTGGCCTTTGCAGTTCCCCTGTCGCCTGGCCCCAGCCTTGGTTTTGGGGTCTCACAGACACAGAGGGAGGGAGAAAGGATGCTTAATGCAGGGTACCGGGCATACCTTTAAATCTGCAGTCAAACAAGGGGCTGACTGGAGCTGGGGCGAGGGCTGCTGTGGAGTATCTCCTTGGTATAGGGCCCAGGAGGAGACTGTGAATAAATACAGATCCTCTGCAATGCAGCCCAAGGGAACAATATTTATTTCCTCTGAAGATGTCAGTCTACTTCCATCAAAATGCAAAGCTGAAAACAAAGAGCCTGTCTCCAAAATTTTCTTCTTAAAACTTTAAAGTGCTGCCTGGTAATACGACCACTCAATCTGTAGACAACATATCCAAAAGTTAGGGATGCTATGGAATGTTAATGCTAAAACTGTAAGCTCTAAGCTGTTTAGTGGATCTGGCCACAAATTTCTAATTCTGGCAATGGACCTGAGGAAACAGCTTTTCTTAGTAATAAAATGGAAGAAATTTGGGGGAGGAATTGGAGGCTTTTTCAGTGGTCTGTTGTCAGAAGCCCATGCCTCAGTTTACCCCTCAGGAAAACATGCTTTGTGTCACTGAATCCTTTTGGTAAATGCTTTTACATGGACTACTGCACTATAAGAAGCACTTTACTACGTAAATAAGACATCACACAGCTGGACCTAGATCCTGGTGCAGGACAAGCCAAGTCCATGAGCTTCTTTCTTCCTTGTTCCTTCATACTAGGAAAGAATGGGGAAAGACAGCAGTGAAAGGCAGAAGGAGCAAGAGCAAAAGAGAGAGGGTTTGCCTACCCAGGCTGCAGAGAATGGGATGTAGCTTTTACGCTCTGCATCTAGATATGTCGCAGGCTGAGACTGATGTTATCTCCGAGGAATTTTGGAAGTGGACTGCATTTGGCAGCTCTCCTCTTGCAAGACAGTTTGGCATCAGCAATGTTTCCCCCCTTTTCCTATAGGCACATGCACAGCTGGATTGTCCAGCCTGGCTTTCATTACTTTTCAGGTAAGAAGCAGCTCTTCATCTACCTTCTCTTTCCCTTTGAAAAGTCTCTGCACGTGTTGGCATGTAGACACCTTCCTCAGATGCTCCCCCAGGCCACAGGGTAACGGCCTTGCTCTGCCGGCTTTCAGGAGAGCTCTGGGCGGGGGTCAGACCACGGGTGACTGCCTGGGCTGGAAGAGTTTGGGTGGCAAGGAGAGATGGGGTTGGGGGCAGTGGGAAAGGGGAAACTGTACCAGTGCATGAGCAGAACCTCGAAAGATTTGAATTTCTGGAAATTGCTTAAATGAGAAGCACTCATTTCCCGCGCGCTGTGGTTGCACCACACGGTGCTGGGGTGTCCTGGCTGAATAAAAAAGCTGCTGGATGCTGTGGTAATATAAATAGTAGGGAGTGTCTTCGTACGTGTGGAAACTGGAGTATGTTGTCTGGCAGGCTTGAGGCCACACAGTGCCACGCTGGTGGAGGAGGCTGATGTGCGTTTGACGGTTTGGGCTTTCCTGGTTCTCCTTGCCGCTAAGCCGGGATGCCTTTTTCTCTGCTCACAAGATAAACCTCCCACGCTGTAGTTTTTAGTGTGAACTTGACTGCACAGCCAGTCAGCAGATGTTTTTCAGCTTGATTACTTCTACTGTCATTTAGTTGAGGTTCCCACATGTAATTTTTGCTCTCCTTATGTTTGTACATCAGAAGGAGATGCTTGGAAACGCTTGTTTTGTGGGAGTGTAATATGAGCAAGGAACGCTGGATAATGATTACAGCAGCATGGGATTTCCAAATTACTGTTATTTCAGCGTATGTGCGCGTAAGTGATTAAGTTTTTGAGCCTGCCACCTCTTTGTGAACTGTTTAAAATCAAAATTAGTTTGATTGTAACTGATTAAAACTGCTGTGGACAAAAACACCGTGTTTGTTTGTCCAATTCTGTGTGTGTAGTTGGTATGAGCCGAGTCAGGATTTGTGCTGGTTTGCCTTCAGGAAAGAGTTACGACAACGTTGAGAACTTTGTAATCATTGGTTTTGTCTTTATAGCCTTGATAGCAATCTGCCTGATTCTTTTTTTTGCCTGGAAAGCAAGTGGCAGTTAATTAAATGGGTGAACAATGGATGGCTGGAAATTACAGGCGAATGAGAGAACTTTGGGTTGGATTTGATCACAACTGAATTAATCTCAAATACAGTGTGTTACCTGAAGCTGCTAAACGCTAAGTTTTATAGCATCAACACTGTGTGTTGCTCCTTCAAATTCTCTTTCCTGAAGCTCAGATCAATGAAAATTTCACCCTAGCTCGCCTGCTTATTTCTCTTACAGAAAAAAGAGCAATTTACAGTCACAGCACCTACCTACAGCTGAATCTGGAGGCCTTAGTTGAGAAGCCAAGTCATCTGTGGATTGTATTGGAATTACATGATGAATTACAAGAAGATTAACAAAAAACATTGCTATTGTTGTTTGCGCTGTTCGAGTCACTAATCATTCCTGAAGGGTCCACACATCAAGCTCGTTGCACAGTCCACACACCAGTTTACATTCTAAGGTGGCATTCTGCCTGTTGCTCCTCCAGGTGGGAGCCTCTCCTGTGGAAGGCACTGAGGTCCTATGGAAATGCTGCCAGGTTCCTCAGCAGCGTGGCTTGCCCAGTCAGAGCCATGGACCTGGTGAGATGCTGCCCACAGCTGAAAGAAGTGTGGAAGTGTGTGGTAGAGGGGATAGAACAGCACTGGGAAAACATTATATATATATAGTATAGAAGAGAGCGGCTGAAAAGTCTGTAAAGAAAATCACTGAAACTTTTTTCCTCAATGGATGTATTCTGCAATTCGGGTTTATCTGGAGAAGATGTTACTTGCCAAAATGTTGTTTAGGACCATCAGTGTCCAAGCGCATTTTCTTTTGTGTTATGGGTAATGCAAAAAGTTGTGTCATTTGGGAGGGCACCAGCCCCCTCCAGGCTGCTGCATATGGGGAATCTACCATCTATGACGATAACCTGAGTACGGCTGAGTACCTTCCCCAAGACAAACTGTGGTTTTATCTTGGTAGTTTTCTTTATCATTAGTGCTGTATAATTAACCAGTGTTCTCCACAGCACCAATATGGAATATTGAAAGAGAATTAAGACCATGTGCTCCGTAGAAGGTGGAATATACATAGAAAATTAAAACGTCTGGGAGTGGAGAGATTTATTTTAAAATATTTAAATTAATTTAATGGTAACAAAGGTTTGCAATGTATTATAAGCAATGCCTTGAACTCCCACAGCGTACCATTTTTCAGGCATGTGAGTGGAAAAAAGGTTCAAATGATAAAAGGTCTGCTCTGGAACAGATCTGCTTACTTACCATAAGAAAAAAAGAATTGACCAGCACTGCAAATGTACCCATAAGCACACTAGGGAAAGGTTTGTATGCATTTAATTGACCCTGTTTACGTTATTTACTAATTTAAGCTATAACCTTATTCTGTCAAAGTGTACAAAACTAGGGCTGTTTAAGCATAAGCCACATAAATTTAAGTTAAATGCAGAATAATATCTGCTTGAAATCTTACCCTATGTGTTCAATAATACCCTGGTTATACATGGATGTGACATACCATTAAAGTCCCTCAAAGAGCGTGAATTCCCGTAACAACCTACAGGGTGGAAAAATACAAAGTTTCCTGTTTTTTGAATGGATCAGAACATTGGGAGATTTAAAAAATCCTGATAATGAATATAGTTTTTTAGATGCAAACTGATTGCTTGCGAACAGGGTCTAACATTGTCTCAACTAGTTGTTTCAGCTGAGTGCTGTGCATCATTGTGATATGTTGTGCAATTCTCTGGTGAATTGTGTGGGTATGTGCATAAACTATAAACAGCAACTAAAAAAAAAAGTGGAATAAATAAGTGCAACACTTGGTTGCATTTGAATATAGGCAGTTCTTTCTCAGGCACAAATTTTAAATACCTGTTTAAAAGTTGTTTTTTCTATTTCAGGATTCCTTTCATATATTGTAGGATACATTCCTCTCACTTGGATTGTGTCAAATCTATATTTGATCTATTTATGGCATTTTTTGCTTGGTGTAGAAATGAGGAGTTTACATATTCCTGTGAAGAAATAAAATAAACCATAAAAAGAATAAGGTTAGTTGAAAAGATACTTTTCCATCTTGAAGAAATCATTCCTGCTTTGTCAAGGACAAAATAGGATTTTGCTTTAGATTTGGCAGTTCTCATTCCAGCTGTTAACCTGTGTGTTTTATTGGATCAAAAGAAGATACTTTTCCCTTAGTGGCAATGCTGATCAGATACAGCTTTGTTTTTCACGTCTTGGATGATGTGCCTAAAACTGTAATCAAGCTGGGGGCGGGGCGGGGAGGCTTGTTTCTTTCATTTCGTTTCGTTGTTCTTTGAAAAGGATTATACTATCCTTTACTATAAGGGAAACTAATCTTCAGAATGGTTATACACAAACAAGTCCTGAGACTCCTGCCGTAGTCTTTCCCCGTCTATGCCTGCAAAACAGTGGGGTGCATTCACGACTTCAATCTACTGGTTCAGTTTCCAGTCCTGAAAATCTAGTCATAGAGCAAACCATTAGAGGAAACTGAGCTAATGTTAATGCAATGAACCCACCGTTTACGTTGATAACAAGGTTTATAGAAAAGCTGCCTGAATTAGTAATTATAAGTCAAATTTAAAGTGTGTATATATATATATGAATACACTTAAGGAAACTTCAAGTATACTTCCTGCAAGCAAAGTGTCTCTGTATACCCTTCCCAGATAAAGGATGATCCTGAGCCCTGTTAGATTTGCCTAAAAACTTCCACAGATGAAGCCAAGCATCAAGGAAAAATAGGAGATTGTTCCAGAAGAATTTCTGGCAAACAATTTCCCACTCTCCACTTTGCCCTCTTTAGAAAAGTTTCTTGTCAAGGTCTCTGTGTCTCTTAGAAATCTATTTTTTGTTCTTTTTCTCCTTGGCTGACAACTTGTTTTCTAAAAAAAAAAATAAATAAAATAAAATAAATCAATAGCCAAAGTTTGTGGCTGTAGGAATCATCTTTTCCTCAGCCAGTGAAAGCTGGCTGCTCATCCCGGCCTTTGAAGGGCCCCGTAAAACGCTCGTCTGATTTCCTGCAGTTGTAGCACTAATGAACTGCGCACAGCTGACGCCTGGGACGCCCAGCCTGTCATTCATGAAGAGCACAGAAAATACTTCCAACGCTCTCAGCAATGTCACTTTGAAAAGAATTTAATAACACGTTTCCTTTTGCAATATGCAGCCAGAAAGGTCTCATGTAAAATATGCAAGGAGAGATGCACAGCAGAGGAACCTCAGGACTTTGCGAGAGGATACTTTCAGTGGAGACAGGGAAATACTTTAGCAAAACTCTCTGATTTAACTATGCTTGTAGGACAATATATTGCATTTTTACACTCCCTTTCTTTTATGTATATTTGTGTTCCACAAAATTAAACTGAGAACAGATTTTATTGTATAGAATAGGCAGAAGAGCAGTTTATTTTCATTTTTATTTAGTTCACTGGAAGTTACTTAAATAATATTATTTCAGAGCATCATTCAAAAATTGTCAGTTACCATGGTAGCTGCTAATGATCTATAAAACTATAAACTTCACAGTTTCTGGGTATCTATGTTATGTTGTTATGAATTCACTATTTAATAAATTCCTTTATCAGTTCTTTTCTTGATACTGACTTTGTTATTGGATAGAGGTGAAGACAGATTCATGGAATATATAAATGACAAAAATTCTCTTGGAATAATTTATATGTGTCTTTCTGAGGTGGGTGGACTGCTTTTTGGTGTAAGAAGGGGCAGAAAACTTTGTGTATCAGGCTTTTATCCAGTTTTTAAATACTGATAGATGGGTTATCCCACCTGTCTATTATTAATTTCTTCTTCTTTTTTCTTTTTTTTCTTTTATGATACTGGTCTAGTTGTAGACAAATCCTACGCTGATTGCACTGTTGGTCTGATCCTACAGGAGTTCCCATTACATGTTTCTCAGCTACCTTCTAGCTGGTGACAGCTACAGCTGATGGTAAATGACCGTGTATACACACCTGTTCCTCTGCAAAACCGAGATAAAGTGGTTTAGTTTAAAGGTTTTTTTATTGAAATTAATTGAACAGAAAGCACCATGGAGGATGTTGGTGCTGTCTTGGTGGCTACAAATACATTGGAGGGTCAGGGCTGATGGTGTTGCAGATGTGTTCCTGGGTGGCTGAAGGCACAGGGTCTGGTGGAGACGTTCACCAGAGGTCACTGGTGGGTCCATGATGCAAACCTTCCTCTAAGGCTCAAGAGAAAACTAAAGGAGAAGTTATTTTGAGAATTATCTTGTCATAAAGGGATGGAGTTGGATAGTAGTTGTGAATGGATCACATTCTTGGATGTTTTTTAAAATATAATATAAGCTTTCTGATTTTTGTATTCAAAGGCAAGAATTCTGCAAGGGAACAGTCTCCTAATGGTGTTTAAAAATTACTGTTTATTCTCTCAAAAGAAAAAAAAATTAAAAAGCCACTTACAAGATGCAGCCCTGTTCTGTTGCATCAAATGGTAACTTTGTCAGGGACTAGCAGAAGTCATATTGGATCCCAAATAAAAATGTATGATAATTTTTACCTGTTCTACATAAAATATAGTCCCATTAGTAAAAATGATATTCAGAAATGAAATATTAATAACCTCTGAGAAAATCTTATATCTCCCTCTTTTTATTTAATCTGTTGACAGCAGCCATGATTAACATGTCACATCCTACTAAATGTGAGGTGCAGAAGAGAAAAGCGCTGTGTGTGCCACCACAGCAGACTCTGTCTCCAGAGATCTGGCCAGGAAGAGTCCAGATCCTTCACAGACAACACCTGATCGATTGAGCTATGGCAGCCTGAACTGACCAAATTAGACATCTCTATACCTCAGACTCACCTGCTGATGGGCCAGCAAAGCCCCTTTTTGGCTAAATGTCAAAAATTTTTTGACTAAATGTCAGTTGAGGAATTGGGGTGGCTGAGGTGTAGCTGGTCATCTCTGGTGTAAGCCAGAGATGTCTGCCAGGTGTCTGGAGAAGATAAAATCTTAAATCACTGGAATAAGAGTCATCAGAGGAACTGCCAGAGCCTGAGTACCTCTGAGCAAAAGCTTTATGTCAAGAAGTAACACTATCCAGGAATGAAGTGTTCCACTTGCTGGTTCCTACATGGTATTTGAATGTTAGATGCTGGTACCAGCATAATTCCTATGGAACTACATCTGTCCAACTTTTCTGGTAATTAGTTGGAAGCAGCATGCTATCAAATTAAATAGTAGAAAGAATAATTGGATTACTTCAGCAGAATTTGCTTTGCATGTAGTCAGTGATATGGAAACAGACTCCATTATTTTTTTTTTTATTTTAAATTGACTGACTGATTTGGAACTGCATTGCAATTTAAACTGCAACAGACCAAGGTACGCTGCATTTATCCAATTAAAATACAATTTTTGCTTCTCTCCAGACATGCTTTAATATACTCTGCAGCATGCACTTCTTGCAATTTCAATTGCATTTCCTTTCTTTTGAGTATTTCTGCTACTTTTACTGAGGTTGCTAATGGTAATTCTTGTTCCTTTTTATTCATGAAATTCAACATCACACAGAAGAGCACAGCTTATGCCCTGGCTTACTTAAATTGTCTCATTACTTTTGTAGTCTCAAGTAGGATTAGCAGCATTAGTCCATATGGTAGTTCTTTGCAATGTTTCAGAGACCTAAAAATGCATATTATGCAGATTATCTGACTAATAAGAATTTGATTTTTCAAATTCTTCTTCTTTTTGCTCATTAGGGTGCTAAATGGGAAACTTAGTTCAGCATCCATACAGAACCCATTTACACAGAGCCATTTAACATTTGCTAAGCTTTTTCTTTTTCTGTCTCTTCTTAGCTGTTACTGTCAGTGTGAGAAATGTGGTGGTTTTTTACACTACTCAAAAGGCTTACACATATAACCTGTTAATTCTCTTAATCAATCAAAAGATGGGCAAAGAAAATAGAAATAATAGTCTAGAGACGATACCTAAATAAATAAATCTTCTATCAGGGCATTATTATGTGATGATATGAAACCATAGGTTTTATTTATGTATTTTGAAATTCTTAATGAAGTGACTAGATCTGGTTTATACTGTTAAAAGACGCCTACAAGCAATGGCTAAAAAAATGTCATTAACTACATTTTAAAATTCTATGTTGCTGATCACATTGCACATTGTATTTTTACGTAGTAATCGCAATGGAAGAAGAATCTGGAGCCTTTTTTTCATTGTTGCAGGTTCTCACTGGATAGATCTGAAACTGTGGGTGAACCAGCGTGGGGTGTGCTGCCGGGTGCCAGAAAGAAACAAAACTACGAGACTACCTGAATCAAAGAATGAGATGTTAGCAACAACAACAAAAATGTTTCCAGGGTTATTTGATTGCTTTCTTCCTGTTTAGCTGGGCAAGAGAGATAAGGTAAACTGATTAAGATTTAAAAAAACAACAAGAAGAAAAAACCAAACACACACCCCCAAACCCAAAAGCACATGAAAGTGGGATTTATAAAGAGCTTCAGGAGGAGTTAGAAAACAGAAGACTTTGAGAGTGAGCCAAAGTTGTTCAAGAGATAATCTTACAGTATTGGTAGACAAAAACATAAATAGACATGCAGCAGAGCTGCAATGGTAAATTCCTGTGTTATCACAGTTAAGGCTTGATGAAGTAAGCAATTAAATTTTGATAAGAAAATCAGGTTAGGCCAAACTGAAGCATTTGGGTACTGGAGACATAGCAGTGAATTTGGAGAACTAGAGCTTGAAGCAGAAAAGCATGAGGAGATTATAATCAGAGGCCACAAAAATACTGGTTGTCTTCACACGTAGCAAATGTATTTCAGAAATGACTGGAGCAAAAGAAGAAGCCTGGAGCCTGAACAGTTTGTCAGGTGATTGAATAAACTGCGTGTCCCTGCATTTGACTTGTTTTACGCTCATATAATTATACTTGCTGTGACTGGTGCTGCTGGTGTGTTGGCACTAGAGCTGTGTCACAAGTTGCTTGCACTTCCTTGTGTCATTTTAAACACAAGAAGGGAAAATAGGTTTTTTAGAGATGCAGAAAATACGTTTGTCTGTACTTGATGATGGCACAGAATGGCTGAATATGAAACAGATACATATCTGGGATAAAAAAATTTTTACCTCTGCTATACTTTTTATGCTTTCAAAGTTTTAAGCAATGCAAAGGAAGCACCATGTTGTTATTGTTCCAAAAGAGAGCATCTTAAATATTGTAATTATTACCAACTATTTGTTTGGTATGACTGAATCCACAAACCTTTTCATTCCACTTCATTTGTAATTCTCTCTCTTCCTTTCTTTCTTACTACAAGTTTCAAATCATGTTCTGTGTTTGAAAGCAATGAGACTGTTGCCATGGTTTGGTTCCAAGTAATGTCATTGTAATTAGTGGAAAGAGGCATTATTAGAAATGCTGTAGCCCCTTTGCCTAAGTCATACTGGTGTGAATAATTCAAACAGCTCTTGCTTGCACTTTCATAAATTTCAGATCTGATTTCATCAGTTATTTGTCTTGTTATTTTCTAGGCATTTCTGATATTTCATGTGAAGCCTCCAACTTTAAAACTGCCTGCTATGATTTAGGACAAATAATGTGTGTTACGCTATTTACATATGTTTCTGGTTAATATTTTCTTCCTTGTTGATGGAAAACCACCATTGCTTAACTCCTGCCTGTGGTCGCCCCCATCCCTGCTCTCTGCTGAGGTGCTGTGAAGCAAATGTGTCATCCTTAATGTGTCATGGTAAGAGTGGCAAAGACTCTTTTCTCCCGATGAAGTGATTTTTCTGTTTGTAGAGGAAAGTCTGTCAGTCTGCGTGTGTTTGTTCTTTAGTCTCATTTTCACATCAAAATGGGGAATAGAGTTGGTGAAAACGTGAATGTGGTAGACTGAGTATCTCTGCTCTGTTCATGTGCAGTTTACAAGATAAAGACAGGGCTTTTAGGAAAAATTTCTTCACCGAATGGGTTATCTCCACCGAATTGGAACAGGCTGCCCAGGGAAGTCGTTGAGTCACGGTCCCTGGAGGTATTTAGAAGACTTGTAGATGTGGTGCTTAGGAACATGATTTATGGGTGGACTTGGCAGTGCTAGTTTAACAGTTGGACTTGATGATCTTAGAGGGCTTTTCCAACCTAAAGGATTCTATGATTATTCATACCCCTTTACCAAATGTACCGGTGAAAAGTGTGTTATGGGCTACTTCAGAGGCAAAGTATAATTCCTGCTCAGAGAGGAAAGGACTTGCATTTTTCTGTGAATTCAGGTTTGTTTGGGAGATGTGGAGATGGGGGGAAGGTGAGGGAACACTAGCCCCTCTGGACCTCCTCCCCCAGGCAACATCTCCTGGTGCTGGTGGTCCTATAGCCTGGCAAGAAAGGAGCCTCGTCTCCTGGAGGTGTTGGGGGGAAGAAACAGAGACCTCGATCATACTGGTTAGAGACAGAGAACCATGTGTGAGCTGGCCCTGGGACTTGAGAAGCAGCTTTCCTGGTCCTGTTTCTGGCATTTGGTGTGATTGGTACAGCATATACTTTAAACACTGACTGTTTCTTTCCAGAGCGAAGGAGATAAGAAGATAGAAATCAAACTTGTTAACTGTCCAAGAGGCTTGACAGTGAAGTTTCACTAGTTGCATCCATCCTAGGTACTTGCCAGTGGCCATTTGCACTCTGTCTTAGTAACCAAGGTTGTAATGAGATCTTCATTTGGGAAATCTAATTGCCACAATACCAAGGCTCCAGGCAGCGAGACTGCCTTGACATTTAGGTGTTACCTCCTCTGATACACAGAAACATGTTATTCCAGATCATTGCCAAATTTCTGGCTTGAATTTCATGCGCTCTGTTTTCTCTCAGAAAAACCCAAATGTCTAAATCTGTGTAGCACTGTTTAAAAATGTGCAATCACCTACTATTCTCCCACCTACAATTAGTACGGTAATTTTTTACTGTAGTGTGGAATTTAATTAATTGAAGTTGCAAAATCTTATACTGTAGAAGGGAAAGGATGAATTACTGTCTAAAATAGCTTCACTTCTAAGCAGAAATTATTTTAGTACTTCTCAGAATACATTAGTACTTTAGTTCCTTGTGTGTGTGTGTTTCTATTTGAAATATCAGATGTAGGATGGAGTATTGAGAAAGGGTAGGAATAATTCATTATCATCTCTGACATTTTAATGTAGATGTTTAATTTAGCCTTGTGTAAGCTTCAATTATCCTGGCCTCTTTTTTTTTTTTTTTTTCCCCTATGCCAGATGGACACTCTGTATTAGATGATGTGGTTTTATTTTTATATGTTTAAGTGCTTTAGAAGTTTCTTTGTTTATAAAAGTACTTCTCAGGGGCAGAGCCTTTTCTCATCTCATCCACCCAAGTACCCTCCCCTCCACCTGCTCATTTAGAGCGACATAAATGCATGCTGCTACACTGGGGCGCAGGAGAGCTCCCATCAGCAGTAATTGTTGACCTACCACAGTTCCAGTCAGTGATCAATAGATACGACTTTGCCGCACAGCAACAGCGCGCAGAAATTGCAGAACCCACTGAGAATTTGTTTTCGACATGCAAAGCCAGCTGATGGCCTTCAACTGCAGCAGATGTCAGGGAGTGACAGGCACCCCGCGGCACTGTTAAAGTGCTGCTGGAACTCGGCTAGGGGGGAAAAAAAGAACGCTATCAAATTACTAAGTGCATTCTAACAAATCACATCAAAGTGGAGGAAAAGCCCGAGCAAAAGAAAATTACTACTTTCATTTTCTTTCTTATCTTCTGCTCCAACACAGTATGTGTGCTGCCTTATGCAATGCTATCAACTACTGTACTAATGAGAAGCTCAGCTGCATGAAACGACGAAGCTTTTACAGCAGTGGCCAAGGGGCTGTGTTGCAGGAGAAATTGGAGAGATTAGCAAGAACATGTACTCCTAGGAACACATTAGCTAACTTTTTTTACTTCTGCATATGTAGATTTATAAGTGCGCATATTTGCTAATGTTTTATCCTTAGATAACTGTGTGAATTCAATCACGGAATCACAGAATGATATGGGGTTGGAAGGGACCTCTGGAGATCATCTAGTCCAGCCCCCCTGCCAGAGCAGGTCCACCCAGAGCAGGCTGCGCAGGAACGTGTCCAGGTGGGATTTGAATGTCTCCAGAGTCCGAGAATCCACCACCTCCCTGGGCAGCCTATTCCAGTGCTCTGCCACCCTCAAAGTAAAGAAGTTCCTCCTCATGTTTAGATGAAACTTCTTATGTTCCAGTGTGTGCCTGTTACCTCTTGTCCTGTCACTGGGCAGCACTGAAAAAAGACTGGCCCCATCCTCTTGACACTCTCCCTTTAAGTATTTATAGGTGTTGATCAGATCCCCCCTCAGTCTTCTCTTCTCCAGACTAAAAAGACCCAAGTCCCTCAGCCCTTCCTCATCAGAGAGATGTTCTAGGCCCCTAATCACCTTGGTAGCCCTCTGCTGTACCCTCTCCAGCAGTTCCCTGTCTTTCTTGAACTGGGGAGCCCAGAACTGGACATTGTACTCCAGATGGGACCTCACCAGGGCAGAGTAGAGGTAAAGGATAACCTCCCTCAGGTTGGTGCTTATGTTTCTCGAAAATTCTCCTTGTCATCGGCCCATCTCAAACATTTGGATTGCTTAAAAAACCCTTTTGTTTTGGATGCAAAAAACCACTTTGTCCCAAAGAAGAACTGTAGAATTTACAATACATAGCAAGAACACTGCAAGTCTATTTAGGTGTCTTAGCTCAAGGAAAGCTGTTCTGTTTGTATTTTAGCACCCTCCACCCCCACACACTCTGATAAACTTTAGCTTTTAAGACTTTCCAGCTGTGCCTCCAGCAGTAATTGGGGTCATTAGTCTTTGCCTCCCCAGGCTAATTACCAGCACAATCCAAATGTCATCCCCTAAAGAAATGGAGCTTGAGCAGGTTAAAGGCTGCAGCCACCTGCAGATAAAAATAAAGGGGAAGAGAAAAGGTAAGTAAAGACTGTTTTCTGTGCCTGTTTGTATTTCATCCTCTGTCTTAAACAGCAAGTTCTACTTGCTTCTGCAGGCACTTTTACTTTAATAGGCTCCTAAATCTTAATTTTAAGTGAGGGAAGCACAAAAAAAGATGTTTGTATCTTGACTATGTTCATAATTAAATTGTGTGCCTCTTAAGTATAGGTCTTAACTAGAAATCAAGTCCTTTATATTTTAGTCTGAAGAGCACTGCATTCAAATTCTAATATTCTGACATGGTGAAAAACTAAGAGATGTTTTCCAAGTTTGACCAATGTTAAAATTTTAATTATCGTCTGGAAAAGCCACAAGAATGGCTAATGCACTGTAGTATGAGTGCAAGTTGTACTTTTTCAAGTCATATTTTGAAGTAAGTCTATGAGGTCTTCTATGAAAAAAATACAAGTGAAGAGAGAGAGAGAGATGTAATACATATCTTCCTTATACAGAAAAGATTCTAATTTGACCTTACAGTATAACATGAACATTAAAATTTTATAGTTAAATCCTTGAAGTCATACTAACACATATAAAGCATTTGTTTAAAAGCTTTGCTTTGGCAAGTATACTCTGCTTGTGACCTGGGAAAAAGTGTATGCTGAAGTGCATTCCTCTGATGAACGGAGGAAAAATAAGATTTCACCCCAGATCCAGAATTTTGCTCAAAATTGTTGGTTGTGTTTAGCATACTGGGTACTTTAGTAACAGAGTAAATCAAGGGTTCTACTAGTTTCTAAAAGCAATTTTGAGGAAGTGTTCACCACGTCACCTCATGTTTCAGATAACTTACAGTCATGCTGATAACTCAAAATGATGCTATGATGAAAAAATGCAAATTAGTGGGTCTCTAGGGCAGTATTGCAGCTATATTTGCATTCCTTTAATAAGAGCATGAGACAGGAATGTGCACGATGCAATGTTTTCCCTAGATAAGTATACAGGGCTCTACTGTGTAGTTGTTACTGGGGACTGAACTTTAGGGCAAGCTTTCAGTCACTGAAGAGTGGATCTAGCGAAGCTGCTTTCAGAGCCATTGGCTGTTTTCTGCACTTGTTCATTCAGAGCTACAGCTTTTGGAGTATGGGTAGGTTTAGTATTGCTCCATAAAGGAAGGAAAATGGAAAATGGATACTGCTTTTATGCAGAGTGTCTGAACTTTTCCTTATGTGCCATGTGAGCAATAAAAGGAGATCTGAGGGTTAGCTTTAAGCTTGCAAGAACGAGTTCTCAGTAAATGAAGGAGTTATGCTCACCTAACCACTTCTCCATTTGCTTTTACAGCCCTCATCCAAGTTTCAGATATCTTCAGTTCCCACAGCTTGGAATCTCCTTCAGGCTGTCTCTGGAGGAAAAGGTCAAATTTTTTGAATAGAATAGTTATGCAGTTATATGGGAGATGTGTCAAACTCCCTATCTACTGACTGCCAGAGCTGGGAATGTATGTAGATTTGGAATTATTTGTAGCTGGTATAGTGTATTCTTGACTGAATCCTTTATTACAGATTTATGATTACAGCTGAAGCAAACTCATGTCTTCATGATAGAAAGTTTTATGTATAACAGAAATCATAGACTGTATGGGTAGCAAAGACCTATTCAGGTCCTGTCATTGCTCATATTCTACGTGGCAGAATGGTAAGGGGTGTTGTTTTTTTTTTTTCTGTAAAATTTATTTAGAAAATGGATTCTCAATAATGGAAAGGTTTCATTTATGACTTGACCTGTAGTTGAAGAAGAACAAAAATGTGGGCATGAAACAACCACTAAGGGGCAAGAAAGGGATGGAAGATCTGCAAGCAGAAGATGTGGAGTGAAATATATGGCTTATCGTGAACAAGGGCCTCGTGTTTTCCCACTGCTGCAGATCATCGGTCTGGGGCTAGAAGTTAAGGGAGCAGAGTCAGAGTCCAGGAATTCCTGAGAAACCAGGAATGTTTTGCAAAAATGAGGGTTACCGTCCATGTGCCTGTCCCTTATGTGTTGGGTGGAAAGACAGTAACTGGTTGAGGGGACCCTATGAGCCTCCCTGCCAGTTTGGGGAGGACATTTTTCCCCAGATGTGAGAACTGATAAGGGGAAGTGATTTAAAATTTTCTGCTGGAATGATATGTAGTGATGCATAGTTCCCCAGACAGAAACTTTGTTTGAGAATATTGACTTTCTTTTTCCCCCAAGAGAATTGAAGTGGAGATTTTGCAGCTTTGTACTGCAGCTGCGCTTCAGAGGAAGCATATCTTGACTCCGTGCCTCTTCTGTGAGCTTGACTGGGGAAATAAGCAGGAAGTGTGGGAGAAAATCAAAAGCATTTGGGAAAAAGACTTTTCGGTCTTACTACAACAAGAAAATAAAATGGAAATGACAAAGATCTTTCAAGGTCAGTCAGCTGGTGAGTTTTGAGTTGGTGTTGCTTCTGCAGCACAGGTATTTCTGAGAAATCTTATCTGCAGTATGTTCTGCAGGTTTGATTTTTGCTGCCCTTGACTCCTTTTTTTAAAAAACACAGCACTTTGTTTTAGAACAAGCTGAGATCAAAACTTGCCATGTTGTTTCGTGACAAATTATATTTTGTTAGTCTTTTAATATCCAACATAATTTAGTGCATCTTTTCACATGCTAATTCATCTGTTTGCCTGAAAAAACTGTCAGGAACCTATTTATTTGTTATTGTACTGTATATGCTTAGGAGTATTTCACTTTTCTTGGCAAGAAATCACAAAAGTGCATTTTGAAAGCTAGTTGAAATTGTCTAGAAATTCTTTTTCTCTGTAAAGAGAGCGGAGGTGTGTGTTTAGTTTTGTTTTCTTCCCCGCTTCAGTTTTATTAGCTTTAAGTTTGACATGTTTTCCTAGACAAATTCTTTTCCATAATTACAAACTTGAGAAGTGGCAGCACTGATGCTGCTGTTCTACCAATTCAGATAAAAGTTTCCTGTTCAGGCATATCTTTTTATTAGTGTGGACAGATTGTGCCACAAATGGTTCATTACCTAGGGAGAATTCAACAGTTTTTAACAAAACAAATAATTTTATTTACAGGCAAGCTGAGAGATTGTTCAACAGAAATAATAAAAATCTTTTATCTAACTCATTTGAACAGACTGTAACTGGCTATCGGGCTGGAGTTCTGAATGAAGTCACAAATTGGATGTAAATTATGAGCATAAACAACATTATCCATTTTTCCAGTTCATCTCTCTTGTGTGGTAATTCTGCCTGTTACCCTTTCCAGTATGGTCCTGTCAAGAGAAGAAAGAAATTAGAGATCAACAAATGCATAAGGCATGTGTACTTGTGCGTGCACGCATGTGAGACTGAATCCTTGTGAAATGCTGGACCAGATCATTGGGTTCTTAAAAAGATAACGATGTCTATATCCTTTGTTGAGTGCTTATGTGGCTATACAACATCAAAACAAGAGACTTTCTGAGAAGGAAGGGTTTTTCTGTTGCTTTTGCTTTACAGCAGATAAAAATACAACTTTCAAGAATAAAATATTGTATTATGGCTTTGCCAACAGAGCTACTGCTAAATCCACCTCACCGGCTGCTCCAGGATTCCCCTTTGGTGGAGGAAAAAAAAAGGTAACAAATTCCCAAATTGGTTTCTCTATTGCCCCTTCTAACTCACTGTAGAAAAATGATGTGTGAGCAGTATGTTCTCAAGCTCTGGCAATTCTTGCTGACATAATTCATCTTTGAGATTACATTTGATTTAAACTGGAGCCTGGCTGCAGTTTTGGTGGTAGAGTAAAGCCACTGTTTTACATCTCTTCCTCTGCTGGATATTCAGGACTTATTGAAAGTACTCCATGTATTATCTTACCACAGTCTGTATTTGTGGACTTCAATGAGTAATACTCCTATTACTGAAGACTGAAAGGACCAAATCCTAAATTAGTGACCGGTGATGGTCAAAATTTGATAAATGTCCTGAAATGTCTATCTTGTACCAAGTCTCGTTTAGCCAGCAGTACAGAAATGCAGTGGGTGAGCCCAGGCTAGCAGCCGAGCCACTCTCCTGCTTTCCTCCCTCAGCAGGACAAGGGAACAATATAGGAAGAATGGGAAAAAGAAAGCTTCTGGGTAGAGGTAAAGACAAAGAGGTTGCTTACCAATTGCTGTCACAGGCAAAACAGATTCCACACAGGGAAAATTAATTTATTGCCAATTAAAATAAAAATTTAGTTACTAACTTGGGTACTGGTAAATAAAAGAATAAACCCTATCACTGGCTTAACTTCACTCCAGACTCTAGCCCCTCCACAACCCAGCAGGGGGTAGGGAATGGGGGCTTGGGCTCAGTCCATAACAGCTCCTCTCTGCTGCTCTTTCCTTTCCACGCTTTTCTCCTGCTCCAACCTGGGCTCTTCAAGGGCTGCAGTCCTTCAGGAATATCCATTGGCTCCAGCATCGTTCCTGAAGGGGCTGTAGGGGAATCCCTGTTCTGACACCAGGAGCACCTCCTCCCCTCCTTCTTCTATGGCCTTGGTGTCTGCAGGGATGTTTCTCTCACATTTTCCTCACCCCTCTCTCACAGGTGCTGTGCAGCATTTTTTAACCCTGTCTTAAATATGTTACCACAGAGGAGGCATGAACATCACTGATGGGCTCAGCAGTGCCCTGAAGTGGATCTGTTGGTACCAGCCATGTCTGGCATGGGGCAACCCCATCCTGTCCTCACAGAAGCCACCCCTGCAGCCCTCATTCCCCGTGCCTGGGCACCTGCACCCAGTACAAGAAGCAGCACAGAGCACATCGGGGATGCACTGGAAATGACCTTCAGATGCTCGGTGGCTCCTCTGCCCAGGGTGTCAGCAATATGTCAGGCCATCCCTTATGGATGAAGTCTGTGCTTCTCCTTGAGATAAAATTCAGCTGGTTTTGTCAAGCTATTAGAGGAAAGTGGTAATGGCCCATTTAACGCAGCTCGGACCTTGAGGATGTTGCATTGCTTTTTCTTGGAAGCTCACAATTTCTTAAGATCTCTTGGACACATTAAGAGGTTTGCCAATAAAAGGACAAAAAGTTGGAAATTTAACAAGGATAAAAAAAATCAGATCCATTCCCTTTCTCTGTTCTGAAATGTGCTAAAAAACATCACTTAGGATTTTTTTCATCCTTTCAAAGACCATAAAAACAACAAGTAGATCTATACTACAGCTCTGTACCTAAAATTCTGTTTTCTGTCTTCCATTACTGCTACATGAATAAGCCACAAAAACATATGATATCTTTCCTCTTCAGTTCATTTTAAGGTCCTCTTTGGTGTATTAATGGCAACAGTTTAAATGTAATTTTACTCATGTCTTTCATTTCAGAAGTAATTGTTTGTAAGTAACCACTAATAAGAGAGTATTTCTGGTGAATGTGCTTGCTCGTTAAGTAGGTTTTCCCAAGATGCTTCTACTGAGAACATGTTATTCATCACTAAGTTTGAATTAAGAAAATTTATCAAGACTTCTGGAAGCTGTTCTCTGTTTAAGGCACAAATACTTTCTTAAATCCTGGTGTTCATGGGCAAAAATGTATGTGTTGTTTTTTTTTTTAAAGCTATCAGCATGTAACTTACTCTTAATTATTCTTGACAGAGCTCTACTCTTGTGTAGATGTCTTCTTGTTGCTTATGAAATTTCTGAGCAAGAAAGCAATCCTCAGCGTTGTGCTTGTGGGCAAGCTGTGTTTTTAATCTTTTCCTTGCAGAGGGGCGGAGGAGATGTGTATACGGGTATAAGCTCTGTGAAAAGAAGTCATAGACTTATTTTTTTTTAAGGAACTTGGAAAAAGATGTGTTTATCAAAAAGAAACTCAATTTGAGATGCCAGGTACTCTTTTCTTCTACCATAGCTTGCATAGCCTGGCTGGAGGAAACACCATATTTTTGTGGAAACAGGAACATGTACTACTTCAGAAGGAAGAAAAAGACCAGCATGGCTTTTAATCTTTCTCTATTTTTTACCTAGCTACGGATGACAAACTCAAGCTCCAGAAAATTCTAGTACAATTAATTTGCATGACAAACATTCACCTCGTAGGAGGGAAAAGGTGTAATCTGCATTTAATATTCTTTCTAAACATATTACATTTTGGGAAACGGTTATTTTAGACTATGTTAAAAGGCTTTCTAAACACAGGAGAAACGAGATAAAGACAGCCTACACAAAGCAATGAGACAAAATTGATACACGATGGAACACTGCATAGATCTTTTTAAGTAAGCATCTCATGCAGCCTCCTGCTGCAGTTGACAGAAGTAGAAACCCTCCTGGTCTGCAGTTCTGACCTATTTTTAGTTGTCTGCTTTAGGATGAGATGAATCGCATGCTAGAAGGCATGTACTCACAACATGGACTCCAGAGGAAGCTTTGGGTGACCAGCTCAAATTTAAATGTCTGTGCTGTAAAGATTGGGGAAGACAAATCCCATTCCTCTTGCCTTATTTTTCTTGGTGCGTGATAGGAAAATTTGACAGGTGATTCTGTGGGTAGCTGTTGTAAATACCACATTTTGAGGCATTAATGCCTTGATTCTATTATCAGTAATGTTTAAGAAGCTGTAAAGAGAGATCGGTAGCTTACAGAGAATACGTATGTTCCTGACAAGTCACCTTCAGGGGAATGATCTTACAACCTTGGGAAGAGAAATAGTTTAATGATGTACTTCTGCTTGGCTGATTTAATATCCTTGCTTTAAAAAAATGAATATCATGCTCATCTTCTTGAGGCTGTTGTTCAGATCCCATTTCACATTCTTACACGGTACTTGTAAGTACCACATGTTTATCTGTACAAAATCCCTGGAAGAAATGATAAAGCTACCTTTACACTTTCTATAAATGAGAATCTTAAGTACAGACAGACTTTGCCGTTGGCCAAGTCCCACAGCAAATCTATCCCAGATGAGAAGACTGCATCTCTCCCAGGTCCTTGGCTTTAATTAGATCCATCCTTTTTCTCTACAGCAGACATTGATAGGAAAGCTGATATGTATCAAGTACGACTATGTGATAGTCATAAAAAAACCCCTGTTTCTCCTTTCAGGAGTTTGATTGTATTTACCACAGATGCAAGAACTTGCTGATGAAGTTGTGCTTCTTGTATTGGACTCAGTTTATCACAATGTAACACTGCCATGCCTATAGAAACATACTTTGCTTCAGAAGTAGCTCACATATCCCTAACATGGCATTGAACTGTGAAGTGAGTCCTAAAAGTAACAGCAGGGTAGTCCTTAATATTGATCTTCTCAATGAATCTGTATTTATAGAAGTGCTTTGTCTCTTCTGGCTGTGAAGAGACTTTTCAACCTTAACAGGTTAAACCATAAAAAACATTCAAAGATGAGTATGACTACATAAAAAATCAATGCTACTAAATTCATAGATTCATAGATTGGTCCAGCCCGGAAGGGACCTCCAAAGGTCATCTAGTCCGACCTTCCTGCAGTCATCAGGGACACCCCCAACTAGACGAGGTTGCCCAGGGCCTCGTCGAGCTTCACCTTGAATATCTCAAGGGAAGGGGCCTGAACCACCTCCCTGGGCAACCTGTTCCAGTGTTCCACCACCCTGGTAGCTTCCTGCATGGGTGAGTAACCCAAGAAAAAAACAAAGCTATGTTACAAGTCTCTGTGTGTGTGTGTGTGTATGTGTATATATATGTATATATACACAGATGTAGGACTTAGGACTATATTGGAAAGCTTGGGCATTGATAGTATCTTAGCTGAGAGACCTGGATCAGAGCAGGCTGCAGGACTTGCTGGAGCAACAGAGAAAGATTTTGGATCTCTGATATGTTCTCAGTTCTGTAGTTCAGGTGTTTGAATAAATTAGGTTACATCTGGCTTGTCAGTGCTGTGCTACATCTCAGAGTAAACATGCTTTGGACTGGTGTGTGATAAGGGTGGATGAAGTTGTCTGACAGCACTTGGTAACACATTATAAGCTTGAATTTTTCTCAGATTCACAATTACAGTTCCAGTCTTGCACATCTTTCTGCATTGGTTATGCACAAAGCTGGTTTTGGAAGCAAATGGGAGGTTAAACCCCAACCACTTTAGTGGCAAACAGTAAAGAATAAAGGTCTGTTTGTGTGATTACAGTCGAATACTAAATATCACCAACCTTCCAAGCTAGGAGTGAAAACTTGTAAGCAGGAGACAAAGTGCACAGAGTTTGGTTTATCAATGAAAAGGTACCTCAGACATTATGAAGAACCAACTGCTGAAGGGTGGTGAACTGGCAGTAGATGCCTGCCACAAAGGCATGGAAAAGTGTATTGCTAGTGCTGGTTTAACAGAATGATCAGAGCAGGAATGGGTTAACATGGAGGAAATGGGGTATTTTCCTCTTCCCCATAACTTTGAAATTTTTTTTCTGGAACAAGCAGAACTTCTTGTAATGATGAATGTGAATGTCCTAATCTTGCCCTTACTGAAATGACACATAACTGTAGTTTTCCCAGGGCAGCAGTGTTAGCCCCAAGAGCAGGCCTTTTCTGGACTGTGCACTGTGTGAGTGTAAGGCAAAAGCTGTCCTTTAAGCCCAAGCCTCTGTGTGGAAAATCCCTTTCCAAATACGTGAATGAAGCAGGTATCAGCCAAAATGCCTTCCCCCCTGCCCCCCCCGGGAAAATGTACCAGTTTTTTTGCTTTTGTTTTAGATATGTGAGGTGCAAAACAGAGGCTCTTCTAAAGATTTTTCACAGTTTCCAGACAAGTTATTTCATTGCTAGACTAGAGATTAGACCAGAGTGGAAGCTGTCCTTCTCAGGCTTTCCTTCCTACAGAACTGCTTTAGCATGTGTAGAGGTATGTATTGTCTGGGTACCTCAGTGCAGTACCCTGGCATCTCTGACATGCATCCTGACTGCTCCATCTCTTTTTTCTCTGGCCCTGTGAATAACCGAGTGTTTTATAAAAGGCACTTCAGCTGAGAGCCTGAGGCGGACGTGCCTCAGACAAGTACTGCTACATGCTGCATTTCTGAGCACAGCCAAGTCCCTAACTCCTGTCCCTGCTCTCTTCCAGACTGGACAGTAAAAAGATAACTTACTGAAAGTTCAATGTAAAAACTCATGTATTTCCTCAAAAGTTGCAGTCTCCTTACAAAAATTTTTTCCATGGGCAAAGAAAGGAAGGAAGGAAGAAGGGAAGGAAGGAAGAAGGGAAGGAAGGAAGAAGGGAAGGAAGGAAGGAAGGAAGAAAGGAAGGAAGAAAGAAAAATTCCCAGCCAGCTCTAATTCTTATGCACACAAGCAGTTCCATTAGCTTCATGGGGATGACTTGTAAGATCCACTCCCACAATTAACAGTCTTGTAGAACTGAGTTTTAAATCAACGTTTTCTTTCTTTTCTAACAGCCAGGCACCCTGAGGAGTGAGAAAACAGAGCCTCTGAGGACAAATTGACAGAATAGATTCCTGCACTAGAAACAAATACTTTAATTTGTGTTTGTAACAAAATCATTGTGCTGTCTGATGCAAAACAGACTTGTTCATTAATGCTATATTCTATCGCTAACACTCTCCGTGAAATAAAGACCAGGTTTCCTTTTAATTTCACAATGCTTCCAGGCTATAGTTCTTCTTTTAGATTTTTTGTCCTTTCTTAATAACTATTAGTACTAGAATTTATTGCCAAAATTAAAACAAGGTAAATTCTGTAAACCATGAGTTTATGCAGTTTTCTTGTCATGAGTTTAATTTGCTGGTGCTAATATATGAAAAAATAGAATGTAATAAATAATTGTACTTATTTTCTTTATGTTTCAGGATGTAAAATTTTAATGTTTTTTTTTTTTTTCTGTTTATTCTTTTGAGTTTCAGACAAAGCCTCAGGAAATACCTGGATGAATTTATGCCCTGTTTTCACCTCTGAGCTTTGCAGATAATACCCCATTTTTCCTATTCTCTTTTTTTGCTTGATTGTTTGTTTGTTTTGATTTTTTTTTACAAAGGATGGTTTCCTGTTGTTGGAGAAAGTAGATAATCACACAGCCCTCTGTGCTCTGAAGTAAAACTTGCTGTGTCTGTTTTAGTTCTTGTCCTGAAACCAGGCTGAGGAGCTGAAAAACCTGGGTAGATAGCCAATAATGTTGAGGAGGAAAGCTGAAAAGGAGAAAGAAACTACGGGAATCCTAAATGTCTGTCTTGGATGACTTCAACAGATCCAAGTGCCAGGTCCTGCACTTGCGTCACAGCAACCCCATGCAGTGCTACAGGCTTGGGGAAGAGTGGCTGGAGCTGCCTGGCAGAAAAGGACGTGGGGGTGTTGGTCGACTGTCGGCTGAACATGGGCCAGCAGTGTGCCCAGGTGGCCCAGAAGGCCAACAGCATCCTGGCCTGTATCAGGAACAGTGTCCTCAGTAGGACTTGGGAGATGATCGTCCCGCTGTACTCGGCACTGGTGAGGCCCCACCTCGAGTTCTGTGTCCAGTTTTGGGCCGCTTACTACAAAAAAGACATTGAGGTGCTGGAGCGTGTCCAGAGAAGGGCAATGAAGCTGGTGAGGGGTCTGGAAAATAAGTCTTATGAGGAGAGGCTGAGGGAGCTGGGGCTGTTCAGCCTGGAGAAAAGGAGGCTGAGGGGAGACCTTATCACTCTCTACAACTACCTGAAAGGAGGTTGTAGAGAGGTGGGGGTTGGTCTCTTATCCCAAGTCACAGGCAATAGGACAAGAGGAAGTGGCCTCAAGTTGCACCAGGAGAGGTTCAGATTGAATATTAGGAAAAACTTTTACACTGAAAGGGTTATTAAGCCTTGGAATGGGCTGCCCAGGGAAGTGGTTGGGGCCCCATCCCTGGAGGTTTTCAAAAGACGGGTTGACATAGTGCTTAGAGACATAGTTTAGTAATGGGGGGGGTTCTTTTGTATGGTTTTCTTTTGTTTTTTTTTAATCAGAGTTAGGTTGATGGTTGGACTAGATGATCTTAAAGGTCCCTTCCAACCTAGACGATCTATGATTCTATGATCCTGTGAGACAGTATCTCTCCGATAATTCCTTGAAGTTTTGGACCTGGGTTCTGTGACCTGCTACAGTGAAAGTGAAGTCCAACACATCCCTTGGATCACGAGGGAGTGCTCAGAGAGCTGCCATTGCAAGGATTGCTCTTTTTCTGCTCAAAGTCTAAGCAGCTACTAGGAAGTTGTGGTCAGTATTCATCCTCTCTGGTGTTTCAGAAATGGACCTAAGAAGTGGTTAATATAAATAATACCTCTTTCTTTTTTCTTCCCCTCTCAAAGTAAAATTAACATAAGTCTGGATCCAAATAACATTGGGACAACTTGAGTCTGAACCTGAATGGGCAAGTGGGGCCTTGGGGCTCTGATCTAACAGCGCTCTTTCATGAAGAGAGGTCCTGGATCCTCTGCCTGAGATGAAATGTACCCTAAATGCTTACAGATGTCCTGGTAGCAGAGGCAGCCTTGCTGCCTAAAGAAGCAGAGAGAAAGGTAATCACTCTCTACTAGCTCATACTGAAAAATATTGACCAGGCAAATGTTGCAGCCCAGCAGGAGCAGAGCAGAGATCCTTGAATTATCTCCTAATAAGTGTAAGGATAGCTGAGTTTATTAGCTTACACACATCACCTTAAACACATAGCTGTACTGCTTTTGGGATGTGTGCCTGGCTGCCTTCATGGCGCTGAGTTGCATGGTCTGCCTGTATTATCATCCAGCATAAGCTCAGGGATTTCTGCTCTCTGTCTCTTTATGTGGTATTCCATATTCCTAGAGAAATTCCATATTCCATGTGGTATTCCATATTCCTAGAGAAATCAGCTACCTTCAGTGATTCTGTCCCACTGCTTGGCTGAGTCACAAAACCAGTTTAAAACAAAAAATTTGGGATGAGAATAATTGTGTATGTACAAGGGGATTGAAGGAGACATTAGGAAGATAAATAAGGGAGAAATAACCCCATGCACCAGCACAGTTGGGGGCTGACCTGCTGGAGAGCAGCTCTGAGGAAAAAGACCTGGGAGTCCTGGTGGACAACAGGATGACCATGAGCCAGGAAGGTGCCCTTGTGGCCAAGAAGGCCAACGGCATCCTGGGGTGCATCAGGAAGAGTGTGACCAGCAGGTCGAGGGAGGTCATCCTCCCCCTCTACTCTGCCCTGGTGAGGCACCATCTGGAGTACTGTGTCCAGTTCTGGGCTCCCCAGTTCAAGAAAGACAGGGAACTGCTGGAGAGGGTACAGCAAAGGGCTACCAAGGTGATTAGGGGACTAAAACATCTCTCTTATAAGGAAAGGCTGAGGGACTTGGGTCTTTTTAGTCTGGAGAAGAGAAGACTGAGGGGGGATCTGATCAATGCTTCTAAATACTTAAAGGGAGGGTGTCAAGAGGATGGGGCCAGTCTTTTTTCAGTGGTGCCCAGTGACAGGACAAGAGGTAACAGGCACACACTGGAACATAAGAAGTTTCATCTAAACATGAGGGGGAACTTTACTTTGAGGGTAGCAGAGCACTGGAATAGGCTGCCCAGAGAGGTGGTGGAGTCTCCTTCTCTGGAGACATTCAAAACCCGCCTGGACACATTCCTGTGCAACCTGCTCTAGGTGGACCTGCTCTGGCAGGGGGGCTGGACTAGATGATCTCCAGAGGTCCCTTCCAACCCCATATCACTCTGTGATTCTGTGAAATGTTGCTTTGCTCCCTTATCCCCAGAAGAGAGCCATTCCTTTTGTCTCCTAGCAGAGTATATGGAGAGAGAAAATCCAAATGCATATAGGCTGGCTTTTATGCTAGTGTCACTTTTAAAAAAAATGCCCTGTTCCAGTTGTGTTGCAAGCCTGCTAGTCTTGGCCACCAATCCCAAATTCCCAAAGGGAAAAATATTTTTGAATAGCAAGTGGTAAGGAGGACCTGATGAATTGTTGCCAGTATAAGAACCAAGGACTGATGCGATTCTCTGGGAGACAGGGTTCCTGCTGAAGGAGAAGAACATAGATTCACAGGTGAGGATTTAAATGGTTAATCATCTCAGCTATTGAAATTTAGGCCAGTGAGTGTTTTAGGAACCTATTTTCCAAGCAGCTGTTTTTTGAGCAGTATTTTGCTCAGGTGCAAAACTGGTGGGGACAATTTTGGGAGACACAAGATTGTCTTGGCAGAAGTGAAAGATCCCATCCCAAAAGGGGCTCCTGCAGCTGTGTGGTGCAGACAGCTGCACAGTGTCACTCCAGCTACTCACTGCAGACTCTGGGGATTAGAGTCACACACCTTGCCAAGGTCACTGGGCACGTGATTCGGATTTATAAGGAAGCTGTACTCCACGTGCACCAGGGGATATTTTCTAAGGTACCCTTTCCATTTTAATATAGCTTACTGCTCCTGTAAGAAGCATCCCATCCTTGTGACTGAGCATGTTTGTGAACACAATGGTTTTGCAATGTTCGTTTACTGTTGTATTCTTATTTAGGTACCCAGTTTTGCTCATGGGTTGAAAATGTACAGCTATACTCTGCAGAATAGCTCAAAGACCATTGAGGAAATAATCCAGGAGATGAAGCATTCTTGTTCTGTCCACTCAGTCTGTGCAGCAGCTTAGTGGCAATTGAAATGCCACTTGAAACATAGATTTAAATTTTGTGTGGGAACTACTAAAGCTGCTCGCATTCCCAGAAATTCGTGTTGTTCAATATAGGACGCTGAAATCTCTAGTGCTGCTTGAAAATATGAAGTCTTCTGTCTTTACTGCTAGCGCTAGGCTTCAGAAGTAACACTAATCCAGGCTATAGAAAATTTAATGTTGTAAAACCTATAGAGATTCATTAGCATTTGTTGACTTTTTACCCTGTTTTGCCGTAAATGACTCGATAGTATCCAGCTTATCCAAGTACAATGAAGGCAGGAGCTCAGCTATTCTTTTTTTATTACATTTTCTGTCCTTGAATTTCTTCTCGTATGTTAAATTAATAGAGACAGGAAAAATGTCAATGGTGACATGATCAGTTCCATTGTGAATCTTCCCATAAACAGCCATGAATCCCATGCAGTGTCCCTTTATATTCACCTTGCACAGAGTATCTTGCTTACAAAGCTTTGCAAGGAAGACTTGTGCAAATAAAAAAGAGAAACTGATTCTCTTAAAATGTTTTCCTGAGATGCCTCTTGTTGCAGTGATTTAAAGCTGTACGCTTCTTGCACAGTAAGGACACATCCATCCAAACATATGTCATGTTTCTTTTTTGCAGCTGTAGGAAAATGATCAGAGAGGGATGGAGTTGAAGCCCTCTGACCTTTTCCATGCCATTTTTGAGTTGGTGAGTGTTTGAACTCCGGGACTGATCCCGGTGAGCTGTGGATCAGAGGGCTGCCTGCAGCCACCGCCTACCTCCCTGGCAAGGTCAGCCCTCGTTTCCCTCCTTCCTAATGAAGTTTCCTTCTGTAGTTTGTGCTCCTTTCTGTTTGCATAAGGGAAGTTGTGACCACTTTTGAGGTTAAGCAAAAGTAATTAAGATTTTTGTTAGGAAAAGCTTGCAGCCACTGTAATTCCCTTTGGGTTTTGTTTGGGTTTGTGTTTGTGGGTTTTTTGTTTGGTTTTTTTTTTTTTCAGTACAATATAAACCCAACAAGTTTCCAGATCTGTTTTCAGTGAATGACTTCCTAATTATATTAAAGAAACTCACAAAATTATGAGTTCTATGCCTCTGTTGCCATAGTGGCTTTCCCATTGCAGCTGTATCATCTCAGCAGGCAAAATAAATGAGTCTGATTGCCTAGTCTTAAAAAACCAAACCAAACCAACATAAAACCAAACCCCCCAAGACCCAGACTGGCTATTTTATTATTTGCAGGAGGCTTATTCAGAGGCCTGAGAATTGCTCTGGGTCTTTCTTTTCCAAGTATTTTGTCATACCACCTTCTGATAATGTGTATGATAGCAATCCAAGTGTTAAATCCTGTGTTCTTGTGTCTTCCTTGCACATTTTAGAGCCACAAAAACTTCTTTATGAGGCTTTTCTTATCCAAGCTACCTCTCTTCCCAGCACATTATACAAACTTTGCAGTCTCTACCCACAGCACACGATAATGAGGTAAGAGGTCCTAACGCCAGACCTCAGGAATTCATGGGGGGTCTGTAAGAGGGATGTTGTCCAACCTGAGACCCGCATTGCAAACTCCCTTTGCCAGGGAGTTCAGGAGTTATCCTAGGCAAGGGGGAGCAAGGACAGCGAGGGATCCCTGCAGCCAGGCCAGAGCTGTGTGATTCCAATGACACCAAATCCATCTGGGAAGCTAACTGAGACTATACTGACCAGAGGTGTCAATTCCTCCATTTTTCATGTGGTGGTAGTGAGGGGAGGCAATAGAAACACTCATAATCTCATTTCTCTGTGTTTCTAGCTCTTCTCTGTACTGACCACACAACATACAAAATGTACATTTGAAACAACAGGACATACTACGGAGGTGACCGGAGTTATATGAGAATAAAATAGGGGTTGGCAAAGAGTTGTTATTTGCAGTCTGAGTTCTGCTGGTGAGAAAATCTGTCTCCATGGCGTTCTTTGATCTCTGTTGATCGAGAAGTCAAGAGTGAGCAGTCTCCTTCCTGGGAACCTGTTGACTAAGCTCCTGCTCTCCTTGCAGAGCAGGTCTTGTGTTCTGCTTTTCTGTCAGCAGGGAAGCAGCTTCTCTCCTGACTGATAATCACGTTGCTTTTCTAAGTCACAGGACTGGAAATTTGCCTTTTTTCTTTGTCAGTGTCAAAGACAGTGGGAAAGCTGGTGGATTTTTCTCTCTAGGTTGCTGTCAAAAGACATGTGTTCCTGTGTGGGATGATTTTGAGCTCAAGGCTTCAAACCTGTTTGAAACTTCTTTGCACTTTGATTTCTGTAACTGCACTCTTTCAAATGGGACTGACAGCAACGAACAAGAAGCAAGGTAGCAAAGATCTTTTTACTACCATTTTCTGTCTTTCAGGTACACTCTGTACCTGTGTCTAGCAGTTCCCATTCTGGTTTAGCCAGGTTTCTCAGTTTTGAATAGAATATTTATTTCTGTTTTATTCCATCTTCCTGTGTTGCAATTCCAGTGGGACAAAAAATGCCTTCCAGTCTTTCTGGCAGAAGATGCCTGTGAATGAAACAGTTGTCATAAAGTGCTTATGTGTTGAAAAAAATGTCATTTTCCCTTTTTCAGAGCCAAGTGTGTCACCTGTGATGTGTCTAATTGCTTTGAAGTCCAGGCTTTACACCCTTTGGCAGAACACCTACAATGAACCTCTTGTTTTCATGAGCTGAGGCAACTGTGTTACATAGTGCCATATGTGCCAGTTGGTAGAGAATAAACACTTTCCTAGGAGTTAGAGAGAGAACAAAATAATGCTCCAAATGCAGGGAAGTATGCCCGGAAGAGTCAGCTGGGATAAATATTCTATTTCCATTTCAGAAGTTTCATATTTTTTTTTTTGCTTTTGTGTTCTCTGCGTGGGTCGGGGCATTGCTTATCTGCTACAGACAGGTAAAGGTAGTTTATGACTTCTTGTGGTCCGTTTAAAAATTATTCTGTAGCTGGATCAGTTCTAGTTTCCAACTCTACCTTACTAATGGACTTGCTAACCTTAAGCATCCAAGAATTTAGACTAAATTGTTTGATTTAAGTTACCTGGCTGTTGAACATATTTTGGAGGAATTTACTGGTTTTCTAATTCTTGAGATTAGGATATGTCTATATAATGGTATATCTGACTTACGTTTTCAGGTTTTATTTTAAAATAAAAAATATCTTAGATATCACTAAAGAAATCATAAATTGTTCATGCATTAATGTGGTAGTGTAATAGGGAATATAAGAGAAATATATGAAGAATGATAATAATGTTTGGCACCTTAATATTGCTGGGACAAATGAATGATATAGTAGTTACTATGAGCCTTAGAGCAGGTAGACTCCAAAGTAAGACTTCGACCATGTGTATTGCCTGTTTAAATGAGGTCAGTGCTACTGTACCTCTTGCATATCTGGTCCATAGCAGGTGCAAGAGTTGCAAAAATGCTTGCTATTAAATCAAAAGTTATATTCATACTTTGCCAAAACCCTGGTCAAGCTTCTTTCCTTTTTTCATTACTTAGAAATAATCACAACAATGCGAAGTAGTTTGAACATGGGCCTACAGTTGAGTATACAAGCCCCATTAAAAATAGTTGAAATTATATTCATTCTACTAATGGTATAAGTCTTTCTTTTTTCTATTGTTATATCCTTCAACTTATAGTTACCACCTTTGTTTTAGGCTTTTTACTTTATTGTCTGTTGATTTAGGAAAAGAAGTCTTAATAGAAAACTGAAATTTGTGTATATGTTCTGAACTGCATCAAAACTAAAATATTTCTTTTTTTTTTTTTTGTGAAAACAAAACCTCTAAAGAGAACCCAAACCAATAGTCCCAGTAAATTAAGGTGAACAGTATTTTTCCATTTCACTTGGGCAATATTTTTTAATATGAATGAAGAGTTGGAGCAAAGTTATGGGGTAAGTTGCTTTTCTCTGGTGGTGTGGTGGTTTGTTTGTTTTTTTTTTTTTTGGTTGTTTTTGTTTGTTCGGTTGGTTGATTTGTTTGTTTTGTTCAGTGACCACCAAGATGTTCACAGCCTCTGTAGCATCCCTCTTGACTTATTTGGATTTCCAGAGGCTCCTTAGTCTTTTTTAAAAATGAAATTATGAGACCTGGGCATGAAAAAATCTACTGAGACTGTCACTTATTGCTACTGTCTATGAGTTGTGTTTCTTCAAAACCTGCTTTCTCCTGCTTGTTTCAGGTAATGAATCAGGATATTAAATTAGGTGCTACTTGAAGGATTAAGATACTACTGAGACTTGGAATAAATTTAGACAGCCACCATGGTCAGAATACTTGGCAAATTTAGAGCTGACCACGTATTCCTGTTATCTTCACGGATAAATCCCCAATTCATCTATTCAGGCAGAGAAAGCAGGAAACTCTGCTCTAAATATGCACTTATATATGCTTGAATGATTGCTTCCAGGAGCCCAGGAACACTCGCTTGTCAGCTTCCTGCATTGACACAGAAGCATTGAGATGGTCGGAAATGCCAGTGCTCTTTATCAGGACAGCGCAGGTGGATGGCCTTTGTTAACAATTAACACTGGGATGTCAGGTGATGTGTTTTTTTCTTAATCTCTCAGGAATACACTGTTCTTTCAGGATCTGCAAGCAAGCTAATGGCATAAGCCCTGAGCTTTGTCCAGGCTAACGTACTCTGTGTATAGCTAGAGCTGTTGCAGCTAAACTGTTCCCTTTGCATTCATCAGGTGTTCTTGTTTTCTTTCCTTTCTTAACCTTTTGTCTCAGAGCGATACTCACCCTCATTTCTGTATTGCTACTGCTTGCTTTATTCTTCAATTGTTTGTTTTCTTCCCTTCATTTCTGTTTCTCTCTGTCTCCTAAGGAAGTGACAAACCAGAAACAGTTGAGTGGTCAAGTGCGTCTGAAATAAAGCAAGCTGATGCATATGGCATGGTTCAGTGGATGGAGCATTTCATTCTGCATCAGAAAAAAGTCCTTTCTCTGCCACTCATCTTTTTTACAGTGCTGAACAAGCTATTTCATCTTAATTTAGGCAGCAGTGAGACAGGAACAATGCTATGTGCCTTCTTTTGAGCACTTTGATATTCAGGTGTGTAACATACTTTTTATGTAGAGGTGTACATCTTACTAATTGCGGGAGGAGAACTGCGTAGGTCTGCTTTGTGTGGCTGGCATAAAATAGAACAGCTAACAAGGTAGTATTTTTTTTTTTAACTGCACGCCCATGGAATATGTTCTTGTCTTTGATCTGTAATAGGTCAAGTTTGTCATCTCTTTCAGATCGTCTCCCAAAGAACAACTTAAAATACATGATAGCTGAGCATGGAGGTCGTGGAGAGCACAGGGCCTGTGCATCTCTGGGGGAGTGCTGTGCTAGCCATGTCCTGTTTCCTACTATCAGAAGGGCAATCCCATGAGACAAGTGTGCTCTACAGGACAGTAGAGTAGTGCAGAACAGTGCCAGCACTGGTGCATCTTCAGCATCCACCCATCCTGCTGGTGCTGCAGGCACCTTACCAACTTCGGGCAATGCCCCATCTCATAGGCGCTTGGCAGAGTGATGCAGACACATCCAAGTGACTCTACACGGAGCCAGTGCAAGTCTGGCTGGGCTTATTCAGCCTGGCCTGGCCCAGCCCAGCATCTGTTGTGCTGGGTTCTTGTACTTGTGCTGGCCCCGCGGTGCTCTTGTACTGCCTGGCTACATTCACTTGTGCTCTTGTACTGCCTGACCCCGTAGCTCTGCTAAGAAAAATACAGCGAGGCTCTAGAGTAACCTGCAGGCTGCCAGTCTGTCTCCAGCAGGGCTTGATGATTGCAACAGTTTTGGGGATTGCAATGACTGCACTGGCGCGGTGCTCCACCTGGTCTGATAAATCCATCTGGACTGGAGCACCTGAGCCTTTTCTGTTATGCAGCAAGGGCTGCGGGCGATGAAGCTGCCACATAGCAGGCTGTCATCTGCAGCTGCGTTAAGCTGTCACCATAGTAGTTTTGACATTGAGGAGGCCAACATAACCTAAGTTTGGGTTTTTTTTGTTTATTTTTTATTGACCAGATGGTTGGCTTGGGAAAAAGAAAGCAAGCAACAGATAAGCTTTGGGCCAGGAGCCATTCCTCTTCCTTTTCCTTTTCCTTAACAAACAAAAAAACAAACAAACAAACAAAAATCATGTCTTTCAAGAAATACAAACTCTGCTAAGGCAAAAAAATATTATGCTGATAAAGCAGAATGCTTGAAAGAAAAGAGTGTTCAATATCTTTGGAACAGATGGAGATCAGCAAGAAAGTTGTAATGGACTACAAAACCTGTGAGGTTTTTTGAGTTCAGGATTATACTGTCTTGTAGAACTCGTAATTGCCACAGAGAGCAACGACTTGGCCTCAACTACTTTCACATTGGTAGCAATCTTTGCGCTGAATATAATAGGCCCCAAGTCAGAAATAACTTGGATATGTTGACTTTTAATGTTATACAATGATACTTCTCATAAAATACTTCAAAAGCAGGTATAGAAAGTTGAAGTCTGAAGAGTCAAAGGAAGAGAAACAAAGCAAGTCTCTGGTAGTTATTAATTTGTGAGATAGCACTTGAAAAATACTTCCTTGTAGACTCACTGTGAAAAGAAAGTGAAAAAACTGGAGTTAACTTGCAGCACCGCAGTGTAATGTGTGCCGTGATTCATATGTATTGTTATGAAGGCACTGGAATAAGATAAAGGAACTGAATGTTCTCAGTGGAATTCCCTTGATAGATGAACAGACAAATGGTTGTCTGAGTAAAGGATGGTATCAGAAAAGAAATGCAATAAAGCATCAGATCTTTTTCAACTGAGCCACCCTTTTATCTTGCAGATAGTTACAAAAAAAAGGTGAGGTCATACATTAGAAATGTGTTTTTTCTCCCTTTGGTCTAAAGGAGATATTGGCAGATATAAAATCTAGAAAAGTTTTTCAATTCTTTTTGTTCTGTCTCTTGGTGGCTATTAGGAGGGATTCGTCTTATGAAGGATTTTTTCTTTCTTGTATGATACCAGAGCTTGAGGTTTCAGTGCTCTGGCGCAATTCATTTTACAGATTTGCATGAACAAGGGATTTAAGATTTTATTAGCAAGTCCTGCTCTTGTCTGAGCAAAGGCAGTGACTGGTGTTTTGTCTTGGTGATGGCTGTGCTCAGAGCAGAGAAAGGGCTTTGAGAGGATGTATACCTGAAGTTGACCAATGCTGCAGAGTGAGGTGTCTCTGGCCAACTGTACACCATTAGGTGATGAGCGAATTTTCCTCTTGGAAAACTGAACCATTAGCTGCTGGGAGACGCTTTGATTACTCTTCCAGTGTCTGTTGGGTTCTGCCAGGGCTACTGAGCACTGTGTCTGCGTCTGAAGCTGTTGCTCCTGGCTGCGTTCTAGGTCTGAGAAGTGCATGCACACTCCAGCCCTCTCTCTGCTCCTTGCTTTGTTGGTTGTTAGTCAAGGAATCATCAATAGGTCTATATGAATGAATATCTAAAAAATCAGGAGGATTTGTCTACAGAGAGGATGGTAAATAATTAGCGTTAGGGTAACTGTATTACCTGAACACTCTATGTGTATTTTTTAACTTTTTGATTTTTATAAAGATGAAAATACACTAAACTGTACAAAAGAAATTCCATGAACTTGATGATGTCTTTTTTCTTCATGTATTTTTTTCATTGAGTATGTTCCAACCTACCAGTTGTCATTTATCTATGTAAACCTTTAAGTTAATAATGCAAACTTATATAATCATAGAATCATGGAATGGTTAGAGTTGGAAGGGACCTTAAAGATCATCGAGTTCCAACCCCCCTGCCACGGGCAGGGACACCTCCACTAGAGCAGGTTGCTCAAAGCCCCATCCAGCCTGGTCTTGAACACTTCCAGGGATGGGGCATCCACAACTTCCCTGGGCAACCTGTTCCAGTGCTTCACCACCCTCACAGGAAAAAATTTCTTTCTGGTATCCAATCTAAATCTCCCCTCTTCCAATTTAAAACCATTACCCCTTGTCCTGTCACTACATCTCCTGACAAAGAGTCCCTCTCTGGCTCTCCTGTAGGCTCCCTTCAGATATTGGAAGGCTGCTATGAGGTCTCCCCGGAGCCTTCTCTTCTCCAAGCTGAACAACCCCAGCTCTTTCAGCCTGTCTTCATAGGGGAGGTGCTCCATCCCTCTGATCATCTTTGTGGCCCTCCACTGGACCCATTCCAACAGGTCCATGTCCTTCCTGTGTTGAGGACTCCAAAGCTGGACACAGTACTCCAGGTGGGGTCTCACGAGTGCAGAGTAGAGGGGTAGAATCACCTCCCGTGACCTGCTGGCCACACTTCTCTTGATGCAGCCCAGGATGGGGTTGGCTTGCTGGGCTGCCAGTGCGCACTGCCCGGTCATGTTGAGCTTCTCATCCACCAACACCCCCAAGTCCTTCTCCTCAGGGCTGCTCTCCAGCCATTCTCCGCCCAACTTGTATTTGTGCTTGGGATTGCCACGTCCCAGATGCAGGACCCTGCACTTGGCCTGGTTGAATTTCATGTGGTTTGCATGAGCCCATCTCTCAAGCCTGTCCAAGTCCCTCTGGATGGCACCCCTTCCCTCCAGCATGTTGACCATGCCACCGAGCTTGGTGTCATCGGCAAACTTACTGAGGGTGCACTCTATCCCACTGTCCATGTCTCCGACAAAGATGTTGAACAGCACTGGTCCCAGTACCGACCCCTGAGGAACACCACTCGTCACTGGCTGCCAATTGGACATTGAACCATTGACCACAGCCCTTTGAGTGCGGCCATTCAGACAGTTCCTTATCCACCGAGTGGTCCATCCGTCGAAACCATGACTTTCCAATTTTGAGACCAGGATGTCGTGCGGGACAGTGTCAAACGCTTTGCATAAGTCCAGGTAGATGACATCTGTTGTAATTGTTCGAGTACTTTCAAAAATATAAGTACTTGAAAAAGGTTAAAGAAATGTTTCATTTTAATGTATTTATCCAGAACAGCTTGTTGAGAGACTTTAAATTAGCAATTCACTTTCCAATACGTCACCACTGCTAAAGTTTACAAAGCTACATTTATTTTGATAATTCTGTGCTTCTTGCATTGAAGAGAAGCACAAAACTGCTCTTATTTTAAAACAAAAATAATGAATAATCTCCTTTAGAAAATCTCTAATATAATTTTCAAATTTCTTGGTGAAGCAGATAACTGTGAGTCCATAGGATGCTGTGTGAAAGGACACAAAAAGCAGGGTCCTTGAAGAAATACTCCTAGTATGCAGAAAAAGTAGAACCAAGCTGCAAATGCTGATCGACAGGAGGAGGAATTCCATAAAGTTCCTAAAGCAAAAATAAATGCATCTTCTGGGAAAAAAAAAAAAAAATCCTTTGTCCACAACTGTTATGGGGAAGGGCCAGCTCTCTCCCAAGCTGAGTTCCTGCCCAGACAGCTCCCAGCTATAGGCTAAGCATGTTGGCATAGGGTATGGAATACCTGTGTCCCTGCCAGAGCCCGGGGACAATTAACCCTCTCCCTGACAGAATCAGGATGATAACATGTAAAGATAGCTGGTGGTTCCGTTACAAGGGGAAGTGATTTGGCTATGTGGGAGAGGGACCTGGAAACTTTAGAGTGTTCCCTCTCACCAGGAATTCTTAATGTTTCACATCAGGCTTTCCCCTAAAAATCCTTTAAACAGCTCCAGGATGAGGTTAACATTACAGTTAATTTGAGTAAATGCAAATTTCTGCTTTTTTAAAAAGGAAATTCTACAGCTGCTGAAAGTCCCTGGCCTTCATTAGTATTTACTTTCCATTGATTTTGTCATTATCACCAAGGATCACAACTTTTCTGGAAGGGCTTACAGCTTAGACTGCCTCTATTGTAGATCCTGCTTTAGGCCCTCTAAGAGTTTAGAAGATCAAGCTGGGAACTTAGCATTCATTGATGTTCAATATTTAACAAACAAAAGCATTTATGTTGACTGAGTTGTGTATGTGTTGTGGTATGTGCTGGGATTATCTTATTCTTAAGTATGTTGCAATAATTAGGCCAAGAAAACACAAACCGATTGCAGCTGCTTCATTTCCTAATAGAAATGAAGGTAATTCTGATTTTGCTGGTATTTTATTTAATGCTGAAGAGACTAATGATAATATCCTGGGACTGATATTCTGGAGTAGGCTCTTTCTGTGGGCAACAGGACAGTGCTTAAGTGGAGCTAGTGACTGGAAGAAACATCTCTGCCTTCCCTGTTTGTTGTTTCAGACAGCTTCTCAGTCCAGCAGCAGCTCTTACTCTGCCCTTTTGAGAGCTGGGGTGTGCAGTAATTCACCTGATATTTAAGAGCAACCTGCCTTGGAGGCACTTGTGCAATTCAGGTAGCAGCATCAGGAACTTTTCCCCTGGGAGAGTGAAGAGCTGCTGAACAGGATGCAGCAAGAGCAGAGCTTTGTGGAGCTCACTTGAGACCCTATGTGGTGTGTGTATGCCACAAGATGCATGAGATGAGCAGTGACCCAAAACCATGTTTCTCCCCTCTTGCCTTAGGGGAAAAAGTAAAACCAAACACCTTGACATGATTTTTAGGTCAATTTTATTTGCCACAGGGATTCAGCTTGAAACATGTGGGCTAAAGCATGAGCTAAAGCATTTGAAAAAAAACACATTTCAATAAACTTTGAACAGTCTTTTGAAATCAAAACTTACTAAGTGGATTAGATATAAGAGGAAGTGACATAAAATGCAGCCCATTGAAGAGAAAAGGATCCTCTGTTTTCCACAAGCTTCATCATGATATCTTCAAGAATATGTTAATATGAGGCAGCAGTAGTGCTGCTAGGATCCCAAGATGCAGCTGTCAAGTAACATCTGCCAAAAAGGGACTTGCTTCATTACCTCTAAACCTCTCCATTGCTCATTAGGTCTCACCAGATGGGGATTCAGTATTTTGAAGTCAGTCATCCCATATGAAGTAGTTTGTTCATGACACTGATGAGCAATTATCTGCCCATACAGTTGGGACTTTTATGCTGTCTTTTTCAACTGAGTGTCAGCACAAGGCACAACTTTAGCATTTGATGGTAAGAGTAATTGAAATACGAAAGGCCAGTTTGGCTAACTACATGAATGAGGTTGAAAGTTTTCTATAATAACCTGTTGTTAAATTCCCTGTACCAGAATCTACTATTATAACCCCTCATAACGTTTTACCACATTTTTTTAAATTATTTTACTTTTTCAAGAACTGAAAAATACTAATTTTAAATTCAAAAATGTTGTTCCAACCCACCCACCGGAACCCAGTTAAACTGCTGCGCGTAATAACTGCTGTATTTTTGTTGACTGATAAATGTTTAATGGTTTATTAGAAAACTAATTATCAGTTTAATCAGGAGAGTGACAGTAATAACTCACTTAAATAATTGCATTGTCACCTGCAAATGCAGCTTTAAACGGGATTTGTTCTAAATCCTGTATATTGTCTATCAAACATACGGCAATGCCCTTGAAACAAATTCCCAATCTCTATTGAGAGGTTTCTTCCCTATTTTCTGTTGTTCACAATCTTTGTTATAAACAGAATAAAGCAAAACATTGTCCCCTGGGTCAGGGGAATCATCCATCTGTGAGGTATCGTATTGATGACTCTATGTAGCATCAACATTTAAAAGTGATTAAAGCCTTTGAATGATAATTAAACCATCTTTTTTTCTCTCCACACCTGTCAATTAAATCAAACCACATAGGCAAATATAGGAAAGATATGTGTCTATACACATGTACATATACACATATATATGTGCATTTATATATACACAATAGAAATTCACAATGGAAATTCTGTTTAAAAAAGCAAATCAAACTAAGTTAAAATAATTCCTCTAAAATTATTCATATTCATAGTTCAAGACCAGATGTTGTCTTGCTGCCTTTGCTGAATTCTCAGTGAGCTATATTTTCGTTGACTTCAACTAAGAAGATTTCAGAAGATAACCCCAAGGTATCTGAGTCACCATGGACAGCAGGAGGCATACAGACTTTTTCATTGAAAATGTAGGTATAACATAATTTTGGGAAATAGACTGGTGTACTTAATTAACTGCAGCAGTACATTGAAATTTTTAAGGTCCTTTCTTGGCCATAGTGAAGGAAGTGGAGGAGGAGGCTGTGCTAAAAGCCTTCTTATCCCCTCATTGCATGACTGACCAGTGGTTTCTTTCCACAGTAGAGGGTTTTCCACACTCACTTATGCATGCTTTCAGTAACTTTTCAATTGACTGCATAGGAAAAGTAGGGTAAGACTTCCTTTCTCTTACAGTACCATGAGAATTGAGGCCAATTTATGGAAAATGAAGCTGTCAGATTCTTCCCTTGTTTTCCAAGTTACTTGGAGAATCTACAGTAAAGATCTTGCACTCTGAGCAAAAGCTCAAAAGAAAGAAACTTTTTTTTAAATTTCATTTTTTTCCCCTTACATCCACATTTAATCATTCATGATGCTTGTTATTGAAGAACAGATTTTGTGGTCCTGGGAGGAAAAGCAAAATCTCTATTCAAGGTTCTAAAATTAGATAGATCCTTACAAAACTTGGTAATGTGTAAGTAAGTAAGTAAGTAAATAAATGATATTTCCCTTAAGGAACTCTAAGATTGTTTTCAATCTAAAGCATCTGGAGACCTCAGAGCCTTTGAGGTCTTCATCTTTCCAGCAAAATTTCACCCTTGCAAACAGCATATTACTGTATGGTCAGTGAATATGCATATGTAAGCGCAAACATATAGAAACACTTAAAAAGTAATGATAGAGCCAAGTCTAAATAACTTGACCACGAATATTTTTCTTCAGAAACATGATTGAAATTCTTCTGTAGTTCAGGCTTTACCTTGGCAAGGAGTTCCCACACCTTTCTCGAAGTTTCAAGGTCAATATAGTTCTTAGTATATAAATTAAAAATGAAAAGGACTGTTTGTCATGTATGTTAACTGAGACAGATTTACTTCTTTTGCAACTGAGGTGGAAAGCAGTATCAGCAGAAAGAAATCAGTGTAAATCAGTAGCACAGAAAAAACATGCTGAAGTGGAATGGGAAGAAGAAAGCCTAAGTTGACAGATGGTGAGTCTTGCATTACGTTGGAGTGGAGAAGATACCCATGTTTGACAACTCCTAATGGAATGCTCTAGATATTTGCTGAAAATTTCCTCTCTCCCCTTTTCATAAATTATGCAAGAACTGCATATAATTGCCCTGTACAGTCAGCATGTGAGATAAATGACGAGCCTTTATACATTTTGTTACAAAGTACAAGGAATGCATCTTTCAGTGCTCCTTAGTGTATTACTCTCAGCAGATTATACCTTGTAGTGTTTGCAGCGTGGTGGAGTGACAATTCTCCTGCCTTAATGGTGAAGTCTAGTGAATCAAAGCTCTTCAGATTAGGTATTTCCTCAAGAGGATAGAAAGATTTAGTGTCATTACTAGCAACACTTTATGATATGCCATTTTAATGGTGACAGTACAAGCCATAAAATTATTTCCAGAAACATCCTGAAGCAAAATGTGTTTTTCCAGGCAAAAAGTGTGTGGCAAGGTCTGTCATTTTGGTTTCTTCTGCATCAGTATACTTTATTGTGCCATGTACTGAAGGATGAGATGTTGCTGGACCTGACTGCAAGACCAAGAACTAAATTCAACATTTCTTCAGGTCATTGAAAGGGTGTGAACTTCAGTGGATTCTGGTGGTTTCTACTGCAAAATAATAAGCGTGCCTTCCATCACCCTTTCTAAAAAGTTTATGCCTGTAACTGTTGTAGAATATTTTTTTTGTGTGTGTGCTCCCTCTCTTCAGAAATAATTTAAAATACATACAATGCATTTGTGCACATTTGAAAACTGACCCTCTTGAATAGCAGAGACATCTTATGCATGTGTGCATAAAAGTGGAACATCATTATTTCTGTGCTTAATTTACTTTTGGTAAAAAACCTTATCTAAAATACAATACTTATTTGGTAGCTCTGAGCTGCTGTTTCCCTCAAGTCAGATAACAGGTTGCTAAGCATTGTTAGCTTAAAACACGGTCGTCTTTGGCAAAGAAGAAGCAGAAAAGCTGTTCTTATTTCCCATCTGCATGCCAAAAGTAATTTATAGCAGCAGTTTTAAATTTTTTTAACGTTTAGTTAAACATTTTTAATCAATTTTTATTATGAAATAAAATATATTTTGATTAAAATGAAGGCTGTGAGCTCTGGCAGTTTTACTAGCAATTTGTGACACTTGCCTTTTTTTCCCCCATGACTAGACTGTTTCATGTATAATTTACTGTGACAAAACACTGGACCTACTTATTGTCTATAAATACCAGCCCATTAGAAATGTGGCTGAGGTGTAGCGTTTTAATGGTCGCAAAATGTTCTTGGACCTGGAGTTAATGGAATAGTAAACAACTTTTTGGTTACAAAAGCAGTGAAGCAGAAGTGTTCCTCCATAAAATCCGTTTATTGTAGATAGAATCATAGATGTATGGATATTTCATGGCAAGTACAATAATTTGTATCTACTTACCGACAAATATGAATTCTTCTCACCTCAGTTATATGAATATTTTTGAAGGTGTTAGGCTCATCTTATGATAAGCAGGATTTGGCTGTGGACAGTCACTGCATAAAGAGAAAAGGTTATCACTGCAGTGAGCCTCTTCATGAAACTCTAAGTAGTGCCAGTAGAGATGTGAATTAGACAGATTTTGATAAATACAGATGGTTTCCTTCCCATACATGGAGTATGGGAAAAAACACCTACAGCATATGAGTAGGAGGTAGATAAGTATGCAGCACTTGAGAAAAATCCGTAGTTTATAAAAAGAACCCGATGTCATTTACTGGCTTTTTGCCGTGTCTTAATTACAGAGCTGCAAAGTTCAGAAGAACTGTAAAATGAGAACAGTGAAAAGATGGGCGTGCTAAAGAGATCACACCAACTGAGGTAGCAGTTAAAAGGAAGAAAGGGTGGACTTATTTGCCTTTTAAAAATAATTATAATCAAAACAAAAAAAAAAAAAATTAGAACAACTTCCATGTCTCTCAAGCAGAAATCCCATCAGAAGAATATTCACAAACTCTTTGAATTTCTCTATGCTTTGAAAACCACTTTATCTGGTCTAGATCATCTCAAATAGGTGTTCATCTCATCCTTTGTTTCAGACAATCACAGACTCATAGAATGGTTGAGTTTGGAAGGGACATCTCGTCCAACTACCCTGCTCAAGAAGGGCCACCTAGAGCCAGTTGCCCAGGACCATGTCTAGAAGGCTTTTTAATATCTCCAAGGAAGGAGACACCATGACCTCCCTGGGCAACCTTTGCCAGTGCTTGGTCACCCTCCCAGTCAAAGACTGTTTCCTGATGTTCAGAGGGAACCTCTGGTATTTCAGTTTGTGTTTGCTGCTTCTTGTCCTGTCACTGGGCACCACCGAAAGGAGCCTGGCTCCCTCTTCTTTGCAGCTAAATATCTTCAGGCATTTGTACACATTGATAACGTGCCCCCTGAGCCTTCTTTTCTCTAGCAGTCCCAGTTCGAAGCCTTTCTTCACGGCAGAGATACTCCAGTCTCTTAATCATTTTAGTGGCCCTTTGCTGGACTCCCTCCAGTAGCTCCATATCTCTCATACTTGAGAGCCCAGAACTGGACACAGAACTGCTTCAGATGTGGCCTCACCAATGCTGAGGAGAGGGGAAGGATCACCTCCCTTGACCTGTTGGCAATACTTTGTCTAATGCAGTCCAGGACACCATTAGTCTTCTTTGATGCAAGGGCACATCTTTTGCTGGCTCATCTTCAATAGGAACCCCACGTCCCCTTCTGCAAGGCTGCTTTCCAGCTGCTCGGCTCCCAGCATGTAGTGGTAAATGCAGGGTTTTCAGCCTTTAGCAGTGACTATTCCAAAGCCCTTCAAGCAATCTGTTCCAGAAAATCCTTAAGATTAGGTGTTGTTTTCTTTTCCCATGTAAATGTGTCTTGCTGCATTTTGAGGTAACTTTTTTAATGCTCTCTCACATTTCAAGATGGACTTTATTTCCAAGGTTTAGCAGTCATTTTAAATATTTCTATGTTTATCACGTCCTTTCTCAAACTTCTCTTCCAACTAAGTAATCCTAATTTTCCCGATGTTTTCTTATGGGTTATATTTTGTAGCTCACGATCTATGTAATTTTCTGATCTTTTTTGTGGTTGTTTTTCCTCGTGACTTTCTTTCTTGGACCATACCTTTCTTGGAGTGTTAGTGTTATCAGTTGAAGCTATAGTTGTTGCAGAGTGAAGAATTAACTTCTGTGTCTTGCATAAAACATTCCAGTTTAGATACCTCAGTATGACATTTATTTATTTATTTATTTAGTTGCTTGTTTGTTTATTTATAGCTTTGATTTTTTTCCAGTTTGTGATCTGTTATAACTCTCCGGATTTGTGTTAAAAGCAACAGCTGTTTGGTTTTGATTTTGTACTTAAATGGTTGATTATTCCTAATAAATTTAGTATTCTACACTCCAGTTGTAGATCCAAAAGTTGAGCAACTTCTTGGCAAAATCATTAAGCCACTTGATACATCTCTCTACAGAGCCATTGACAGTTTTGCTAAAGTTACCATTGGAAATTCTTCTGTTTTCACAGGAAAAAAAAAAAATAAAGCCTGCTTTATCAGGCTTTGTACCATTTCAGAATTTTTTCCTCCTCATACCCTCAGCCCTACATTCGCAATGAGCAGCAATTCACAGAAGAGATGATTACTACCTTCTGAGCTGGTGAAACTACACAGCTACTGCATCAGCCTTTAGAAGGGCTGTTATTTACAAGTCTCCTGGTTTTGGACCATCTGTGATGCTTTGAAAAACTCCTCCTTTCTTTATTCAGTGAAATTTAAAGAGCTTGTGATACATAAATATGTCTAATGTTGCAGTGAAATAGTTCAGTGGGCTGAATAAAGCAGAGTCCAAGCAAGATAGGGATTAAATTATCCAGTAAAGAAAGTTATTTATTGGCTGCCAAGTTTTAACAATCTCACCATCTCTTCCTAAATCTTCAGGAAGCACTTGAAAATCTATCTATGTTAGGAAACTTCACGAAATAATCACTATCAGTGCAATCAAATTTCTTAGCTGACAGCATCACGTTCAATGTTAAAAGTCTTTAGTGCAGTTGATAAAAGTGAGCTGCAAGAGTTGCTTCTGAGCTGAACTCATCAGTTCTGCCAGTTCACTGTCTGGTTGTTGAAGAAGAGAACCTTTTTTCTCAGTGACAATAGAATTTTAAGGGGGTGGGGGGGAAATCTCTGTGAGAAATTGTAGGTTTTCTACAGAGAAGTTTGCATTGTTTTCATAAATATATTTTTATTATAGCCCTGAAGTTAGATGCTGGTGTACAAAATTATTAGTAGGGCTGGACTGGAGGATGATCAATCCTGTTAGATCTCTGTATTAGAGCCTGTCACAGAAAGGAATTCTTGATCAGACCAGATTACATTTTTATAAGTGTTCTGAGTTCTAAAACAATGTAAGACTTGTTTTGGACTTAGGAATGATTTTTAAAATAATAATAATAAAAAAAAAGCTTTATGCTTATATCAATTTTGCCATTTTTATTTACTGTGTTTTAGGACCATCTCTGTCTTTGAAATACCAGTGAAAAAATTGAGAAAATCAAGTTTAATTTAATAAACATGAATTCCCAAAGGAATTGGGGACTTGTCATGTTCAGTTAGGAATACTCAAAAAGGTCCTTTAAGGAGAAAGGAGAATAGAAGGAGAACAAAATAGAGTCACACAGAACTTCAGGTACATGAATTGCATGGGCTGCAATGGAAAAAGGATAAAAAACTGAAATATGAGCTTGCCAGATTCATCAAGTAATATCCCTTTCAAGCTTTGTTTTTTCAGGTTTTTTCAGTCTTATGAAATGTAAAATTTTCTTTCATTGGAAGTAAAAGCCCTTGGTGTTTGGAAATACAGTGAAGTGCAAAAAATGCACACTACAGTGAATTTAATTTATGGTGTGTTTATTTTATTGGTAATACAATAGCAGCATAGTGAAAAACTAAGAATTTTCTTGGCATTCTAAAAGGTCTAATGGAGTTAAATCAGGAGGACAGGACTCTTCTTGGTTTTTTTCTTCCTTTCCTTTTTTTTTTTTTTCTCTCATTCCTCTGCTTTCATCTTTTGTGAAGCAAGTTTGACTCTAGTAAGACTTGCATCCAGACCAGGTACATGACAGGGATATAAATAGAAACGTTATCATCTAGTTGTGAAAGAGATGTTACTGAAAGCCATCTGTGTAATTATCTACTGAAAAAAAAACCTCTATGAAAGAGATTTATTTCTCAAAAGATATGCTATGCAGCAGTAAAATACCAGTTAAAATGTATTAGTAAAACAGATTGCTATAAAAGAAGCTCTTGCATTGCACAGAGTGAAATATTTCCAGACACACTGCTTAAATTTTTATAATACTAATTTTTCTGAAAATATGTGTCAGTTAACGAAGACATGAAGAATGCATTTACATTACATTCTAGTTTAGTACATCTGTTGCTTCATTGTCTGGCTTTTAAATCATGGTGGTTACAGTATTTCAGAGAATATCATGTTCTGATGAACTTAATTGAACTAAAAATTACCACTTTTAGTGGTACCACCATTTTAGTTTACCAACATTAATGAGTTTATATTAATAAGCAGATTTAATATTTTGATGTAGTCAGTTTGAAAACAGCATAAAAAATGTAAGGATATTTTCCCAATTCCACATGCATAATTCCTGTTGATGCGAAGGACAGCATGGCATTCAGAATATATGCTTTTATCTCTAGTGGTTCTTTTAGTTTTCATTGTAACGTTAGACATTTCAACTGCTCCTGATGTATTTTAAAAGACCATATAGTGCCTTCTGATCTCTGCTGGATCACAAAGCAAATGCTGGAATAGTCTCTTTAACAGAAACATTAATCAATGTGAGTTGTCTGAACTGATTCATTAGGGCTGGCAGTTTTCCAAAGTACCAACTTTTCTGCAGTTCCAGCTGTGATAACTTTTCGTTTATCATGTGTTTATTGCTTATTGAGATGTTTGAGGAGGAATTTATCTCTGAGGATGAAAATGAAGATGGTGCAAATAAGATGGTTATAAACCACATATGAATTCTTAACAGAGCAGCTATAAATCACTTGTCTTAAGGAATTAGTTATTGCATAGTATTCTCCAGTTTATTTTACCTCAGTCTTGCTTTCTGTTAAGTGCTTTGTTAAATGTATCTTGAATGAAATTCCTTTCCATTTTCTGTCTTTATTTTGTTGGGGAAGTTTTTAAGTAATGCATAAGCTTCTGTTTGTTTCCAAAATTGTGAATAGACCTGAAAAATGCTTCTGGTTTTCTAAGTATCTCTAAACTGAGGAACTGCCTGGTTGCAAAGATGTTAGATAATGTTACTGGAGCTACGTAAGGAAGAGACCTTACTGTTTCCCGGAAGCAGGGCTGGTGGAAGTCCAGGCTTTGCTATCAGTCTGTCAGGCATGTCTTTTGTTGGATCTTTTTCTTCAGGCTGGGATGAATTAGAGTTGGAGCAGGCTCTGGCAAGATCAGTCTGTGTGTACTAACTACCTGACTGCCATAATTAATTCCTGGTGTAGGGAACTGATTTACGCTGTGGAGATCTTCCATAAATAGAGCTGAATTAGTTTCTAATCAGACATGCAAGAATCCCTTCTTACATGCTTGAAATCTTTTCTAAAAAGTTTTAATTAAGCTTTTACTTACAAACTGTGTCTGTTTTTAAAAAAATCATTTATATTCAGGATACAGAAAATGGGATGCAGGTAGTTATTACCTCATTACAGAAAACTTATTGTTCTCTTTAAAGCAAAAATTAGACCAAACATTTACATTTTGTTGTATTGTTAACATTTTTTTAACAGTTTTCTTGCTTGCTTTTTTTTGAAGTAATGTTAAAATCACATAAGTATTTCATACCAGTAACCAAAACCTGATGGGTCTTAAGATGGGTCTTTTGAATAGGAGAGCCTGTTGAAGTTGGTTAACGTTGGTTATAGTTACCTTGGCTTGGTATAGCTTAGTGTAATTTTGCAAGTGTGATATATAGCTTTCTTGCATGCCATAAACAGTGTCTGGCATAGCATGACAATGAAGTTTTGTTTTTTAAAAAAGTAGTTTTGGAAAAAACAGCAGAAGGACAACCAAAGTTTGTGGGGGAAAAAAAAAAAGAGGAGGGAGGGTCCCCTGAGGAATCCGGCTAAACCTGATGGGTATTTTTAACACCTTCAGAATTGCATTCAGAGTAGCAAGATGCATTCAAACAATTTTGTCACACTAGTGTTAAGAGTCTCTCGTTTATAGACCTAGGAAGGTTATTAACTAGTCTTTAGTAGAAATGAGATCTATTGCCAAGTGGCTAATTAATATTTCATTTGTATTTATTTATTCATAGAAGAGCTGTTTTTTTTTTTTTAAAAAAAAGCCTGCCATTGCGGTTTCTGGCTAGTGAACAAAGCTGTTTTAACTATCTGTTACAATGTACTAATAGGATTTGACCCTTGTAATTGCAAAAAAAAATAGATAGCTCAAATTTATTATTTATTATAATTGTCTTCATTAATTATTCCTATTCATGCAGTTTTGTGTATTGCTTTAGTTGCAATGCATTACCGGCCTGTTACAGTGTCCAACATTTTTATAGCCATTATTAAATATGAAACTTTCAGAACGTGCAACCAGAGAAACTACTGGGAAACTGGGGAAGTGATTCCTGAGCCATGAGCGTTCCTGAGGATGCCTCACCCGACCACCAAACCCTGCTTGAGAAAGGCGCAGGTCTGATCTCTTAGTCCTGTGGGAATGCCTAGGGTGCTCTTAATGGCACTTGTCTCCTGTGGTTAGGCATGTGAATCACACTTTGGCTACGTGGGGAAGAGCATAATTTCGTTGGGTGTATGTGACAAGTTTTATAACAGAAGAGGGACAATGTTAGGACCCAGCACTATGAAGAACATCTCAGAGGGTTCCCAGGCAGTGCGTGGTACCAGAACTCTCTTGAGTTTCTCTTGTGAGAACAGCCAGCTGTAAAATCCTGATTTTTTTTTATCTAAAAAATGATAATAATTATAAATAAAAGAAACAAACGACATCTAAATACCAGGGAAAGTTCATTTAGGATTTTTCACTTAAATACTTTTCTTTTCAACTTCCCAGGGAAAAAAACCCCTAACCTTTCCAGTGAAAGACAGCATTGTGAAGAAAAAAACAACCCATTTTTTGTGATACAAGCACTAACTGTATTTTAATGTTTCACTATACCATGCACACATTTATTTTTCAGCTGTTTGCACTGTATTTCTCTTTCACATAGTTATTAACTACAGAGAGTAAATTGTATATGTTTTTCCCTGTATAGGAATGCTTTGTTCCAATATATCAGTAATTTCTCTATCCTATTTTATGTTTTATTGATCCCTGCCTTCATAGCACTTTGTCCGCTCTAGCTTTATGCCTGCTCCTGAGGTCCTAAATGTGTCAGTCTGGACTACAAAAGCTCATTTTTCTTCCCAGTTATGACCCCTTCCAGAATTTAGCTGTAACTTCTACTTATCTTTAAATCAGTGCTTTCAGTTAAAGAATGCATCCACGCAAAGCAGAGGATACTTTCTAAAACTGTGGAAGTTTACACATGGCTCAGTGTAGATGCTTAGAAAAAACTATAAAAAACAATTGGCAAAGTATCTAGTGCTAGCATAAATGACATCCTCAATGCACTTTGCAACTGGCAAACAGAAAAGCAGTAAATTAAATAAGACAAGATTGCCAAGTATTCCTTCAAATTTAACTTAATTGAAGAGTGTGTGTGTGTGTAATTAAGTCAAAAAAATGTAGAAGAAAATACTCCAAAGGCAGAGCAGAGGTCTGGGATTGAAATCCTACCTTTGTCAAAATCATTGAGAATCTTGCCTTTGATTTTAACCATGTACTTTCATTTCTTCTTTCTGGTTTTCCTTTAATGCTTCCAAGAATCCATCAGGAAGTATCTCATGGGGCAAAAAATCAAGATTCAATATTACATATTGGCTTCAGTGTTGGTAGGAAGTGTATGGTGGCTGTTACCCTTACAATCTCAGACTTGCTTTAATGGGAAGAGCCTTTCTTCTGACCAAAACAGTGTAATGTTCTTGCACAGAGAATAAAAATCCCTGTTAAAATGTTTTCTGCCTGTCTGCACTAACTTTCAGAATTCTGTTATGATCATCATACAGACTGGCGGAGAGGATTAATGAGGTTTTAGGCATTTTGTCTTTGCCATCCCCAGGATGCTAATAGCTTGTGTGTGTGTGTCTAGGTTAAATGAGGCTTTACTGTAACTATACATTAGCAGGAACAGAATGCTTTCCTTCTTTCTTCCTTTCTTAATTAGACCAGCTGAAAAAAGTGGGCAAGATACTAAATTTGGGTCAAAATTACTTAACTGTCTCGGTGGCTCTTCCCACAGGGTATGAGCACAAGTATCCCATGGCTGGGTGGGAATTCTCACCTTCATCGTACCCTGGACAATAATTCAGGTCCATGCCCCAGGTTCAAAGCCTTGTATTATCCTCGTCCTGTGATAATAGGAAAAAAAAAAAAACAACCAAAAAAACTGACAAGAAAGAATAAATTTTTCTTAAAAATACTGTGTGCTACAGGTACTTTGTTAGAAATTATATTGTGCCCTCCCAACCTGCCTTATCAATTTAGATTTGTATAGCTGGATGGTAAGGTAGTGTTCAGTAACATGACTGTGATCCTGCAACCTGGGCCCAGCGATGGGAGAACTGAGTGAAGAAAAATTGTCTGCTATGGGTAGCAGTGCGTGTCTGTTCTTTAGCAACTGAGTGATCCCTGTCCAGATATGTACTGGAAGGTTTTTTTCCTATATTGAGTCTCTGTGAGAGCGCTTGGTACAGTACAAGAAGTAGAATATGGTTTTGGATGAGAATTTCCAGGAAGTTGATTTGTGTTGCGTATGCCTCAGGCATTTTCTTAAAACCTTGTGTTGCTACTTCAATATTTACAGCCTCAAATCTTCTGTCTCAAAACTAATTATTTTGCTTGTTGCTCGTGATGAATATCTCTAGCACTATGCTAAAACTGTACGTAACAGTAATTCAGCTGCCCTACCCTCAAAAGCTTAACTACTGAAAATCAATGCTAACATTAACTACACAAATATGTGCCATTAAAGTTGTTTATTACTCCACTTTTCTGCGTATTGCATTCTTAATTAGGCACGTAGCCTCAGTGTTCTAACAATGCTAAACACGATCACTTCTTCATATTAAAAGCATATTGTATTATAAAATTCTATGAAAATGGTAATTAGTGCTGCAGAGTTAATAAGTTTCTCAGAATTCTGACTTATAGATCCATTTTTTAAATATTAATCTCCATGCGGAGTGGTATCCTCCCTGAATATATTTCTGATGGATCTATTCTTCTTCCTGATAGGAATTGTACTGCAGATACTCCTTGTCTTTGATACTGCAAAAGACATTGTAAGTCACAGACTGATAGAATAATTGAAGTTGGATGGGATCTCTGCAGGACATCTGGTCCAAACCCCTGCTCAAGCAGGGCTACCCAGAGCCAGTTGCCCAAGACCATGTCCAGAGGGCTTTTCAATATCTCTAATGATGGGGACTCCACAGCCTTTCTGGGCAGCATGTGCACAGTCACCCTCACAGTCAAAGACTGTTTCCTGATGTTCAGAGGGAACCTCTGGTATTTCAGTTTGTGTGTGCTGCTTCTTGTCCTGTCACTGGGCACCACCGAAAGGAGCCTGGCTCCCTCTTCTTTGCAGCTCAATATCTGCAGGTGTTTATATACATTAATGAGATCCTCCCCTCAGCTTTCTCTTTTTTGAGATAAACAGTCCTGGTAAATCACAGCTTCTTAAATGTAGTTGAATTTGAATGGCTATCTGTTGCATGGGGACTGTACTTAATTTTGTATTGTGTAAATGTGTGTGTATTGCATACATATTGTGTATATGTATGTATAGCTGTAGTATATATTGCTATTGTTGGCTCCTAAGTACAAGCATCACTTTTGAAAAACCATAAATTATTTTGGGGTGAAATATTGATGATCACTGTAGTCACTGAGTAACCTACATCTAAGTTATGGAGATAAATTTTTCTAAATGCCCAAGGTACCTTTTAAAGTGGAATTGTTATTTTTAATGATGCTGGAAAATTACTTCCTCTCATCTGTGCTGGAGAACATGCTCCAAAGTATAAAACAATCTTAAACAAAAATTGGTTACTTAGAAATTGGATATTATTTAGTGATGGCCATTTTGAGTATGATGCTAAGATTTTACCATGCTCTTGCTTTTTTTTCAGACCAACACATAGATTATGAAGGGAAGATAAATTTTCTGAGACCTATTTTTCATTTTGTTTTCTTTTGCTTGGTAATTATGACTGCCCTTACTGTGATGTGAGATGGTGCTCCTGAGAAAGAAAGGAGGAAATATAGTGGTTATGTAGTTTTTATTGCTTAAAACACAAATATAAAATTGCAGTCAATTAAGTAATATTTTCAGTGTTCAAGTAAACTTTTAGTGACAAAAAATGTCTTTTAAAATTAAGATTATTGTTTAACATTTCTTTAACTGTTAAAAGGAGGTTAAAAGTTAGGTTTTATGACAATATTTTCAATTCTTTTTCTGTACTTCTTATCTCCTGCAAATTAAATAAAATTATGAAATGCACACAGTTTACACAAACACAGATACATTAGTGGCCTGACTTCAGTAATGGTGAAATCTGTCCTGGCTGTCAAGATGCTAAAACATTAGCATCAGAATAACCACACAAAATACCATAGAAAAAGATTGCTTACAAAATGCGTACTGCAAAATGTAGCTATGGAATCTTTTCTATCTGATAAATATTTTAAATGAAGACTACATCACATTCGTTTGGACCAGCTGCATGTCTCATTTAATGTAAGTACTTTGTTTTCACCATATAGTGGTGTCACATCTATTGCTTTAAAAAATTGATACTCGTTTTTACATAATTCATAGTATCGTGCCTGCTGAGATGAGTGAAAAATGCTTAATATATTCATGGCATTACTTCTGTAACATTTTCAAGGTCAGACATTTAATTGATGCTTGATTCTAATTCTGTCAATGTCAGTATGTTCATTTTTAAAAAGGGAAATGACAAGGAGAACGTTTTATAAAGTAACTTTTTGTGTCTGAAGCGTACAGAGAAAATATTGTGAAGACCTTATACCTGATTTGTGTTGACTCTTCTACATGATGATAACTTTTTATCATATAACCTGTATTTTGTTTTGGGGATGTGGCATAATTATTGAGAATTTTCAAGGCTGTGGCCAAGGGATCAAAAATCTTTTCAAGAATAATGCTGTATATACATTTGTTTTTATGTTGGCTGATGTTTGTCCTTGGAGGGGATTTTATTTGGCTGCGTTCAAAAGCCCTACAGCCTTTGGAAGTTGGTTCATGAAGCTTTCACTCTCCTGGGAGCGGTCAGGCTACTGACCAAAGAAAAATGGTTTCATGAAAGGGTATCCTGGGTAACAGCAGTCTGGTCATGCATCCTGGTCCCTCTGTCTTCCAAGCCTATGGGTCACTGGCTCATCTCAGTTGTCCTCAGCTTCCCTCCAACCCCTTGGTATGCTTTGACAGAATATCCTTAGCTCAGGCCACAAGTTATGAAGCTGCTGGGCAGCAGGAGCTGAGATATGTTCTCCTTCAACCAGGTGCACTTCATTGATCTCCTGTCTTCGCATCAGCGTAACAATGACAGAGCTGGGAAACACTGGGAACTCATGTTCTGACTTTCAAGCACAGAAAATGGCGAGACATAAGGGCAATCAATTAAATAGATGTATAACTCCTTAAATGAATACAGTACCTTATTTTTGGGGACTGCTATGCAAAGAGGAGTGGAATTCTTCAGTTTTAATCAGCTACCCTAAGTCTACCCTACACTGAAGATGCAAATCTTAGGAAGGTCACTTTGCAGACCAGCTCTGCAGTTAGAAATAACAGAAATAAATCTGCAAAATGGGCAAGGTCAAGCAAGCTCAGCTGGGAGAAGCGTGTAGACGAAACAAGATTGGCCCACTTCAGCAAGCGTTTGCATTGTGGGTAGGGAATGTGGAGAAGATGGAGCTAGAAAGGGAGAGAGGAGTTACACAGAAATACAAAAAATGAAATGTGTCTTTTGGTATTTTTGCTCTATTATATCCTCAGCAAAACTTCAAATGTACTTGGAAAAGTTTCCTGATGGTATTTTTCTTGTTAATTTAATCCTTGTTTCAACATACACTTGGTCCCCCTAAGACTTGGGAGTAAAAAAAAAAATTGCAGTAACTCATTCTGTTTATTCAACTTTGTTGAAATAGGACGATACTGTAAGGGTGATATGTGCTGCCAGTGTTGGACAGATGGTTTGTCTTCTGGGAGGTCTGTGTCCCTAAACTATAAAGGAGAATTAAAAAACTTAAATGAAGTTAACTTTCTTTAAAAAAAAAAAAAAAAGAAAAAAGAAAACAAATACTGCATTGTTCTGAAAAAAATTTGTTTTCTTCATTTCCTGCCATAAGTTTTGTTCTAACTCAAAACGAAATAAGGGAAAATTATGTACAGGTATAGATTTTTAATTTTTATTTTTTTTTTCCGCTTTGCAGTGACATTAACTGTATCTTTTCTGCACAGTTATGTCTAAGAATCTGGGGAAAGAAAGTGCAAAGTAGATCATAAGAAATAGGGGTAGAGTAGAGCTGAAGAAGATAGTCTAGTCCATCACCCTGTCTACAGGTAACAATGACCCTACTTAAATAATTCCCAATGAATGTACACCTAATCTTTTATTTACAAACCTCCAGTGAAAGATTTTAATCTGTCAATAAGTTTACTGTCTAGACAAGTGTTTAGCAACCTTCTTTTTTAGACTTTTGTTCTTTAATGACCAGCCTAAATATCTTCTATCTCAGAAATTATACCTACTACTTACTGACCTATCCCTAGCAAAGTGCAACATAATTTGCTTGTGTCCATCTTGAAAGTTACAGCAATGTCTCCTTTTAGGCGTTTCTAGCCTAGACACTTTAGATATCTGTTCACGCACTCTGTTCTTCAAATCTGACTGTTCTTATTGCTCCTCTCAGACCTTGTTCTGCTGCTTTACCACCTTCTTCACAGCAAAGCCCAAAAGGGAAATGATGCTCCAGATGGACTAATCCCAGGAACTATGTGTAGAAGGTCCTTTTTTAGCGTGATGATTTGCTCTGGGAAAACAGTGACCAGGATCATTCCTGACTGTACTTCTACACTGTTTAAACCAGTCTCACAAATAATTCTTTAGTGTATAGTTCAGCTGTTAAAATGTTCTAGGGACAATTCCTAGTCGGAATGGTGTGGACATTAAGCCACTCACTTTTGGATGCTAAGGCAGCTCATAAGCATAGATTTGGGCTCCTCCAGACCATTTGGCCTAAGTGTCTGGAAACATTTCCAAGATCACCTAAATTCGCTAGTATGAATATTATGACTGCCATTGAAGAATTGCTCTTTATGGTAGCAATATATCTTCTGTTTTCATTGAAGTTTTCTAGTTTCTTATCAGATTGTTTTGTGGTGAAAAAATATTTGAAAGATGACTTCTGGAAAAGAGATGTACTCTTTTCTCTTTTTTAAACTTACTTGTATTCCCAGGACAAGTATTCTGTTTTGTACAACTTATTGGGCATTCACGGGGTTTATTTCTTTGTTTGTTTCTTTTAATCCTTTGGTTAAAAAATGTTTTTCTAGTGTAGGTTTTTCATGAGAGGGGATGGAGAGACAGGGAGAGACATTTCACATTCTAGAATGGGCAAAGTCAGGGGAGGAATTGGAGCACAGACCTCTATTTCTGAGGTCAGTGTCCAGATTAATGTGTTCTTGGGTATCTGAGAAATACTTACCCCTCAAAATTTAAGGGCTAAAATACTTTGAGTTAGATTATTCACAAATTCCTTCAAATACTTATTTGAGGAAGACGTCATAGTATCTTCTTTTTGAAAAATATGCAAAAGTTTAGAGGAAAAATATGCATGTTTAGAGTCTTGTCTCCTTGTCCTCATACTTGAGTGTCTCGTTGTGGGGAGGGAAAGGCTAAATGATTTACAGTCACAACATTAAAGATATTTGTTCCATACATAAAAAATTATAGGTTCAACTCATAGTTGCTCAGTTTTACTCTGAACATTATTTTTTACGATGGGTTGTGTCTCCCCAGTTTCTGGTATGCATTTATACTCTGCCACTTGGTTGCACTCTGATTTTGAATTTTGTTACTTCATTGAGAGTTTGATTGGATTAAACCTACACGTGACAAGAATCCTTTGGGTGAGCAAAGAAACAAGAGGCAATTGTCACCATGCCTTGTTCTTTAAAAAGGACAGTTATGGTCTTTATTGAAGTCCCAGTCCCCAGACTCTCCTTTCTGAATTTTTTAAATGAAACCCTTGTGTCTGTACGTAAAACCTAAGACATTTGAACTTGAAAGGCATGACAGATCACAAGCACATAGAAGGAATTTAGAATTAATTTATTTTCAAAATAATTGTTTTTAAAGTGGCTTTAGGAGTGTGGGGATTTGGCTAATGGTTTTCAAATGACTGAGATGAGAAATATGAAAAATAAAGACTGTGATGCATAACATAACCAAGTATTCTGTAAAACTGAAAAGCATGCAATGACTAGACCATTGTACTTTGTCAGTAAGTGATGACAGGACATTTATTGTATTATTCTTCACTGTATACTTTGTCCGGATGTAAGCTGAAGGTTGAAAGCATTCAGCCATCAAAACTGATAATGAAATCCAGTCCTCAGGGAACTCCCACTCAGGAAACTGAAGCAGAAATGATCTTATTAGAGTATGTGTGAGAGCAAATGAAAAATGATGCAAATTTTACGTGGCGCACAATAGTGATGTTTTCTGGCATCTGTGAATCATCACATTGCTCTGATCAGACATAGACATAGGTTTGCTGTCCTGTAATGCATTTTCACTGCTTTAGATTAGCAGAAACCAAAACCTTTGAAATGAGGAGTTTTGTGATTATGAAATACTACAGGGCTCGGTGCACCTGCCCTGCCTCATCTAGTCCAGGGACTGGGGACTGAACTGGTTACCATGGTTTGATGTCTGTCAACAAGTGGATACTGCTTGGTCCTTGAAGGCATGTCAGGGATGAGAACTGCTTTTTTTCTTGAAGCTAATGTCTGCAGTGTATGTTTAGGGTGCTCTGTTCCATATTCTCTTTATAAATGTGCAAATAAATGCTCTGACTGCTAATTTGTAGGATATTCTGAAGTGGGTATCCCTCAGACACTGTAGTTAACATACAGTGTATGTTTGTATAAGTAACTAGTAAAATAGGGTAAATATAGTTGGTACTCCCAGGTGAACAAGTGACTGTTCTGTTCAATGACTGTCTTTCATATATTGTAGTATGTTTTTACCAATGAACGACCTCTGTTTGAGGAAAACATGTACAGAATCTGCCCAGCTGTCAGTATGGGGGAAAGGGGGGGGCGAGGGGGGGAAGGGAAAATTCTGCTCTGCACAGATCCAGAAAACGCTTAGTGCACTCTGTCCCCAAAACAGGGGTGAAACAATTTTGTCTTATTCATTTTTACATTACTTTATAAAATTGAGGAATGTATGTATAATACATATTTTGTGAATGCTTAGTGAATGCCACCTGGTGCATCCCATGTTGAAATATTTCATTTTTATCTTTGGTAAACTTTTCATTGGATTAGTTCTGTGTGGCAAGTTGTGTATGTAGCTGTATAAACTTGCTGTAGTCTCCTGAAGGTTACATGTGCTCCTTGGTAAGTAACGACCTTTACCGTGTCCAGCTTTGGAGTCCTCAACACAGGAAGGACATGGACCTGTTGGAACGGGTCCAGTGGAGGGCCACAAAGATGATCAGAGGGATGGAGCACCTCTCCTATGAAGACAGGCTGAGAGAGCTGGGGTTGTTCAGCCTGGAGAAGAGAAGGCTCCGGGGAGACCTCATAGCAGCCTTCCAATATCTGAAGGGAGCCTACAGGAGAGATGGGGAGGGACTCTTATCAGGGAGTGTAGCGATGGGATGAGGGATAATGCTTTTAAATTGGAAGAGGGGAGATATAGATTAGATACTAGAAAGAAATTTTTTCCTGTGAGGGTGGTGAAGCACTGGAACAGGTTGCCCAGAGAAGCTGTGGATGCCCCATCCCTGGAAGTGTTTAAGGCCAGGCTGGATGGGGCTTTGAGGAACCTGCTCTAGTGGGAGGTGTCCCTGCCCATGGCAGGGGGGTTGGAACTGGATGATCTTTAAGGTCCCTTCCAACTCTAACCATTGTACAATTCTATGATCTTTTTAAGTTATTTTTTTTAATAGTTAAATAGGTAGGGAGTTGATCTGTTAGTATTCAAATATTCTTCAACTTGAGCTAAAACTCATTAGCTGATAAGGAAAAAATTGAGATGCTTTTAGAGAGGTGATTCTCTTGATCTTTTTGTGTCAGTCAAATATGCATGACATACCGACTGCTCTTGGTATTAAGCTCTACCTATTTGTTTGTCTGGTGCAATTTAATTGTGTCACGCAGCTCCACACTGCCTAGAGAAAAGACTATATGCCATATATATTTTAGCAGTATACAATTGAAGGTATAAATAAAAGAAAGACAGGAGTTTATATATTTGTATGCATTTATTTGTATAAAATATGACGCATGGATCGGAGTGAGCACTAAATATGTTAAATTAGAATAATCAATCATCTTTTTATGATCTCAAAGTATGTCACAAATGCTTATTTCACTTCCCAGCACCTTTGGAAGATGAGTCAACAATAACTTATTAATATTCTTGTTGGCATAAATAAACAAGTTTCATGAGGCAAAGTGGCCTTTCTATAAGTAGAGGTATTAAACCTGTGGCAGATTCAGTCTGGACTTAGATCCAAGAGTTGGATTTAACCTCTGGTTTTGCTGAGGTGAGTTAGTGAAATTTATTTTAAATGGTTCCTATAAAATAAGATGAGAGCCTTAACTCACTGGCTTTCTTAGTTTTTGTCACTTTTATTATTAAATACTAATAGATAATCTGTTTATGCAGTAAGGTGGCTGTATAGTGTTGAAAAGTAACTGTGAAGGTTGTGCAATTTTTAAGGAGAATCTCCACATCTATGACTCCAATAGTCTTACTGGAGACTTAGTCACTGTTGGGTCTGCGCTGCACAGAGTGCTCTCCTGGGTGTCTTGGGGCAGGTCCTGAAGGTCATGGTGCCAGCTGAAGCTGGCTCCCTCACTGGGATCTCACCCAGGGCTTCTACCGCCCAGTCCCTGGGAGGCTGTAGCACCGTGTTTTTGTTTTAGCCTCTGCCCAAGGGAAGGGAAGGAAATGATGGTTGTTGGAGGTGGGAAATGTCTCCCTGATCCCATCCAGATTTCCTATTAGGCTCATGGTGAGAAAACTCAAGTCACTAGCAGAAGACTCTGTTTCTCCCATATTGTGGGATCAGGCACTGGGGACTGTGCTAGTTTTTCCTGAAGAGGGGAGAAAGGAAGATGTTTACTCAATAGATCTTTACAATATTTTCCCCTTGATAGTTTACTGATAGCTGGCTTAGATGAAGTTGCTTTTGCTTAAAATTTATAGCATCGAAATCTGACAAAATAGGGTACTTTAATTCCTTTCCTTCTTTCTCGATTGTTGCACCACATTTATTAGTTTTTTCACACTTGTTTCCATCAGGCAGTGTAGAGGGAATGCAGCTTCCACTGCTTCAGATCTTTGCATTCATCTCTAGCATTCATGCAGAGCTCTATGCACCATTGACAAATTACATAAAGATACAGTGCAATTTGTTAACTTTTTCTTATATCCTATATGGAATTTTTCTAGTGGTTATAAGATGAGAAGTAGCTAAGAAGCATATCCAAATCCTAATCTTGTCTTTACTAGATGTAAAACTGTTTGATGTATTTGCTCTTTTTCTGTATTCAGCGTTGGAAGCTAAGAGACCGTTCCTTTGTGATCTGATCATGTAAGCACTGCAAATTTTTGTGGAGGGGTGGTACAGTAGTGGAATCATGCAAGAACCTGAAATGACTACTGAAGTAATTACTGTCAGTTGGATAAAAATATACTTTGTGCCAACTTTAGAAATGTAATGAAGCTGCTGAACTTTTAAACTTCTAATATTTATTTAATTCCTTTGCTTTATAGCTGGGCAAAAAAAACCAGTTACAGTAACTGCTGTAGTTTTATTCTTTTAACTGAATGACGGGATTATTTCAACTTTTGTATAAAAAAAAAGAAAAAGCATTAAACGAATTTCACTAAAGAAAAGTGACATATTAATAACTTGGAGATGCAATTTCATTTCCCAGTGCCTACTTTGGGTCCTCATGGTCTAATACATCTTAACTTCAAAGCAGTTTCTTCAGGATCCAAGAATGGAGCTTGAATGTGACTTCAGCATTAAAGATTGCTTCTGACTTTGATAATTCCTTATATATGCAGGGACAGTTCTCTCTGCCTCTGTCTCTCTTCCTTTTTTTTGTTAAAGCTTTATAGTTGAACTGTTTGCATGGACTGATTTGGTCAGTGGTGACGTGAAAATAAATTCTTTGTTAGAACATTACATTTGCTCAAAAATATTTCTTTTTCTCAGAGCAACATACAGGATAAAGGATAAGCATAATTTCTGTATCAGGTAAAGAACTAATAGTATTAATTTATAACAAAACAGTGTTAAACTCTCCATCTTATAACAAAAGGAGCTAAAGTAGGAGTCTTGCTACGGTATTCTTTTCACCTGAAATAGGAGTGGCTCGTGTGTATTTTCCTATGTTGGAAAAGTGAAGAAAAGGGTATTTGTTATCAGTGATATAGCTGGATGTGCCTATAATGGGTTAAAATTTGTATACTGACCTTCAGCTTTTCTTCACAACTATTGATGCACATTTGAAGACTAGCTTGAGACTACAGACCATAGAAAATCTCATTCCAAGTTAATGATGTGGATTTCCATCATTAATTTTAAAGTCAGAAAACTTCATCCATTTGCTGTATTGATTTGCTAATGAGAGCCCTTCCGTGTTCTCCTGTGTGTGCTACTTGTTTTGTACATTGGCAGAGCTCAGGACCTAGGTGATCTGGAGGTGATAGCTATTCTCAACAGGACTGTTTCTAATTTATTATGCCTGAAATTCTGTATCTGAGTTTGGACGATTTTTTTTTTTTTTTAAGAATCCCTATTTCCTCAGCTTTTTTTGGTTTTCTGATAAGGAAAAAGTGAAGTTGAAAGAAAATATGGAATTGTTTGCAGACCATCAGTTCTGCAATTAGGAAAATATAGCTTCTGTGACCAGTTGCATTCATCAACAAGACAATGCACATCAAATTAGAGTCCACTTAACAGTAATCACTTTAAGATTTTTGCCTTTCAAGCCTGGTAATGCCTACAACCTCCAAAATTGTATTTTATGTAAAGATAGAAGCTCCTGTCTCTTCATCCCTTCACTGTTTGGAAATCACTCTGTGATACTCTTTGACATCCTTTATCATTATTAAGATGATGCCTTGGCTGAAATGCTTGTACAAGAAGGGAGGAGATCTTTGAGGCAGTGAGTTATGAACAATAAGCCTTTTGGTAGAAAGGGTTCTTGCACAAATTGAGTTGAGATTTCTATATGTTTTCTGAAGAACAAATATTTTTTAAACCAAACCCATTTGTAAACATTTATCTCTTTTTTTTTTAAATATATTTGACTTTTTTTTCACTATATTTGACTTTTTTTCGTAAAAGAGTTGTAGAGTTAACAACATTCATAGAAAGGTGAATATTATCATCAGGAAGTTTTTCTATGAGTTCTCTGATGGGTGATAGTCATATCTCGCTGCCCAAGAGAGAAACAAGGACACTGCATTTTATTATGTTCCCATTTCTGTATTTTTTAAGTGGAGAGAGAAAAATGCATTTGAAGCTTTGAGCTCATGATCTTCTCAAAGAAGAATTGGTAAACTCCCCGTGACCCTACTCATGCATCCCTGCAGTAAAACTTGAATCCAATATTCAAGTCAAGATTAAAACTTGCACCAGGGATCAGTCTTTGTCTTGCTTTGAACTTTACCAAACAGTTCTTGGGACTCTGTCAGGAGATGTAGTGACAGGACAAGGGGTAATGGTTTTAAATTGGAAGAGGGGAGATTTAGACTAGATATTAGGAGGAAATTCTTTATGGTGAGGGTAGTGAAGCACTGGAACAGGTTGCCCAGGGAAGTTGTGGATGCCCCATCCCTGGAAGTGTTCAAGACCAGGCTGGATGGGGCTTTGAGCAACCTGCTCTAGTGGAGGTGTCCCTGCCCATGGCAGGGGGGTTGGAACTCAATGATCTTTAAGGTCCCTTCCAACCCTAACCATTCTATGATTCTACGATTCTATGATTCTTTGGCATGGCATTTAGAGCTGCCATGCCTGTCCTCCAGCAGCATCCCTGAGTGTGTTCACAACTCATCCTGCCCAAACACTCTAACTTTTTTCTCCTCTCTCCCTCCTACAGTTGTAGAAAATAATGGGGATAAGTACGTGGCTCACAAGCCACAAGGTACGCACTAGATCCTTAATAGGGAATCTACCCTGCCATACACTTGATGCCATTGAAATCTCCCCTTGCCCTTACTCTGTTCTGCCAAGAGGAAGGAATATAATCTCCCACATTATTGATATACGACTGAAAGTAAGAAAAACCTGCTTGACAGAAATGTAAAGGAACAGCTTTCTTTAAAATACAGCAACTGTCAAAAGTCTCTCTCAGATATCCACAGTCTTGCTCTTCCTCATAGCTTTCATCTTTTCTGTGCATATGACAGTACTTCCAGGCACCTCCCTCTTTATCGCTTCCTGGGAGTAGGTGTACATTCCCTGTACGTTCCGTTGCTTTTTCCAAGTGGGAGCAGCCATAGGAAGAGCAATTGCTCCAAGTTCCTGAAGAAATAACACTTACTCAAACTTACTTCTCCCCTTTTGATAACATCCCTCAGGCTCTATTAGAATTAGTCACTATTGCATGGTAATGATATTTTTGTACTACCTGGATGTACTTTTTCTGCAGCCTGCTCTCTTCTGAGGCATCTCTGCTGTAAGGAGTTTAAAGACCTGATGCAGTTGAACTGAAAAAAAATTTTTCTGGGAATTTAGTATCCATTTATCATGGCTGACCTTCCTGGGATGGGACAGCAGTGCTTGTCGTTGCCTTTGCATTCTTTCAGATCCAATGCATTTTAATAGCCCTGTAGCATCAGGCTTCTAAATTATCAAAGTATATACATGTATTTCTAAAAAAAGACCAGTAGACTGAAGTAGTGTTTCTTTCAAGAGGAAACAGACAGATGAAAAAGTTAGGATAGCGTGGTAGTAAGAAGGAGGTCAGGGAACTAAGGAAACAGAGATGTCTCAGAGCAGTCTTCTAAAATTATGGACAGTAGTGATCTTTTTACCACCTCTGAATGCTGTGGGAACATGTTGGAATTTTAGTAAGATTTAGGTCCCATCCCTGCTTTAAAATTTATTCAAAATATACTCTTTAACTATGAACACTTATTAAAGCTCAAGAGGGTTCAAATTCCACAGTATTTTACCTGCTCCTGCTTATGCCATAAGCTTTGCTGAGTAATGAATCATCTTTCTCACCTGCCACAGACAGAGTATTTGGGCAATTAGGCAAGGCTGAAGTGGCCTTAATAACTTGAAAAAGGAATAGCTTTTCTTTAAAGTTCATAATAAATGCTTTTGCTACATTGTTGCCTTGTGACTTTTTCTTAGCTTTATTGCCCTTCATGTACACTTTTCTTTTGCATTTTTTGCTCATGGAGCTCTGCATCTTTATGTGTAGCTATTTCAACAAGTTGTGGATTCCAGATACTGTGTTTTGTCATCCTAATATTTTCTTTTTTTTTCTAAATATATTAAAAATGTAAGTATGAAAATGACTAAGATCACTCCCTTGTGCCTCTGTGTATTGTTTTCTAAATGTGCCACTTGATGGAAATTCCACTATCTGTGATGCTCCTATTTCTTCTACATCAACAGAAGCTGGTGATTTATTTATGGTTTCTTTCCTAGAGAAACAGTTTGAGTTTCTCATACTGATGGACAAAAGACAGTGCTGTTACCTGAAAGGGAACTGATGCTTGCCCATTGCTGAAATGTTGGTGGCACAATCATAGGACATATATCAAACTTCACTTTTACCTGCAAGTGTGAAGCAGGCAAATCTATCCAGTTACTTTTTCTTTTTGATCAAACAAGCAAGTATTTTTCTCATTGTTGAATCTAAAGGGAAAGGAAATATTTGCTGAAGTAGTTTACATTAAGCCACATGTTGCTGGAAGGTTGGTTTTTTGTTTTTTTTTTTTCTGGTAATGAAAGTAAGTCCAGAATAAAAAATGACATGAAAGAAGAGAGATAAGTACCTTTTGTAGAGCTGCCTGAAGAGTTATTTTAATCTACTTTTTAAAGCTTTTTGCTTTTTTTTTTCTCATTGATAGCAACCTTCATGGGAAGAAAAACATCTCAGAGATGCAACAGTTCTGTTATTTGTCTAGAAGTGACTGCTAGAATGAATAAGCCTCCTCCCAACATACTGCTAGCTTTTCACCAGCAATTTTCCCAAATAATTTCATCTGCCACCTGAACTTGCATCTTTCTGAGAACAAGTTAAGTGTACTTATGCAGAATGTTTCTTTTTTTTTTTTTGCCCTTGGAGAAATTTCCATCCAGGTTAATGATGCTGTCCTGTGATTTGTTCTTACATCACTTTAATCAATACTTCACTAGCTAGTCAAATGTATATTTTATTTTATGTTTTCTCTAAATTATTCTTCTTTAAATAAAAGAATTTTGAAACACACCTTACAGTCTTCTGATTTCTCTCTTCTTGGATTTCTTAGCAGGAAAACATAAAAAGGCAACAAGGAGATACGGAATAAGAAAGAAATCAGTAAATTCCAAATAATGTTCCCCTTAGAAAAAACAGATCAGTTTTGGTTGCCTTTTTGTTGTTGTTGTTGTGTTTTTTTTAATTTATTTTAAATTAGCTTTTTCTGGGACATACATAAAATGCAAAGTTTTCATAGAAAGCTTTCCTTTTCCTACCAAAAGAGGTTGCTGGTTTGCTCAGGTTTGAAAATGGTCAAGTCAGGAATGAACTTGAAGATCATCTTGGTTGTACTAAATGTTTTGTTGGACATGGGCCATACATTTGCTCTGCTGGAGCATGGTCATTCTGTTTACAAATTTACCTAACAAATTGTTTGTACTGAAACAATGATTATTTGGTGCAGTGGTATTGGAAGAATTAGTAGCTCTTCAGGCTTGCTTTTATCAAGGTGAGTTCTGGCTTTGGATGTGTAGTAGCTTAGGAAATTAGTTCTGTCTCTTTCAAACTTGCATTTGTTCAAACGCAGAGCAAGTATCAAGCATCTGGTATAGCATTCCTATGGAGCCTTTCAATACTTAAAAGAGGCTTATAAGAGAGATGGGACAGGCTTTTTAGTAGGGCCTGTTGGGATAGAACAAAGGGGAGTGGTTTTAAATAAAGAATAGATTCAGACCAGATAGAAGGAAGAAATTTTTTTGATGAGGGTGGTGAAACACTGCAATGGGCTGCTCAGAGAAGTTGTGGATGCCCCATTCCTGGAAACATTCAAGGTCAGGTTGGATGGGGATTTGAGCAACCTAATCTAGTTGAAGATGTCCCCGGGGGTTAGACTAGACAACCTTTAAAGGTCCCTTCCAACCCAAACCATTGTATTATTCTATGGTTCTACAAAATGCTTCAAAACGTATCTGTGTAACCTCTCTCAGGCGACTGTCACACCAGTTCATGGGTTAATCTGTTTGTGGTCAAATGATACATGTGGATGTGTCACCAGAATGTGTCATAGGAATGCATTTTTCTGTTTTTTGTGGAGTCTAGGTCACATCTGAATAGTAGCCCTTCTTTTATCTTTCACATCTTCTCATGCCTGCCAGTTTGCATAAGTGAGAGGTATATGCTGCGGTTGTCCTCAGGCTGTTTGTGACCCCTGTTGTAGCTTTGGCATCTCTCCATTGGCTGACATCAAACACTGTCAGAATTGTTGTTGTTAGCTGTCCTGTGACCCTAAAGCATGTTAGTCGTGGCTCAATTATCTTGCTTGGTCTCACTGCTACGAATGCTTTTAAAAGTGAAAGTCACATCAGATTGCAACTTCTCTGACACACTGCAATCCCTTATGCTGCTAATTGATCCTGTAAAATTTTGACATAAAATCTAACAACGAAGTCAATGTTGTCAGAGAAAGAATGCAGCTTTAGCAGACTTTTTTTCCCATATACTTACCTTTCTTTAAAATAGGAGGAAAATGTGTGTTTTGTAAATATTTCAGAGCAGAAGGGTAAAATATTCTCACCAAATATCCTGGCAATTTTATCACTTGACTTTCTTTCTTCGCTCACCAGATTTCACCAAGTAGTTCTCATATACATGAGAATAAAATGCCTCTTCTGATCTCTGTTGTGAATCTGATGGTTGCCTAAAATGCTCCAAATTGCACCTGACCCAGCCACCAGTCTTGCCAGTAAGTTGTCCTAGTCTAGATGAGTGATAGGCAGACTTGTGGCTGGTACTCATAGGAAAGACCCCTTAAGTACTGTGCCGAGCACACAGTGAGTGTCCGCAGTCCTGCTGCCTTGTCAACATGGAAAGTTTTGGATTGTTTAAATAAGAACCACCAGCGATCTTGGCTTCTGAATACGTCCTAGTGAAATAAAATTATGTATTCCCATGAAAAACCTTTCCTTTTACTCTTTTTTCAGTCGAGGCTTCAACACACCAGAAGTTTGAAATCTAAAGCCCTCTTGCTTTCGTGAGCATAAATATGCTATCACAGTGCTCTTCGCTCGACTGCTTGATGATGTGATGTTAGTATCTTTCTAATTCCAGTCACTAAGTGAATTTCACAGTTGAGTGAGTTGGTTTGATTTGCTAGCAGGGAAAATATATACAGACTGTTCAACATTAGTTTTAAGTGTGTATCACAGGTATTCAATACCACACCATAGTTATGCTCTTCAAATCTGAATATTTTTCTCACTGCAGCTCTACTGTGATACAGATATAAGGTATGGAAAGAATAAATAATATGCACATGGTCAGGCAACAAAAGCTGAGCAAAGCAGAAATTTCATCTAAGAAGCCAATGTTCCAAGCTGATTCCCTAACAGTTGGATAATTGGAATGAGAGTAGTTTAACAAGTTCTCCAGGCAAAGGCTGTTTTAAAACATCAGGGAAATTGTTATGTGGTACTTAAATAGATAGTTTGCAAGTACACAGACACCTCAAAATTTGTACAACACTTATCCAGAGATGCAAAGTAGGCACAGAAGACTTTGGGTTTTTTCTAGAAAGATAGGCCTGAGGTTAGAAGACTTCTTAAAGCAATGGTAATTATTTTTACAACTATTAAAAAAATAGATATTTATATCAAAGTAATTATATTTATGATACACACCTTTATATTGTAAATGTAGGGTATAAGTATATATTATTTGTATAAACTAAGTGCCTTTCATAATTCTGATATTATTAACTTCTTTTTCTTTATTTGAATTGCTAATTGAAAAAACAAACATAAACCAAACCAAAATAAAACCAGCAACACATGAGGAAGGACAACGAAGCTGTCAGTTAAGCTGGCAACATCTGGACACTCTGACCTTGCAGGTCTGTTCATATGAGTAGATGTGTCACATATGTTATCACATACATCTGGTATTTGAAAATTAGGGTTGTCAAAAGCAGTTATGAGTTACCTCTCTATTTGCTACTTGCATTCATACTCTAAATGCTGTGGAAGGGCAAGTACAGACTACTTAAAAATTAATGTAGAACTGACTGTCTGACTTATGAAATATAGATGTGACAAAAGCCTTTGCGAACTTCTTTTTCCATTGTTGTTGACATCATCACTTCTGTACAACCACACTTCATGACTCAGGTATCTCAGTTTTTCCTTGTAGCTCTAGTCAGAGGTGATACAAGGTAGAGTTAACACTGTTTAACCTTACAGGTCTTTTAAATTTATTCTAATCTTGCATTAATAAGTACTTTCATAACTACAGAAAAGGACCCAGCTATGTTTTGACAATTACCAAGTTTCTTATTGTAAGATAAAATTTATCAGGAGTGTTATGCACAGGAAATGCTCTCAGGAAAAATTTGTAGTACAGCCTGAGTTATATGTCTGGTAGCCTCGTTTCCTCAAGGGAAAAACCCTGAAGCAACAAAATGGAAAAAATTTTATTCTGCAAACACCAACTACTTTATTGCTAGCAAATATTTATAAATTACATTCGAGTAAGTCAGGAGGACTTCCTTTTATATATATATTTATATTTTGCTTAGTTTAGGTTTGTGACTTTGTTTTGTTGTTAGTGGTTTTTTTGTTGTGGTGGTTTTGATTTTTATTTTTTTTTTAAAGCTTTGGGGACTTCTTAGACTTTATAGTCTTAACCAGGACTCAAGATTCACAGTTTAAAACTTCAACACAAACTTGCTATTCCATCCTACAAAAATTCCAACTGACCAGTGACTTCCTTCTGACCCATATGGCAACTTATTCCTCACCAAGTCCCTCTGGATTTCTGATTGTCTTGAGGGAGTTTTATATTTCATGCTCTTCTGATTGTATGTTAGACTCTTCAGATTCTTGTGTGTTGTGAGCCTATACTATCTCATGCCTTTAAGTCAGACAAATATGTTCTCTTGAAACTAAGAGTGAGCTGACCTCCTAGTTCAAGAATATTCCAGTGAGACTGCTCTCAGCTCTTGCTGTTTGAATAATAATGAAAATGAAAGAATGGTATCTCACAGATAGAGAAGGCTGCAAAATTCTTGAGTAGGTTGCAGTTTTGTCCTGCAGTGGTAACAGGTATTTCCATGCATGACATTTTGATGGAAAATGTTATCTAGTGATTGAAAATAGCATGTATTTTACAAACAAAATTGTATTTCAGTTACTCCTTCACAAAAAAAAAATAAAATAATCTGACACTGTCGGAATATCTTATCAAGTTAATATTGTTGGGGGCATCACATTATCAAAATGTTTAAAATTAGGGAGCTTTATTTTACATGATTCAGGGTAAGCTCTTCATTTGCCTAAATGACTAATTCCTTAAGTTGCAAGCTGACTTACTTCAGGCAAAGGAATGACTTCATTTGAAGCTAATAAGGAACATCTTTATTAAATTCTTTCTCATGTCCTGACTTACAAGGAGATTGTTCTGTATGCTAATTTAGCAGTCAAAATAATAAACAGCTCTTTTGGAGTCCTGCCCACAAAGATTACAGGAGGTGAAGGGATGGAGGTGCAAGGCTGAATCAGGTGTCTCATGGGAACAAGGATGGTGTGAATGGAGTAGGCAACCTCTCTGACTTTCTAAGAAGTTACAAACACTATCACTTTGAAAATTACATATGTTCTGCAGTGCCATCTGTTGGGAACAGCCATCTATTTTAGGCAAAAAGGAAGAATCAGTACTTGAGTACTTCAGAGGCAGCACCACCTTCAACATAAAATTTGCTTTTTCTTCTCTAAAAATATGCTTTTAATGAAAAATAATTTAATGTGCCAATGAAGGTCTTCAGCTACATGTGTGTATTGTAAAAGCTTTCTATAAACATGGTGATATATAGATAATTTACACACCAGGAATCTTTCCATAGGAATCTTTCTGATAACTAAGGTGCTGGTAGCCCCCAGTTCCTAAAAAAGCTGTATGATAATGCTTCAAAATGGTGTTCGTTCTTTGAACTGATTTAAGAGCTGCTAGATCTGACAAGCATATTTTGACTTAGACAAGAAACAAATGCAAAAAATCCCCTAGTCTTCACTTTTCTAAGTTGTGATAAATAACCTGAAAGCTTCTCTCAACATGCCAGTGAAGAAGGTCAAAGGCACAGATGGTCACAAATAAGATATCAGATGCTCACCTGGAAATAATTGAAGAGTGTTAATTGTTAGTATTCTCTGAGAAAGAGCATAGTAAAAATAAATGTAGATAATCCAAAAAGGTATTATTTGGAATGCATAGGCTTCTAGGATAAACAGAGACAGACTTTAAATGTGGAGAGGTCATTGCACACATTGACCAAAAATTCAAAGATTTTTAAGTGATGCATTAGAAATGTGATTTTGTTTACTCACTTCTATGTAAAAAGACAATGCCTGCTCAAGTCAATAAAAATGTTTCTATTGTTTTATAGTATATATCTGAGTAACTTATTAAGGGTAATATATGCTGTTCTTTTATTTTATTATTTTAGTCGCAAAATACCTACAAAACCAGTAGTAGCCAGAGCAGTGTTCTGATGACTGGTAATTGGTGTTTGGAGGATGGCTTTGGGAAATGAGATAGAAACCATGTTGTATTTGAACTCTGTTAAATTTTTACGATTTCCTGTAATTAGCAGGATTACTAGTTTCATGGGATGACCTGAGCAACCTCAAAATAAGAAATTAGTGGTTTTTGAGTATTCTATTTGCTTTTCCCCTAAAAATTGAATTTTCATGCTGCACCTAATGATTGAGAAATGTGCTGTGTTTATGGATTGTCAGAGTTCATTCTGCTGGTGAAGAATCTCCTGAGATTTATCAGTTTTTCCAGTAGCAGTCAAGTAAGAATAGAAAACCCTACCCGTGTGAAAAATGCAGAAAACCAATGAGAAAGTGAAAGATACACCCCCTTAATAAGCTGGGTCGTTACTGCATTAATGATTAATCTGAGTTCTTTCTCTAGTTCTGTAGACCGCTAATGTTTCAAAAACTATTCACCATATTGATGTTCTGAGGTACTGAGGATGAATTTGAATTCCATACCTTTTGATTAACTCCAACTTTTGAGAAGCAAAGTAAAGGACATTTTAAACTTTAAGTACAATCCTGTTACAGAATTTACTTTTTTTTAGGATTTGGATAAAAGAAATCAGAATTGTGTTTTTCTTTGACTTCGCACAAAACGTTCTCTGTCAAACTACAGATTAGCTGAAATTGTGGAAAGGAGAGCTTTATTCAAGCTGTGACCATGATCTGGCAGATAAGCGGGTTTAATAATAACTTATTTAATCAAAAAAGGTTAACATAAAACTGTCAATCTTTTTTTCCTACATAGTATTGAGGAGATAATGTAATGAATGACACTCTTTAAAGGCTGTCTGGGCATACGAACAACCCACAAGCCCTACTGTTTTCACTTATCTAGCTCTGTATTTCATTGTTGTGATTAGTTTTAATTCCAATTGCCATCACAAGCAGATTATAAAGTATTCCAGTCTCTCAGTTTGCTACTCTAATTTGTATGCATCTAAGTTCAGAGGTGAGGATGAATTCATTTGCTGTGATGAGCAGCGTGTGCTCTGTGTGGTGTCCCTACCTGAAAGATACATGATGAGACTATATATCTTCTTAATATTTTCCTGTTTTATTTGTGATCTTTCTGAAAAATAACATTTCAAAGTCACTCACTTGTGCAGATGGTGCCACAGTAGCTGTGTATGTACAGCTGCATTTGAGCACCTGCGAAAGACAGGGGTTTTATGGAATGAAGAAGAGAAATTTCTGGCAGACAACACTGAGGATTTAATTACCAGAATACAGATTTTCTATCAGGTGCAGCTGTTTCTCTTTCTTCTATTCTTATCATCATCAGCACATTGTTCTCCATTTTAAGAGACACAAAGTACAAGCACATTAGATACTAAACCAAAACCAACCGCTTCCCTCCTTTCCCCAGCACTTCCCTATGAAGGGAAGATAAGAAAAAGTCAATTTCTCATTCCTGTCAACAAATTTGATGTTTAACAGGATATGAGAAATCCCATCAGGCACCTTAGAGAAACTAGAGGATTTGAACACTGTAAGCCTGTGATTTGCCATCGGTGTCTATGGTTTCTACTGTAATTAGCACTTCAATTCACGAACAATACATGTACAAAATAGACTAATTATTCTCTCTGCCCTCTTTAAGCACATGCATAATATTTATTTATAACACTTATATCTCTTTTCTTTGTATCCAATATATACATATAAACAGATAAAAAAATAAACCTAAATTTATACTTATAAATTGATAAGTTTTCAAGTTTTTAGAAAATAACTTTTCTCTTTATGAGACTTGCTTTAACTTTTAGTGTATTTGCACTTGTACTTGGTTGATTATTTTGCCCCCAATAAGTCTGAATATACTGCTGATTCTGTCCTCATAGTGTCCCGTATAAAAGGTGACGAAGAATGAAACATAATCCTCATTTTATCATCAGCTGGGAATTGTACAACTGTGCATGTAGCCAGGGTGTGCCAGCTATGAAAATATGTCCTTTAACATCCTCATTCCCTTAGCATCCTCATGTCTCTTAGCATCTTCAGCATGGACCTCTTATAATGGTGGTACATATGGATGGTTGGTTGGAGCCGGAGCCCAGCAAAGAGTAGGACTGAAAAGCCTGTTTTGGGCAATACCTCAGGGTCTGCCTTTTATGTGGCTCCACCTAGTCACAGGGACCTCGGGTTAATATCACTGCCCCCTCGACCACCAGAATGAGCTCTGAAAAGGAAAATACTCAGTACTACGTGGGTTTCCCCCCCTCTCCATGTTTAATTTCTAGTGTGGGAGGGCAGGACAAGGTTATATTATGGTTAGAATAGTACTCTAGTTAAAGGGTTCTCTAAGACACTATGCAAAGAATAGTATGCAAAGACTTTTAGTATCCGTTTTCAGGTGAGCATTGCTATTAAAAACCTCTTAAACTTGTACATTTTCCCAATTAACTGGCATTTAGGTATGCCCTACTTCAAGCATTTGCTTCTAACAGGACTACCTCTATCCTTAAGATTCAGAAAACTGTCCTACTGAATACAGAATCACAAATTTAATGCAATTTTACCATGGAAGGGTTGCTTGGAGTAATATGTGAGGGTCTTCTGAAGAATGAGAAGTACTAGAGATAACTAGTTCTTGACAGAACGAGAGGGAATGGCTTCAAGCTGCAACAGGGTAGGTTTAGACTGAACATTAGGAAAGAATTTTTCACAGAAAGAGTGGTCGGGCATTGGAATAGGCTGCCCAGGGAGGTGGTTGAGTCACCATCCCTGGATGTGTTTAAGAGATGTTTAGATGTGGTGTTGGGGGATATGATATAGGGGAGAACTTTGTAGAGTAGGGTGGATGGTTGGACTTGATGATCCCAAGGGTCTCTTCCAACCTGGACGATTCTATGATTCTATGATTCTATGATAACTCTTCTCAGCAGGGAAAACATCACTTGTGGTTTCCAAAGTACACATTAATCCTATTTAAAAAAAAAATAATCCAAATTGGCTGATACTGTTACATGGGATGAATACTGGCACAGAAACATAAAAAAGGGGTAATGAAACTACGTAGCAGCATGCAATGGTGGGTGCAAGAGAGGGAAGTTGGCTGGAGTTGGTGTTTGGTTCCCTTTTTTTTTTTTTTTATTTGTCCATTAATGATACAGAATGAAGCACACAAATTTGTATAATACAGGCAGGAATGTATCAACTAGAGTTCTGCATCAGTCTAGTTGGAGAGTAGAAAACAAATGCAGTTTAGAAAAAAGAGCAGGAGAACAGAGCTGTGAAAAAATGAAATGAAGGACAGGGTCAGATGGAATTACTTGAAAATCTAAAATGTAAATATGTGGGGTATTAGAAGTGGACATCAAAATGGTATAAAGTATAAAATGTAAAAAAATAAAAAAGTAAATAAAAAGTAAATTAAAAAAGTAAAAAAGTATAAAATGCAGTAAGGCAAAGGAAAAGTGGAAGCATGTTGCAGGGAAGGAAGAAAATAGTGTCACCAATTTTAAATATACAGAGAAATAACACATCATCAGACAAATGATAGTGCCTGTCTGCCCTGCTTTGGTGAAAACATGCCTGAGGTACTCTGTGATGTCTTCGTTCTGGAAAATGACAAATGATAAATGTGGTTACTGAAAATGATTAAGCATCTGTGAGAAATGTGTTCATGGGAAAAAAAAATAGAGATGAAAGGCCTTACGTATATAGAGGGAGAAAACTCAGTGGTATGGTTGGAAACTCACAGTCACTTCTTATTCTTGGCTTCTAGGGCTTGATCCCTGGGCAGGCTGCAGCAGTTGCAGTTTCAGTGATTATCAGTCCACGTTATCCAACATTTTTCCGTGCTACAGACCTCCTCCTCCTCCCCACCCTTTGCCACCCGGCTGCGCTGCTCCTGGTTATTGGCAGGGCACTGCTGCATCTTGTGTGGGGTGAGCCAGGACCTGCAGGTCTTGGCAGATGCCTGTCCTGAGACGGGGAGCTTTGCAGTGCCACAGTGGATAACACCTGCTCTTCTAAATATTTATGTTGTCATCATAACTGGGAGGTTTCTCACAGTTCAAGTTTATTCAAAACATGCTAGATAAGGAATAGAGCTCAAAATGGGAATTATTATTATGTCACTGGGTAAAGCCCTCGTGTCTTTGTAAGCTGACCAGTGAGTGCAATTCAAGTTCCTCCCATCCAAAACCAACGTGAAGAAGACAGCAAGAATGTGCAGCAGCCACATCTGAAACTATGGAATGACAGAAATCATTGAAATGAATAAAGATAATATGAATTTTCCTTTGTAAAAAAAAGACAGGTGAGGAAGGATACAGTACAGACCTCTAAAATTGTACATATTGTGGACAAAGTCATTAAGGAAAGAGTTCACTGTTTCTTTTGATAAAAGAGGGAATGGACATCAAATAAAAGTGGTAAGTAATGTTATTACTTGGTTTGGAGCTCATATGAAGTGAACTGAGAATTTTCACTGTGTGAAAATTGTGTAAAATTAAGCTTGGGACATCTTTCCTCTTTTCCTATTTGCAGATAACAATAATAATAAAAAAAAGCATATGGGTATGAGGAGGAACTGGGCAAGTCTGCAAGGGAAAACTCTCTGGAGGGTTATTAAAGAAAACATTATTTTGGCTCAGGAAATCCCTGACACTGCTTCAGGTTGAGCGAGACCTAGGGGAGCAGGATTACGTGATCTCTTTGATCTTATACTCTCTTCTAAGCACTTACTGGTCTCAGAAACAAAATGCAGCATTGGAAGGGCTCCTGGTCTGCCCAGTAAGGGCATTTTTACAGTTTTAATGCTGACACTTGGTGGAGTTTTTCAAAGACTCTGTGAAAGGTCCTTAGCTTTCATTAATTAGAAAACAAAGAGATATGGTGTATATTTTTACCGATATGCAGCTACCTCAGCTTTTGTCTTGAATTTTTAAGGTGATACGATACTCTGTCTTACTTCCTGTCTTAAAATGATATTAGCTAGTCAAATAGTGTGCTCTGTCCTGGAGATGGCCGTGTTCAGTGTGAGATGGGTATATATTCCACTACATTAAATTTGTAAAAGGTTTTGGGATTCTTTGAGATGAAATGAGCTATATAAATGCAAGCTGGTATTATGTTTGCAAAATCCGTGTGACTGAGAAGATCAATCTTCCAGAAAAATGTCAGTAGATACATCCAGTTTATTATTTCTGGAGGCCGAGAATAAGAAAAAGATAGAAAATAAACTCAGCAGACTGGATAAAACTGATCTGTTTTGGTTTCTTTTCCTTCTTGAAAGAAAACGATGGATTCTAGCAAATATCAAATAATACTTTAGACTTGACCTTTCATAGTTCATATAGCCTATTATTCTTATGTATCATAGCCTGTCTTTCTCTACAAGAAGAAATAAGGTAACGAATGATGCACATATACATATAAGGTATAGTCCGAAAAATCTGTGGTTAAACGTTACAAAGGATTTCTTTCGAGTTACTTTTTAAAAAAGTATTACTTAGTAGTGTAGAAATCTGCCCAGTTGTTGATGGGTTTTAACAGAATACTTCCTTCCTGTGTATTTTACAAAGTCACATTTTAGACATTCAGCACAACATACTTTTTATCAGTCTCATCTACTGAATTTCAAAGAGGAGGTCTAAATGGTAGAACCAAACTCAAGAAGACTACAAATAATAAAACAGCGGGAAGGGACACGGGTCCTACCTTACAATCTCTGAGTTGCCACGTTTATTATTTCTTTTAGCACTGTCAGGAAATCTACCCAGTTTCTTTGGGGAAACTGAGCAGTGTGTTCTCTTGAGACATCAAGAGTGCAGCTGGCAGTAGCTGGCAGTTTCAATAACTGCATCAGATCCTTACATCTTCCTATCACTGCTGTCCTGGCACTTTATGAACAAAACCTGGTTGTACCTTGTTTATTGCTGAGTGAATGTGATCTGTGAAAGGCCATGTTTAAGTTGTCAGGTGAAAGTTTTAAGAAAATGAGGTAGAAGTAAGCTGAGAAGAGAACACAAGCAGGTAACAGCTGTCATATTCAAAGGTGCTCTGTCTCGGGCCTCTCCACTTTGGAAGGACCAAAAAGAAAGGTCTGGTGTTTGCTGTATCACATGTAGTGTGTGTTCCAGCTTACATGCACCAGATATACTGAGCAGCTATGGATGCACTCAGCAGATCATATGCGACGAGTGGCATGTGTGGGGCACACACAGATTGAGGTGTAAAAGTTACCTCTCACATCAGCTAAATCTTACAAGACTGTAAGTAACTCTCACTGTGGTAGTCTCTTCCCCACAATGGTAGCCTTGACAAATGTAACTTTTGTTCTTAAATTTTCCACTGGATGCTAAAGGCCAGTTTCAGTAGACATCATTTGGAGTCTCCCCAACAACTTAGAGGACACTGGATCAGCCATAACTTACTCAATAATTTATTTTGCTCTTTTTATCTGCAAAGTAGCAAGAATATCACAGAATTCCACTTTAACAGTCAACATTACAACAGACATTGAAATATATTTACAAACAAAACTGAAGAATTTTCTCACTGTTATTCTGGAGATCATTTATTATGCCCAGCTACTTAGGCAATTGCCAGTTATTTGTAAAATGTCCCTATTTTGCAAAGAATTTAAAATGTAAGTGCAAAGATTACTTTTCCTATATGGAAAGCACAGCATTCATTTCTTGATATTTTCCATTAGATATTTGACAACTATTATTCTTCAGGACAAAAGTCTTTCATCGAACCAAGTGACAGCAAAAATAGCCTCTTACTTTTTAGATTCCTCCACACAAAATTGCATAGAAATGTTAATTGTTTATTAACAAACCCAAGCCTGAAAACTAATTTCTCAGAGTGGCTGGTGGAAAGAAACAAATACCACAAAAAAAACTTCTGTGGAAATTGTGATAGTCTGAAAGCTACTAGAAAACAGAATAAAGCATCACATAATATTCTCAAAGAAGTCATACATCGTTTAATTACCTGAAATGGGATGTACCAGAAGCCTTTATTGATCTCAGATGAAGCTTTTGGTGCTTGGCACTCTGCAAATCAACTACTTGCTAGAAATTTTCCATTAAAATCACTCTCTTTCTAACTGCATACAAAATACAGGTTTTGCAAGTCTTACATAAGTTTTTTAAAAGCTCTGTAAAGAAAAAAGTCCTTAGATGTTACATTTTCCAAATCATCTACTTTCATCTTACTGCCATGTTTTCTTATTAAATAGGCTCATTGAAGAAAAATGTGTTGTTTTGCTGTGCTCTGTCACAGCCCATTGATAATAATTGGATCCACAAGCCAGAAAGGACGCTCCCTGCAAAGGACTTGGCAAGAAGAGTTTAAGGTCCTGGCTCCAAAGCCTAAATGCCCCACAAATGCTGGCAATGAGGCCATCAGTGCTCCCCCTCCAAAAACTTGTATCATGCACTGGGATAAGTTCCTGTAGGTGCTGCCTGGCCAGAGGGATGGGTATGAACCTAGGAGGGAGGGAAAGGTTGGCCACAATTGAAAATAGGAAGAAGGGAGAAGGATGGTGTTCACATTGGGCTTTTCTTTCCATGTGGCCTGAAGGTGCTTACCCCAAGGGGTTTTGAAACCTCTGGATCTGTTCTGGGGTGTGTGAATGAGGTGTCAGGAACTCTGGAAACCAGTTACTCCAGTTACTGTCGAAAGTCCCCATGTGGGGCTGAGCCATGATGCTGACAGGCCACTGCGGCCACCTTCAGAGGTACCAAGTACTGTCCTGGCCTGCTGCCAGGGCACTTCATTGCACAGATTTCTAGTAACAAAGACTGAGGGGATCCTCAGCTGTCCCAGCACCCAGGAGGTACAAATTCCTCTCTATACTTTCCATCTTTCAAAGCAGTCATCAGTGAACAAGTAAAATCTTGTCACTGTTGCTAAGGTAAGAAAACAAGAAGACCCTGAAAGCACATTGCCTCAGGGGTGGTAGAAGTCCTCAGGATATATTTTGGCTTTGCAGGAGAGGAATCTGAGCTGTCTTGTAGAAGAATTCATGTTGAAACACCTCTGATTTTGGTTCCCCACCGGCGATCCAGCTGAGAACTCCCACCAATTAGGAGGCAATAAAACTGAAAATCTCAGAGCAGTTTATGCATTTTTGTTATGCTTTTTTGTAGCTGCTGCCAACTCCGTGGCCCCATTCTAAACTTATCTGAACTGCCAGAGTTTTGGTCCTCTATACCATTGCTACAGAAGTGTCAGTAGATTTTGTCATGTGTTTTCTGCCAAGCTTGCATGGACACTTGAAATGCAAAGTGAAGGCTTTTCAAACCATGTTTGTCAGCGGGTATTTACTTTGCCATCTGGACTGTTTCTAGTACTTCGTGATTAATACCTAAATAGTCTTTACAAGTTGGGCTCAGCTTGCATGTGTCAACCCCCAGATTTTTCCTTCAGTCTTTGACATAAGACATTAAAATATTGGTCCATTTCTTTGTTTGGTTTTTTTGTTTGTTTGTTTGTTTTTTAATTTTTTTTTTGTTGTTTTTAAGAAAGAATTTTTTTTTTATATTCCTAACAAAATAGTAAAGTATAAAACATCAGGTTAATTTTAAAAGTGGGGATATGAGGCACAACAAAATCGATACAAGTGGAGCTAAGACAAAGCTAGAACCTCAAAATATTAGTTGGATGGCTGAGTTACTTGCCTTTTTACCTTAAGAATGAATCCCCAGTTTCATTTATACAGGAATTTTGCTTTATTATCTACGAACTTACATGTTTGTACTGGGATAAGAGAAAATTGAACCTGATCCATAATTTGAAATTCATCTTTTTCTAGCCAGTGTTGACCATGAACTGCTGTCGTACTTCAGCAAAGAGCAGTCCTTCAGCACTTGCAATCTGTTGCTCACTTGGGAATGCTCTTTTGCCCATAAAGCTGACCTGATATAAACAATTTGCTGCCACTCAGAAGTGTGGTCCTTTTGTCTATTCCTCTATCCTTTCCCATTCCTTCCTTTTGGTCATCACCAGCACTCATCTTATTTTCCTGCCACCACCCCTCTCCACCCCATGTGGGTGAGCTAGTTCTGGATTTAACCCTGTAGAAACTTTTTTCTATTTGGTGGGCGTTAGTCTTGTCCTGACACAAAAATTGGCCATGTCTCACTGAAAAGCGAACCAGGAGTTTGCCTTGTTCAGTAATATTTGATCTGTACTTCGTAAGAACCTTGGTGACAAATTTGTGTCACGGCTGTGGTTCCCCATAACACTGGAAGGAATGGGGCAGGGGCAGTCCACAAAGATGACACCAAATTTCTGCCTACACTTTCTGGATACTATGGACAAGTGATGTGGTGCTTACCACTGTGAAGCATTAAGTGTTCTCTGAACTCTTATTATTACAGCAAAGATTATCAAAAGTTTTTTGGAAAGAATAATTTCAACTAGCATAAGGTAACTTTGTATAAGCCTTCTTGAATGGTGTGATTAATTTTCATTAAGAAATATAAATATTAGAAAAAAAAGTAGTATTATCAGGGATCTGAGCAGACCAGCTTATCTCAGCAATATTAATTCTATGAGAACTGAATACATTTTTAATGAAGGTCAGTGTCTGGTCTTTTTTAGAGTTACAAAAGAGGAGAGTTTTATTTTATTTCCTTCACCAGAACTGGCTCTACACCTCAAGGTGTCATTGTAGAACAGAAGTAAACAACATTTATTTTTACAAGTTGAATGTACTTGTTAAAATAAAGTAGCATGTTGTGTTCATGATGGTCTAAGGGTACAACAGAGCTTATTCAGGTAGGTAATATCTTTTATTTTACCTACTGATGCAGCTGGGAAAAATAAACTAGCTTTCATTTATGTGATGTCTTTACTAGGTTACAAATTATTGGGAGGAGGAAGTTGCATGTTACAAATGTACATTCTTGAGATGGAAGTAGATTATAAAGATCAGTAGAGCGGCATCTTTTATATTTCAAGTCCAGACTGCCCTATAAAGAAATCATAAAAGAATGATATATGTTGTGGTGGCTCAAGGGAGCAGCTATTTACTCATATAAGTGAACGCTTAATGCATTTTGCTCATAAAATATCTACAGAGGTAAAGGCATACAAATTTACTAATGTTTAAGCATTTCAATCAAGACATTCAGTAATTCTGATTGCAAGTGTTTTCCATGCAAACTTGGAAGAATAGTTGGATTGATTTACAGAAAGCATAAGTTGAAAATGTTGATAGACTTATCAGAGATGTATTTTACTTACTGAATACCAAGAATCTACTCTGAAGTTCAGTTCTTCAAAATATATATAACTATTAAATTTAAAATTTCTCTGTTCCACATGGTAACCTTTAGGCAGTGATGTTAGGAAAAGAGCACCCCACACAAAGCTGCATCTAATGATACAGTAGTAAGGTACTTTTAAGAAAATAAATCAATTTTCTATATTTCAGTACAATTTTGATCCTGTATAGGCAGCATCCAAAACCAATGAAAATGCTTGTAATAAGAGTCAGATGTTATGTGTCCAAAGTGTGACGGCAGAAAAGCTGCGCTGGCAGTCTGGGCTGCCACAAAGCAGTAGTGCTCTCTGTGGAAAGGGAAATAAACCGGAGCATGTGATGCCACAGGTAAACACTGATAAGTCTAAATGGTAAATAGCTTTTTGTTTATTTGACTTTGGGGATTTCTTCCCCAGTGTGTTTAAAAGATAAAAATTTCTACCAAAGGAAAATAACTGCTATCTATTTGCTGCAGGAGTATTTCTATTCCCAGGCTCTTGTACAAATGTGTAGGACTGCACCGTGTTGTCTGGAAGATCCCATCTCTTAAACTAGCAATTTAAAAATGAGCACAGCAGGGATTTCTGGATCCAGTTATTGCCTACTTCTCTGATTTTACTGCCAGTAAGCCTTGTTTTTCCAGTCCTGTGCTGCAATGACTAGTTATCAAATGAAATCAGCTTCATACCCTGGAACAGACTCTGCAAATACAAGAAGTCATACTTGAGGTAGTATCTGCAGAGCTGGTCCTTTGATTTATTGTTCTTCTTGCACTTTATGTGGACTGATACTGAAAGCATGTGGAAATTCTCTCTGATGTGTATGCTTACATGAGACAATTGTATGTGGTTTATAAACCCTGAAAAGTGATAGCTTTTGACTGTCAATGCCATACATGCAATCTGCATAGTGCTCGCATTTGGTGAAAGGTCCAATCTAATCAGTTACTGTGCAGAAAAGTTCAAGAAGCAGAGTCAAGTCAGCCCATGTAGATTCAGTGCAGTCCTTTGTTTAAATGTTTTTCTTGGTCTCAATAACAAAAAAAATCCCAAACCTCTAAAGGTGATAAGGGTAGAAATCAGCCTTCTTGGGTCCTATTCCAACTCCCTTCATAAGTGGGCATGGTTCCCCTCATTCCCCTTTCTCCACCTTCATCCACCACGTCTCTGACTTCTACATCAGACGAGGGTAAGCTCTGTGCAGCAGACAGTATGTTCCATGCAGTATTAAAGGGTTCCCAACAATGTGTATTTTTAATATATGAAATGATTATGTTTTAAAAGGTCTTATAATTCAAATTAAGACTTCTGACAAAATTTTGTGGAGGGTATCCCTCCCTCTACCCCCAGTTGAAAATAAGAGGGTTTAGGTCTGTTTTTCAGTACTTGACAATTAGAGGAAAATGCTTAAAGTTTTAGCTCTTCCACTACCTTTCTCCTGTCAGGAGGAAGAAAGGTCTTCAGGAAAATACAGATGTTTTAATGAGGGCAGAGAGAAACTCTATTCATTTGTATTCATAATGTATGTATATGGGGAAAATTGACAGTGCCAATCCAAAATTAAGCTTTTTTTTTACATTCTGTTGTTTTTTACTTTTGAGAACAAAATAACTTCCTTATAATGTCTCTGTGTGTAAAATAATTACATATATACATATGTATGCATGTCTTTTAATACTACTTCTCACCTCATTTTTTTCAGCTTAGTTCGTTAGTAAAGCAGGTTATTACTTTATTGAAAAGGTGCCATTGCAAGTATTCATTTGAATTATGAAGCATTTTCTCTTTCATACATATTTTACCTCTCCATTTGTAAACATAGCACAAACTAAGAACAGTCATTTCATACAGGTTGATGCATAAGGTCTCTAGGACAGCAGAAGTAGCTGCCTATGGACAAAGAGACTGCTAATACCAAAAGTCAGTCTGCCTCTGAGCAAGCCACTGTTCTGTCCAAGTCAGACCCCACTTGTAATAAGTCAAAAAGACAAAATTGCATTAGGAGAAAATAAATGATTTGGCTCATTCAGAGAATATGTAGAATAACAAATTGACAGAAACTGGAATCAATTTTTACGTGATCTACAAACAGTAGGATTGCTCTGACCTTCAGATAAGATTAATTTGCAGGTAATAATTCACTGTGTTCTAAGTCTCATCACATTTACTGTTTTCATGAGTCTTCTGTACCTTTTTTCCCCTCTCTGCTCTGCTCAGTTGCTGTTGTTTAAGGATAGAGAGGATATCCCTGAGGACAGAGAGACTTGGGATGGTGCCAGGTGGTCTGGGGTAATTCCAAGCCAAAGGAGCTATCACTCCTTCTGTAGGCCTTAAACAGGAAAGCAAATAACAATAAAGTGCTGATTTTTTTTTTTTTTTTTTAAGGATTCAGAAAACAGATTTTAGAGGAGGTGTAAAACAGAAAGTAAACTCATTTTATACCAGTCTATGCAGAACTGACAACGTGCCAGCTCAGGTGCAACTAAGACAAGTTGCCTATTGAACATTTATGTACCTTAGTGTTGACATATCTCATATCTACAATTACAGCTGGTGATGGCTTGCAGAATATTATTGTACATACTGAGACAGTAAGTTGTTTAATTTACAGGGGTAAATTAAGCCCCTGCTTTACAGGGGTTCTGCTAATGAAGGGATGCTCTTCCCAAAGTGCTGTGTTATAACCTACCTCAGTTAAGTGCTGTTCCCCATGTGTTAGCCGCTTCAACTCTTTTTAGAAAACTGGTGCATTTTGGTGTTCAGTTTTTATTTTTATTTTGATTATTACCTGTTTTATTTTGATTTTCTTCCTGTATGAAAAATCAGTTTATGACTTCAACAACATAACACTAAACAAGTTAGGAAGAAAAATGTAAAAATCATGGGCACAAATTAGTATTCATTTCATAGGAATTTTTGAAGATACTGGTTGTCCATACATATCTTACAATATATATAGGACCTCTTGAACAGGGATCCTGTAACAAAGCATAATGAATTGTTATTAATAAAGGTAATAAATTTTATATGTTATGAATTCTTCTGTGAATTCAACATTTTCTCAACATGCTCAGAAACTACACTGGCTGTATAGAACAACTACAAACACCTGTGAGAACATCTAGAAGCACCTGTGATAACAACTGGAACATATTAATAGAAAATCATGGATACTAATTATCTCTGTTTGAAATGAAATACAGTCTGACTGGGCCCCACAGTCTTCAGTCTTCCACCTCTGCTATCTGTGCCTGCATAAATACTCATGGAAAGGGAAAATCAGGTTCTTATGGACCTAGAGAACAAATGATTTCCAGAACAGGGCATTTCTTGTCTGGACTGTTAGGCTCTCACATAGAAGAAGATGTGAGCCAGATTAACATATCGGTATCAAAAGTCTGTAATTTTTCTCCCTAAGCATCAGCTACAATAGCATTCCAGTCTATATATCGCAACAATCTGCTCTAAGAAATTAATATTTAATACATAGTTTTCAAAGTATTTACACTCCTGCCATTTATCGATGCCCTGAAGTATCTCACTGTGTTATTGCTTGTTCCTTCTGAACAAGTGGGAGACTGATGGTTGGTGGTTTTGCTTGTCTCTCCTCTTCATCAGTGGGCTGGAACTAGGCTGTCTCATAGACCATGTTAAAATGCGGTTGCTGGTTCCTGACTTTTAGCAGCTGTCCCTGCTGTGTTTTGCTGTGTTGTCCAAAGAGTTGTGGTGAATGGAGTCAAATCCAGTTGGTGGCCAGTCACAGGTGGTGTTCCCCAGGACTCAGTATTGGGGCCTGTTCTCTTTAATATCGTTATCAATCATCTGGACAAGGGGATCGAGTGCACTGATCGAGTGTACCCTCAGTAAGTTTGTGGACGACACCAAGTTGGGTGGGAGTGTCGACCTGTTGGAGGGTAGAAAGGCTTCACAGAGGGATCTGGACAGGTTGGATCAATGGGCCGAGGTCAATGGGATGAGGTTCAACAAGGCCAAGTGCCGGGTCCTGCACTTGAGTCACAACAACTCCATGCAGCACTACAGGCTTGGGGAAGAGTGGCTGAAAAGCTGCCCAGCAGAAAAGTACCTGGGGGTATTCGTTGATAGCCGGCTGAATATGAGCCAACAGTGTGTCCAGGTGCCCAAGAAGGCCAACAGTATCCTGGGTTGTATTAGAAATAGTGCATCCAGCATAACTAGGAAAGTGATTGTCCCTCTACTAAGCAATGGTGAGGCCGCATCTCAAGTATTGTGTTCAGTTTTGGACCCCTCACTATAGGAGGGACACTGAGGTGCTGGAGCATGTCCAGAGAAGGGCAATGAAGTTGGTGAGGGGTCTAGAACACAAGTCTTATGAGGAGCGGCTGAGGGAGCTGGGATTGTTTAGCCTGGAGAAAAGGACGCTTAGGGGAGACCTTATTGCTCTCTACAACTACCTGAAAGGATGCTGTAGGGAGGTTGGCATCTCTTGTCTCAAGAAACAGGCGACAGGGTAAGAGGAAAAGTCCTCAAGCTTTGCCAGGGGAAGTTTAGATTGAATATTAGGAAAAATTTTTCACTGAAAGGGTTATAAAGCATTGGAACAGACTGCCCAGGGAAGTGGTGGAATCACCATCCCTGGAGGTATGTAGAAGACCTATAGATGTAGTGCTGAGGGCACAGTTTACTGGTGTACTTGGCAGTGCTAGGTTTGTGATTGGACTTGATCTTCAAGGTCTCTTCCAACCGTAATGATTCTATGATTGCCTGGCTGGTTGGCCAAGCTGTCCTGCTCTGTGTCCCATCACTGCTTTGAGTCATGTAGTTTACAACTTTTGTAACAATATTTGATATATTTGATATGCTTTTTGGCATAAGATCTGCTATTGTGTCACTAGCAGTTTTGTTGTCATGTTCACGAGCAATGCATGTCTTTTGACACCTTGACATCTACACATTGCTTATACGTTATCTTTCATTGCTCAGAACTGCTTAGTAAGGGTTCATTTCAAGTCTCTATATCCTGCCTGAAGTTCATCCTATTCTTTTTTTCTTTTTACTTGAGGCTTATAAAAAAAGAATATTTTTATTTATTTATTTATTTATTTACTGTCAAGAGCTGTATCATTTTAACTCTATCTGCTTATTGGCTCTGCTTATCTCCTTCTGTAACATGTTATTTTGTAGTTCATCTTATCTTATTTTTATTATAAGGATTAAAACATGAGAGGACAGTATTTGTAGCTAGTGAGACGCAGACTGTTTTGTAAAATTCTGCTGCATTCAATACATCACACAATTTTCTATATTTTTTAGTCTAGTTTTGATGGATGATAGTAGCTTGTTCCATTGTCTACCAGTTCAGTGACAAATTTTTGCACTATTTTCAATGAGCTTAAGACCTTTAGCACTTTGGAGGAGGGACCTCCTTTGCTCATAAATGTCAAGTACTATATAAGGGAGTTTCTTGATTTCTAAAAAAAAAAAATATGCTTATTGCCATAATTCAGTCTAGTGCTTTCATTTCTTGTAAATATTTCTTTCAAGAAGAGGCTTATGAATTTGAGGAAAGACTCACAAGTAAAGATATGAAAATGAGGGGTTTTTTCCTGTTTTGATTGCTTGACATTATAAGAGTCTAAACATCCCTGCCAGCAATCTAGTTGGCGCCGAAATTATGGATGTGGTTTAGGAACACAACATGACTTGAACTTGCTTGGAACTTGTCCAATATTCTGTTTTTTTCAGTACTTTTATGAAAAGCTAAAAGTTGATCCAAATTCAGTTCTAAGTGAACTGCCAAATACATGAGCAGAGGTGATAAAATACACAAATGAAGTGTATTATTATAATGGAATTTTATTGCCTGAGGAATAGTGAGTGAAGAAAAATAGGAATGAACTTTTAGTTGATGGCTATTTTGTAATTTTGACTTTTATTTTTTTGACTCCAGAAGTGAGTGTATTATTCTATAATCTCATCAAAGTGATTGCAGTTGTTTTCTTAACAGAAGTGTTGGTATTGGCACAATATAAGATAACTTGTGGTTTTGAACTGTAAATCTTTTCCATATGTCTGAACAGAAGCCAAAGGGAGAATATGCAAACATAGAGATTTAGCATATGTAATTATTTTCTAAGTAGCAATAGAAAACATATTATGGTTGTATCTGAGGTAATAGCAAATTTGCTCTCTGCCAGATTTCAGAAGAATTTATGAACGTGGGAATCTACAAAAGTAATTTCCCTATTGCTATAGATCTACTGTTCAGCAAATCCATGGAAAAGGTACAAGTTGTTGGTTGGTTTGTTTTACACGTTCCTCCTGTCCTACTGCAAAACAGTAGTAGTCATACAAGCAAAAGAACCCCTACTTTTCTCTCCAGACTAGTTGTCTCTAAAGGAGACAACTCTTCCTCTTCTCTCTAAAGGAGAAAAGGACTGTGCAGAGACACAGAAGTAGAAGGGTACCTCCACTTTTAGAGCTGCTGGTGGGAGCTGGTTGCGATCACCCATTGTAGATCAGTAATTTTAAATTACACCCAAATAGCTGCAGACATTTTAGAGGAATCTGAATTTCATTTGGTCACATAATGAAACAGGCTGGGACCTCTTCAGAGTTACAGTCTTGTTGGGATACTATGTCTCCAGATGATCTGTCTTCTCTCTGGATTTTGAAAACAGTACCACTTCATATGGACCATTTTAACCAAAACTTTTCACTCAGTGCTCTGCATTCTTATATTTGCAAACTGCAGCTCCTAACAAGACCCATAAATGTATTGAGAGAAGGATCATCCCTTTCAGAATGCAATTTAAATAATCTTCCAATTCTTCCTTTCTTTTCCACTGCATGTACAACATTGATTACCTAGGTGGTTATGGTCCCCATAATCTCACTTTACTTAGAGCAAATTGAGGTAACTTCAACTACCAGACCATCCAAAGTAGTTGTAGTAGACTGAATCTAAGCCTGGTGTTATGGAGGAAAGCTTACTTTATCTTTTAAAACAATACAATAAAAGTTTGCCATGAATATCAACACTGAGCAGAAATCCGTTTTCTGCGTTAAAGCTGTAATAACATTAATCACTTTTTGTAGGGTTTTTTTTATGTCAAGAGAAAAAAAAATCAAAAAACTAAAAAAGATTCTTAGTAATAAACTATTTCTTGTATAACCTGTGAATTTTGTATTAGAACCACTTATGTAATATTATTGAGGGAAGTACATAAGTGTGTGGTCTCCTCTTTGTTTCAGATATCCTTTTTTGAGTGCAGCTGATTGTGCAGCTGGCAGAAAAAGAGAACCTTTAATCTTTTTTCTTTACAAAGATTCTTGTGTGATACTGTGAGCCTAAGCTGGTTTTCCCTTTCTGAATCTCCTTTGAACTTTTGCTTTGGTTTGGAAATACTTTGCTTTTTCCACGTCTCTCTACCTGCAGCTGGGGAAAGTCTGATTTCTATTAGATTTGATTCATTACTTGTCTGGACTACAGTCATTGAGGTCAACTGTTCTCCATCCCTTGTTTGGCCTCTGCCAGTATTCTTTTTACAGTGTGATGGTTACATATATCAAAGCAATTCTTATTACAGACAGTTTTCATACATCAGTGTCATAACCTCAAAATTTTTAATTTTCCATAGGTAGAATTGACTTAGACTCTAGTAGGGATCAAACATTAAGCACAGACACAACTTTTCTTGACAAAGGTATTCTCACTTTTAATAACAATTAACTCTGTAAGCAGTTGTATTGATATTGAGTAAAATCATCTCGGTTTTATTGTGCAATTCAGTTTATAGGCTTGGAATCTGACTAACTTGTTTACAAAACAACAACACTGGGGACATGCCAGGACATTTGTCTTCTTCTAAGAACTCTCTCTTGAGTTTTTCAGTCCTATTCCTTTCAATGATTGAAGAAGCAAGACAAATACTTACTTCATTAGCAGTGGAAAGAAAATTGAAGCATCTCTTCTTAACATCACATTAGACTGAGGAACAAAATCGGAGGCAAATGATACCTTTATTTTCTGTATCCTAAAAAACAAAACACAAAACAAATCCTGTCACAGCCAGGGGACAGAGTAAAGTGAGTTCATGGGCACAAGGTGTCTTTCCAAGAGAAGCAACGCATACTTCTCAGAATCTTAGCCTGCCTTTGCCGCAGGCCGATGGAGTTTGGGAGACGCTTAGAGAGCCTTGACTATATATGGGTGAACGTACAGGACAAAGATCAGGTTACGTTTTAATTTGGACTGGAACCCATCTGTCTTGTGACAGGAAAAGGAAAATTAGTCACAAAATCTCTTCCTACAGTCTGGCTTGTTTGGCAAGGGGACAGGGCTCAACCGCTCCCCAGAAGTGATGGGGAGCTGTGCTGGCAGGCGCTGGTGGGTGAATGGAAACCCCAGGAGGGGTCTGGCAACGCAGGACATTTCTCCATGGACATGCTCAGGCCCAGGGTAGACTAAGCATGTGGCTAAATGCCTGGATTAACTCCAAGCTCTTTAAACCGTAATTAACAGAGACGGTTCCTGACTTCTCTTTCTTAATTCACCGAGACCAGTGCACTTTCTGGTGTGCCTGTTTTTGTGTTAGCCTGTGCACCGATACCAGGAATTAAATATGCTCAGTCTTTCAGCTCTTTTGCTATCTGTGGAGAATTTAATCTGAGTGTTAAAGCAGTGTCATGTGGTATTTGAGTTCCCACGGTGTACCTGAAAGAAGGTGATTGGATATTTTTGGAAAGATGGTAAGATTAATGGAGCCCCTGATAATTTTTAGGATCAACTGATGTTATCATCTTCAGGAAAGAAGCAAACAACTTCGCTTTCCTAGAAACCAGACCCCTGAACTGAGAAGTAAATCAGGGTGGAACTCTTATTAAATTGTTTTATTCTGAAATGGCCAATAGTTTTTCATAAGTGTTTGTTCTTAATTCTGATGTTGGTTTTACTGTTAGGCAGGAACAAAAAACTGAGGCTGATTTCTTTAAACATCAGTACTATAAATACATTATAAATACTGGATGCCGTATGGAGTGTCATATCAAAGTTTTTGTGACAGAAGTATGCACATAAGATGAATAATCATATTCCCCTATCTCTTTCAGTTCCCTTTTTATCTCTGGCTATTTTCTAATTTCTGTAATTTCATGACAAGAAGCTCTAAAACTGAGAGTTCAGAAGAGTTTAGATGCCTAGTGTCTCTGTTCTTTTGGGAAACATGGGGCCATGGTTTGGAGTCCAGGGTTCAGACCAAGCCCTGAGCCATGTTAATGCTTCCAATTTCCCTCTTCTGTTCCAATTCCAGCCTGTCAGGACTTGAACATCAATACCGAAGTGCCACTGGGTCCTTCCATGAACATACAGAAGTTCATAGGAGGGATTCAGCACTTTAAGGCACTGGGCTGCTCTCTTTTTCTCTCTCATACCTTCCTGCTGTTTCCCTTCTTCTGTCCGCTCTAACATGTTTTCATAATGAAGAGAAATAATGATCTCCAGAGTGGAATAGGGTAGGAATGGTAGGTTAAAGGTGGGCGTATTTAAGAAGTTTCAATAGTCAGTAAATTCAGGTATAAAGCTGACTTTTTAAATTTAAACAGCCATCAATCCGAAGCACAGTTTAGCACAAGCTTAACGGTAAATATGCGCATAGCATATAAGTTGTATATAGGTTGCAGGCAAACGTGTTACATAGCTTGTTTACACACACTCATTTCAGCTAATGCTGACCCCTGTGGTTTTATTTGGGAAATCTGCTTATTTGTTCCTTGATAGAGCTGGTGAGTGTTTTATGTCTGTGCTTGCATTTTTCACACTATAGCAAACACAGGTAGCAATGCAAATTGTGAGACACAGTTATACAGAATACATGCCGATATATAAATGTAAACATCTAATTCACTCGCTTTGTTAAAAAAGAAAAGGGTTAAAAAAATAATCACTGAATTAATTGAACAGTGCTGGTGCCAAAATGCAGCAACCTGTTCTCCCACAAGCATTTCTAATGTTTTGTCAAAGAGAATGAGGAATTACTGTTTAGGGTATTTGCAAAACAACTTTACTTTTGCATTCATTCTGCCTGAATCATTAAAAGTTTGCAATCAAAAGAAAAACATTACTGTGTTATTTTTTCAATATATCTCTGATTTGCCTTGACTGAAGAATATGTTCTCAATGTTGTACTTTCAATGCTTTTTCCCCACTAAGTTTTCTGTTACCGTTGATAAGGAATGTGCTTGTAATTTTCTCTTTGCAAAGTTTGCTGAAACATAACCCGGATAAATATAAAAATGATCAGTTGGAACTGAATATTCTAACACAATTTTAAGTTTTATTTTAATTGTTCTTAATGAGAAATCAGCTTAGATATTCTTGTACATTATAATTACAAAGCCTTGATCCGAAATTGTATTATTGTCTTTTTCACAGATTTCCTAATCCTCCTAATTGTTAATTTCTCTGAATGCCACTGTCAGTGGGTACAAATGATTAATGCAGGGAGAAGCAGGCTTCTTTCAGACAGCCGTTGTTAAAAGACAGAATTCACATTGCTCTGTTCTCACTCGAGGATATTCAGATGCAGTACACATGATGGCTGTTCTGCCATAACACAGCTTTAATTTGGCTTGCAGCTATTTTGAAGCTAAGGTAAATTAGTTCACAAGCGTCGAGAGCCTGATAACGGTAGACTCTTATTCTTTGTGTACGCACTATATATACGTAGCTATACTGGAGCACAGTGGCACCAGTTGTTTCAAGGAATAATATAGGGGATTTCTACAGGAAGACAAGCAGAGAATGAATGCATAGCAGGAGTGCACTGACCTTCTAGTAGACTTTGTTGCCAAATTTAGAGTGGACCCACTGTGCTTTGGTAGCGCTGCAAAGCCGCGAAGCGGTGAGTGGCAGTTTCACTCAGACTCATCCTGTGGTTTAAAGGTTGACCTCCTCCTGCTTGGTTTCTTGTGCAGCAGGTGGCTCCCAGGGAGCTGGTTTGCCCCGTCCAGCTCTCACAACAAGGCAGGCGTATTAAAGGAGACAATCGAGGTTTTCTTACGGCTGTTAAATAGAAATATATGGAGCGTGGCTCAATATAATAAAGGGCAAAAGAGGAAGTGAGGAGGGCGTGAGAGCGCCATGTACAATGGAATAAATGACTCCCTTCAATCTGAAATGAAAAGGGGACGTGAATGCTCTGAAACGATCGGCACACAATGCACTGCTGAAGGAAAGCGGCTTGCCTCAAAAAACTATTTTTCTTCACTGATACCGCTAGGCACTGCTTCTTAAAAAAAAAAAAAAAAACAAACCATGTTGTAGATATGATCAAACCATCATGAAAAAAGAATTATGCTGGGACTGCATTTTTTTTTTGGTTGTGTTTTTTGTTGTTGTTGTTGTTTTTTTTGTTTGTTTTTAACAGCTATTTTGTAGAGAGGAGAAAAGAACAACGCTGCCACAGCTAATTCTTGACTATGTTTTTCTTTTGTATTTTCAGTTACTGTTTTGTGGTATGTTAGTACAGTTCCTTTCTTTCCTGAAGGATAAACTACATGAACATTGTAGAGAGGTACCTGTAGAGAGATTGGTGCTGGTCTCTTCTCACAGGTAATTAATGACAGAACGAGAGGGAATGGCTTCAAGCTCCAGCAGGGTAGGTTTAGACTGAACATTAGGAAAGAATTTTTCACAGAAAGAGTGGTCGGGCATTGGAATAGGCTGCCCAGGGAGGTGGTTGAGTCACCATCCCTGGATGTGTTTAAGAGACGTTTAGATGTGGTGTTGGGGGATATAGTATAGGGGAGAACTTTGTAGTGTAGGGTAGATGGTTGGACTCGATGATCCCAAGGGTCTTTTCCAACCTAGACGATTCTATGATTCTAGGACTCTATGAACAGGTCACTTAAAATAGCTCATCCTATTGGCTGGGTTTTTTTGGTTACCCATGCTGTAGAGCCATGGTAAACAGTGATGCCCTTCACATGTCTCATTATGCCTTCATATATCTTTGAATGCAACCAAGATCCTTGTTCCATAGAAATTGTGATTCTTACTTTAAGTATCATTGGGTTTTTTTATTTTTATTTTTAAGAAAGTGTATTCATTAGATTAAGCAGCTGCATTCAGTAATAAGAGTTGAGTTATTAACTCTTAGTAAGAAATAAATGCTATTATTTTTTGAGACTTGAGTTAATTAAGACTTTTAATTTAAACAGAGCCAGGACTACATGGGTCAAAAATATCTGTTATCTGAGACGGAGCCACAGGCATTAACAATGACATTGCCTGCAGACGCTTGTTAATGGGTGTCAGTATTGGTACTCATAGGTACTGACAGGTGTTGATGCCTTCCAATAAGTATCAACATCTTTTGGTATCAGTAGACATCAATATGCATTGATGCCTGTTGGTGCCAATAGACATTCATAGTGTTTTACTCCCAAACCATGTTGTTAGCCTGGAATGAGAAATCAAGATTTTTTTTTTACCAGCACATCCAATGTTTGCAGTGTTTAATAGAATCAGAATCATCGAATGGTTAGAGTTGGAAGAGATCTTAAAGATCATCGAGTTCCAACCCCCACAGACCAGGTTGCTCAAAGCCGCATCCAGCCTGGCCGTAAACACTTCCAGGGATGGGGCATCCACAGCTTCTCTGGGCAACCTGTTCCAGTGTCTCACCACCCTCACAGTAAAGAATTTCTTCCTGATATCTAATCTAAATCTCCCTTCTTTCAGTTTAAAACTATTACCCCTTGTCATATCACTACACTCTAGCCCTCTGATCATCTTTGTGGCCCTTGTCTGGACTTACTTCAACAGGTCCATGTCCTTTTTATCTCTCTTTTTTTTTTTTTTTTTTTTTCCCAGTCTCCTAGAAACTAATAATAAGCCAATGTTTTGGGCATTGCAGCTTTGTTTAAGATCCTGTAGAGTTGAAACGGATGCAAAACAAAGGCTCTGAGTTTTCACTAGGGAGTTCATGATAGCACTGCAGAAACGTGGGCTGGGATGCGTCTTGCCTAGCTCACCAGTGGGAACATCTAGAATCCTGTTAAGATGTGCCTGTCTCTGTTTCTTGTTTATAGCCTGCTGTTACAGAATGACAGGGGTAATGATCTGAAGACTGTTTCCCATTTCTGAATGCAAAGATCAGTATTGCAAACATCTAGGTTCAGCTGAACCTTACCTTTACTATCTTCCCAGCATATAATGTGGGATCCACCCAAGCCCTTTCGTTGTGTCTCTAAGCCTTGCTACGTGTATGCTGGCTTTTGTACTGTTGTTTGGAATCAGCAGCTAGAGGATTCAGAGGATCCACCATATAGGATTCAGCATGTAGGATGTACCTGCTACACGCAGCCAAATAGATGTTGTCAGACCTGGAGCATGAGACTGTGTGTGTATTGTTAGGGCTTCATATGGGTTCAGGGTCAGGAAGGCACCTGAACCACCTCTGCAGGGAGCAAATTTAGGCTTGGTAAGACTTGACCCTGCTTTGCCTTGCAAAAATGACCATGCTATTTCAAGAATCAAGTTAGATTTGGATTGCCAGCTCATAAACTTGCAAAATGAATGCTGGCTTGGTATCCATCAGGAAGTATAACCAGATAACCCTGCTACTGGATTTCAGATATCCAAAGGTGGTGGCATAACTTGATGATGAGCACAAGAGGTTAATGAATACAGTAGTGTCCTGAAAAGGAGAGAGCATTTTATAAAAGAATTAGAACACTATCTGGGTTGTGTGCATTTACAGCACCTGGTGTAGTAAGAAATGTCTTCTGATTTTAACATGGTCCAGAAATGATCAAATATTGGAATCCCTCTAATGCAGCTTTCTGTAACTGAAAAGGTACGTGTAAAAGTGGGGTCAGAGAAAAGAAAAAATATGCATAGTGGATGTGTGTGCACAGATATGCAGATGAACAAAAGCACACTGGTTTTGAAGTCTTTTCTGGAATAACTATTTCTTCAAGAAGAGGAAGCCATCCTCTCCCCTGTGGTATGCCTGTGAAGTAATAAGGTAAAGGGATAAAACTAGAACTGCATAAGTGTTTAATTGCATAATATCTACATAAGAAACTATCTAGCTCCTATTTTATAACTTTTTAAAACTGTTTTTATTCATTGAAGTGAAACGATAGTTTTATCTTTATAAAGATAGTCAGAAGATAGACAGAAGTCTGTCTTCATGGGTGTAAATCTGATGTCTTGCTTTTTGGGAGATCACAGTAAAGGAGATCTCTGCTTTATTCTCCTTCCCACTTAGTTTCAAGCCATTTTATATTGACATGGAGGATAATCACTGCTACTGCCATTTCTTTTTCTCTTTATTTATATAACAGTAGACTGATATTGTTCCAAATTAAGATATGGGAGAAAAGTCTTGTTAAAACTTAAGGCCAAGTGTGTCTTTTAAAAACATGCTTCTATTAAGTAGACAAACATTTCCAAGTAGGTGTAAATACTGCACTTTGTTTCAGTAACTGTCATGGTTTGACCCTAACTGGCAACCAGGACCGCACAGCTGCTCGCTCACTCCTCCGCAGTAGGATGGGAGAGAGAATCAGAAGAGTAAAAGTGAGAAAACTCGTGGGTTGAGATAAAGACAGTTTAATAAGTCAAACAAAAGCCACACACACAAGCAAAGCAAAGCAAGGAATTAATTCACTACTTCCCATCAGCAGGCGGGTGCTCAGCCTTCTCCAGGAAAGCAGGGCTCCATCATGCGTAATAGTTACTTGGGAAGACAAACAGCATAGTTCCGAATGTCCCCCCTTCCTTCTTTTTCTCCCAGCTTTATATGCTCAGCATGATGTCACGTGGCATTGGTCAGTTGGGGTCAGGCTGTCCCAGCTGTGTCCCCTCCTAACTTGTGCACCCCCAGCCTACTCACTGGCAGAGCCATATGAGGAGCAGAAAAGGCCTTGACTGCTGAGCAACTAAAAATATTAGTGCATTATCAACACCATTCTCATCCCAAATCCAAAACGTAGCACTACACCAACTGCCAGTAAGAAAGTTAACTCTGTCCCAGCTGAAACCATGACAGATGATAAAAGAAATCTGATCTTTCTATACTGAAAGCTGAAGACATCAAGTGTCAGAAAACAGCAGCATTCATTAACTCATTTGTTTAAAAAGGGTAAAGCTAACCTGTCCTTTGAATATTTGAATACAGAAAAAAAAACCACAAAAAACACAAAAACCCCCAAAACCTAACCAAAACCCCCAAACCCAAAAAATGCCAAAATCCAACATCCAAAGCCAAACCGAACATCAAAATGTACTTAAGACATTTAATATACTTGCATAAATACATGCAAAAAAATTGGGAAAAAGGATGCTCAAGTTTATCCCAGAAGATGGAAGGAACATCTGCATATATTTATAACTACAAAATCCAGAAAAGTGTACAATTTTTTTTCACTTTACAGTCTTTTTCTTTACCATAGATGCTTTTATGAGCCTTCTAACAATTACATGAATATATTCCCTACTTATTCAGAGAACTCAATACATTTCCCTCCGCTCTGAGGACTAAAGAATTATCCATTCCTCAGTAAACGCCTTGATTCTTATTTTGAAATTTTATAGCAATATAAAAGATAGCCATGACAGAAAAAAAATTTCCATATTTAAGGTCTGTATGATATGATTCTTGGAAAAACAGTTTTGTTGGGCTGTAGTACTGGTTTTGCAGGAGCAAAGAAGGCTGCTCAATTTGTTCTTTTCCCAAATACAGTGATGATCACTCACCTTGGCTATTTTAAATTCCCACAGACTTTTCAATTTGTGACCAAGTAGGGAACCTAAATTAAAAATACCAATTTCTACCTGCTAATTCAAAAAATGAAGAGTGATGAAGACAATCTGCAGGAGGCTTCTTATGTGTATGCAAATGCCTCGGATGAAAATCTGATCCAAACAATTATTGCCCTCAGCTTCAGTGTTGTCAGTTCTTGACAGCATTTTAACCTTAGAAAAAAGTAATCCACCCTACTACAGAAACATTCTATCAGAAAGGACAGTTCACATTGTTTTCAGTAGCAGGTGAATTATTTCGAAATGAAACGTTTATCACTCAAATCCAACTTATTCCTCCCAGAATCAATCTTATTGGATGATGTGAATCATGTTGTGATTTTTTGAATGTAATGTTTAGAAAAGAAGCTTCCTTAGGAGGGAAAAAAAAACTCAACCCACTTAGGTAAAACTTGTTTTTAAAAATTCCTGTGGTATTAAAAGCATAAATAATATTAGTTGGCAAGATAAATAAAAGTATTATTATTGCATAGGTCTCTAACATGTATTAATAGATTAGCTGTATTATTAATTTTGTTGCTTTATTGCAGAAATTTTTTTTTTACAGGCTTTTGAATAATATCCAAATTTTGAAGATTTCAAGAAATTACTTTGAAGGGCTTTAAAATCTGTAAAACCTGTAACTCAATCAGAACCCTCACTCTGTTGAACCTCAATAGCTAAACTGTGATTTTTAGTTATTAAAAAGTGAAAATAATCAAAGATATGTTATTCAAGTTCCAGGCAGTTTATTCGCAGCCTGCCACACTTAGTTTATACTTACTGAAAATCATGCAGTTCAGAAAAATATGATTGGACTAATGAACCAATGAGAAATAATTTGGTTCTGTGTGTTTTAGGCCTAGTTGCCTAATTTTGAAAAAAGGTTGCGTAAGGTGGTCCTTTCTGCTGCTGCTTCCATTGGCTTCCCTTAAAATTTTAATCACTAACCATAACTACTCTTGGTCATCTTTATATTTTGTGGGAATCTGTGACACTGTTTCACATCATGCACAAATGACAAAATACTGTTCAACACAACTTTAACACCCACAGTTTCTGTGTAAAAAGCCATAATAATTGACTCTGTTCAACATAGATAAAAAAGCTTTGATCATTTCAGGTTCTGCTGAGGACTGCTTTAACATTAATGTAATTAATATATTAAGTGTGAAATATAGAAAAGCCTTTAGGTTCATCTGTTTGTGATAGAAAGCTTAATACACTTTATAGTGACAGCATGTGCACATATACCAGACTAGGGAAACAATTGATTAAAGATAGTAAGCAGACAAGTTTGATGGTGTTCTATAGAACATGTATCCCAGAGCTCTTCAAGAATTTAACCAAAATATGATGTGGAATAATTAACCACAATATCCAAGAAATTGTGGAGAACATGAAAGATATAAAAGTTTTTACGTCCACACTTCTATTTGGAAAAAAGAGGTACTCTCAGAACTATGTACCAATTGGGTTAATTTCAACCTTCCAGAAGATAGATTTCCTGAAGCAAATGTTTTAATAGTTGATCTATAAGTATGTAGGGGAAAAGAACAGATTATTCAACTACTGATAGGGTTCAGCTAACATATTTCTCTGGCTAGAGCAGAAGTAATGGATGATGCCTTAACTTCACACTCTTTCACACACTTTCATCTGATGTTCTTACAAGCAAGCTATGAAAATAAAGTCTAAATAAAGCAACTGACTGGTGGATAATCACCTCATTGGAAGACTTGGTTTAGTTTGTAGCTCTTGGTGGTCTGCTGTTAAGCTGGGAGGATAATGTGAGTGAAGTTTGTTCTCAGTCCAGCACTTTGCCAAAGTCAAGGTGTTAGAAATCAGCAGTAAAAACAGTTCTCAAGCCAATGAATTTATGGATGAAAGTGCTGTGGGATAAGAAAAAGTGGGCTGTGAATGCAGTTTACTGGAATGCTCATTTACCTGCCTTGCCATCACAGCATTGAGAAAGTAAAAGATTTTTCAGCCAGTTATACCCAGACACTATTCAGTAATGCAGGCTTGTTTTATCGCACCTCAGCTTCACTGTGATTTGAAATTGTTATATTTACATCAGATCTGCTGGCTCCTGATAATATAGAAAAATTGGCTATTTAATGCAGGTCAAATTAAGTCCCTTTCAGCTTAGTACAGCAGCAAACATGCAAATCTTCTGTTATATAGTGTTTGGAAAATGAAACAGTGCAGGCAGACGAAGAGTGTAGCATAACAGTAGCATTGACAGAACGAGAGGGAATGGCTTCAAGCTGCAACAGGGTAGGTTTAGACTGAACATTAGGAAAGAATTTTTCACAGAAAGAGTGGTCGGGCATTGGAACAGGCTGCCCAGGGAGGTGGTTGAGTCACCATCCCTGGATGTGTTTAAGAGCTGTTTAGATGTGGTGTTGGGGGATATGGTATAGGGGAGAACTTTGTAGAGTAAGGTAGATGGTTGGACTCGATGATCCCAAGGGTCTCTTCCAACCTAGATGATTCTGTGATTCTATAAAGATACTTGGCTCTTCCTGTAACTCATAAAGTTATTTCAATTTCTGGATATCTGCAGTACACCTTGGAAGGCACAATAGAGACTATGTTTTCTGTTATATATTTTCCTATCATAGCGTTGGGTAAACAGAAAGCTTATGGTTAATTAGTTTATTCTCAAAGCTCTGCAGAAAACACAAAGCAAAACTGCCCACCCACCAGCCACCACATATAGTGCTATCAATGAAAAAAACCCCCAACATTAATGCTGTCACCTTTTCCCTGCGTAATCTCATTCACTCGATGCACTTCATGTCTACCGGAAAGATTAGAAATAGGCTTCATTCATCCAAGCACTAATCACTGCACTGAACAGTTTGCTGTTCAGACTTAGCTATTATACATTAGATTTTAACTTCTTACAGCTTTCACTATATTGTTCACCATTTCCAACAAATAACCCCGGAACCCTATGTTCTATTTTTTAAATACTGTATAATCTGCCTTTGTGTGTGTTATAGTGTTCAACTAAACCATTAGAGTCTTCAATATCTAGGGCAATTGGGCTGTTTTATGGCTGTTAAGAGTTTGGATGGATCAATATTTAATTCAAATTTGTCTCCAAGTTATGTGGTAATCATCTATTTTATGCCTAATATTTATAATATGGATGGTTGATTCAATAAAGTCTCTACTTGTTCTCATAAATACAGGTTTTACAGAATGAAGACATTGCTCAAACTCACGTTTTAATTGCAAGAATCTTAAATGGGATGGACTGACTTGGGATTTTTTATAAATTTGGATAACACCTATAAACACATGGCAAAAACATATCTCAATTTAAAAACCCTAAAGCTTTTTCAAAGATGCTGCCCCTTGCTTTTTTTTTTTTTTATTGTGTTATTATTTGTTATTATTTTGTGCCCCCCTTTCTCTTCCCTCCTTCCCTCCTTGTGAAGGTTAAAGTTAATAATATTACTCAGTTGGCACCCCTGTTTTTATATGAGTCAACATGCTTCCTTCTTTGTGATATTGTTCAAATTCTCCTTTTTGAGCTGGATGGGAGATGTTCATGATTTTCAATTGTCCACAGTCTGAAAGCTGGCCTTAGTTCTTACCATAGGCAACCCCTCTAATTTCTCCTTGTGAACTGAGGAGAACTGAATAGCTTTCTTGCCTGATGTTGTATGACAAAAGAAGTAATTTCAGAGATTTTCTGTAGTTTCAGAGCATACAGAAAGCCCCAGATGCCTGTACATACATTATCGTATACCCATAAAGAGGGTCTAAATGATAGCATAACGACATGGATGTACTTGGGGGAAAGTGGCTTGTTTCATAGAGGAGATTTTATAAGGCACCCAGGTGTACAGTAACTCAGGCCACAGGACTTCCAATTAAATGGAGGGCTGCCTGACAATGTGCTTTGGAAGTTGCCTTTCACTTGCAGGAGCTGTGACTGTTACTTAAAGCTTGCAGGAGTCGGCTGGAGCTCTTCATGCTACCAGGGCTCTTCCTGAGGCAGGTCTGCTTGCTGGTTGTCTGAACAGGTAAGGTAGAATCATAGAATCACAGAATCATTCAGGTTGGAAAAGACCCTTGGGATCATCGAGTCCAACCATCTACCCTACTCTACAAAGTTTTTCCCTATACCATATCCCCCAAAAGTGGATCCAGAAGTGGATTTGTTGGGAGTGCTGGGGCATTGCTTTATAGTTACATGGCTGAAACTCATCTCAGCTTCACTGTTGGAGCTCAGTACCAGTCAAAAGTCAGTTTTTCAGCTATGTTTTTTCAGGTCAGGACATGTCATTCTTTTGTCAGAGGTATATAATCGCCCAGTTCTACAGGTGGACATCAGAGTATGTACTTACAGCTGCTGCATGGATAACATAGGAATCCAAAATGTCTAAACATATGAATGTTTTGTATTGCAATGCTCTTTGTAGCCACTGATATTCAACCAGAGCTTCCGGAATGACAGAGTGGGATTCAGTGCTATTAGTCTGGTCATGTTGCTTCATCGAAGGCAAGCTACCAGTATCAAAATAGTATCTTGGACAGATACACAGGTTGCAGCTGGATTGGGATGCCTCCGTTGGTCAATGGTGGCAAGGTATAGAGAATTGCTAGATCTAGTCCTCCCACATGATATCCCATGCACAGATCCAGACAACTCTGAGCTGGCCCTCCTTCTCCTGGTAGTATCCCTCATTCACATTTTCACTCATTGGAGGCATTATGGATGCTAGATGTCCTGAGGCAGTAGAAATTAATCTTTAATAATGATAGACATGGTGTGTATGATGAAGCGGGCATGACGCAAGCATGACAAGACCCCTTAGCAGGGAGGAGAGTCATTTAGGATGCACTTTTGGGTCTGAGTTTAATTCACTGATTTCACAGTTTGATTGTAGCAGAAGCAGGCCTACCAAAGTCAACACAGAGAAAGCCAGGGCAGCGTGAAAACAACCATCTCTATCTAAACAGTGGTTCATTGAAGTTTGTTTTGTCTTTGTTTTTAGGCATGGGGACTCCCCAACCTGGATAATCTAGTCTAATGCTTTTAAGGCTACTTTTTGTTCTAGACACAGGAAATAGGAGTAACAATATTTTTTTTTTTTTTTTGCTTTTTGGTGATCTTTTGCATTTTGAAGGGTAGTATAATATCTGGTTTGTTTGTTTGTTTGTTTCTCTTTTTCTCCTCCATAAACTCAGAATATTCTAAATGGATGTAGTTTTTAGGCCTCCAGTTGCCTTTCATATTTTTCTCTTAGACTTTTAAGAATTGCTTTATGTAGTACCTTAATTAGACCTCAGTCATGCTGAGTAAAGAAGAAGGCTTTCTTCATGTCCTTCCTGTGCCTTTGCATAGCCCTCTAGAAATCACAGAGCTTCTGTTGTTGCTGACACCTTGAGAAGGGTAAACCGTATAGGTGACTCACAGGTTTTGGAGGTGAAAAAGAACCTGAGGATCATCTGCTTTTGGCCTAGAATGGAATTAGGAGGCACAAAAGCAGAAATCACTGACAATAAACTAAATCTGGGAACCTTGGCTGTATTTCCTGAGACTGCATGGGACTTTTATCTGAAGGTTATGTCAAAAGCTGTAGCAAAGCTGCAATATGTAGTCGTTTTGCTTTTTCCCCCTCCACAAGGTCTCTTACTTCAAACATTTGGCAAGATTTACTCTTGACAAGTTCATGTTGGACCTCACATATTAGTGTGTGTAACTGAAATTCATGAGCCAGTCTTCTATAGATCTTGGACTTCAATTCAACTTTAACCTGGCTAAAAGGGTGAAAAAGGAGTTACATTTTTCAAAAATAGATTTTTTTGTACTACAAAAAAGCAACTTGGAAAAAAAACATTTATATTTTGTTCCTATTCATAAGCAGGATAAATCATATGAAATCTTGGGGATAAAGATTGATTGAGATGATGCAGCTATAGAACTGATTGTATACAGAGGTGACAAATCCAGGCCCTGACTGCTATCAGAGAATCACTGTAAAAAAACTTTCTATTTCAAAGAGTCTTTCCATCATTTAAGTGAAACTCCCATCTCTGATCACCTAATTAATCTTCATATTTGTGAAAGACAGCTACACCTACTTTTTATGCTTTATCTGCTTCTTTGACTATGTATTCTGCTTATGATAACAGAGAGTTAATTTTTGCTCAGAGTACTTAAAAAGCAGTAAAAAAATGTACAAATGTTTCCAATAGGAATCTGTTTACCAATACTTAAAAGAACAGATGTTGTTCCCTTTGGCATTCACTTCTCAGCATGCTCCCACCTTAGCACAAAAGAGGAGAGAACCCAGGTGAGAAAGAAAAGCAAAGCCCTTTGATGTAGATAAAAATGCAGCCACTGAAGCATAAAAGGAGAGAGAGTACCAGAATATGGATTGACTCATTCCTCTCTCACCTATCCTCCCTCCTTCCAAAAAAGTGAATTCCTGAGACATGTTAAGTTTCCCAGTGCATTAAGTAAGAGGGAAGGACCCAGTGGCAAGTTAGTGCTGTAGCACTCATGATTTCTGACACAAAGCTAACCCTGCAAGAACAGCTTCTGGGCTGCGAAAAGGAGCAATTCAAGGAAGCTGACAGATTTCCAAAATTATGATAGAAAGCTTTCTAATAATGCTCAGAAGCCACAGCAGTTGACAGCTGTATAATATGTTATTCTATGACAAGGATTTAAGATTAATTTTATTTTTCAAATAGTAGTATTTTATTTTTCAAATAATTAAAAAGAGGCTGGTGAGGAGAGGAGCTTATGAGAGATCTTTCAGGACTGTAACTGTAATTCTGTGCCAAGAAACAGGAGGTTTGGTTTCCCCAGATGATTTTGAGTTGAGATTTTTCTTTAAGTAGGACATATAGTTTTGGATGCTGTCAGGATGGAACTGGCATGTTGTCAGGAAACCATCTGGCTACATTGGTTAAGCAAAATTTCTTGCATTTAACTCCTGCTGGCAACAGACCTTCTGCAAGGGATTCTGCAAGTCTCCCTGTTGCAAATCAAAGTTGGAAGAGTTACAGAAAGGCATCTCCTACAGGTGCTGAGTGCTCCTGGCAGCATAATCATTTCCCTTGTCCAGCAACAAATTAGGTATTAACATCTGAACTAGAGGTGCTAGGAACTCTTTACAGGCAGTGGAGAAACCCGGGGATTTTTAGGTAACGTCAATTTAGGAACTAGACACGCATTCAACCTATTTTAGACATCTAGTTTAGAGCAGGGTAAGTCAGCCACCAAAGTTGTCTATTTCTCTCCTGCTGATTATTTAGGATTTTGAGATGATTTGCTCAAAGGCAGATGTCTGGTTTGTTATGAATTTGGTTCTTCTCCCCACCTCTGGAGGAATGCAGAAAGGTGAAGGTTGGTGACAACACCCTTCCTCCCTCTGTCCCCCACAAATATCTGCCACAAGAGTGAGTAAGACAGCAACCTGAAATTTGAATTACTGCCATACAATTCCCACTGTAGTTTAATTACAGCTTTGCATCCTCTTGTTTTTCTGCAAGTTGCAACAATGTTTGGTTTGTTGTGATTTTTTTTACTTTTCAACATGTTACTCTGTAGTTTATTAGAAATTTTCAATTTGACCTGTGAGGTGTTAGTGATGTATCTTGATATTTGTGCCTCATTTTCTGCATTTGTTGACCTATAAGTCCACTTATCTCAAGCCTGACTTTTTTTTTTTTTAAAACATTCTGATTTCTATAGGGCATACATAATTCTATCAGTGAAACAAATTTATTTTTTTCCACATGTAATCAACAAAACTAGAAATGTATTTAGAAAGCCTTGTAAGTCTTGATTATGAAGAAGATGGAAAGCACTGTTTTATACATTTTTTTCTTTATGTATTTATTTGAAGTCTGATTGTTACCATTCAGTGGAACAATGAGCAACGTCAAGTCAATTACTTGACCTAAAATCCTTTCTTTCCTCTGTCACTTATAAATGGGTTCATAATATGGAACAGAATAATTTATTTAAGTAATAACTTTGTGGGGAAAGGAAGGAATGTGTAGAGGGTATTATGGATTATTTTTTTTCCTCTAGTTGTTAAATGATTTTTTCTAGAATGACTATTACTTTTCATCAAGTGATGTCTTTGCAAATGAACACTGAAAGTGGAGAAGAAACTAGCAATGAGAATATGAGCACACATTGTTTCTTTTCCCCCAGAAACTATTTTGAATAAAGTATTGTGCAAAAATATCAATTTATTTTGAAAAAATTTTACGAATTATTAAGTGAATAAAGTAGCTTAGTCCCAAATAAATAAATGTCCAAATAAATAAGCAACTCTACTTACTGTCCCTGCCCTCCCTCAAAAAAAAGTGTATGGTAGTCTGAATACAGACAGGTATGTGAATTACAGAGCTGAATAATAAAAGGAAATTAAACACAAAGATACACCAAAACAAGGAAATTGCATGTTCAGTAAAACAAATGCCACTGAAATAACTTTTGATATGTTGTTCTGTATTTGTAGATGTTAATCATTGAATATTTACTTTGAGAAGTATTTTGAAAATTAATGATAACTTTGGGGTTGACATTGTAAACAGTGTTTAATTTTCTGTTGCAAAACTAGAATAAAACCAAATACTACTTCCCATTACAAACAGATGTTCATCTTAGCAAAATCTAGTTAACTGATGAGAATAATATTTCAAGGTCATGCAATTATCAAAAGGGTAGTTAATTAATTCTTGAACCTTTTTGTGTCATTACTTAATAACTCTACCATAAAAGTCCTCGTAACAAGCTATGCTATAGGACAAATACCATACTTTCAATGTATCATTCTTAGAATCTTTGAAACGAAAATTTCAAAATTTCTCATGTTCCTGACATTCAAATGTCCTCAAACATGTCATGATGTCCTCAAACACGTAGGTACTGGGACCAGTGCTATTTAACATCTTTGTCGGAGACATGGACAGTGGGATAGAGTGCACCCTCAGCAAGTTTGCCGACGACACCAAGCTCGGTGGCGCTGTCGACATGCTGGAGGGAATGGATGCCATCCAGAGGGACCTGGACAGGCTTGAGAGGTGGGCTTGTGCAAATTGCATGAAGTTCAACCAGGCCAAGTGCAGGGTCCTGCACCTGGGATGTGGCAATCCCAGGCACAAATACAGGTTGGGCGGAGAATGGCTGGAGAGCAGCCCTGAGGAGAAGGACTTGGGGGTGTTGGTGGATGAGAAGCTCAACATGAGCCGGCAGTGCACACTGGCAGCCCAGCAAGCTAACCGCATCCTGGGCTGCATCAAGAGAAGTGTGGCCAGCAGGTGGTGGGAGGTGATTCTACCCCTCTACTCTGCGCTCGTGAGACCCCACCTGGAGTACTGTGTGCAGCTTTGGAGTCCTCAACACAGGAAGGACATGGACCTGTTGGAACGGGTCCAGTGGAGGGCCACAAAGATGATCAGAGGGATGGAGCACCTCCCCTATGAAGACTGGCTGGGAGAGCTGGGGTTGTTCAGCCTGGAGAAGAGAAGGCTCTGGGGAGACCTATTAATGGCCTTCCAATATCTGAAGGGAGCCTACAGGAGAGCCGGAGAGGGACTCTTTGTCAGGAGATGTAGTGACAGGACAAGGGGTAATGGTTTTAAATTGGAAGAGGGGAGATTTAGATTAGATACTAGAAAGAAATTGTTTCCTGTGAGGTGGTGAGACACTGGAACAGGTTGCCCAGGGAAGCTGTAGATGCCCCATCCCTGGAGGTGTTCAAGGCCAGGCTGGATGGGGCTTTGAGCAACCTGTTCTAGTGGGAGGTGTCCCTGCCCATGACAGGGGGGTTGGAACTGGATGACCTGTAAGGTCCCTTCCAACTCTAACCATTCTATGATTCTATGATGCATGTCCTGCTCATGGAAAGGCCACAAAAATGATTAAGGGACAGGAGCATGTCTCACCTGAGGAAAGGCTGAGAGAGCTGGAGCTGTTCAGCCTGAAGAAGAGAAGGGTCTGATGGATCTTATCTAAATATATGAAGATATTTAGCTGCAAAGAAGACAGAGCCAGGCTCCTATCAGTGGTGCCTGGTGACAGGACAAGGAGAAACAGGCACAAACTGAAAAAACAGATTTTCCCTCTGAACATCAGCAAATACATTTTTGTTGAGACTGACTGAGCACTGGCACACACTGCCCGGAGAGGCTGTGGAGTCTTCATCCTTGGAGATATTCAAAAGCTATCTGGACATGGTTTTGGGCAACTGACTTGAGGTGGCCCTGACAGCAGGGGTGGTTGGACCAGGTAACCTTCAGAGGTCACTTCCAACCTCAACCATTCTATGATTCTCTGAAGAGCTCTTGCTCTCTGCTGGAAAAAAGTTCAATTAAAATGATATTAATAGCTCTAATAGAGGGAAATTATGAACACAACCTCATAACAGGTCCCTCTTTCCTCAGTTTATCACTATTCCTGTCAAATATCATCATGCTTCAGGACAAAAAACCTGTTGATATTTTGGATGTAACAAACTAATTTTTATTTGTAGATAGACTCTTTTTATTAGATAACAGGTAGAGTTACAAAGAAAGACAAGCCTTTGTGTAAGGAAATCTTTATTTTGGATTCAAAGAGAAGCTTTGTATTTCAAAGCTAAATACACAGGAGAATCGTGTCTTAGAGTTGAATTAAATACAGGTCATCCCTGAGATAAAAATGGGAGCAGAAAACAATATTAAATGAGGAAAAGGAAAAAGGAAGAATGGAGCAGTAATTTCTGAGAGAAGAAATAAGCCAGTATATAACATGAAAATATGACTTTAATGTGCCATAAAATCATTATCATACTGAAATAATTTAGTCTTTAGTATTTTTCTCAAGAAGTTGTCATCTAGGAAGCTTCTAGAGTGCCTAGACGACAACTTCTCGAGACAAGAAATCACCAGCCCTACTCGAGGAGATGCATTGTTGGACCTTTTGGTCACAAATGCAAGTGAGGCCATCAGGGATATCAAAGTTGAAGGCAGTCTGGGCTGCAGTGATCATGCTCTAGTGCAGTTCACTCTCTTAAGAAGTTTGAAGCCCAAGAGGAACACCGTCAGGACGCTAAATTTTAAGAAAGCGAACTTCCAACTCTTCAAGGAGTTAGTAAATAGGACCCCATGGGAAACTGCCCTTAGGGACAAGGGAGCAGAACAAAGCTGGCAGATCTTTAAGGATGCTCTCCATAGAGCACAAAAGATCTCAATCCCAACATGTAGGAAATTGGGTAAGGAAGGCAAGAAACCACCATGGTTGAGCCGGGACCTGCTGGTCAAACTAAGGGGTAAGATGGGGCTATACAGGAAATGGAAGAAGGGACAGGCAACCTGGGAAGAGTATAGGGATGTTGCCCGGCTGTGTAGGGATGAGGTCAGGGAGGCCAAGGCACAGCTAGAATTGGACTTGGTAAGGGACATAAAGAAAAACAAGAAAGGCTTCTACAGGTACATTAATCAGAAAAGGAAGGTTAAAGAAAATGTACCCCCCCTAATGAGCAGCAGTGGGGAACTTGTATCAATGGAGGAGGAGAAGGCAGAAGTTCTCAATAATTTTTTTGCCTCACTCTTCACTGGCAACCCCTCTCCTCCTAGCTCTTGTGTTGATGGCCCGCAAGTTGTGGATCCAGGTGACAAAGTCCATCCCACTATAACTGAAGGCATGGTACGTGATCACCTAAGGAATCTAAAGATATACAAGTCCATGGGACCTGATGAAATCCATCCCAGAGTCCTGAAGGAACTGGCTGATGAAGTTGCAAAGCCACTTTCCATGATATTCGAAAAGTCATGGCAGTCAGGTGAAGTCCCTGCAGACTGGAAGAAAGGAAACATCACACCCATTTTTAAAAAGGGTAGAAAGGAGGACCCTGGGAGCTACCGACCTGTCAGCCTCACCTCTGTGCCTGCGAAGATCATGGAGCAGATCCTTCTGGACGCCATGCTTGGGCACATGGAGGACAGGGGGATGATTCAGGACAGCCAACATGGCTTTACTAGGGGCAAGTCCTGCCTGATTAACCTAGTGGCCTTCTATGATGAAGTGACTAGGTCAGTAGACAAGGGGCGACCTATGGATGTGATCTATCTGGACTTCTGTAAGGCCTTTGACATGGTTCCTCACAACATCCTGCTTGCCAAATTGGAGGGATACGGATTTGATGGGTGGACGGTTCGGTGGATAAGGAATTGGCTGAATGGTCGCACCCAGAGGGTGGTACTCAATGGCTTTAAGTCCAGATGGAGAGCAGTGACAAGTAGTGTCCCTCAAGGGTCTGTGCTGGGACCAGTACTGTTTAACATTTTTATCAAAGACATAGACAGAGGGATTGAGAGCACCATCAGCAAGTTTGCAGATGACACCAAGCTGTGTGGTGTTGTCGATACACCGGAGGGACGGGATGTCATTCAGAGGGACCTGGACAGGCTGGAGAGGTGGGCCCAGTTGAACCTCATGAGGTTCAACAAAAGCAAGTGCAGGATTCTGCACCTGGGAAGAAACAATCCTCAGTATAAATACAGACTGGGGGATGAGGTATTAGAAAGCAGCCCTGAGGAAAGGGACTTGGGGGTGCTGATGGACGAGAAGCTGGACATGAGCAGGCAATGTGCTCTCGCAGCCCAGAAGGCCAATCACATCCTGGGCTGCATCAAAAGAAGTGTCGCCAGCAGATCCAGAGAGGTGATTCTGCCACTTTACTCTGCTCTGGTGAGACCTCACCTGGAGTATTGTGTGCAGGTCTGGAGCCCTCAATATAGAAAGGACATGGACCTGATGGAGTGGGTCCAGAGGAGGGCCACCAAAATGATCAGGGGGCTGGAGCACCTCTCCTATGAGGACAGACTGAGGGAGCTGGGGTTGTTCAGCTTGGAGAAAAGGAGGCTCCGGGGAGACCTCATAGCGGCCTTCCAGTACCTGAGGGGGGCCTACAGGAAGGCTGGGGAGGGTCTGTTTACAAAGGCCTGCAGTGACAGGACGAGGGGCAATGGTTTTAAGTTGGAGAAGGGGAGATTTAGATTGGATATTAGGAAAAAGTTCTTTACCATGAGGGTGGTGGAACACTGGAACAGGTTGCCCAGGGAGGTGGTTGAGGCCCCTTCCCTTGAGATATTCAAGGTGAAGCTCGACGAGGCCCTGGGCAACCTCGTCTAGTTGGGGGTGTCCCTGCTGACTGCGGGGAGGTCGGACTAGACGACCTTTGGAGGTCCCTTCCGGCCTGGACCAATCTATGAATCTATGAATCTATGAATTTCACAGAGTAAGGAATTCTTCTTCTTCGGTTTGTTTCACTGTTAGTTTTTTGGTGTGTCTCTTTTCTAACTTTTTTACCATAATCTCCGATGTTCACAAGTGCTTGAGAAGTGCCATTGTCAGAGTACAAGATATTGTAACTGTAAAAGAGTGTTTCTGTATCATGAAAATAAGTTTCTTCTAAATCTTTTTAGCGAGGTTCTTTTGTATCTCTTGTAAAGCCAAATAGAATGCAAATATTGGAATTAACATCGGTACCGTTTATGTTGTTGCTTAGCAAGTAGAGCTAGGTAAAGTAGATTCTTTTATATACTGAAATTACTGGTTAGTTATTCATCAGAATTTTGGCTCCACTGGTAACTACCAGAAAATAAGGTGTATACTCTTTATTCTCATTAAGCTGTTGGACTTGCCATCAAAGTCTATACCTTTCATATTCTTTTAATTCCAGCTGTCATACTGAACCACATCCAGACTATGTCTTTGATGCAATGTTTTTCATTTTTTTCTTCCTCCAAAAAGAACTCTAGTATTTTAGCTTTTTCTTTAATCTGATAATAGGACTTTTATCTGAGTCATTGTGATTTTAGGCTTCCTCCTGTTTTTTACCTGATGCACCCTTTATCCTAGAAAATGTTGCTTTTAAGATTTTGAATCTTGAAATTCTTACTGCAGGTCTTTTCTTTTTCTTTTGTCTTTCCTCCTGTCCCAACCACATATTAAGTCATGAATAAATCTTTAATAGTATATCATTGTGACTTTAGTACTTAGAAGAAGAATCACCTCGCGGGAGGTGATTCTACCCCTCTACTCTGCGCTCGTGAGACCCCACCTGGAATACTGTGTCCAGCTTTGGAGTCCTCAACACAGGAAGGACATGGACCTGTTGGAACGGGTCCAGTGGAGGGCCACTAAAATGATCAAAAGGATGGAGCACCTCTCCTATGAAGACAGGCTGGGAGAGCTGGGGTTGTTCAGCCTGGAGAAGAGAAGGCTCTGGGGAGACCTATTAACGGCCTTCCAGTACCTGAAGGGGGCTACAGGTGAGATGGGGAGGGACTCTTTGTCAGGGAGTGTAGCGATAGGACAAAGAGTAATGGTTTTAAATTGGAAGAGGGGAGATTTAGATTAGATACTAGAAAGAAATTGTTTCCTGTGAGGGTGGTGAGACACTGGAACAGGTTGCCCAGGGAAGCTGTAGATGCCCCATCCCTGGAAGTGTTCAAGACCAGGCTGGATGGGGCTTTGAGCAACCTGTTCTAGTGGGAGGTGTCCCTGCCCATGACAGGGGGGTTGGAACTGGATGACCTGTAAGGTCCCTTCCAACTCTAACCGTTCTATGATTCTATGATTCTGTGATTCTAAGAATACATTTCCCTCGTACAGGCAAGCCTGTGTAGGCAGAGAGAAAGGCTGCTTTGCACCTCAGCTGTGCCCGTCTGAGGAAGAGGCAGAACTACCCAAAGATGTTTGGCTTAAGGAACATAAGCACTGCTATGAAAGTTGTATACCTCTTTCTAGTCACAGCAAGCGAGATGGTTACCTCCGAAAGTTGCAATCCTTAGCTTTCAGGTTGTCTCATTAACTCAGTGGTCCCCTAATTACCTCATCCTTCTGCATACAGTACATTTATTCATGTGTCACTCATTTCCAACTGTCAGTAGAAACTGCTGCTTCTGCTTCTGAATCTTCCTGGGTAAGTTTGCATTTGCTTTGCATCTCCTCTGGGACACAGACTACATTTGGAAACATATCCTTCAGGGCCTTTCTTGAAGATCCAGATTTATTGCAAGGTTCCTGTAATCTGCCGTGCAATGTTAGAATGCGTTGCTGACACTTAGACTGCCTGTTATACTTTTAAAACACTCAAAACCATTCAAAATCCACTTTCAATCCTAGAGATTGTATATATAATAAGTTTTCATATCCTCAGGTTATTATTCCTTCACTCCTTCTCTGTCATGCATGCTTTCCGTACTGTTTCAGTATACTATGTCATCATTGTCTTGACCGAATCCTTGGGATATTCCCCCATGTGTATTTCCCATCAAGTGCCAAAGTTGAGATTAGTGCCTACTACTCAAAAAATTGTCTTTTTCCACCATTATCATGTTTCAGTGAGAAAGAGCAGGACAGGGTTGACCCCTGGTATGTTTGTATAACAGAAGATGAAAGAACTGTGGTTTAGATAGATTTGATTTAAATGTAAAGCTTGTTTTTGAAAAGAAATTTGTGACCAAGTCTTGTTTTACTGGTGGTAGGACATGCAGGTGCATTTTGGATGATCTCATATTCAAAAGAGTTTTGTCACCTTAAAAACTGGGGAAAGCTTATTTCAGGAAGGAAAACATCGTTTATTTATTTGTTTCATGGTCTTCTTTGTTAGCGTGCTACCTAATTAGGCTTCAATTTTCAGTACCATAATTTCTTTCTTTCTACTTAATCGTATGTTTTTATCAGGACTTCACAGAAATTTCGGATCATGCTGTTTCATCCTTTCATGTACAATCCTCAGAAGAGGAAGTTACTTCATTGCAGCACACTAAAATGAGTCTCATTAACCTGTTTTATGTAATGGTTGGTATTCAGAAGCAGTATCAGGTTTAAATTTTGAAACCCTGCCAAAATATTCAAGCTTGCATGTATAAAGTTGGGATTCTCAAATTGCAGCTGAAATTTCCAGATCAAAGCAACCTCATTTATAGTGAGCTCAGAATCTTTAGATATCAAGGTAGTTAAATTCTTATCTTGCCTTTATAGTAAGTAGGTAGTTTGTATGTTCGGATACAGTCCGAACAGTAATTGTTTTGAATTATTTATGAGGAAACTTCTTGACTATTCTTAATTCTTAAAATGTCAAAAAAGTGCTACAGTGCTATATTTTACATAAAAGATTCAACTGACCATTGATAAATTTCAGTTGAAGTTCTGATGTCGGTAAACAGTATTAGGCACGGGAGGAAGGTTTACTGACTTACACACTGCATCACATTCTTATGCACTGTATTTCTCTTGTTCACAGCTGTCTGAATCCTGCTAATATCATACATAGTTTGATAATAGGTGACTTTGATGGTTGGATTACAGATGGCAGCTTCCCAAAATTATAATTTTTAAACCCAGAAACCAACTTCTGAAAAATGTTTTCTGCTCTCTCACAAGTCCTTATCACAGGGGATTTTAGCCAGACTGTCCTTTTTGCCTACACTGTTCTGGTCCTTTTCACTTACATGTGTTTTCCTTAGGCAAAATGTACCTTTAATATAGAATTCAGAACCAACTGGGTACAGTAAAAATTGGAGCTGATTTATTTGTTTACCTTTCTGAAAGCAAAATGATGAACTACTGGGACATGCACATTGCTCCTGCATCATCCCAAATGCTGCTGCTAAGCTAGTTCAGGTCTCAAAGCGGGGAGAGGAGCACTGTGTCTGCGGGAGCATCTGTCTGAGGACGGAAAGTGAATTTGGACAACAGATGTCAAAGTTGTCAGGAGATGGTGAAGAGACAATAAAACAGACTGAAATAGTTTTAATGTCACTGGGAAGGCTGTGTCATTTTCCTCTGTTTTTATCTCTGGCAGTGGGTAGTAGGCAGTGGGCATCGATGCTTCATTTCTACTAAAAAGATGAAAAGTAAGCCATTATTTAAAAGAATTATTAGAGAACAAGGTTTCAGATAACATTTGGTGGAAAAAGTGATTGTAATGTAAATGTTTCATTTTAGGAAGCAAGAGATTTTAAGAAACCTGTATGGTGTTACTCTAGAAAGCAAATGTCCTCTTTATTCTAGAAAGCAGTGAACATTAAACAGAAGTTCCTAGTAATGCTTTAGTTTGGAAATGAGCTGCATTGTCAAAAGCTTGTGGCAGGTTTTCTCCTCCAACTAATTCCTGCTCTAGCTGACTATCATCATTGCTGCAAACACTATCTTTATAGTGTATAGAGATAGTGTTAGATGTTGGTGTTATAAAGATGCTATATCTCTATAACATGTATACTCTGTCATTGTCTTCCTTGATGAAGTATAAAACCCCCTTACCATCTATTTTACTGGGCTATCAAAATATGATGCTTAGCCAAGATTAGTGTACCTTTTAGAAAAATTATATAGAAATGTTGTTTTGTTTTCTGAGTTTGTTTTTTATCCTCTGAAACTACTTGAAATGTAAAATGAATAATAACAATTTTGTGTAAAAATATTATAAACAAAACAGATAATAGTTCACATTTACATTTCCCCATGCAGTTCTGATAAAAATGAAATAAGGTTTTTTGCACAGCTCATTAATACCTATCCCTGACCAATGTTTATATTTTTGTATGAATAAGTACATCAAAAATATGATGTAGATGTGTACTGCAAGTGATTATGGAGAGAAAACAATATTGGGATTGTTTAGTTCACCAGCCTAAAAATCAGTGATGTCATTAACAACCTCAGGATAAACAAGCTTTTAACAAGTGTATTTTGGTTGTTTTGCTAGAAAGTGACTTCATTTGCAATTCTAACAGTACAGAACATCAACAGCAGACTGCGAATATATTTCTATCCTGCTGTAGCAATAGCTTTAAGCCAAATACTGCTTAAAAGTAAATGTTTCACGGTAAATGTTATTTTCCTAGTATCATCTGGAGTAAAAAAGATCCTTCACATATAATGTTTTTTCTTTACCTTGTGAGACAATTTTGATCACTCTACATTTCAGATTTCCCTTTTTTTTGAACAACTTATAGTGAGAAAAGTATTCTGTAAAGACCTTTTTCTTGTACCACTTCTGTGACTACAGGTTTTAAAAACTGATTCATTGTTCTTCTCCTACTAGCCACCAAAATTCTGCATGTATATTGTAATTTGCAATTTGCCAGTGCTGGTGATGACACTAAGAAGGCAGAAGAATGGTTGACACCTCTAGAGCACAATAGGGATGAAACCAGGTGAGGATATTACATTTAGTGGATTTAGCATCGTTGGAGATGTTACAAAGCCATCTGGACATGGTCCTGGGCTGTAGGTGGCTCTGCTTGAGCAGGAGCATTGGACCAGATGACCTCCAGAGGTCCCTTCCAGCCTCAACTATTCTGTGATATCAAATTCCTCTGAGTGCCAAACTATATTCTAAAAAACAAAGAGTGATCATTATTATCACTATAGCTATTGCCTCAAAAACTTCAGTTTTTCCTCGTGTGTGATTTTCTGATTACTATTAATTTAATTGGTAAGAGTATATATAGCACTTAACTTGATTGCAGGCTCAACTCTGTAGGTGCTGTCCTAGCATTAGAAGCCCTGTTCTGAAAAGCTGGCAGTGAAAGACAGGTGACAGAGTGAAGACAGATACAGTCAGATATTGCAGAATTGCATATATATGTATATACATAACAATTATAAAAGCTACTTGCTTCTAAAGAAAATATTTTCTTTTTCTTTCAAATACAGTATTTTAAGAAAAAACATTTCTTTCCTAAAACTAGAACATCAATAAAATAAAAAGAGAAGTGAGATTACTACTTTTCCAGTGATCAGAGCAGGAAATTGGAAAATAGATGCTGGGTAGTTTAGGGCTTGTGCGTCAAGGGTCTTAGGATAGGATACTATCCTCGGTGAGACACTAAATATTTTCATTATTTTCCAGCATAATAAAATTCATGTAGCTACCATGTAATAATTATGATTTTTCTCCCCCCACTGAACAGAATGTAGCAGTATTCATAAAAGAAATCCACAGGGAGACAGTTTAGCAGCTATCAGCAGTTCCTTGATCAAAAATATCTGCTTCTCATTATGCAGAGATAAATTAAGAAAGCAAGCGGAGCCACCAGAAACAATTTGAAGCCAACGTTAGCCAAAAGCAATCTTAGGTTTCTTCTGAATTTTATCCAGCTGTGCATAGTTTCAAGGCAGAGAAAAAGAGCAAAATTATAATATGGCACTCACAAACAAACTCACGACACTGCTCTTATTTACAACACAGAAGAGAGAAATACTCACTTAAAATCTAACTAGCAAGCTTCTGGGCTACCCAGTGTGGAGTTAGAATAGAATATTTCAGCTGGAAGGGACCTACAACCATCATCTAGTCCAACCGTCTGACCAATTCAGGGCTGACCAAAAGTTAAAGCATGTTATTAAGGGCATTGTCCAAATGCCTCTTAAACACTGACAGACTTGAGGCGTTGACCACCTCCCTGGGAAGCCTGTTCCAGTGTTTGACCAGTCTCTCGGTAACAAAATGCTTCCTAATCTCCAGTCTAAACCTTCCCCTGGTGCAGCTTTGAACCATTCCCATGTGTCCTATCACTGGGTCCCAGGGAGAAGAGCTCAGCTCCTCAGAAAGCTGTAGAGAGCAATGAGGTCACCTCTCAGCTTCCTCTCCAAATTAGAAAAGCCCAAAGTCCATAGCTTCTCCTCTTGGGCCATGGCTTCCAGCCCTTTCACCAGCTTTGTTGTCCTCATCTGGACACATTCAAGGACCTTCACACCCTTCTTAAATTGTGGGGCCCAGAACTGCACACAGTGCTCAAGATGAGGCTGCACCAATGTAAATACAGTGGGATAATCACCTCTTTTGACCAGTTAGTTATAATGACCTTGATGCACCCTGGGATGTGGGTTGCCCTCTTGGCTGCGAGGGCTCACTGCTGACTCCTGATGAGCCAGCTGTTGACCAGCACCGCCAGATCCCTTTCTGCAGGGCTGCTCTCCAGCCACTCCTCTCCCAAATTATGCTTGTGCCTGGCGTTACTCTATTCTAGGTGTGGAATCCAGCATTTGCAAGTTGAAAATACTATTTTAGAGGGGTAAGTTTTGCCATTATCCATAGGAAATCACGGATTCAAACAAATACAAGATAAAACAAACTGTCTTCTCCACACTGTGAATCATGTGTTCCTAGGTTCAGGCTGAGGGACAAAGACTGGCCAACACAAATGCATGAGCCACTGATGGGTGTTACCTGCCAGGATGGTGCCTCAGCAACCTGTTCCGCTGCCCTTACCACAGCACTGTGTTTATGGAGCATGCTCCATGACCAATACTCTTTTCAGGATTGATGCCTTGTTTCCAGGTTTCCAGAGACTGCTTTTCTTTTAACCCATATATCCAGATTTCCAGAGGAGAAAGAGAAAACAAAATGTTGACTTTTTTTCATCAACTTGACAAAGTTATCATTGGTCAGAGAGCAAAACCTTACTGAAACAAATACCTTCAGAAAGCTTTGTGCAAATTTTATTTTATTTTCTCTCTGCTGCTTTTCTCCACTGCTTTCTTCTTTCCTCGTCACATCTGAGCTATCAAGTCTTCTCTTCCCTCTTATATTTCAAAGTGCTTTATACCTTTCTAATGTAGCCCTGCTGAAAGCATACAAAAGACCAAAGGAGGAGGAGTAAAGAAAACCAACTACTGTTTGTCCTTTGCACTACTCATATTTTTTTTTTTTCTCAATTCCTGGATTCATCTATTTCTATTATCAGGTTTTGGAAGCCAATATTGTCTTTTGCAGATTGCCCACTGCACTGTGGTCTGGTTTATTTTGCTAGTCATTGTTGCTAGTAAAAACAAAATGCATAATATTAGTTGTGGGTGAGTGCTCTTCTGATGGGGAAAAAATTGCCCTGGATTGTTATAGAAATGCAAAACAAAGTTGTTGTATAATTTACAATTTCTGAAAGAAGGTCAAATATCTGTCTCATTCACATAGAATAATTTTCACATCTCTGTAAGCTTTACTACGCTTAGTTCTGTAAAGTCACTTTTCCAATAGTGATTATTCCTGCCTTTATGCCTAAGTGTTAGTATCCCCCCTGTGCTACCCATTTTCTGTCCATGTTAAAAACAGTGCTGATTTTAAACAGGGGAATTCTTACTGAGTAAGAGAAGGCAATGCTGTTTTCTCCTTTGGTTCCTGTAAGGCAACCTATTAGCTGCTGACAGTCTTTATGGAATCAGCATGTGGCTGAAATCCAGAAATGAATTATAATGTAAGATCAGAGTTAAGGTCTCAGAGAAAAAACAATGTTAGTGCATTGACAGCTGTGATCAAAGCTGTTTCTAGTTCTCTCAGAGGCAGAAATCCCTAGGTAGCAATCAAAGGTTTCATGGGCAGGAATTACAGACAGAATTCATAATAGGCTCCAGCCAAAGTAATAAAAGTGAAAAGCTATTACAAGCAGAATATTCTCTTGGTTAAGAAAGGCTCTGCAGGCTAATTTAAAACATCTCCTCCCCCAAAAAATCTAGCCTTACCCCTAAAGTCTGGAAAAATATAATAGTATAAATAAAACTTAAGTAAACAAAGCATATTCAATATTTTACAGGCAGGATATTGGACTGGGAATACATATGGTCATTACAGGAGATTGTAATTGGTAAGGGGATCAAACACACTAATTCTTATTTGCTTAATGGCAAAAAAAAAATTAATACGGGGCAGTGTTGGTTTAGACAGGGGTAATACTCTAGGTCAGACAAAAAAGGTTGAATAAACTTTCTAGCAAAAATAGATAATTCTTTCTGCTTTGTAGTAGAAACATGATTCTTGGGGCCTAAAATTTGTAGCAATGTCTGCCGAATCACTGCAGTTTAGAATGACCCAATCTGACAGTTGTGATTACATCGCCAGGCTGGATAGGGCTTTTGCCAGGCTGGATGGGGCTTTGAGCAACCTGCGCTAGTGGAGGTGTCCCTGCCCGTGGCAGGGGGGTTGGAACTAGATGATCTTTAAGGTCCCTTCCAACTCTAACCATTCTATGATTCTATGATTTATGTATAAGAATAACTCCCTGATATGCTGCAAAGTAATGCTAAGACTGAGAATTCTTTTATTTATGTTTAAATTTTGGTATATTTACATGGTAAATATGGTAAATTTTACTTGGCTTGTCACAGAGTATTCACTCCTGTGGAGGAGAACACGCAGCTCCTACTGGGATCTGTCTAGGGGTATGATGACAATGCTTTGCAGGTCAAAACACTGGGATCCCTGAGGGAGAGTGTTCTTGGACAGTTGTAAAATACTTGACATGATGGCAGGTATCTTTGATCTGCTCTGACTGGGCTGGGAGAGATCCAGGAGCTGGATTAAGTTGATGGATGATATTCTTCCCATTTCTGTCTCTCGTCACAGTGATGCTCCTTCTCCAAGGTAAAGAGCTGGGGCTGAGCAGAAATGCTGCATGGACAGGCTTGTTGCACATGAAGCTGCATGGGGGTAGGAAAGGAAGAAAGAACTGGTGCTATTTTAAATGCTGCATGGCCACCCTACTCTGTTGAAATCGTAAATCAGTAAGTCCAGCAGACTGTCCTGCATGTACTTTTTAGGACATGTAAGAAAAGCTGGATGCCAGCAGCAGATTGGGAGGGTTTTTGGATTTCTCCCCGGGAAGTTAAATGCTCTGTTTTTGATGGGTTTTTGAATGGATAAGAACTGGGAGCAGGCAAGGGAGGGTTTCTGCCCCGGGCCTGGCTGGGGTGCAGGTCATTCGTTTCATGGCAGCCAGCAAGGTGCTGTCTTTAGTGTCGCCAGCATGGCCACATCCAGCTATTGCTAAGCAGTGCTTGCACAGCACCAAGGTCCTCCCTGCTTTTTCCTCTGCCGGCCCATCCCTGGCTGGGGGCAGACAGGAGGTTGGGAGGGGACACAGCCTGGACAGAGGCCCTGAGCTGACTGGAAGGGCACCTTGGTCTGTACCATGCAGCCTCATGCTCAGCAGTAGTCTGCCAGCCCTGTATTCACTGTTGGGTCTACTCCCAGTCTATCTTTGCTTCCCACGGTGTTGGTGGGAAACCTTTTTTTGTAGACATCCAGTACCCTCAACTTAATAAGAACAAGAAGTAAATTGAAGTTACTTTTCAATGAATGCAGGTTCTGTGTCACCTTATTCTCAGTTCTTCAATCAGTCTGATATTTTTGAAGATACATCACTTATCTGTTCCTTTCCACTGAATGGTCCACAGTCTTGTTTTTACTTTTGATTTCTAAGAAAAAAACCATTTAGTTTACATTCACAACAAGGCAACAAGAACACCAATAACCATTGTTCCTGTTCCTGAAACATACAGAATAGTTCTCTTTCCCGCTTTTACTTAAAAGTATGTCATCCTACCTTTCATAAACAGGTTTATTGTTTGACTGAATTCATGGTAGGACAAGAAGTACATGGACATACCCAACTTGTTGACCTCATAGATGTGATGTTAAATTGCTTCTGTTAGTAGCAACAGTGATAGGCCATATGGACAATATACTTAAATGGGATGCTTGCTTATTGGCAATTGTCTAATCTGCTCCTGGGGAGTTTCTGTGATCATTGCAATATTTTGTTAAAATAATTGGGCCAAACTTGCAGAGATCTGGATTCAGGTAACACTATTTGTCCTCAGAAAGACCCGCTGTGATCCTTCAGCAGGACATCAGCATCCTGGACTTTCAAATGCTAATCTGTGCATAAAAAGGACTTTGCAGATTGCCTTTCTTTGTAAGACCATTTTTGTAAAGTATGCAAGTCCTCATGGGCCCTGCTGCACTCTGCATCTTTCACATGTCTCCTTCAGCTGGTTGGATCATTTGTCCTCTTTGACTGGAAGGTTGTGGGTAATGCTAATTATCCAGCCTGTTTGCTACCACAGATGTCCTTCATATTGTCCTTTGGAGTCACTACACATGAACGCTGTGCTTTGCCCATGGTGACAAATGCTCAGCCCTTGCCATCGTCTGTGTTCAACCACAAAGATTTTCCAACATGCACAATGTTATTGTTGGGGTGGCTCATGCATCCATGCCACTCTGCTGCCTGCTGGCAGGAGCCCGCTGTATGTTTTGAAAAGCAGCAAAGGCTGCTTTATTTGCTCCTATCGCCAAACTTGATCCTGTCATGGAATGATGAGGTGTGGTACTGACCATCTGAGGCCCATAGATCTATGTCAGTCCCACTGCTTGTTGTCTACCTGTGAAGTCCAGTGTGACTGAGGATTAGCTTGCCTGTGATGGCTCTGCTTTTAAGGATATGTAGTGGCAGTTAAAAATTGTTTTGATTCTGCTCTTTGGCACCTCTGGGGAGTCTTGGGGGTGGATCCCATGGCACAGGCAAGCATGGGCAAAAGCATGTGGTGGCATGGATGTGAGGTGGGGAGGTGGGCAATGGGGAGCACCTTTGCTGGCTCACCTTCCCATAGATCAGTCTGTACTCAAGATTACACATATATTTGTTTCAGGAAAAGGAACTTGCCCCTCCCTCAATCCTCACTGGATTTCTGAGTTCATGTGGACTCAGTATATCTAGTAGGAGAGTGTGAAGCTGAAGAGAAGTGGTGGGGAAGCACTGAACAAGATGAACAGGGAGCCATTTCCTCAGGTGTTTAGAAGGAGCACTTTCCCTTGTGGTACTTTCCTCTCAGTCCCATCTGGAAAAGAGCAGCTGAGAGCTCTGGAGTGAGGTGCAATTGTGCTGTCTGCCCAGTTTTCCCTTGGGAATCACGGGGCATCCATCTTGCTTTCAGGTTTTTGTTGTAGTCAGTGCTGATACTGAAATAGCCCTTCTCCTGCAGGTGAGACTGTGTGTGCCTCCTGGGGATCCTCAGTGGACGATAAAACAAGTGGTCCAAAGCAAGCTGGCTGTTCAGCTCATGTTTAACGAGCTTTGGATCCATTGCTATCAGAGCTAATGCATTTATTTGGAAAAACGCACAACACTTGGAAAAAGTTGCTTTGGTGGAGAATGTGATTCCCTTGGGTCATTCAAAGTTAAAATGCTGACCCTTGTGTATATTTGTGTCTGTGTGTGTTGTAGGTGAGTCAGTATTTATAATAACACTGTCATTTAGACGTTGTCAAAACAAACAGCATCTTGTCCTTACAGTAAGAAGGAGAAAAAAAGACCTTTATTTATAAAAACAGACAACAGAAATAATTTTAAAACATCATCCGGATTTTATTTAGAATTTAGATGCTACCTCCAAAGAAATAAGATCTAAAGTAGACACATTCATTCAGATGGACAATCTAGAATGCATCATAATGGGCCTTGATGAAAAACATTACAAAAATAACTGTAAAGTTCATAACTGTTCAGTAAAGTAGTTTTGATGTTGATAGGCCTGAGGAATTTAGCCTTCAATCTCAAGGCCAACTTCATCACTGTGAAATAACATAAGACATAATTAAACATAACTTTTAGGAAAAAGATTTTTTCTTATCTGACATTTTAAAGAAAATATTTATCATACGAGTGAAATTGTTCTATAGAAAAAAGGGTCCTTAAAGCCAAATGGGAACTCTCAGGAAAATAAATCATCATATGAAGAGTTTGGTTAAGCCTCTCCCTAAATAAGTCTGTATTGTAGTCGGAAAGTGGTCTCTGCCGAAAGCTGCTATTCATCTGAACACTAAGCACATTCAACATTTTAAACATTTATTCAGTGGGATTTTATGTTTACCTTATTTTCTTTTCAATCTGGAATCTCAAGTAAACATTAAGTTAGAATTAGCCCATCATCCAGGAAGATCTATTTTTGTGTGCCTATAAAAATGCTGCTTTCGGAAGTGCATAGGTATCCAATGTAAAGACCTCTTCAGGACTCCAAACTGTAAGGAGATAGGCTGTATCTAGCAGTTCTGCAGTGGTGGAGAAAAAAAAAAAGCCACATTCCCTGCATCTCTCTCCTCTCCAGAGTACAGGATAGTTGACCACAATTTAAGTTACACAAATGGGCAGTAAAGTTGGAGCCATTATTTCAACTAATTTCTCCCATTGACCTGGAACAAAATAATCTTTGTACAGGGTATATCTGTGCAGGCATTGTGCTGCACGAAAACATGAACATGAGATAAACTCTTGCCTGTTTAGTCATTTCCTATTAAAAAATGAGAAAATACCCAAAGATATTAAAAAATAATTCGATTTAGTATTGGTGAAGGGAATATGTTCTTTTTAGCTAAGTACTTAAATTTTGTAATCCAACATCAGTATAACTCACTGCATGTTTCCATGGCATTTTTCATCCAAAAATACTCACTTTTTTCATTCTCTAAGCCAACTGGAAGATATGTAGCTGTAGTTAGCAGCACGCTGGTTTAAGTGATTGAAACCTTATTGCATTTTTATGAGGTAGAGAGAAAAAAAAAAGGAAAAAAAAAAAAAAAAAGAAGGAAGAGCCAATGTTCAGAAAATGTCAGCTACCAGCTGCATGAGATTAAGAAGTTGCTTCACCTCTGAAGAATTTATTTCACTACTGCCTATTACAGGGCTTCTCCTTCCCAAGGTCTGGCACCAGCTGCTATCTCAAACAGGACACGGGATTGATGAACTATTGCTGTGATCAGATGAGGTGACTTTGAGGCAGGATCTGATCAGCCTTCTTTGGTTCTTGAGCCTGACTCATCAGGGACGTTGTTTTGTGCAGAGTAAGTAGAACTTCAACTTAGTAGTTTGCTAACCGCAGATTTCCTGGATTCAGATTAAGTGTGCCCCATTTAACTAAGAGTCTTTAGAAACAGTTGCTGACCTTTGTGATCGTTGTTGTCTGTGATTGTTAACAGTTTTAATAAGAGATTAAAACAGTTTATTATTTATTGTCCATAGAAAGAAGTCCAGAAAAATACAATTTACTTTGAAAGTTATAATATGTACTGGAATTATCTGAACCTTCTAAATTTTAATTGAAAAAAAAAAAAAGGTTTCTAAAACCTTTAATCATAAATTCAATTATGTTCATATTAGTTTAGCTTAAGGTTAGAGATGATTACCAGTGATATTTAATTTAATGTCACCGTATTTTTGTGAGCTTTTATGACAGGTTAAGGTGACAAGACTTCTCATTTTTATCAACAGATTTTTAAAGTACTTACTCTTTTGATAGTTTATTAGGACATTAAAATGGTAATTAAAAGTTCTGCTTTGAAAACTTCTTCCTCGAGCAACCCTCTCTATTCCCACTTTTGTTTCAGTTGAAACATGATCCAAAAAGGAACAGCAATTTTTCTGCCATATTAAACTACTATAGGCCAAGATAAGAAAAGTACTGCAGCTAGAAAAGCATAAAAATGACATCCTCCATTTTTAAAAGACTTTTTAAAAAATGAACTAGACTTTCAGTAATTAATAATACAGTACAGCATCACTATGACTATGGCTCTGGGCACTTTTCTGACTTTCTAGTCCATGAACAACCATTAGAACATAGTAAAATTTCTTGTGAGCCAATAATGTTTTCTACAGACTGTCAAAGGTAGGATACAATCCTAATCCATAATTAATATTGTTGGGCTGGTAAAAATTACACAGATGATGATTACTGAAGCTACCAATAAATGATGTTTTTGAAAAGTATATTCTAGTGCAGATGTGGGGAAGGCTTTAAATGGGTTCCCTTTTTAAGAGATTGAAATATTTTTTTCTCTTTTGAAAATTTTATTGAAAACACCATCAAAATTGTTACTAAAACCAGCTACAAAATACATGATTTTTGTAAATGGAACTGTTGGAAACATTTTTGGAAAAAATACCCCAATACATGGCATGAAGAATTTTTAGTGATAGGAACAAACAAACAAATGAACAGAGATGCTTTATGTCTAAAAAGGTTAACTCACTTTCCTTTTCCATTTTCATGTCCAAAAGCTTATATTTTAAAAACATAGAAACCACATATATTTCACTGTAACACTGAAAAATAAACAATAAATGTAATCAGTATTACATTTTGCAGGTAACAAATGTGAATTCACATCAGTGTAACTTCTTGAACAGCTTTTTCTGTTCTTTTGTGTTATAAAATATTTAAATAAGAAAATCCATAACTCAATAGGAAATGTATCTTTTAGACTTGAATACTGAATAATATGCAGAAGCATGATGAATTGCATGCAGAATTGTTGGGAAGATACAACATGCTCTTACCATTTTCTTCCATCCCAGTTACAGATTAGGTTGCCCATATTCAACAGTTCTTCTACTGCAAATTTTATGGTTTATCTGCACAAATGAAACACACCTTATATGCAAAGCCAATAATGTTTTGTTAGTTTAATTAATATCTTGACAGTCTAATAAAAGGTTTGCCATTAATTCAGTTAAAATTACACCAATAATTGTAATTCAAATTATCCACTTTTTAGAATTTGGCTCCATAATGAATCAGTTTTAAGATTAGATTTAAGATTAAGTTAATTATTTTCCTTAAAAAACTCTTTGGTTTTGTTGTAAGGTCACACTAAAAAAACCCCACCAACATGCTTATTTTAAGATATGTTTTAATAGCTACTCTCGTCTTACATTTCCCCCTTTCTCCAGAGAAGTTTGTATTACTTCAGAACTGTAATATATGTATGTAACCCCAGAGAAAACTGTTTATTTCACCTGCACAGCAGAAGGAAATCCTTTGCTCAAGATAATTTGTATACACATCAAGTAAATGATAACCAAGCAGTTCATATGAATATTGTTGATTTTCAAACAGGACTTTGACTATGATAATTCTATGGCTACTGTATTTTACATGTCCATATGCTTGTGAGGACAATTGATGTGTATAGATGGTTGATTTTTTCTGAATTATCTAATTCTAAAGGGAACTGGCCATGAAGACACCTATGGATAAAAAATGCTGCTGAAACATATTTTCTTCAGGGTCTTCAATTTCAACTCTTTCAAAAATAATGCAAATCGCAGGATGTAGTAAAAGCTTTCCATGTCATTGAAATGTCTTGCTGTTATAGGGAAATTGTGAAAAGGTTTCTTTTCTGAGATAACTTTGAAGAGGAAGTAAGGTTTTAAATAGCTTGCCAAAAATAATTTTTTTGTTGTTATGATGTTCCTGTAAAAAACCCATATTTCCAAGGTGCAATCACTAAACGAGAGTATCACCATGAAGTTTGTTTTAATATTAAATTTGTTATCAGCTAGCAATTATGTAGACTTTGTAAGTTCTCTAATTGCTCCTGAATAAAAGTTATGCAACATTTGATGAACACTGTATATTTTTTCTTGTATTTTTTAAATTATGGGATAAAAAAGAAAAACAATGAACAGATTAAAAAAAAAAAAAGTCTAATTCAGGATTAAGACATTAATTGGAGCATTAACTCTGACACCCTAAATTCTTCTTTCACTAATAATCATCAGTATACGAAAATACTATGGAGCTTTTCTAAAGAAAAGTGATGCTATTGAACCTAAGGATATGTCAGTGAACAACCATCATTAGAGGCCAAAATACATGAATCAAGAGGAAGGATTTGGAGAAGACTTAAGAGATCACTGTTGTCTTGTCCTTGAAGCTCAATAGTCAATACGTGTTAGATGACACCCAGAGTTTCTTTGCATATTCCATATCCCAGCAGCAAAGAAGTGTCTTGGGGCAGCCATTCCTATACAGCTTTCCTGTTACCCTATAGATACTCAGAGCAAAGTATTTTGTCCTTTAGCTTTAAATCCTTCCTGATATCTGAATGCAGAGGAGGTATTTTGCCTATGGCTTCCATTACAAAGAAGCCCACACTCTGTTACTTGGGGGACAGTTTCCCTTACATACCTCATGCCTTTATATGTGATTGAGTTGCTTTATTCTCTCTTCTTTGCTTTTAAGGTGCTTACTGAATCAGTCAAGCTAGAGTGATACAAATATTACAGTGTTGATATAGTTGTGAGTTCATAAGTTTCCATGGTTTTAACTGATCAACTAATATTTACTGCACTAGAACAAACACACTCTGAGCCTGTACTTGTGTCACTGTGGAGCAAAATCCCATCCCCTGGGGGCATGTAGTACACACATATTCCTCAAATCAACAGAAGGATTTGATTGGTAACACCTACATTATAAAAATAGCATAAACTTTTCAGTCTCTTTGGAAAGGACCAAACTACTTGCTCTGAAAGAGAGAATAAAGAGACTGTGTTCTTCCTTCAGGTCCAATATTTTTCTCAAGAATATTTGTTACTGATCTACCCCAAATATTAGCTGAAATTTCCCATTTAAGAAACTCTTTTAAAATAGATGGACATTGTAAACAAGGTTGTTTAAAATAACTAATGAAAATGGCTTGTTATGATTAAATATTCATCTTTTACATTCAAGGAAAAGATGAATATGTGTATAATGCAAAATGTGTAAGTCTTGTACTTACTCTTGGGATTTAAATTCTTATCAAGTATGCTTTTAAACATACAGTTTTAATAATGATGTTGCCAGATCTATGGCTGTTACTTTGCAAATATATTTTTGAAACATAACTCAGCTAGGAAGCTTTTATTTTTAATACATATTCACTGAAAAAATATAAATAACTGCAGCCTGTTCCATGTGGCTCACCCAGAGAATTTACGCTGCTGTATCACAGTTATGCCATATTTCCTAACAGGGATGTCATTTCTGAAAAAACAATCAAAAAACTCTTCTCTAATGGTTAGATGCCCCATATCACCCTTCTGCAAACTGGCAGAGCAAGTACAAAACCAGAACTGTTAAAATACCATTGAAACCTTATTGTAGTACAAGCACATTCTAATTTAGCTTCACAGAAAATATTGCTTAGTAGGGATGCTTGTAAGATTTTTTTCAGTAGCTGTCACACTTAACCAACCAACAAAGAAACAAAGCTATTTTGCCTTGAGCAAAACAAACATATACAAAACTCTTAACAAGTAAACAAATCTTCCTCTTGTTTATGATCTGAAACCAAGTGTAATGAGCATAAAATAATACAAGGGGTGATGACATTAACAGCGAGACACAGTTGTATGCTAGATGTATGGATTTTTAGCCACAGCTGTGAGCACATGGTATGATACAGGTGTATCACAATGCCGCCCGCATGTCTTAGTCTTTTTTTTAAAGGAAATTCTGGTACTCTCCAGTTCTAGTTGATACCACTAGGGGCAACAGTGCTCTGGCACAGTAACTTTGACCCTTCTTTAAGGAGGGGAGAGTGACTAGTCCGGGAATCAAGTCTGACACAGCCACGCTGTGAAGGTGGAGCTCTTGTTTATCCTCTTACTGTTAGAACTGAGGACACCTGACCCCTGTCTTAACCATCGAATGTATATTATAAACATCCAAGTAAAATAGGAAAATAAGTGTTGTTCTTCATTGTCTTCACTGAGAGCGCCTAGGAATACTAGGTTACCTACAGTCAATCGGTCTGAACATCCATCCAGCCCTGAGTCCTCTCTCTGGTAGTGACTGGTAAGGGAAGCCGAGGCAGCAGGTTGTCTACAGATGACGTTGCATGTACCATTTCAGAGGACTGTGTCCGGTCACTTCCTGAGTACTGCACTTCAGTGTATTTGTGCTGCCTGTATTGATAACCAAGTTTCTAATCCAAATGCAAAGCCGTCCCCATTAAATGGTACACAGTTGCTCTCTGAATGTATAGTACATTTATTTGATTAAGGTTGATACTATCCATATCTCTCTGATCTCAGAGAAAAAAAGAATTTCGACTTAGTTCTATCAGAGATCACTTTCTCCATGAATACCTAAAAGTTTAGGGAAGTTGTGTTTTTAAATTCAGCTAAGCTGCAAAACTAGATACTTACAAAATATTTTAAAAAATGACTACAGGTTTCTAAGCACCCTTTCAAAACTAATTCCTAAAGGTTTTATTCACATGTCTACTTGAGCTATATACACAGATCACCCTCACCACTCCAGCAGTGTGGAAAATGAGCACCCCCTCCACACCTTTTCCAGGAGCAGTGAGTTGCCCTATTTGCCCACCACTCCCATGGGAGATGTGGTGCTCTAGTTTCAGATGTACCTGTGCAGCAGCCTGCAAGCCTCCAACTGTGGCAAACCAGGCTTTGGCTTTTGCTGCTTCCATTTTCCCTCCCAGGTTTCCTCCCCCTTCATTACAAATATTCGTGCTTCCTTTATGCTTCTTTTCAGGCTGACCCCTTTGTTTTAAAAATGTCTTTCCCTGGTTGCTGCTTAATCCAGCAGACGGTTATCTTCATGTCCAGCATTACCAGCATTGGTGAATGCCCCCTAGACTGTTTTGGGTATACTGTTTGTTGCACACTCCTATACTGGCACTCACTTGTTCCCTACAGCTGCTATCCAACTATTATGCCAAGGGTGGGGTTTGTGAGCATCTCCACAAATTGAAAATTGCTAAATACACTTCTTGTCAGTTTATTTAAGTACTGCTTTTTCGCTGTGACCTTTTCATCCATTACTGTAATGCTTTAGTGCATGAACCATGTAATTAACTGTTGAAACTTGGTACTATAAAGGTAAGACATAAAATGAATATAATATAAAGTGAATTTTCTGACTTGTTTTGAAGCCAACTACAGACACAGGTGGAAGGCAAATGGTATTTCATACTTCTGTGTTTTGCATCTTTTGAAACAAACCTTTGTAGAGATTGTCTAGGAATAATTTGAGGTAATAGGAGTATGCCTACATAAACATACTTGGTATTTTTGTTAGTGATCTTGGTGTAAAAGACAAAAATATTCTGATGACAGAGTTAGCAAGTGTAATCAATATGAGTTGGATCAGAAGAGTGTATAGCACAGCTCTGTTAGATAGATCGGGTGAAATACAGTGTCATGAAACCACACTTAAATTCATTCAGTAGGACTGTTCAGGGAGCACTGCAAAATCATAGAATCATAGAATACCAGATTGGAAGGGACCTCAAGGATCATCTGGTCCAACCTTTCTGGCAAAAGCATGGTCTAGACAAGATGGTCCAGCAACCTGTCCAGCTGAATCTTAAAAGTGCCCAATATTGGGGAATCCACCCCTTCCCTGGGGAGATTATTCCAATGGCTGGTGCTCACTGTGAAAAATTTTCCTCTTGTGTCCAACTGGAATCTCCCCAGGAGTAGCTTGTATCCATTATCCCTTGTCTTTGCCAGCCCTGGCAATGCTGTTGTAGGTCTCAAGAGGTACTTATCCACTTTTCCATCTCTCGTACACTTCTCTTTTGGTTTTGAATAGAGTCAGAAGCTTGGAGTTAAGCCAAGGGGATCTTTTGCTCCACCTACTTCCCTTACCTTTAAAGGGGATGAACTGGTTTTGTGCTTCCAGGGGAGCGTTCTTGACAAATTCCCATCACTTGCTAGCTCCTTTATCCTCCATGGAAGCTTCCCGTGGAATGCCTCCCAACTGAGCTCTGAGCAAGCTGAAGTTTGCTCTTCTAACATCTAAAATCTTTGTCTTAGTACTAACCTTCAGCATGCTCAGCAGAATACCAAACTCCACAATATTGTGGTCACTTCAGCCAAGGCTATCACGAACCGAGATACTACAACGCAGGTTTTCTTCATTTATGAGTAGCAAGTCCAGTAGTGTCCCATTCGTAGTTGGCGCATCTGACATTTGTATGAGGAAGCAGTCCTCTGCGCATTCTGGGAACTCAGTGGATGACATGTGAGCTGCTGTATTGTTCAGATATCTGGGTAGTTGAAGTCACCCATAAGACCCAGATTCTGTTGACCTGAAGCTTGCTTAAGTCACCCAAATATTGCTTCATTGGCTTTTTCATCTTGGTTTAGAGGTCAGCAGCAGATGCCTACTGTAAGATCTCCCCCTTACAGGGGGGAGATGACCCCTCTGATCTTGCTGCAGAGGCATTCAATAGGGCTTCCAAAATTGCCATAGTGGAATTATATACATTCAAGGTTCTCCTTAACATAGAGCACAACGATGACTCCTCTTCTTCCCTGCCTGTCTTTATGAAACAGCCTATAGCAATCCATCATGAACCTCTAGTCATGTGAGTTGTCCCACCATGTTTCAGTTATTCTTCTGATATCATAATTTTCTGAATAGGCACAGAGCTCAAGTTCCTCCTGTCTGTTCCCCAGGCTGCATGTATTGGTATACATATACTTGAGGTGGTTGGGTACTGGTTCTCACCTTGAGAGGCAGCTAAGGAACATTTGTCACTGCTCTGTTTGCTCCAGCTGATTGCAGTGGCATGAGAATTGCCACTCTGGAACCCATCCCCCAAGTCCTTCATTTTAAAGGAGGTTAAAAAACGTAGGGGTGCTACTTTGAGTATCTTTGGTGGCACATTGAAAGAAACCCACTGTCGTGGTTTCGGCCGAATTTACCAAAACTGGACCGACAGATGGCCCTTCCCCCCCTTCTCCCCCCCAAAAAAGAGGAGAGAGGAGGAGAAAGAGATAAAGGAGATTCAGAAGTTTAGAATGAACTAAACTAATTTAATGAAGAATTAATATTAAAATAAAAATAAAAAAGAAAATAATGAAATAGATACAATATATACAAAACTGTATCAAGCTCCCAGGATGACAATCACATCACCGGCAGGCACTGGGGAAGTCCCAGACTGGACTCAGCGACGAATGGGAACTGGATTCCAGCTCTGAAGTCAGGAACACACGGATCGGGATCAAAGGCAGATGAACAGACAGAGTCCTCTCTGGACGTCGGCCATCGCAGGAATGGGGCTGACCCTTTGATCCCTCAGCTTTTATACTGAGCATGGGGCAGATGGGATGGAATACCCCAGTTGGTCAGGTTTGGGTCACCTGTCCTGTCCACTCCTCCCCACCAATGTGACCCCTCTACGTTTTTTCCGTTTCTGACCCTCTAAGGGGGCAAATAACGAAATTGGCTGACCTTGGTTGTTACAGCAATAAGTATAAGCAAGGGCCTCCCTGCATACCATTCCTTGGCATGGAGCACAAACATTGGTCTTATCCTTCTGAGAACGAGCAGTTTTCTCCACAATATGCCGTTAATTTCAGAGAGTTAGAGGAGGCCTTGCTAGGATGTAAAGTTACAGAACAGAAAATTGGTTTGGTTTTACTTCAAACCGGGACACCCACGTAGCCCATTTCTTACTCTAGTGCAGTATGCAAATGTAGTTTTAGAGACTAGTAATGAGAATTGTAAAGAAAACTCTTGTTTTGAGAATGACCAATGAGAAAAAGTACAAATTTGCCCATTTTGTGCATTGTGAAAGAGTATGAATTGATGCTGTTATTGCCAGGATAAAAGCAAATATAGTTCTAAGAAGGGTCACAGATGGCATTTCAACTTCGGAATGGGAAATCTGAGAAATGTTGCACCTGGTGAGACCTACTTTAATTATACTATGAACAGAGTTGGTCAGCCATGTTTTGAGACTGATTTTTTTGAGCAAATGAAGTGAAACTTTCATTTTAAATTTCATTGCAAAACAAAACCATAGAGAATGACAGAAAGGAAATGAGAAAGACGAGAGAAAGATAATCAAGGATGAAAAGGAGAAGAGTATCTTAAACATCAACTGCACAAAAAGCAGTGATTATACAGTGTCTGAATAACTCCCCAAAGAACAGAAAAATCAGTTTCCAAAAAAGCTCCCATTGCTACTGTGTATGTATTTTCTATGGAATCAGTATGGATGGGTGTACTGGTTTGTGCCTGGATGGAGTTAATTTTCTTCATAGTACCAAATATGGGACTATGTTTTGGATTTGTGATAAAAAACAGTGTTAATAACACACCGATGTTTTTGTTATTGCTGAGCAGCGCTTACACAGAGTCAAGGCCTTTTCTGCTTCGCACCCTGCCCAGCCAATGAGCAGGCTGGAGGTGCACAAGTTGCTGGGAGGGGACACAGCTGGGACAGCTGACCCCAACTGACCAAAGGGGTATTCCATACCATATGACATCATTCTCAGCGTATAAATCTGGGGAAAGAAAAAGGAAGTGGGGGACATTAGGAGTGATGGCATTTGTTTTGCAAGTAACCGCTATGCATGATGGAGTGCTGCTTTCCCGAGCATGGCTGAACACCTGCCTGCCCATGGGAGGTAGTGAACGAATTCCCTGTTTTGCTTTGCTTGTGTGTGTGGCTTTTGCTTTACTTACTAAACTGCCTTTATCTCAACCCATGACTTTTTCTCACTTCTACTCTTCCAATTCTCTTCCCCATGTCACTTGTGGGGGGAGTGAGTGAGCACATGGCTGTGTGGGGCTGCGCGGCCTACTGGTGTTAAACCATGGCAGTGGGGGAAGGAAATATTATTTAATAATATTAATTAATATTGCTTTTGGTGATTATGGGAAAAAAAGCAGTTAGAAAGTCTGAGCAGAGAAAACTGTCCTCTATCAAAAAAAAAAATGATTAATTAATTAAACAAAATCTTGATGATTCATGCCTTATTTTATGTTTAAACTTGGAATATTACAAAGGCCAAAATAAGAGCAATAAAATATATTTATACACTGTAAATAATAATTAATAGATATAATAATATATAAACAATATATTTAACAATAAATAATACATTTATAATATATAAAATATATATTAATTATTTGAAAGAGAAAAATAATGCAAAAGAAACCAAAAGCATAGCTAAACTTCCGTTTATACTTTTTATATATATTTTATTAGACTACTTAACATTTCATAAACTAAAGCCTAGATTTGAAGGTGTTGTGGTATCATAATTAATTTTATTATTTTCATTTTCTTATTCTTTGTATGGTCATTCATTATCTTCACCATCTATAATACCTGCTGGTTGGATAGTTTTTAACAGATGCCAGCATAGATTTAACCATCTCTGACACCCATGTAATATTGTGTCATTTTAAGCTGTTATTTTTTGACACAAAAAGGTTATTCTTCATCTCAAATTATCTAACATTATATTTCCACCTTAATAACCTTAAGTTTGAGCTCTTTTGCCTGGATTTAAGGTAACTATATGTTGCATATCACTAGCATCATTAGAATCTGAAGTGTAGTTTCTCAGCTTTAAAACAATATGATAGAAGTCACCATCTGCTTGTCCTTCAACTTGCTTTATGGTTTCCTTGTTACTTGTTATGTATTGTGTTTTTTAATTTTCTTTAGCTGTATCATTAATCAAGCAACTGGTGTGCAAAAATCAGCGTTTATTTCCTTCTAAAACAGATTGCATTTTTTAGGATAATATGGGCTTCTTTTGTCATTTTAGAGATGCTTCATCTCTGTGTCTATGGTACCTCTTTATTTTGCTTCAGTGACTGAAGTTAAAACAAAAATATTGCTACTGCAGATTGGCTGAGATGTGATGAATAAAAAAGTAAAAAATTTCACATTAAAATGTACAGAGTGTGAGGCAGATATGTTATTTTTTATGACATAGAATAATTAATATTGTAAATCAGAATTCATTCCTATTATGCATCTTTACAAAGAATGGCAAGGAGGATATTGCCATGGCTGATTTTAATCAGACTATAAATCTTTATTTATGTGATAAACATAAAAATAATGCTAATTTTTTACAAGAATTGCCAGTAGAAATGCTTTTTTTTCCAAGTGTTGTTATAAATGTTTTAGAGTCAGTACTTGTGGGATTTTAAACTGATAAAGGTATGCAAAAGGCAAGTTATCACCAGGTTATAAATGGCAAACTGTCTCTAATTTAAAGGTCATTTCAATTTCCAGAGTTTTCCTAGTTAAAACATGGTTTTCCAAGAATACTATCTAGGTAGTAACAAGAGAGGGCTGCCACTGATAAATCCATTTGCATTTTAGTCTGTGTTTTTCATTTTCAATAGTCAGTACTGGGGTTTACACCTATTTTATGTAGTTCAAATTAATTCTCTACAACATCTACTGCCATGACGTCCACTGACAGCATTGCTGCTTAGGACCTTAGAGAAAAGTGTCATTACACTTGATGATATATTGCCATTACTGAACTGCTCTGGCACAAAATTAGTGTCTCTTGTTTGTGATACCATAATTAACAGTTATTCATTTTATAGGATAGCTCTTATGGGGGAAGAATTATAAATAGTTGCTACTCTCTAGGGAGTAAAGTCTTTACAGGCTATCTGAATGTTTCTGTAGTAAATGTACACTTTTTGTTCACAGACATATGAAACAGGTGCCATTAAAATATGTAAATCCAATCTTGTAGCCATTAACTTTGCAAAGATTTTACTACAGTTTCCTAGAGCAATTAAATGTGGTTACTAGGTGGTGTCCATTGCACATTGGCAGAGAAAGAATCAACATGAAAATAAGGTGAGTAGATACCTCAATACCCTAGGTTTAAAATACTGTACAAGATTTCTCTACTGTTCCTGAAACGAAATACTAGAAAATTCAGATTTAAAACATTCAGATTAAGCCTTACCTTAATGGTTTTTGTTATACAAATAATAACCAGAATTAATGCTTAAGAACAAAACTTAATTTTTATTCCAACACTACTATATATGATTTTTTTTTTTTAGACTGAATACTTCTGAAGAAGTGTTTATAAATTAAGATCATATCAGCCTTGTAATGCTTTGGCACTGTTTTCTATTGTTGAACACAAGGATACATAAACTGTTTGTAGCGATGTAGTGAATTGCACAGTGGGCCACAATCTGCCATTGAAAGCTCTAGGAATTGCAGGCGTTCAGTACCTAAGAATTTGGCCTCACTAAATAACAATTACATGTTATGGTAAATTGCTTGACAATTTTAGTTTAAATTAGAAAATAACTCTTGGGTTGGGGGTTTGCTTTCCAATAGAACATCTAATTAACAAGCAACTCAATACGTTGAACATTAGGTTTTTTTGAATCTTGTGACTTTCCAGGTCTATGTAGTGGAACTAATCACAGAATGATTATATAGCCAGAATTATTTGTTTAGTAAATGATTTTGTATTTAATTTCTCTGATATATTTTTAGAAGTTAGCTAACTTTATTCAATTCTTGCTGATAGGATTACTTGAAATCTCCATGCAAATCTGAAACAAGAGTTGGATTTATAATAAGATCTGATTACATTCTTATTATGCAGATTCTAATGACTTCCATTAATAGTTAGAATTACCACCATGTTTTCAGGATGACTGAAGAACAGTTTATTTTAATAAGGAATAAGGAGACCATTGGGACTCAAGAAACTTGAAAGCTCTACACAGACTCTACCTGGTTGACTGTGGAAATGATCAATGTCCTCTGAACTTTTTTCTTCTTCTGTGTTAATAATGATTCTGTCTTTGTCTGCGACACACTAAGTGGATGGAAAATCCTAAATAAAAGCAAATATTTGACTATGTGATTCTACATCTAGATTCTGTTACTGTTCTCCTTCACCATAGGTGATATGTCTCCAAGATATCACCCAGAAATAAAACCCATCAGCATTATCAAGTGACAGCTCATTATATCATGAATATTGAAGCACGCAGTGTACAGAGCTTAAAAAAACATCACTTGCTACACAATGTGGTCCCTAAAATTAAGCTGTTTAATTTTTTCTACGGATGAAAAACTGATTTAACAATTCACTGGATTGAATAGCCTTTCAATTTCTTCTTTATTGAACTGGATCTTTTTAGTCAGTAAGAGCTAATTATGAATGCAAACCATTTTGAACCTGGCATTAATGAGAGTAATAAAGAACTCCATAAGGTTTATGCTAAGCTTTGTCTTAGTAATGTGGCTAAACTGACCTGTTATTTGTCAAAATAAAATATTGTAGAAGAAATGGTGAAAGCAAAACTTACAACGTGTTAAATAAACCATTTTTATATATAGCCTCCCAAATTATTAAATACAGAATGATCTATGAGTGTGCCATGTTTATTTCTCAGTCCTTTAATATGCTGTAAGAAGCCAACTTCCACACAATAGACTCGGAGTTGTGTTGTGTACTGAAACCTTACACGGTGCTCATGGGGCCCAGCAGGATCACAACCATATGAACCAACCTACCAGCATCTTGGGGAAGGTGAGGGTAATCACACAGCTGAATGCACAAGCCAAAGCCAACAGAGAACCTTCTTATCCTTCAGCTGGATTTTTAAATTATTATTCTTTTACTTTATTGTGAGCTTTTTAGTAACCTGGATTTATTTTGTAGATAACTGTATTGCAGAGGAAACAAGAGAAGGAATTTACCCAGAGCAAAGGATTAGGAAGGTACCCAAAATCCTCAAGCACATAAAAAATTTATAGAATAGGACTTCTTCCAAACCTGTATTCTTTTCTAAAATCTGGTTCTATCTATTGCACAGATAAACTCTTTCTCTCTCTTAATCACTGATTTTCTCTCCTACGTCCCATGCCCAAAGACCATGAGACACAGTGCGTAATGTTTGACTAAGGACCACATGTTTTTAGTGTAAAGAGGGAGTCTGACATTCACGAATTCAGGGCAACGTAACCATTAGCTTCCTTAGCCTGATAAGTATGGGACATCTAATATAATTTGCTTGGAAAATTACTCGCTTTTTTGGTAGAAACTTATGATACTTTAGACTGCAAGGAACCTTTGGAGGTCATCTAGTCCAGTCCACAGCCCAAAGCAGGGACAGCTAGGTCCTGAGCTGATTTGGCTTTGGATTCTTCCAGTTTACAACAGTTATAGCACATTGGAATTTCATATCTTTTACTGGTGGGTAAACTTGTTCAGACCTTTAGTATAAGTTCTACTTTTAAACTTGTGTATGTGTCAGAGATATTTGAGATGGTCTTTATACATACATACACATTTCTCACATTTTCTCTTGCTATATTTCCACAAAACTATGTTTACCATGATATCACATGATCATTTTTACAACTGGCAATAGGAACAACCCCACTGATTGGTAGACTAAAATCTATAAAGGGGGTTTCCAGCTGCCGTGAAACATTTACAGTACTGTTGTTGTATAGGATTTATGTTTAAGGCTTACTTATTCAGGAGCATGGTCATTTTCATATTTAAGCCAAGTGGGATCATTTTACTGAAGTAATAAAGCTTTTGATCCATTTAATGCACCAATAGAAATTTTATCCTCGTTTCTTCTGAAATGATAAGGGACTCACAAATTTCTGAAATGGAATAATTATCATGGGATATGAATATTTTAAACTATGGTCATTTTGGGAGAGAGGAAATGATCAGGTTTCTGACAATGGTAGAGCAAGAAGTTAGAGGTTATATGTTTAAAGGACAAATTTGACTTGAAAATCAAAATAAAATTGCTTTAGGATGATGAGGCAATCAACCATCCTTCTTGATAGATAAATGCATTAAGAGCATCCAAATCAAATTTACAGAAGGTAATCCAAAGTTTTCTTCACTTCAGTAGTTGCAGAGATTCCACGTCTTGTGTAATTTACATCATGCTATTTTATGAGAGTTTAATTTTTGTTTTGTCAGCTTCAAGAGTCTCAAACAGCTGAATACCACTGTCAGTTCTCAATTATTCCCACAAATTTACCATGGGCCTTTATGTGATTTTGTGGAGGCAGAGCTCAGATGACAATAAATAGAACAGATATTGTGATGGCAATTTGACTGGAAAGACACCACCATAAAATATGTTACTTCTCTCATTTTCCTTTCTTATTTCAATGTGGATAGATCATTTGGTCATTCCAATAATTTTGCTAGGCTGCTGTAAATTTTTCTGCCATAGCTTTTGAAATCAACATTGCTGTTACAACTTACATTAGCTCATGAGCTGCTCTGGATTATTCAGTTTGGTCCACAACAAAGATGATAAGTATTTGAACAAGGGTGCCTGGACGTGCTAAGAGATGACATTCACACAAAGAATGCTATATTTTTTAAATTTAATTCTGCAACCCTGCTTGCATTTAATGTTCACAAAACACACAAGCGTCAAGACTATTCACTTGTGTAGAAGTTGGAAAGAGCACAGATATTCCTTGGAGAGGACATGGACTATCACCACTTACAGGTGAGTAATCAGAATTGCAATTACAATGTGCACATAAAGCATAGACGCATAGGAATTAACATATCAGTGAAAATCGAAATGAGTGATACACATACTGTTTTGCTCCATCTGTTGATAAAGTCAACTTAATCCTCCTCTTTCACCACTTCCCTTAACAAAATCTGAGAAGTGCTTGCAAGTGCTGAAGCATGGGGTTGGGAATGGTTTAGCATTAATTTTTTTCTGAAGTATTTTAAATAAAAGAATAGAAAGAAATTGTTAAAATGTACTTCATTTTTTTATTTGTGGACTGCTATTCCAGTTATGAAAAGCAGCAAGTTTCTCTGTAAACTCTGAGGACAACCTTACAATCACAAATCGGAAGATATGACTGTGTCTCAAGTGTGTTGCAAATTATACCTTATGTACCCCTCTCCTGCTAATATATATTATACTATTAGTGACCAGGGAGAGTATAACGTAACTCAGGAAAAACATTAATCCCCTGAACATTTCCATGCTTTATTGGATAATTAGGTTTTTTAAGCAATCATAGTTTGTCTGCCACTGAAATGACTCTCACTTGTTGCCAGTTGACAAGCTGTTCTACTAATACATTGATAAATATTTTACTCAGATTTGGTTATAAACTTTTTTTACTATGAGTAGAATTATTTCTAGATTTGAAATTCCACTAAGTTACAAAACTTTTTTTTTTAATCACTTCTGAAAAAGCCATGTGAATAGGGGTTCTGTACTTGAACTAGGCAGTTTTTTAAACTTGGTAACAGTGATACTGAAATCACAATGCCTGCAAAGGAAGGTGCAGGCACACCCTTTGACTCTGTATCCTCACTTGATCCACCTTCCACATATATGAGAGATGTTTTCAAGTGTTTATATGAAACAGAATTCAGAATTGATGAGAATTAACTTACTTATGGAGCTCAATACTTCAAATTAAATTTTCATTAGGTTTTACTGATTGGTGTCAATATGGAAAATGTAAAATCATCGGAAGAATCAAGAACTGAATGAACTAATTCAGTTGCTACAAAATGAGTTGTTATTTTTCAGAAAATTCAGCCTCTGGGAAGATTACAGCTTAGTACAGTTAGCAGTACTAACAAATAATGCTAATGTGCAAGGAGGTTTTCATCTCACTTTAGCTTCATAAACAAGTTTTATCTTAAAATAACTGTCTAGGTTCAGTCACCAATGGTTGATTGAACAAGATAAGGTGATATTCTCCCTTATCATAAAAGACGCTTGTCTCTCTACTCACCAGAGATGGAATTAAAATGGCTGGTTTTGTCTGTGGGGCCAATACTTTTGACTGCTAAAGTTATATAAAAGAAGTTGACAGCTGTCTTCAGATTCTGATTTTATTATATCAGATAGCTAGGCATGTATTGCTTTGGAAGTAAACATCTTTTAAAGCGAATGTCAAAATGTTAACACAGTTACCTAGTAGAATTCCTATAGGCATAAAATCAAGCTATGACATATGTTTCTAGCATGGTTGAAATACTTTTGCATTTCTATTGAAAAATCTAGAGATCTCAATACATACATTTGTGGAATAGCTCTGATCTGTAATTTTCAAAGGAAAATCTTCTTTGAAAAAAAAAATTAACATTTAAGGCAAAGTGGAAACGTGTTTTAAACCTAAGGTAGCTTAATAAACAAGCACATGCTATTTACTTCTTAAAAGTCGCAAAGTGATGAAAGGTACAATACAGACAAATGGGTATTATACAATGAAAAAATACCACAGGAGTTAGTTACTGTAGAACAAAATGGGATATTGCTGGCATGTGTGCTACAATTATCGTATCAGTCCTTTTCTGAATAAATAAAAAAGCCTTAGCATACTGTATATACAACAGTATATACTGATTCTTCTTTCTGACCTCAAGTGAAAGAATTTTGTGTTTTACAAGGCAGACTTCAGGGAAAGCTTTTGTTCAGTTTTGTTTTCTTACTTGATATACTAGCACATAAATTTCTTCCATTCGAAGATCACTTCTGTGATAAGATTAAAGATATGAGACTATTGCAATGGACACTTTTCTGAAAATGCTTTAATAATCTCACCATGTATGCTGATGTCTCTATTTATTGAGCTCTACAAATTACAATTTAACACTAAGTTAATGGCTATAGGAATCAAAGTCAAGTGGGAATATGCTGCTGATGGCTTTGCTTTGCAAAGCATTGTGGCCTTACTTGACATAGCTTGCTCTTGGACTTCTTCAGAGCAACATTTCGTGTAGCTTTATAAGGAGTCTGCATGGCAGATAGACATCTGTGAGGAAGGTGTTTTCATATTTATAAGATGCACATAGGTCTCAGCATAGGCTGCTTGGATTTCCAGAAGACATTAAACAAGGTTTCCCCTTCAAAGTTTCTCAGGGAAACTAATTAAGCAGATAAAAAGAAACACATTCAGATGGACTTAAAAAAATAATAAGAAGAAACAAACAAAAAAAAAAAAAAAAAGAAGAAGAAAAGAAAGAGCAAAGAATAAGAATATTTTTTCTGCATTCACAGTAGAAAAAGTCACCAGTAGAGTGACTGGCACTTGTGCTGTTTAACATATATATAAATGATCTGTAAAAGGGTGAACAGTAAGGTGTCAAAGTTTGTTGAAGATATTAAGTTATTCATGGCAATGAAGATAACTGTGAAGTATTTCATAAAGCTGAGTTCTTTCTGAAAGATGACTGAATTTGGAATGGCTCCTATATAAGTAATATCTAAATACGCTAGGCTGTAGTTAAGCTGTAGAATGTCTTGCAACAGGATGGATAGGTGCTCAAAATTTTCCAAGCATCACAGCACTTCGATCTCTTCGTGGCAAAGAATCAAATCAGGCTATGGAATATAAATCTCTGTGTAAGGAAGTCCCTGAGCGGCAAATTAGAGGAGTTTGGGATCGTATTCTGGGGTAGTAACCCTTTACGTTTTCTTTGTTCCAGACAAGATCTATTACCCATCATTGGCAACAAAGCACTGGGTGGGATGGGTCTTCAGTTTGACTCATACAGAGATTCTTGTATTTTTTGGGGTGTCAGAGAGATGGGGATATGACAGGACCACTCAGGTTTTAGATTCTTTTTTGTCTCTATACCTGCATTTTTCATAATGCTCACAGAAGAACTCGATACATTCTATATATCTCCCCCTCAAAATAATAAAAAAAAGGAAAGATCTTTTTTTCTCATTTCATTTTTTACCACAGCTATAGTCCTTGGGTATTGATAGATAGCAAAAAGAAACTGGGAGGCAGAACATGTATTTTGACAGATTTTATGTGTTCATTTCTTTTTTTTTTTATCTTTATGGTGTTGAGTCTCTCCTAAGGACGGTAAAAGTATTTAAAGAACTGCTTCATTTATGTAAACCCAGATGTCTCATTTTCAGAAATCATTTTCTCTGTCCCTTGAACAAAGTTTCCTCAGTCTCAGCAATGCAGAGCTTATCAATTTATGTCTACTCAATAATAAATTCACTGCTTTCTCAAAAAAACAAGCCTTCTGGAGGTTTTTTTTTTTTTTTTTTTTTTTATGTGTGTGTGTTTTGTGGGATACTTGCGCAGAAGCCTTGAATTGATTCCCTTAGCTGATATCAAAATTGCTGCTTATTATATTGTACTGAGGTTCTAGAGCTGTATGCAATACCGCTACTTGTTCTCCAGGAAGATGGAGGGGAATTTGTTTCAGGAAAATCATTAAACAGCAATAATGCTGACAACTGTCTTATCATGGATAAACAAACCTGAATTAGTTGCATAAGATTAAAAAGACTCTTATTTTACCATCCCCACCAGAATTCTTCTGGGTTTTTTCTATCTATAGGAGATTTTGAAGTTTCCTTGTTCTTCTCAGACTTGCTACTCTTTGAGAGTGTAGAAGTGCTGTTTATGTCACACAAAGTATAAAATTTTTAAAGTGTGAAATTGTTTGAACAGTGAAAGTGTTTTTGCAGTAGCACAAGATGTACAAGGAAGTAATAACTATGTTGAATCATTCATTCTTTATGTACTGAGCAGCTTTGACAGTGCAATTAACTCCATAAGAAGAAATTTGTTTCCACAGTAAGAATTTGTTTTATCTTTGCTCACAGAAATTGTTTGGTTTTATTTTGCTTACTTCTTGTCTCTTTCTTGAAATACTTTAATATGATTGTCAAAAAACTATTTTTCCCTTTTAGAAGTCAGAAGTGAACCACAACCGTTCAGGTTTGGAGGGGTTTTTTTTGTGTGTGTATTTTTGGTGGGGTTTTTTCATTGTTCTTTTGTTTGTTTGTGTGTGGGTTTTGGGGTTTTTTTGTGGGTTTTTTTTTGTTTGCTTGTTTGGTTTTTTTAAATTGCAATATCTGATGCTAAGCAAAGCCAAGAGACATATTTCCAGTACTTATGAATTTCCCAGTCATTTCCCATATTGCTTCTTTGTGTGGTCTCATGATGAACCAATCTACAGAAAATCCATACCCCATGGTTTTATAACATAAGCAATAAAGCATAAAGGATATCCTTAAAAAAAGAAAATTTGTTTATTTTTCAACAGGACCTCCTTCTTGCAGAACAGAGACAATACTCTGGTTTTGCTAGACATTTTCTTAACACATTATAATTTTAACAAGACTTGACAGTGTCAGGAGCATTCCTATAGGGATTTTTTACTTTGGTTGGTTTCCGTGGGTTGGGTTTTTTTTTTTGTGTGCGAAATTGTGGTTTTAGTTTCCCTGCCAAAAACTGGAAAATTATGAGTATTATACTCTTTTGTAATTTTAGCATGAAAAGCTAAAGTGGTCCCATACTGTTGCTGCATGTTAGCTTAGAGGCACTGAAAATTCAGTTTGTTCTTTAATTAAATGGCAGTCTTCAGCCATTCATAAACTCAAGCAATCAAATCCATACAATATTATTTCCAACTGTTAAACAAAAGAAATCAGGTCTGTCCAAAAAACAAGCTGTAAGGAAGTACAGCAACATTTTCTTAAAGAAATTAAAAATTACATTTTGTAAACTGACTTCTGGTGATAATGAGGATGAAAATAGCAATCATGCTAATCAATGAAGGGGGTTCGTAAGCATTGCTTTTTTTGCTGCATTAATTCTACTCCACTGAATTAAATCTTCTGTAAAGCAAAAATCAGAAAGATTTGTTTTGCATATTGTGCAGAAAGATTTCTAATTTTAAGATCTAAAAGCACGTTTACATTTTATCCAAAAATATTACTTCAGTTCAAGCTACCTTTGGCTGCAGTACCCAGTCCTATAGCTCTAGCAGCGCCGAGCTTGATGATTGAGGGTGTTTTTGACTTTTCTGAGAGGTTAAATCTGTAATCAGAACCTAAGGTGTCTATTTCCTTGGCTGCTTCTCAGCTTTCTTCTCTGCAAAATTCATGTTGGACCTGCTGTACGAACTAGTGTTCAGAGATCTGTGTTTATGGGGTTCCTGTGATTCCAGACCCAGAGGTGATCACCTCAAACCCAGCTCTGCTCTGTACAGACAGGTGTGTGTCCCCCGCCCTCCCTCCCCAGTGCCATTCTCCTGTCACACAGGCAGGCTGTGAAAAGTTAGCTGCTGTAAAGGTACAGAGCTAACTACAACACTAAGAGGTTAAGCTTACATTTCAAGCCCTTAGAATATGTTTAACCTTCCCCTGAAGTGCGTAATGTTGGTCTCCCAGGCTGAAAACTACTATTAATTTAGTGTAACGAATCAAAGCCTTTCTGTGTATAGTAAAACATGGAAAAAACCAACCCTCTGGTGACAGAATAAAAGGGAGACCTGGCATTGGCTTAAAAAGTCAATTCCTTCTTATGATGTCACCATGCTCTGGTCCTAGAAACGTAGTATATTGGTAATTAAATTCTTTTAATAAAGATTGAAATCTGTCTGTCTGGAAATACTGTTGCTTATGTATTTCTGTATTTAGTATTTCCATATTCTTTGTTGACCTTTGCTTAAAATCAACTTTAAGTTCTGCCTACTTTAGCTTATACTTTTTACTATGGACGGTAAGAAACCCTGTGTCTCAAATTTTGTTTGAAGAATGAGTGTGAAAAGAGTTATATACAATATTTATTTCCTTTTAACAGCCCTGGATAATGCAGTATGCCTTTTCACACATTTTTGCAATTGGTGCAGGTAACTTCCATACTGTCTGTAGATGCACAATATTATATATTGTGAATGTTATATAATATGTGGATGTCCACAATACTGTCTGTCACTATAACGTCCTATTCAAAACATATGGCATCAGACATAATGCAGAGAATATATTATAAGGCATTTTAAGAAAATTGACGATCGCAAGTGCTAAAGATTTGCTGTTACTGGAAGATCTTTTTCTGTTTTATGAGTAATAAAAGTGACTTCATGGTTTTGCACTTACAATTAAAAAACCATTTTCCTTCTATGTTTAAAAGCTCCAGGTTAAGTTTTGTCAAAACTAAACAACAAATGCATTCCTTGAAAAAAATCAATCTTTTCCTTGAATTTGTTGCAGTATTATTTTAAACTTTATTTTAAAAGAATCAAAGGGTCTATAATAATTTGTTTGTGAGTTGAGATAACATGACCTATTAGTTCAAAGCTTCTGGACATTTCCAAGCAGGGCAGATACTAGGATAGCAGTAATAAATGTGTGTAAACATTTTTTGTGGGTAGATTACCTGTAATTTCTTCATAGCATTTTGTAGGCAACGGTCATTTCTGGATCAATAGTAAGGCTTTTAAACAAAAGAAAATGGCTTTGTCTAGTCATAAATTTAGAGTTTCGTCTTTTTTTTTTTTTGCCACTGCATTCTAGGCAGTTACAGTAAATTCCCATTCAGTGAATTTATATTGCAGAATTCAACCCATATCACTGATGCTGCATTGTGGAATATTTGACTGCGTTCTCAACACTGCTTCTGGATAATTGTGGGCTGCCACTCTATCAGCAATATATAGGATTGGCTGAAATTAGAGATGGGCTTATAGATGAACTTCCTAAAACAGCATTCAACAAAGGAGGTTTTCCGCCTTGCTTTCCCATTGTTACTCCTGATCCCTAAATGACAAATTCAAAATTCACGCTCTTTGTTCTCTTGAGCCAGTTTGCAGCAGTGCTCTCGTTCATAATGACCTCAGCTTATGCAAGGGAGCACCTTAACCATCTGATAGTGCATATTGATGCTTCTAATGTGTGCGTAAGCTCTGAGAGAGAATCAGAAGACCTAAGAGACAAAACCAGTCAATATGGTCCCAAGGAAAGTTTTCATCTTTAATCCTGAAATCCCATACTGCCATTTGCCACAGGTCCAGCAACTAAATAGAGAAGAGAGGAAAAGGAAAGCGCTGTTGTGTTACCTTGCTTTCTTACAGCAGGCAGTCGGGACTAACCATTTTGCAAACACTGTGGTTTCCAAGCATAACCTCATAGCAAGAGAACTGCTGAAAATGAACTCCTGCTGGGATGGAGACACTGTCAATAAGGAAGTCAGAAAGATTGCGCTGGAATGCAACTTACCACATTCAGTCACTGGCTACCAAGGACATTTGGTGAGTGTGGCGTAAAACTGATGGGCAATTATAAAGGTTATAACCCCAGTCTAAATGATGGGAATTATTCATATATTTGCAACAGTTGCTTTTAAGTTTGGTCAAGTGCTGATCAGTCTTGTTCTCCATTGGCTGAATGAGACTTTGGTTTTACAATTGTACTGGTGGAAACTTCCTCTAAAATATGGGTCATACAAAATCCTTTTTTGTGTCCATGAATTTACTTAGGATTTTTTTTTTTTTGTCAAGCAAGAGCTACAAAAAAGCTTATTTAATTCCAAGTGAATCCCTTCTTCCTCCTCTCTCCTCAGCCTCCTAAACTGTTTCTCTTTTTCTTTCTGTCTGACATTTACACATTTTGTTTGCTTTCTTTCTTTAACTGTTCTGCTTACATATTTTTTCATGGTGTGAATAATCCCTTGTATTCCTTTCTGTGACTCTCTAAGTTTTCTATTTAATTTGTTGTTCTCTTTTGGTTTATCTCATGTCCTTCAAAATACACGCATAACCATCTTCAAACTTACAACATGTTTTAAAAAGAAATAAATCAATTAAATTAGCAAAGTTATTAGTATATTTTATTAAAAGACAATAACATACTTTTCAGCCAGCTGAAAATTAATATGCATTATTTTATGTATTGGTCTGTATTTGATTCTCTAGTCTCCTCTTCACTATCCAGTTTCTTTCTCCATTCCTCTTAATGTCAGTTTTGGTATTAGCTTTGAAGTGTCTCTTTTTAGTGATGAAAACTGAGTGTTTTGGCTGCATAATAAAAATAATTATTGAAATGTAACCCAAATATATAATTGAGATTTACTGTACTAAAAATTGAAGACCTCTCAGAATAAAAGCAGCTGAAAATATCTTGCTGTAGCAGAAAAAGGAGATAAAATCAGGTTTAAAACTCAGCTTGTGACAAAAATGAAGACTATTTCTTTAGTTCAGAAAACTTATCAAAGAGAAGGAAAGCAAAATATAATTTTATGAAGTTCCACTTAACTGTGAAATGGTTGATTAACAAGGCTGTCATGTAAGTTGTTCCTGGGGTACATTTGTGAGAATAGATATTTCTGTGGGTTAGTAAATTCTCTACAGCTTGATTCACATCTACAAAATTAAAGTTGCCTGCGGCCTTTCCAAGAACTTTCATGTGAGACAGAGCAGTCTGTTAAACTGCTCATTCACCTTAGTATGTATTGTAGGGACTGCTAATAGTATTTGTAGAAAACTGACACTTTTAGAAGAGCACAAGCCAAGATGAACTTACTGTTCCTGTCAAAACAATCAAACCTATCATACATCCTCTAGGCACCTTGGAAGATCTGAAACTGAAATTGGTTTTAGAAGTTAAACCACTCCACTAAAAGGGAGGAAAAGGCTTCCATCGAAGCTGAAACCCTAAATATAACCTTGTCGTCATCATAGAAATAGCAGATCAGCCTGAGAGACCTCAACACACAGCCCTCCCCCATACAAAATTGCAACAACATTTAGCATTTCTTATTTGAGATACTTTGGCTGCAGTATAATTTTTGAAAACATCTTTCCATCTGTGTTTACAAATAAAATGTGCTAACAGGAAGAAAAAAAGAATCTGTTTGTAAATTTCTCAGGTTTTCAAGCAGAAACAGAGAAGCACTAAAATGAGCACACAAAATGAAGTTTACCTGTGTATTGGAGATTTTTGAAGCCTGACCTTCGTTTTGCTATAGCTTCTTACTTTCTTTAGTTCATGTAACTTTTTCTAATCAAGCAGATCTTAGTCTTGCAAAAAGTTATACCATATAAAAATTCATGACTAGTTTCTTCAATGTATAATAATTTATAAGCTAAAAGATTGAACTTCAAAGTGTGATATCCTAATTTTTTCCAGTCTTATAAAGAATACAGGTTCCTTTGTTCAGGAACCAGGCCGTCTAATGTTGATTTTGGTTTCTGTTTGTAGCTGTGGAAGACCTTGAAACAGCAAATAACATTGCTCATAAAAGTATTATGCTCTCAACAACACTGTGGGGCTTTAGCATGGGCTATTTCATCCTTAGAAGGTTAAAATGCCTATGAAAGACTGATTTCATAATGACAATAAAACTGAAGTTTTGAGAGCTCTTCATTGAGCTGAAGGACTTACAGGAGCATACAGAACAGCACCTTTGGGACGACAGGTTCAAGCTGAAATATTTTCAGGGCTGAATGAAGTGAATCATATTTGCTGAATGTAAGCTAATCTAATTATATCTTAATATTGTTGTTTGTTAAAAAATATTTCTTCATAGTATTTTTTTCTAGTTCAGATGAACAGTTTGAAGTACATAAGTGCTAATAACCAGCAAGTTGCAAATATCAATTTAGTATGCTTATAAGTGCACATGAAAATTTGGGTTTGGGAATTTTTTTTTTTTTTTCAGCTGTTTTGTCTCACCCCTCACTGTTTTTTTGTTTGTTTGTTTTTTTGTTTGTTTTAAGAAGGGAAATACTGCTTGTGTTTGGAGACAACTGGTTACTCTTAGTTAAGCAACATATTTAATGTTATGAAATGAAAATTTTCCTCAATAAGTCTATGTATTTTTAAAGCATATATTAACCTAATTATTATATTAGCTGTTTAAAGAGGAACCTAGCGCTGGACATGACATATATCTATTCAATCCCTAATATTTTTCCTATGTAGATCTCCTGTATTTCCATAGCTGCTTCTGAAGATATTAGCATTCATTTGTAATACTACTATGAGAACATCAGGAAGATTTTCAAAGGTCATAAGACATGAAAAATGTATTTGTTCATGAACCAGTGCTGTAGCTTTATATTTAAAGGGTGTTATTATCCATGAAATTGTACCCATTAAAATGTTTTCAATTCAAGAAAATTAGAAAATAACTTTCAAAAATATCTGTCAAGTTATGAGTTTCTACCATGCTTTTCATGTATTTTTGTAGACTATGTGGCACATCTCCGAGCATCAACTTGTGTCTTATACTTATGTCTGAAGACATAACTGTTGGTACAAGAGTAGAACCAGTTCTAGTGTGTCTTTCTGTAATTAAGTTTCAGCATCTCAAAGATGCAGACCAGTAATCAAGTTTATGATACAGTAGTTTTGTGTAAGGAATGCTAATTTTATAGTACTTATGGTTTATAATTCAGATTTAGTATAGTGTCTAATAACTTTCACGATTCAATTATGACTGTGGTGAAGGAATTTTATCACTAGATTGAGAGATAAATGGGGAATTATAATTTTAAACAATTTAAATTCCCACAATACTCCTTATATTCAGTTGTTACTTGCTGAATCATCAGAGTTAGCTAAATATAAATTAAAAATGTTGTTGGAGTTTACGCTTTAATGGTGTACTAACCAAAGCATAGAAGGAGAGTAGGACAAGACAGTACAGCACTGAGTGGCAGTCTTCACACGAGACTAAAATTTTACTTTAACTGATGGCATTTATCAATCTTTTCATCTCATGACTTTAAAGGGAAAGCATTTAGCACCTCTGCATTGGATGAATCATCTGAAAATATAAAACAAAATGCTGATAGAGAGAAAGTACGGTATACTGTAATGTAGATAATAAACTTTCAACAAATGTGTTCTTTCAGCAAATTTACAGATGCTTGTTTTGATTCTAGATTCTTTGTCTTCTGAAGTTTTAATTACTAAAAATCAAAACTATGAAAGTAATTAATTCCTTGAAACTAATTTAATGATAAATAATATGTGATAACTGGAGTTTGAAAATGTGTTTCAGTAGAAGGTAAGGCCAAATCATATCCAAAACAACTGTGGAAGGTCATAAAATCTGAGAATTAAATTTAGCAAACAAGTGAAAGTAATTAAAAATATTTAACATAAAAACAAATCATACCCTTTCCCATATTTGCATTCTCTGTCTGTTTTTGTCTTTTGCCTCATTATCAGTGTTCAACATAATGTTTAATACTCAGGCAACATCTATAATTTATTTGTTATAATTATTTATTTATATATTGCCTGCTAACTAGATTTTCGTATGAAAATCCTGCAGTATTCACTACCCAACAATTTACTGTCTTTGGCTCATGTGCTCTGTGGTAATGGTGACAACATCAAGCAAGTCCAGCCTAATGTCCTCTTAAAAGCAAACTGTCCTCAGAAATATGTCAGTTACAGCAGCCTTCCAAAGATGCATTTAAAAATTTGGCAAGACTGCTGCAAAGATCTGCATTACTCTGGAACAGTGGCAGCAGTTGGAATATCCAATTCCAAACTAAGTATTTTTAATATGCTAGAATTGTTATTTAACATGTCTTCCCATGCTAACATTACATAATGTGAAGGGATATATGGAAAAAGATGGTGAACTAAGTTTTGAATAAGTAATTTTATCTTCAAAATGCTGCAGTTTTTTGGTCAAGTGCCCTTTTAAAAAAGCTTGTATTGAACATTTACGTTACTTTCAGCAATATCATAAAAAACAAAAAGCCTCTGAAAAAATATGTCTGTATTTTTTCCAACAGAGAAAGTGGCTAAAGTTTCTCCACTAAAGTGCTTTCAGTGTTATTTCCTATTAACAGCTACAGACTATCCACCTAGTCAAATTTCTTTTAGTGTTAACTAGAGCTGAAGAGGACTGCTTATCATTTACCAGAGTTAATAATTACTGTTGTTTGCAACTGTGATGATTATAGTGTGTATAGTATTGAATGAATAATTTGTCCTCTGGTGGCTGTTTAGAAAGAGTATGATGTCTGCAGATACTTTAGGACTACAAATGAGTTTTATGCTTCCTCAGGGCCACAGATTTTGAAACTATGTGACCGAAGGTGGATTCTTAATGTTTTAATACTGTGTAGTTATCTAGTAATTTTTTTTTGTGGGATAACTCCCAATAGTGTTTTTCTGCAAGAAGAAAATTAGTCAAGCTGCTTTTGAGTTATAGGTCATTACCTGAATATGAAGCTACTCTGTAAACATATTAATTGGCATAGCAAATACTTACTTTATACAGATTGCAGGGGAACTGTGGCCCAATGTTCTATAGGAGGGACAAGAAAAGGGGAAAAAATTCTGAAGCTCAAGCATGAGTTGAAAGGCAAAGGGAAATATCAAATATGTTGTATTTATAATCTCTGCAGCTCAAAGAAGTAAGAGGAGAAGATTTTGTTGTGAAGCACATGTTTTTCTCCAAACCATAGTAACTGAAGCTGTGAGTTTTACACGGCTCATTAAGTTAGGATGGAACTCAGCAAGTGAACACTGTCTTAAGTACCGAGGTCCTTTTTCTGGAAGCAGAAGAGTTGTGATTTTGTCAAAGACTTTCATACGTCTGTACATTCCCCTTCCCTGTACAAGGGAGTCACTGGTTTGAACAGGCAGCCAACCAGCAGCTGGGGTCAGGCCGAGGGGGCAGAAAGCTCAAACAGATAATTCTGTTCCTGATTTCTGTGATCCCATACTGGTAGAGCTGTTCCTAGGAGTTGCAGCTTTTTGGAAAAAGACACCTAAATCCTGAATCAGGAGAGCTTCTCTGAGGGAGCTGTGGCTGTGGGCTGGCCCAGGTTATACTGAAAATAAATACCCACCTCTCTTGTATATGGTGTAGGAGCCTGAGATAGTTAACCCCCTTTTTCACTGAATTTCACTGAATTTCACTGAATTTTTTTTAGAGTTGGAAGGGACCATAAAGATCATCTAGTCCAACTCCCCTGCTGAAGCAGGATTGCCCAGAGCATGTTAGAGCATGTTACTCAGGACTGCATCCAGGCGGGTCTTGAAAATCTCCAAAGAAGGGGACTCCACACCCACCCTGGGCAGCCTGTTCCAGGGCTCTGTCACCCTCACCCTAAAGAAGTTTTTTCTCATATTTGAGTGGAACCTCCTATGTTCCAACTTGTGCCCGTTGCCCCTCGTCCTCTCACTGGCAACCACTGAAAAGAGTCTGGCTCCCTCCTCCTTCAACCCACCCTTTAGATACTTATAAGCATTGATAAGGTCTCCCCTCAGCCTTCTCTTCTCCAGGCTAAAGAGTCCCAGCTCTCTCAGCCTTTCTTCATAAGGGAGATGCTCCAATCCTTGAATCATCCTCGTTGCCCTTTGCTGGACTCTTTCCAGTAGTTCCCTATCCCTCTTGAATTGGGGAGCCCAGAACTGGATGCAGTATTCCAGTTGTGGCCTCACCAGTGCAGAGTAGAGGGGGAGAATGACATCCCTCGACCTACTGGCCACACTCTTCCCTATGCAGCCCAGGATTTTTAAATGATCTCCCTTGATCGTAGCTGCATCCAAGCTGCTGTGCACCTTATTTCACTGGATATATTGCACACTGTTGTGCAGCCTACCAAATCTGTAACTATCCAGTGTTACATGAGGGGCAGGGTTCATTTTCTGACCATAGGAAGAAAGTTACAAAGATCTACTAGGTTTTTCTCTAGGTGGTTTAGAACGTGAAAAAATGTTGCCTAGATACGAGTATAAATTTGAAAGCTGTCTTCAGGGTGTCCCAGGAAACTCGTATCAACCAGTGAGAGATGCTGGAACTATTTGAAGCGAGGCACATGAGAACAGCCTCCCAGAGGGACTTTGGAGGGTGGTAAAAGTATAAAGTAGAAAACTGGACTATTTTTGAGTCAAAGAGACAGCTTTTGTCCTAGTGAGATGGTGGAAGGGGATGTTTATATTTATACTAAACTATATTCAAAAGGACCATCTGGGATTATACAAAAGTAGGAGGAAAAAAGACAAGTGATATATGTCTCTTATGTATGTCTCTTGTCTCTATGTGAGAGCTCTTTTTGTCTGCACCACAACAAACAGGTCCCTAACTCTAAGATCTCATCTGAAATTACTGTGTCTGTGCAAATTTCCTTGGGCGGAAATCATAGAAAACATTTCAGAAATACTCCGTCCATCCCTGATGTCATGCTGCAAGGGTTTTATACAGGTAGTGACAGTTGTTGTGAATTTCTCAGAGATTTCCTTGACGTCACCCACTATTAGCACATGTGCGTAGGATTATTCAGCTATAATCACTTCTGTGAAGTATGTGAGTTTAGACTGCATATGACTCCCACAGATTTTAACTTTTCTTTTATTTTATTAATATAGCTACATATTATTTTGCCTGTTTATCTTAGTGTTATCTATCTCCATTTGTGCTTTTGTCATCCCTAACTTGAATTTTCAGTATCCTTAGTCCTGTTATATTTGTCCTTGCTCTGTTTACAATACTGGTTGCTAACAAGTTGTTCTGAAACAGTAAAAAGACAAGTTTGAGAGACTGCCTTATGGCATAAAGTTAAATATAGCAGCTAAACTCAAATCCAAGACTGAAAACAATTTTATGGCTTAATTATCTCATTAAAGTTTGCTATGAGCTGTGGAATTCTGACTTTCTGAAAATGTCTTTGAAGATACTATTTTCATTAATCATGCAGCAGCTTTTAATAAAATGAATTTATTAAGGGAATATTTGGCAATGTAATAGGTCTCATACTATGCAAAAATTCAATTTTCCTTAGTCAGCAACAACTGTGAGTGCTGAGAACACTTCATCTATCCCACAGATACTTGAAAAAAAGGAAAACACAGATCTTTCAAATACCTTAGAATCTCAGTGTGAGAACTTAATGTGAAACTTCCATCTGGAAATTACAAGGCCAGATGGTTGTGTAAATCCCAGCAGAAAATATACATCTGTCACTTTTTTGTATAACTAGTTCTATTTGAAGAAGGATTTATTTAATCAGCTTGGCACATCACTTAGTGTGTCATTCCTATCAGCCTGTAGCCTGTAGCTCTCTTTGTACCAAGTCCACTTTCATTTGTAGAATGCAATGGAGGTAATCATTTCTCTAACCAGCTGCAGGATGACTGTTGATTTAAATTCTTTTATGTAGAAGCATGATGAAGAAGAGCAGGTGAATATAATTGAGTAAAATTCTTGCTATGAAGTCTACCTAGATTATGAACTTAACTGTCTTATCTCTTCTCTCCACCATGTAAAAATGCTATCCAGAAATAGCTTTAGCTTCAGCATAATGGAAATGAGAAATTTACTTAATGGAAGCATGCTTTAGAGTTCTATACTACTTCCTGAACCCAAAGGAACAAAAATAACTTTTGAAGGCAAAGTCTATCAAAATTTGAACTCATGCAAGTGTCTGATTGGATTGTCTTCTTAAAAATTCTGTAAATGGATACTTCAGAATAGGATGTGAACATGTACAAAACCACTAGTAAATAAGAGAGGGCCTTATCATGGATTTTGTTATAATCTATATGACAGGTGACAATGTAGACATTTTGTGTGTGTTCAAGTTTACATTTACATCAGATACATCCATAGGTAAACCCACACCCCCAAACGCATACATCATTATTGAGTTTTGCACACTTACTGGAGCTTTACTACTGTATTTTAAAAGCTGTGCTTTGGTGTAATATTATTACCCACTCTACTTAGCAGTTTGCTTCTGATATATTTCTTTGATACAGATTTCACCTGAAGAACAGAGAATCATGACCTGATTATTTTCTCCTCTTTGCATTTCCCTGAAACACACAATCATCTAGTCTGGTCCCTGACTGAAAAGTGTAGGTGATGTTACATTTACAGGAGGTATGTGTTACAGAGCCATAGATGAGTTCTTCTTGGTATGTTTACAGTAGTGGTTTGGTTTGGCATTTTTTAAGATAATCTCCCAGTTGCCCCTTATTACCTTGCTTTGCTCCATATCGTGGAACAGACTTGTGGAGCAGGACCTGGATTTCTTTTCAATGAAATAAAACAAAACCCCAAAATGCTAGGCAGGAATGTACCAAATGAATTCAAATTCAGAATGGTTTGTTGGACAACAAACAACAAGACAACCAGAGCTTTCTCAATATTATCTCTTCCTCCCTGAGAGTTATATAAAATCATTCCATCCTCAATACAAACTCTTTTACTTATCTGCTGCTACTAGTAGGACACATTATTTGCTAGATACAAATTTAGCCTTTGAAAATAATGTTTACATTAATTCTTCCTGGAGAGGGTAGATATTTATGGACCTCATCTAAAAAAAAGTATCTCTGCCAGATATTTTTCAGAAGTTTACTGCTGCTGGATTTCTCCCAACACTTATCAAAACTAAGTATGGCAAGGATGGCACACACTGCTAATTTAATATAAAAATTCTTTCTATCAAGAAAGGTGTAAATATATAACAAAACCAGGTCCCAAACCACGGACTGTTCTTGGGTTTAATCTTGAGGTATTTTTTCAACCTTTATTAAAAAATAATAGCTGGCAATATAGAATCAACTGAAGAAATGTAAGAATTAATTAATAGAATTAGAAGACTAAAACCTATTAATGGATTGACTACCCTAATTTTTTTAATCAATGGTGACTGTGTTGTCTTTTGATCCATAACCTAGAAGTCATTGACATATTGAAATTTGTCTTTTAATATTATCCCCTCCCAAGACAATTTTGTGGATATCAATGCAGTAAGAAAAGAATTAATTCTCTCCCAGAATCAAAACCTGCCACATGTTTAATTGCATTGTTTCCCAAGGAATGCTGGGAGAGCCACCCAGTGGCTTGATTTTCAGAAGAGGCTGCTCACTAGGAACAAACAGTACACAATATACTATATATAATAGAAGCAAATTACATCATGTATATGTGAATTATTGAGTTTATTTTCATGAATCAGTTTTAATTGTAAAAATTGTCATTTGTCTTTACAAATGTTTTAAGGAGACTCTTCTGTCAGAAGAGTGAAATAGCTAACTTTAAATGATTTGGTATAATTATCGCTCTTACACTTAATGGCATACAAAATAGCCCTTTTAATGATACAAGATTTAACCTGCAAGCAGAACCAAAGCTTTCAAATTACCTTTGTCCTTATTTCATCCGTTCTCATCTGATGAAAATGAAATAAATCAGTTCTGAATATATTGTACTAATCTGAGTAAACAGAATGAGCAAGCAATTAGAAAATTAAGAACAAATCTACTGTTTTCCAGAAATTAGTTAAAATAGAACATGCAAACAAAATAAAAAGAAGTTTGTCTGAAGATGTTATTAATAAATTAAGGGTATTAAGAGTTCAAGTGAATAAGTTTGGTGGCTATTAAAAGAAGACAGTTTTCTGGCTTAGGAATGGTGTTCATTACTGTTATTTTTTAATTAAAAGATTTGAGGATGTATTCATGCTGGCCAAAGGCTTCAGGCTTTATGCAGCCAGCATGATGAACCAACCTACCTTAGTCTGCATTCTTGCCAAGGAGAGCATGCTGACAGGGAGCAATAGTTCCACTTTTGGAGGCTCCAATTTTGGTCTTTCTGAAGGATCAACATTACCTGATTTCCTTGCAGTGTACTCATCTGCATCTTCTTCCACTTTCATTCTGTTTTTATAGTTACCGGGTCTTGGTTTTATTCTTCAGCTTGCAGAGTAGCAGATAATATTTTGAAAATTTTAATATGACTGGTTATTTTATCATTCATAACAAAAATCATTTAATAATACACTTTTTTAATTTAAAAGGAAATTATTAAAAGTATTTATTTAAAGAGATTGTTAGCTCCTGAAAAGATCCTGCATGTCTCCATTTCTCCCAGCTGTAGGCACACATTGAAGTACTTACAAGTTCTGTACTTCTCCCCCCCAAAACAGACTAAGAAAAGAACAGCACAAGCCCTTTGTACTTCAGTTCTTGTGATCCTTAGCTCACATGTTGTTTATCAGATAGAACCTGCCAATGACAGTCAAACATAGGATTTCCAAGTCAGTTATAAACTTGGCAGACAAACCATCTATTTGTCTCACATAGCCTTAACTTTTAAAGGCGTAATTTTCTGCTTATTCTGGCTTATATTGTAATAGTGGGAAAAATTATGTGTCTAGATGTTCTTGACAGTCTCATGGGCTTTGTGTGGTTTATTTCAGAGGGTTATCTGTACTGTTTAAGAATTATGTTTTATCTTATCTGAAAATTGAGCATGTATACAAAGATAGGCATCCAGATGATTCACTAATCAAAGAAAGAGATGCAGCTTCAGGCAAATTGTCATTGGCCGGGGATGTCCAGGGCAGCAAGAAAAGCTTCTACAGGTACATCAGTGATAAAAGGAAGATGAAAAATGTGGGCCCTCTCTGGAAGTAACAAGGGGACCTGGTTACCTGGTATATGGAGAAGACTGAGGTACTCAATGACTTTTTTGCCATTCTTCAACGGCAAGTGCTCCAGGCACACTGCCCAAGTTGTGGAAGGCAAATGCAGGGACTGGGAGAACGAGGTACGACCCACTGTATGAGAAAATCAGGGTCGAACCTGAAGATGTACAAGTCCATGAGACCTGACGACATTCATCCACGGGTCCTGAGAGGGAACTGATGGATGAAGTTGTCAAGTCACTATCCATCATATATGAGAAGTCATGGTAGTCCAGTGAAGTTCCCAGCAAGTGGAAAGGGGAAACATAACCCCCATTTTTAAAGAAAGGCAAGAATGAAGACCCGGGTAACTACAGACTGGACAGTCTCACCTCTGTGCCCAACAAGATCATGGAGCACATCCTCCTGAAAACTCTGCTAAGGGATGTGGAAAATAAGGAGGTGATCGGTGACACCCCACATGGCTTCACTAAAGGCAAACTGTGTCTGACAAACTTGGTGGTCCTCTACAACGGGGTTACAGCATTGGTGGATAAGGGAAGAGCAACCGATGTCTTGTACCGGGACTTGTGCAAGGCATTTGACACTGTCCCACGCAACATCCTGGTCTCTGAATTGGAGACACAGATTTAATAGATGGACCACTCAGTGGATAAGGAATTGGCTAGGTGGCTGCACTCAAAATGTTGAGTTCCTTCCAACTCTAGGTCAAATATGGCATAGATAACTTCCCAAATTCATTTGTGTATTCAAATTAGCTGTGTTGACAGTCTGTCTTTGTTTTCAATATGAAGCAACCACACCTCCCCTCCAAACCCTAACATCTGTGGAGCATCATTGAACCTGGCTCTCAGTTTTATATTGTCATCCAAGATGGATTTATATTGCTTCAGGGAAAGTGAAAATTGAGTCTCAGAACTGCTTGGTTTTTTATGTAACAATTAAGTTTAATTCTATCATTTTATAAATATGTTCTGATATTTCATAGTGTCTAGGGCAAGTGAAAATGCACTAGCTTGATATTTCTTTTCTGGCTGTACTGTAGTACCAAATTTATTTCAACACTGGAAAGAGTATTTTTCTTACAACACATTTAACATACTCTGAAGAATGCGAGTATTTTTCCCTGACTTTGCATATATTTTTAGAATTCCATTGTTCTGCTTGGTGATCATAGCTAACAGTTGAAAGAGTACTTATTATTTATGAATAAAACAAGTAGTTTTCTCACATTGCTCATATTTAAAATGAAGTGCGTTCTGGGTTTAGTCAACACTGACCTGGAAAAACTGTACATAAGTATATTGAAACTATGTTGAGGTGATTGAAATGCCTTTACATTTCATAGCTGGTAGAGTTTACTAACCTGCCAGTATTCATGGTTTAAATATAGAATTTGAAGGCAACGTCATCTGTCATCATTTATCAAACTCAGTGTTTGTAACCTGTAGTAGTAGACTAAAACAACCAATGCTGGTTTTAAAACAAAGATTTCTTTGAGGGATTCCAACATTAGCAGAAGGTAGGATTCAGAATACAGGCACTGGCAGTCCTCTGCCATGGGATCTATGAGACTCTGGATGACAGAGTACCTATTTTGAGTCTGTTAGAGGAGGCAGCCCAGAGCAGCTCTCTGTACTTTCATTGCCTGGTTGGTTCTACTTAGCACTCTCAACTTAAAGCACCTAATCCTAATGTCATTTCAGAAATGTATTTAACACTTCTGCCCTTGCCGATTTCCCCAAATTCTAGCAAAAATCACAAAAGGCACAGTCTCTGTCGCTCTTCAAGAGACTCACCAGACTCCCATACCCTGTCTGTTTAACTCTAGTGGAAGGAACATCTTAATACATCTGGTGTGTTACCTGAGCGTGAACTTCATTCCCTTCATCTGACCTGGACTGGTCCTGTTGTGTTAATTTCTGCTACATTTTAGGTGTCTGATAGCAATATTGCAAACACGAAGCACCCTGACTTTAGGGATCATCTCACCCAGAGAGATGGAGTGCCTTTTCTCATCACATAGCACCAGTTTTTGTAATAGAAGATTTCTGTGGATAAAGTAATACATTTACCTATTAATTTTGCAGAAGCGAAGAAAAGTTAAAAAAAAAAAAAATTCTGTCAGTTTTATGAAGAGTTCTTATGCAGCTGTCTGAAGATTCATTGATAAATGCTTTTATTATACTGTGAGCAAATATTAAATGAGCAAAGGTCTAACTAGTTACATATCTGTTCTTTTTTTATGAGCATTGTGAACAAAGGCTGAATGTCATGATTGCATTGGTACATTTATTACACATGTCACCTTCTGTGGACACTGCTGATTTTACACGGTCTTCTTGTGACAAGGTACTCTGTCATAATTTCCAAATACCTTTGAACTTCAACAGCCTGTGAACACTGACTAACTCCAGTCTCCTGCTTGTCATTCTGAGTAACTGCTGACAACTGAAATTCATCAGTCATAATATTTAAGTCACTGGAGTATATTCTGATGTTAGGAAATCAGTCCTAATGCCAAATCTTGTGTTACTTATGCATGTAATTCTTTTTGTGAATTTATTTTCATGCTGGGGAGTTTCTGTTTACACAGAGCCTACCTTTTAAGTATCTTTTGCTTCTCATACTTAATTTATATGAGTGTGGATTAATGAAGTATTCCTCTACAGTAGTCAATGTTATATGCTCTTGGAGCTATAAATACATATGAAAAGTGATTATTTTGGGCTTTATCCAGAAATGACACTAGAATCATAGAATCATAGAATCGTCTAGGTTGGAAGAGACCCTTGGGATCGAGTCCAACCATCTACCCTACACTACAAAGTTCTCCCCTATACCATATCCCCCAACACCACATCTAAACGTCTCTTAAACACATCCAGGGATGGTGACTCAACCACCTCCCTGGGCAGCCTATTCCAATGCCCGACCACTCTTTCTGTGAAAAATTCTTTCCTAATGTTCAGTCTAAACCTACCCTGTTGGAGCTTGAAGCCATTCCCTCTCGTTCTGTCATTAGTTACCTGTGCGAAGTGACCAGCACCAACCTCTCTACAGTGTCCTTTCAAGTAGTTGTAGAGAGTGATGTGGTCTCCCCTCAGCCTCCTCTTCCTCATACTAAACAGTCCCAGCTCCTTCAACCGCTCTTCATATGATTTGTTTTCCAGGCCCTTCACCAGCTTCGTTGCCCTCCTCTGCACTCGCTCCAGCACCTCTTGTATTGAGGTGCCCAAAACTGGACACGATACTCGAGGTGCGAGTATTAGTATATCGAGTATTAGTATTGAGATTAGTCCACCTTAGTTTTTTAAAGACAATTATCTCAGTGGTCTTCCTGAGTTAAAACGTGGTTCCTGTCTGTGCTAAAGTAAAACAAGTTCAGGTTAATGCACTGATTCCTTCAAGTAAGAGAATGAATGGCTGAGGTGTACAGAACAGCTTGTGTCAGTGAAGCAAGGTGTAGCATCAATGTTGATCAAGCACGCTATTTTTTTCAGTAGCAGCCAAATGTAACTCAAGGCACATATCTGCAAGGCTGCCTCTTACCAACAAATAAAAGAAGACACAGTGCAACTGTTTTCCAAGCTGACCAGAAGTCAGAACAGAATCTCAGTCCCTAATTACAATCTCCTTTTTTGGATAGGCAACCTGTGATTTTTCCTTTCAGATATGTTATTGACTGTGACTTTAGTTCGGCATTCATAGCCCCACTCTTTGAAGGCAGTGGCAGGGTTAACTAGTGGCAGCCTGCTTTCATAAGGCACATTTCAGTAAAACAGGCATTCTGTATTTCACATTTGCAAAACCTTGCTTCTGTCATACCATGTCTCTAATTTATGTGGTCTGTGCTGACTCCTTGCTCACTAAATGATAGTCAGAAGTAGACTGCAAAGCAGAAAGGAAAGTTCCCCTGACATCAGCTGTGAAGGGGTAGCTGCAGCTCCACCATCAAAATGCTCAGAAGTTGCTTTGTGCTGTGGAAAGATTATTTCTGCTAGCCATACAGAAACATGGGAAAAATCAAGAAACAGCAAAGGCTAAAGACAAACAAAGGAAAAAAACCCTCAGAGAATCTATTTTGCTGGATCCAACTCACGTGGCATGCAAAAGTGACTTCATCCTTAACACGCTGTGCTCACTGTTAAGCTGATATTGGGTTGTAGATGCATTTCCAAGTTAGGTGTTTTCACACAAATGGTCTGTAGCCTATATGGATAATTTTGTAACAAATTCAACTCTGCATAGAACCTAGGATTCAAATATCCATTCAAGTACTCTGTAGCATCAGTGTCAAATGAGTGTTCAACTGAGTGCCACACAAATGAGCGTGGCAGCGCACAGAAAGTTAAAGAGTGATCCTCTTTTTCAGAGCAATCCTTTGGGCTGCTTTTAGTGTAATGTAGTTTTGGAAAACACATTCTTTAAAGCTGCTGTTAGACTGTTTTCAAAAGCCAGAAGGAAGTGAAGTAGTTGGAATTTAAATGCAATTCCTACCCCTCAGATAATAAAAAAATTGTATCTGCAAAATTTAAGGATTTATTTTGGATTTATTTCAGATCTGATCATCTTTATTTCAGGTTATTATAATTTCATTAGTGAATAATAAAGGTTATCTCAGAGTCCATTGTTTAATATGTGAAGTTAGAAGTGTTTTTCCCCATGTGTGTAGCTTTATTTACTTTTTTCTTTTACTTTTTTTTATTTACTATTTACAATTTCATCTACCAAGTCAGTCAATCTCATAAATTCTTTTTTCAGTTCTTCATAATAACCCTTTGCTTTCATTACTGTTCCCTCACTATTCATTCCTTTCTCTATATTGTTTATGAACATAATGAACAGTGGAAGCCTTAACACAGTGAAATGGCAAAGACCTTAACCAACTTCAAATAAAGACAGTTTTCCTTCTGTCTTTTTCTTACCTTCTAATTACCTATTTATTCTAGGAACTTCCCTTCTATCCAGGTCTCAGTAATTTCCATAGAAGCCTCTGAAGGATTTGAAATACCTTGGAAAAATCATTTGGAGGTCCAAGTAGACAGTAGGTCTGTCTGATAAATTCTTCCTTTGCATAAGACACCTGAACAACAGATACAAAAAAAGTCTCTTTACAGTAGATACAATAAGTCTCTGTTTTAGGAAATTTGTACATTGACTGTGACATGTTGTGAAAGTTAGAATACTTTGTATTATTTTCGCCATAACTGAATTTATACTGTAACAATTCCGTAACCATGGAAGTGTTGGTGAGAAGTGATGAGATTTTGAGAGCTTCAATTTGAAAAAGGAAATTAATGTGAAAAAAAAAGTATATAGTTAAGAAAAGTTTAGAAAATGCTTACAGAAGATTAAGGGTGTTGGGAGAGAGAAAGGAAGGTTTATTTAAGGAACACTTACTTTGAAGGTTTTATACAGGAACTATTTTCAAGCCCTGTCGTTTTCTCTGGAAGTGTCAAGAGAAATGTGGTAAATAACTGATTGAGTTTTAGCCATAAGGAATATTAATTATACATCTTGATTACTGCTGAAAAGTTAACTGGCCTGTAGGTCTGTTTCAGCTTAGCTAGTTTTGTGTTCTTTGCTTTACTTTGCTTTATTCGTAGGTTTTGTTTCTTGTGCTTGCTTTGCTTCAGTCTTGAGGCAATTTTTGTTTTCTTTTCAGTTAAAGGCAATACTATTATTTTCCTGAAAGACAGAAACTTTCTTAGCTATACGTTACATAAAATGTGACTTTTGATTTGTCAAGGCAAAGAGTCTCAACACTCAACAAAGCAGAAAAACCTCTTCAGGAAAGGATTCTGCTTCTAGGATCTTGACGACAAATTAACGGCATCTATAATGTAATAGAATTGCATTACATTCCCTTGAAGTTCCAAAAAGTTTTCATCTTATGTAAAAATAACGTAAGGAGGTGAATGCTGTTTTGAATTTTCTCCAATTTTTAATTCTCACCATAAAATGTTTAATTTGATTGTGAATCCTGTTATTTAGATGTTATTTGGTTTTTTCCAGTATTTATTTTTTATTTCAGATACCAAAAAAATCAACATAAAAATGCAACTGAGGGAAAAAGTAGTCACTGACTGGTGTTCAAGACTTTTTGGTTTGCTGTTGAAGTGAAGCTCATCAGAACTTTGAGGGAGCAGGTCTGTCTTTTCACTTTAAACCAGACTTTTCAAGTGGATCCATCACTCTGAAAAATTATAATTTCTTGCTACATCATCATAATTTTCTTCTAGAATAGTCTGAGAGTTCCAACTGAGAGAGCTTGGTGAGAATAAGTAAATTATATTTGATTCTTTCAATACTTTATTTGAACTGCCCATTTATACTTGTTGTTACCCAGTAAAAGATCAGTCTAAACAATTACCTTTGGGAGAATTGCATTTTTGGAAAAGATATTTATAAAGCATGTTGAAAACTTTTTCCTTACTTCTTAGTGGCCAGTTTTTACCTACAATAAGCATAAGCTGATTCCTATAATTTTAATGAAATTACAATTTCAGTGGAAGTGATACCTAGTCTGCTATAATTAAGAAAAAATGTGAATTATGTTCTGTGTTTATGTGGTATTGCACAAGTTTATCTTCTGCAAGAATTAACCACGAAAGCACTTACGTGAAATTGTACAATAATACATAGTAAGTGTAGGACAAAGGACAACTTCATTTGAAAAACTTCCTCTTTGGCTCATTGAGGAGGATTTTGCATTTTTACAGATCTGTCTGCAGGCAATAACTGTTTGTACTTTGCAATTCTCTGGAGATTCCTGTTTTAATTTTTTTAAATATGTTTCCTGTGTTTTAATTAATTTTTATGACGATGGAACACAGACGGTGCTTTACAAAGTGCTTGGTTCAGAGCATTTTAAAAGAAGATGGGGTTATTACTATGCTTTTTTTCCTATTCCCAGCCGTATGATATTGCCACTTCCTCCTAAACTAGTTAGCATATATGTGTAGCTTAATTTTTTATTTATTTGTTTATTTGTTTGTTTGTTTGTTTCAGTGATGTTGGGAAAAAGTTGCATTTCCAAATTCTGAAATGAATTTGGGTGTCATGTTTTGTGTACTCCTAAAGTAGAACTGACTAGACAAACCTTAATCTTAATAAAAATAACATAAGAATCAGAAATTTAGTTAGTGATTTGTGAAGAATGAAATAGGCTCCTCATGCGTATCCATGAAGCTGAATTTGTGGGATTGAATGAAGGAGGTAAATGGCTTTGATCTTCAGTATTCCAGCCGATGTTTGTCTCACAGACATTCCTAGGTGCCATGCAGGTGCCATTACTAAGATGAGTAAATTGAAACCGCTCCTGAGATGAGAATGCTGCATATACACAGGTGAATAGCACATAGCAAATTGTATTTGAATTCTGCAAGGATGAAATTCTTTGGTTGTATACAGAGAAAACACATATATTGCAAGAGCAGTTAGAACTATATCAGCTACGCATATTCTCAGTTATGAGCCAAATGGAACTTACACAGAATAGAATTTCACATGGATTTTTTTTTGTTGCTACTGAAACTCATATTATGTTGAATATATGGACATGGAGAGCACAATTTAGAAAATAGTCTGTAAATTGTTTATTCATTTAGGGTATGACCCCTGTCATCATCAAAATCATCATTTTCCCATCATCTTTGAATGATTAAGAATGATGTCTTCTTTTAGCAAATATTTTACCCTTCTCATTTTTGCAAATGTCATTCTCAATAGCTGATCTAATCTGTCAGCCTTTGAGAAACAGTCCAGTCAAATGAAACAAATAGGAAGGTACTGCTCAGTGGCTGTTGCCTGTATTTTGGAAGTGTTGAATGACACCTGGATGGATAGATAGAATGACACAGAGTAACAAGAGATAGTTCACATTATGCTTTTGAGGGAACCTCTTCCATCACTGCACTACTGGCCAGATATAAGAAAAATTTGAAAAGAAATTTGCTTTTAGGTGAGCTAGTGATGATAAAGTTTATAGACATCTTTATATATGCCTGACCTTCCAACAGCATGTGGCTGTCAGATAATAGCTTACTGGAATTCCCAGAATTTCAAAGAATAATGAAGTAAACAATGAGTAGAGATAATGGAACTAGTCCTTGCTAATAGTCTGAGGAACTATTCCTTCCTCAGACTTTTTTTGACCCATTTTTCCTTTTTTTTTTAGTTCTTTGTAAAGATGACTCAGTGATAATTTGCAATAATATTTAAATTTATGAGGTCTTTATTTATTATTTGTGAGCGTTCTTTAGAGCATCCACTGTTAGGCTTTTATATTGTGTTGGTCATTCATCTCATGCTTGGTTCAAATTTTGTAGATTGCTATACTTATTACTTAACACAAAACAAATTATCATAATTTCAAAAACTCTCTTGTTTTCCTGAATTGTGTCATAAAGCTATGGACATTGTAACACTGTGTTCCTTCCATAAACACATTGAAAATAACAGGTTTAGTAATAGGAAATAGACGTCACAGCATCAATAAAGTCATAATATTTACTTTCACATTGCTGGTGCTGCTCTCTAGCACTTAACCTACAGGATTAACCAGTATCCTCTGAAAGAAGTAGCTTTTCCTTGGAGAAGTAACCAATGGTTCTCTGACTGGCTGAAAGATAGCAGAAAAACAATGGGGTCAAAAATTATGAAGTCTCTTAATTATTAGTGAACTTAAATTAAGTTATTGGACAGTTATTGCAGAAGAGACAGGCACAGACTTGTAGAATGCATTTTCAGAAATGCCGTGGCTGTGTATATATGAGCTCTGTCTCACCCCTACTAACGAAAGACTGGGTACTGGTCTGTGCTTTACTTGAAAAAAAATAATACCCAGAAGGATCCCAGGTAACCTCCTACATGGCAGGAGCATTGAATTTGGCTTTTGTTTTGCAAGGCAGAGCTTTTTCTCTTCAGTTCTTTCTATATAAATACCCGCCATGGGTGGTGTTTCACTGTCTTTTTTTACATCCCATCTCACCCTGCCTCCCAGGACTCTATGGAAATCACCCTGAAAGGCTACCATCTGTGGTATGGAAGAAGTTTGCTGAAGGCTGTCACAAGTATCAGGGATCAAAAAGGCCCACCTTCTCAGCAGGTAACCAGGAAAAGAACTCCTCCTCTTTACATCCATTTGTCACCTGTTGCCTATTACCAGAAAGTTGAGGGTAGCTCCTCAGTAATTCCAGGAAAAGCTGAGTTTAATTTCTGCTCTTCAATAACGACGAAAAGATTTTTTCTTCAGTATTGCCTCTGGGGGAGTAGTCTAAGATTAAAGCAGTCAAGCTTTAGTGCAAAGAGGGAATTTCCTTATGAAACAGGTTTCTCCCTTCTCTGTTGCTTGAATGGAGACTTCTGTTGAGGGAGTCTCTCCAATACATTGTTATTTGATGTAGCTATGAAGCTCTTTAGACATTTTCTAGGTGAAAGAGTGGGGGGGAAGGATAAGTGACCAGAATAGAAAATTTCTGAGGAAAAGGTGGAAGCACTGGTCCTATTTCTACATGTGCCTATGCACAAGTAGTTTTAATAGCCAACTACATGCTTAAATTTAAAAGTTTTCTCAAGAACTTCACTGAGCTGGAGAAAGTGTGCACTTTCATATCTAGGAAAAGACTGGAGTTCCTTTTATTTTTTTAATAAAAAGAAACCCATGGGAAGCATCTCTCTTATTCCGCAGTGTATATGGAACTTCTTTTCCTGACTTGCTTCTACTAAAGAATTGGCAGTTCATGGCTTTCACAGGCTTGGAAAGAGCTTGAAGCTCAGGAACTGAGTTAACTACAAATATACTGAGTTCCTCTCTAGGGCTTTTGCAATTATTTGAGGTAAGATCCAAATGAATTTGCACATTTGCTTTTGCCATTTGTTTTCAAACTAAATAAATATTTATTAGCTAAATTTCTGTTGAAGAAAAGGGAAGATTAAATAGTATATCAACACTGAAAACACACTGATGTGTAATTTAATGAGATTTTTCCGAAGACTGAAAGAGATGAGGGAAGATTAACTTCAACTGAGTGAAGGCATTATAAGAGAATTCTATATTTATTTTTTTTCTCTCTTTTTTTTCTGTCTCTTTTCTTTCTTAATGCTGTTGATTTACAACAATCCCTTTTCCCAGAAGTACATCATCACTGAGAATCTGAAATTGCAAACTTGGACTAAATTACATAATACAGGATTATGAAAAGAACAAAGCACAGGGACAGGTGACATGCAATTTACTGTTGTTGAATGAAAGTGTAGGTTGAAATTTAGAAAACAGCACACAAGCGGAAAGTGCTCAGATGAATATCATATAAAGAGGAAGAAATTCTTTCACCATAAAAAGGACAAAAGCGTTTCAGTGTTCTGATTGTAGATATATTTATACAATAGTTATTCTTTGTGTGCAATCTTATGTACAAATGCAAAATCTTATCACTGTACACATACATCTTCATTAGAGATGTATTGGTAGACATGCAGGACTACGCACAGAAACATACAGTGCAGCCTGTATGTATATACTTGATGATTATCAATAGCAGAAACATAGATCATGTTGGAGAAAAACAGGTTGTGTTAATTTGACACCTGACTTAGAGGCACAAAAACCAATGAAGCCAAATGGAATAGGGCTAATGGAATTCTGCCCTTTCTAACTTTTGAGTAAAAGTTTCAACAAGAACAAAATATTAGGGGAATTTAGACTAAACTCCAACCTTTGTGATAACCAAAAAAAAAAAAAAAAAAAAAAAAAAAAAAAGATAAAAATGTGAGAAAACCACAGATGTTCCAAGGAATCTAGGACAAAAATTTTAAACTTTCATATATGAAATGAATGTTGTGTTTAAGAATGTATGTATTTTCAAAGAGTATGTATGTAAAGGGTTAAACAGCACAGATTTAGAAAACAGTTGAATTGGAGAACCCTTTTGGTGTGGTAATAAGTGTTTCCGAAAGTAAGCATTAAATGTTATTCTCAACATTAATATATTGTGCTAACTTTCACCTGCTGAAAGGGAGAAGCATGTCCCTCTTTGGCCTTATTTGTCAGATATATGAACCTTGTAACTTTGTGGTCAGTAAAAAGGAGAGATTGGCAATTGAAGAAGTAATTTCTAAATGCATTCAGTAACACAAAAATTGTAAATTCATTATAAATAAAATATAACACTTTCAGGCATAACAAAAAATCTCCACCAAGCCCAAACACTGCCCTGTTTCAGTATGGTTTTTATTCTTTGTCCCTTAGCGTACTCAGACTTTTTCAGCTTTCTGCACATTCTGTATGCAACTGGCAGATTGTGTTGTAACAGCTCAATATCTGAATGATTGCAGTGGTGAAGAAATATATTTGAAATGAACCAAAACAACATTCAATCAGTTAATTCCCATTTAAGTTGTGAAAAGAGTTTATTGTACATAAAGTAAGATTTGTTACCATAGTTAGCATATAAATGTATATACCACTTCTAATTCTAAGTACTGCTGTGGTGGAAGACGTTGAAGCATAAACCAGCTTGATTTTGCTTTTAATAACACTAAAGGCTGAAAGAGAATTCTTTATACCATATAGTATAGTAAACAGATATTACTGCTGGGTGGACTCACTTGTTGGTATTTACCCAGTTCTAGTATACTACCATATAAGAACACACCAAGGGAAAAAATTTATAAGACATTTCTATGAGTCTTTGAGCTATGCGCAATCTTCACTCACACGTGCTCTTCTAACAATTATGCTTCATAATCTGCGATAGAGAGTGGAATTTCATATTTCAGGCTTTCATTTTAGAAAAAAATGTTTTATGTCTCTGAGGCACAGTGCTCTGTCAAATTAGAGCTTCCATCAGAAAACTAACTGTCATTAGTGCAAGCCTACTGATGTTCCTCTTTTAAGTATTCGTGGTGTATGTGAGCAGAGTGCCCAACTGCACAGATTTGTATTGCACTGTTCCTTGTATTCAAAAGATGTGCTCTTTCTTGAAGAAAAAATTTATTTATTCACTTCAGGCTAGGTTTTAATTATAGTCCAACGTCTCAGAAAATAGTATATGTTTTTGAAGCCCATTAGGGTTTATTCTTACCCAGACATGGCAAACAGAGTGACTTTTCTTAGTGTATTTGCCTTGTATTTTATTAGGAGCTGGAGCCTCACCAACTCAGATTGATGAGCTGCCTCTCCTTAGGTATGCTGTGACTCTTTACTGGCATAAAATGACCAGCAATTATTTCTGCCATCTGAACATATAATCACATATATTTTTGTTTATTTTTAATGGTTTTTTTGTTTGGGTTAAAGTTCTTAACTTTTCACACAGGTCCATCTTACAGGTGTAGAGCTGGTAATTATTTTAAACTAGTTATTTTACTGGGTCAAGTTTTGAATTCCCTGTTAAGGCCACTATTGATTCTCTCAAAAGTGATTTGTCTGAGGAGAAAGAATGCTTTAAGTGCTATGTTTCTTTTTGGAATGGCTTTAGTTATTAAATGGAGGGACTATTTCATGCATCTTGTGGGATCTGCTAAAGGTCATTTCTGCCAAGACAAAATTATTTGAACCCTAAACCAGCCTGTTTACAACAGAAATGAGCTGAGTTGCAAGTCTTTTATGACCACATTTATTCTTTATGCCTTTTCTTTTGTATTACCATTTCAGCTTCAGAGATGATTCTCTAAAATTTCCTGAAGTGATGAGGTCATGCCGTGCTCCTTATTATCTATAATGAAGTGGTCACATCATACGCAGAGAAACTTTTTCACTCTTTTTCGATAGGCAGATTATCTTGGAATAGCTGCTGCTTATATTTCGCCTTGTATGATCAAAAGTCCCAGTGAGGAAAGGCTGAAATTTTTGCAACATGCACCTTCATCACCAGTCCTCACATCAGAGGTGTCTGGATTTGCTTTGCAAATAATCCCTGGATATAAGGATACGTATGTTAGCTCTGAGCCCAACGTGTTATTGGTTTCAGAAATCACCTTCTATGCATAGTACATAGATCATATGTACTATAGGACGAGTGTAATGGTTTTAAACTGAAAGAGGGGAGATTTAGATTAGATATGAGGAAGAAATTCTTTACTGTGAGGGTGGTGAGGCACTGGAACAGGTTGCCCAGAGAAGCTGTGGATGCCCCATCCCTGGAGGTGTTCAAGGCCAGGCTGGATGGGGCTTTGAGCAACCTGCTCTAGTGGGAAGTGTCCCTGCCCATGGCAGGGGGGTTGGAACTCGATGATCTTTAAGGTCCCTTCTTACCCGAACCATTCTATGATTCTATGATCAATATAAACATTCAAGCATAAAATTTAATAACCATTAGGTTACAAAAGGGAAGAAAATTTGGGACCTTACTCTCTTTTAACTTAAATGTCTCAACCTGCTCTATTATACACTGTGGTGATGTTGGACAGAAAACTGGGTTGAGGTGTACCTGTCAGACACACCAGCGTTGTCTGCTAGAAACTCATGTGAGATCAGCAGGAAGTGCCAAGCCAAGCCAGCCCTCAGATGTCTCGGGAAACCTGCCACTAAGCTTTGGGTCTCTGAGATCCTGATTGTATGAATGCATGGAGCAAGGTCAGGAAGAATATGAGGCCATCTTCTTATCTTGGCTCTTCAAAAGTGTCATACTTATGTATAAATGGTATTAAAGGTCAGGGAGCCAGGGAGATTTCTAGAAAGGTCTGGTCAGAGAGCTGACTTGCCAGTCATGGCTTTGAGAGAGACATCTGCAGAATAGTTAGGGTTTATGAGACTAGTGATTTTAAGCACTGTGTGACTTTGTTGCAGAGTGTCTAGTATTTGAGCTTTGTGTCTAGTATTTGAGCTTTGAAGCCATCCTGAGCTGATGGAAAGTTTGAACTCTGAAAAAATGTACATATGTATCAGAGGCGTGGTTTGTCTTTTTTATTTTGTACTATTTCAACAAGTTATTAAGAATCATAGGACTTGATTGCAGTGCATGGAGAACAGATTGGTGTATTTAAAGATATGTTTTCATTTTCCACACACAAATTTCATTAAACTTGCTAGTGTTTGGCATTCCTGCAAGATAAAAATGTTAGGACTCAAATTCAGGGGAAAAAAAATATCTCTGTAAATTGCTTCCAGAATAATGCATCCTGACCTGCACTTTATTCTGATATGAAACTCTTTTTTATAAAAGAGTTTCTAGAGCAACTTTGTTAAATGCTGTGAAAGGAAAGAATCACACTTACTGTGAAGGGGGATGTAGCCATGTTCTTTCAATAATATAAACCAGAGTTTTAATCTAAATTTCAAAGCAGAAGATGGTGCCTATTCTGCCTAATCTTTTGGGTAGGCCTTTCATTTTTCATGTAGCTGACATAAAATACAGATCAAAGTGCAATAATTGGAGAAAATTAAATATTAACCATAGATGTGTTATGGGCAGAAAAAAATAAACTGTGAAAATACAGATAACACACACTGAGGGTTTTTTGGTTTAAAATTGTTTCAAAATTTGAGGGTTTCTTAAGCTTTTTTTTTCTAGTCTTACTAAGAACAGTGACTTACTAAGTTGTGATACTCCTCGTCTCAGTTTCTGTCTTTTTCTTACCCTGCTTCCCTCTGCTTTCTACAGATAAACAAGCTGGAGGCTTGCCTTAGGCAGGAAAGATGCATAGATGGTAATGGGACTCTATAGAACAAAAATGAACACTGGAGGATAGAAGACTGCATTAGCATGTAGCTGTAAGGTATGTGCTGCTGAAAGTTCCTCTACAGCTTATTTTTCTCCTTGCTCTAACGCAGGCTGAAACTACTTGCAGCGAGGGATTAAGGTACAAAAGTTTTCTTGCAACTTTCTATGGTGTAGAGGCAGTAGGGAACATGAATCTACTGGAGAAAGTCTTTGAAGATTTACTGTAATCATGAATAAGCAAATAGAAAACAAATGGAGCTTGGATTTCTTCTGCTTTTCACTTGTGCTGTATTAAATTCCCATTTTGATGCTGTTGTTTCTGCTTTTGCTAATCCTTCAGTAAAATAACTGAGAAGCACAAGCTGTTATTTTTCCTCTGTCTCTGAGAAGTAAATCTAGTAACAGCATATTGTTGTTCTTGGGCTTTTTTAGTGTAGAATTTAGCTTATTCTAATATCATTCTAATTTGACAGGCTGAGGGAGCTGGGGTTGTTTAGCTTGGAGAAAAGGAGGCTCCGGGGAGACCTCATAGCGGCCTTCCAGTGCCTGAGGGGGGCCTACAGGAAGGCTGGGGGGGGTCTGTTTACAAAGGCCTGCAGCGACAGGACGAGGGGCAATGGTTTTAAGTTGGAGAAGGGGAGATTTAGATTGGATATTAGGAAAAAATTCTTTACCATGAGGGTGGTGGAACACTGGAACAGGTTGCCCAGGGAGGTGGTTCAGGCCCCTTCCCTTGAGATATTCAAGGTGAAGCTCGACGAGGCCCTGGGCAACCTCGTCTAGTTGGGGGTGTCCCTGCTGACTGCGGGGAGGTCGGACTAGATGACCTTTGGAGGTCCCTTCTGGCCTGGACCAATCTATGAATCCATGAATCTATGAATCATCAGGGTTCTGCCATTTTGAGTCTTCTCCATGGGATTATAATCTTGAAAAATAAGTGACTGCTACTAATTGATTTTGATACAGTCCAGTAGCTGCTTTTATCTCCCACACATATCTGCTGTCTGTTCTGCAGAGAGACCACTGCATCCTTGTCCCCAAGCATTTTAGCTAGCCACCAGAATAAAAAAAAATCTACTTTAAGATACAAAACCATAACATATTATATTTGACATGAAATTCTTATAGAGTAGAGAAAAAGCAACAGGTGTCTATACCTCTGAAATTTTGTTCATTTACCTTAGGTTAGGCATGAGATACTATAAAAACACTTGTATATGTCCTATGTGCAAGTGTTAGGAATTCAATATACCTTGCATTCTCTGTGCATCTTTGTACACCTGGAAAACATCAGCTCCCAAGACTAACTTGTATGAAATGTCTTAAAGATCAATTGTTCCCGTTTTCTTTATATAGGTAAGAGAAACTACTGTATCCCATCGGAACTGCCTGCATACAATTAGTTGAGAAGGGATTATTTATGTAGGATTCAGAATCCTACACACCTTTGGCTACAGTTCCTGTTGGCTTAAATTTTACTGCTATAAACCATACAGACACATGATTTTTCATTTTGTTACTGAAAGGTTTGCCTTTTTTTTAATCATGTGACCTTCTTGCCCTATTATACATGTATCTTGTTTAAACAATCAGCTGTCGAAGTCAAATATTAAAAAAAAAGCAAAAGCAAAACCAAGCAAGCAACACAAAACCCCACAAACCCAAAACTACTCCAAACAAACTCAAAAATCATTATGGCTGTTTGATACACAGTTAATGTGAAAAGAAAAATCCCAGGCATCTACACAACAGAATATACTTATGGCATGAACTTTTCCATCAAGCTGCACTTCAGTTTGGAAGCCTCTGCTCTGTTCTGCCTGGAAGCTCCATTGGTGTAGCACAGTGCGTAAGGCAAACTGAAATGCTGCTTATTCCTCACTAAAAAGGGCAATTAGAAAACACCAGTATGAATTTGAGTACCTGGAAAAGAATGTTTGTCTCTTAGAATTTGAGTTAACCTCAGAAAACCTTCAATTTGTCTGGCAACTTTTAAAATTACTGCTTATTTGTTTAAATAAATGAAATTTCTTTCTTTTTTAAGAAGGTATTTGATGTGTCTTTTTTGTCGTTTTGACTTGTATTTCTTTGATTTGAAGGTCTGAAAAACTGCAGTTAAAAAATACTGATAGCACCTCTATTTGGGTGTTTTCCTTCATTTTTCTTTTTCAGGTGAAAAAATACTGATGTTCTAATGTTTCTTTCCAGAATGGCCAAATTATCTGTACTGTGGAAAACTGTCCCTTACTAAATCATACAGTTTCCACAAAGCTAGAAGGGGAATATTTTCCAGTCTGCAAAGATAATAATAATAGTGCAGAAACACTAGCTAAGTTGAATTACTCTTCTGAAAATGAGCAACTTGTGCAGCTATCTGGTGGAGGATATAGCTTCCGAATTTATGTATCTGCCAAGCACCTGTAAGTACTGCTGATTATAAAATGTGCACTAAAATATTTGATTTGAATATGCATGCTGACTAAACATCTTCATGACGATGGGGATCTGCTGCGTAATTATCTTTATACGTAGTGAAGTGTTAGGGATAGGTGAGAAACATAATGAAAGAATGTACTTAAAAGCCCTTTACAATTCAATGTATTTCTGATCTGCTATTAGAACATGTTATATATTAGTTTAATAAGTTGAGATGGAAATTTTCTTTTATCTTCATTCTGGTCAAGAAGACAGGAAGAAAAATCAGAAACATGGTATATCTTTGAACTTCAGTGTTCAAGCAGCAGTTGACAGTTGTTTTTGAAATTCAAACAGATTTTAGTAGCGTTTTCTTTCAGTCGCAATATTCTAAACAAAAGTTCTAGAAAAGGAGTATGTACGTGGCCTGTGGTTTTTCTCTTTTCCTTTTTTTTTGTACTTCTATATTCTATATTATCAAAAATCAGTCTGATTTCATTTTACAAAGCTCTGTTCTGATTCCATATTAACATTGTGATGCTTTATTTCCATCAGAGTCAAAATGAAATAGCAGAAGAGCACAGTTCCTTGAGATCTAATGGTGAGAAATTTCCGACCTGTCCCAGAGATCTTGCCATTTCTGCACATGTATTCAGAAGGGGATAGAGAATATAACAAAACTTGCATGGATATTATGCGTTGATCTAAGCAGGTGTTTTCCTTTCGTGCACATTGTTCACACGCAGCAAAAACTTGTCTATCTTGTCCATATACATAACTTCAAAGTAGAGTCCTTAAAAAGTGCCTTTATGGTATTGTGACTGTCTATGTGCCAGATTCTGAAACAGTCTTCCAACAGAAGTACTAGTTAACTTTGTTACAAGGTGGGATTTTTAGTATGTTTACAAAGAAGATTTTATACAGTTATCAGTGTTAGCTAAGAAAATCCAGCAGCACTGTGTCCTTTATTGCTATAAAGGGCATGAAAGTATATTCTGAAAGGTATATTATATAAAGGTTGTGATGCTTTTTCAGAAATCTGGAAAAGCTACACCTTCAAAATTCAATATATCACACTCCCTAAAGTATTAACCCCTATTAAGCCATGGACCGTACTTAAAATTGAATCAGTTGTTCTCAACCTTGAAGACTACTTATTTGACTTCAAGGAAGGGTCTGTGCACCCAAGCTCTTCCTTGTTTCTCACAATATCTGTTGTTCTAACAGGAGACATATTTCTGTTACAGCATGCTTTTGTTATAGCCCTAATACATCATTGCTCCATCACTGTTGTGTATATGTATATGCAGTTTATTGTAAATGAGTTTTACTGCGCAAGCAAGAGTGTGTCAGCAGAATTTAGACATTAATAGCTGCATGCCCAAGTACATTTTTTACAGAGCTTCAATAGCATGATATCTCTTAAAGGAATGTGAAAAATTGCTGTGCTACATTTGCTGCACCTGAAATGATAAATTCTGTGCTGCTTTCCTCCTTTGTTTACTTTCTAACCTTTTGTCACCATTTGAATACTACAGTACACTACTTTATAATGGTATAATTAACATAAATAATGTAATTAACAAAAATATTAGACGCATATGCACAAATGCCAGACCATTAAACTGCGTTCACAAAATATTTTAAAAAAGATTGATTTATTCACAAAAGAATACACCTGCTATGCAGGACCAGAAAAAAATCAGAAATGTGGCATTTAAAAATCTGCACTCATATACAACTAATATAGCAATTAAAATATTGCAATCAGAAAGAAAAATATGAAAAATCAACTTGCTGCTGACGTATTTAATAGAATCATGGAATGGTTAGAATTGGAAGGGACCTTAATGATCATCGAGTTCCAACCCCTCTGCCATGGGCAGGGACACCCCCCACTAGAGCAGGTTGCTCAAAGCCCCATCCAGCCTGGCCTTGAACACCTCCAGGGATAGGGCAGCCTGTTCCAGTGCCTCACCACCCTCACAGGAAACAATTTCTTTTTGGTATCTAATCTAAATCTCCCCTCTTTCAATTTGAAACCATTACCCCTTGTCCTGTCACTACACTTCTGAAAAAGAGTCCCTCTCCGGCTCTCCTGTAGGCTCCCTTCATTCAGATATTGGAAGGCTGCTATGAGGTCTCCCCAGAGCCTTCTCTTCTCCAGGCTGAACAACCCCAGCTCTCTCAGCCTGTCTTCATAGGAGAGGTGCTCCATCCCTCTGATCATCTTTGTGGCCCTCTGCTGGACCCGTTCCAACAGGTCCATGTCCTTCCTGTGTTGAGGACTCCAAAGCTGGACACAGTACTCCAGGTGGGGTCTCACGAGCGCAGAGTAAAGGGGTAGAATCACCTCCTGCGACCTGCTGGCCACACTTCTCTTGATGCAGCCCAGGATGCAGTTGGCTTTCTGGGCTGCCATCGCACATTGCCGGCTCATGTTGAGCTTCTGTTTGATTTCTGTTGAAACTAATGCATACATCTGTATAAGGACACATCACAGCTCTCCAATCAGGCACAATATTTTAGAAAGTTATTGAGTTCTGTAAAGATTTATTTTTTTTATGACACTGCAGGGTATAAAACAGACAAAGATTTTAAGGTTTGTATTGAATATGTTCATTTTGTTGATTTTATGTCCTACTGAGTTAGTTGGAGAATACTTAATCAAAATAATATAGCACTCTAAATCTTTAATAGATAAGCTACAGTAATCATTGATATACACCTACTGAATCAATGTTTACAGCTAAGCTAAATGCTTTCATGGTTATGACACATTAAACATGTCACAGTATATATTTAATAATCTCAAATCCCACCTACTTTGGAATAGAAGCAATGTGATATATCTCAATCAATTGTTTGTGTAAGAAGTATAAGGATTAATGTAGATGGTTGGGGTGTTTTTTTGGAGAGAGAAGGGATTTGGTTGGTTGGTTCTTTTTTTTAACTGAGCCAAAAAGAAGTATCGACTTTCTTTATGAACATGCCGTTCTGTAATTATCAGAATTCTTAACTGAAGGTAGAATTCTTTCAAATAAAGCCTCCTGTGAGTGGAACATAAATGATATTCATACCTTTGACTGGCTTTGTGTAAATACTATTAAAAAAAAAAAAGCAAAACAAAACAAAAAACCCAACAATAACAAAAGATATCTCTAAAGGAAGTTTCATCAGTTTCACACCGCGCTGAGTGCTCAAAAGAACCAATACTAGTGAAACTGAAGTAAACCATTTTTTTTGCAAATGGACATTGATAGAAGCAGCGCATAAGTTAAGGCAAATATGTAGCTTTATGGGAGGACATTTGTGGATTAAGTTTTTTGATGCAGATGGTTTATAACCTGAGAGAAATCTTGACAAAATTTGTAGTCTGACAATTCATTTAATGAGGGTATAACCAGTGTTATGAAAAAATGAAGTTAATCTTCTGAAAGTACTCAGTTTGTATATGGTAAAGGAAGAATGAAGTGAACGTATTGACAGCTGGAATGAAAATATTTTAAACTAATGTGCAACATGAACCATTAGAGTATGTGCAATAGTCACTAATGCTAATATGTAATTCATATATTGAATAAAGTTAATATATTAACACCTGCAATAGACTTCAGAATTCAATATTCAATATTTCAGCAGACTGTAGTGTTAAAATAATATTCAAAAAACTTTAACACAATATATTTTCAGGGAAAAACAAGAATAAAATAGTTACAAAAAAGTATTTTACCTTATAAATACTTGTACCATGATTAGGAAATAAAACATCTTATTATGTAGCTTCAAATAATTTCTTATTACTCAGTTTCTGTCACCACAAGCCATGTACAGTTCTTTATTATCCAAATGTGCAAATTCAGCTCTTAAATGCAAGATGTCCGGACAACTGGATAAAAATAGAAGTTGTGGCTGTGATAGTACCAACTTAGAAGTTCACCAGCGCAGTGACTCCCATTGCATCAGCTCTCATGCTATTGAAGAAATGGCTTCAAGCTTCAAGTGGCTTCCTGGAAATGTTCCTCTTGTACCAAGCAAGATGCTACCCTAACTTCTGTGTTTGGTGTTTGCTTTTTTTCCCTTAGCATTTGTAATGCTGTCGTGGTTTCGGCCGAATTTACCAAAACCGGACCGACAGGTAGCCCTTCCCCCCCTTCTCCCCCCCCAAAAAGAGGAGAGAGGAGGAGAAAGAGATAAAGGAGATTCAGAAGTTTAGAATGAACTAAACTACTTTAATGAAGAATTAATATTAAAATAAAAATAAAGAAGAAAATAATGAAATAGATATAATATATACAAAACCGTATCAAGCTCCCAGGATGACAGTCACATCACCGGCAGCCACTGGGGAAGTCCCAGACTGGACTCAGTGATGAATGGGAACTGGATTCCAGCTCTGGAGTCAGGAACACACGGATCGGGATCAAAGACAGATGAACAGACGGAGTCCTCTCTGGACATCAACCATCGCAGGAATGGGGCTGACCCTTTGATCCCTCAGCTTTTATACTGAGCATGGGGCAGATGGGATGGAATACCCCAGTTGGTCAGGTTTGGGTCACCTGTCCTGTCCACTCCTCCCCACTGATGTGACCTCTTTATGTTTTTTCCGTTTCTGACCCTCTAAGGGGGCAAATAACGAAATTGGCTGACCTTGGTTGTTATAGCAATAAGTATAAGCAAGGGCCTCTCTGCATACCATTCCTTGGCATGGAGCACAAACATTGGTCTTATCATTCTGAGAACGAGCAGTTTTCTCCACAATATACCGTTAACTTCAGAGAGTTAGAGGAGGCCTAGCTAGGATGTAAAGTTACAGAACAGAAAATTGGTTTGGTTTTACTTCAAACCGGGACAAATGCAAAGATTAAAGTTAAATCCCATAACTCACTGGCTGACCTTGCCCTAGCCTGTCTTAAATGATCATATCATGTCTATTTTTCTGCACAAATGACTATTTAAGAGGTAGAAAGGGTGCAAACATACAATTCAGTGTTGATGTGTCCCAGCTACGAATAGTTTCAGTTAGGATATGGAAATCAGAAGAGGAAAAAAAGAGTTCCATTAAGTAACCAAGATCAAGTTTTATTTCTGTAATATAGTTAGTAGTAGGAAAAAAAAAGTATTATCTAGGGAGTTTATTCTGACTTGAGAGAAGAGATGAAGAACAGAGATGGTAAGAAAACTGTCATGTTAGAGTATTCAGCATTACTAAAGTCAAGATTAGTAGTTAGTAAAGAATATTATTATATTTGTATGACAGTAGGACCCAAAGGCACAAATTTTGAGATCAAGGCCTCACTGTGCTCAATCACGTGTAAGCATAATAGAAAATGGTCCCCAAGCCCAAAAGCTAGCAGTATAAAAAGTTGAAACCAGAGAACAGAGAAGTGAAGTGATTTCTCTGTGGTAAGATAGCAGAAGAGTAGAAAATGAAGAGGCAAATGCAAGTCTGCTGAATTGTGGCTGAATCTATTATAGCCATTAGATCACTCTAAAGCATTGCAGTTAGATTCAACTAACAATATTGCTTTGGGACACAGATTGTCTCTAAGTATTCCAGGAATTCACTGCAGCTGCACAGCACAGCAATCATAATAAGCAAAATGAGAATTTGTTTTAAAAGCAGATAATCATTTAGTCTTTGAAACAAAAATTTTGCTAATTAATTACTTTTATTGCTAAGCCTTTTAGTATCATTCTTTTTACAAATGACAGCATTGAATTATTTGTATAGGTAAGAAGGTTCCATGTGCATGAGAAATGTAGTGTGAAATTTGCCTTTAGTTTGATACAAAAGATCAGGTGCATGTCATAAAACAAGCATCTTAATCAGTGTGGAGGACTAGATTGCATACCAAATATATTCACTGACTTCTGTATTAAAGAGCATTACGATAATTCAGCTGGATTTTTTCATGTATATATCTTTTATAGTGGAAGATGTTTATGCTCCTTGATTGTGAAACAATGGCTTGGTGAGATCTATTGAAAGTAACTACCAAACACACACATTATTTATAATAGATTGACAACTATGTCGACAATTTAGCATAACAGAGGCCAAATCTACATATAAGATTAGATATCTGTTTTCTTAAAGCATAACATACACCGTGAAAATTCAATGCCAATTTGATACTCAGATTTCTCACTGTGTTGTGTTCTGAACTTAACATGTTCATGCCAATAGAGTTCCTTGAAGCCTTATTAGAAGACCTGAGCAACTTTCAAAATGTTATTTGGGTTTCTCAACTTATATGGGGAGAAAATATAGAAGGGAGTGGTAGTAGCATATAAATACTTCCTAAGAACATCCGAACAAAGCAATATGGTATGTATGCAGTTTAAATCAATACACTATGTTATGACAGTTTCTGACACTTCAGACCATTATTGAGAAGTGTCTGTGCAGAACTGATGAACACTTTTCCTGGGTAAATTACTTCCCATGTCACAGAGGAGGTGCACTTAGATATGTGTGTTTGTAAACACCCAGTTAGTGCACCTAAGATGCAAATAAGAAGGTTAAAATGAGCATCAGTGTGCTTGTCTGTTCTCATCTACAATAATATCCGAAGAATATTATTGAAGTTTGGGCTATAACCCTAATATTCTTCAAATCTACCCTGATAAATCTATTTATGTAAAAATGGTTTTCAGCCCCTCAGTCCTTTTGCTTAATTTCTTCATTCTCCATGATCAACTTTTAAAGATAAGCATGTATATTTATTTTTAGACAAGAGATTATGAGCTGGAAAAATGTAAACATGTTTAAAGCATACATAAAGATTTAGATAACTAATGTTTAGGTAAACCACAATAATGTAAAGTGTATTTTTATACAGGAACAAAATTGGAAATAAAAATCAGACATGGGGTTGGGAATACACAGAGTGAAACAGCTAGCTTCTCTCAGCTTGAATGAAGCCTTCAGCTTGTATAGAAATAACAAGTATCCTCTAAAAAAATACTGCTTTGGGGTGATAACTTAAAGCTGTTAGCCTTGCGTACTCAAAATTGCTTTACTGTATTACATGTCATGGCATCTTTCATTTTCTAAGTATCCACAATTAACAATCATAACCTTTGCCTGTGGAAAAAGCTGGGTTTAGAAACCTCCATCCCTGCTTTTCAGGCAGTTGTTGACAAGAAAGGAGAGAAAGTGTATTGGATAAATTAATAAAACATAAGATTTTGCATATTCTTAAGGTGCCTTTATAGTAACACTGTATATTCTTGCAATGCTGTTCTTTTAGGTTAACATGCTAAGAGTCTGCATAGGTTATTGTCTGTTTTAATTTCACTAAAAATGTTATATTGTGAGGATTTAGTTTGTACCACTGACTTCTAGTGCACCTTTGCAGTAGGAAATGTAGGCAGTAAAGGTTATTCTCAGAAGTGAGAACACTCTGGACTGGAGATTCAGCACCTTTAGCCCCATTGACTTCAGTTAGACTTTTATTTTATAGCCATTTCTGAAAAGCTTTAAAATAAAGCACCTGCAAACTGAGGACCTAGAGTTTTTGGTTTCATATAATTTGAAATATATAACATATATAATAATATGTAATAGATATAAAATTCACTATTATTTGCTTATTGTCAGTTTGTGTTTATTAAAAATGGGTAATAAACTTGCTTTAAATCTCTGCTGACAATCTGCCCTTTGGAATCCAGTCCTTTGCACACCATTCTTCTGCTGGATATGTGAAATATATACGCAGCTACCCCATTTAGCATCACTGATCATGAAAACTTTGTGATGGTGGTTTTTTCCTTTTTTTTTTTCTCCTTCTGATTGATACCTAGACAATTTCAGTGTTCACAGGCCTGTGAGCTTCACAGCAATCTGCATAGAATATATCTCACTTGAAAGCTAAGTAGTAGCATTAAACAAACTGCCCATCAGATTTGAATTTTAGAATATTATTTGTTTCTACTTATCTGGAAATGAATGGAGTACTGACCTTGTGAGAATCATGCAAAAAGCATGAACCCTATAGGTTTATTTGTGTTTAATTTTCAGTGGGCTGGATTTCTGCAAGGCTTAACATTTGTCTCTTTCTTTACTCTCTTCACATCTAATTTCTCACCGTTCTGGGGATCTTTTTTTCTGCTTCAGCAGGACTACTAACTGCACACATCACTTAATGCAAACCTGAAACGTTTCAGAGAGAATAGCCAGCTCAAGTGTTAAGCCAGACAATCTCAAGTCTTTCACCTAGTTTTCGGTTAAAGATTTGCTTGTTAGCTGTACTTTCAAATGCTACTGTCTTTGGATGATTACTGCAGCAATCTGAAACAAAGCAGTGCAATGTTCCTCTAAGTACCTTACAGACAAAAAAGCAATCCACAGTAAAATTTAACAATGTTTTGTCTATCAAGTTCAAGGATATGCTTCAGACTGCAGGCTGAAAAGGGGCCAGGGTGGAGATTGTCAGTTTATCTTGAAGCTATGAATGCAATATTTGTCTGGTTTTGGTGGGAGGCTGCCTTGCTGTCAGTTTCTGGAGAATCATTATATGAAATGAAAACGTGAACTTTATTCTCTTAAGTGATATGTTCAGCTTTATATTTTTATGATTGTATTTATACTGACAAAATGAGGATCTTTTAGCTGTGGAAATGTGGTATTAAGTGTTTTGAAGCTTCATCCTTTAATTTCACCAAGTCACTACAGGGTCAGAGATTTTCATCACAGAAGTAATCAGAGGCACTCTCTGATGAAGAGCAAGTAAACATCCTCATTTATTGCATGGGTGATGAGGCATATGACACTCTTAGACCTTTTTTGGTTAGGACTGCTGGGAAGATGAACCATGCAACTGTGAAAAAGAAGTTTAATGAAGGCTTGATAGGAAATGAAACTCAGCAGAACAGAAAGATTTTAACCAGGCAAAGCAGCGTCAGACCTGATTTTATCACAACAGTGTATGCATTAGTAAAGCAGGTAGTTTTGGGTTAGTATCTCAGTTTGGGTTGTATCTGAGTGGTCAAGCAGCTCAGTGAAAACACAATTTTATCTGGGTCAGTTGCTGAGGAAAGCAGTCAATAGAAGAGGTGACTGAAACATTTACAGTGGAATGTCCTCCTAATTAAAAATATCGATTCTTTGAAATCATATATTCTACAGGATTGCTTCAATTTTGACAAAATGCATCTCAGGAGAAAAAAAAACCACTCAAGCCCTTTTTTAAAATGGTAAATTACATTTTAATTTTAAAATTATTTTTGAAATGCAGTGATAGTCTTGTTTTTGGCATCTTACAAAAAATGGAAAAGTCACATTAAATAAAATTTACATGAGATCTTTTATGGAAATGAATTGATTCTACTGACAGTCATCATGTCTTTCTCTGCTGAATATTTTTCAGGATTTTTTAAAAAAAATTGTATTTTTCTACTTGTTTCACTAAAATGATATGCAAAAGCAGAGAAAAATCAGTAATAGAAGAGCGGTTCCAAGTCAGCTCTAGAAAGCAGTGATCAAATTAGAAATATATCTACAAGAGAGAAGACCAGCTAATATATTGCTAAGTGATTGTGATTTTATTAATTATAGATTAGGAATACTATCATTATAATATGATAGCTTTCCATGAAAGCTCTGCATAGAGGCATTCTGTTAACCTCTGGAATGTTAGATTGTGTCTTTGAAATTACAGTAGATAAAATATCTACTGTAGATATTTTACTGTAGATATATCTTATGTAGATAAGGGATTTTTTTAATACTGAGAACAACTCCAGCAGATCTGCTTTTGCCTCTGTTCTGACTCCTGTCTGCATACATCACAGTAAAGGTAAGCGTTCAAAGAGAAATTGTCAGGAACCCATAAGCTTTTAACACTGAATTAGTCTTACTGCAAAAGTGAAGCATATCCATGCTGTGCACCACAGCTTTGTTCTTCAGTGCTGTTGTCTCACAAAAAGTAGACTGGTTTACCTAAGCTAGGTTAAGGGGCTTTAAGTTTCATACAGGACCTGGAAGTACATGTTACATATCCTTTCTCGTTCCATGAAGTTGATGGAAATCCCATGAGAATCAGACTGCAAGAAGGGGTTCAGTAGGAGATGGAGTGGTATGTACCTGGTGCTCCTCCTGCAGTCCAGGTGGGACTACAGGATGCTCCTCTATCCTGCAGTACAAGTAGAGTCTGAACACCCTCCATCAGGGTAACAGTCACAATAAACTCTGAGAGTATATCTGTACTGCAACCACAAATGATCTGTACTATTTTCAAGCTACCTTAATTTACCTGGAATGTCAAGCCATTCTGAAGTTGCAGTCACTGATGTGCATACTAGTTGCAAGTCATAATTGCCCATCATGAAGCTGATACTAATTTAATTTCAGAGCTACTGTTACACAAGATAACTAAATTCAAACTAACTTTTTTTTGATTCAATATGGTGCAAACAGATATATGGTTTCCAGCATAGATACACATTAAGAAATTTATTTTCTATGTTAATGTTTAATGCAAGGTATAGGATCTAGTCATCTTTGCCAATAAAGAAAATGAAGAGACTGAATATTCTTCACTGATTTCAAAGACCAAGAAAGTTTTGAAATATGCTTCATGGTGTTCTCAAAAATCCAAGATTAACATCACATAAGATATTTTAATGCAAATTATAAACTGCTTTGATATAAAATCACTGGTTGCTTTTAATATAATTGTAAATGTAGATGATTGTATTTACTGCAGTTGGATTAGAATTCAAATCATGATCCCCTGCACTGAGTGATTAATTTGGAGTTCAACCTAAAATAAACCATACTTTGGCAATACCAAAATGAAGTGATTCAAAGGTATATTTCCCATATCAAGTGCTCTGCATTAGTCATTTTTGTCTATGACTGACAATAAAGTATGATATTTTCATCTGAGAGAAGAATAATTTTTTTTAGCAGTCCAGATCATCTGTTGGAAAGTTGGAGAGGTACTTCACTCAGCCCCAACTCTTATGGGGTTCTTGTAAGTAATATATAGTAAGAATGTCTGTATGAATATTTATAATGAAATTGTAGATGATTTGATATATTCCTAATAAGTTCAACCACATAAATGTGCACACAGGCTGTAATGAATATGTTTATATAGGAAGAGCAGTCCAAATCTTAGTCTGTTTGAAATCCCTACAGAAAGCTGTTTTTCCAGAGCATGTCCATAAATAAAAAGGAAGTCTTGTAACATGATTAATACATTTTTCTGTATAAAGGGCTTAGCTTTTAAACCGCTGTAGTTCACTGTCTGCACAATGTAGGGACCCCTTTTTATAGACCTCTGTTAGCTGACAGAAATCTCTTCTGTAAACCAGGAGACTATAAATTAAAGTGGAACTCAGATAGTTGTGTATATTCTGTATTGTTGCTAAATTTTGTCTCTCATCACTCAAGATTAATACAACAGAAATTGTGATCAATCATCTTCACCACAGTGAATCCAACTTAGTATTCCTGGCTTTGCTCAGTTTGAAATTATTCTTTCTGATAGTAATTTGTGTGTTCTTAGCTAAATCTGTTAGAAATCTGTACTTTTCTTTAGGTAGATAGTCTGGTGAGATAATGATCAAGTACTTGGATAATGATAAAGTACTTGCTTTCTTATATAGAAATGGATCATCTACCCTCCAATCACAACCTGGGCAAGCTGAAGAGCTGAGATGCTTCTGCACATCGTGCCGGTAGCAAAAATAATCTATCTACTTGTCTTTTTCATAATGGCTTATGTTGTAGTCTTCATGAATAAATACCTTGCACGCTCCTGAAGATGAAATGCTTTCTGTGATATTCTTTTTACTTATTTGTTAGGGCTGTGTATCCTTATGCACGCACAAAACATGGTAAGCAGTGTGTAGATTTATAGGATTTCTGAATAGCTGGAGTTTATGCTAGATGCTAGTACTGAGAAAGCTTCTGTTTTATTATCATTGTAAAGGATAAGTATTAGATGTTTTAATAACTTATGACTCAAGCTGTCTAACAATGACACCGTGCATGTTAGTCTGTGGTTCTCTCATTGCCTCATAAATTTTCCTTTCTTGACATGGTTTTACAGGGGGATGTGCCTCCAATATCACTTTTTTTCATATTGTTTTATCTCTTCAGTGTTTCACACTCTATTTGATAATGTCAGTGTGCATCTTCCAAAGATTAGCCCAAGAGGGATCAAGAAACTGATGCTAAGAATAGTAAGCCATATCATGTCCTTATGCAGATGGAGGATCTGATGAAGCTTCAGAAAAGCTTAAAAGATAGAGAAACTTGAAAAGGGTGTAAGTTAAATCTTTTGCATTAAGGTGGATTAATTGTTCCTTATTTATCATTCTTCTAATGATCTGATATCCTTTTGTCTTTTTCAGATAAAAGAATAGCCTGCTCAATAGCTGATGAGAGTGCAAAGCTCATTGTCACCTTTTACAAGCTCAGTGGCTTGTATATTTTTGTGCATATTTTGCTTCCATTTTTTTCAGCATTGCCAAAATGAATGGTCATAAATGCATATTTAAATGGGAATATGGATGTACCTAACCATATGTTTATGTGATTCTTGATTACTGGAGCTTAAAGGAGTGATGCCAAAGCTTACACCATTATTTCACTACATGAATATAAAACCAACACTTGCATCTAGACTTGCATATGACCTCCCTTTTCCACAAGCTTAAAAACCAAGAAATGTCTTTGTAACACATCAGAGCATTTTCAAACCCTTGCTCTGAAGATCAGAAAACATGATTCAGGAATTAGTTTGATGTGCTCATCATGTGTAATGCTTTCTATCCCAATCCCTTTGCTGTCATGGTTATGTATGTCCAAACCTATTCTGAGATAACTGAGCTGATGAAGAGACAGAAATTTTATTATGGAAATCAGTGATAATATTGTCAGTGATTCTGCAATAAAATATAGTGATACGTGGGTAGTTAGGTTTGTGTTAAACTAGTAATATATTTAAGCCTTATATATATAACATACATATTTATTATACATAATTAAATACATTATTGTGCATATTATCATTACATTATTATTATACATACACATACGTATGCACTTTATACATATATACATGTAGACAAGTGTAAGTATACAAAAAGACACATGAATCCATCCAGAAAAACTACTGGATTTCACTGCAGATTATTTGTGATCTAATATGATCTCAGCATGGCTTCTAATAAATGTGCTACTTAACAAAATACAGTACTTATTTTCAGTCCTACTGAAGGAATTCAAATGACCATAATATCAAGCTTGGGGTAGAGAACGTCACCTATTTTCTACATGAAATACATTAAAAATGAGATAGTATCTAATACAGAAGTAACAGTCTATCAATATCGTTGAGACACGTGGAAGAAAGGGTTATAAAAACATTTTGCTGTAAAAAAATGCAAATTCATTTAGCCAAATGAAGGGGAACAAACATGTCCAGAACAATAGTTTGAGCATTATTCTCTCTAATGATGCTGGAAACTACTATTTATGACTGTAATTTTAGCAAACTTCCCCAAATTTGTGCTTCTTCATACCATTATTTATGTGGAATTCACACAGAATTTGAGGGAATGTACTTTTCTCATTGCCCTATGTAATAGTGAGCTTGTTGTGCATTTGAAAGAAAGAAAGAAATATAACCTTGCAACAGTGAATGAAATGTCTTTACCCCCCCACCCCAACCCCAGAAGTATTCACTGGCCTCCCAGTAGGGTGTAATATTCTCTAGTGAAAGAAAAAAAAAAAAAGAAAAAAAAAAAAGTAAATAATCTGAAATTGAGAGGTTTTAGGTGGATTGTAACACTAAGCAAATTAAATTTGTGTGTGTCTGAGTGCATTGCTTTTCTTCTTTTTTTTTCCTTCTGTTTTTCTTCAGCTTCTCTTGCTTTCTTTACTATCATTTGAATTTGCATAGGATATATATAATTTTCACTTGCATTGTATACAACTGATTTAAATGGAAAAAAACATGTTCATTTTGCCAATGCAACATGATTTTGCAGTTTTAGGCACAGCATGATTCTTTTCAGTGATCTTTTCCCTGTATTATTTTTTCTTTTATAGTGTATGTTATTAGTTCCTCTTAAAAACATATGTGATAATGTGCAGGCAGAGCAGAGAAATAAAAGGGAGAGGACGTTATCTGAAAAGTGCCTTTATTTGTAACCATTAAGAAGAAGACATTTCCCATTGCAATCTGTATTTCCGGATGATTTCCTTTGTGTCGTAAAAGCTAGGGATGGAAAAGGAGTTTTTAGAGTCATCTAGTCCATCTCCTTGCCATTGCAATTATTCCCTGTTGTAAAATTGGACTGGCTCATCTAACGCAAGTTGGTCAGAGTAATGGAAATCTCATTACTTCTCATTGAGAGACAATTCCCAAAGTTTAACAGATCTCACTGTTGGAAAGTGCTGACTTGGTTCTGAATTCTCGGTTTCATAATTTTATCCAATTTATTCCCTGATGAGTGTACCTACTTGTAGAAACTTGAACTTCCTTCTTCCTTGATATTCCTCAGTGGACATTTTCAGATGCTGTGATGACGTCCCAGACTAATTGTTCACCTGAAGCACACACCTTTGATTCTTTTAGTATTCTTCATCAGTCAATCATCACAGTCTCATATTTCAATGTCTTTCTTGGATATAACAATATAAATTTGAGAAATTAGTTACCTTTAGTTATTGCTCTAACTAAATAAGACAAAATATAATTTTCCTGCTATATGAGGACAGCTAAGGCGACCCAAAGCCACAGTGATGAATGGCCACACATGGGTAGATGTTTCTGTATTTCCAGCAGCAAAAATGTTGACCATCTTTACCTTCATGTAATGCAGTATTTAAAACTCTCTTGGCAATTGATACTTTTCAGTTTTTTCTGCTGCAGTTTTCCTTGGATGGGTTGGAAGGAATGTTAAATTCCTATTTGTTTTGGTCTGCAAATTTCTGAACACATTTTATTTTCTGTTTCAAATCCCTATTTCACTTTGTGCTATTTCTCTGTCATTGTTGCAACATTTCCCATTTTAGCTGTCAGTTTCATTAACGTGTTTTCTATTCCCCCTTGCAGAATGTAAATGAAGATGTCAAAACTAAATTTAACATGAATATTGGAAATATATCCCATTTCAACTTCTTATAACTGAGTGCATTATCATTTATCGCTAGACTTTGTCAGGAGACCTTCAAGTCACTTCTCAGTTCAGTTCCTCAAGATTATTTGATTTAAGTTAATTCTGAAGTACATACGCAAAAAGAGACAATGTATGCTTGTATGTGGCACTACTGATATTGTGAGCACACAACCAATTATTAATAAAACAGAATGCATTACATGTATTCACTGTGCAGGCCACCTACTACTAATTCTAGGAATCTAGGATACTGAGGATGTCCCTCATCTCTCCTCCTCAGGTCATAATGCTATATGGTATTTCATTGCAGAAATTTGTTATACACTCTTGAAAGTATCCTGTGGCTTGTGGCAAATAGAAGTTTCTCAAGTCTAATGCATAGTTATATGTGACATCAGAGAATAGAGCTCAGCACTTAAGGTATTGCTCCATATTTCTTGGGTTAGCTATGTTAATTTATTCCTATTCAGTTACATATTTCTATGTAATATTATCATTGACTTTATGGAAATTATGCAATTACATGTGGAAATAGATCATGTAAGGTAAGCAGGCAAAGGTGTTGCTCTAGGCAAGTGAAGTAAATAAGACATTTTAAACTCATCTCTACATGTCATTTTCTTGTAAAGAGAATCATTCAGACAACTTTCTGGACATTTAAGTAAATGTGCTGAGTCTGATAGTTCATAGCTTGAAGATCTTCATACCAATAGCATCAGTTTTCATAGATAAACAAATTCAGCCAGATATTCTTCTGTATTCATGGCTTATATAACTATAAAATCAATTGTAAAGGATTTTTAAAATGAAATCAATGGCCCAGAGGCAATTGTGTCAATGCAGGTGGTATAAAAGCCACATATTTCAGATATGCGATCTGTTTCTAAACAGCTCCCGAGATGCACAATGTACTCTGCATTACTCAGTGCTCCTGGGCTGAATCATCAAGTATAATGCAAAGGCTCTGAAGAAGTCTTTTTAAAAAACCAATATTCTTCCCGAGAAAGGCAAATTTAGAGTTAATTGAGAATGCATGCCTCCTCTTCTGCTTACTTAAAAGGTTTTCTGACCTGAAATGATAAATGTCTCTGAGTCAGTATCTCTGGAAAAAGTTGGTGTAAGGGGCCACAAGAGTGGGCTCCTCTGCAAGGGAAGGCAGCGTGACAGCAAGGCAGGCAGAAGCAGTGTCCTTTTAGAACAGAGGGACAATCCTACAGTATCTGAACAAGAATTGCACAGCAAGTCCTGTGGCAGCAATTGGGATCAGCCCCAGCCGACAGGCTGCTCCCTGCTCACTCTCACACAGCAACACTCTCACCTGGTCCTGGGTCCCATGTCCGTGCTGCCGCAGAGCTGGTCTCTGGCAAAGGCAGCCAGGTCCCCATGGGAACAGGGGTGTCAGACCCTGTTCATGCCCTGAGGGAAATAAGAGCTGGATAAGAAATAAATTGCATAGTTGTTGTTTTGTTTGTTTTGTTTTGTTTTGTTTTGTTTTTAACAGAAACTATTGTTGTACTGCTTTGTGTATATTGTGCATGTGTTATTCTCCCCAAATCAGAAGCCTGATATGGTGTCAGTGCCACATAGAGGCATGACTTTTTAAAGAGATCTTCTCCCTAACACATAATTGGAACAGAAACCAAGCTTGCAAGGGGTGCTTGAATGACATCTCAGAAGAATGAAGTCTTCTTTGTATTCACTGAAGAGAGACAAGATGACAGAACCCATATAAGCATCAGAGACCAAACTATCAGCCCCAAGCTTAATGGACTGTCTTTTGGGCTCAGAGTAGTCCATATGCTGTACCAGTACAGCACATCATTGCTCTGCTGGGAGTGCAAATAGAAGTTGTTATTCATGTAGTGGTTGGGGAATTTTTTAACGTCTTGCCAAAAAGTACTTACCAGGTAGCAGTTACCAGCAGTTCATAGAATCATAGAATTGTCTAGGTTGGAAGGGACCTTTAAGATCATCTAGTCCAACCATCAACCTAACTCTGATAAAAAACCATCACTAAACCATGTCACCAGTTGGTAACCAGTTGTTAACTCAAGCTAAATCTGAATGTTAAGTCCACATCAAAATTCTTGTGTAAGAGTTGTTACCACAGATTTCATGCTGGAAACTGTTATGATGTTTGTTAAAATATTCTTTTGGAACTATACCATGAGAATTTTTTTTTTTTCTGAGAAAATATTGCACTCGGCTCATTAAGAATGATCCGTGTAATTGCTAAAGTGAGCAGGTCCCTGAAACATGCATATTGACTTTTATATCTTAATACCTCTTTCAGACAAGGGGTAAGTCCCATCACTGATGACACCTCTCCCTTCAGAAGCAAGTATGTCCCATTTCTGGTTTTGATATGTGACGGAAAACAAAAATCATCATATGTCTCTAAAAATATGTTGAAAAAAACTTTTTTTTTTTTTTATAAATTGCCCTGGAAGATATAGCTAACGAAGCAAGAAGCACCATGCTTGGAAGCAGTGGCAGAAATTATCATGGGAGGATAGGCTAGAAACAAGGAAGATTTGCAAACTTATAGTTAATATGCCACATAGTACAATCACCCATAAACTTTGACATTAGAACTTTGAATATGGGATGAAGGGTTCAATTTTTAGATTTTTAATTGTTGCTATATTAAGTCAATGATGCTTTTATTAACAATGTACATGAAAGCATTGTATGTTGCTTTATATATGGACAAAGCCATGTTCCCTGCTTCCAGTACTTTCCCATGGTGCAATCAAGATGGTTCATACTTGGCAGAGAGGTGTCGGGAGCTGATGATGCCTGTAAAGCTAGTGAAAAATTTCATAACTTGGATGGTAGCTTAATAAAAATGATACAGAAGGGGCTTGCAGCTCTGTTTGTGTGTGAGAGAGAATCTAACAAACTTGCAAGAAAAATACAAGGGGTGTGAAAAAAAGAAGAGTACAATGCTGAAGTGCCACACAGGTGTCAATTTACAGAAAGGTCTTCAAACTTCAGGGGCATTTCTGAAGATTTAGCCAGTCTCACTTGTACAGAGAGGTACCATGCTTGGAATCAGCAGCAGAAATTATCTTGGGATGACTGCCTGTATCTGAAGAGTTTTCTAAAGGCTTTTCTAACAATTCACTAGAAAGAACTTCTGCACCATTCTGTAAATACAGTGAAGAGCTTTTAAAACTGAGCAAGTACTCAATTCTGTAGAAAGGAAAACTAGAAAGCTCTGACAAGAGATACTTACTTGTTCTTTAAATATAGATCGTGTGAGCTTCTTTTCCAGAGTGTACGGACATCACAACGAAGTTGAAATAAAATTTGAAGTGCATTAGTTAATCCTTGTTGTATTCAGCTGTGAGATCACAGTATGCTTACTGAACCCAGGAAATCCTTTAATACATGCATACAAAAAGTGTTATTATAGTTTTATTTTTTTAGTATACAAGGCAGAGTGGAAAATAGGAAATATTAAAGTGAAGATAGCTTTAAAATGCAAGTAGTATAGACAGTAGCGGTGGACAGAACAATGAAAAATCTTGCAGTAAAATGCTAAAGAGCAAAATACATAGTGTACCAAGAGAGTAAACATCAGGAAAACCAGAAACAGTCACAGGACTGCAGTTCCTATTACATAAAGATAGTCTTGTCTTACTGCGTACTTGCTGCTTCTGATTTGTTAGTGTTGGGTGTACACTTCTTCTACCAGAGAGACAAAATTTCTTGATGGAATTTTATTCTGTGCTGTATGCTTTAAGGTTGTAGAACTATGAATCTGTTTGAAAGCCAGTACCTTTTTCCACATTGTTCTATGAGGCCTTGTGAGGTGGGAGATGGTGGTGGGCTGTTTTTTTTTTTCTTCTCACCTGCAAGGCAGAGATTTATTAAAAATTAGAAGAGATAACACATTGCTATCCCTTTTTCTGAGTCTTCTAGTGTAAACCTTTTTTGCTTACTGATATTCTGTTGCTGAAATTGTATGTACATGTCTATCATCTCAAATAGGATCATAGGATGATTCAGGTCAGAAGAGACTTTACTGCCTTATTACCTTCAGAAGTATTTTTTTTTGGTAATACTGATACAAGCAGAATTAAGAACATAGGGATTGAAGGTCGTAGACTGTGTTTATTTTGTATATAATATCTAAAATGGTTAATTTATCACTCTGTATCAACTTGCTTTGAGATTTCAGAATAACTTTTTTTTTTTTTTGCTTACTGATAGGCATATTCTTAGAACTATATTTCTCCATTATCTTTGTTAATTACAATACGAGCCCCCAAAAGTGAAATTCTGAATTGCAGGACATGTTTTAATCTTGGTTCATACAGTGAGCCTGGAAGTCCTTTAAGGAGTATAATATATTAATTCAGTTGTAGTTGGACTGTTACATTCATTGCAAACAGTGGAAGTCTCACTTTAACTCAGACAAGGTAGGTAAAGATTCATTCCTAATTATTGTGCTCATTATTTTAATCTTTAATTGCATATTCATTAATTAGGCAGTTTCAGGCATATGTAATGATGGCTTAAAACATGGACTATTAACAACTGTAACAGCACATTACATTTTGCTTATTATGCAAATGATTCCAGAAGTCAGAAATGGTTATCTATTTCACAAAATACATAGGAAACGTGCTGTTCAACTGTGCATAAAATTGGAAGGTTAGGTAACAGTTCTGAATCTTGGCTTTTAATAATTTACTTTGACTTGTCCAGAGAAATAGTAAAAAAAAGAATTTATTTAGTAGTTGCTACTATGATGACCACTCAAAAGACCATGCTAACTTAAAATCAGTAACCATGTTTGATCTTCTTAAGTGGTGATAATGATGTCTCTTTGCACAGGCTGGCTGTCTAGTGTTTATCTGTGGCAATAGACTCTGCCTCTGACTGGGTCTTTCTCTGTTCATTAGCTGAATATAAAGGTAATATTAAGAACTAGACGTCTCTTTTTAGCTTTGTCATGTAATTGTCTGTCTATTTAGTGAAAGTAGTGGCCTCATTTGAAGTCTGTTTCTCAACAGCGACCAGGAAGACATGTCACAAGCTTGTCCATGAAAAGCTGTTGGGATGTCATGCTGTCCTAGTTTGGGATCAAACAAAACCAATTTTCTCTTCAGTAGTTTTCCTTTTAGTTAAGTCTCTTTTAACTGACTGCACTGACTGAAATTAATGGCACATTTTTCAGACAGTGTCTGCTTCAAGACTGACAACATCTGACTGCTTATAGTTAATACCAAGGAAGGGTATGCAGAGAGGCTCTTGCTTATACTTATTCCCATAACAACTAAGGTCAGCTAACTTTGTTATGTGCCACATTGGAGGATCAGAAGCAGAAAGGCATAGAGGGGTCTCACCTGTGGGGAGGAGCAGACAGGACAGGCGACCCAAAAGTGACTGACAGGGTATTGCATACCATCTGCATCATGCTCAGTATAAAGCTGAGGGATCAAAGGGATCAAAGGTTCTCTTCTTCAACTGCCAGTATCCAAGGAGGAGTCTGTCCATTCTTCTGCCTTTGACTCCAATCCCTGTGATCCTGAATCCAAATCCTATCTGCTGCTGAGTCCAGTCTGGATTTTTCAAGTGCCTCGTATAGACATAATCATCATCCTGGGAGCTCAAAATTGATTTTGTATATATTTTTACGTATTTCATTATTTTCTTATTAATATTTTTATCTTTTATTTTTACTGTTAATACTTCATTAAAGCTGTTTTAGGGTTTTTATAAAAAACTTTTAAAAGTTTTCTGGTCCTGTCACACCAAAGATACATGCCAGTAAAGTCAGTGGAAAGGAGGTTATTTCCTGATTACTGGTGGTGCTAAGTTACTGCCACAGTGTAGGGACTGAAACTTTTCTCTGGTCATTTTTTTCTGGGGCAGGGGAATCTCCGTAGCATTCCCAGTGCCAGAAGAATCTGGGCCTAGACATACTCTTTCTTGTTTAAATCCTCATTTAAAGACTACTTTAATACTGCTCAGAATTCTAAATTACTAAGTGCTTAAAAATCATTATATGCTATAAAGTATATTATATTTTAAGAAATACAAATAAATGCAACATCTGTGTCTGTGTTCTCAGCAAGTCTATTTGGCATTGTTTTGGGGAAATATACTTTAGTCCTGCAGAACGTTAGAGTTCCCTAATGATTGCAATTGTCCCCTCAGTCCTTCACCATACTGTTCACATTCTGCTTCAAGTGTAACAGATGTTAGATTTAGATGTTTGTGTTTCTGGAGGAATGAGATATTTTGTGTCACTATCTGTTCTAACTCAGGACAGACCTGTTCTTCAGAGGTACTAAGCACTGACATTCGAATATTAGATACTGATATAGAGGAGCAGACAGTCATATACTCAGTAAGTTCCCCTACTTCCCTGATCCTTTTCTTTCTGCTTTATACTCTTGGCATTTCTGTGAAGATAGCAGGAATTCCACAGAACTTACTCTTTTATTTCATGTCGATATGCTAGTGTGGCCATAGCATATCTGTTCATTTCTTTATACACATTTATAGTTCAACATTTTATAAACATATAATCAGTCAGACTTATCTATAGTATCTCATTTGTTAGGAAATTCAGAATTAAGTTTTCTGCAATTTTTTTTTGTTGCATGGTAGATGCAATGATCTCTTATAAACAAAGCAGAGATGTTAGAAAACATTTGGAAAAAATATAGTGGATGGAAACCTGAAGGTTAATGCCACTGCCCTGCATGATGGGGAATTAAAAATTAAAAGCCTCTTAAAAATGAAACCTTCATAACTCTCAGTATAGTGTTTGTATCTCCCCTTGACAAAGCACACTACTTAAGCGATCTAGGCTTCCTAGGTTTCTCCATTACCCTTATATTCTTTCCTGAACTTTTAATCTTTAATTTCATCTGTTCTTCTCATAACCTCTACAACCGATTTTTCAGTGAAGTCACCAGATCTATTTCTTGATAGGACTGGGATTCTCTATCTGTTCTCATAACACATCCCATGTTGTTGAACTGTGAGTTTTGCAGTACTGCTGCTGAGGTGTTCAGTTACCTCCTCCCATTTCTCTCTGCGGGGACCACACAAGGTGGTCTATTCAGCCTCTATGTCTTGCATACCCATTGCGGATACACCCTCTGTTACCACGTAATGACATCCCCAGGTGCTGTTACAATCCTGTGCTGTTCACGGAATTATTACATAAAACTGTTTCCCTGCGGTATGCTTTTTAAGATTTGAATGTTGTGAAGTATCATCACACTAGGTGGCTCTTGAACATATGGTAACTGCAGTCAGCTCTGCATGTAATGTGCTCATTTCTAGGGAGCTAATAAAGTTAATTATTCAAAATCATCAAGAATACCATTGGCACTGTAGATAGCCTTCTGATTTTTTCTATTCCTTCTTCCACTCAATGTCCTGCATATACCTTTTTTTTTTATTATTTCTGCTTCATAATGTTATATATATCTGCTCCTTAGTTTCCTCTAAAAAAATCTTTATATAAACAGTACATTCCAAAGCAGTGTTTGAACAATTTAAATGTACTTTTTTGTGAGAAGAAATATACCTTTTATTGTAAAGCATCATAATAATCACTTTCAAACTTTCCACACATGCATTTATGTGAAATATATGCTTTCTAATAATGTTCTGGGTTTTGTGTTCTGGGGTTTATATGATATTTAAATACTGTAGGGATGCCTAGATGTTAGAAATGAAAAAAAAAAAAAAAAAAAAAAAAAAGAGGAATGTGAATGTTTATAATTCAGTGCATTATTAGTTATTATACTGAAATGCATAGAGAAAAAGTGGTAAATTTGTAATACCAGCTTGTTGTGATGGGCAATATCTTGTTCACTGCATATGTCTGTACATAGGGATACCAGTACAGAGGGGAAAAGCAGTAGGTTTGAGCAGAACAGTGGGACCCTTGCTCAGCACACTTTACTTCAGGAGATGGCAAATAGGAGAGACAGGAACAAAGCAATATGCTTTGTTCTACTAAAACCCACCCTGTGCCAAGGTTGCTGCCCTCAAAGTCCAAATGACATTAACCTGGAGTTAACAACTCAAGGATCAAACCATGTGCCATTGTGTGATCCTATAGCCCAAGGATACTTGCTATGCATCAAGGAGGCTTGACATGTACTATGTTTATCTTGAGGGTTGTAGAGATATCTTTTAACTGTGCTAGAGCATAGGGAGAAATCTGGAAAGTGAAAGCTTTGTTCTTATTGCAGCTTTTGCCTGACCCAAGCATTTGAATCTGATCTTCCTTTGATCCTGCTTAGGCAACGTAAAAGCTGCTCTAACTTGCCCTAGGGACTAGCTTTATCTTTTCAGTTCCTTCAGTAAGTAAAAAATCTGTAGTTGTGATCATGGTGTTTCTCAGAAGGGACCATTTAGCTGTAACATCCTATAGAACGTTGCCTTGCTGCTCTCTTCCTTGTCTCCATGTTTGATACTTACAGTATATTGTCTCACAGAATCACAGAATGATATGGGGTTGGAAGGGACCTCTGGAGATCATCTAGTCCAACCCCCCTGCCAGAGCAAGTCCACCTAGAGCAGGTTGCACAGGAACGTGTCCAGGTGGGTTTTGAATATCTACAGAGACAGAGACTCCATCTCCTCTGTGGGCAGCCTATTCCAGTGCTCTGACACCCTCCAAGTAAAGAAATTCCTCCTCATGTTTAGATGGAATTTTCTATGTTCAAGTTTGTGCCTGTTACCTTTTGTCCTGTCACTGGGCACCACTGAAAAAAGACTGGCCCCAACCTCTTAACACCTTCCCTTTAAGTGTTTATAGGCATTGATCACATGCTCAGCTTTCTCTTCTCCAGACTAAAAAGACCCAAGTCCCTCAGCCTTTCCTTATAAGAGAGATGTTTTAGTCCCCTAATCACCTTGGTAGCCCTTTGCTGTACCCTCTCCAGCAGTTCCCTGTCCTTCTTGAACCGGGGAGCCCAGAACTGGACACAGTACTCCAGATGGGGCCTCACCAGGACAGAGTAGAGGGGGAGGATGACCTCCCTCGACCTGCTGGTCGCACTCTTCCTGATGCACCCCAGGATGCCATTGGCTTTCTTGGCCACAAGGGCACCTTGCTGGCTCATGGTCATCCTGTTGTCCACCAGGACTCCCAGGTCTTTTTCCTCGGAGCTGCTCTCCAGCAGGTCAGCCCCCAACGTGTACTGGTGCATGGGGCTATTCCTCCCCAGGTGCAGCACCCGCCACTTGCCCTTGTTGAATGCCTTGAATGTCTTGAATGTCTATGTGATATAACAACAGAATTGGCTACTTGCTTAAATTAGTTCTGTGCTTCCTATTCAGGTGTCAAGTATTCCCCTAGTGGCACTTAAGAAATTATGAGCTTGAATTTTGGTGATGCTTTGTCTCCAAGCAAAGCCTTAGAGTGTCAGGAGCTTTTATCTGGTAAGAGAAATGCCTTTTCTGATTTTCCAATTTTTTATAACAAAAGGAAAATATGTAAGTAAAAATACTTGGAAAGAGTCTTTAGCTCCTTTATGGCTCTCATAAATTCAGTAAAATTCAATGACTACTGCTCCAGATGGTGAATGTGCTGCTTATATTTTTAAGACTATGAAATTTGTTACTATAGAACCATCCATTATAATCCACCGGATTCAATGCAATATACTAGAGAAAATATAGTGATCTACAGTTTAGGAAACATAATAATGAACTCTTTACATCTTCTTGGCTATAAGAGCTTTCAGAAAAGGATTTTACTGCCAGTCATTGTAGCAGAAACGCAACTACCTGTAATTGCTTCTTCCCCTAATTAACACTGTGAGAAAAGCTTCATTCTGGAGGTATAGCCTTTAGTCACTCTTCACTCTTACTGTTGTACTTTTATGAGATAAGCATAATTACTCTGCAGAAAACTACCATAATTACCAGGAAGTGCAGTACATAGTATTAGTACTTTCAGAAAATGGAAATAAATACCAGAGTACAGTATAGTAGAAAGTATTTTACGCTTACCAGATAATTTATTTTTCAACTATAATTGCTGTCAAGTTTCTTTTAGGTTTTATTTGAAAATTTATATGAAAAGACAATTTTGAAAATCCTACCCCACATCCTTAGAAGCTTCAGAAGTAAACATCTACAAAACACAAGTGATAGAGTAATCAGTGTAAGTCAGAAATTGGATGAGACAGTTCAAGGAACTTCACATTCCTGCTGGTTTGAGTAGTATGGATTATGGCTAGAGGAAAAGGCTTCATAAACAAAGCTATTTAGGCTTTTCATATGAACAATTTCTCTATCTTCTACCCTGCAAGTAAGAGGGAAAAAGAAGAAAAAGTTCTGAGATGGGCCAAATTTGAAAAATATAGATTTGAGTCGTGATCTCAATCCATGCTGAAAACATAGAAATATAAGGTCTAAGGTTCTTGACCTTGATTTGGCTTTGTTTTCATTTAAAAGCTATTTAAAATTTAATATAATTTTCCAGGTCAAAATATTATGACAGATGGTTAGGCTTTTGGACTGAACTTAAATGTGATACCAACTGCATTCAGTTAATCTGAATTGCTCTCCATCATTTTGTGATTATTTTGCCGTTCTTGTAAGTGCATTCTCCATTCGAATAGACACAACACAAGAACTCTTGATTACTTTGTGATATTTTGTGGCAATCAGGACCAGGAATTGCTGTGTTCTCTTTCTTCTTGGGTGTCCTTAATTTTTGAGCTTAGTTTTAAAGGCTGTGAACTTCTACTTAGCACTCTTTTTCTTTCAACAAGTACAGATAGCTGTCTTTGGTGACTGTTTTCTGAGTTAAGAAGACTCCAGTTCTGCTTTGTGTTCTGGGATTTAGCTTCCCGCCTACAAGCAGGAGTAAGTCCTGTTTCTGTTCTACTGCAGGTCAGAGTCTTAGTGACCCTCCCTTTATGTTTACACGCTTTTCTCAGGGTACAGCTAGGCAGTCAATTATCTGTAGGAAAGCTTTGTAAATCTATCAAGTACTTTAAAAAAAAAAAAAAAAAAGACCAAGAAAGTAAACTCTGAAAATAACCCCTAAGATGGAATCAGTATGTGAGAACGTCTTCAACAAGCATTTAAAATATACACAAGGATATATTTTGTCTTCCTGTCTTGTTTTCACTTTTTCTCATGGATCCATAGTTTGGTGCTTAGTTGAGAAAGGTTCCTTTCAATAAGTAGAGACTTCACTGAGTAGAACTGGAAAAAAATTGTTTTTTCCTGCCTTCAGCTGCATTTTAAATTGGCTTTCACTTAGCAGTGCAGTGCTATGGAGATCTGTAGTGAGCATTAGGCCTTGGCCCAACGGTGTTTTGTCTGTGGTGGGTTGACCCTGGTCAACAGCCAAGCATCCACACCGCTGCTAACTCGCTCCCCTCTCCTGTGGGACAGGGAGAAAATAGAGGGGAGGCAAGAAGACTTGTGGGTGTAGATAACGGTGGTTTAGAAGGGAAAGCAAAAGCTGTGCACACAAGCTAAGCAAAAATAAACATTGATTCACTACTTCCCATCAATGGGCCCATATTTAGCCACTTCCTAGAAAGCAGAGCCCCATAACACGTGTTGGTTGCTTGGGAAGAAAAACACCACAACTATGAACGTTCCTCCTTCCTCCTCCTTTCCCCCTTTTCTCTCTGACCACACCACCATATGGTATGGAGTGCCCCTTAGGCCAATTCATATCAGCTGTTCCTGGTGTGTCCCACCCCAATTTCATGTTCACCCCAAGTCTACTTGCTGTGGGAGAGTGTGGGGCAGAGTGAGAAAAAGAGGAAACCTTCATGCTGTGCAAACACTGTGCAGCAAAGCCCAAACATTGGTGTGTTATCACACAATATTGGTGTGTTCAGTTACAGCCAGGGCCCACAGTGGCTATGTTGTGCACCAATGTGTGTGCAGATGTATAGCTTCCTCCATTCCAAAGCTCCAAAGGTGCTATAAAATTTGTAGTACTGAATTACTTCATCCCTGTGTGATTTTGTTAAGCTTTATCTTGAGATTCATACATTCACTAACACTCAGCCACAAATCCCCAGAGATTTACCAAAAGAAATGGTGATTAGAATGACTACTGTCCCTCCAAAAATGTGGATATCTTCAACTCAAAAAACTGACAGAGTCTTCACAAAAATGCCTTTCTCTCAGATCTTTCTGATTGAGATATGGGTTCAAGCAGAAAAGCACCACTAAACTGGTTGAACTTCCCAGGCCCAGCTTTAAGCAAGCATTAGAGCCATAGAGGTTGTAGACACCTTTGTGAAACAGCAGAAAACAGATGCCAGTCGTTCTTGGGGTCATGCATGGAGTGCACGAGCCTTCAAGCTGATGTTTCTCTGCACATTAGACAAAGCAAAAAATGTGAATTGCGTGCATCCATTTTAAACTATTTGCTTCCCTGAATGTAGCTTCTATTTCTGTGCTTTGGACGAATGTGACCAGTTCTTTTTCTGTCATGTCTCCAATCCCATTAGTAATGCTTAGTGTCTTTTCAGCTTTTCTCTGACATATAAAATGTATCTTCCAATAACTGGAAGTGAAATCCAGTTGAAGGAAGTAACTCAACGCAGGGAGAGGCGAAGTCATTAGAACTAACTCTAGAGTAGAGTTGATAGAATATTAAATTTTGACCTGGAATATCCTCAAAACAGCTTTTGACTTTTTATTCCTATTTTTATATTAATTGTGCCAACTATTGAAGCATTTGCATAATTTACATCAGCATTTACCTGATTTCAGAACTGAATTGTTAGTTAAAAAAAACAGTGGCTTGAATACATTAAAAGATAAAAAAACCCTCTGCCTCCCATCATCAAAGCTTAAAGTTACTGTCATATGTTTTAAGTAAAAGAGGGATATTCCCATCCCAGAATTATTGCTGATGTTTCACATCACAAGAAATATCAACAAAGATGATAGCATACGATAAATTTTATTCTCTTGCATGGTGATAAAATCCAAACGAGCAATGAGAGACTTCAAGCACTTTTTCAGCCAGGCAGAGTACTGCAAGAGGTTGAGAAAATGTAAAGATGATCAGGAAAAATTTGTAATTCCACTCGCATGTTATCTGGAACTTTCCCAGAACATTTAAAGCTCAATCTAATTACCATGGTGTGGATGCCAAAATTCCCATTAACTTTTACAGCTTGTGACCAAGGTCAGAAGTCTTTTAATTGCAAATTATCTAGAATGCATCTTTATCTAGGTCAGAATTAAAACTGTACCATGATTTTTAGTAAAATATAATAATACTTCGGTCCCAAATCCAAAGCTATTCAGTTTGTGTTTCTTAAGAGAAAAGTAACCATTTTGTTATCATCTCTCCACAAAATAAATGTCTTTGTGAACATCTTTATCTCACTGTTCTTGATATAAACCAGATTAAAAGAGCACACATAATTCAGAGAAGCACGTCTATTTTTATATTGAAGCCCAACAAAGTAAAACTTTCTTGAAAGCTTCAGCAAAACCGTGACATTTTTATGATTGATAGAAGATTTTATGCATGTCTTTGAGTAATATGAAGACAATTTATGACTTTGTTTCAAAGTCAGAGAAGGTTATTAAATGACTATAGTCTTTGTTAAGGACTAATTTGTGTTTAAAATTTAAATGAAGTGAAAATCTGGAAATGTAAATAACTCTTCTTCCTTTAGGAAACTGTACTGAAGTCAATGATAGTCTTTGTTCACGATATTTATCAGATGTTCTATCTCTAATTGATTTAGGAATGAAGGCTTGTCCAATTCAATTTGATTTAGGACTGCAGACATTTATTTGCTAGTAGCTCCATAATTTCATTTAACATCCTTTTGTCTTTCCAAGAAGTGTGGTATTTCTTCAAGTTTGTGTAGAAAACAGAATGACTTGAAAAGAATTTAGCAAAATTGAATTTCAAGGGCATAAAAATGTGCAATGCTTACACTGTAAACCTTCCATCTGTAATTACAAACAATTCACATACTTGCAGTGAATATACCTATATGTATCAATGGAAGATGCTAGCAGGCTAAATGCAACCACAGAACGTTTACATGCATCTAATCATATTGTCATTCCTTCTTAGAAATTCCTGTAAACAGCACTGAAAATGTGATCTGAAAGTGCTGATTTGTATCTCATTGGTTGGCATGTGTTACATGCCCAGTTAAAAAATTATATGATTGTTAGAGATCCCATTGGGGAACCTGATTCTTTTATTCAAACTTTTGAAGATTTATGCTTTTAGCTTTGTGGCACCCACTGGCAAATGGTTATTGTTAGAGGTGTAATATTTCTCCTTCATTTCCAGTTGCATAGGAAAGGAACATCCAAAAATGACAACCTCCTGATAGCATACAAGGTGCTTCGCTGTCATGCTAGAACTATGATCATCCTAATTCCTAACATTGCATATACACATCATATTAAGAAGCTTCAAATTAGCAAATAAAGTCAAAGGAAGTCAAAGGTACCTAACAGTGCTGCTTATATTTTTGTCTGTAACACTTGTATAAAACTACATTATTGATAAAAACAGACAGCGGAAGTTTCAGGGATATTTGTAATACACAGAATTTGATTTAGACAAAAGGGGTGGGGTCTGCTTGAAAAAGCATGTGCCTAGAAAAGTTTATGGGCAGATAGAATGAGATGTGAAGTAGAACATCACGCTTGCTAACACTGACTAGTGTTGCAAAGAAAGCTTGAGATGCAAGAAGATATGCAAATACTGTGAAGATGATTTACGGTTTCTTACAGTGGCTTGAATCAGAAAAACAAAAGATTAAAAAACTCATCAGTCAGGTAAGAAAAATACAAAAGACTAAAGTTTAACAAGTCTATGTGTGTACTGTTCATGTGGTAGTCTTTAAAAAAATTCTACAATGACCTAAATGAAAAAGGTAGTGCAAAGCTCAGCCTGCAGTAAACACAGCAAGAGCCCAAGATAAAAATGCCGTATCATTTTTTGAATATTTATATTTCTGATAACTTCAGAGATTCAAAAAATAGCAAAAAATAGCTTCATCCATTTGATTTATACACTATTCTTCTATTTCTACATAAATGTAAATGGAAAAATAATCATACCTGAATGGCTAGAGAAAACTAAAATAATTTATTACAATGCTGGCTTTAATAATCTTATGTCTCGAACCATAAAGTTATATAATTAAATCACTCTTCTTCACTAGTAGAATTAAAACTCAGTAAATGTGAACATATGGAGAAAATTCATCTCTTCATCTAACCCTGTTCAATCCTAATCTCTTTTATTCTTCTACTTTCTCTTTTTTCTCTTTTTTTTTTTTCCTGTTATGTGCTAACTAATTTACACAACCGCACTAACCTGCTTCCATACTCTAGACTAATTTATTTGCTTTCTATGTGCTGGACTTTCTATTGAGTCATAATGTGCTATGTGAAATGAGCTAGACAAACAGCAAGTCACAATCCTGGACTTCAGGAGAACATATTTCAGTTTGCTCAGGGCTCTACTTGGCAGGATCCCACCAGATAACTGCCCCTGGAGGGCAAAGGGCCTGGGGAAGTTACTTGATCTTCAAGGACATCCTCCTCAAGGCACAAGAGCAGCCCAGTCCAATGCAGAGGAAATCAAACCAGCATGACAGAGGGCCAGTGAGGATCAACCTGGGGCTCCTGATGGAGCTCAAATGCAAAAAAAGAAGTGCACACAAGGTAGAAGAGGGGGTGGGCTACCCAGGAGGAACACAGAGACAACTGCAGCAGCTACTGAAACATTAAAGAACACAGCAAGATTACAGTGAATAACGATGCACTATTGCCTCTTCTCTTTCTCAGGCAAAGTTAATTTGCTTTCAGAAAATTGTTTGCTATTACTACTGAAAAAAAAAATATGGTATTTAAACTCATTAATCAACAGAATGAGGCTCCACAGAAACTGACACTGAGAAGAAGCTGATACGCCTGTTTGTGCTTGTGTTCTTCCCTTCCTTTTTATTTCCTCTACTTTTCCTATGATTACTGAAAGCTTTCTTCTTTCCCAGCGTGCATTTAGCACGTCCAGCCCAGGACCAAGTTAATTTAATAAGAATGATTAGCATTTATATAGGGCTTTATATTCTGAAAGAATTTTGCAAATATTAACTAATCTTTAGTCTTTCACTGTGAAATAGGTACCTAATTATTATCTTAATTTTAGAAATGGGAAAACAGAAAGCAGTAAGTAAAATGCATTATCAGGACCCCACAGAAACTGAATAATACAGCCAATAATATAGCTGAGGAGGCCCTCAGTCTCAGTTTCCTACTTGGACAATGTTGATTACCTTTGACTCAAAGCAGGGTCCATCCAGTGTTGAAGGCCAGGGTCAGGAACAGGAGTAATGTCAGTTTAACGACATGGTAATTACTCATTAGCATTCTCCTCTAGTATTACACCCTGGAATACTTCCTGGAACACTATGAACATAAAATGCCTTTCACTAGACAGATCAAGCAGATGCTACCAACCATACTGGGTTACTGGAAAATGCTAACTTTACCATTTTTGTCTTCTCTATTAGAGATAACTGCTTGGACAATTGAAACTCCACATACTGCCACATTATCAATCACTTGACAAAGAACAAGGAAAACATAGAACCTCATTCCTTGAAATATTTTTGGAAATAGTGAAAAATATGTTACAAGTTCATATGTATTTAAACAAATATTAGCATATCTATGAATCTGTAATAGAGGCATTAGTTGAAATTTTATACCAGACCCATGTCTGCCCCAGATGTTGTTTTTAAGAGGTTGTACAGGAAAGTAATAGCCAAAAAGCCATGGCTGAAAATACAGTCCAAGTGATTTTAATTTTAGAATACATTGTATTTGTGGTTCTTTACAGATGGCTTGCTCTGAAAAAGAATGTTTAATTTTTGTCACCTAATCCACAAACATATGAGTAATTTCATTTTAAATAATAATTAACAAATAATCCAGCAAGAATTGACAGTATTCATACTCTAAAATTGAGAATATCGTTCTTAAAATTATAGCCAAGAAACACTGTTCCCATTTTGACAGAGGCTATGGGTTTATATTGTCTATGTATATGCCTTTGGAATTAAGCTTCCTGACACAAGGATAATCAATGGAAATATTACCAGTAGTATCAGTGAGACCACTGTCTTGCTTTTATTTTTCAATGCCTTGAGATAAAATGAAGTTTGGTTGATTTGTATTTATTAATGCAAATACACAATTTCCTGTTTTTTTCTGGGAAGCCTGTTTCCTCAAGTAATGAAAAAGGTGTTATAAAACAATCAAGAAAGATAGGTTTGATATTATTTTAAGGATCAATGCTAGCATTAACTGCAGTAGTTGTAGGAGTAGTAGATAAGGAAGTAAGAATCCCTCAATGTTCTATTTTAGTTGCAGGTTTTTAGGTTCTAAGTGTAGACAAACACACTGTAAAGCAACTATTGATATTTTCTTTTCTTTTAAAATGGTTTTCAGTTTCCTTTTCTTATTTTTACATTTTCCCCATGTGTTATTGCTATTTTTATGAAATAGATCCTGTAACTGGCTGTTGACTTTGAGCTCTGCTGTGTTTTGACTCTTGTCATCACTTGTATAGTGCCTTTTTCCACCTAGTGGGTACCCTATTTATTTGATTTCATGTGTTTTATTTGTTTTTACAAATGAACAGATGACCTTCCAGTATTTTATACATCTTTTATCTTCCTTGAAAAGGCAATTGCAGACTGAAAGAGGATCTGAATGTAGGGAAATTCCTGCAGTATTCCTGCAACTCATTTTGATTTCTGTCATGACAATAACGTTTATCTCAAGCAGTATTTAATCCTTACCTTTTATCTACCATTGAAAAATTAAACAGAGATTTTTTTTTAATGTGGTGTATTAGATAGACAATTGCATTTTATTCAGTTAGTGTAAAAAAGTTTTGTTAAAACCGCCTTGTATTAAAAAATGAAGTAATTTTAAGTGCTGTATGATTTATGTAAAATTTGCCAAAGTGAATACTTATTATTGCTTATTTGAAATAAAATTGTTCACTCAAATCTCTGGACTGTATTTGATTCAGAGGTGGGGGGAAAAGGTAGAGGAAGAGCTCTCAGTCCTCTTTAAATATGAAGTTTAGAGAGCTTGTCACAGTCTCTGTAACCTTTGCAAAATATTTCACTGCAAAGTTTCCTCCCGTTATTGATAAAAACCACACTATCCTTATTCCTCTCTTTATTGAATCATGAGAGATTCATTTACTGTCATATTCCAGTACCTACTTATGAGAAAAGTAAAGAGAGAACTATAATAACTGATGGACCTTAGTAGCTGTTCCTTGTTTTCCCATCAGACTCAGAAAAATCTACAAAGAATGCTGGTAAGCCAAATCCGTGGAGCCAAAGTATTATTGAATAGTCTCATAGTTAAAGGACAGGTCCTGAAGCAGTCCTTTGGGGAATCAAAAAATGATACATACTGATGTAGAGCACTTCAAATATTTTGCTAGCAGCTTTGAAATATATTTGAAATAGATTGTGGTCTTGTCAGTCCACCGCTTCGTCCACAGGATAGAAATATTTTTTCATCTTCCTTTAACAAGAAATATCTTAAATCAAATGTTTCTTGTTAGCTCCATAAAATTGAAAAATTGATGTTATTGAAAGAGCCAAGACAGCTTAATGATGTGAGCGTGTGTTTGTTGGCTAAGGGTACTGAATAACATAAAAATATTGTGAAGTTAGGTACCTCACAGGACAAAGTTCTTAAAAATAATCTAGAGAAATGCCTGAGAAAGGTTCATTTTTGGGAAAGTGACTTGAGATTTTTCACTCCAGGCCTCACATTTCCTGACTGAAGTTAATGGAGTTAGGGCGAGTTTGTATCATTTATTGCAAAAAACAGGACTATTTTTAAATTTTTTTTAAAAACAATATTTCCAATAAAACTTTCTACTCCAAATTTCTTACAGCTTTTTCCTCTTATTTTATTTATTTATTTTGGGATGAGACCTTATACAGGCTCTGTGTATAAGACACTGACTTATCTACATAGAAAAATGCATCTACACACCTTCCCCACAGCACTTTTACAGAAGAATAAACTTTTCAGCCATCTCTTATGCACATTTGTTATTTTTGCTTCCAGATGCTTCTAAACCCCAAATGTAGGTGCACACCATGGTTGCTTTAATGGTACATTTTGCTTGTTATTAAGATAGACAGATTTCACAGCAAACTAACACAGATTAGTTCCTCTACTTAGAAAGGGAAATGACTTGCATGATATGGGATCTACCAGCAAGATGACCTATTAAAACCTATTAATATTTTTGCAAAAATTCTCTATTATGTACCTACACCAGTGGAAACAGTGCACTGTATGTACATTATTATATTTTTCTACATTTAGCATTCCATATTATAAATTTATTTACAGAAAAATCTATAGACGCTAAAGAAATAGAGAACATCGGTGTTTATTCATATTAGTATGCTGACAGGTCAAATTCATTAGAAGACTGGCTAAGTAATTCTTCAGTTTCTTAGCAAACACAGATTAAAAGATTGCCTTTCCTTCAAAAAGTTGCATACTCAACTAACAGTGTTTCCCAACTAATATGCTGCTCATTTTACACATCAATTGAGAATTGGGATTTATATTTAAAAATTAAGATTAGGAAAAGCATTTAATTTTCTGTTATTTTGCTCTTATTGCATGTAAGTTTTGAATGAGAGCAGTAAAAATTATATTTCACTATTTTTAAAGCTTAATCAAATGTTTTAAAATAACTTTGGCAACAAATAAGTATTAGCATACTTCTGTCATGGATTACTACAGACTACTACAGTATTTTACACCTCAACTAGGACATAACCAGGAGATATGTAATGAAAATTCCTATGGCAAATTAAGCAAAACCTGACATGATTCCACTTATTTTTGCAATCCTTTTAAAAAACAAAGGATTCATAATAAAGAAGAGACATTTATTAATTTTATTTTCAGTGTGTTATGTAAATCTTCAAACACTTGATAATTTTTTTCTTCATATTTTTATACAAGTTTTGAGACACAAGTATAAACTCTTCCTTGCCCTTTTAGTCATGGACATCTCCAGAAATATTGAAGGAAATTATTATGATGCAAAATAAAGAAAGAATATAATAATATCTTTTCTTTTAAAATAATTTTGGCATGATGAAAATATGGGATCTCACTCTAAGAGAAACTGACCTTTAATTCATTTGGAAACTATGCTCAATTTTTTTTTTTATTTCCTCTGGAAGGTAGGACAATCAACACCTTACTTCTTAGGAAAGCAATCAGGCATAATAAAAGAACCGTACCATGAAAGCTTCCTCTTAAAAGTAATGAGATATGCATGAAAACAATATTTTCTGGAATGTCAAAATTTTGTTATTTTCAACTGAACACAATAATATGCAGTAATTAATCTTTACTATTTTCTTTGAAGCAGTGGGATTTGCAGCTCTTTAAAGCTGATTTTTTTTTTTTTTAAGAAGGACATTAGAAATACCACCACTGTACACACCCTTTTCATCCGAAAACTCTGAAACCAATATCTTCAATATAATCTTCAACCTGTATTATATGTAATGTCTTGGGGCAATACATATTTACTGTCAGACAGCGCCTGCCACCCTGGTAGTATGAAGGACATTATAGAAGGCAGAAATGAACTTTGGCCATTTCATGTACTCAGAAAGAACTAGGGTGGAAATGAAGTGTGGAACCCTTCTGAGAAAGATGTTTTTTGAGAGTGGAAAAGAAATGATGCCATCAGTGACATATGATGGTGTGTCTTGCCAAAAAAAAAAAAAAAACCTGTAAGAAAATATACAGTTTTTTGCAATTATTTCTCCTTCTAGCAGTACAAAATATATTGTGGTGTCTGTTTGCATTACCATAACCATAAGAATTAATTCTGAATTCTTAGCTAGTTTACTGGAGGCTTATCCATTTCTTGCAGATAATCTTTCTTCCAACCTGAATGCTGAGCACAGATAGAATATAGAAGCATTGCTTACACAAAAATAAATATTTTTTTTCCATTAATTACTTTATTGACATTATCACCAACCTTTTGCCCTCACTGGTGGTTATAAGATCCATAAAAGAGACTCTGCTTGTTTTCTTAGTGAATAGTTGCTGCTTTAATACTCAAGCTTTTAAGTCATAATTCCAATTAGAGCAGAAAAAGTGCTCATTCTCTAATTTGGCATGTGGTTTTCATAGATATCAATCTGTTTTCAAGAGAACTATAGTTAGTTCTATATATAGTTAGAAACAATTATATTATATTCTTGGTATTTAATATGTTGTCTTTACACTGCCCTTCCACTTGGTCTGGCAGAGACCTAACACCAACGGAATTGCTTGGCAACAGTGTGATGCCGATGCAAAATACCAGTATGTACTTTTTCCCATAATACCATCTGGATTGTAATAATTTTAGCTTTTTTTCCAGGCTATTATCTTGGCATGCTTAACTGCTGGATGTTCTCTCATGGTGGATTTGCTTAAAAGGACAGCTGAGGGTCAGGCAGCTGATTTCTTCTCTTGTGTGTCCAAACATCATTTTTGTTTGGGAGGATCTTGTGTCTGAATATCTTCTCTTCTATTCATATGTTAAATAGCTTTTGGACAAAGAGTATTTCTAAGACACTTGATATCAAGGCTTTAGTTCTCTTTAACCCCCTTCATCAGAATAAACTGTCAGCACTATGTCTGTTATGTTTAGGAGCACAAAAAAGACAATTAAGACAATTAATTATTACACCAAGTATTAGAGTCTATGTGTATTTTGTCATTAAATTAGTACATAGGGCAAAATGCCAAATGTAGCAGATACTTCTCTAAGGAAGGGTATTCAATGTGAATATTTCCATGTCTATATTTGTTAAAGTAAAATTAGAGTTTGATTCTGAAGTCTCATTTTGGTTGATGATAGACTTAAGTGCTTTCCAGTGAATTCCTTTAATGGAACTCAAATCACAATCATCTTCACAGCAGGCGTGAAGTAATGCATTTGTTTTGCAAACTTCAATGTAGAAAAATTTTTCTCTGTCAGCAGCATTTCATGTTGCTTGGATCAGAAATTTTGAAATTATTTTCTCTCAGTCGCTATTGGCATTGCTACTATTATTTATATTGTTCTAACACCCAGAGGTCACTGACACAATGTTAGGCAGTGTCAAGATATGTAGTATTACATGATCTGTGTTCTGAAGTGCTGGGAACTGAGAAGACAAGGAACAGAGGGCTCAAGGGAAATTGCAGGCTGATGATAAACATGGATAGTGATCCTATTAATTTCCTTTTTCTCCTGGCTCCATGGAAAGCAGCACAGTGAAAAGTGTGGGAAGACACAAACAAGTGTCTACACATATATGCGTATGGCATATGTATACTTAAATGTGTATTCATGTATGAACAAACGTGAATGTACAGACATACATATGTATACACACACATATCCACACAAGTTATACCTACAGCCATATTTAGTAAAGTTCAGCAAATACACATATCTAATTTTTCACCTCAAGGTAACTAATGGAAATGTTTCACGAAATGATTCTTGAAATGATATACTTAAAAGAAAATGGTAGGGGAGCCTCATTAAATTATTTGTGAAAGATATTAGTTCCATATTCAGTGGATACTGTGATGGATAATAGAACAGGTATTTGTGAAGTGGCAAACCGGACTCCTAGCCCTGTGCCAGTGTATAAATCAAGAGTTTTAATGTAGAGAATAGAAGCAAAATACTTCTACAGTGATCTGAAAGTGAAGAAAAGAAGCTTACATTTTTTATGCTAGGAAAAAAGAATTCATAGGTATGTCTTTAGATTGACAAAGTGTGGTAAGTGTGACTGACAAGATAATTTTAGGATTTTTGTCTTTGTTTGTTAGTAGCTAATGGATCTGAGAAATAAAAGGAACCAGAGACAAGAGGAGGTTGCAGCAACTGAAATTAGAAACCTGACCTTCATATTTGTGGGGGGAAAAAAAGGATTTTTAGACGATTATTTTAGTGCATTATAGTAGAAAAAAAAATTATCTCCTTAGAACTGATCTGGAGACTGAACATAAGATGAGCAGCAGAAAGACTGCAGAAGCAAAAGTGTACTACAGAAGCACAGCCAATGCTCAGGAAGACAGATCATACTGGAAGGTAGGAACAAGAAATAGAAAAGAGAGCTTGGGTATGTACATTGCCCAAGGTACAAATCAGTGGTACAGTGGAAGAACAAGAGCAAATGCAAGAGCTCAGCCACAATCTACTTCCTCTTTAGACAGTCAAGAGACTCCAGTTTCTTGATACAGCTGATGGGTAGGGGGAAAGCGGGTAAACCTAAGCTCTTACAAAGGTGACTTATTGGCCCTTCAGCTGTTGACAGAGAGAGACAAGAGCCGTCTCTAGAGCAGATATCAGAGACAGAATCTGAAGATTAATCTATAAAAGAAGTAAGAGAGAACATAAACTGATCACCTAGAAATACAGGTGAAGGAAGAGGATGTTCCCCTGGCAAGGGGCACCAGAACAATGGAGTTGAAGGGAAAGCCAGGATCCGGTCAGTTTACCATTTGGTTACTGACAATGACATGATGCTGTGACCTGAGTTGTTCACAGATGGAAGCTGAAGCAGTACAAACTACTGAGATTTGTTCTAAAAACCAATTAGATCACAGCTTTTTTGACCCTGTTATCTAGAAAGATAGTGGCTACTGTGTGTAGTGGCAGTGGCTGCTGCTGTGGGTGCTTTTTGATTCTTAAAATCTTTTGTTATTGTAGTAGTTCTTGCAGACACTACTCACTGCTTTTTGTTCTAAGAGATTATGTTATAACAGTCAGTAGTTGTATAGAGGTGACACCCATCTCAGCCTGGAGAAGAGAAGGCTCCGGGGAGACCTCATAGCAGCCTTCCAGTATCTGAAGGGAGCCTACAGGAGAGCCGGAGAGGGACTCTTTGTCAGGAAGTGTAGTGACAAGACAAGGGGTAATGGTTTTAAATTGGAAGAGGGGAGATTTAGATTGGATACCAGAAAGAAATTCTTTAGTGTGAGAGTGGTGAGGCACTGGAACAGGTTGCCCAGAGAAGCTGTGGATGCCCCATCCCTGGAGGTGTTCAAGGCCAGGCTGGATGGGGCTTTGAGCAACCTGCTCTAGTGGGAGGTGTCCCTGCCCATGGCAGGGGGGTTGGAACTCGATGATCTTTAAGGTCCCTTCCAACTCTAACCATTCTATGATTCTGTGATCTCCTGGAAAGCCCTTGGGGATTATCAGCATAGGAATGATAAAGGAGCTTTATTTGGTATAAACCATGATCTGTTGAAAATACCTCTGGGTAACAGAGACTTATTTCCTGCAGAGCCTACAACCAACTCCTTGAAGTAAATCAGCAGAGAAAGCATTAAGTTCTAAGTTACTCAGTTACTTTCACACTGCGACCCATCTGTACAGGTTTTCTATTTGCTCTATGAAACTGCTTCTTTCCTATTGATAAGCCATTCGGTGATCTTGCAAGGATACTTGATCTAATTGTCTTTCACTTGGTTTTGCCCCCAGTGAATTTCCTTCCTTTTTTTTCTCCCTCAGTAAAAACTTTCTAAAAAAAATCTTTCTTCCATACAAAAATACACCAAAATTATTAGGCTGAAATTAAGAAAAATACCCCTTTAAATACACTGATACTTACAAATACACATACCTATTTTACAAGGTTTTTTCTGTGACATAATTCAGCTGTGGTTGTTGAAAAGGCAGATGAAAGAAATCATTAAAGTGTTGTCAAATAAATGCAAAGTTGCAAGTTTGCTTCATAAAACCAACAGGGGGTGAAATGAGTGGATTTGTCTAAGATACTGAACAAGATGTCCCATTAAATCACAATTAATAATGCTAAGATATGAGGCTGGATGAATTACAAAATAGCTTGCTGACAGTTTTATTAAAGTTGTTAATGGAGCTGTAAAATGGGCTAGTCCTAGCTCTTAAGGAGTGCCTCTTCTAGCCTAGTTCAATAGATTAGACGATGAGTTTCTGTGTTTCCGGAGGCTGTGGATGATGCACATACTGGTGAAGCAGACACTTTGAATAATGTAATACTTGGAAGAATTTAATTGCCTGATTAAATGGCTGTAATAAAATATCATGTGTCTTAATACAAGCAGAAGTTGAGAAATGATCTTCCTGCTGACTACAGAACTGGTGAAACTGCTGCCAGAACAAGGAGTCCAACTTTATTAGCCTAAATTCATAGACATTTCGCATTCAAAAATAATGCAGGCACTGGAAAACAAGTCTTATAGGCTTATGCAGCTCAGTCGGTTTTGCTCATTAACAAAGAGAGTGAGTATTAACTTCTTGTAGTTACTTACACAAGGGAATTATATCCCAGAGTATGAGAAAGTGGGCTTTTAATCCAAGGGATATAAACTGAAATCAGGCAAATGCAATCTGGAACAATATCACAGTGCCCTATTAATATTAGAGCAGTTTGGGAAAGACAGTGGAGGAGGTTTCTCCATTAGCACCTCTAAGAACAGTCTGATTTTTCTGAGAACTGAAGGTAAATGTGGCTTCTATGAGGAATTCTGTATCTTCTGTTATTGTTGCAGAGGGTAGACATTATGGAGGACTTCTTTTTGTTGTTGTTGATCCACAGACTTAGCCCTGCAGCATTGAAGTACTTCACTCTAGATATATTATCTGTAAACACTCTGGTACTTCAAAAGAGGGAAAAAACCCAAAACCTGACAAAAGAGAAAAAAAATATTTCTCCTAAAATCAGCTTCTGTGGATTATTCTAGCCATCCCCTTCCTTTAAAATAAGAGCTTCTGCATTGCTTTTATTCTTATAGTACTTGCAAGTCTATTAAGATAATGATTAAAGTAAAATCTCACGTTTCAGAACTTCAGCTAGTCATACTCTAAAGATCAGGAAGGGATTTCTTGCAGCCAGAAGGCCTGCATGGATGAACAAGGAACTGCTGGACAAGCTCAAAACCAAAAAGGAGGCCTATAGAGGGTGGAAGCAAGGACGGGTAGACTGGGCAGAATATAGAGAAACTGTCTGAGTGGCCAAGAACCAGATCAGATAAGCGAGAGCCCAGACAGAACTAAATCTAGCCAGGGACATCAAAAACAATTAGAAAAACTTCTACAGATATGTCAGGGATAAAGGCAAGACTAGGGAAGTTGTGAGCCCTCTCGGAAGGAAATGGGAGACCTGGCCACCCAGGATATGGATAAGGCTGAGCTACTGAACGACTTTTCTGCCTCAGTCTTCACCGGCAAGGGCTCCAACCACACTGCCCCAGTCACGGAAGGCAAAAACAAGGGCTCTGAGAATGAAGAACTGCCCACAGTAGGAGAAGATCAGGTTCGAGACCTATTAAGGAACCTGAAAGTGCATAAGTCCATGGGACCTGATGAAATCCACCCATGGGTCCTGAGGGAGCTGGCGGACGAAGTTGCTAAGCTGCTTTCCATCATATTTGAGAAATTGTGGCAATCTGGTGAAGTTCCTGCTGACTGAAAAAAAAAGGGAACATAACCCCGATATTCAAAAAAAGAAAAAAAGAAGACTCAGGGAACTACAGGTCAGTCATTCTCACCTCTGTGCCTGGCAGATCATGGAGCAGACCCTCCTGGAATCTCTGCTAAGGCACATGGAAATTAAGGAGGTGATTGGAGACAGCCAACATGGCTTCACCAAGGGCAAATCGTGCCTGACAAATTTGGTAGCCTTTTACGATACTGCCACAGACTTGGTGGACAAGGGCAGAGCAACAGACGTCATCTACCTGGACTTATGCAAAGCGTTTGACACTGTCCCGTATAACATCCTGGTCTCAAAACTGGAAAGTCATGGATTTGATGGATGAACCACTCAGTGGATAAGGAACTGGCTGGATGGCTGCACTCAAAGGGTTTTGGTCAACGGCTCAATGTCCAAGTGGCGGCCAGTGACGAGTGGTGTTCCTCAGGGGTCGGTACTGGGACCAGTGCTGTTCAACATCTTTGTTGGAGACATGGACAATGGGATAGAGTGCACCCTCAGCAAGTTTGCCGATGACACCAAGCTCGGTGGTGTGGTCAACACGCTGGTGGGAAGGGTTGCCATCCAGAGGGACCTGGACAGGCTTGAGAGATGGGCTCGTGCAAATCACATGAAATTCAACCAGGCCAAGTGCAGGGTCCTGCACCTGGGACATGGCAATCCCAGGCACAAATACAGGTTGGGCGGAGAATGGCTGGAGAGCAGCCCTCAGGAGAAGGACTTGAGGATGTTGGTGGATGAGAAGCTCAACATGAGCTGGCAGTGTGCACTGGCAGCCCAGAAAGCCAACCCCATCCTGGGCTGCATCAAGAGAAGTGTGGCCAGCAGGTTGCAGGAGGTGATTCTACCCCTCTACTCTGCGCTCGTGAGACCCCACCTGGAGTACTGTGTCCAGCTTTGGAGTCCTCAACATAGAAAGACATGGACCTGTTGGAACGGGTCCAGCAGAGGGCCACAAAGATGATCAGAGGGATGGAGCACCTCTCCTATGAAGACAGGCTGAGAGAGCTGGGGTTGTTCAGCCTGGAGAAGAGAAGGCTCCGGGGAGACCTCATAGCAGCCTTCCAATATCTGAAGGGAGCCTACAGGAGAGCCGGAGAGGGACTCTTTGTCAGGAAGTGTAGTGACAGGACAAGGGGTAATGGTTTTAAATTGGAAGAGGGGAGATTTAGATTAGATATTAGGAGGAAATTCTTTAGTGTGAGAGTGGTGAGGCACTGGAACAGGTTGCCCAGGGAAGTTGTGGATGCCGCATCCCTGGAGGTGTTCAAGGCCAGGCTGGATGGGACTTTGAGCAACCTGCTCTACTGGGAGGTGTCCCTGCCCATGGCAGGGGGGTTGGAACTCGATGATCTTTAAGGTCCCTTCCAACTCTAACCATTCTATGATTCTATGATTTTTCTTATGCCTGGCTACCTATTTTATTGAGTTTTGGCCCTCCTTCCTCTGAATATGAAAGTGACATGAAGGGTCCACTTTGTAACATCTGACAGGCAAGGGGGAATATCTATCTGAGACGCTGACAATTACAGCCCTGGCTGTCTGCCCTATCCCCCATGCACAGATATGGGAGCATCAACTACAACATGACATTTTAAGATAAACCATCCCTCATTTTGGTAAGCTCCAAAATGCTTTCCTCTTAACTGTGGCAGTTTAAAAGCTGATTGACAAACAGGTCAGGCATCCGTACATGGAGGGTAAAGGGGACAGCAGGGAGAGAACCTTGTCAGCTGCTGCAGGCAGAGCAACCCCTGCTCATCAGACACCCTTTGATTCTTTGCTGGTGTCTTTTGCTCCCAGGATCTGGGTCAACTGATTGCCAGACTTGGGGTCAAGTAAGAATAATCTATTAACACTCAAAGCTGATTGTATTTTTCTTCAGGGGAAAAAAAAAAAAAAAAAAAAAAAAAAAAAGCCAGCCTTTTCTTTCATTCTCCGTGAGAGAAAAAAACCAATCTATATAGTAGCAGCCAAAGTGGTTGGAATTATCCCCAAGTAATTTTTCTTTTCTTTATGTAGTCCTAGAGATAGAAGGTTTGTGTTTATTATTAACTATCTAATTTCTGCTATTAAAATATTACTAAATAGTGGTCAATCAAAATGAGATATACTGTATTACAGAAAATTCAATGACATTGCAAATTACTCACTATGTGTTCAGAATAGGTCAGATGGTACAAGTTTTTAAAATATCAGCAATAAAATTTTTCTTCAAGAGACTCAGTATTATTATGATAGGAAATACAATGAGGTGTACAAAGAATTGGGTTTGTACTGTAGGAAAATATTTTCCTGTAGCCTTTCAAATGCTTTTCTGAAAGAAAAAGCCCAATTCCCTGTTTTCTCCATCCTTCAAGTGTATATTACAAGCAACTGCTCTGGTTTACTGTTCCTTCTGAAAGGAAATTAAAGTTATCTCTGAACTGTTGCATTATTCAAATAAGTTTATCCAGTGCTAAATATCCTATCTGATTTCCAATTTTACTTTGAAATTACCTGTTCAAAGCCAAGGATATTAATTATTGTCTTGTAAATTTGTTTTCCAGAATCAAGTATTATGGGTATCTTTGGTATCTGCAGCAGGCATCAGCTAACACTCATTATAACTGTTGGGAATAAATTTAAAGATTTTAAATTATACAATGTTTGTATTCATTGTGTTTCCCAGTTGAACTCACAGTTCTTACTAGAACCAAATTGTATGGCACAAACATAGGAATGACTCAAAATTCTGTAACCATACTCTTCATAGGCCAAGCACTATGCTAGACATATTTAATCAATCCTTGATTACTTAATGGAATTCAGAGCCATTTTTTTTCCTACTGTGTTGGGAATGATAACTCCTTAATTATGTACTTACCCAATCTTCTGCATTTTAAACACCTTCATAATTAAGCATCTTCCTGATATTCAACAGATGCTCTAGGAAGGAATATTTTCATCAAACCTGTAACTTGAGACTTTAACTATGTATCCATATAAATAATTTGACTGAAGGGTCTCACAATGACTCCGAAAGAAGTCTACTCCACACAACTCCTGTTTAAAGTCCAAATTCATTAAGGAGATGAGGTATTACCTACCAGTGATGCCCTATCTGAAAAGACAAGAAAAGGAGGAAGACAGTTGTGCACAGGTGGAAGGGTGTGAGCTTTCTATCATGCTGTAGTAGCACTGTAAGTGTCTTATGATTGGAATTTGTGATGAAGAGGAGGAAGAAGGGAGAGAACAGGATTAGTAATTAACTTGGAAGCACTACTGTAATGAAACTTAGGAGAGGATATAATGGACATATACACACTCCTTTTGCTGATGTTAGGAAAGTAAACGCCAAAACGTGTAGCTCAGATCTTACAGAAAGCCATGCAATTGTGTATACATGTATACCTGTTTTCATTTTTAATATTGATCTTTCACTACAATTTCTCCACTTTTCCTCATTTCTTAATACTTGATATTGAGAGTGTGTTTTATTTCTTTTAAGGCATAATTAATAGTAACTTACTTTAACAGAAAAGCAGAAACTAAATGTATTTCATAAATCATAAAGTGTGTACTAATTAACTGTCTTCTGCAGAAGACAAATCAGAATGAAAATTATTTGTGAAGAGATTTTGTGTTTACCTGTGGTTAGTGGAGAAAGACTGAGTTTTAAAACTCATTTAGAAGTTAAAGTTCTGAGAAAAGGACATGCTGAGGACCAAAGCTACCACTGACTTCAAATGAATCTCAGCACTTATGTAAATTAAACCTGCAGGAATTTCAGCATCACCCTCTGATGCCTTCTGTTTAATTCCCTTCAACAGGAGATAAGTGCCTGGATACCCTGGGGATCTGGGTTTCAGTGATTTGTACAATCAGACCCTGTTTCTGAATCTTGGAAGCTTATGAGGGTTGTATCACAGTGGCATTTATGCATGTAAGTTTCTACTGATACCAGTAGACAGTCTGGAACTTAACTTTAAATGGACTACTGTATGGATGCATATGCCTAACTAGGCCAGCCACACTGGGCTCCTTTGAAGAGAAGTTGGGCCCTTCCAGTGCATCTCACTCAAAAGTTCACGTCAAAAATTGTTGAGGGTATCGCACTCTGAGTTCACCTGGAAGTAGGTGAGATAGTTTCCTTGTAGCATACTGCTTAACTTGCTTTTTTGTAAATGTATTTTTCTTTCCTTGGTATGTTCATCCAAGCAGTGATCTCAGCATATCATTCACTGGTACAGATCAGTATGCCTCTTTCTCAACAGTACACGCACATTCTTTCTCTATGGATAGATATACACAAAAGAAATAGAAAGGAGAAATTGAGATAAGTGAATTTATTTGCAGATTTTCATTATGCCACCGCTCTTTCTCTCAGCTTGAACAGCTCACAATCTACTGCAAATGACAGAAGTAGAAGCATATTCTGCATTATTGAAATCCAAATGAAAAAGTACCCTAAACAACATGTACTCTGACAACCAAGTCACCTGGAAGATTTGCAGGACTCAGAGATAAAATTTGCAAGTATCAAGAAGTTCCAACAAAGTAACAAATATGTTCCCTCTTTCAATACTTGTACTGTGTAAATTCTTAAAGAAAGTAATTATTTTTATTAATATTTTTCATTCATGTGGTTCAGTTTGTCATTATCTCCCACTTTTGTTGTAATTCATTATATTTTTAATTTTTAAAAAAAAGTATTTTTGTCTGTTTCCAGACTTCTAACATATTTCCCTATACTTACCTCTGATTTTCAGCTGCTGTAATATTTTGGCTTTAGCTGCACTAAAATCCATATATTTCTCAGTTGCATCTACACTTAACAACACTGGATTTCATATCCTACTGTACTAAGAGAGCTTGTAAACATGGTCCCTCTAGACATGTCTCCTGAACTGGTAGCTCGATAGTGTAGTTTCTGGACCTCTGACAGCCAGCAGACAAATTCTAAGGTTCCGTGAGAGACCACCTGGAAAAGAAAGAGTCTCTTGCCACTAGGTTTGTGCTGTGATCTCTCTGGGGACTGAAGTGAGGCTGATCTGGATCCTCCATGTCTTTCCTGAACGTGGGGATAATTCAGTCTTTCTTATTGTCAGGGGCTTCCTTTGATCACTGTAATTTATCCTGATTGGGATGGTCTTCAAACAACTTTACATGACTCTCATCCAACCTGGGGGATATGGGTGCATCCAACTTCTCCAGGGACCCTCTAAATTTTCTGTTATCTGTCACTAGGTCATTACCTCCATTCAGCAGGTATACATTTTCTTTAAATACAAAGACAAAATTTCAAATACATGTTACAGCTATAGCAATGGTGCAAAACATAGAAACAATGTAGATATTTAATCACTTGACCTCTGATCAATACATTGAAATTTGAAAAGGGCTCATCGGAATATTTAATATTTATTTCTTCTTACTCTGTGTTAAGTTTTGTGAAGTCTGAGAAGTTTTGTGGCATACTATATTTTGCACAGAAAATAAAGTTTATTTTCTGAGTGGAAAAGATAGTTTAGGGAAAAAAAAAACATTTAAATCTATGTCCTTGTCATGGTTTCAGTTGGGATAGAGTTAACTTTTTTACTAGTACTTGGTATACAGCTATATTTTGGATTTGAGATGAGAAATAGCATTGATAGTGCACTGGTGCTTTTATTCTTGTTAATCACAGAATCACGGAATTGTCAGAGTTGGAAGGGACCTCTACAGATCATCTAGTCTAACTCCCCTGCTAAAACAGGATTACCTAGAGCACATTACTCAGGACTGCATCGAGGTGGGTCTTGAAAATCTCCAGAGAAGGGGACTCCATGACCTTCCTGGGCAGCCTGTTCCAGGGCTCTGTCACTCTCACCCTAAAGAAGTTTTTCCTCAGTCAAGGCCTTTTCTGCTCCTCATACTGCCCTGCCAGTGAGCAAGCTTGGGAGGGCACCAGAAGCTGGGAGGGGACACAGCTGACCTCAAATGACCAAAGGGATATTCCAATACCTTGTGATGTCATGCTCAGCATACAAAGCTGGGGGAAGAAGAAAGGGCGGGGCATTCAGAATAATGGTGTTTGTCTTTCCAAGTAATCATTACAAATGATGGAGTCCTGCTTTCCTGGAGATGGTTGAACAGCTGCCTGAAGATGGGAATCAGTGAATGAATTCCTTGTTTTGCTTTACCTGTGTGTGTGTGGCCTTTGGTTTACTTAATAATCTATCTATATCTAAACCCATGAGTTTTCTCACTTTTCCAGTTCTCTCCTCAATCCCAACCAGGGGGAGTGAGCGAGTGGCTGTGTGGTCCTATCTGCTGACTGGGGTAAAATGACAACAGTCTTCCAACACTGAGTGAAGACATATCATAGTTCTGATGGTATAAAGGGAATAAAAAACATAATCCATGAAGGGGGACATCTCTTTTTCAGACATAGCAATGGTAAGCATGTGAAAAGACCAATTTTAAGCTGTATATGTAAAGAATATGAATCATGCTGTTGAGGCCTAGGACTATATGGCTAATTAGTCTGAGAATAAATATGTAAAGTGCTCTTCTATTCCTAAACCAGTATCACGATGACTCATTTCTCACATTTTGTCTCCTTGGTGGGAACTTCAAAGTTTTAGTTTCCACGAAGGCTTTACTTATTACTCTTCAACAAGAACAGCGTCTGTTACTTGTGGAGTGTCGTGGTTTCAGCCGAATTTACCAAAACCGGACCGACAGGTGGCCCTTCTCTCCCCCTTCCCCCCAAAAAGAGGATAGAGGAAGAGAAAGAGATAAGGAGATTCAGAAGTTTAGAATGAACTAAACTACTTTAATGAAGAATTAATATTAAAATAAAAATAAAGAAGAAAATAATGAAATAGATACAATATATGCAAAACCGTATCAAGCTCCCAGGATGACAGTCACGTCACCGGCAGGCACTGGGGAAGTCCCAGACTGGACTCAGTGACGAATGGGAACTGGATTCCAGCTCTGGAGTCAGGAACACATGGATCGGGATCAAAGGCAGATGAACAGACAGAGTCCTCTCTGGACGTCGGCCATCACAGGAAGAGGGTTGACCCTTTGATCCCTCAACTTTTATACTGATATATGTATATTATTATGATTATATACTTGGAATACCCCAGTTGGTCAGGTTCGGGTCACCTGTCCTGTCCACTCCTCCCCACCGGTGTGACCCCTCTACTTTTTTCCGTTTCCAACCCTCTAAGGGGGCAAATAACGAAATTGGCTGACCTTGGTTGTTATAGCAATAAGTATAAGCAAGGGCCTCCCTGCATACCATTCCTTGGCATGGAGCACAAACATTGGTCTTATCATTCTGAGAACGAACAGTTTTCCCCACAATATGCCATTAATTTCAGAGAGTTAGAGGAGGCCTAGCTAGGATGTAAAGTTACAGAACAGAAAATTGGTTCAGTTTTACTTCAAACCGAGACATGGAGGAAAACAGCCCAAAGAGGTCATTTCCACATTATGATATCTAAAAATGAAGAATCCTTTGCAGAAGGATATCTTCTGGCAGATAATTGACTTGTTTTTCAACATTTATAGCTCTTGTGCTATTCTGAGGTACATCATAGATAGCTTGAAGGTAAGGACCATAGGAAGTTCTATGATAGCAGAATTCCCAACCTTCCTGCTAATCACAGACAGATAAAAGAAAGTGACTTTGATAATGACTTTGAAAACTATAGTTTCTATATTTTCAGGTGATAGTGACAAATCCAGGGCATAACCATAATTTCTGTATTTTCAGGTGATAGCGACAAATCTGGGGCATTCCCAGTTTATAACGTGAAATGAATGGAGAAAATTAGGTTTCTACAGTGCTGGTAGCATTGGTTCCACTTCAAGTGTTTCCTTCTTCTCATCAGGATTTAAAGGAACCTACCCAGTTTTACGTCAAGCTTTTTACGTTTAACTGCTTTCTCCTAATAGTCGTATAATAAAATAATGATGATCTTTCATTTGTCCATGTGGCAGAGAAAATTCCAGAATTGAGAAAAGCAGATTGTTTGCTGTTGACAAAACCAATGTTACTATATCAGACTTAGAATTTGGACTAAAACTGACAGAGCTAATGCAATCTCTGTTCTTCTGGTTCTGCCCTATAGTCTGTCTTTATGTTCTTTTACTAACTTTGAGTTTGGGTTACATGCAGTGAGTGATGCTAAACACTTAATTCTAGCACAATCTATACTCATTATCTTTCTGGTGCCTGTGTCAGTCCAATTTCTGCCAGCTAGCAAGGTAGCATCTCAATTAAGTTAACCAAATGGGAAATGATGTCCTAGGCAGCTATTGGCAAAAGACAAGATGGGTGAAAGAGAGACAAGAGAGGAAATGCATATAAACAACATAAAAATATAATGGAGATAAGCTGTCTGAATTGTCTAGAATGATGGCTTCATGGTCTTTTAACAGAACTTTCTAAATAGCACCACCAGAGAGATAATTAAGTGTAGGTAATGGGTGTGCAGATAGGTTGTAAAACCAAATAAAAACTGATTTTAAGTGACTGTAAGTAATTTGTTTGGGGTGTTCTGGTTGATGTCAACTCAACTGTATTTTAACAATTAAGATCAAAAGTCTTTAAAGTATTCCAGTGATACCAATCACAAAACAAACAAACAACAACAACAAAAAAACAAAGCCAAAAATCAAAAAAAGACTTTGTTGTTACCTAAATGCTAGATGAGGTCATTTGCCTGAATCTCTGGGGCTGGTTCTGAAGAGGTGGGAACAGAACACCAGCTTCCTTGTTGTAAGCAGTATGGAAATTATTTTCCCCTTGCTCAAGAATACACTACTGTTTTAGCCTAATGGCAATCACCTTGCAATATACCCCCATAATGAAACCACTTCAAAATCATCATCATGGTTTCCAGGATGATTATTTGCCCTTTAATTATGTGACCTGTTACTGACGTAGTTTACTGGCATTACACATCCCACTGTGGTTACCTAAAAGGCTGCCCAATTTATTAATAGTGTTAATGGGAAAATGATTCCTAAGTAACTGTAAAATACTCTTAACTATTTCATCTTAGCACTATTTACTGTGGCCTTTACCCTAGTATTTTCTGAAACTAATTCTATGTTGTTCTTTTTTAATGACATAGCTGGAAAGTTGATCTATCACTTTTGGTTTTTAAATGACAGCGACGATGTTCATGTATTTTGAGTCTTTCGCGTGGTCTGTTCTGCTTGACCTTCATTTAGAAATGCACACCAAGAACCGCTCTGGAGAATGTTGCTATTTCTACAGCATGCCACGAGATGTCAGTGTTTCAGAATATTACTTTTGTCACAATCTGCTACTAAAAACCCCATTCTGTGCTCTGCATTGTTTAAGGTTCAATGGCTGGCAGTCATTACGTTTTGGGACTAAGAATATAAACTGATTAAATCATTCCCAACTAGAAATGGAAAAGAAAAAAAAAAAATAAAAAATCTAAGTGTCCCTCTAGATCCACATTTTTATTTCTTGCCCCCAAAATGGCACCTTGAGCAAATCTTTGCATCCTTGCTCTGTAGTGGGTACTTAAACTGTTTTTTTTTGTAGAAATCTCCCTTTGTGAATTACAAACAGCACTGCATCTCCTCGGTTTAGTGTGAGCCAGCAGCTAAGTCAAGCCCAGGTCTGATGTTGCATAGCTCAGGCAAGAAGTGACTCATAATCTGGAGGTTTAAAATTCACTTCCTCGGGTTGAAAACCTGTAGTAATTAGCACCATAAGGCTGCAATTGTCTGAATGGAAAAGTTTTATGTTAATGGGGTGCAGGGAAAAAAGGGCAGTGGGTGTAAAGTTCACAATATGATTTTGCCAAGGTCTTGCCAAAAATTCAAATACATATATTTTGCAGAAAAATGGCATTAAGTACTTTTCCCTTAGGCTTTACTAACCTCTGCCTGCAGCTCTAAACCACTTTTTATTAAAGGTGAAAATATGCTATGAAATGTTCCAGTTTGAGAGTAATTTCTCAGGTAGGTATACTCTTAATAGGTAGATAAAGCTGTCACACAAGCTGTGGTAGAGGATCAGGAACATTGGCTTTAAGATATGTTCTTATTAGACCAGAGACAGAATTCTCTTCAAAGGGAATATAAAATTCTTATTGTCCTCTAGCAACTGGAGTGCATAAAACAAATGAATATATATGGCATATGATATATATGGAATGCATCATACAGTATTTATGGAAAAAAAATTAATGAAAAAACTGACTTTACTGCCAAACATGAGTCCAATGTGAGCCTGATAAACCAAAAGCATTAAAAGCAATTTATATTTCATCTTCTGGAAATAAAAGACAGAAGAATATTCAGTTATAGCTAGCTCTGGTAATGTCACCAAGGTAAATGCTTTTTAATAGAGGGTTTTTTTAGTTAATGTCCATTGTTTGGTAGATAATCTCTCCCACTGCCAAAAAGGTTGAAACTACTTTCTAAAAATAAAAAATAAATATGGCTGTCTTTCTGATAATGGTGTAAGGACTCCAAGTCATGAGTCTAGTGCCCTGCTTTTTGCACCATTCTGTCTTATGAAAACTACCACTGTCTTCTGCAGAAATGTTTTTGTTTGCCACTCCCCCTTAACACTTTGTTTCCTCAGTATAGATGTTAAAAGGTTCCTATAATAGGATAGTGCTTGCCCAAAGTGCAGTTACTCACCCAGTAACAAGTGGGGTTCATTCCCTTGCTACTCCTCTGGGACCAGCGTCTCACCTGCATTGTCTGCAGGCACCTCCTGGGCTCTGAGTCCATACTTCCTCCCTTCTGAAACAGGAACTCTATTGTGAGTACACATGGAAGGAAAGGGAATAATGAAAAGGAAAGGGAATAATGAAACTATAACATCTTCTATGTGTACATTCTTTAATTCAAAAATATCCACTTATCTTACTTATCTGTAACTTCAAGTAACTGTTGTCAGGAAAAAATGCTTAAAATTACTACATAGATACATTTCTTCATCTATAAAATTCACTAATGAAGACTTCCTGAGAGGCAACAGAATTTGTCTATATTCCACTCTCACAGAAAAGCAAACCATAGTAAGTGGTTCAGCAGACTCTGAAGCACTCAAGAGTGCTGTGGTGATTGATAATCAGCTAGGTTTATCTGCAAAAGAGGAGTCCTCCAACTCAGAAAGGAAAATACAATTAATTCAGCTAGTCTGCTGCTTACCACAATCTGCTGATGATCTAACATGAAAAAGAAAATCGGGCTGAGATAGACATTGTCTTTTGGATCTGCATCAAATGCTTTCTTATTCAAACTTTATTAAAAAAGATTTTGACATGAATAAGTTTATTCTCTGGAGCAAGTTCCCACTTCCACTGCTCACTAACAGCTGGGGGTTTTCACGCTCAATATTTTCTGTCATAATACAACTTAGCAAGAAATTGTAATGTCATAGGTGGCTGTACTATTTGACTGTTCCAATCATCAACAGGAAACTATTGCACTCGAAGAAAAACATGATTTTCACAAAGGCACTGCTAATATTGCAATAACAGGAGAGCAATAAGAAAGCAAGTAATTTTAACGTACACCAATTTACACACACATGAACACACATACAGATATAGGTATATACCTTTATACCAATCTGTATTTCCTACTTTAGAATGGTTCGTACAATGATTTTGGATAATTTGCATAAAATGTCTCTTGATTTGCTAGGGATTTGTTTTCTATAGAAGAAAAATCTTGAAATACTGGAAAATAAGCATAATTACTGGGATTTTTTTCCTTTTCTTCTTTTTATTTCTTTTTTTGTTTTCCTGTGTTGATATGACTGGACTCCCTGTGGCAGAGAAGAATTATTCTTCAAACATTCAATTTACTGTCAAGCTCTAAGCAATAGGTGTTCAGTGAACTGCTTCTGCCCTAAAGCTCAGAGGGAAAAGTTACTTGGGTTTGAAACACTCAGACATTGTTGGCATCCTTTTGAGGAAAACCATATACAATGAGAACCCTGGTTTGACCTCTGTGGTAGCTGTGAGACATCAGTATGTCATAGCTGCGTGTCCTGAGGTTGCAAAGTGTCAGCAGTGTGCACTGGGTCTTCACCTCGGACACAGCATACATGTATTAGGAAATTTTGCATAATGGCCCTTGACCTGAAGTGCTGTATTCCAATGTGCTATTTTGAAAATGTTTTCCAAGAAAGAAACAACATTCTTCACCTGGAGACATCAGGCTGTAGATGTGTCTGCTAAGTAGAGCAGCTGGGACAAAGTCTGTGACTTCCAAATTAAGTTCCAGCCCCAGTACCATTCTGATGTTAACGCTGAATATTCATGGTATCAAACCTTGATGGCTCCTTCGCATGGGTACTGTTCAGCTGCTTGCTGAACCTCAGCACTTAGGTTGTGATCCTGACTTGTGTTCAACTTAATGATAGCTCTACAGAAAGAGCACAGACCCAAAAGCAGGACATAAAGCATTTTTTCAACTATGCCCCTACACTGGATATTTTGCAGCTTCTACCTTCCTCCTATACTTATCTGTGTGGAGGCAAAGCTGTGACCATTTTCCATGCAGGAACTCAAAGTTTGTCCTAACCTGCCATTACTGTGCTCTCTTTACTACTAAAATGGCCAAGCTATAAATATGTATAAAACTGGAGTTTGCAATCTTGTTGTATTTCATTAATTTCTCCCTCCCCAAAAGGTTTGATAATTGTCCTGCAGCATCCATTCCTGGTATCAAACGTTTTGCAAATCTGTACCTTTATATTTGTTTTTGAGACAGACATTCACAAATGTCCTCTTCTGTGAAGCAGCAAGGGTATCAGGGCTTTCAAGCCATTGCAAGTTGTACCTTGCCACTCTGATTGGGTGATTGAAATCAGCATCAGGCCACTAGTCCTGCCTCCAAATGCTGAATTATAACAGCCACCTCCCTGTGTTGGCTGAAAATATGAACAAATTTTAAATACACCCTAGACAATGGACACCATCTCCGAACTTCGGGCTATTTTGCCTCTCCTTTTCTTAAGAACCAGTCTTTCTATTGCTTCTGGTGTTGTCAGGCAAAGCTGAGATCCTCATCATGTCCTCAATTTCGTTCCTTTTGTCCTATGAAATGCAAGGAACACTTTGCAAAAAATCAATCTTTGTGTTTTGTCCATAGGGTGGATGAGTGTTTGGAGTAGAGGCATTCTCAGTGGCATATTTTGACATGTCTGCAGTTGTATCTGCCCCATAGAGCTGGAGAAACACGTCTCTGTTCCATTATGAGTGCTTTGCTACTTGGGTAAACACTGAAGGTTGGAAAGACGATAACCAGGCTTTCATAGATATTAGATTATTTTTATGACTAGTATGTTTGTATGTTCAAAATGAGTCACAAATACACTTAATCAAAGAATGCATCACAATTTTATATTTGTACTAAGCAAATAATTGGAGATGCTAATAAACATTTTCTTAATGGTATAGTTGTGTACCTGATGACAAAGCACATGTTTTGCTGATTGCAGCTCCTAATTTTCCTCTTATTCATGCTTACAGATTTTTTCTCAAGAATAAGAACACAAAGGAATTCCTTATGCTTTATTTTGATTGCAAGTTCATCACTTCTTCACTGAATTAATTGATTCTAGATCCTCTTTCTTAGGAATTCTGATATCATTTTTTAAAATTATTTTTCTAGAAGGAAATTTTAAATGCCAGCATTTCTCAGTAGAAAGATTAAAGTAAGATTTATGAAATTTTCCATTGTAACATTTTCAAGAAAACATTTTCAAAGACAATGTAACCTTTTTTTTCCCAGTAAATAAGGTTATCGTTTGTGGGAATAGGAAGGGGGGAACCAACACTGTTGTGCCCAACAGCCCCCGTAGCACCCTCACTTGGGGCGCAGCTGAAAGTTGACTAAGAGCAAATGCTGATGGGATCACTCTCATCCACTCAAAGGCATCATGTTCCTTCTCATGGGCAACTGAAGCAGAAGGAGGTTCTTAACTCTTTCTTTTGTCATACCTTCAGTGCTGGCAGAGTGGGGTCAGTGCTACCATAGGACCGTCTTTCTGCTGTTTCTGCTCTGTGGATTCTTGTAGCCACTACTGTTACAGCCAAGAGAACTTGCAAGGAAGAACACTAATGAAGACATTCACTCATGAGAAAGTGATGACAGAAATAGGCATCTCTACAGCCTCCTTGTAGCATGGTGTCTTCTGTATTTGGTGGGAGGTCAGCATATCTGAGTTGAAAGGATCCATACTCCCAGATGCTTTACGTTTTAGGAGCAGTAATTTTAATTCTGTTGAGATATAAATGAGGAGCAAGTGAAGTCGTGTTCTTACCAAGCTTTGCTGCTTTCTCATTTCAGCTGCAAGATGACTCACCACCCTATAAGTAGATCACCTACAAATAATTATCGTGCTAGAGACGGAGCACTATTATGTCATTACAAAGGCAGTATTTCAAAGTTTTTTCCTACCATATCTACATGGACCAAAATCCAAAGGTTTGTTTTTCATGGATAAAGGAGCAAGTGGCTGCTCTAGTTCTAGACCTACCCTTCAGGAAAGGGTACTCATGGCCCAGGAGTTTTTCAGAAACTTTTATCACTGAATTTGAGAATGATAATGAATCCAAGTCTCAAAGAGAATTTGAGAATTATAGTGAAAAAGCTATACTCGGACATGCATATAATGAAAGTCCAGTACTCTTAGGTATATAATAGTTTTAAGCAACAAATTAAATCAGGTATCTTTCTCAGCTTTCAGCAAGCTGGCAAACTATTCCTGTTACCAGAGTTCACTGCCATATAACACCTTTCATTACAAGTAAGTTTAAGATACTATCCTTTCCATTGCAAACTTTGTAAAGTTTTAAATCTCAGCAATAAAATTTCAGAAATAAACAACCTGGCTCACAAGGTCACAGGTAGCAGTCATCCTTTTTCTATCATTTTAGGAAAAATCATTGCTGTGCTTTTAATTTTAAAACCACCAAGGTTGGCCTTGCTGCTGCTGAAATCTATTTTAATGCTGGTGCAGAGCTACATCTTAGGGTGATATGGGATGAAAATGCAGACCACCACGAGAAAGAGAAAATGGAGAGAGTCCCTTTTTTTGAAATAGGAGCTCATTTTACCAGCCTATTACTCTAGCTAGCTTTTTATTTTTGTTGCTGGTGTTGTTAATTGAGGTCAATAATGTGAGGATTATTTAATACTGTAGGATGCAGTAGCTATAAGTACTTATGACAAGTATTTGATATTGTAAATTGGATCCTCTGCACACAAATTAAAAACTGTATTCATTTTTGTTGTAGTTACTTATGACTATTAATAAGCATAGCTTATTTGTATGACTATTTATTGACTGTGACCATCAAAATATACTTGGAAGATATAAGGTAAGAATCTAGCTGATGTGAATTTTGCCATTGATTTCAACAGATGTTCATCAGCTTAGAATTGTGCAATGTGAAAAGACCGAGTAACCCAACAGTGGGTGTTTCGGCATCCATAGACAGCGGGTTTCTTCACTGATCTTAGTGAAGCTGCCTCCAGTTTACACTAGAAAGCTTCTGGACTGAACCTACATCCTGGTCTAGAGACTGAGCATAACTGATGCACATCTGTCCTCTTCACTTATCCATATAGAACTAGGTTACAAGCTTTTTTTTTTTTTTTTTTTTTACTACCTTGTAATATTGCTTTACCATTTTACCGCAGTAGTTCCTGAAAGGCTCCAACATACATTGCGTCCCCTAAAGAATATGGGTATACTACAGGCTGAGGGAGACTGTGGTGTATTATTCAGGTAGACTAGGATGGAGGGAGGTGGTGAAGACAGCAATCATGTCAGATAGAATTATTAAACACTTAGGAGGGTTGAGCTTTGAGGTCAGCTTTGAAAGAGTTTTCTACTGATAAGGCATATCAGTGAAGGGATTAAGGAAGGGGCAACATGAAGCTCATATGGTGTATCTATCTCCTGAATGCCAGTGTACTTAACTCTAGTAAATAATTGCATGATGTCTTACCATCCATGTGTTTTACCATGACAAGCTGTGATTAGATACGTTTTGTTTAATCTTTTTAAATAGCTGTCAGTCAGAAAACTAAACTAATTTGGATTAGTAAGTAAGCTTTTTAAAGTCATTGTTGAGGATTACTGTCAGAAGGGTTATTTGTTTGTTTCAATAAGACAGGGAGTCATGTCCCATTTGGACGTTGAAACCACATACAAAAGACACTCACCCCATATCGTATCCTACAGTAGTAATCATCTCTCTGTAACTCCCCCTGTATGCAAATTTCTAGGCCTCAGTCTGAGAAGACATCACAGCAAGAAACTATTAAAGGTTCTATATCAACAGTTTGTTACACTTTTATTTTGTGCTACCTTCATTTACTGTTCCAATTAGATTTTTTAGAGGAGAGGGAGTGTTGATTTTTTGTTTTATTTTGGAGCTGGTTTGTGCAACATCCCTGCTTCCATATTTACTACACAATTTCTTTGCTAGGACACTTAATTAAATTTTTTTTTTAAAGTATGCTTTCTACTTCGTAACTCCAGATGCAGTAAAGATGAATGGATATCCATAATTTTTTTTTTTTTTTTAAATTAAAGTCAGTCTAACAATTTGGTTCAAATACATGCATGCCAAGATAATATTAATAATTTTTACCATTTGCTCTATCAAAGCTTATTTGTAGATGACTACTTCTACTCCTAAATTGAAAAAAATGGTATTGAAGAATTGTGCTCCTCGTGGAAGCTATTAGATCACACAAGTACAGTATGAGTTATTGCCACCATATAAGCATGGCTGTGAATTTGCTGTGTGTCATCTGCTCTGTGGTAACTGCCCTGTGCACAATCCAGCTCTGTCAGAAATGCATCGTAGCATATCCCTTCATGACAGAAATGCAAACATCTTCAAATTATCTTCAATTTATTCTGGGATAAGAGACACATGGAAAAAAAAGAATCACGTTAAATTGTAACTTATATTACTCTCCGTAGCATATTCAAAGTAAAATTGATGTAAAATTTGTTAACACCAAAATATGAATCTTTCAGCTGAATGGAGTACTTGCACTGAATTCATTCCCTCATCAACTTACCATTACTAAGACTAAAGCACCAGGGAAACTAAAAGACCAGTTAATTATTTTTTTTCAAGACTGAGGAAGTGGCATTGGAGAGGAGTAATCTTTACTTCTTTTCTATAAATTGATTTTTAACATAACTTGAAAAATTGGCTTGTCACTTCTCAAACACTACATCTATCGTCCCCTGAAAACAACTAAATAACAGAGTAACAGCAGAAAGTGATAATGAAACAGCAATAACATTGTACATGAACTGCCAAAAATAAAGTTGGTGTAATATTGAGATAGCTTGCTATACGTATTTCAATGTCCATAAATGTAACAAAAGAAATGAAATGTCAGTAAATACCTGTTTATGCTGACAGTTGAAAACCAGCTTTATCTCCAGCTTCTCCTCTGCTCATGTGAATACACTGCGATCACTATATGTATGTATATTTTGTTTAGGAACCTGGCATATGCAGGAGTAGAAAATTCCAGTGAATTCATTAATCTTGTGTACTGTAGTATAAAAATATATATCACATATTTTTATATATTAGAAAACAAATTAATGTTTTGAACCTCAAACTTCACCAACCAACCAAATAAAAATCCTCAAATTAAAGGATTCTCTGCATTTAGTTCTACCCTGGGAAGGAACAAAAAAAAAGAAGGAAAATGTAAATTTTGCAACTACCCTATAGGAAGTCTCACAGACATAATGCAGTGGTAGAGCGTACTCAAGAATTTCTGTGATGAGCACATTATCAACAACTTTTTGAAAAGTCATTTTGTCAAATCCATGATTTAGTGAAGACAGTAAGAAATGTAAAGATAACCAGCACTTTATAGTGAATGAAGAAAGTGTTACTCTTTAATTTATTACAAAAGTAGACAGGTTGTGCGTAAATGGTTAAAAGGGCTTCAGGTCAAGCTAAAGGAGACCTAGATGTAAATAAATTTTTTCACAGATTTTCTGCCTGACTTTTGAAAGTAATTTAATCTTTGTGTAAACCCATATCCTACCATTCTCCAGTGGGCTGTCTCTTTTGTTTGACCAGACCCTCTGTTCACCAGGGCAAGAGCTATATCTCAGTACCTATTTATGCAGAGAAAGGCACCAAAAGGTCTTAACTTCTTGAGGTTGTTTTGGAATTGTGACAATGAATGTCAGACTGACTTTGCTATCACCATGCTATATCATGTAAAAGTTGTTAAACATCTTATTTGATACGAAATTTTCTAATCACATTTGGCAGGAAATATGTTTTCTTTGCTCAGCTAACACTGACGATGGTCACTTCTGTTTGGGAAAGTCAGAATATATTTTCCCTATTTAGTTCATAACATTTTTTCTCCAGAGACTTCAGTCTAACCATTGATGTTACCTAATAGTTGTTTTCAATTCTATGTGTACGTTTATGACTATTTGTACATTATTTCATTTTTTTCAAGTGACTGGCTGCAAGATTTTTTACTACAGAATGAAAATACTTAACAGAGTTAGATATTAAATATTTACAAATGCTATATGCGAAATTGTTTTTCTCTGGATAAAGGGATCAAAGAACAGCAAAGGGTGGTTTTGTTTACTTTCAGCACCAAGAAGGTATTCTCTCAAGTCTTTTTTACTGCTATTTCACCAGTGTCAAAATAGTACCGTTCAGTGGTGGCACATGAGAAAGGGGCAGTCTTACACCTCAGAGGAGACTGTTAGCCACCTATCCTAAACCAGTGTTATATTCTTCTGATTTTCAGGGAGATACCTAAGCAGTATTCTGTATATTAACTAAATGAATAAAAACAGCACCAAGAAAAACAAAGGTGGGTTTCTTTATAGCACTCCAGAAGTATTCCTGTTTCCACTTTCCTCTCAAATAATATTTTCAGTTTAGGATTTCTTTTAAAACTGGTCATGTCATGTTTTAATTACTGTTGTTTCTCTATGGTTGGTTTTTTTACATAGGTAATACGGAATATGCTCACATCAGAAATGCCTGTGCTCTTCACAGGTTTATTTTATTCTACCAATTAGTTTGCTGACTGTGACAGTCCATCCAGCAATGTGAGTGTTGATATGCACGTGTCAAAGAATCCTGAGTAATGCCTCAGCTCCTCAAGTAAATCCAAATTGTTAAAAGCTGTAACCTCAGTTCACTTGAAGTTCATTTAATTCATCCTCCTAATTTAAAGACAGAGCTTAGAATTTTATTAAGACATTCAAAAGTCCCTGGTTACCTTAAGAGTTGCTCCTTGTAACTTACATGGAAATGGTATTTAAGAGTGTTGTGCAACTTCCTTAGCTGTGTTCAGGTTGGTGCTGTACACAGAACAAGATTTGTCTCAAGTAAAGATAATGGTTCTCTTGGGAGAGGAAATGGCTGCTCCATGGTTTTGACATGATTCATGTCAGATACAGCTATTGGAAAGACAACAATAAAGCCTATATTTGAAGTGAGAAAGAGATCTACTGTCCTTGAGAGAACACTATACTATACTCCTTGTATTCTAATGTCTTTCTCTCTTATATATACATGCATCTAAAAATGTCTAATAGGATTCAGAAACTTAATCAAATAGGAAGCTCTAACTGAGCCATATAGTCTCTCTCTTTTGGAGCTACCTGGTGTGACATATGTGTTCCTGTCCCCAGCAGCCGGTTGTGTCCAGCACCTTCACTCTCCAGCAGGGGCTGTGCCCGGTCCAATCAGCTTACAAAATCTGACATGATTACCATGTAAAACAAATTGCAGTAAATACCTGTATGCACTCCTTTAACACCATATATCAGCTTGTGATACAAGTGAACACGTGATGCAGGGATTAAAAGATGACTCAAGTCATTTCACTCCTGCTACATTTCACTCCTAAGAACATGTGCACAGTTTCAGTGGCTCGCCTGGTGTTCAGTAACATTTTAGGTAACTGTGAACTGGCTCTACAACTCTTAATTTGCAATTTTCAGACTTCATGAAGCACAACTTGGCTTTTGTGGGGTGATGGGAACATACAGTTTATTCTCTAGTGGCCTGTAGAAGTATTTGCTGTGAACTGTTTATGTGTGACAGAGAACATAATAATTTTTAACCCTGACTCTTATCATGTGATTAATGCTGCCAGGGAATAAGCATCAGCCATCCTGCTGGCAGCTCAGATGTACCACACCTTAACCACAAATACAGAATCAGAACTGGAGTAAGTAATTTTGTCTTATGTTTAAGATCACCTACATTCCTTGGTTATCAGTATTTTGTGTTAACGTGCTACCTCTTTTCATGAAATGGCACAGTGGATGTCCCACAAAATTAACAACTGAAAACCAAAAGGTAAGTAAGGATTCAAGTTTTTGATGCAAATTTAGCATTTCCTACAGAAACAGGATGCACTTTACAAAATAATGCAATTTAAGAAATTACCATATGAATGTTGTTTTGATGGAAAAATCTTCAAGCAGTTCAGACTTCATTTTGCATACTTCACTTTGACAAAAAAAGCTTTTCCTTTTATCTTTAGCCTATTCAGCTTGCTCAAAATCGATGTCTAAAGGAAGCTGCCAAATTGTCACAACATTACTTTTATTTTTTGTAATTCCAAACTATTTCTATGTTTAGTGTACATAGGAATAAAGACTGAAAGGAACTTCAGGGACCATCTAGCCCAATCTCCCAGATTTTGAGGCTTTTATGTCATAATATTTTTCATAAACTTTGCAAGCCTCATATAAAGTGAGCTTGCTTTTGGCCCTCAGGGTTCCTCACAGAAAGCTTTCCAGACCCTCATTTCTCTGATAGTTCAGCCTAAGTGTATTCATGGCCACTGAATATGCATTTGCTCTTCTGCCAGCATTGTTTTTCATCCTGAATAGCTTTTCTCCCTCTCTGCAATTTGCCCATACCAATGTATTTATAGAAAACAATTATATATCCTTTCAGTCTTTGTTTCACTGGGCTAAATCCTTATGCTTCTGAGCTCTCATAATGTCTCCTGATAAAATAGGCTCTCTTGGCCGCAAGTTATTTCATAAATTTATTTGTATTATTTCCACATTCTACAAAATCCTGTAAGATCATGAAGTTGGGGGTTTTTGAGGGTGTTTAGGGTTGGGTTTTTTTTACCTTTGTGAGAAATAATTGCCTGGTAAGATGTAAAACTACACCTGTATTTTATTATTGGCTCAGAATCAAGATTATATTGTGATCTTTCTGCTTAGTCATTTTCAGCTGGTGGCAGCCAGATTATTACAGAAAATCTTTTGATTCGTCTCTTCTGATTCGTCACCCGTATCACACAACTACCTGATTTTTGACATAGCTTAAATGCATGGCTTGTACTCAGACTAAAGAATACATTAACAACCTTGATTATTGATACTTCCAATTCTTTTTGTGTGGCATCACATTTTCCCTCACTGTAGTGATGCCTGCAACACTGTGGCCATGCACTCCACCCTAGTACACCCTTCTCCTATGTTGTGCAATGACTAAGGTTTGCAAAATGGGAAGCTCTTTTGCTTTGCTGTACTGCTACATCTGGCTGCTCCACTGAGCTATGTTGAAAGTTCTTAGCTGGGAGCATGGAATTTGACAACTGAACCTTGTCCTCATATCCTCAAACCCCAGTGTGATCTCCAGTCACCTCTGACTAGACTACACCTCTTATCCTCAAACTTTCCCTTCTAGAGATGGTATCCAATGACACTTTGTGGAAAAACAGCATCCCTCGTGTGCCTACATACATGTGTACCAGAATATAAAAAGTATCCCAGGGCTTCCGGATGCAATTATCTTTCTGTCTCTTCAGGTTAATTCACGCATTGTCTCAGTCGTCTTTTCTCCTTCCCCTCCTCTCCTCTAACTTCAAAGAAAAATACAAAATCTGTAAACCTTGAATGCAAACCCTCTTACATACTCTGCTGAACTTTCCAGGAATGTGGTTTGTAAACAATGTTAAGCCTTTTGCTAGGTTCTCAGTGATAAGCCATCAGTAAGCCATGCAGAAGGAGCCTTCCCTGTAGTCATATACACATTGAAAAAATCTCCTATTTATGGCATACTGCACTAAATAGACCCTGTACACCTCAGCCAAAACACAGACCAGCCAACTGCCATCAAAAAAAACGCCAAAAAGCATGACAAACAACATTCAGCTAGCCACAGGACAGGGTCTGCCAAAGATGCATCAACTCTTAGTGGCACCTTAAATTAATTATTTCATCTTGTAAAAAATTGCATTGTACTTCCCAATATGGGGATATAATTTCAATTGCCATTGAAATAGGTGTTATTTAAACACTTTATTTGTTAAGGAAAACATAAAGGTATACTTTAACATGTCTGTTGATTCATTCATGTATTCTTTCCAATATCTATTTCCATTGCATTCATACTATATCATTACATCACTGGCTCCAATATCTTAGAGACTATTTAGTTGTTTTTATGAAAAGATGTTGGGGATTAGATAATTTTGATAAAAACTTACAAAATGCTGTTTCTTAAGGTATCAGGATTCCATCTTTTTTTCTTGTCAGCTTTTAGTCCAAATATATTTGTCTCTACAGTCTGTGTCCAATCATGGTACAAATGCCTCTTTTTCTGCAGCTCTTTCTCAGCTCTCTGACAATCTCTGTCATACAGATCCACACAGATTGGCTTGCAGCATTCAGTCCAGTCTTTGAATATCTGACAGTTCCCACACTGCGGCCTTCTGTCGTTTTAGCTATCATTAAACCAAGAGGCATTTAACAGTTTCCTTGTTTAGCCTGAGTAAAGAGCAACATGCATTTTCATCAAATGCATATAGATCTTCTGTAGATCACCAGAAAAATTTAATGGAAGCTGTGCAGCATCTAGCCCACCAGTGTAACACTGAATATTTATACAGAAGATGTATGCAATTCAAATGAATATTATGGGCTCATCTTGGAAAGTCTTAGGTGGGCTTAATGGTCTTCTTTCAATCAGAAAACCAATCTAGGATGTCATGATTTTGACTTCTGCCATTCAAATCTGGGAATTTGAAATGGAATCTTTGAAACTAAAGTTACCATAGCAATTTCTCCTATCACTGGCACGGCTACACAAGAAAGCTACACCAGATTTCCTTAGCTATTAAATGTCTTTAACTGAAACACTGCATATATCTATACTTGTTCTTACTCTGCTTTGATTTAGCTGAAAGTGACTGTTTCTAGGTTTAAATCTAACCATAATGATACATAGTATCAGCTAAGAAGAAGAGGATTTAGTTAAATCACCTCTCTTGTAGTCAATAACTGAGGGCAATGTAGTCCTCTAGTTACTCATGTTTAGTTTGCTGTAATCTCCACTGATTAGAAGAGACACACTAACATTAACCCTAATCATGCACCCTTTTTCTATACCTGGTTTTGGAGAATAGAAACAGAGAAGGCAAAAGCCATGAAAGTGTCACAAAGCTCTGAGGCACTGGGAATAGGTGAAAACAGTCTCAAAGTGGTGACCAAAGGGCAGAACAAAAAGCAGAAGAGGAAAGGTTCTCTGTAGCTGAGAATTGCTTTCAATGTTCACCACAGTAAAACAGCCTTTAAAGGAGAGTGCACAGTTCAGGAATTCCTATATTTTCCTTACAACTGAACTCTTACAAGAACTGCCACAGCCATTCATTTAATCCTGTGTTCATTGGTCATTACTGACAGGGCTGCTAGATAAGATAAGGCTCTCGTTTTCTGCTGCATTTGTTCATCAGCTGGTGAGAGAGGCAGATAGTTGATGGACAGCACTCCAGCAACTAATCTATAAAGTGAGAGCATATGTGATTTAAAAAGAATAATATCTGTAAATAAAAAGAGATTGTCTGTGCTAAGATTCAGTGGGTATTTGCAAGGGTTGGAGGCTGCAACGGTTACAGCTGGCAGGTTTCCTAATGTAGGAGCAATCCTTTTTGTAAGAAGGTCACTTGGTGGTTTCTGTGTCACAAGAGCAATGCTACTGTTGGGATTAATAAAAAAGCCATTACGTGACAGAGCTCTGCAAGCTTAAAAAAGGTTGAAGTCTCAAATTAGAGAAGCCTCCCTAAGCCTTTTCAGCCCTCTGGGAGACAAAGGTATCCTGCAAATTAGTACTCTGACACTAACTGCACTGGAAGGCAGAATCTCGCCACCTGAGATGGCCTAAGAGGCAGAGTTTGAGGCTGATTGTTAGAGGCAACCTTGACTTGTTTGAACAGGCACATCATGATGGAACTCAGTACTGAAGTTCAATTCTCTCTGTCCTCATTAGGCACAGATAAATAAGCTTGGCTGACGGATGCAGTCCAAGGTGTTTCACTTAAGATTTCTGTGCTCTTCATGTGGAGCACAAGGAGGTAAGTCTGCTCAGAAAAGTCTCGTATAGAAAGAGCCTGTACAATGTCTTGGAATTGAACCTCCTGTGGTTATATATGGAAATAGAAATAAAAACAACAACAAAAAAGATCAGGTTTAGGATTTGACAAAGTAAAAGTGCCTGCAATAGTCTAGGAAGGGAAATTCAGACTGAGCCACTGCAGCAGGTCTTGAAAATCTCATATTTAATGAATCCTAGCGAGAAAGAGGCAAGTCATGCTGGAGACCTCCTAATGCCCATGACCTTCACAAGAGAATTGGATTTGGATGGATCCTGTCAGGCAGGTTAGACAGTCACTTACCAGCTTGTAAAGTTTCAGAATTGAGGCTGAATATTGGCATAGCTTGATAAGAAGATTTAAAATAAGTGACTCTGATGAGGAAAAAAAACAAAGAAAAGCTTTTGCTTAGATTAGACGATCTGACACTTTAAAAAAGAGACAGAAGATAGAATGACTCTGCAATCAAAAAGAAATACTAAAAATGTGTCTTTACATAATAACCAAGCCCATTTGAAATGAGAAGAGCTATAAATAACTCTTAAGCCTACAACAAAACAGATGAAACTGAAATGTAATAATTTGCAATGAAAAACGGAAATGATACATCCATAAATGGATTTCATTTCTTTGATCTGGAAAGGAAACAAAAAGAAAACAATACTTGTGAAAAGAGATTTGAAAATTAAAGGTAAAAAACAAATAATTTTGGCACAGTCCATGTTAAAGTGTTTTTGTTAAAGAGTGAACATGGGAGAGTAGGCAGAGGATTAGAACAGAAGGAAGAGAATAATCTTCTCAAATATTTGCTGTATTTTTGCCCTGTGTTTCTCATTATTCTTTGGATACAGGTTTTAGCTTGTAGATTTCAAAACCATGCTGAGTGCCCAAGTGTCTTAGTAGAGTGAGGTTTTAATAAACAAGTGGGTTTTAATAAAAAACTCATGGCTTACAATCCCTACAAAAGGCAGAGCTTCCAAATGTATTAAAGATCTTCCTCTCTTGGCAATTTTAATGATTGGGAGCAGAAAGTATTTTCTTCATTGGAAAGTATTTTTTATTTTCCTTTCATTTTCAGGTCAGAAAACCTGCTAAGTGAAAAGCAAGTTCTAGGTGGCCTTTTCTGAAACAACATTATGGAAAAATAAGATAGCATTTCCTATAGACTTTTTTTTTAAGTCTGGATGTTAAAGATATTGTTAACTATACTATGTAAATAAATGGTTCTCAAAAAATTTGGAAGAAGTAATCATTTTGCATCAATCAAAATGAATTCGTCTTGATTTTCATGAAAGTAGTGTTTTAGCTGGAAAAAAATGTGATTTATATATTCATATTTGTTTCAGTATGTTTTTTAAATTTTTTGGTTACCCATTTTCATTCACTTTTCTTCTTATATTACATTATGAATCAAATCTGATGCATTTAATTAACAACAGTCTGCATGTGCGGATTTACAGATTATGATCTTCAGCAAATATGTTTCCTCAGCTCTTGTTATAAAAGCACAAGTTCTGAGATTATTCACAGCAGATTTGTCTTCTAGCAAAAGGTGACAGAAGGAAGTACCTCCCACTGAGGCCACTCAGTTCAAATTGTCCAAGTGACAAAAAGTCCCACTGGCAGATAATTGCTTGCTTACACCCACCTCTTCCATGCTTTTTTAAAAAAAAATTGCTTGAGCTTAAAAAAACAGGCTTTAGACTAGATCGATGTGGTGTGCACATACAAAATACCATGGGTTTATCTCAGATTTTTTACCAATAAAACTACAACTTCCTGATTTCCTGAGCATAGGAAAGTAATTACGTTTGTAATATGGTTAATCTCAGAGGCCTAAGATAGGTGACAATCGGAAATAATTGAAAACTTTATTCTGTCTGTATTGCAGTCTAGGAGCTTAACTTTGAGAAGCACACAGAAATTTTGATCTGAGTGAGAAAGAGCTGGGACATGACCTGATGCTGACCTGAGGAACTGGGAAGAGGAAGTATAGACCTAAATTACAAATTAGAATAAATTCAACCAGACCTGTCAAAGGTAGACTTTGATACATTCTGATGATACTATTTGTTAAAAGAACTGATTTTTATACAGACAAAATACATAGGATTTATTAGTGTGGTCATGTACAAATCATTATCCTCTGGATATTAGTATATGAACTATGAGAAACATAAAAAGAAATTAGCATAGCATGTGCTGATAATATGGTGGAAAAAAATAGCAGAATCTGTAAATTTTGAGGGGATATATCTTCTGTATTATTTCTACTGTGGTAGAAAAATACACATTTCAAAATCAAATATTTTAATGGCACAAAGGTGGTCTCCTTAATACTAAGAAGAATTGGATTCTATATGCTTCTTACTATGCCATAGGAATATAATATTAATAATGATGATCAGTAATCAATATGAAGGACAAGGGATGATTTTTAATAACAGGACTTTTTGATATAGGGTTGGCACTCACTGCATGCAAGCAGCTGAACAGGCATTAGTCTTGCTTGATTAATTGCTGATGGAGTAACTGTTGGCTGTGAACAGCACATGGCTGTGAAAAAGGCAGTTGTTTTAAGTCAGGCAAGATGCACCCAGAAAAGATAAGGAAAAAAAAATAATTCCATTTATGGGAGGCTGACATAATTCCATCTGAAAGAAACCTATTTTAATCAGGTGTCATCACTCAGTCTTCGAGAATGATTAAGGCTGAAACAGATACAGAGGAAGATACCTAGCACTGAAACTGAAGGACCTGTTTTAGATGCAAGAAGAGCACAGCTTCTCTTCTATGGACAAGTGAGATGATGACTAGGACAGGATATAGTTCTTTGTTCTGAAGAAATAAATGGGATTTATGCACCCATCCACCACACACACCATCAGGTATTAGTATTGAGATCTCTGGTGGCAGCTGAGGTCTGCAAGAGAAGACTTTATCCTGGTATTTTACTTTCACATAAAAATAATTCAGTGATATTATAGCCTCTGCATTTACTGCACACTGGTACTAATAAATCCATTGGTTTTGTATTCATGTAAGTAACTGAATTAATGGGTTGGATTGCTCATAACTCGACTTCAATTTTGCACCATACAAATGGTCTTTACCTTTCAATATTTATTGGTTTAGAATTTCAAGAATTATTGGTTTTATTTTGAAGTTGATATTTTGCCCTCATGAGGCAATGAATATTATCTGAGATGCAGGTTGTAGACTTTGTGCTGAGCTTCTATATACCTCAGGTACTTCAAGCTGATAAAACTCTGTAGGATGGTGAGATGATGGTTTCAGGAATGTGATGGAGAGGTACTGCTATCTCTACCTTCTCTCACTCAAGAACTATGCATTTTTGTGACCTTACAAAAGGATGATTTTTATGGGAGATCTGCCACTCTGAAATTACTTAGGGATACCAGGTGCAGTTGACTTGCTGAAGCTCCTAAAACTAGTTAATTATGAGGATGCTATTTCACCCTTGGCTGAATTATTTGATGTTTATGGCCTTCAGTGTAAGCAAGCTAACACCTCTCTTGCATTTTCAGACTTCATAGCACAGTGGGTTATGACTAGTCCCAGTGCATTCTCAAAAAGATGTTGAGCCCTCCAGTCTAAATGTCTCTATTGTCTTCTTACGCAAACAGCATAAGCATTGACAAAGATCACTTGCTGTTATGGTCATAGGAGGATTCCCCTTCCCACTCCCCACAATTTATAAACTTGTTACTTCTGTTTCTTGCAATCTAGGTGTTTTAAATCATCATCAGCTAAAAAGTAAGGAATTGCCACCATCATATTTGGTTAAAGTCATATTTATTTACCATCTAAAAATATTCTAGAATATACTGAAACTTAAATTAATGGCAGACCTAAAAAGTTCCTTTTATTAAAACCTAAAGGTAAGAATAAAAGAAAAGATGTTAAGTTGAAAGAAATCAAACTCACAATGCAGTCATGAGCCTAGACATCTATAGATTCAATTAATGAAACTTTTCAAGATACATTCAAGGGAGATTTGATAAATAAAGTAGGCATTTTGATTTAATCGTACTAGAAAAATAAAATGTTTTAAAAATCATCTGAGTATTTCTCTAAATATAAACACTTAGCTCCTTCCTAGCAGACTCTGTGCTACATCTTTACTCAAAAATATAGCAACCAGTGGGAAATCTTTTCATGTCTTTGTTGATTTAGAGTAATCCCAGGGAGTACAATACAAACAGAAAGCAAGCTTAGAATACGATTTTGTCTTATAATATGATTGAGTCTTCACTTTGGGGAAACCCCACCTCCCGCTCCAAGGACAGGAAAAAGAGAGATAAAGAGATTTATAAGTTCAGGAAAAACTAAACTACTTTAATGAAATATTAATTAAAAAATAAAAATGAAATAATGAAATAGATATAATATATACAAATATACACAAAACCATAACAAGCTCCCAGGAAGTATCACAGGCAGATACTGGGGAAGTTCCAGACTGGACTCAGTAACGGGAACTAGATTCTGGATCTTGACTCATGAACCCACAAACTGGGATCAAAGGTAGAGGAACTGACAGGGTTCTCCTTCAACATCACCCATTTAAGAACCAACCTGTTGAAGAAAAAACCTCAGACCCTTTGATCTCTCAGCTTTTACACTGAGCACGGCAGACGGGATGGAATACCCTATTGTTCAGCTTTGGGTCACCTGACCTGTCCGCTCCTCCCCACAGTTGCAAACCCTCCATGGGGTAAACAACCAAGTCAGCTGACCCTGGTTGCCACGGCAACAAATATAAGAAAGTGCTTCTCTCACTGAACAGCAAGTTGGCTCAGCTCCACCGCAAGCGAGGACATCTCTGTATCTTAGGTATTATGAAAAGATTTTCATTATTCTTTGACACTTTCCACAGTTTCTGAACAACAAAAAAATTTTATTCTGATGAACTTTCTTCCCTGGAACTGTATAACTCAAGGGCAAGGTTTCTAATGCCAAAGCAGTCTTCTGAGGCAAAACTTAATAGCAGTATTCCTTAAAAAGCAATACTAATATATCTTGACAAAACTCTAGCTGTTATTCTGCAGTCTACTCTAACTGTAGTGTTCTGTGTTCTGCTGTCCAATCTGTGTCATGAACCCTCTTTTGAAGCACTTAGTAGGTCCTCAGTCTCTCTCACAGGACAAGAACTCTCCATTTTCACATGGCTCACTACTTTACAAATTCCTTATCTTTTCCAAGGCTAATTTTGATTTTCCAGTGGTTTGGGGGTTGCTTTGATCAAGTTTCTGCTACAAAGTAGTCTGTTAACCTGGAGGCGGGTTTTTCCCAAGATTGTAAGAACTACTTCCTCTGCTCTATCCGTCACATATTTTCATGTGTTTCCAACAGCATTCTCTTGGAGAAACTGGCTGCTCATGGCTTGGACAGGTGTACTCTTTGCTGGGTAAAAAACTGTCTGTATGGTCAGGCCCAAAGAGTGGTGGTGAATGGAATAAAATCCAGTTGGTAGCCGGTCACGAGTGGTGTTCCCCAGGGCTAAGTATAGGGGCCAGTTCTGTTTAATATCTTTATCAATGATCTGGATGAGGGGATCGAGTGCTCCCTCAGTAAGTTTGCAGAGGACACCAAGCTGGGTGGGAGCGTTTATCTTCTTGAGGGTAGGATGGCTCTACAGAGGGATCTGGACAGGCTGGATCAATAGGCTGAGGCCAATGATATGTGAATCAACAAGGCCAAGTGCCGGGTCCTGTGGTTGGATCACAACAACCCCATGTGACACTACAGGCTTGGGAGAGAGCGGCTGGAAAGCTGCCCAGCAGAAAAGGACCTGGGAGTGTTGGTTGACAGCCAGCTGAATATGAGCCAGTAGTGTGCCCGAGTGGCCAAGAAGGCCAACAGCATCCTGCCTTATATTAGAAATAGTGTGCCCAGCAGGACTAGGGAAGTGATTGTCCCCCTGTACTCGGCACTGTTGAGGCCGTACCTCAAATACTGTGTTTGATTTTGGGCCTCTTTGATTTTGGGCCTCTCACTACAAGAAAGACACTGAGGTGCTGGAGCGTGTCCAGAGAAGGGCAATGAAGCTGGTGAGGGGTCTGGAGAACAAGTCTTATGAGGAGTGGCTGAGGGAACTCAGATTGTTTAGTCTGGAGAAAAGGAGGCTGAGGGGAGACCTTATTGCTCTCTACAACTACCTGAAAGGAGATTGTAGTGAGGTGGAGGTTGGTCTCTTCTTCCAGGCAATAAGTGATAGGACAAGAAGAAATGGCTTCAAGTTGCACCAGGGGAGGTTTAGATTAAATATTAGGAAAAATTTCTTCACTGAAAGTATTGGAACAGGCTGCCCAGGGAAGTGGTTCAGTCACCATCCCTGAAGGTCTTTTTCTATTTCTATTTCTATTATTTCTATTATTTCTATTTCTATTTCTACTTCTATTTTTCTATATTTCTAAAATTCTATTTTATTTTATTTTATTTTAACTCAAATGTAAATCTTTAGCCACTGAACTGAGACTAACAGACGGTTCAATACTTGTGAATGTAACAATATTCATTAGCTCTGTGAGTGAAGAGAAGTTATTATTCCTTCCTTTCACTGTGTAGCAAATTACTCTGGTAATGGGGGTCTGAAGTAACGCATAACAGACTTTCAAGGTAAAATATGCTGTTAGTCTCAGAAGGTTTGTCTTGTGTGATTTGGAGTCTCTGCTAGTAAGCTACTTTGCCACCTACATTAACAACTGAAATACAGAAGCAAAGGTCATGCTTTAAATAGCACAATAAAAAGTTCGGCCCCTTCTCTCTCCTATACAAATGCCTTGACATTCACTTTATATTGGATGGAATTTTCTTTTCCTCTGTTATTCAGGTCAAGAAAATGAGTTATTTTTTCATGCAGCTCACTTTTTGTGTACTGCAGTCCCCAGTTATTGTTACCAACAGAGAATATACAAGATTTAGCATAGTTATTTTCATTACATACTTAAAGTTTTCCAGGCTCTGTTCAAATTAATTTGTATTATTTATGTTTACGTTTATATCTAACAGGATTTTCCTCTCTGTGAGGTTCATATACGTCTAATATTTAGAAGAATCTGCCCGTACTAATATCGCCAATAGAACTTCCAAACATATGCATTAAGTATGTTCAACTGTAATAGTAAAGTATGAATCATATTTTTAACAAAAAATATGTTCTTGAAAAGGAAGAGTAGCCTCAGAATCAAAACTGTCCAAAAATTTCTAAGGCAATAACCTAGGTGAAATAAAAATCAACTGAAATAATCTCTACAGGGCGCAAAAGGGATAGAGGAGAGGGGAGAGGAATGATTTGTTTTTATTGTTGTCTGGTGACAGAAAAAATGTTTCTCTGTATAGGAACTAGGATTTACCATTATTCTCTGTGGCTCATCTATTTCCATAAACAAATACTTCAAATGTGCAAAATAAATGACCTCTACAAACAAACATTCAGTCACAGTGCAATTTAAAATCCACTTTGCTTCTCCATGCTTCCACAAGCCCAATTAACTAAGATATAAACTGGTGAATATGCTCATTGTTGCTTTTTTTTTTTTTTTCATTCCTTCTGGATCTATTTATGAAGTCTGATAAACACATTCACAATAGTAGACAAATCATACTTACAAAATATTTGTTGCGACGCGCTTCTCAATTGTTTGCCTTTCCATCCCCCATATATATTTACTGTGTGACTGAAATATATGTATATCTAGGGCATAAACAGAGACTGAGATGCAACTGTAAAACAGAAAGCGTAAAGCAGGATGACATACTGGTTTTATCAAGAAAGAAAACACATTTGTTTTAATAGTCTGTAGACAGAGTTCAAAATAATTTCATCCTTGAAAAGCTGTTACTACAAGAATTTTGCCAGTCTCTTTGAAGTGTTGATTACTTCTGCAAACAAGTATTAGTTTCAGTAGAGTTCATTAATCAGTTGGCATAACTTTTCATTTTGCTTTCTTCATTTTGTTCTAGATGTGGCCTTCCTGCAACATAGTGACATATCACAATATGATCATGGTCTGGATTAAGTTCTTTTTAAAATGCCCCAACCATAAATACTCCTCAATGTTTATCTCAGCTCAGATCATAGGCTTGATCTGTATCTTAGTCCTGCGGAAACGTAGCTATTTTACAGTTACAGCTTCCTAGGCCAAATAGACTGAAAGTAAAGTGTTGTAAAAGGCATGTTCTGTTATTGTGGAATTCTTTTACTAACCAAAATAAATTTCTTTTCAGCACAGCAGGACTACAATGATTTCTTGAAACTGAATAGTCCCAGAGGAAAGTGGAAAATAAACAGAAGAATGGAACAACAAACTAATCAAAACTCTGATCTGGAATTATTCTGAAAATATGTATAATGACTTGACCAGATTTAGTGAAATGACTCCTTTGAAATCTGTAAATGAAAAGACAGACATTGAACAGGAAATGAAGTTCTAATGCACCAGTAATGAGTCTAAACTCATTACAATTATTTTATTCACTTCAGTAAGGAATCTGTATTAGGTTCCTACTCTCCCTATCTTCTGTTAGTTGTCAATGATGGGGGAGCACTTCCACAGGTTAACAGAGGTTACACTTGGTCTGAATTAACCTATCCCTACTGAATATGCACTAAGCCTTGTGCGAATGTGGTTCCTTACTCATAATCTTGTTTAAGAGACTAGTGACTGGCAGAGTAGATCATGACTGCTGTATTTAATGGCTTTTAGTTATCTTTGACAGTAAGAATTATGTGGTATTTCAAAAAAAGACAAATAGAGCATTCCTTATGTATATGAAACAAATCAGAAGATGTACTTTTAAGTGAATTGTAGAAAATAAATTAAATAGAATTATAGAATCATTTAGGCTGGAAAAGACCTTTAAGATCATTGAATCCAACTGTTAACCTAGCACTGCCAATTCCACCGCTAAACCATATCCCTAGGAACCACATCTAAAATAGAATAAAATAAAATAAAATAAAATAAAATAAAATAAAATAAAATAAATAAAACGTCCTTGCTTCCCTGAATAATTATTTGGTAAAAGCAAAGAATCTTACGAAGTGAGATGAAGGGAAATCTCTTGCAGTGTCTACAAACACAAGACCAGCATGACTATTAAAAAAACTGTATGTTTAGATCTTTAATCATCGATATTTTACTTAAGCACATTCGTATTCATGGTCTATCAATGTATGCAAATATATAATTTAGTATGACAAAAATGTCTGAAAGACCACAGTGATACTGGCGTGAATGTTTTGTAAATGAATGGATCAGCTCAAAGTATGATTTTGAGAGATAAAGGGTGCATCTTTTACATATTACATAAAGGGCCAAATACCTTATAGGTGTTTTTGTATATAGAAATTTTATACCAGTGAATCTTTGTATTAGTCTTCCATAATCAAAAAGTCATAAATAGGCTATGTTTAGGGTATTTAAGGAACTTTATTCTGTTTCAGTATAAAAATTCTACTAGAATAGATTAATTGTTTTTCTACTTTTTTACTTTTATTTTTTACTTCATGGGATGTTATGGTAAGGGGACTTTTGGAGGAAGAATCAAACATTAAACCCATAATTGATATTGTATTTTACATCCTAGCTGAATTTTCCAAAGTGTTCTACCTTCTATGTGATTGTCATGCTCTCTAATCTATGTATCTTACAGTGCTCTGCAACTCTTCATTATTGAACAGATTTAGGTAAAAAGGCAGAAAAAAAAAAAAAAGACCATGATTATACAAAAACATTTTCTCAGTAATACCTGAAATCCTTAAGGAGGAAGAGGTATGTTCATTTAGTAGGATCTTTAAATAAAGATAAATCTGCTTTTAATCCTGAAATGAATTCCAATTCCATTTGAGGATGAGTTTTTGCTGGTGCTATTGTTCATTTACCCAAAGGTATATCAAGGCAGTTAACACCCATTTTTTACCTTGAAGTTCTTTTTCTTAAGGCATCCTTTTTAGTGTAGTCATGACAGAAGCAATTATTTCCACAGAATCTGTTGTCAGTTTTGCTGGAATACACTGTGTGTTGAGAAAGATCTTTAAGTAATTAGTGTAATGCAAGTTATCGCTAAAGCTCAGATACACTCCGTAAACATAAATATTGTTAGCTGTTGTGCCCATACTAAATCTTAGTATAGCATGTCCTCTATCAAAATTTCACAGCATTCAATAATAAAATTGACCACAAGAAAATTATGGCTGTTAATGCTTTTAGAGTCCTCCTAATTGCAGGTAATCCAACCTAGCCCAAAGCGGCTTTGTTTTCTTTTAAGTTCATAATTTAGAGAACTGTCTGTCTGAAGAAAGCTAGAAAAAAAGAAGTGTGTGCTGTTCTGTGTACAACTTTTTTTTAGATTATCTTTCAGCTGGTCTGTAATGCTGATTATAAATTAGGAGAGGTTTATGTCTGTTCTGTATGTGATTCTTCATCTTTTATGACTTGACTTCAATCAGATCAAAAATCTCTATTCTAGAAGCAAATTTGCCAGTAGTGTGATACATTAATTGCACTTCACTGAATCAAAGCCGTGTATTTTATACTGGAGTGGCAGATTTTAATAACAAGGTTCATCAAAGAAACTCAGGTGCAATGTACTTCTTAGCGTAGTGTGCAATAATTTTGGTCTATCTCACATAAAACAGATGTCATATGTGGTATATAAAGGGATCTACTAATTTTTTTGATGCCAAATTCTGGAATTGCTAAAAATATGTACATTAAAAAGAAACACATACTAAGCCAAATCTTAATAAATGTACATTGTAAGGATCATTGATTAAAACTACTCACTTAATTGTGTAAGGTTCTTCCCATGCTCTAAAGGTAGACATAACGCCTAAGGCAGAATAGCCACATTTATTAATGGTGCCTGTTTTATTATTAAAGACAGAATGAACAAAGGCAATTAATAAACAATGGTTTACTGGAGAGCTTTCAACAGAAATTAACTTCTTTAATAATTTATAAGGTAGTATCAGAGACATCAGTATTGTGTTCCATCTAAAATTGTGCTGAAGCTGGTCTTCAAATGAACTACTCCTGGCTCTCTGATATCTAAAGAGTTTTTAAAAGCTCAGTTTTCAGAAGATATTGCTCAGTAATTTCTGCAATATGCAGTCTTTTCGAGTCAGACAGAAAGAAAAGATGTAGCACATGTAGAATTATCCCAGAATGAGAACACTTAGGAAACAACACCCAGAAAGCAGAGATACAGATCTCATAAAGAAGTTGTCTTTTTGTGATCACAAGATAATTGAATAATAAAAAAAGACTGTTTTATAAATGTTGTTGCTACTGACCATGTTGTCCTACATACAATGCCTTAACACCTGACAGATGACAGTGTGTTAGACATAAAATATGTTAAATTTGTGCTTTTATGTAATAGAACAGGCTGAATATTTGCAACATCCCTCCCCACAAAAACCGCCAAAATGTAAACAGAAATATAACCAACCAACTGATCCAGCAACAAGGACCACAGCTTGTGGTCAAGTCTGAATGCGGTCATCTCCTGCATTCATCTTTACTGGTGTCACAGTGCTCAAGATCTCACCCTGGGTGTATCAATATGACCTGGCACAAATGACAGAAATAACAATGAAGACTAATGGACTATGACCTTGGTGACAACTCAGAATGCAAACAAAAGAAAGTATTGCTAGGAATTTTTGATGCCTTGGAAGTGTGAATAAATAAGAATAAAAGAGTATTCAAGATAAAGTAATACAACACAAGTTGCTCTCAGCATGCGGTGAATTGGTTGCCCAGCTTATCCCGAGCAGTGATTGCAGATTCCTGCCTCCTGGCCAACCTCCATTTATATACTGAGCATGACGTCTATGGTAGAGAATATTCCATTGGCCATTCCATTGTTCTGTCTACGCTCCTTTTCAGCTTCTATGGGAAGCTGAAAAAAAGTCCTTGAATAGTATAAACATCACCTAGCAACAACTAAAACAATATGCAATATTGACATTCCTTTCATACCAAATCTGAAAACAGAGCAATCACTAGAAAGAAAATTAACTCTATCCCAGCTGAAACAAGGAGGACACATTCTTTTAAATCCAGTATTATTAACAGGGATTTAATTTATGTTTCAGATGAGTACGGTTCTTCCCTCAAAAAGTTCTTTCAGCCATCAGAATAATAATTTAAAAATTAAATAATTATGAAAGAAGCTCTTAAAAAGTATTCACAAACACTTACTTAACATTTGGGATTAATTTTCAGTATGGTTTAACCATCTTTCAGCAGGCCTCTGCTTTCATTTCATGAATTTACTCACTCATGATGATATGGGGTCTAATTCTAATTCCCCTGCTTTCTACCATATTACTTTTTACTTTTTCTTCTTGGCAATGAGTACTGAAAATGTATGTGTTTGTTTTTCTTAAAACTTTTTAGTAGACATTAATGTTGCTTCTGGCATGGAATCATAGAATCATAGAATCATTGAACAGTTTGGGTCGGAAAGGACCTTAAAAGCTCATCTAGTTCACCCTCCTGTACTGAGCAGGGAGATATTCAACTAGATCAGGTTGCTCAGAGCATCATCCAATCTGACCTTGAATGGTTCCAGGGATGAGGCATCTATCACCTCTCTGGGGAACCTTTGCCAGTGTTTCGTCACCCTCATCGTAAAAAATGTCTTCCTTATATCTAGTCTAAATTCACCCTCTTTTATTTTAAAACCATTACCTCTTGTCCTATGTCAACAGTATCTGCTAAAATGTTTGTCCCCATCATTTCTTTAGGTCCCCTTTAAGTACTGAAAGGCCACAGTAATATCTCTGTAGAGTCTTCTCTTCCCAGGATGAATATCCTCAACTCGCATGTTGTTACAGTGTTAGAACAGAAAACAGAAGGATAAATGTAACATTATTTGATTTTTTTTCCCTAGAACTTTCATTGACAAGGGGTGCACCAGATGTATGTCTTCTCTGAAGTTTCTGACAGTCAAGTTCTGTTTAGCTACTTCTGTTTTTAAAGTTTCAACAGATGGCACATTGTGTCTAAATGAATGGAAAAGATGGCACAGAAGCTAAGATACTGATATAAGACTATGGAATCCTGAGTAAGTCAATGTTGTGTCTTAATTTTCCAACTTTCCAACTTAAAAGTGAGAAGTAATATTTTTTAGTCTTATGAGTATACTGTAAGGAGAAATCTCATAATATTAATTATTGAAGTATAACGATGACATGGGTTACATAATGCCATAAGAAGGTTGGCATCTCGTCTCTCCTATCTTTTTGACTAGATTCAGATGACAACTCCAGTTCTTTTCTGTTGCCTGAATGAAAAAATATTTAAAATACAACATATTCACTGAAGTTCACCTTATAGCTGTGTGTATGAAGTACACAAAAGGCAGGTATGTAAAGGATACATTTATTTTGTTGACCTAGTCTTTCTTCTTCACTAGGACAAAAGTGAAAGGAAACCAATGGGCATAAGTGGTGTAAATTATAGTGGGCTGATAACCAGGTGACAGAAGAATACCGGAAGAACCTAAGATTATTCTTATGGGTTGTTTTTTTTTTTTGCTTATTGTTGGCGGAACATGCTTCATTTTAGTATATATCAGATGTTAACACTTTTAGAGGCCTTATACAGTCACAAGTGTGTGTGGAAGTATATACTCTTACAAACTGTTCTCCAAGCTGCAGATGATGTATAGACTAGATAACATCTGTCTATTCATTTTTGAGAGTGGACTGAAAAATAGCAACCACAAAAGGCTGCTTTTCTCTGTCTCTAAAACCATTTATGTACAGTTTAATTTTGAAGAAACTTGTCTGCACCAGACTGCTACAGCTATGTTGTCTGGTTTTACTAGTGGACTTTTTCTGAGCTTAGCAGATTTTTAATAGCACAAAGCACATCTTCAGGTTGCTGGTCATGCTCTGGGTAAAAATGTCTACCTCAAAGCTTTTCCTAAACGAGTTACAGAACACACATAAATATTTCACAACATGCTTCATTAATAAAGGCTATTTTCTTTATGAAACAGGAATATTTTCTTAAATTGAAGACATCTGTGAAAGATTTTCTTATGCTATAAGCTTTCCCAACTCTCTGTTTTGCAACAGGTCACAGATCACCCAGGAGGGTCCTTAGGCTAAGAGATTTCCCTAGTTTTATCCCAAGAGGTTCTATTAAAATTTTACCAAAACAAGTTGATTTTAAAAAGTTATTCCAGGTTTTTTTTTTTTTTTTCTTTATGGTCAGAACTTTTCAGCAGCTTGACAAAGTAATAAATGAGCATAAATATTTTAAGGCAAATCCAATGTCCCTGTCAAAGCTGCAGCTTACCGGGGGAGCAACTAAGGGATGAAAGAAGAAGGGAAGATTTTCCACAAGTCATGAAATGCCCAGTGCATCAGGAGCTTCTGCCTCTTTAAATCAAAAAGAAAGGATGAATTTCATACCTGTGATGTATCTCTGTGCGGCCCACACCATAGTTATATGAACTTACACCAAACACTGAACTGAGCAGACATTTTCAGGAGAGAGAAAGCGGCAGGGCGGGGGGGCGGGGGGGAGGTGTGTGTGTCAGAGAACCTTACAAGAACACTGGGATAAGTTTTCTTCTTTGCTAGTTTGTCATCTGAGCACATCTAATTTCTTCAGAAAGACCCATCCCTAACTGCCAGAGAGCAGGTGCTATTCACCTACCCCGACTGCAGTCTGTGCAGAAATGCTGGCAGTGTGTTCTTGCTGCTGACTAATGGGGACACTGCTGTACTGCACAGAATTTATCTAACTTTTTCATGAGTCATTATAGCCCATGCAATTTACCAGCTGAATATAATTTCCTACATGCCTTACAAAACACAAGGTATTTAATTAGTGACCCCACCCTTGGGTAATGAATTGAGTGAAAAAGTAGGCATAGAATGCCTATAAGCTGCACACGAATTTCCTAACTTCTGAGTGCTGGACTTTGCAACTAAAAGGTCATCCTTTATTTTATTATACAGCTTCTTGTAAATGTTTTGTATTTGCTTTTTGAAGCAAATGCTATGAAAGGTGCAAAATGATGAGAGTAGTCTAGTAGAAGAATGATCTTCTGATTCAAAAAGAACATCAAGGTCAGGCTTTAGAAAAAAGCACTTTCATTAAAAAGCATAAGAGCAAAACAACACAGTTTATACAGTCATCTGGTGTGACAGCTAAAATTCTGAGGCAGGTTTCTTTTATTCCTCTAAAACCAATTTTTTTGTACTGATTGAAACTCTCAACAAAAACCCAGTGGGAAATTTCGTTCTTAAGTTCCTTTCTTAAGGCAAGTCCGTTCGTTTGGTTGCCTTTCCACTACCCAGGATTTATTCCATCAAGGAATTCAACTAGATATTAGAAGTGACAATTTGTTCAGGATTATAACAAGCAGTGAAACCTCAGCATACCGATAACCAAACTGGTAGGGACTAGCTGTTCAGCAACTGGATTCTGCCAGCCTTTTATTCAATTGAAGTACCTGAAATTTTTTGTTCAACTGAATGTCCTCTTCAGGCTTTTTTCTTTTTGCATTTTCAATAAAGACAGCAGACAGTCCACCGTTTCCCCTGTAATATACTTCCCAAATAGCTAAAGTTAATTCCCGTTTTCTCTTTTGTTGTTTTCAGTCCTGAGCCCAATACCTTCTATCTTGTTACGCCTTTTAGCTGTCATAATTGTAAATAATATATGGTAAATGCATACTAAAACTAGGTATTTTGAATAGCATAGTAGTTTATATGTCTATAGCTGTGCATTTTAGTCCTATAGTAATTCATAATAGGTCTCACAATTTTTATTCGTATTTTTAACTTTTAGCCAAAGCACTTCACTGAATTTGTTAAATGTATTTAATTTTATATGTTGCGTGATTTTGGGGGGTGGCTCTCAGCTGGATGCTCCACATAGACAGCATCTGTTTCTTAAGTATACAAAAATGTTCCTATACAGTAGCCCTCTGTGGGTATTTTGGAAGCTACTCCTACTCCTGTGTTCACAGAGGTGAGCACATGGCATCTTAGGTTGAGCACAAAAGCAGCATGTGGCTTAAAAAATGAGGAAATTATAAGATCCTTTAAAAGAGGATCACTGTTTTTTGTATTATCCAATATGTAACAACTGTCTTTGTTGTGCTAGTATTAACTTGATAATGAATAACTTATACCTTACTTGTTTTCTATGACATTATTCTTTTGAGCTATGTCAGTGCTGCATGTCACTATTAAGACAGGATGATAAATATTTTAGTGTTTTTTATAAACATTAGTTGTTTTTATGAAGTTCTTGTGGGGATGAACTCACCCATTTTCTTCCTTTAAAGTGCAATTTCATGAACAGCTTAGCCAATTCAAATATGTGATGCAAGTAACAGAAAAAAAAATAGTTCCACTTTTTCTCCCCCATAACATGGACGCTTTTGCATCAGGGTGCCTTTTTATCAGGGCTAGCTACCTCACGCCCTTTCCACAACCTAATGTTTTAAGTAACCAATTGTTTAACAAAACAAAGTTGCACTTGCATCTTACCTGTTCATGTGGAATAACCTCATGTATACTGACTTTTTATTACTCCCTGTCTTTCCAATTTTCATCAGCTTTTCCATAAACTCTAACATTTAAAATTCTATTGTCATTAAGCCTGGAGCATCCAGCTTAATTGCTTATCTTGGTTTTAGGAAAAGGCTGATTTCCATTAAAATAAAGACTTTCAGTGACAAAAGAACAGCTTTCAGCTTTTGAAAACTGCTGAATTTCTCATGTTTGTCTTTTTTTTTAACCTCAGAGCATCAGTTTTTGTCTACAGTAATCAAAATTTTACAGTCATATTATGCAATGTTACCTATGCCTTTAGCACTATACTGTTAAACTTTTAACTGCTCCCATTTCACTTCAGTCTTCTCTTTTTAATGAGTATCTCAAAACTCTACAAAGGTTTTTTTTTTAAGTGTTTCTACTGTCTTTCTTCTTATCAAAGAATGACAAATCAGTCTTTGTCACTTTGAGGATTTTTTCATTATCTTAATTTTAAAGCTTGCCTTGCTGATTTATGACCACATGGAACTCCCAATTTCATCTAATGGTCTTATTTAATAAAGTATTATTCTCTGTCCACACTCTTGTGAGTGGGCTTTCCTGAGATTTTCAGTTTGGGTACTCTGCTAGTGATGACTGAACAGGAACAGGAATTGAATATCTTTGTTGTCTTCTACGTACTTCAAATTTTATTGTGTATTCAAGGCACATTGTTCTGTCTTTCATTTTTATTTTCTTTTTTACTTGGCTGAATGACATCCTGTTTGGTCTTCTTTCTGTGCATTCCCTGGTCTTTCCACCTGTTTTTAAAAATGCCCCATTTGGGAATGCAATTCATTATATGTAATTTCTTTTTCATCCTTTTTCCATCCTGCTTTCTTTCCTAAAATTATCCCCTGCAACATGGGATTTATTGCTTTTCGTTTTCTCAATTTTTACTGAAACCTATAGCTTGTAATTTTTTTCCACCTAGTGAGCTCCCCATTGCTAAGGACCCCATGGGGAGGGAGAGCCTTTGGTTAGCATTCCTCCAGGGGACTGTTGCTCTTGACACAGTTCAATCCTTTAATGGGATGCTGCTCACTCCAACTCTTCATGGCCAAGTAGAGAAAGAAATCTGCAAAAAGAAGCATTCCAAGCATGCCACTCCCAATCACACCAATAAAACTTTGATTTTGTCTTCCAGGTTTGCCTCTCCTATCAGTCAAGGTTTGCTGAACTCTCTAGCTGGCACTCTTCTTGGTGTCAGTAGTGTCACTTGTGGGTTTTTTATTCATATAGTCTGACAAGCAGCAAAACACTGGTATATGGCTGGCTAAACAAAAGCCAGCGTATTCTACCCAGTTAGCAGCTTGAACTCAGATTCTCAGCCACCACTTCCCCTGTATTCAGTACGCAATCAAATGTTACAGTACACATTTACTAGCTGGCTGCAGTTCTTACGTACACATTTTGTACATATACGGACTAATCATTGTGCTACAGGCATGTGTGTTCATGCAAACATTCTTGTCTTTGTGTGAAACCATTCCAGAATATACATATTATCAATTATAGTTGCAAGTTTAGCCTATTTAGATTGTCAAAATGTGCATTCATTTCAGCCTAGCAGCATTGCCTAGTATTATTCAGGACAAGTACGGCACCTTGGTACATGTTCCATGCAAATATATTACAGTTTCTGTGGTGATTGTCTTATATATATTTTTTTAATATATTGTGTCCAAAACAAGCTCTGTATTCAAGCTGAGATTTTCATTTTGTGGTATGTTGAAGTCTTAACAAGTACAATAGAACTTAATGAACTTGGTAAGTTAAAACAGGTAAAACTGAAGGTTTGAGAATTTGTGTTTGTAACTGGGGTATTTGCCGTTTGGAGACATGAAAGGGAGCCTGAGATGAGCACTTAATTTATGCTTTGTCTTCAATAAATGTCCAAAGGACTGTTGGGGTAATTGCTTCTTTTAAAGATTAAAAGGTTCAATAAACATTACAGTAAAACGCAACCTATTATCAGAATGGAGTAGCTTGTCTTTGAAAGTGCGTTCTTTCTAAAGAAGGAAACATTGAAATATACTGTTTTCAAAATGTCTTCATAAGCTTAAAATTATTAACACTAAAAAAATAATTTACACCAAGAGCTGATTTATGTACCATATTCCCACCAAAAATGTTAACAGAATTTATGTAGCAAAATTTCCAACTAAGAAATTCAAGATATAGTGTAGTATAGTAGTGTATTAAGGAGGAGCTAGAATGTAAGAGAGGAGAAAAACATGTCTTCAGTATGGTATATGTCACTAAAATGACTGATAACCCAGACAATTTGAAAAAAGTTTTGATTCAAACACTTCTGTCACAAAGGAAAGCACAATTTTCTAAGAATTTTATTTCAGGAAGGAATTTAAAGAAATTTTATTTTAGTAAGGAAGATATTAAATGACTGGTCTTAGATTAGCTCAGGCAATTCATTTTTTGCATGCATGGGAGACTGTGGGTTATGAGGTAAACTGCATCATGATCAGCTCAAATATTTGGTTTATGGGGTGACATTGAAAAGCAGCAATCACAATTCAGACGAGCAATAGGTGGATATTTTTTATGAGTTGTATTTCCAAATGCATACTCAATAAAAATAATTTTAAAAGGTATTTTATAAAGCAAATTAGGAACAAACTTTTTGGTAGTGTGACCAGCAAGCAGCAAATGTACAGTTAAAAATACTTTTTCTCAGGAATATCTTAAATACAAAATGATTCATACCACAAAAAGAGGAATTATTGGTTTTACTAGGTCTAAATTTAGCTAATATTTTGGAAGATAATAGAGGAATATTATTCTTTGTCAGTAAAATACAAAGAAAGAATGTATAACAATGTAGAGTATGGGACAGGAAAAGTATAGTGCATGGAAAGGGAGTTTCTTTTTATTTTTAATAAATAGTCAGTGTGGGGGGAGATCCACAGTAAAACTGGCTTCTCGGTTAAAAAAAGTGTGTAGTTTCTGTTTCCAAGCTTCCTCTCTGTGTCTATTTTTGTTCACAATGCCATTGCACAATACTCATACTCTGCACTCCCTTGGGACTGGCTGCCACCTGTGTCTTGTTGCTGATTCTCTGTAGCCCTCTAAAATATGTTCTCTTTTTCCCTTGCAAAGGTAAAATCATATTTTTTGTCTTCAGTCCATCAAAACTATAGACATAATTTTTCAGACTCGGAAAAGAATATTCAGTTGACTTCTCTCAATAGGAAGAAAAAAATTGTATCTTCACCTCTGATTGCCTGCTAAGGTGTTCATACTTGATACCATTCACTCATTGTCAGTCAGAAGCAGAATAAGACTCAATTATGGAGAATTATTTCTATTTCTTTTCCTGGGTAGGTCATTCTTTTGAAGCCACACCTGAATTTACATAGGTGTAGCTGACATGTTTTAGATTCACATTCTGCCTTAATCTGCATTACTGTGAAACGTAGAAAGGTCTTTTCAGAAACAGACTGTATAGCACAAACACAGCTTCTTTAACAAGACTAAGGCAAACCTAAATAAGACAAGATGGACTGAAAGAATCTGAGATACTGACTTAAAGGGAGTTTATGAATTAAAGCATTTACCTAGTGGAGAAAAATAGAGAAGTCCAATTTTAATTTTCTTCCTTTTCTAGTATCATATAAATAAGGAATAGAGTGTAATCAATGTCATGCAAAGAAAAGCCCTGATATTCAGCTGGTATAAATTTCTGCAGCTCCCTTGGCAGTCCTTGCACCCTCTTTCTCATACATCCTTTTCAACTGTTTCAAAATGCTAGTAGCCACTGAGAAGTTCCTGGTCTCAGGAGAGAAATGGGACAAACAGGAATGATTCTGGATTGTGTCTATATAAACTAAGGAAAATCACTGTGAAATTCTGGGTTATTATGCTGATCTGCTCCATCCTGTTTCTGATGAATGCGGGGTATCCTCCTCTAGGGTCTGATGTAGGAACCAAACAGCTTGGTCTCTGCAAATGATCACAAGGGCAGGGTGAGATCTTGTAGAAGAGTAAATTGCACTTCCCCTGAACAGAATCAATTCTGTTTTTCCTAATCCAGGTGTGTACTCCAGCTATATAACTAACTGGAGTGGCATGAGAATGGACATGCATCAGGACTGCTTGGCAAAGTCCTGATTTTCAAAGAAAATAAACTGTTGCCTTTAATTTCTACCAGTAGACCCTTAAGACAGAGTTTCCCAACAGCCTGTTAGGATCCTGATTCCTGCCTGCTTAAGATGATATAAGTCACTTTCTGAAGTTGTTTATCGTTTTCATTTGGCTCAGAGGACAACTATGCAATATTACAATTACCAATCTATTGAAGATTGCCAAAATTCAGTGCATTTCTGTTTTATTCCTGGAATATCATGAGCTCTCTTGAGCAGATAATTTAGCACCTGAGAGGCTGTTTTTTTTTAATTATTTCTTCCTTACCAGAAAGACTCTGCATGCTACAAGTCATTATGCCTTCGAGACAAGGATTTTGTTCTAACAGCATAAAACGTTTTAATATTAAGCTTTGTCTTGTCCTTGTTTAGAGTTGAGGAAAGCACTGGGCTATTTTTCCAAAGAACAAAAGAGGAAGGAAGAATGGGTGGGCTAAAATAATTAACACTAGCTCAAAACATTTGAATATGTAAGAGCTGCTAGAAACGACATTTGACAGAAATAGATACCTACGTGCTGACTTATTCAGTTATATGGAGAACTGTCCCTCATATCGGTGCTTTTGTATGCAGTAAAATAAAAGAATAACATGCTGAAAGGAAATTAGTGATATTAGTTTGATAATAGACACCAAAATCTTTTGCTTCCATTTTTTTTTTTTTTAAAAAGGCAAAAAAGCCCAACATACAGTTTAGAGGAAGGGTGAATATTACCAGTCTGCTTTGACAACCACTTTAGAAGAAAGTAACTTAATTCTTTATTATGTGGCATGTCAGATACTTATTTACTCCTGGGCTGCCTGACAATGAAGTGACAGCAAGTATGTAAAGTAATCAAGGAGTTTTAACACTACTCTGAATAGGAAATTAGAGCAATATTGTCAAATTTAGCTGTGAAAAAACCCTGAACATACAATCAAAAATTTATTTTTGTTTCTCCGTCAGCTTTTAGCATTTTTATTTCTTCATAACCATACAGACACATGCTGGCATGGAGATGTTATTTACCTAAGACTTTCTGTCTCAGAGGAATAACAATCTCAGTACTTTTTCTTAGTTCATTCCAAAAAAAGGCAAGCCAGTGATACTTAGGATTCAAACTGCATGAAGTTTTAGGTTGAGTTTGACACTTCAAGAATCAAAAGTGAATTTTAGCTCAAATCGGCTGAAACACAGGAAAGATTTCCAAAGTACATAGTAGCCCTAAGAAGATTGCCTCTTCACTGCTGTTGCCTGGGCATCCTCTCCCCCAGACACCAGAGCTAGACCAACCTCTCCTCTCATAGTCACTTGCTCTGGGGTTTGGAGGTTTTTTCCCACTTGTTTGTTTGTTTGTTTGTTTTTCCCCCAGCATCACAATTTTCCTGTTTCTTTAAGGACATAAACTCAGGTGCAAATCTGTAGCCATCATATCAGTCACTGTACATTTAGTACTCTCTATTCAACATGTGGAGAATGTGGGATTTCCACAGCAGAGGTGAACAGAACAAAAACCTGTTAAAGATCATAGAACCATAGAATCATAAAATTATTCAGGTTGGAAAGGACCATAAAGATCATCTAGTTCCCAGCTCCCTGGCATGGGCAGGGACACCTCCCACTAGACCAGGTTGCTCAAAGCTCCAGCCAGCCTGGCCTTGAACCTCTGCCTCCAGGGATGGGGCATCCACAGCTTCCCTGGGCAACCTGTTCCAGTGTCTCACCACCCTCACAGTAAAGAATTTCTTCCTAATATCTAGTCTAAATCTACCCTCTTTCAGTTTAAAACTGTTATGCCTCATCCTATCACTCCACTCCCTGATAAAGAGTCCCTCCCCATCTCTCCTGTAGGCCCCCTTCAGGTACTGGAAGGCTGTTATAAGGTCTCCCCGGAGCCTTCTCTTCTCCAGGCTGAACAGCCCCAACTCTCTCAGCCTGTCTTCATAGGAGAGGTGCTCCAGCCATCTGATCATCTTCATGGCCCTCATCTAGGACCCTCCAACAGGTCCATGTCTTTCCTGCGCTGAGGGCTCCAGAGCTGGACACAGGACTCCAAGTGGGGTCTCATGAGAGCAGAGTAGAGGGGCAGAATCCCCTCCATCAACCTGCTTCTTTTGATGCAGCCCAGGATTTGGTTGGCTTTTTGGGCTGCAAGCACACACCAGCACTGAGTAGTTTTTTTGTTTCTGTGATTAGTGCTTTGTTGTGTATGAGAGATTGGAGCTCCAGGGTAACTTCAGGCTATTGCACTTGGGGCCAGCAGTTTTATTCTAGCAGTTAAACTGAACTCCTGACTGTCACTGACTGGTTCCAGTCTACTGATCTTTCCACTTTTTTTTTTTCCTTTTTTTTTTCCCAGTTGAGCTGATTTACAAGGCAAAGCTGCTTTTTGCTGTCAGTTTGTTTGTTCCTCGTTCCCATTTTCGCTGGAATTTGCCTATTCACTGAGCATTAAAGAAGCATCTGGAGGTACAAGGCAACAAAATGAATTTAGATAGCTTTTCATGAAAAAGAAAGCATACATAGCTTTTTAACCTGAAACTCATACTAATGGTATTCTCAGGGATAAGGAAATAACTAAACTAGACTTACTCAGCTAAGTATGGGGATTTCTAATGAGTCATCCAATTCCTACCTGCAGGCTGAATTGGTTTAACATGTCTTCCTTCCCTAACAAATGAGCATAAAATGTAATGCCTGTGATTCCATAGCACTGTGACACTTTGTTCCTCTTCAGCACCCTACTCAGAGCAGTGCAGTGTCATCTTTTTTTTAAAGGGAAAACAGTCCAGAAGCTTATTTATTGGTGTACATCAGCCATCAATAGCCTTTCAGTGTTCATGGTTTACAATTGCAGTCTGCTGCATTTAAATGTCATCTGCATTCTGTAGTTGAACAAAAGCCTGCACAAACACACACACAAAATTTTTTCACAGTATGAGAATTATTGACCTTTGAGGACCCATCCTGTTTGTCGATAACTTTGCATTTACAAAACATTAAAGTGCAGTCTTCCAACAACATATTTAAAATTTCTTTCCCTCCCAAATATCAGACAAAGTACTTCCTAAGATTTCTCTGGAGCAAAGCAGTTTTTAATATTACTGACTGTATCTAATTTTCTAACAGCAGTTAATTTCCCTTAACACTCACATGTGTATGTACAGTCACATATAAATCAAGATAATTGTTTTCTTGCAATTTATCACAGAAATAAGTGGAAAAACAAGATAATAGAGAAAAAAACAATAGATTTTTAGAACTCTGCCATCTGGACTATTAAATGAATCTAATTATCTGGAAAATGTGTGTCTATAAGCAAAAAGTATGCATATATGAATAGATGCATTCAGAACTGAAGTGTACTTATAAGCAACTGTAGCCAGTGCATATTAATTTTTCAGTTTTATGACATGGAAGTCTATAATATGATAGCAAAGGCAACAACAACAGGAAAAATTCTCTTCTATTTCTTACTCTCTTTGTTCTCATTTTTTTAAATCGATAGACAATTTTCTTAATATTATGGGGCACAAAGTTCAAATGGGAACAAGTGAAGAACCGGCCTACTAGGTATTGAGCATAATGGACAGCCTACGTTACAAAAGAAAATTGGAAGATTTTGGAAGAGCAAACCTTGAAGGAAATAGAACTAGTCTTTGTGAATATTATAGGGAACAAATTCTGGGGAATTAATATTTCAGCTAAAGGTAGCACTGGCACCAGAACTGATAAGTGTAAGCTGAGCAGATATTGTTAGCAGAGGATACCTATCCTAGAGAAGGGTAGGCTTCTGGAACAGCTTTCTAAAAAGAGTAGTGGAGGCAAAAATATAACTTATTTTAAACTGAAGATTGCTGCATTTATGGGAAGGCTCATATGACAGTTTCCTTTTATAGCAAGAATTTGGAGCTGATGACTTAGCAAATCCCTTCCACTCTTCTGTTGTTTGTCATGATATTTTTACGCTGTGATTTTCAACACTTTACAGATTGCCATCTGAGCCACTTCATAAATCTGCCTTTACAGCAACTGAATTGATTTTTGCCATTCTAGCAAAGTAAACCTGATAATCCTGAATTTATTCCACAACAAACCTTTGAAAAATGTATCATACTGTTAGTTTTACTGGTTTTATTTCATTTTAAAAGTAAAAACCCCCAGACTGCTAATCATTTATTTTTAGCATATTATATGTCTGTATCAATTGCACTCTATTCTATCTGTAGCCCTGGGAATTAATCTGACAATCATATTCCACTTTACAGCAATTTCCTAGGTAACTAGAAGAGCCACATACATCCAATACAATCATTAGACACTTTTCTTTTCCCTAGTGACTTCTCTTTTATTCTTCAGCTCTTCTATATGCACTAAAATATCCATGCAACACTGTCATTGCTTTTCATAATGGTAGACAGATATGAAATGCATTAATGAGCTGTGGGAGAGCAAAAGAGCAAGGGAGACTGAAATGGTACTATTAGTAACCATGAAAGGTGAAAGGGATAGACACCAATGTGGGGGTAAAAACAGTAGCTATGAAAAACAATCAGTCAAAACTTGAATGCTTGTTTGAATTCACTCTGATTTCCAGGAGAAAAAAAATGGTAGCAAAAGTTGTTAACATTTTATATATTTAATATGTTAGCATGTTCAAATCTTGCTTTACATGGAGAGTTGGTCTCCTGAAGAAGCAACGTTTTTAATTTAGGTATGACAAAACAGGCCAGTCAGAAACAGAAGGGGCAAAAACTACAATAGCAAGAGTACAGAGTGACTCAGAGCACATTTTGTTGATTTACTGTGGTTTTGCTCTTGAAAAATTTGTGTGTTTATCCATGTATTCTATTGATTTGTTTGTTTTTTGAAATGTGGAAAAAACTGGACTTATGGATTATTAAAAAAAGACCATTGATGTTCAGGGCAGTTGACAGCTTAGGCCAACCCCAGCGATATCTATTTACAATTGATGTGATTTTGGTTATCATAATTCTTGTGCATCATCACTTTGTTTGATTCAATAAATCATGGGTTTAAAAGTTTACTATTTTTTGTTTTGGTTTGGTTTGTTTCACCTTTGTTTTTTTTATCTTTATTTTTTTCAGTCTCTCTGAATGGCATTCACTAACCTATATTCTTCACTTTATTTTCTAAGTTTTTGTGCTATGCATGGATAGTGCTTTCATTTCAATGTGTGTGTGACACTCATTTTCTATGGTTTGTTAGTGTGTCACTTGTCTATTAAGTTTTGATTGCAGTGAATTTTTTAAAGAGTTTTTTTCTTTAGTGTCAATGCCACACTTGTAATTTATTTTAGGATTTGTTTTACTTTTGATAATATTCAACTTCTCTTGAAAGTTTTCTGTGTTAGAATACTCTTTATCTTCTGAAAGGACGTATTTAGCAGAAAGTAGAAAAAGAGAGGAGGAATTCTGAGACAGCATCAGAATTTGTTTTCCTAGACAGATAGAATGTTTGTATATCAGTGTTTAGAAATATGGAAAATGAAGGGTATTATTATAGGGAAACTGATATAAACCAGCTTGAACTACAGATATATGTTGTAATGCACGAGTATGTACATATATACTTCCATAAATGTGTACTTGCATGCATATATTTGTGTTGCTTCCAGGTTCAATTACTATTGTTGTGACTCTTCAATGCCTGTTACACACATGTGTCTTCTTGTTTTGGCTTCCACACAGTGTAAAAAATTTTGGCTGTTTTACCTCTGAAAAGGGCTTTTTTTTCCTGTGAAAAATTAGGTAATAATTCCAGTACTCTGTAAATGGTCGTTTTTTCAGTTTTGTTCCTCTACTTGAACAATGCTGTTGGGATGACTAGTAATTTTCCAGACCTCCAACAGTAAGAGAACAGACGGATGGCCTACTTTCTAGGGGGACAGACGGAAGAGGGTGAGCGTAGATTCACTATTTTGCCAAGCTGGAGCAATTTCAGGACACAGGAGTTGGGGATATCTGGGACAGCAGCAGGGCATCACTTGTTCAAGTTGGCTTCCTACTGTTTTGTAGTGAAGAAGCCCAGAGGTTAGAAGAAATTTCTGTGTATCTACTAGGCAAGAGGCCTTTTGGTGTTCTGGAGTTGGCTATTATATCTATTTGGGCTGGCAGCTTTTTACTGCCGGCAGCAATAAGATGCAGATGTTCATGTTGGATGTTAGCACTGATGGTCATGGTCTGTTTTCCTTCTGTACGCATGCTGAAACTCCAAGTAAACTGTAGAAAAATAACTCATTGTGTGTAAAGGGCAGTTTATATACATTTTTATTATTTATTTTTTCATGTATGTTTAAATATACAAGCAAAACACCTCTTGTGGGACTATGAAAATCATCACTGGGCTCCCGCATAGACACAGAAGTACGACATTTTATCTTCTCTTTCTCCTTTTTAGAGAATGGTGGTGGGTTCTTGGCTTGAGATCCCTCACTGCCATCCAGGTGGCAGTGCTGCACCGTATTTAGCAGTTCCATAAAGTCTGCAGATTCATGTTGATAAACTTCAAGGAAATGTGAGAATGCAACACCATCAATGCACAATATTTGAAGAGGAGGCGGCCAAAATTCCAGTCCTTCTTCACTAGGTACGTGATGATGGGAGGCTTTTACTGTTGCTTGTCTTAGTGTCAACAGCAATGAAGTCACATGAGATGTGGGAGAACATGCCAAGGAAGATAACAGCTTCCTGCCTTGCACAAGCCCATAATAGTTTGGTGGAAAGAAAACAGTTTGTTTTGAGCTGCTTCACTATGCAGAAAATGACTCCAGTGAAAATTGCTTCTTTATCTATTGGTTCCTACCCTTCCCTATTAGATAGTGGCTTTGGGAAACACTTGTTCTTTCTCCTTTTCATGCCTTAACATTCAATTAAGAATCAAATCACATTTAAAGTCTGAGAATTATTTCTGACATTTCCTAACTTTAGATTCAGAGTTAAAATTTATTCCGCAGTCATTTTTTCCTCATTGAAGATGGGGTATCCTTGCAGTTATTTTTCAATCTTTTTTTTTGTGTTGCTGGATATAACAAAATAAGCTTTCCGATCAAATGTGTCTGCTTTTCTTCAAAACACACTCAGCTGAGATATGCCAGGGATTTGGTATGGCTACAGTTCTACCGAAGCATCAGAGGGCATTTTCACCTCTTAGGCCACATTGCGTGCTCTGGACGTGCCTTTTAATGATACCAAAATGAAACCTGGGAACATAGCATTTTTTCTAGTGCCTTGCTTTCTGCTGGAAGATATTCTGGCCTGCAGAGTGATGATTTTGTGGTCCAATTCCGGACCTGCTCTACCAGGTCCGTGTCGGCCTTGTAACAGGGGCCCCAGAGATGGATGCAGTATTCCAGATGAGGTCTCATAAAAGCAGTTTAGAGGGGGGGGGATCACCTCCCTTGACAGGCTGACCAGGTTTGATTGATGAAACCAAATGAATTGTTGCTGTTTTCCGAATTCTCAGCTATATATATCTCTATATAATACATTGAAAAATTGGGGAAGGGCATATTCAAAAAGATTCTCTCTTGGGGAATAGGAAGCAGCACAGAAGTACAAGCCTTGCATGGAATTCCTGTCAGTTCAGTAACATCTTTCTTATCAGATCCTTACAGGACAGAGAGATGCTGTGTTGTTAATTGAAGTGTGTGGGTTTCCAGTTTTGAATACAATACTAACACAACTCTCTCATCTCTTCTGTGTGCAAGCAGTACAACACTGCTTGTCGTGTCAACATTATATACTATATTTCCGTGCTGAATTCACATTCCTCAGTCTCAGTTGTAGAGTGGTTTGGTATTAATATTTTTATCCCATCTGCAGTGCTTCATTCCTGTTAAAACCAAACCTCAGAAGATACCATTATGATGATTTTAGCCTATTTCTAAAGAGATGAGAACTCACCAATATTTTTCATGGTGAGTATAACGACGCGCATATCTTTTCATATAGTGAAGCTGGTAGCTATTGGCGTTTGCTATAGCACACAGTTTTCTGAAATTTGACTTGCCCCTTCATGTCAGGTTATTGGTATCATGAAATGATTTTCTAGAACTTCTCAAATCATTTGACTGGTATTTAGTTTTGGCATTAAAAGTGATTCTATTGACCACCAGAGTATCTATAGCTGGCTTTGCCCTCTCAATTTCTTGTGTGAGCCAGATTTTTCTGTCAAAGAATTGAGGAGACATAAGTCTTGATTCAAAGCCTATGAATAATGTTTTTCATTCAAATGGGCTTTGAAGTATGTCATAAATCTCCTGCAGAGAAATTTTAAAATTCTTATCTACCCTTTGAATTAGAAAGGTTTTAAAGTGGAACAGTCCTTTAATAGACCAGTGAAATGTTACTTTACACAGTAGGGAATATTTTCTCTCTGTATCACTATATTTTGAGGAGAACTAGCAACACTTGATTATTTAATTTCTCAGTGATATATTACTTGATTGTGGACCCAACACAAATATCTACTGCTATCAGTATTAAAATCTGAATAACTTCTTTCCATTATGAATTTAATTTGTTTCTTACTTGATTGCCTATTTTCAATTTACCTCTTTAACACGGTGATTGTGGGACAACAGGCATCACTCAAATAACTTGAAAAAAAAATTACCCCAGAAATAGCACACACAACCAAGTAACTACTGGAGTGTGACATCTTTGGAATTATAAAGACGTGGTACAAAAAAAAAACTTATAAAGAAACAACATTGTTCAAACAACACTGTGCCTAACTATCACTGACTCCAACCACATACTGAAAAATTAGCACATTCACAAATTAGGGCCAGATTGAATTAAGAACTGTACTCAGTTTTGTTGGGCAAGATTTTCAACGAAATTAAAAAGAGGGAGACTTCAGTGGAGGATTCTTCAGGATTCTATTCTGGGCTGCAGAAATTGGATGAAAGTTTAGTATGCTCAATAGTGACATCACAGTTTATGTTGCTGCCAGTTGGAGAGCCAATGTTTTTGATTTTGGATTGTTTATATTTGGCTTGAATAGGCATTTAAAAATTGCTGGTAAATACTATAAAATATTCAAATAGAATACAGAAAAAATAAAACATGGCAATATTAGAATGATTTAACGTTATGAGGTAATAATACAAGATGGTTGTGTGTTTATTATCTTGGGAAGTTTTGTCCCTGATTTAAAAAAAAAAAAAGGAACAAGACCTTACTCCTCTGAACATATGTTGGTAGCACAGTAGTGCGTTTCATGATTGCATTTTACATATGATGGGCTAACTAGTAAGACATCTTTTTTATCACAATAAACTTGAAGATATTCATCAAGTTGTAGATCCTTTCAGGTAAGCATGTTTTCATGCCTCATGCTGTCTGAGTGTGCCTTTGACTAGTGTTGACAAGTGACTAACTACCAAAATGTCACTGGAGACGTTTATATATGCACAAATGAACAAAAAGAAAGAATTTTTAAAATCTTGATCTGAAAATTTTCTACCTACCAGAAAAGGAGTTCATGTAAGACTTGATAAGAACAATAAGCAATGGGTTTGATCCCTTTCAGTCCTAGGTCATCTAGTCTGGTGATTGTTTGTTTGTTTGCTTGATTTAAGGCATTCAAGTATTATTTTCTGCCTTGTTTGCAAGACTGAAATGATTTCAACAGTCAAATTGACTCAAGTAGTTACCACAGGATAACTACAAGACAGATTATGCCATCTGCTTGTCTGTAACTTGTGCAGATTGCTAGCCAGTAGTGTTACTGATGTAATTCTGGGTAATTCATCTCCCAAATCAAAGCAGTTCAAGTTACATACGTTTATCATGGGATTAAAGATCATGCCCAAGTGTAACTGTAAAGCTGTCACTTCAGAGTCACTCATTTTTTGAACCATTCCCTTGTGTTGCCAAATCCCATTTATAAATGGGACTTTCACCTTGCAATCACATAACAGTATTATAAATAATAACCATTTCTTTAAAATTTCTTTAAATATCAAAAATACTCAGATTAGTAACATTTGATGAACTTCTAGATTTTTTTTTTGTTGAAGTTCCATTTCTTCTTTTTTATGTTTTGAGGCAAGACAGGGTCTGAAAAAGTCCAGAGTTCTGAACAGACAATGGAAAAAAAAATGAAGCAAGCCATAATATTGGTAGTATTTTACAACATATTATACCACTCATTTCTCTTCCAGTCAATATATCATGAATCCCTCACCCCCAAGGAAATCCCCAAAGCAGGCTATTCCTCCTACTGGGAGTAAAATGCCGGAAATTCCACTCAATGTACTAAAGGTCTCAAGATAAACAGGAAAATAAGACCATCGAGAGAGAGAGGAAGCTGCTAGTTGTAACTAATGACACTTCTTACAGGAATCATTTATTAGTAGATAGGTTTTTTAATGGAAGAAAACCTAAAAGGAAGACATCTTGTGAATTGTAGACACAAGGTCAAATTCCTGTTGGTAAAATAGATACTTATTTGATATTTTAAGGAACGAAACTTTATGAGTAGTCTTTTGTAATGGATTTCCTTTTGTTTCTCAGTATTAGCTTTGTGCCCACAAAAAAGGAGATATTGTAGAATGAAGAAGAAATTTAGCTAAGAAAAATTCTAGATTGATTTGGGATTAATAATTTTCTCTTATGTGTAATGCTTCATTTCTCCTCAATTTACACTCTACTGCTCTAGTATCTGCAAAGTTTTTATAAAGCTATTATTTCTTCACTGTTGATGATCAGACTTTGCCCAGAGCAGCTTAAATAGTAACCTAAAAATAAAATAAAAATAAAAGTTCAGCAAATCACTGTTTTTCCATTATGTTTTATCTTCCTTAAATACACTCCAGAAAGTATAGACTTTGTGTCTGAAAATTCTGTAAACAAGAGGTGATTGATGCCACATGCCTAAACACTACTCTTTGAACTTTACTCAGCCCTGTTAATAATGTGTTGAAATCAATGGATTACTCCCACAGAAAAAAAGAATCTTCAAAAGAAAAAATAAGAAAGATCTAAAGTGATTTTTTTTGTGTTTTAAATATGTAAACTAAAAAATAATAATAAAAAAAGGCTAAAGAATAGCATGCAGAAAAGATTGGAGCTGGGCCCTAACAGCTCAGTTCTCAGCTCCAACGTGAAGAAGTTTTCAAGGTGCATCTGTAAAATAAAATGCAGCCCCAGAACGAGATATGAAAGAAGTGCAAACCACAGAGTTATATCAGCCTGGGGTTATGCCCTAACTAGCAGTTCCATAGAGAAGCAGGGATAAAAAACCTGAGTTCAGTGAGGTTGTGCTGCTTTCACAAGCTGACCAAAGAGCTCTTCAGTAAGCTGTGCCATAGTACACTGGACAATCTGATCATCAAAAGACACCTGTCCTTGGTATCTCTCCACCATTTATGCGCATGTGTACTTATCTCTTATTAAGACAAAAGAAGGCAGAATGGGGAAGTAATAACCTCCCCAGATTGCTATAAACTTCAGGGAAGATGCACAACCTAGTGTATTGTTGCAAATAATAATAAATTTAAATTAAAATAAGGAAGAATAATTTAAAAAACAAGTTTAATGAGAAATTCTTACATTATGGAGAAAGAGGGTTTTTATTAAGATAACGATTTTAGAAGTTTCTTAAAAATAGTGTTGACAATACTGGTGTTTATTAAGCCATTTTTCACCAAGTGTGTTTCAGTAAATGACATATTGATAGCTATTTTGAAAAGAATTTTGATAAAACGGGAAAAATTAAAATTATTTCAAGTGCTTCAAAACAGAAATAACAAAGTCTTTCTGAAATTTTCTACTTACAGAAAAGACAATTAAACTTTTTGAAGTGAAAATAGGCATCCAGTAAGGTCATCTTTTATGAGATTACTGAAATAGATATTATATTTTATGATATTATTAATATTAAAAGCGACAGAAATCACGTAAAATCAGATAAACTAGATAAGCAAGATTTTATTTTTCAGCAATTTTTGTCGGACTTCATTGTCTATTTAATGTCACAGAGTTCTCTGAATAGTTCAAATCTACTGAAATGTTACATATGGATTCTTTTCCATTCTTATTCCCCAAATGTCATGTCCTTTGCAGCACAGTGAGTCAGGCTGTACCTTTCATATATGGATTAAAGCTCACTTTGTGATAGATATTTTACGGAGCAACAAAATCATGTTTTGACAGGTGAGCTGAACACCGTGTTGTCTGCTGTCGTTGGCCGTGGGAGATCCAGGAGTGCTTCTGAGTTCGTGGGTTCAGGGAATGTCTCAGCCTCATCCCGGTTCCATCTTGAGGAAGTTGCCTAAGCATATGCCAGGACATTTGCTGTCACCCATAGCATGTCTAGGTTTCTACAAAGAAGAAACCAGCTAGTCCATAATCTGGACATTTAACTGGTCACAAAGTTCCCCTGTAAGCCAGGTATATGAAGTCATGAAAAAATCACTGTGTCATGTTCTTTAAGAGAAATTTTATAAGCCAAATAATAGTACTTCCCTAAATTCACTTTCAAAGTCTGATAGAACTAAATTTAGATAAAATTGACATAAAAGCTTTTGAAATTTATTCTAATAGCCCCTTCCTATCACTAACTCATTGCAAAGTCTAATATTGCTTCATATGTTTCTTCTGACCAACTTCCTAAGTAACTTCTTAAAATTAATTTCCTTTATCTTGGAAAAGGAGGTAATCTATAGAAACTTATAAAAATCTTCCAAAACAGTGATGGCTTTTTTAACTAGTTTGAAATTCAGGTATTTTTGTTGATTATTTGAATAAAAAAATCTCTGACTTCCAGAATTTTCAGTATGAAGTGTTTTTAATGGTATCCATCTGTTGCCTTTCTATCTCACTTTTCTTTCTGCACTGTGTCTACCCTGTTGACAGTAAACTGTTAGTCTCTCATTCTCTCAGGTCCAAAGTTTATTTAAATACTGTACTGTGAGAAAAACTGTGGAAATTATTACTTTTTATCACTGGCTTCACCAACACTTGCATCAAAAATACATTCTCTCACTATTAGCAGTTCTGTATTTCAACGTCTTCTGTGGAATTATGCATGATAGAAGCAAAATACATTTAACATGATAGTTGTTCCAGTAAATTCAGCTAAACTGTAGCAACTGAAAAATGTTCTTGAGTAAAAGCTTATCTATGACATAAGCTGCCATATTAAAACAGTCCAGGCAGAAACTAATGTATACTTAGAGAACTGGGCAAAACTATGTATTTTTAAACTTTGTGCTATCTGCAGCTGGGAAAATGAAAAGTGACCCGCGAGCAAGATTTGCTGTATTATCCTTTTGAATAATTGCCAGTCTACTTCAGCATTACTGACAATGGTGGAAATTTTGTTTTATCGTGAAAAGGATTTGATTGTTAAAGTTGGAGCTTGACATTTCTTTTCCTGACTGTAGTTGTCATTCCTCTTAGAAATAATTACTGTACAACTAAGTATTTTGGGTTCAAAAATACTTTTGATGCTTTAAAAATACATGGGAAGGGTTATTGATAGATGCCACCTTTAAACTTGTAAAAAACAGGCCATATTTTGTCCCTTTGTTCATACAGAAATCTATCAGATGCTTAGAAGAGTGAAGCATATTTAGCATAATATTATTGGACTCTGGACCTTTATAACAGAATCTGACCATATGTCTTATGACAGTTAGCTTTTTCAAGAAGTATAGTCTCTCTGCAAATTAGCTGAAAAAAATATTGGAGTTCTCTCAAATTAGTTTGCCATTTGATTTATTACGAGATAATTTAGTGCATATCTGTACCAGCAGAGCAATTGGCTCCATGATAACTATTTTCAGAACTGAAAATGCAGGGAAATGCAATGAAACTCTGATGTGCAGAGTTTACTGGCCTGGACACAGAATTGCCTGGCCTGGACACAGAGTTCCATAAGCTGTATTCTTTCGCAAAGTGATCTGGCATATTCCGCAGTGCTTCACTATGTTATAAGCATTTACCAAATCGTATCAGCTGTAGCTTGGAAAGTTCTGCGTCAGTGTCCAATATCAAGATCACTTGACTGAATTATATGTAGGCTCTTTATAAATCTTCATTATGAATATAAAATATCCTACTGTTGTTGAGGTAAGATAACCTCAACCTTCAACCTAAGCTGAAGGAAAATTTTCTGAAATAGAAACTGTGCCACAAAAATGAGAAGAGAACTAGAAATGATGATATCGTGAAGACCTATGGGAGGACAAGAAGTTGAGATGAAGTTTTGTTCCTTTGATATTATTTGTTGCTGTGATGATTCGTACAAGTAAGGCTTGATAGTATATTCTGCAAAAAAGAATCCAGGTGGACTTTGAATATAAAGAAAGCAGATTCAGTTCTCATGTGAGTGAATTTCTGCACCCGACCTAGTCTGATAAGTAAAGACTACGCAAGGTAAAGTTTGAAATCTAGTTCATTCAAGGCAAAGACTTTCAAGAGTTTTAAAGTGAAGGCATGAAGTGCAACAGAGCTTATAAAAGGGTATTTAGACATTCAGCAGAAAGTAAGCCACTAAAATTTCTACTGATTCTCACAATACTCTATTTAACGTGAATAAAGATTTTCCTTAAAAACATGGCAAAACCTGACAAATATTAATTTTTAATCTTTTTCATAGTAGGATTTTCAAAGAAAAATTTAAAAAAATGCATCATATAGCAGTAACAGAATCGCATACCTTTTCAGCAATACATGCAGACTACTACTAGAAATAGAGGTATATGAACCAAACCCATAATCCAAATTTGGCAATTTTATGTCTCTTTCACTACTGTGTTTAAATAATGGTGGAATATTTCAGAACACTTGTAGGTTCACACTTATGATCTAAATAATTTAGCTCACCAAGTTCCCATGTACCTGTTTGTACATACTGTAATCCATAGTGTATACACAGTAATGCAATGTAGCTGAACAATTTTTCATTTCTGGCTAAATTAAGCTGAATTCGTGATTTGTCCTCCTTTCTTGTGGATGCTTCAGAAAATTCTCTTTTTATTTTTATTTTTTTCTTTGACTGGCTGCACCTGGTAATCTGTACACAAAATGAACAGAAGTAGCCAGTAAGAAAGGCTTCATAAAAAGACAAAGCAAATTTAATACTTGCAGCTGATCCCAGCTTCATTCTGGCACACCCTGTGTAATAAGACCTGGTGCTCTGCAGCAAGCAAACAGCAATAGCTTTAATCTGTATGAATGGGGAGGGAAGGAAAAAAATCAAAACAACAAGCTCCCTCCCAAAACAAATAAATAAACAAAAATCCCAAACCCACAAAAATATCCTATTTACACAATTTAATTACTCAGAAAATCGTGTCTCGGCTGTTGAAATTCTTCACGTATGAGCATTTGTATGAGCAAAAAAATCCTTCTTGAAAATAGTCTTAGAGTGGGATACAATGAAGCAATAGAATTTCACCTCTGACTGGCCAAAAATATTGATGGATAATTTCTCCCTCTAGTTATCATATTGTAATTGGAATGGTCCTTATCTCATTTTTACTTCTCTTCATACTTACTGAGTGGAGATGAAATCAAAAGCACAAATACTGACACAGCACCAGCTGTTATCATGATACTTTTATTGCACAAAGAAATTGGAGGTGCAAGTAGGCTCATCTCGTTTCTAGACCAGTTATTTAAAAAGATGCTGTTTTGTTCTCACATAATCAGGAATTATTCCACCCAGTCATATTACGCCAATAGCCATAAAATCTTCAAGCTTCAGAACACCCTCATACCTCCTGAAATGAATTTTAGAAGGATTTCAGCTGTGACCAAAGATACAAATAGATTTGGTCTTCAGAAAGTATATTGCTCTGAAATGGAAAAATATCTTTCTGTTCCAAACATGCTATTTTGTTCTAAGCTACATATCCTTTATTGTTATATTCCAAACACACTATTTTGTTCTAAGCTACATATCCTTTATTGTTATATTGATCTCAGCATTGTATCCATAGGTTAACTTTAGTCTATTCTGTGTAATGCATTTAACATTTTTTTACAGTAATTTTTACAGAGTTCAAATTTCATGCAGACTGAAGGACCTGAATTTGGATTATCTCAGTTTACCTTATCTAATATGATATTATCCCTTCAAAATAGTATGTAGTAGTGCCATACAAATTAATATACTCTGTAGACATAAGTGAGTTGATTTGAAAGCCAACATTTCCCTGAAATATTAATTATGAACAGATGCACATGAAGAGAGTCTGCTCTGGGAAGATAAAGTGCACGCAAGTATTATTGTCAGTATAATGAATAAACCAAACAAAAGCAGTTTCCCAGATCCTTTCAGAAAATTAAATCAGTGACACAAACATTATTAGGTTATCAGGAGAGGAATCTTTTTAAAGAAGCCAGAGTGAAGGAATTATTCCCTATTTTAAGAAAACAGCCTTTTAACACGTGAGACTCCTCTATCTTGTCTTAACACATTTACTACAGTTAGCTGGGGTTTTGCTCACCTTTCTAAATATTGTGCCAATGTGACTGCAATGACAACATTGAAATATTTTAATGGAGGCAAAGAATTTGATTAGTCTCTGATAAGCTTAGCGTCCATCAGGGTTTTTGACATTTAAAAATACTGAACTGCTGAAGTGCAAAAGTGCTAGTAGAACTGAACCGAGCACACAGTACATGTACTGTCAATATTTATCCATGACCTGGGGAACTGACATCTATACATCTATACATCAATATGTAAATTGAGAAAGACAGAATTCATAGAATTTGCTTTTAAACGTCCTCATTGGAAAGCTAGGATGGCAGTCCAATCTATAGACTCCCTAGCACATATTTGTAGCAGTGTGCATAAGAAAGAGATTGGGCAACATTCACTCCAAGCATACATTCCTCATTAAATAATGCCAACTACTCATCAAATGGAGGAAGAAGAGATTTAGATTTCATAGATGTAACTGGTTATTTAACAATCACTGAAATACAGGAGGTGGTTCCTAGTATACCAAAGAGCCACATTGAAGAGAAGCAACTTGCATTCGGATGAAGAGGGTGGCTTCCTATTTCAGAGGAAATAGAAGGATTTGCAGTGAAATATGACATCGATCTAAGTCCTTTAGAAAAGCCTTAAGAAAGCTAGGTTGTTAAAGCAAAAATGTTTCACCAAGAGTATGAGACATACACAGGATCCACAACTCCAACTACTGCAATTTCCGGATAACGACAGTCAATCAGCTCATTGCAGGAAAGAAAGTTCTTCCTGTAAGTAATTTAAGTAACTATATTTTTCATTTCTTTGCTTTTATATTTTTTAATTGCTTGTAACAGTCTGGTTTGTTTTGGTTGTTATTAATAATTGCTAGTATTTTCATTTTTCTCTCTTCTTTTTTTAAAGAATAATTTTTAAAGAATAATAAGCAAGTAAAACTTCTTATTTTATAATCCGATATATCTATAAAGAATGGTCTTGAGAAATTTTAGCAACAGTCTACCCACTCCAGCACATGTATATGCAGTACTGTATGTATGTACAGTATCTGTATATATATGTATGTATATACAGCACAGTAGGTAAGAACTAATGAAGTCAAGAACTTGCACAGGTGACAGCCACATAGAGAAATGGCACAAAGGGCTGGACAGCAGGTAGGGCGGGTATTTTACATTGACTGTGGGTGTCAATACCAGGCTGCCCAACATGCAACAGTGTATGGATGGCATGCTGGAAAGAAGGGGCCATGGCAGGGGGATGGGAGGAAATAATTAGTGCTTCATTCATTTGTCTTTTTATTCATATCCTATTAATAATTTTTCTTTGAAACTGCAGAGCTGCAAATCTTAAGAGCTTAATTATAACTTTGCATAGCATCACAGGGCAGTGCTGTACTGTTAGAGGCTGCCATAGATATTGAAGAGAATCTCCCACTGCTGTCTCAGACCTTGTTCTCGATAATCCCCCTGACCTCCAATTTAGCTGCTACTATGCCTGTTTGAAGAGGCTCCTACTTCAGCATTTTCAGAGTTTCACTTTTCAGGCTGTCTGATGCTGAACCAGATTGTATTCCAGAGCATTCTGGGCAAGATCCCAAGCTTTGCTGTGGAGTCCTGCCCCTTCTGTCGCTGCCCTAAAAGTAAAAGCAAAAGGTAAGCTCTAGCAGCAGAGCTACAGCTGTTTCATCTGAGTACTCTGACTATAACAAAGTGAGTCTGAGTTTCACTGAACCCCTTCTTTTCTCACTGACACTTAGCTTTCCTAACTCAAAAAATATGACATGCTTGCTAAGGAAACCTGTCTAGATTATTATTCTGGAATGGAGGGTTTTCTTTATTCCTAGGAATCAAGCATACCTCTTCTAGAATGTAAATATAATAAATAAATAACACATGATACCATCAAGTTTGCATGGAGACTACTAGAAAAGAGTGTTACTTGTATTGCACTAGGATGATGCTCACTAGGATATATTAATATCATTCAATAAAGCAACTATTAGTTTCTCATTAGTATCTCCCTGTTTGAACACTTACATTTAAATTATTGGAGTTCTGTATGTTGAAAATTATCAACAGTTGAGTACTATCAGAAGTGCTTTACAGATATATATAACCCTAAAACAAAGTATAGGAGAAAAGTTACTGCATGAACTAAAAGAAAAACATTTTAAAATAATTTAAAATATTGTTTTACTGTTACAATTAGTTTTACATTGCTCTTACCTGGAAGAAATTTCCCACATGTGACTGAATACTAGACTGCAGTTCCTGTTAAAAAATATCCAAGTTCTGATTCTGACTTTTAAAGTAAGCAAACTTTCCAATTGTTTTCAAATATGTCTGTGATTCATTGGCACATTCCTCATGTAGGCTTTATTGACCAAACTATTTACTCATTAATCATCTGGAAGCATAGAAAAATTAATTATGTTCAAAGAATATATTTATATTCTGTATTAAAATGGCTGCCATGTCTCAAAGGTTTCACTTTAGTTGCAGGTAGATGAATAAGGAAATACAGAAAAAATGAGAAAAGCTAACCTCCTAAAATATCATATAAGTATACATACATGATTTTGGCCATTGCTGAGGAAACTGTTAACTTGCTGGAAGACTGTCTGACAATTTTGGGAGTGTTTCCTGTCTTTGATTAACACATTATGAAACTAATTTATGAACACTACTGATTTGTTAAGTGCTTTTGTGTACCCATTTTACTACGTATACGTTCAATGCATATTCTTCAGAAAATGGCTTTTATAAGTCATTTAAGCTCAGAGAGAGGCTTTGAATCTTAAATTATGTGACCAGAGCAAAACATTAGTTCACTATTGGCCACAGATAGGAGAATCAGCCTGCATAGTGCTGATTGGGAATGAACATTCCTCAAAAAGGAAAACAAGGGCAGAGGTGCCAAAGGGTAGAAGAGACTTTAAAAAACTTGTGGCTGGAAAATGTGGGAGAAGAAGACTATCAGAAAAAGGCCTGTTTATTTTTAGGAATTGGATCTAAGAGTACAAGTAACGTTAGTAAAAGTTGTAATTAAAAACACATTTACAAGAAGGTTCCTGGACTAGAGGTCTGCTCTTGTCCCTCGGATTCCTACAGCTAATGAGGAAATGAGAGACACAAAATGTAACTATTTTTGTCCCATTGTTTATGTTGCTGCTAAGAATGGTAGCATTTTTGAAACCTATACAAAGATTACTTATGTGTGTGGGTTTTTTTTGCTTATATCTATTTCTCACTATTGGACATTCTTTAAACCTCCCAAGAGAAATAATCTGGAGTTAAGAGTGTCCATCTGGATAAGTTTCTGCTGGCCAAAAAGCTGTTGAAATAGTGGGTGACTGGAGATGAGAGCAGCTGGCTTTATGTAGACTGTTCTCAGGTGGAGGGGCTGAACAGATATCTCATCTCTTGATATGTTTCTAGTGATATCAGCATACAGGTAAGGACATTTTAGAACCCAGTACTTTAAAATCTACAAGATCCAATTGGTTAATCCGGTGTGTTGAACAGTTGTATTTTATCTCTGTTTAGCAAGAAAGTAGAAGAAATTATGCAAAGCCATTTCTAGTAGCTATCAGGTTAGGGCTTTTGTGCCACCAAAGAATAATTACCTTAAATTTGGAAATGAAATAACCAAAAGGTGCTCGTAATAGAAATAAATCTCCTAAAATCCAGCACTCTGTTTAGAAAATCTGTCTTTTCTAGCTCTTTAACCTTTATTTAAAGTAAGTGTGTGATGCCTTAAACACAGATCTCAAGTCTAAAGGACTAATTTACACCATTTACAAAGTGGAATAGATTAGAAATATCTTGGTAATTCCCAGATGAGTAATATTATTAAATTAACTAATAAATTTTATTTTGAGCCTCATCTTTTTTTCTGAACCTTTCTGTTGTCTATTAGCTAGGTGCAAGCTGCCCCATGGTGTGCAGACTTAAAGCAGTACTTTAATATTTGACATCAACAAATGATGTGGTTAAATATTTTAAGTGGTTATAAGACAATGAGCAACCAAGTCACAGTGTAATAAACCATTCTACGCATTTTAAGAAATGTCACCAGTACTCATTGAAGGTCAGAACCAAGAGATGTAACTACATCAGTCCTATGTTGAAGTAAAGGATAATTAGGTTTTAACTCTTTAAGGCAATATTAATCACATGACCACCATCACTAATAATCTTTCCTTTTGTGTCTGCTAACTGGCATTACATCCCATGTGATCTAATCATACATATTTCATACAAGAATATGAAAATAGAATAAGACATTTTAAGTATATGGAGTGGTCATGAACCCTTTAATGAAACTTTTATGAACTTTTAATTCATGAACTGTCAGGAATAAATGTATAATTTTTACAACCTCATAAATGTTTTCTGAAAAGTGTCTCAACATTAATTTATTTGTGATTTATTGAATGTATATTGAAAAAAAATAATGTTTGAAAATTATGAATCGGAGAGTGTTTTGGCAAAAACCCAAACCAAAGTAGAATATGAGTAAAGTTTTGGTTTGGATTGCTTTGGTTTGCATTATAATGTAGGTGGTTCTGAACATGCTGGGATGTTGTGTGTAACTAAAACTGAAAAATATACCAAATATATTCCAAACAGATGCAACGAATGACTCCTTCAAAATTCAAAATGACAAAAGGTGGGTTTCTTACTTCCTATAAAGGTAGAAAAAAAAACCCGTATAAATTTGGTGGGACGTATAAGTTCCAGAGCAATAGCCCTGATTTCTCCACATACCTTCAGAAGTATCTCTGAATGCCTTTTCAGAAAAACAGTTGTTAAGTTGCTGTAAAACGGTGCAATGCACAGAAAGAATAAGTTTGTTACAAAAATTTTGAAAGAGTTTTTTTGGTTTTGGTTGTGGGGTTTTTTTTTTTTTTTATATTCAGTTCTGGTTATATAATTGCAGTATCTTTAGGGAATAAGAAAATGACCACTTATACCAAGCATGTGTGTATAAAATTGAATGTATGTATTTATCTCTTTATATACACGCAACTTCAATAAATGTACAAGGAAGAAAAAAAGAATGAAGATAGAAAGTCTTCTAATCTCCTAAAACTTGCAGCATGATTCCAAGCTGTTGTTTTGCTGATTGAAATTTGTCTGAAGCTGTTTCAGCCATTGCTGAAGCTGTGATTAGCTAATAGTGTTTGAATTCCAATTCTTTCTGAGTAAATGTTCTGGATTGTCATGAATTTTACCACAACATTTGAGTTCTTCTGTACTGTATTTTGTATTTATATACCTACTAAATATTCTGATCTTGTTTTATCTTGTAGGCTTTCTTTTCCTTTAAAGGGACCTTGCATTTTTATGATCAAATTATAAACTAGCTGTCTTATTTTTTTCCACCTGATACTGCTGATCAGACAATTGTATACTTCAAATTAATGTACAGATGTGCTACGGACAGCATAGGTTAGCTGAACCTCTGGGTTTGCAACAGCTTTTAAAATCAGCAGTGTTTCAATCCATATGTAATGGCATCCTTGGAGAAGACAATCTATTTAAGGAGTTAGCGACCCTGGACAAGCCACGTCTGCTCTATTGGGCCTGAAAAGCTTATATGTTGGCATGAGCAGCTGCTGTAACGGAAAGAGCTGGAGTGCCTCATTTCAGCCTGCACTGCATGCTGCTGAATGTTTTGACAGATAACATTCCAGCCTGTTAGGAGAAGATATATGGTTTTGGAATTTTACACAAGATAAAAGGCACCACGGTATGAAAGGGAAGTTGAATCTCTGCACGGATGGGATCTGTGCAGCATGCTATGGGAAAATCCATCCAGAGTCTGTCCAATACTGCACAAAAGCTGGGTTCCCAGCATCTGCAGGGACATATTCTTGTCTGTATTTCTCTTTTTATTCTATCTTTACTCCATTTATTGTCAGACCTTTGCTATTGAGATCCAGAAGGTCCCTGTACAACATCTCCCTCTCCTTTCCCTGTCTCCCCTTGCATAACATCATATGCCTGACAGGAAAATGCAGACATAACCACTTTCTGCAAACTACAAGCCAGAATATTATGCAGCAGTTCCTGTTTTAAAGTTTCCCAAGTAAAAATAAGTTAATTCTCTCATTGATGTCGTGTTCAATTATTTTTCTCAAACAGTAATTGAGAGGTTGAAAGGAAATTCTCAATTGGCTTCAAACACTAAAACTTAAAAAAAAAACAAACCCCAAACTTAAAAAAACCCAAATAAATAACCCCCCAAACCCCTGCAGTAGGGAACTATTGCTGGTTTAGTTCAACCTACTCTTTTGTTTTCTTTATCTTTTCAGAAGTTGGTTTTTTTTCTCCTCCTATTCCTTTGTTTAGCTTGCTCTTTCCTTTATTTGCAGCAGCAGCAAATGAAAGTGAGCTTATTGCATTCTAAGATGTTATTAGCTCCCTAAGGCATGATTAAAAAAAAAAAAAACAAAACAAAGGAAATATTTGGTCACATTTTGTAGGCATAATGTGCAGAGATTTAGTTGAAATGTGAATGGAAAATCTTGAGGGGCTTTTTTAAGGTTATTCAGAGTTCTTTCAATGAAGTGTTTAAGTAGAAATACCTAGGGAATATGGCGTGTATGACTTTTGTGAGGGTTTTTTTTTTTTTAATCTTTGAATTTGTGAAATCTGTTGAGGGTTTTATACAAATCCCTAAAGTACTTTAAGAATGTAAGTAGTCAAGTATTAGAACTGAGGGCAAAGGTGCTGGAAATCAATGAAGCTCTGAATGATTATTTTTTTCCCAAGGCTTCCTCCATCTTGCCTGAAAGCTAGCTATAAGATTTCAAGTTTTATACAATAATTGTATCAGAACACATATTTCTTTTCCATTAGAAAAAAACTAAAACAGAAAATAACCTGCTTTTCAGATAACAGAACACAAAACCTTTGTTAAAAGTAATGAAGGCTGAAAGGATGCTAACTCTATATCATCCCATCTAACATTTTAAAACTTTCCATGCATAAAGCCCCACAAAAATATTAGAAAAGGTGCTGTCATGAAGGTGAAAAGGAGGAAGGAAGTGATACATGTTCAAATGCAAGTGCATATAGAAGCTAAGGGATTTTAGGGAACTTCCCAGATGTGTGCTCACTCTCTCCTTACTTCTACCTCAGTAAGTATTCAAATTATTCCTTCTGACACAGAATTTCAGTAGGATGAACTGAGATAACCTACATGAGTATTTCATGGGTAGCTGGCTACATTTAAAAATAGGAGTGAATTGCCATGTAAAAACCTTTATAAAAAGGTAATAGTTTAAAAGTAATACTTACTCCTCCATTTTGAGAAATGACTTATCTATTTCATGCACATGTAGAACAGGGTTAATGGTTGACATCCCCATAAAGATATGAATCTCTTCTAACCTGGAAATGTACATCATTTTTCTTGGAAGCTGCATACCTTACCCCGCTCCTCATTTATCTAGCCTTTTTATCCAGTAAGCTGGTTTAAGCAAATAGAATGAACACTGGAAATTAATTGAAGAAGAAACCATAATTATTTGTATAATTATTAGATCTTCAGAATAGGTTGGAAACTGTAGCTCCGTACTATTTTCAGACTGTCTAATATTTAGATCTTGGTTCACAGTTAGTAATTTTTTTCCCGATTTTCTGTATACCAAAGAACTTAAATATATTGAGATTAACTAATTACAATACAGGATAGCAAACTTCCAAATAAATCTATTTCAATGATGATTTTGTTGTAAGATTTTCTTACATTTATTTTTTATATATTTTTCTGTATTTACCAAATATTGAAGGCTTTTTTCTTTTTCTCTATTTAGATTGCCTATTGGTTCTTACCCTGCTCACATTAGTATATATATCACGTTTATTTTGTTTGCCTGTCTATGGGAAGGTGGAGATAAATAGGAAAAAGGTTGAGATAGTGACAAATTTCTATTTTATTTTATTTCCTTTTTTTCCTCTCTTTCTACACAAGTCTTGAAATGGGTAATTGATGTTAATTATTGAACAGAGTTGAAAAGCATCTAAACTTAAGGTTCAGCAAGTGTTTCTGCTCAGGAAGACTGTATGTAATTCCCTAAAATAAGGAGAAACTATTGTCAGGATATCCTAACACATTTAAACCTCATTTCACAATCTTCTTAAGAGCACTTTATTCCAGTACAAATATTACAGAGATTCAAGTAAGCTCTTAAAAAAAAAAAAAGAGTGCAATGAGGTAGAGCTCCTTTTGGGAGGCATCTGGTACTTCAGTTGGAAAATGACAACTATCTGCTTTGAGTGACCACATTAACACTTCTATGTCCTCTGGTTTTTTGTGATTTAAGATAGTCCATTCAATTTTATCTTGAGACAGACTAGAACTGCTTCGGCAGTTGATTAGTGTTTCTCATCTGGAAGCCGTTACTGATAGGTTGAGGGCAATAAAGATGGACTTCCTACAGTCCCTGACTCTTCTCCTCTGCAATTCTCTGACAGCCTCTGGTCTACTTTGTTTATATCTACATGGTAACACTGATGTTACAATGTTTACAATACTGCCACAGGCTTGGTGGACAAGGGCACAGCAACAGAGGTCATCTACCTGGACGTATGCAAAGTGTTTGACACTGTCCCGCATAACATCCTGGTCTCAAAATTGGAAAGTCATGGGTTCGATGGATGGACCACTCGGTGGATCAGGAACTGGCTGAATGGCCACACTCAAAGGGTTGTGGTCAATGGTTCAATGTCCAATTGGCGGCCAGTGATGAGTGGAGTTCCTCAGGGGTCGGTACTGGGACCAGTGCTGTTCAACATCTTTGTCAGAGGTATGGACAGTGGGATAGAGTGCACCCTCAGCAAGTTTGCCGACGACACCAAGCTCGGTGGCGCGGTCGACATGCTGGAGAGAATGGATGCCATCCAGAGGGACCTAGACAGGCTTGAGAGACAGGCTCGTGCAAATCGCATGAAATTCAACCAGGCCAAGTGCAGGGTCCTGCACCTGGGACGTGGCAATCCCAGGCACAAATACAGGTTGGGCAGAGAATGGCTGGAGAGCAGCCCTGAGGAGAAGGGCTTGGGGGTGTTGGTGGATGAGAAACTCAACATGAGCCAGCAGTGCGCACTGGCAGCCCAGAAAGCCAACCCCATCCTGGGCTGCATCAAGAGAAGTGTGGCCAGCAGGTCGCGGGAGGTGATTCTACCCCTCTACTCTGCGCTCGTGAGACCCCACCTGGAGTACTACGTCCAGCTTTGGATTCCTCAACTTAGAAAGACATGGACCTGTTGGAACGGGTCCAGCGGAGGGCCACGAAGATGATCAGAGGGATGGAGCACCTCCCCTATGAAGACAGGCTGAGAGAGCTGGGGTTGTTCAGCTTGGAGAAGAGAAGGCTCCAGGGAGACCTCATAGCAGCCTTCCAATATCTGAAGGGAGCCTACAAGAGAGCCGGAGAGGGACTCTTTGTCAGGAGATGTAGTGACAGGACAAGGGGTAATGGTTTTAAATTGGAAGAGGGGAGATTTAGATTAGATATTAGGAGGAAATTCTTTACTGTAAGGGTAGTGAAGCAGTGGAACAGGTTGCCCAGGGAAGCTGTGGATGCCCCATCCCTGGAGGTGTTCAAGGCCAGGCTGGATGGGGCTTTGAGCAACCTGCTCTAGTGGAGGTGTCCCTGCCCATGGCAGGGGGGTTGGAACTCGATGATCTTTAAGGTCCCTTCCAACTCTAACCATTCTATGGTTCTATGATTCTATGTGTTCAGAAATTATAAAGTAGCTGTGCAAAAATACAAATCCCCTAAAAATCTGTTTATGTTATACCCAAGCTCAGAATTACCTTGACCTCAAGCATTTTCTGTATGCCTTTTCAAACATAAATTTCAGTTTCAGAAAGTACTGACCTAACAGAGCTATATGCCTTCTAAATTTATTTCATATAAACAAAGGCATTTACTTGAGACTTTGCAATCTATTGACTAAAAAAAAGTTTGCCTTCTAAAATTCTTCATAGCACCTTGCTAGTCCTTTCCTGCTGCACAGAAAATAAAGTAAAAGTTCACAGGTCATTGGCAGGAGGAGAAAAATCACATACAGAGAGCTTTACATATTTGAGAACTAGGTCTGCACACACAATGTAAACAAAAGACTTGGCTTCTTCATGTCTATGTCTATGCTCCAGTGATGAGGAAGGGGAGCTGACTAAGCGATCTTACATGGGTTAGAATATACTAATACACCATCAGAAACCCTCTGCTGCCTTCTGTGGAGGGTTTGATAACTCCTGAATAATAATGATTCTTGTTATCTAATGCTGGAATTAGTCATATTCTGCTGTAGGGAATTAATAAAGATATTTCCCTCTTTGTGTGAGGAGGAGAGCTCTATTAATGATATTCTAAGGAAACAAAGGAGACTTCTACTTTCCCCTGACCGAGAAAACACGTAGAAGGAAAGTTTATTTTAGTCTGTATTTCTCATGCAGCTCTTAATTTTCTGCTCTATTTCTTAGCCATATTATGCTCTTTTTTGGGGGGGAGATCTCCATTTATTTTATCTGTAAATGTTACTGTATAATTCTGTTGCAGGTCACCATCTCCCAACTGAAATTCAAACCCTACTGCAGTCACCAATCTTTACTTCAGAAATGTGAGTCTTTGAAGACCCTCCTTCAGTGTTCTTGCTATCAGTGACTAACATATCATCCAAATGTTTGAGGCATGATTGCTTTGGACTGTATTATGCACTGTATATCATCAAAAAACAAAAAGTTTTTTTAATCTTCCTTTTAAGGAGGTAATATTCCAGCCTCTGAAGTAAAACTTTTATTTATTCTGTAGATTAAATCTCAGTGATACTGAAGTCAATGGCAAAGTACACATCAGTTTTACTGGGACCATAATTTTATCTTGACATATTCACGCCATCTAGACTATCTGAAAAATTTATTATCAACTTCATATTACCAACTTCTCTTTTCTACAAAGTTCTCCCTTTTTTCTTTTCTACAAAAAAAAAAAAAAGCCTTTTAATATACTATAATATAAACAGAGTATAGAAAGTATGTTTTTATTAATAATTTATTGTGTGCTTGTTGTTGATTTTCCAACTCACAATGTTTAAAATAAAATTCCTGATTTTTTTTCTTGTTATGTAAGACTCAGCAGTGTGCATCCACATTCAGAAGTAAATAATTTCCATTAGACAAATTAAGCGTTTCTATAAATTACTTACTGACATATGCCACAAAATATATTGAAAGATCATGTAGCTGAACCAGTTTTATGACAAATTTGATGTCAATACTGAACGAACTATACTGGGCTGGAGATGTATAGCGATAATTTAAATTTGGAAAACCAATGATCACTGCAATTATATTAATATTGGAGATGTATATAACTTTGGGGAAGAGTATGAAAAACACAGAAGTGGATAATGGGAGCAGTGGCTGACTGATGCTAAGATTCATCTTGATTTAGACACCATGAATTAATACATGCATATGTTTATGCAGTGTTAATCAATTCTCAGCCATTCAAAAGGTGCCACAGTTATCTTTATCCTGTATGACCTAAATGTAAATTTTTTCCAATTATTTCATTTATTTGTATTTAAAATTATAGATGCTGTTGTTTCTGGCCTGTAGTACACTGACTGTGAATGGAGGCGAACAGCAGTTCCCCATGGTTCTGGGAAACCACATTTGTTTATCAGCTAAAACTTTGGCTGTGCAGTGAAGCACCTGCTGTTTTTCAGTTGTATACCTTGTAATAGGGATTTGAAGCCTAAACTATGTGCCAAAATAGAGCAATTCTTTGAATCTAGAGAATTAAAGCACATCTTTAAGCTCTAGGAATGGTAAGTAGTTGTCGAGCACAGGGTTTCTTGTGAAGGGCCAGCCAAGTAGTGCTTCCTGCATGCTAGGCTGCAAGCTGGTAGGAGCAGATTATGCTGCCCAAACAGGACATCAATGTTAGACCACCAGAAGCCCACCAGAAGCACCAGAAGATTAGAAATCTCTAATTTTGGAGATTCAGATTTAACAATTTTCAAGAGCCAGAAAAAGTCTGGAGAGGAAAGTCATGATGCTCCATGTTTTTCTTCAGCACAGACAGAGAGTAAAGAGGATTGTGCTGGAGGAACCTAAAGCAATACTGTTAGGTGTCTGTGAGCCATTTATCTGGGGAGTTCTGTACTGCCTGTCCAGGTCAGCAGAGGCTAAAGGAGAAAGCAGTGGACCAGGGAATGCATAAGGGGATTTCTAAGGGGAATAAACACTGACAGATATATCAGTTGCTGGAAATTCCAAAATTACAAATGAGAATGAGTGCTGAGCATAGTATGCTTCAGTTGCATATAACACAATATATAGAAGTGATATTGTTTAAGATTTGCAATATCCAGGCACGGTCCATGTAAAATGACATGTTGTTGGCTCCACATGTTAACTTTATAGTCATCAGAATCCACCTGATGTCAGCTTGAATGGCAGGACATGACAAGTAGCTAGAGCTTAGGACATACTGGATGGTGTACCTGACTCAAAATAGTGTTTCACAGGTTTCATCTATTTTGTCAGCAGTTACTACAAAGAAAGCAGCTCCTGTGGGCAATGGTTTCACTTTTCTGAAGACCCTTAAAAATAGATCTCTTTCTGGTTAGAAAAAAAATAGTTGTTTTTTTTTTTTAGGTGACAGAGAACAGCATGTTATTTCGGGAATCATGTTTGTTAAAAAAAAAAAGCACATTTATATTTTTTATAACAGTATAAAATTTAAATTTATTTATACCTAAATGTATATCTGAAGCAAGAAACATATCTGGTGTTTGCTATATAATTAGCAAGGATGTTGAAATATCTTCTGCAATGCAGCTTTACTTCAATTCCACCAAGGGAATTTGTAGGATGGGGAAAGAGCACCAATGAGTAACAACCTTTCTATTTAGTTGTAGTTATAGGAACACAGACAATAGCTATAATACATTTTAATTAGCAGTGACTATTACATTTTATATTTTTCAAGTACCATTTAAAATTCCGCCTAGTGAACGAAAACATCAACACAGATGGAGAAGGTCATAGTGCTCTCCATAGCATTCTTATCAACAAACATTTCACTATGACGACTGTCATCTTCATGAACATGCGTCTTGGTAGGGCAGACTGATAGAAAACATACAAAACTTCAAGATGGTAATAATAAAATTCCTAATGATATCAGAAGACCTCTACATTTCTCCATGCAAGTTCCTCTGCATGACCAAATCATCCTGGAAGTGAGGCCAACCTTGTCAGCAGCGACTGCTTCTGAAGCAGGTGGAATTTTACATGATTGAATTACAGAATCATGGAATCACAGAATGATATGGGGTTGGAAGGGACCTCTGGAAATCATCTAGTCCAACCCCCCTGCCAAAGCAAGTCCACCTAGAGCAGGTTGCACAGGAACGTGTCCAGATGGGTTTTGAATGTCTCCAGAGAAGGAGACTCCACCACCTCTCTGGGCAGCCTATTCCAGTGCTATAGGCTTTAGGAATTATTGCTATAGGAATTATTCGTGGTTATAAGAACACAGATGATAACTATGATACATTCTGGTCTGCTACAATTATATTGTTTTTAAAAAAAAAATAAAAAAATGTTCTAAGGTTATCTGCTACAAATACCATTCTAAGTACAATTCCACTATATAGGTAGGTTCAGGATTCATCTTTTACACAGTCCAGAATCTCATGCAATTGGAGCACAAACAAGTTTGTATTTCACTGCTTTGTTCACAACCCAAATATTGACATCAGATTTTTCAAATTATGGACACAAAAATGACATGATTCTTCAGCTCTTTACTTAAACACACATTTAGATTTTCTTGTCATCCATCCTGTTAAGCAGTCATAAAGTAAATAAACTGATGCAGGTCGGTAGTTAGATTACTGCTGAAATTGGAAACATGCATGATATATATATAAATATGTAATATTCTCAGGAAACAGCTAATATATTTCATCATGGCTATGAGAAAATTTCAGCCTTTGTCATAATTTTGCAAAATGAACAGAGAGATAAAGACCTTTTGTCATTTCAGATCTTTAAAAGAAGAAGATAAATGAACAACTGAATTTTATTTTTAAGTCATTCTGTTGACAAAAATAACCCAGGTACCACTATGTTCTTTTCCAAAAACTTGATAATAATCATGATAATTTAATTTTTGGCTGTTCACATCATTTTCTTAATTACTATTGTTCACTGAAAAATTAATGTTCCAAATTCTCAACAAATCTCAACAAATCCAAATTCTCTTAATCTTTAAAATTAAAAAAACCAAAAACAAAAAACCAACAAAACAAAACCAAGTAAAAAACCACGAAAAAACAAACACCCTCACAAAAAAAAAGTTATCTGCAAAATGCAAACTTTTCTCTAAAGAACGTACCTGCTCCAAGACTACTGGCTGTGGATCAATTTAGTAGTATTTTTAAGCATGAAATCTTTCTCTTCCTCTCTTTTAAATCCCAGTGAAATAGTGTTGCTTCTGTTTTTTTTATAGGTGGGTAATCTTGTCAGATTACTTATCAGGTGATCAAATGCAAACAATACCTGTTATGTGAAAATAAACACTTCCTGCTACACTTTAAAGAATAAAATAATTCTGTTACTTAAGAAGTAGTCCAAATCTTAAGTATCATCTCATTTTTATTTTGTTGTGTAACATTAATATTTCATTATAAGCTTTTATTCAGTGCATGTGTGAGAGAATAGGTGTTGTTTTCTTAAAAAAACAGTTGAGAAAGAGTACAGCAACCAAGGGCCAAGACAGAAAAAATTATACTTTTGAATCACAAGTTGCCAATTAATTTTGTCATGAAAAGCTACATAAGGTGGAATACATTTTGGAAAACACCATGTGAAATCAGGCATACATTTCCTAATTGGATGAGCAGGACCCCCCACCATACTATCTTTTTTTCATTAGATTTGCATATTGGAAGTTGGAAGTTTAACCACTCAGAATTTCTAATTCAGGGAGTTACTTTAATCACAAAACAAAGTAGTTAGCTGTGCTTTGATTTGGCAATAGCAGGAGTTAATTAAAAAAAAAAAAAAAGTATGTGTTATATTGTTACATTCTGCTTTCTGTATGTGGTGTAGAGAATAGAAATAGAAGGATGTTCCAATTTTTGCCTCTCTGTGTCCTTTTTAATCATACCTGTTCAGATAGTAAGATGATATCAATACAAAAAAACTCCTTTTCATCTCTTGTAGTGTCATGTTTAAAGTTCTTGATTAGCTCTTGATGTCTGTGTAGAAACTGTAATGTCTTGTGTGTGAAATTAACCAGTAGCTTCCCTTCCTCTGGATGTCATAACTTCACTATTATTGTCCAAACTATAGCTTTTTTTTTTTTTTTAACATTTATTTACCATTTCCAAGCTCTTTTTTGAGACTCTATGTTTTTAAGTTGAACCTCAGAATAATTTCCCTGCAAGGTTGTTAAATAATTCCTTCAAAATCATTAAACTGGCAAAGTACCAGAATAACATTTTCTTCAGCTTCTAAACCATTTACAGAAGTATTTGGAAACTCAAAGAAACCAAAGAATTTATTTAGATTTTGAGACAGGTGAATGATGATTCAGTTTAACCTTCAAAGACATTACAGAGTTTTGAATTCTGAATAATGCTTCTTAAAGTATAGAAGACTTATGCAGACAGGAATATATAATGAATAATATATATATGGTAATATTAAAATTTCATATCTAGTTATGCTTTCCTGTAACATCTTATCATGAGCTACTGACTCTATATGACATTGCCATGCCACTGGAAATGAGAATCACAGTTATTGCTATTGAAAGGAGATTTATAAAGAAATAGTGGCTTTGGACTAGGGAACTTTGAAAATTAGTCTCAAGTGCAAACTGTCGTTATACAGCCTTATTATAAAATGTTGGTTAGGACTGTCCAAGACAGTGTGATTCCACAGTAGGAAATCTCACGTTTCTCTCCAGTAATGCTAAATTACCCACCTCGGCTCCCTGAGGTGTTACCCTGCTAATAACCACACTAATTGCAACCTCAGAATGTGACGTGTCTAATCCTTTCTCAGTCCCAGCTGGGGTGATAAGGTCATTTCCTGGCTGGGATATTGTCAATAATTAATGCCAGGGGTACAGCCTGAAGCCTGGCAATTTGCCACTGCAGGATTAGCTGTTTTGTGATGCTTCGCTTCTGTGAAATGACATCTTACTGCAGGAGCACTGAACTCAGTGTGACTGACTGAACTTTACAGCATGAGTCACAATATCATGACCATGGCTAGAATCTGTCATTTTGATGACCTCCCTCATTCTGCATATTTTGTCACAACTTATTTATCTTTGGCTATCAATATGCTGTACTTGAAAATTTCAAGATACAATCCTCTATTCATCACTCTACATCCAGTACCATATAGTGCTGAGGCAGTATGGTATATTACCATAATTGTCCTCATAACCCCATGACTTCATATTTTTGTAAAGGACATGTTTGAGAATTTTGAAATTTCTGCTACTTTTCGTTGCTATGTAAATGCCATAACAAGATATATGAGAGGAAAAGTGTTTTCTTAAGTAAATATTGCCACTTTTCAACATCTATATCTCTAAAAATTCTATCCCTGTAATTTCATGATTCAATATTTTTCAATATTGTAATAAACCGCAAAAGCAGTAAATGAATGCTACTCTTAATGAAAGGGATTGGAGAGAAATATGTCAAATTCCTTTATTGTCTTCTCCTAATTGTTAAATTTATGTTGACTAAAATGTTAATTATCGCTAATGCTGCTTACCCTGCTTCCTTAAACATGCCCTTTATTAGCTTGATTAACTACACTATATTTTATACTGAGAAGCTGTTACTGCTAGTTTTGCTTAGGCAGTTTTATAGTCTGTTGCTATAGAAGTTTTGACATTTTTATCTTTATATGGAAGAGATATAACTTTAGGTTGATCTTAATATCTGGAAATTTTGACCCAAATAATAAACTAAAACTGAGTAGGAGACAAGTTTTATTATTCTTTAAATAATAGTATTATCACTGTTACCATTTAATTTGATTACCAAAGTTTAAATATACTATAAATGTTCATCATGCTGAACATGGCTGGCTTTCGTCTAGTGAATTGAACACACAGAAGGTGGAGACTTAAAATCGATTGTAATATGTTTATTAGATGTTGAAATCTTTGTTTCCTGAAAAAAGATCTATTCTGGCTGAATCTATTTGCCAGTTCTGCTGACCCAGCAATGACTAAAATTTTGCAACTGTTTTGAATCAGAACACACAATGTTTTGGCACCATTCTTGTATCAACATTTTTCAGTTAAAGCATATTTTTCTTTATCTTACTGCAAGGAACATAAATACACGTCTTTACCTTATTATGAGAATATTTTCTTCCACACTATCTTCCATGTGTGATGATTCTCAGTAGTGTGGGATTGGGGAATTGAAGTTTTTTCTAATTTATGTTCATACTGATCTTTTAAAAACAAAATTATGCTGATTAAGTAACAATATAAATATTGTAGTTATATAAATATTGCAGGACGCTATTTCAGCCCTACCATGCATATAATTTAGAAACCCACCCATTTATCCGTTATAAACTTTATGGCTACCATGATAACCAGCCAGAAATTTCCTAATTTCTAGTATACTTTAGTGCAAATCCAAGAAGCCAAGAAATGACACTGCATTGCTGTTTGGAATAACAGAAGAACTTCTCAAATGCTGCATGCTTCTGCTACTGCGTGTGGTGGAAAGAGTTGGCAGATTTACTGCAGGATCACGGGACAGCAAGAACCTACACTGACACAAGAAATCCTTTAAGGACAGTGAGAACAAGAGTAAATAACATATATAGGTAAGCCTTAGCTAAATGCAAACAAGACATTAATTCTGAACTTTAAAACACATGGAAGAATGCCCCACCCTTACGAGCATAAACAACAAGTTCATTAGTCGAGACAGGATGTAACACATATGAACAGCTGAAAAAAAGCTGATAGGACATACCTTGTCGATTGAAGAAAGAACACAAGTGTGGATTGTGGAAGAGGAAATATGTGACTGTTCAGATTTACTCAGTATACCGGTATGCATTGTGGGTGGACAGAAGAATTTTTAAATTTTATGATAAACTACTCTCGTTTAAAGACAATCCAGGCCAAACACAATAGCAGTCAGTCTTCTATTTGGGCCTGAAAAATTATGTTTACCTGAAATTAACCAGATGACAAGAGAACATCTTCTATCTCTAGTTTGTATGGTACTGGAAATGCAGTGTATTGTTTGTAAATCTTGAGTATGAAACTTGCCAATTTGGAAGATTTGAGTGTATCACACTTATTTTCAGATATTCAAGCAAGTAGTACCTACATTGACATTCGAGAAGGCACTAGCGGGTAAGATATCTTGCGTATTTCCACACATATTTGTGTTTTGGTCAGTTATTTTTATTTAGTGTTTATTCTAGCCATGGAAACTATGCTGAGAATGGGCAAATTAGACAATATAAAAAATATTCAGAGATCTGGAATTTAATCAGTATAGAAAGTAATTTTAGAAATATAGTTGATATTCTTTCACTTGTTTATCTTGAAAAGAATAATAGAAGCAGCTTACCTTGAAGTAGTAGGTCAATCATACTCATTTATATTAAAAAAAAATTGGTTATAGTATATTACAGTTGGTACACAAAAGATGGACAAGATGGGAAATGTAGACCATATTATGGGATTCTCCACTTTTGTTATAGTTGAAGTTCCTGATGAATTAATGTAGAATTATTTAAGATCATAAGATACTTCTTCATAGAGGCTGGTTGTACAGAAATGTTGGGTTCAATTAACATTTTTTACAAGCAGCGACTTCTCAATTTACATTTATCTTTACAGTAAAATTAATTCAACCTTCAATCCATAACTTCTAAACATAAGGGTTTTTTTTAGTTTTTGTCCAAGGATCAGATTATTCTTTATAATGTGGTTTATCTTTAGAAATATAATTACTAAAAAAGCTAGAGCTATTTGTTAATTTTCCAGTATAATCTCTTAGATAAGCATAGGATTTTCTGAGAAACCGTGAACCATTTATCGGAGACTCTAACCCCATGTTTGAGCAATACAAGTTTTATTGGATAAGAGAGACTGGCAGGTGCAACCTCACGTTAAGTGTGGAATAAGATATTTCCTCTTGATATTGGTACAGACCAGTCTTATCTTTAAACTGATAACCTTTTGTGATGCTAATAAGTAGAGATTGGCTTCTGGGTTTGGTTGACAAAGAGATATGAGTCTAATTAAACTGAAAGGCACAATGTTATAAACACACTGATACTAAATATGTAAGATTAAGTATCTTATGATTTTTTGTCTTTTGTTATTTGCCAAAGAAACATTTAAAAAAAAGCTGTTAAGATATAAGGTTAACAAAGGACAAGGTAGATGAATTTGGCCTTGAAAAGCTACAGTTGAATCTCTTTGAATCCTCAGCCTGAATATTGAAGTTGCACTTAAACATAACTAAGCAACTACTACAATTTTATATCTGCTTTGATTTGCTTGTTCTGAACACCAAAATTATTTCTCTAACTCACCCAAGACTCTGTTCCTTCCAATACAACAACTTTAAAGCAATCTCATTCAAATGTTCTCAGTCCAAGAAAATAAACAAAAGGATCACACAGATTTCAGTTGATGATTGCTGTTTAGTACAATCTTTAGACTTACGGTATGGTCCTTAAGAACATAGAATAGCTGGCTGATGAAAGAGTAGATCAGAGTGTAGGTCAAGATCTTAGAAGTGGCTCAGACACACCTCTTTTTTTAAAAAATTCTTGGTCTTCTCCACGACAATGTTTAATGAGCTGAGATTTTTGATAAGAAAAGCTGAGCTGCTACTCTTTGAAAATAACCTTCTTTAAATGTTCCAAGTTTATTTAAATCTTTATTTGTATTCTGTTCTTTTTCACAGAACATCTTCTCAATTTTTCTCTTATAGTGTCTTTTTATATTATTTTGTTTTACTAGGCTGCCTGCCTCTCTGTCTTTCCATCCATTCTGCTTCTCTCCCTTTCTGATCCTTCATTCTTGACCCATGTCGATCTTGCATTGTTCAAATCCTTTGACTGTCTTTCATGATCTCTTCTTTAACACCGGATGGAAAGATTTTATCCTGGATCATGCTAATCTCAAACTCCTCTTTTGCTATTGATCTGTTTTAGTTTTCTTTCAGTTTTCTTTCATGTTAAACTTCAGTATTGCTTCAGCATAATTTTGTATTCTCCTGAAGAACATACAAATGGAATCAAAAGTAGCTGACAATACCTGGGATATTAAAATAATGAGGAGATTGGTCTTTGTATCCATTGTGAATGAATTATGTAGTTAAAAAATATAATTTCCCTTCTGAGTTTTACATGCCTGGTCACTGGACAAAGATGAAGCAGAACTAAAAGTCTACCAGTGGGATACTTAAGAAAAAGTACTGTCTAATCTTTTAAAGTTTTATGAGTACTTTAAAATATGAAGTGTGCCACTCCTATTTAATATCACCATTAACAATATAAATCATTGTCTCAGTAAGAGTGACAAAGATGGTTACGAATGTTCTCCTGCAAAAGAGTTGATGGCAAGGAACCATTTCTTGACAAAGCTGAGCTTTCATGGCGTTTAAACAGCTCAGTCCATCAAATGCTGATTTGTCTATTTCAAGCTTAGCAGGCATTCTCATGCAGCTTCACCATTTCTACAAATAACTGGTTGTTATGACATGGATGAAAAAAAAAAAAAGAAAAAAAGAAAGCACATCAAAAGAAATACAATGTACTTTGCAAAATGTTCATTTATTTTTTAGAAGTAGATTTGTTACCCTCATGTCCTTAGGAAGAAGTACCATATTTGAAATCTTGTGCTCCAGTGGTGGACAACAATATGTTGCAGGAAAGGGAAATAATGCTCCAAATTGACCTGCATGCAGTATAACTCAGCATATGATATAGTCTTTCTGTCTAGTGAAGTTTTATATGGTAGCTTAACAGGTTAAAGACACGTCTTCTGTAAACTTCCAGCTTTCAAATGAATGGAAAAGAATGACTTGGCTAGAAACGTTCCTCAAGCAAGGCCTCCTGTTGCTGGCTGACCTAAAGTTGCTGGCAGTTAAATTTCATGATCTGGCTTTTAATATGCAACTTCCCTCTTGAAAGATATACTTTCCCCTTTTACGTGTTATGTTCTCCATCTGGCTTTGTGTCATTCTCATCTTTTCTCCTACTATTCATCTGATTGAAACTTTGAGTTTCACTTACGGATTTTTTTTTGAGGCTTTTTTCAGCACTTAGGAGAATTATGAGCTAAAGTATTATTGCAGTGTTTGGAGCACAAAGTAACTCCCTCTGACAGAAGGATAAGACACTTGGATGGCTAGGAAGGAGTGAACTTTTCCGTCTCATACCCTTTTTTCCACTTTTAATTAGCTGCTATGATTGGGTAGATTTAGTGATTTGTATATAGTTAAAGAGACTGACTCTGACAAAATCCATACCAGGGGGCAGGGCAGAGTGGAAAAGAGAAAATGCCTTGATGTTTTGCAAGGACTGTTCAGCAGTAGAGAAAACATGGATGTGTTATCAACACTGTTTTAGTCACAAATACAAAGCACAACACCGTACAGGCTGGTATGAAGAAAGTTAACTCTATCCCAGCCAGGCCCAGAAAAATTTTTTACATGAAATTGAACTTTCTCTGCCCTGCCCCTTGTATGGATTTTGTCTGGGATAGAGTCTAGTTTATTCATAGGAGCTTGTGTGGTGTTTTGGATTTGTGACCAAACCAGCATTGATAACACAGTGATGTTTTTCTTACTGCTGAACAGTGTTTATATAACATCAGGGCCTTTTCTGCTTCTCTCACTGAGAGATAGAGCTGGGACAGCTGACCCCAAATGACCAAATGTATATACCATACCATATGGTGTATTGTTCAGTAATAAAAGCTGGGGGATGAAGAAAAAAGTGGGGAGCGTTCGGAGTGATGGCGCTTGTCTTCCCCCGTAACCATTACACGTGATGGAGCCCTGCTTTCCTGGGGGTGGCTGAACACCTGCCTGTTGATGGGAAGCAGTAAATGAATTCCTCATTTTGCTCTGCTTACACGCACAGCTTTTGCTTTACCTATTAACCTGCCTTTATATCAACCAATGAGTTTTCTCGCTTTTAGTCATGATTTCTTTCCCACCCCACTTGAGGGGAGTGAGCACGCGGCTATGTGGGGCTGGAGTTGCCTTCTGGGGTTAACCTACACCACTGCCCTTCCCGCCCCCATCAAGTGGACTGGGGATAGGTGAAAGGCATTGAGGAAGCAGAGTCAGGACTGAGTCAAACGACCCAAGTTGACCAAAGGGGAATTCCGTACCATACAAAATTAAAATCTCAGTGAAAGAAGGAGGAAAGGGGGACATTTATGGTTATGGCATTTGTCTGCCCAAGCAACCATTATGTTTGCTGATGCCCTTGCTTTCTAGGAAGTGCTGAACATCTGCCTGCTAATGGGAAGTGATGAATAAATTCCTCTTTCTGCTTTGCTTGCATGGGCAGCTTTGTCTTTCCCAATTAAACTGTCATTGTCTCGATCCACAAGTCTTTTTGCTTTCCTTCTGTTTCCCCCCTGTCCCACAGGAGAGGGGAAGTGAGTGAGCAGCTCTATGGGTGTTTGCTGTTGGCCAGATAGGCCAATCAGAGAAAGAGAACATGAATAGTTAGGAATAAACTTTCTCTTCTGTAAATTTTTGCCTTCCAACTCTCAAACAATAAATCACAATTTAATTTGTGCTCTATTCTTGAATTGTAATGTTTGCTGCACATTTATAACTATGAGTACATTGCATTCTTCTGCTGTTATTTCCAAATGTTGTAAATAGAGGTTGCTTCATTAAATCCCTCTTTTTTTTTTCTCCTCAGGAGACTTACTGCAGTTCAGATTATCCAGGGAATATTGTGAAACAGTCCAGGAACAATTTATTTATTCATAACCGAACTGGAGGAAGGGCTGTCTGTTAAAGAGAGGGGAACATTGATTCATAGAATATTTTTTTTTCTTCCTAAACCAAAGGGTATGCACAGAAACACGTTAGAATTGTAACGTTTAACATTTACATGCAGTACTACCCATGTTTACAGCTGTAAGTGACATAAAAGAGTGAAAAGTAATGGTTTACTTTATCAATTTTCTTATAAAGTTTTATGGAAATATTCTGTACTTAGCTAACAATTCTGATTTGCATTTAGATAAACCATAGGCAAAAATATGCCCACAGCCACTTTTCAGATGTCAGGCTGATGAGAAGTTGATATCTTGTCTGAAATCACCACTGACTTTTTTCCTGTCTGAAAAACAGTTACATTTTCAGTCTTTTTTCTTGTAGCATCTGATGACTAGAGTTAATTAGAAATATTTATTTCTTTGTACTTACAATACACTTTTAAATAAATACCTTGTTTCAATGAACTAAGTTCATTTTAATGGGAAAAAAATAGTTTTCTGTTCTCTGGGGAAAAAAAGTAATAAAGCTAAAGCAGAAAAATAAAGATTTTATTCTCAGTTTCATTTAAATTCTTACATAATATAATTTATCTTATTTTCCCTTTTTGTGTTTTCTTTCTTTTTATCTTTCTTGTTTGTTTGTTTCTTAATGTCTTTATTTTGATTATTGAAGAAATATCTGCTTGATTTTTAGTACAGTTTTAAATTGAGTGGGCGATTGAAATTCTTAGACACTGTTGTCTAGTTCAAAATTTTCAAAAATTATTCATTACTTTGAAGGGAACCTGGTATAATAAATTGGATTAGCACTGTTAACATGTCTAGTATTTTTAGCACATCTCAAAGTTGATGTAAAAACCCCATTCACTCACATTTCTCCAGATGGTGGCCTCCCATATTATCTGTATATATCTTCCCTCTGCCTCTCACACTGTCTCCCTCACATTTTAGTTGTAGAAAAGGCTTAGTACTCCTCTGTTTTTTGAGAGGTTCATATTTAGCAGAACTATCCCTTAGTCCATTTCCTCCACTAGAAAAATTGCCACTTTCTTCACACCGTCTGCCACTCAAGTGCCAACAGTAGATTTCTACCAGTTACACAGACATGAGAGAGACTACATTATGTGAAAATGGATTTTTTTTTTTTTTACTCAACAGCATATTGATCTTCAAGGACAACCAATTTGTGTCAGCTGTCATCTATTCCTGTTAAAATTATTAGTTCTCACCCTACCTTGGGAACTTTTTTTTGGGTTGTCAAAATTTGTCTGCCACCTCCTGTGACCATCAAAAATGTAATTCAGGTGAGGAGGAAATCTGGAATCCCATAATCTACTGTGATTTAATAAATAAAGAGTATAGAAGATGCTTAGTTTCCATTACAAAAAGAAATTATCTCCATCTCCTGTGGAGAACTGAGAGGTTCAAGACATATGGAAACTGTCCCTGCTAGGGTAAATTCAATAGGAATTTAACTTATTTAACTTATGCAAGTTAAACTGCTTTAAAAAGGACTAGAAGAGGGCAAGTGGGATTGCTTACAGCTTAATTCACTGGCAGAGTCCTTTCACCTACCAAATTTGCCATTGTTAATCCTAATGATAGAGTAAATACAGACAGAAATACCTCAGGCAACACTTAATTATTTTTTTTTTTTGTCAAATCAGCCTGATATTGGCTAGGCAGAAATAGAAGGCAGAGCACAATAATCACAAAAATATTTAAATGATCTGACAGCCTCTCCATTGTACATAAGATGCATCCAGATATCAATTTCAAAATGGGCTTTAACAATCAAAATTCTGGTAACAAAAACTTCTTACCACGTTTTTGAAGTATGGTTCACCATCCAAGTGCATCCCAGACACTGTATAGATAGTTCTGAAAAGAAATTCTGCATCAATAGAGTTAATATTCGTTGATCTGTACTTTTCCTCAAGGATTTTTACAACGGTAACGAGACCAGTAACTCATTTCCTAACGTGTCTAAGAATTAAAAAGACTCATTTATTTAGATAGTGCCTTTGCTGTAGTAGTCCTAGGACTACAAATTTGCTTTGCTAAGTATCCTTCAGCATAGAAAAAACTGTTTTATCTCTGTCTTCTTGTCAGGATTTTCTGAGATTCAAAGAACCTAAAATAAAACCACAGGCTTCTTTTTTTGACAAGAACAAACCATGTTCTGCTTTGTCTTATCTCACACAAATTGATATAATATATTTGGTTTTTTATCGTGTTCTCAGGGACGAAGTGCATCGCATCAAGCTTCAGTGATATGATACCCATTCATCCCTTACATCACATTCAGAACAGTCATAGTTGCTTGCATCAAACTCTTTGGTTAGATCTTGTATAAAAACAATTTCCTACAATCATGCAACTTTGCAAATTCCATATGCCTTACCAGAGAAAATAGAAACTCTCACAGAACTATAGATTTTTGTTGATTAGACTTGGATGGACTATCTTTTTCTAATTTTGATTATTCCTTGGAAACCTGGAACCTAAAATTTCATGGGAATAACTGTTTGACTATTTTTATGGTCAGATAGATCAACTGTCTGGACAGTTACTTAATGGACCAGCATTTACTCCTAGGTTCTTTCCTCCTTTCCTACACACATTTTTCAATGCCAGCAATAATATTACACAACAGATCCCACTTCTTTTTTAGAACCCCTCTCTATTTAAGTTTCTTCTGTTGTTTTTTCTCTGACTTTTTTTTGTGTGATTTTCCTGTGTCTTTGTGTCTGATATATTGATCTCTAGTCAAAGTCTCATTTTAGACTACAACATTTTTTGCCTGTACTATGTCAGACAATCTGTAGATTTTCCACTAAAGTATTACTCTTCCTCTTAGTTTTTCAGACTCTCAAAACCGATAGTACCTTTTGTTCTCTAAATGGCAACTGTATTAAGCAATAAATACAGAATTCAAATAACAAAACCAAAAACCCAATGCCCCAAACCTTTACTCATATATAAAGTGAATTATACTTCAATAGTACAAAAGATGGAGAATGTGGAGGGAAACAGTTTATAGGTGAGATAAAGACATTTCCAGCCACTCGAAACCTCAGGAGCTGCTTCGTGTCATTTGCATAATGCTGTGGTCTTAGTACTTGGTGGCTCCTAAATCTCATTGTGTTTCTGATCTTGTTTCTTGCCAAGAGCCTTCTCCATTTTTTGGCGACTTCAATTGTTTTACCTACAGCCAGGCTCATCAAGCTCAGTGAATGATTTCCCCATCTGTTCATGAGAACTCCCACATCTAATGGGTAATAAGTCAGACCTTTCAGATTCACCACTAAACTAGCAGAAAGAAGAAAAAATTCCTGCCCTGCATTCTGTCAGGGCAGGGATTTTAAAAAAATAAATTCCTACACTAGAGGCAGATGTAATGTATTTTTTTTTTCTTTTTTATATAAGACCTTATTTATGCTCATAAGGAAATGACAGCAACCAATTTAGGACCCTGGCTATTTAGTTTCTCTACTTCAGCATGCTCTGACAAGTTCCTTACTTCATTTCTCCTTCTCCTTCTTAATTGGTTAACCTGCCTCCAAGGAAATAGTAGGCAAGTCTAGAGTAAACTACCGTATATGGTGACTGTCCTCAGCCAAGGTAAAATGACTAATTATGTATTTAACTATATGACATGTTCTAGGTGATGAGGACAATACATGTTAACATGAATGAGTACGTCATTGCTTCCTCCCTCATGCCCTTAACATTTTTAAATTAACGATTCTTTCCTCTTCTTGCCTGCCTGGTTTCTCCTATGGAAGTCTTCCAAAGACAAAATGTTAAAGCTTTGTAAATTATGCATTACAATAAACACTCTATTTTATAATGACCTCATTAAATTCAAAACATTCGCTATCTGGGAGCTTCGTATAAACACCAAATGTTCCACAACAGATACTAAGCTTGGAAAAAAAGGCATTGAGCAGTGCTTCCACTAAACACCACTGATACATTCTAGGGGATTCTTTTCAGATGTCATCTTACAGAATTTCGCACAGTAGCTTGGCTGCGACACTGAACTTGGAAATAAATGCAACCTGAAGACTTGGAACAAGCAGAGGTATCTGTGTAAAAGAGTAAGGTTACAAAAACCCAAATATTTATATGCATAGAGATTTTACATATGTGTTTTTTACACTTCTATAATTGAATGTCAAATCCAGGGTGTAAACTTAGGGTGTAACGTGACTTTTACTTAAACAAATGCATTTTATTTTCTCATCTTTTCAAAAAACAATCACACTGATTTTTATTAATGTGAACTCCTTATCTCTTTGTTTTGCTTTTACCTTCTCCTTTCTCGTTATTTCCTAATATATAGCAATCCTTTGTACTCCCAAGCCTAAAATCACCTTCCTGGATGCTTCACTGTTCCATTCTACACCTCAGAAATTAGATATATTTTAAACTAAGATCAACTTTGAAACAACTTCTAATATGCTGAAAATAAACCTACTAATAAAGAAAAGCAAGAATGTTTTCTATAATATAGAAATAGTTGCCCTGTTCATATCAATGTTTCACGTAAAAATCATATAATGCCTATTATCTGCTCGTTCAAGGACCTTCAAGTAAAGTACCTACTTGCTTAAGTAAAACAGATTATTAATAAAACAATATAAGACTAGAATGAGCTTTTAATTCCTCATTTAAAATTTGTAATAAGAATTATAAATACAGTTTCTGATTTTATACATCCAAATAAAATGACATATAAAAGATATTTAAAAAAATCACAAACCATATAATTGGCAACCAGGGGTCCAGGCCTAGTCAGCATGGATTTATGAAAGGCAGGTCCTGCCAGACGAACCTGATCTCCTTCTATGACAAGATGACCCGATTATTGGATGAAGGAAAGGCTGTGGATATTATCTACCTGGACTTTCAAAAAGCATTCGACACTGTTCCCCATAGAATTCCAGTGGAAAAACTAGCTGCACATGGCCTGGGAGAGCATACTATCTGCTGGATCAAGCATTGGCTGTCTGGACAGTCCCAAAGAGTGGTGCTCAATGGAGTTAAATCCAGCTGGCGACCGGTCACAAGTGGTGTTCCCCAGGGCTCAGTGTTGGGACCATTTCTGTTTAACATCTTTATCAATGATCTTGATAATGACATAGAGTGCATCATCTGCAAGTTCGCAGATGACACCAAGTTAAGTGGGAGCATTGATCTGCACGTGGACAGGGAGGCTCTACAGAGAGACCTAGATAGGTTGGATCGATGGGCGAACCTTGATAGTATGAAATTCAACAAGACCAGGTGCCAGGTCCTGCACTTGGGCCACAACAACCCCATGCATTGGTACAGGCTTGGGGAAGTGTGGCTGGAAAGCTGCCTGGCGGAAAAGGACTTGGGGGTTCTGATTGACAAGCGGCTGAATATGAGCCAGCAGTGTGCCCAGGTGGCCAAGAAAGCCAATGGCATCCTGGCCTGTATTAGAAATAGTGTGACCAGCAGAAGTAGGGAGGTGATTGTCCCCCTGTACTCAGCACTGGTGAGGCCACACCTCGAGTATTGTGTCCAGTTTTGGGCACCTCAATACAAGAGAGATATCGAGGTGCTCGAGCGGGTACAGAGGAGGGCAACGGAGCTGGTGAAGGGCCTGGAGCATAAGTTGTATGAAGAACGATTGAGGGAGCTGGGACTGTTTAGTTTGAGGAAGAGGAGACTGAGGGGAGACCTCATCACTCTCTGTAACTACTTGAAAGGACATTGTAGAGAGGTTGGTGCTGGTCTCTTCTCACAAGCAAATAGTGATAGAACAAGAGGGAATGGCTTCAAGTTGCAACAGGGTGGGTTTAGAATAGACATTAGGAAGAAGTTCTTCACAGTAAGAGTGATCAGACACTGGAACAGGCTGCCCAGGGAGGTGGTTGAGTCACCATCCCTGAATGTGTTTAAGAGTCGTTTAGATCTGGTGTTAGGGGATATGGTGTAGGGAAAAACTTTGTAGAGTAGGGTAGATGGTTGGACTCGATGATCCCAAGGGTCTTTTTCAACCTGAATGATTCTATGATTCTATGAAATCACTAGTGTCTCTGAAATCTTCATAAATATTAACTTGCAAACATCTACGAGAACTTGCTATTCTACTTAGAGCAAGAAAATAATTTGATAGACTAAAGTAGGATTATGTATTTTACGCACCAGACACAGACCCAGAAACAAATATTGTAAATGGATCAAATGCTTACTCCCAGAAGCATGGCTTACTGGGCTAAGTATCAGGATTGAAATCCCTGTGTTCCTTAAGAAACAGCTTTGAATCTTTCTCAGCCTGCTTCTTCCTTCAAAAGGATGGATAGTTCACAATTATTTCAGGCTAGATTTTGGGAATCTCTCTCTCCAGCTGAGACCTTTGCCTGCACAGCATTCAAGATTACTGACAATATGGGATCCTTGTGGTTCTAACAACTTTCCCTTCCCTTCCCTTCCCTTCCCTTCCCTTCCCTTCCCTTCCCTTCCCTTCCCTTCCCTTCCCTTCCCTTCCCTTCCCTTCCCTTCCCTTCCCTTCCCTTCCCTTCCCTTCCCTTCCCTTCCCTTCCCTTCCCTTCCCTTCCCTTCCCTTCCCTTCCCTTCCCTTCCCTTCCCTTCCCTTCTTTGCCCCCACTCAAGTTTCCACAATGGCTTTTACCGCTGTTTTGCTTGTATGCAGTCTTCCTTTGCCAAAAAAAGCTGTGGCATTTTAAATTGTAGTTTAGATAATTTTAGCAGGTACCTCTGGAGATCAAATATCTAAACCCCCATGCTATTTTGCTTGCTTTTTTTTTTTTTTTTTTGTGAAAGCCATCTGTTAGACTATACAATACATTTCCTTATCTTTACTGTAAATTGCACTTTTGCATTAATATGTTTTTTGAGCATTAGTGTGCATATCTGATAAAAACTTTCTAATGTGTTCTACTTTTCTTCAGTGAAATGAGAACTTTGGAAGTTCAGCACAAGTTGAATAGCAATATTAAGAATACTAGTATGCCTAGCTCTAAATACTATGAAACCATCAGGAACTATTGAAGTTGTAATCAAATCCTGCTGTTTGGTTTTTATATTTGAAAACTTCTAAACTGAAAGGATTTGGGGTAGCTATAAATCTTTGCTCAAGACAACAAAATTCTTACTAGGATCTTTGGATACGTTAATCCATTTATATCTTAAAAAATTCTGGGAAGACATATTTCTTCAAAAGTAGAGAAGATGGGACCTCTAGAAAGGCAGAAGTAACTTGTAAATGAAAGAGAAAAAGAAAAGTCTCTTTTCTTTCAAGAAACAAAAAAGATGCTGTCACCAAAGGAGTTGTTAGTGTATTAAAACTTTGAACCTTATTTAAAAATGAAAGCATACTGTAGAAGGATTGAAAGGCAGAAAAGAAGAGCTGATTTTCAAGCTTATTCATGTTGATAATGCAAAAGTGTTAATTTGTTCATTTGTCTTTCCTAAGTTCTAAAACACAGTAGTTACAAAGTGAGGATTTTGTTAGGTAATATTTTTCTTCAGAACTTTAGTTGATGGTTCCACAGATGACAAGACAGAAGAGCATAATTTAAAAAAAAGTGATGTGGCAGAAAAATCCCTGTAGACACTTTAAGTTGGCTTCACCTACTCCGACAGACTAGGAAAACAAACAGTCAAACAAACCTTATACCTCTAAAATAGTACCATGGTCTAACTAGAATGTTTTTACCATGAGGTTCAGGTTATTCTGCATCTCATAGCTCCTGGTACAAACAGTGGTCAATTCTTTTACAGGCAGCCTTAAGTCAAAGCACAACCCATCCCTGTGGTGTTAGTGTTAGAGTTTTTAAAGAAGGGATGAGACATGGTACATACTACTAACAACAGGAACATGACTTGTAATGTTAATGGAATAATGCCCATTATTACTGCAGACTATTCAGAAAGAATAAAAGGGTCTTGAATATGTTAATGTAACCTGGGAATCACAAAATTAAATTTCTCAAAAGTGGTAAAACCAAACCCTGTGATATTTGAAAGACTAAATCTAACTTCTGTGATCAACAAATTATGGATTATGACTGGATGCAAGCATAAGAGCATGATTAAAAAAAATAAATCTCAATTAAATGAAGAGAGGGTGATAAATAGCATATCATTGGTCATCTCTGTGGTCCTGGAAAATTATTCTGTTAATTCAGAAATTATTCTTTTTGATGTCAAATTTATTTTTCTCGTGACAAATACTTCATTCAGTTAAACATCAGAGAATTATAAATGACAAGAAGCAACACTAGCATGGAGCTACTTTTGTGAATTTCATCTAAAGTAAAATGGTTTTATGGCATGCTGCCATTATTTTATGTCTCAATGTAATTGTCTGATAGCATGTATCACCATCATATTATGGGCTGTCCATATTATCTCAAGACCACTCTTCTGTATTTTGTGAAGCCATGTATTGGTGCAAGGCTTATTATTTTCATTTAAGCTATTTCCAAGAATCAACTGGGAGTCTTAATATAAGAATTACATCAGCAGCTGGTAGCTGCCAAGTACACATTCCCTGCAAAGAGTTTCTTAATGATACAAAATGTTTGAAAATTGCCTTCATCACAAATATGTGTGCTTCTCTCTCAGTACCTAATCTCTTTTTCTGATCTGGATAAATGTTTGGGTCATGCTTCTGCAATCATTTCTGAAGGCTGTCTGTGGTCAGCAAAGGAAGACCTTTAATGAGCTGGAAATTGCAAGCATGCACTTATCGGAAGTAATCATCCACTCAGAATCAAACCAAACATTGGTTTAAATTGCTCTGTTTCTTGGATGAGACAGACAGTCAGATTTACCTCTTAAAAAGTACTCTTCATTTTGATTAACATAATCTGTAGATATTAGTTCTTCATGGGCTTTTAAGCCAAAAATATTTAATCTCTGTTCCTGTGACCTTAAAATAACACAGAAAAAAAAAGAAGAAAGAGAAAGGGAAACAAGAAACAGAGGGATATTTGACTTATTTTCTATTCTTAAAACACAGTGAGGATTAGTAGTGGGAGTATTATCCTAGGCATTACAGGGAGGAAAAAGGAACACACTTGGTAAAAATGAGGCCGAGGCCTGTTCATGGGATATAGTTTTATTCCTGAAATAAGTTATAGTCTTGAAAATTAAATGGGCACCACTATCCTTACTTGCTCCTTTCTACCATGAATTCTGATTTCAGTCTCTCCTGCAACATTGAATCAGTGGTGCTTTGATCTCCTAATATTATAAACCTTTTAAAAGTTACAGTAGTTTCTTTTCATCCATGCACTCATCACATGCAGTTCCTAAGAGCCAATGAAAACATTTGATGAAAGTATTATCAAAATTAGTTGTCACTTATACATTCACAGCACAAGCAAATTTAATGGTATGACTTAATGGTAGCGGTTGATTAACTGTGTTTCTCACTTACCGTTATCAGTGGCCAAGCCCTTATTCTCAATAATTGGTGGGATTAATCCATCTTTCTATGGAATAATCAGTGTTTCTCAGAAAATGAGAGCTTGACTTGAATGTTGTCTCCTATGTGCCTGCTGTAAAAAAGTTTTGTGTCACAAAACTCAAACCACAGATTTCTCTGCTTTTGAACCATCAGGAGAGTCTTTTCCAGAGGAGACCAGTTTCCTTCCAAAACAGGTGTGTATCACCACTCCAGATCACTTCATGCTCAGGCAGACAGGAAACCTGCAGTGCCAAATCCCTGATCTAGCAAAGTGATGGATCCTATGACTTCCCTCATCCCTTACAAAGCTTCTTATAGGCATCACTTTTTGAATGATTGGCTTTGACCAGCCCCACCCATTGTGGTGAGATCTTGATCCTGAGATCCTAAGCCTGTATATTTTGGCTTCCAGTGCGGTGCTCTGTAACCTCATTATAAGGCAGTTTTATGTGATTCTTTGAAGAACCAAGACAGATTTTAGGACCTGAGGTAATGTTTTACTAAGTGGTTCAGATCTTCTTAGGGTTGATAGAATAATAGGCACTCTCCCTTATGACACTTGAGACATATCCCCTCTACACAAGGAACATAAACTTTTGATAATGAGAGTAGCATCAGCAGTTTGTTAAAATATTACCTGCATCCTACTGCATACAAGAAAATACATAGGACTTTCCAAGCTGTTGAAAGAAGCTGCTATCTAGTTACTGTGAGGAACTTCAGTATTCAGACTAAGAGTATTTAGGATAGTTTAACTCGCCCACTTAATTCTTAATTACAGAAGTAAGAATGAACACAAATTCATATTCTGTTTTGGAAAAGCCTTTTAAAGGTGTAGAAAAACATTAGGAAAAACTATTATATGTTGCTACTATATCAGACTGACACAGTGAAACATCCTAACATAAAGTTTTTAGATTATCTCTTAGTCTACTTTGCCTATGCACTGATTTAGTTGCTTGTTTTTCTCATGCAACTGTTCAAGTGCTTTTGGTAGTATGCAACTTCTTTTTCTTCTGCTACAGGATAGTAACATATGTTAACACAACCATCTGTGAGATATAATCTGTTAAAATCAAGGTCACAGATTAATCTAGATTGGCAGGGATCTCTGGAGGTCATCTGGCACAATCCACACCTAAAACCAAGGCAAGCTTTAAAGTTAGGTCTAACTTTTCGAATCCTGTTTGGGGTATATCTCCAAGGATGGAGATTCCACAATCATGTTTAGTCATAGTTAGAAAAGTGTAACATCTAACCAAAAGTTCCTTTGTTTCCTCCTCCCTTATTACTGATAATCCACGTTAACTTTTGATGCCTCAATCAATAAATTATATTTATTTTTTCTCTACACTTCCAGATACCTGGATACCTCTGGAACATAGTAAAGTTCAGTGTGCTCACTCCATGCAGCACAAAGACCACAATTATATGTCACTCTTCTGAAGATAGTCCTCTTCTTGCTTTCTGCTCTCTTTACTATATAGCAGAAGAATAAGAAAAAGGAAGACAACATATAATCAAACTCTACAAAACCTGGTATGCTAAGAAACTACGATAATATATTATACTGTCAAGTTTCTTATCGATCCACTTAAAGGGACATTGACCTTTAATATTAATGTGCTTAGCTACAAATGTCATCGGAAAAGACTATAATACTTAATCTTCAGTGACATAAAATGTGCATGTCAACTATGAACAAAACCACAGACTGTAGTGAAGAAATGTAGCTGTAATTGCATCATCTACTTGTCAGGAGGCTCTCGCTATTAGCTATTATGAAAAATGGAGATTAAGAGTATTACCAGGCCAAAAGGCTACTATTCTTCATGGAAAGACATTACTGTGAAATAAAAAATAATTAGATTTTTGTTGCAGACAGGAAAGGTGGTTAAACTATACATGTTTATTTCAAAAGATTAATATCAGGATGCTCTTGATGTAAAATGAGAAGTACCAACACGATACTTACAACAGTAAACAGAAAAAGGTTTATTGATTGTTTCATATCTGCCTGGAATTTATTTTCTTATGGGATATAAAATATAAATTATAAGGCATAACTTTTATTCAGAGGGGATGCTGAACACATTGGCCAATACTCAGTTTGGGTAATTAGATTTCCTTTACATAAAATTACTTCTCTACTTTACATCAAGAAGCAATGTTTAAGCCTACACAAGATAACAAATTGCTGCTCCTAAACCAGAAGCAAAACTCAAGAGAGGTGAGAGGAGGCTGAGTTGCAGTGGTGATCAAAGGATGCATGAACTTACTGAATCAGTTAAGACTAAAAAACTCTTTGGATTACAAGTATTGTTTCCCTCCCACTTTTTTTTTTTTTTTATAACTCTCTTTTTTTTAACTTACATGCAACTATATTTTTTTTATTTGCCCCTCTTCATATCAATATATGTGTATAAGTATTAATATTCATATTGCCTGAGGAGCCAGTAGAAATTAAAAAACATTGTCAACGACCAACGTCTTGTTTCTTATTACTGAAAGAAAGTACTCAGCTAACACTACAAGGCAGTCATTCTGATCGAATAAGAAGATAAAACTGTTTAACTCTGCTAAGTCAAGATAATGAAACAGATGAAATGATAATGGCAGTTGAAATGATACACAGGTTACAATCTAGTGAGACTTTAGGGCACTGGAAGTTACTTTCTACCCAGTTAACTGGGCAGCTTGAAAACTGGCATGTAAGACTTGTTGCAGGGTATGAAAAAGAGTTGGCTGCAAGACAGTTTCCATCCGATGAGTGCTGAATAATGCAATCCACTTAAGTTCAGTGGTGTGGAAATGTGATTTTCATAGTCTGCATATATTTCAAATGAAAGGACTGATCATGTGTTTCATTTTTTGAAAATTACATTCAATATGTCTTATTCCAAGAAGCTACCAGCAGAAAGTTTTACGGACTTTTTCTTCAGCAATTGTTCTCAACCAATATGTTGTTATGACAGGGTAAGTCTTAGAATGGATTACGTGGAGACATCAAGTTTAAAGTAGCAAATATAATTTTCTCAAAGCAGTACAATGAGTCATAGACCGTTACATGATACAGTACAAGGCAGAGCTGAACCTAGTGCAGAGAAATCTACACAATCTAATTAACATTATTCCAAATGTTTCTGTCAGTCCTAATAAAGCAAAACATAGGGACTTATAAAAATCATTTAATGATTTAATGATCCCAGAAACTCACAGCATGAGCTAATATAGGTTGCTGTAGTGCTTTCATTCAACTTTTTAAAAATCTTGAATCTCTGATAAACATAATTTTTCAACTAATACTGCGAGAATGAAAATGATATTCATAAATATGTACAAGATCGCAGTTATATTTGTTATACTGCTAATGTTATCTGTGCAAAAACTAAAAGTACTTTCAGCCTGTAACAGACAAATGAGGTTGTTAGGAAGACCTATTAGACTATAAGAGAATTGTTAGAGACTATTATCCACTTATTAAAGATACTGTGGAAGTCTGAAGTATTATCAAGAATAATTTCTTGTTTTCCCTAAAAGGAGGTTTTCTACTGTTTTTCTAGTCACTAAAGCTAGTCAGTTCCATTCTAGGAATGGAAACTCTAGTTAGATCCTGGAGCCAGTGCTATAAAGATATGCAGTTAATATCATTCCCAGTGGAGGAGCAGATGCTCAGTTTTCCCACTGCGTTCAGTGAGTTTCAGCACTCAGAGTTTCTGAAAACCCCTTCTCTTTGTTGCATAGTAGATACAGTGGGCACCAAGCTTCAGAACAGCTTTGAACATTTGGGCCTAAAGTGTACCTCTTTTCTTGTTATAGACTGTAATCTTTCATATTATATCACTGATTCCTTCCTTGTCTGTATATAACATTGGACTTTTAGAAAGCAAAGTACATCTGAGCTGGCGGAACAGCCAAAAGTGAAATACTGTGTTTCAGTCATGATATCCACCCTGGAATTCAGCTGTAGGGGATATATCTGTGAAGCATGGGAGTGGGAGGAGCAGATTCATCTATATTCACTCCATTGCTTCTCTGTCAGTCAGGGCTGAAACATCCCCCAGCTACAACAACAGGACCAAAAAAACCCCCAAAACTTAGACAAGGGTTAATATCCATATTATTCATACTCTACACCTTTTATGCCTTTATTCAACCCACTCAGACTTCAGAATCTGGTATGGAAAAGTAAATTGGTGTACTCTGCCACTGCTCTAGGACCATATAAAGGATACTGGGAATGAGACATAGTATTACTCTGCCTCAGTATGTCTAATAGCACAGACTGTGGTGCTGCCCATTTTGGAAGGAAAATTCTGTAATGACTTGTCCATGTGAGCAAGGAGTGAACTCCTACTTCATTTCAAAGCAAGGAGGAAACAGGAAAGGAACTACAATTCAGAGTATAAACCTCTCTGAAGTTCAGTGCCTCCTATTCTTCTTAGTTTAAAAGCTTTCTTCTCTTTCACGCTTCATTTCAGTAATCCCTTTTCACTTCACACAACTTTTGACATAAGTGATTCCAGCTGTCTTTTTTCACAGCAGCTACCAGTGAAAAGAAACATATGGTCTCAGAGAGCACACTGTAAGGACATATATGATCCACATGGCAGGAGCCTAGAAAAGGTTAATGAAAACTCTAATTATCTATCCTTGATATGTAGAAGACAATTAGAAACAACTATCGTAATAGACTACATCAGGAGCTGTCTCAGGACTGCTGTTTTGAGCAACAGTGAAAAGGTGCAATGGAATGAAAATAGTCTGCTAAGTAATGAAAGTGGGAAGAAACCCCAGAGAATTAATGAAAGATAATAGGTAGAAAGTCTCTTGCCACTTATCTTGACCTCTATGACAAGACACCTGAAGAAGAGTATAGACTTTGTTTTTTCCTCTAAGGGATCTAGAAAGGATCTCAGGACAAAGGGCCTGAAACTGACAGATACCTACCTTGCGTTTGTGAAAAACCTTACTAATTCTGTTATCTGAAAGTGCCCTTTCTTACAAGGATGGAAAGATCACATATGATGAAAAGACTTATACTAGACAGGAGATTGTTATAGCTAACTTCCAGATAAAAGATGAGAACAGATCAAACATTAAAACTCTTATTGAAATTGTTAGAAAATGTGTGTTAAATGTGCAAAAAGACTAAGGTCCTGACAAAGATTTAGCATTTCAGGACTGAAATTTCATTGCAGACTTGAAAACATTTCTAGAACCATATTCTAAACATCAACATATTTATTACTCTTATTCTTGCTATTGCTAGGTGTTTTGTTCTGTTCCTTAAATATTTTGCAACCAGAGGAAAACAAACGCGAACATACTAGTTTTAGAAGCTGTATGTTGCTTGATGTTGTTGGGGATGGAATTATGGTTTCAGCTGGAAAACATAAAACAGTGATCTTTGCCACCTTTGAACATACTTTATTTCAGACTGAAATAATTAAAACTAGCAGTCTAGAACAAGCTTCATGTATTGCCAAATCATGCTTGTAGAAGTAATAACAATTGAAATGAAATAAAATTTAGTGAACAAATTTTTATTCAGCTTTAGTCAGGCTACTTGAAAAATTTACAAATTTACCTTTGAAGCAATTACCTGATAACTCACATAGTACTTTTCCTTTCTCTTCTTTGTCCCTGATTCTTCTATCTTTTTAAACATCTTTAATTAAAGCAAGTTAGCTGTAGGGATCATTATCTAAAATCACTTCTACTTGTCTTATTCTTTTCAGAGGTGTCACACAATTCAAGATTGAGCTCAATAATTACAGCCTTAAGGCAGTATGCAGCTGTGCTTCTTTTTCACCTGTGCCCACTTCTATAAAAATATCTGATCATGTCTTTAATGTTCCAAAAGCTTAGTGAATCTAGGTTAAATCCCAAGAGTCTGACAAGTATCAAACTGCTTGCTGAATTTTACAATTGGTTGACTCAATAAGAATACAAAGTTACCAAAATGGAGAGAGGAGTGAATATGTGAGCATGTATTGCTTCAGATGATGCTAACAGGAAAGCTAAAATTCTTTCTCATGCTCCTCCTCTTCTTCTTCTATTCTTCTTGACAAACCTGTACATAAACATAATTATTAATTTCATTAACCACATCATATGTACTTATTTTATATTACAGTTCTAAGAGATTTAGAAGGCAGAACCTGCAGAGTTCACATCTTGCAGCCTCTGAAAATATTTCATCAAACACTATAAATGTGTATTTTTCTGATGTTGGCATTTCCACATACCAACCGGTAAAAATATTTAATCCCACTAGCTCTGGTTCATCACAAATCTCTTGACAAGTTTGAGGCATGTTAGTATACTCTAAATTCCTATTATTACCCTTTAACAGTCTCACAAAGGAATATTTAATGTGTTTCACTTACATGTGAACAATAAAAATCATCACTATGCAAAAAAAAAGGCCTTTGATGCAAAAGCATGATCTCTGCAATTTTGCATTTTATAAGAACTATCCACTTGTATCATGATATCTGCTCCTTTCATAAACGTGTGTGTGTGTATGGATGATCTGTGAGATTCATCATGAATCAGTTCAAGTTTCCTTTTCTTTGTGCTGCAGAAGGTCAAGATTAAGTGTAACTGTTACCAGTTACACTTTGACCTATGTGTAAGAAAGCATTTTCTGGCCAAAGAGATGTACTTTTTCACTTAGCAAGTCATTGTCTTTGGAAAGTAAAAATATTCACTTCTTTCTTTCTCCTTCCCTTTATAAATAAATAAGTAAATAATTTTAAAAATAATGTAGGGTAATACTTAAGGAAAAGGCATTTAATATGGGATGGAGCGTTCTAAAATTATATGGAACGAAACTTCCCTCTTCCAAAAGAAAAATTAATTCTAGCATAAAATGTATCTTTGACAGAAAGAGAAATGCTAAAGTAGAAACAAATCTTGACTGTCTGCCAAGGACAGATAAAGCAATCTTTTTAAATACCTACTTCATAAAAGTTTTGAACTCTCCAAGGTGTGTTTACCTCGTGCAAGAGATGAAAATAATGTGAAATTTCATGATGTAGCTATTCAAAGCATATTTCAATTTTATTTTCTATGCCATGTCTCTCCATTCACTAGTGATCTTGAGTTTAAGAACCAATACTTGTTAAACTTTAATATTCTGGAATTAAAGATTAATTCCTCAGTTTTTTATTCTTTTTTTAATGTGTCATTGTGTTTTTTTTTTTCAGGTGATACAGCAGCAAAGCAGAACAAAACAAAACAATTCACAGCAACAAAACACATAGGAGAACTATAAATAAATGAATACAGTACTGATCATAACATTTTACTATTCACTATTTCACATTTCACTCAAAATTACTATTTATAAAGCAATTGAGAACTAAAGACAAGGAAGAATCAGGCATACTTTGTTCTATTTTTTGCAATATACATCAAGGACTTATGCCTAAAAAGATGCCAGAATAGACACACACAAATGCATACACATATATATGTGTAAAATTTCAGTTATCAATAAAATCATGTATATTTATGATTTTTAATCATAGTATCATAGAATGGTTGGAGTTGGAAGGGACCTTAAAGATCATCAAGTTCCAACCCCCCTGCCATGGGCAGGGACAATCTCTTCAAGCAAACTCTAAGGAAATCCATTTTTCAGGAATTTTAGTAGGAAGCTGAAACTGTTTATCATGCAGAGAAAAATATTGAAGACACATTATTCCTGCTTCCTATGTGTGCACAATTCCCAGTTACTTCAGCAGCAGATGTGTTGTGTGTACCCAATGTGATGTCCGTGCCATAAGAGTGCGGATTAATAACATGCAGTATGTAAAACTTTTTGCATGAACGCTCTAATTTTGAATCCTGAAATAGAGTTCTCATCTGCGTGCTGCATATGCTAGTGACTTTAACATGATGTTAACAGCATCTGATGACATCCATAATAAACTGGGACTGAACAGGTTATAAATTGTTTAAGTCTATCAGGTGGAAAGTCGCAAGTAGCAATCAGACACGTTCAGGTGCCAGGACTGATAAAAGAAGAATTGTCATCTTTCTCAGAAGAAGTGGGTAAGAACCCTTGCAAAATACATAGTCCTTTTCACCTCACCTTCAATTTCACTCTCACAGTTAATACCATTCTCAGTAAGCTCCCTGGACGCACAAATCCATTCTTATTGATGGGCAGTCCCCTTTATTTCCCCTTTATTACAACCTTTTTTTTTTTTTTCCCCTCCTTCTGTTCTTACACTTTTTAACTGTTCTTAAAGTACAGGGGGCAACATGTATGCAGTTCAAAAAAAGGCAATGGATTTGACATTGGCTGTAAGATTATCAGAGTGGACTAGTAAGGACAATTAAGGCTGAAATTACTTAGAGTGATTAAAATGAAGTCAGTGGAAATTACTCTGTGGTTAATCTTCACAAAACATGGACTGAGGACCTTATGTTCAAATGATTAAACCCATTATAGTTGGCAATAATACTGATAGACTTTTTTTTTTTTCCTTTTTTGTCTCTAGTTGTTTTTTTTTGTTTGGTTGCTTGGTCTGCTTTTTGGGTTTGTTTTTGGTTTTTTGTCTTTTGTTTTTTGTTTTTAAATTTCCTTCTTAGTAGTGTGCCTGTTTGATTTTCACTACATCATTAGGGAGAGAAGAAAGGGTAGGAAATGTGGAAGGCAGAAGCTGCTGCTAGAGAGAGAATTGATAGGCTCAGCAAACTTTTATAGTTTGCTAAAGGTAGATCTCAAGTCTTGGAAAAAGTATAATTAACCTTTCTGAACATGTAATAAAGTCTGCATTTACTGCCTTTTTTCTCTTGCCCAATATGCAGAACTGGTAGCTATTTAGCATACAAACATATTTGCTTTTGTTCAAATAAGGTGAGCGCTATAAGTTGACTGTTCTCCATATATTATTGCTGAAATTTGATGATCGTTACTTTGCACAGAGTTGCACCTCTCTGCTGCTCTGATTTCTCAAGAAACTTTTCTGAATCAGTCAGTGAGGGAGAAAGGACAATATGCTAATTTCTTTATGGTAATTTGCAAACAATTTCTCCGTTACCCTCATGAGTGTATCTTAGGACATTATAAAATAAACATTTTGAGTGTTTGCCAAGTGTACCTGGAGAAGGCAGTTTTGAGTATGTCTTTTCCTTCAAATAATAAAAATATAACTGTGCAAGACAGATGAAAGAACTGAGAGGTATTATCAAGGCGTACCATTAAAAAAACCCATAAACCTATTTATATTTCTCAATGTATTTTTAGGTTGTGATATAAGAGGATTGATGTGGTAATGGTGATTTGTTTGAATGGCAAACACTAAGGATACACTCAGCATGAGAGTTCCAAAGACAGCTTTATTCTTACAGTAACTTTACAGTTCTATCATCTTTCTTACTGACCTTTCTTCTGTATTCCTGACTAGAAATTGGACCTTTTTCTAGGAAAGGAGTTTTATCTTTCTGTGTTGAAGAAAAGATAAAAAAGAAAATGGTTTCATAATAACCTGAAAGGAGGATCAGTTCCACGCCTGTTAAAAAATAGCAAAGCTCATGTTATGTTCACTGCAGGCAGAATTCCAAAGTGTAGATGCAGAGTAAAAACTGAAGGGGTTTCTGAACTGAAAATTCACTTTTTAGCAACTTGGTCTATTTGTTTAAATGTCTTTGATGTTTACTCATAGAATATGTTGATAGAATATTTCTTGGCACTATTCAAAAATAACAATACTCAGCATCATGCAGTTTGCCATTAAATCCAAATGCAAAATCAAGGATGAAATAGATGTCAAGTCTCTGAGATAGATACCAAAGAGGAAAGCTCTGAAAGAAAAAAAGGGAGAGGAGGCATTAAATGCTACCAGAAGAGAATTTAAGCTTTGCACCACCTTTGGGAAGTGAGGGTAGATCTTCTTACATCTTTGATTGCCTTGAACCTGTGGGGTTCCCTGCATTGGCATCTCTGTGATGCTGATTTCTATGCATAGTATAGGTCACTATATACAGATGGGGAAAACAGCTGTGAGTTCTTTTACACATCTTGTTGTACAGATGTGTGGACTGGCAGGGACTAAAGGGAGTCAGAGCTCAGCTCCTATGAAATGACAAGCCAGCCAGCCAGCCAGAAGAACTGGCCTCTTCCAATCCGAGCTTCATTTCCATACTGGAGAATTAGAGTCATTAAGGGACTAGATGGAAAAACCGTCTTTTTAAGTAGTTTTTCCCAGGCCTTTACATGGGACTATAAGGTTACTTTACCATGATACCTTACCTAGTTCTTTGTTATCTATGATAGCTAATAACTACCATTTTCACCCAGAATAGATTATGAGCAGAATTATGTTACATATAGAAAACTAAAGACCTCAAATGTGGACATTAAATTTCTTGTAAGAAATCCAAACTACCTCCTGTGGTAGTGAACATTATGGAAAGCCATATTGGTAAATGGAACAGATCAGTTCTAAGGACCTGAGTTTATTCAGTTTGTACTTAACAGACTGGCACTGGTTTCTGCACAATCTTGCTGAAATCTGGAAAAATAAAATAAACAACAAGAACTTTTTGGACAGATATGGTACAGAATGAGAAGACAAAAAAGTATAAAAGTCAACCAATTATCTTGTTTTTATCTGTAACACTGCAGATCCAAAAAAGAACTTCCATTAAGGGCAGCCTTTAGGGACAAGTTTTGAGTATATAACCTGCATAAAAAATACTTAGGATCATGCATATTTATCTCCGCTAATGAGAGAGTAAGTGTGCTATTAAATGACATTCATTTTAAATGGCTAAGTCTCATAAATTGCATATCTTAAATCATAATTAGGATCTGTGATTAGCTGAGACATTTCAAGAGAGGTACTTGAGGTATCAGTAAAATAGAAAAGATATATATCAAGATCCAATGAATAAAACACCTTGTTTGCACTACAACCCTTACACATAGAGCGGGAGGGATGGAATAGAAGTGTTAATACTGGGTTGAATTTATAGGATGATTCCAAATGTCTCAAACACTGGAGCTTTAAAACAGTAGCTCTCAGTCTCTTTTTATGTCAATCTCATATTTCTAATATAAAAAGAGAATATATCATCTTCCAAGAAAGGGAGAAGAGCCTGTGAGCCCTTACAGCATTCTCATGATATTTTAATGCAACATATATCTCAGCATGAAAGTCTATGCTTGAAAGTGCAATTACTGTATTGGGAGTGTTAAAAAGAAAACAATAAAGCCATCGATTCTTTTTGCTCATCCCAAAGTATATCAGGATAAATACATCGTGACCTACATTAAATGAAATAAAACCCAACTGTGTTGAACAGGAACCACAAATTCAACATAGGAGGTCTCTTTTTAGGCACCGTGAGACCAGATATTATATACATTCTTAGCAACAAATTAAGCTCTTGAAAATAAGTGTTTTAATTGTAATATTAAGTTACCTGCTGTTTTTTTTTAAATTGTTATTATTTAGTGTACCAAAAATTTAAGAAATAGCATGTACAGTATTGTTACAATATGAAAATATTATTCCCAGCATGCAACTAACCAAATTTGTGTATTTGATTTTAAAATGAGTTATACAATTATCAAAATATGGATAAACATTAACAGCAGAAGAATCTAACATATATTTTATAGAGTTTTCAGATTTTCTTTCTCATGTAAGGACTTTTACCTTTCAAAAATTCAGGAATCTACTCATCCATTTAATTATTCTTATTTCGTTCAAGTCACTTTTATCATAACTGTTCTGTGAAATCAGGATTTTTAGCAGATAATTGAGAGAAAAAAGCAAACAAATATACTTCTTAGGAAAGTAATAATTTTTTGATCATTTCTATAGTTGTTTTGTTCAGTCTAAGTGTGAAACAACACAAGAGAATTTGGAGAAGAGGAAAAAAGATTCACCTAAAAGGAAGATACTTATAATCCTTTATCTTCACTAGTTTGCATTGATGAGCAATGCAATATATTCTCCTAATATTCTGTTCTTTAATCAAGGTTAGTAGAAATACATATAGTAGGGATAGGCACTTCTTAGTTCTCACAAAGCAATACACTTAATTACTGGTTGTGTATTAATTGTGGGAAGTGTTACATGTTTTGCTTACTGAATTTGAAAATCTCTTATATTCTCAGTTCTGAAGGCAAGAGACCACCTTAATTCACTTATGACAAAATTTACTATATTAGAAATCATTCCGTGAACTGTATAGACACCAGAGATTAGAGTAGTTGCTACTCTCCTTGATCTAAAGTAGGCTTAGATCCAAGATAGATAAAGAGGATGCACACTTTGAAGTTGTTACTTTAAAATATCCAAATAAGTTTCAATATCCTATTAAGTTTCACAACACTGAAAGTAACCTAGCACACCACTAACTCCAGTCCTATTGAAGACCTCAGAAGAAGCCCTACTGGTTCAATTGGAACTAAACACAAAGGGAACTGTCTTTTGTTGTCTAAAAGGCTTGCGGTAATGAGAGAGAATTATTCCTGCTTTTGAAGGATCAGCTTGGGACATGGAAAGTGACATAAGTGATCCGTCTCTGAATTCCAAACTAAAGTTCTTGTGTTATTCTTTTCTGTTTCCATGATAAGTTTCTTCTGTGAGTATGCGTGCAAAAAGTGTCGCTTTCCAAAGCATTCTGGCATCACTGCTAAGGTGAAATAGAGATAATTATTATAGTGAGGCTCAAAGTTTACTTTGTAGCTCAGAAACTCTCTGCACCAGCCTTCTGTAAATAAAGCTGCTTTTATTCTGCCTCTCTTGGAAACAATTTTACCACTCCCTTAATCATATTTCCTTTGTTCTGAATGGAATAAAGACAGGGTCATGGTAGTTCAGGAAAACAGATGGGACATGAAAGTCAGGAAAGTGTAGGCATGTTTGGAGAAAGAAAACACTGGAGTTTGGCTGGTTTACTGGATTTAAAATCAATTAAGAGCAAAAAGATTAAAAGGCTTAATTTTAAATGATGACTTCAAACACTAAATATCATTCTGGAATAAGCTTAGAGATCTTAAGCTGAGCAGGTTCTTCCATCCTTTCCTTCTTATAGGATCCCCTTTGTAGGATTTTCAGCTATGTGAAATACTATAGAGGTCAGAGAAGGAAGGAACCAAAAAGTACCATATGCATGTCTTTGGGATTGACTGTCATTCTTCCAGACTAAAATAAAAACCTCAATAGATAACTCTAAATGTGTGTATCCAAATGTAATACAGCTTGGCAGAGCAGGCTAACAGCAGCAGATTGAATTAAGACCACAGACAAAACATATTCAAAACTGATGAGCCCAATGAACTTCACAAAGGATATGAAAGCTCAGATTCCATCTGATTAAACCCTGCTTTCCCTCTGGAAGCAAAAATGATAAAAGGTGAATTATGCCAAAGTACCAAGTCCTTTTACTGGGATTGGCAGATCTGAATCTATTACACAAAATTAGGAATAAGTGGCCTGAGACTGTATGTGAGCATTACAAGAATGTGAGGGGTAAATTCATTTCAAAATGAAATAATCTCTGAGCAACAATTAATACTGGCTACATAGAGCTTATAAAATTGAATAAAGAAAACATCTGTTGAAGCAACCTGGTGTTAAGCGAGTGTCTGCTGTTTTCCAAAACATGGAAGTGGAGGAGCTTTGAATACTCCTGAGTGCATGTCCTCAACTAGAGGATGTATAGCTGAATTTCTTTGATTCTGCAGGAGACCGTTGCTGTTTTAGACTATAGCAAAGTGAACTCATACAAGGTCTATGTATATGCATGTATCTATATACACTGACCTTTGTATTTTGCTATAATGATCCTGGCTTGCCAAGATTTAAATGTCATTTGAAAAAATGTGGATTTAATTTGTCCAGTTTGATGCATTTCTAGGATACTGTACTTATCGCCAGGTTATAAACATTATTTTTTTTTGAGAAGGTGAACATGCTAAGACCCTCTCATTAGTTCTAATTCATTAGAACAAAACAACTTTGGTATCTACACTATAGGCATCTGTCCAAAAAAAGAGCATACGTTGACATAAATATTTTGTGCAGTCACTGAGATCTACTCTTTCTGTGGAATATAACTTCACAGTAAACAGAATAGAGAATTTTTTATGTCATTTGTTTGCTTTTTTTGCATCCCAACGACTTCTCGTTGTTGAGATAGCCTTTTCCTATTTCTAGGAGGCAGGATTGATGGGGCGCGATTTGTGTTAGTACAAGTATGTTTTATTTTAAAGACTTCTGCTAAACATTTAACCGATAGTGTACCTAAAGAAAGTAAAACATGCTAATAAAGAACACTATAGTCTGTTGGGGAAACACTCCACGGATTCAAACTTGCTAGAAAAAGAAACAGAATACTAAATGTACCAAATACTCACACACTTCAACCTAAAGGCTGCTTGGCTGAAATAATTTCCTTGTAATCAAATCAAAGCCAAAAAAGGTAACTGCTGACAACTTCTTTTTTTTTATCATGCTCCCCCCCCCAACACATATACCTTCTTTTAACAACCATCTTCTCTTGTTGAAGAAACAGAACATGAGGGTACACATTAAATACTTTATAAGTGAAATGGGAAGTGAGTAAGAACCTCCTTTTTCTTATTGTTTGGCTTACTTGGACCTTAAAAGCAGTTTTATCTGATTATTCTAATTTAGTTTATAAAATTTATTAAAGAGTCTGTGTAGCAATCAACTACTATTTCAGTTACAGGGAGTGAACAACACTTGAAGAACACTTGGATTTTAACTATCCCATGGTTTGTTCTAGATGCCTCTTCCCAGGGGAGCCCTTAGAACTAAGTCATAGGCCAGAGGTCTTGTTCTAGTGGCAGGAAATTCTGGCTGTGAGATACTCGTTCTTTTTACAGTATTACTTGTCAGATATCTGGATATACTGGTAATAATATGAGTACAGAGAATTTCTCTTTGGTGCACGTAGAGTAAATTCGAGCTAATAGTAAGCTCTAAGAGGTAGCCCCCTATTCTCAATATGTAGCTTTCCTAACTAGAAAAACTGAACATGATTTGTTTAAGATTAAAAGGATAAATTAGCTTGCACTTGTTCAGCACAGGTTCAGTGGGCTAGCCTTGTATCAAGTGTCATCTTACAATGTGTTATTATTTTTTGAAATTTTTAAAAAAAAAATCGTCTTGTTGCCAACTGATTAGTTCATTTTTTGCACTTGCACTTAATCATCCATATTACCAATTCAGCACATTATTTGATTTAGAGAAAGCCAATTATAATCTGAATTTTAAAATTTCTTCTTCCCGAACGTTATCTTTAAGTTACTTGAGTGGAATGACAGTTTTCATTATTCTCTCTGGATGAAAAGTAGAGAAGCAGTTTTATGAGAGTATTTCATTCAGGATGCTGTCTTCATCTTTAAATTATTTGACACTATGTCATGGTGTTTACCACTTCTAAAAGAGAGAAATAATATATGTTCTGTTAGACCACACAGATAGGCTTTAAAGGACAGCAGTGAGGATGCATTTTATGGGTAAAAGTTGAGTCTAAACTTTCCTTTTGAAAAGTATTGGAAGAATATATTAAGATAAGACCAGTCAGTTATCATCCTTAAAGAAACAACAAAGTCAGCAGTGAGATCATTTTTCTGCAATTAAGACTAACTAGTAAGAAATAAAAAGCTAGCATATGCTGATGCATATAAATCCTGGTATTAGTCTTTAGTTGGACTTGCAGCTTGAACTATTTTTTAAAGGACAACCTACTCAGTAGGCTTCCCACATGCATGCTGTTGGCAAAGCCCTCATTAAAACCTTAGTGGAATTTTAAATTTGCTCCAACAGTAATACATCCAAATTAACATCTTCTTGTATCCACCTCAGTAAGTGTTGCCTTGGCTTTTTTTTTTTAACTGAAATGGAAATTTCTATGGTAGTGGAGAAAACAAAACTTCACAAACGCAAGGTAATTTTGTTTAAGTTAGATTACTCCTAATATTTGAAAAGCTGATTACTGAACAAGACAGAAAATTAATGAAATACATAAATATACCAAGTCTTGCCTATTGTGCAGCACCCTAGTTGTCTGAACCTGGATCCTTTTTCTCGCTCTACGTTGAAACTCCACAGCAGTAAAGACTGTATACTTTAAAAATGTAGCCCCCAGCATCCTGTTAATCAACAGAAAAATAGCTGCTGATACGCTGGTGGTGATTTTTTATTGATACCAAGTACTCGATCCTGCAGAGCCACCATGAGCATGACACTTGCTGTCCTGAGGTCTCAGTTCTAGCACCGTCACAGTGGTCATTTAAGTCCAGTATGTAGATTTCAGTATTGTTGTGCTTGATGATTTCTGGAGTCATTTAATAAAAGCAACTTGTGCTAAAATATAATTAGAATCAGAAGGTTAACTTGATGGACTGTAATGGCTAGTGCTATGCAAACTTAACCTAATCTGATTATGCTTTCTGTCCTTAAACTCGGCGAATCTGTGAATTTACTGAGCTTTCAGAATTTCCACAGCCACTCAGCAAAAGATGTTCAATAACAGGATCGTATCTCACTTCACCAAATAAACACCTCAGGGTCCTTACTCTGGTCTTATTGTGAAATAAAAATGATACAAATGTAAAACTGATAGAAAACCTAGTAGAATTAACTATATTTCACCCTTTTTCTGAAAAGTTTTACAGCTGAGCATTTCTGAAGAGGATAAACTGATAGCGTGTGTCACAAACTTTACACGAGGTCAAACAAAAGTTCAGGAACCTCCCATTAAAATTATTTACACACATAAAAGTTGTAGCGGAAAATTCAGGGAATAATCAACAGAGCAGATAGAGGACATCTCTTCCTTCTTGCCAATTTCTCTTTCCAGCAGCATATGCAACTAAAATTGACACAATTATTTTCACATAGCTGTTGTTCATATGTTAATAAAAAGACAACAGAGGATCTTGTACCACAGGATCATATGCAACCATTATGGTGTTAATGCTTGATATTTCCTCCTACAACCAGAGCAAACCCAAGTTGATGACTTCTGTCCATTATTTCTGGATCAGTGAATGCATCTTTCACTGTATATCTTCCCTATAATACTTCCATAACCTTTCCAAAGGACCAGTGATATACCATAGCTCTTAACCTTTTTTGCATTGTTTATCCCCTGGTAAACAGTGACTGATAGAGGAATCAAAGATATTGAGTAAAGGAAACTTGAGGGATCACATTTTCTTTTATTAAATCCTTTTTTCCCTGTTTCTCAGGAATTGTTATGAGTATTTATATATGGATCATTGCATTTCAGATTATATATGCATTCTGATATATGCAATCTTTTAATTCAGCTTTTATGTTAAATTCTGTAGTTCTATATATTTATTTTTTAGTGTGTCATACTTTAAATGGGCTCACAGTTTGCCAAGCTGTGATTAAAGTTGGTGCTTATACACTGTTTCAATAGAAGAAGCAGCACAAACACAAATTCATGTAAAAGGGTATTTGGACAGACTGAGATCAGCAAGTAACAGCTGTTACCACTTTCAGATATGTCTGCAGGATTAATTCGTTTTCTGATACAGCTTTAAGTCAGTAGATGCAGGTTAACCGATGGGATATGCCATTTGCAAAAATATCTTTCAGGCTACTACATTGAACACCTTGAAATGAAGCTCTTTATGGTGTTTGTACTTTACCAACCTTCTAAGTGTGTTCTAAATAAGGGTTTTGTTACTGATTTAATATGGCATACAAATCTAAAATTTTGAGTTATCTGTATACATACAGTATGTATAGTGCAACATATATGTACCAGGCACTAAAAAGGAACTATCTGCAGTTCACCGCCTTTGATCTGCATGACAGAGATCAAAAAATGGATGCATCCCAAGTCCAATACTTAGAACGCAGATTCTGGGGTTCGGCAGCTACTACTCATTTACAAAACATGAGTGTTATTATATTGGATTAGGAGTTTCTCAATCATTCTTTAAAGAAGGGAAATCACAAAACACCAAAATTGCAAAGCTTCCAATAGTAGTCCATCGTTTCACATGCATTCTGTGAGAGATGTTGTTTGTCTGCTTGTCAATTAGAAAAAAAGACTTAATTTTGGTCTGACGGTCATCTATACCTGTTACAATCTGCTAACATCTTTTCACCACTGGAGAAACACATGCAGAAATTGCAACTGTGCTATTGTCCTGTCAAGGCAGAAAGAAAAAAATAATGTTAATCAGTCCTACTACCAATCTACTGGCAGTTCTCACTGTCCCACCAAATTTTGGTCACTATCAAGAATAAAGAATAATAAAAACAATATTGGATTTTGAATGTTATGTGGTCATTCTTGATTAACATAGGAACATACTGTTCCTATGCAGAGGTAAACTAAAGTATTGAGAAGGATGAGATGTTTCCTTTCAAAACAAGGGCATGCTATGCCACTGCACCTCATCCAGAAAAGGTTACTACATGACAGATTCAACATTTCAAACCTACGTATGTCAGAAAAGCATTTCACTAGTTTTGAATAAGCGAAGGTCAGAACTGAGAAACCTGCAAAATGTGAAGGACTGCAGCTCTGCAGCTGTCAGTAAAGGGAAAGACAGCAAATGTTTTTCACTGTAGGAGTGCAGATTCTAGTGCTTTAATTAAGAAAATAAAAATCAATTCTTCATTGACTGGAATTACTCTAGCTCCAGTTTTAGAAAGGATGCAAAGAAAAATAGACACATATTTAGACATTTTTCTACCTTAGAGCAACAATGTTTAATGATTAAATAAAAAACTACAAATGAAAAGTAGACAAGAGAAAATATATCAAGATCTCCATGATAGAAGAGTGCTCCAAATGGTGAAATTAGTATTAGTGTGGTCCATAGGAATTCAGGAACTGAATGAGGATAACTAAGAGTGATACTGAATACAGCTACTGCTGTAGCTCTGTGGAGTGACAGGAGATATCTATGAGCCTAAAGGTTTGCTTTTCATGGGAACAAAATAAAATTATCAGTGGTACAGATTAGTAGCAAATCTAATTCGTTTTGTGTTATCAGTCTGCTCAATTCTGTGTCCATTACCCAGGGAGATACCATCTTATGCTTTCCAGTGTTATTTTAAGTCATTCTTGTACTATGAAGTGTTGTGATTCCTCTCTGCCCTTTGATTCCACATTAGCAACCTGTGCCCTGCAAACCAGCACTACCTCAGTGCATGGTACAAAAGAATGAAAGTGAACCTATGCCATCACATCCAGGCAAGTTAGAGTGAAGCTCGGAGCCTATTAGTTGACAGCTCCCCAGCACAGATGCTTTTGACCTTATGCTTTGTTGCTTTGCATGAAGAGGGAGAAGATAACATTGGTGCAACAAGTCTTTTGTTAGGAATTTCCTCCCATCTTTTGGGGAACTACTTTGCTTCAAAACCTGACTTTTACTGGAGATCAAGGAGAGATGAAAGTCCTCTATTGTGTACAAATTTTATCTGAAAAGCATTTCACTTTCAGCATTTGCTATATGTGTTCACATCTTCCTAGTTTTGCCTTTTGTTTTATTGAATGAATTCAAAAGATAACAGGAAATAATAGTGTCACCCCGTGACACTTCCATAACAGCAACGTATTTCTTTTTCTGCTTGATTGGGAGCTAATTTCATATTTTAAATGATTTGCTAATCATTATTATGGTAATCTGAGTTTGAACTCAAAAAGGCAGATCAGTTTCTCTCCTGTGTTGTTAAAAATGTTGTGGGATTAATTGCAAGTTGCATAGTTCAGTGAATCTAATTCTTTTTAAAGCTGAATCTCATTTGAAAAACCTGACAGTGCTCCAGACCTCACTACTGCTGATTCCCACCTTACTTGCCCTCACTGAAAATTGTTACTCTCCCTCTCTTATAGAAGCCCTATGTTTCCTATCATAAATTTCAAGTGAAGCTTCGAGCCTAATTTTGTGAAGTACTGATGCCTCACCAGTAAAACTAGTCTCTTTGATAGTTAGTAAACTACTGATTTAAGCACTTTAAGAGGTTTTCAAAGATAATTTGTTTCTGTACCTGACTGCATTTGGTAGGATTACTTATTATCTCCTGATTATGTTTTTCTTGTTGAATATTAAGCTGAAGGTAAGTACTTCCAGATGATACAATATTTAAAATTTAGTTGCTGCTTAGTTCTCCCTATGTATATGATATATTTACAGACACTTCACTGTAAAATAAATTCATTATGATTGGAAATACCTGTTGTGAACAATGAACTCAGAACAGATTGTGTTACAGCTATAAAAACAAGGCTCTTTTTTACTTCACAGTAGGTTTAATTTTTAGTTTTGGTTGTTATGCCACAAGCTTTGCCAAAATTATTCCTTTACTAGACGGTAATGATTTAAATGAGCCTGTTGGATAACTTGCCTGGAGTTCTTAATACCTATTTTTGTCCACTCACATAATTACATTGTTATCTAGAGTTTAATAGAAGATTGCAACATTTAATTAAAACTGTGTAGAGCGATTACTATTTTGATTAAACCTGGGTTTGGAACCAGCCAATTTGTCGACATGAGCTCAGCATGTCTGGCTTTCTACTAAAACTCTTCATTAAGGTCACATCTGCTTCCCTTGACTCCTTCATCAAAAATAACCTTGGTCCTTACTCTATTTTGTGACCATGAAATCTCTCAGTGAAAGAGTCCTTTAAATCTATTTAAGATTGCATCCTTTGGCTCCTTAATATTTCCATATTGGAGGTATACAGATCACTTTTAAGTCAATATACAGCTCATCCCAGAGCAAAAACTCACCGTGGCTACTGAAGTTATCTACCGCTCTTGTTTCCTGTGTTCAGCAAAAGGAAATTTTAGAGGACTAATATGAAACCTTAAACTTTATCCTACTGTCTTGTGAGAGCATCAGGAGATAAGGAGATAAAGAACTATGTGACTAAAATACCCCACTGTTGTATCACATAAATCTCTTCTCTTACCCTTTAAAGGTTAGAAATTGCATAAAATGTAATATAAGCATCACTGGTGTACTAATATATCCTGGAATGTGCATGAAGGGAAAAACTTGCACTCATTCATCTCAGATTTTATACATACCTGACTCAAGCTTTTCAGAAAAATAGCTGGAAAAATCACACACAGCAGCCTTGAAACAGCTTTAAAAAAATCCTGGACAGTTCAGATCCATGTCCTAGTATAAAAACAGGGAAGAAATCACCTTTTCTTCTCCCCCCTCTGAACTATCCACCTTGCCAGCCCTGCTTTCAGCAGTTATTTACAAATTGTTCTTTATAATAAAAAAAATCCTGTCCTGCTGTGCTTTTGTACAGGTCCAAGCAGAAGTAAAATTATTCCCATTCTAAGAGATTCATGCTTCTATTGTTTATGCTAGCAACCTGAAAAGCTAAGTGTGCGTGGACTTAGGACAATTCTCTTCTACCCCAGATTTCAAAATGTAAATGGATGTTGCATTAATTGGTGATTACTCAGAACTGAACAAAAAGGGGATTTTATGAGAAGTAAGACTTAACGCTGCCACTGCCACTTACTTATTACCTCATTGTGTGGCTACAGGACTTTGTTAAACATCACAGGATATCAAAACCCCAATTTGGCTCCCACGACACTATTTTTTAAAAAAATGTCCTTAAAATTATGTCTGAATCACATGCAAGTGCTAATAGAGAAACTAGACTTCGGAAAACTAAAAAGAACTGCATGAAGCTGAGTGTTACTGTTGCTAGTAGCTGAAATTCCCAGTTAACACTTGTGAAGAACAACGAAATCTGACTGTTACCGAGTGTTCCGCCTCTCAATATACAAACTATCAACCTTGTCTAAAAACCAAAAAAAAACCAAAAAAACACCAAACAACAAACCATCAAAAAACCCAAAACCATTTGACTGCAATGCAGCCATGAAAGTTCTGTATTCTCCTTGGACAGGACTGCAGACTTGACCGGATGATTCAAAGAGAGTGGCTATGTTTTTTGCACAGAAAAAGTTGCCATAGATCCAATCACACCAGAGGAGAAATTTGTGTTGGTAGGCCCAGTGCTGAAAAACTGTGGGTGATAAGCACCATATACTCTTGCCCTGAGCCCAATATTAAGTAGTTTATATATTATATGGGTTGTGACGGATGCTCATCAAGAACAGACAGAATTGCAAAGGCATAAATCAGTGCTTGGGCTTACACTCAGACCATTGTTTCTTGACAGTGTGTCCAATCATATATGAACTAAATGATGCAATAATATCTGTGAAAGATGAAAAGTTACCTGGGCTTGCATACAACGTCTGTTGAAATCTTTAAAGTGTCTGTTCTTGCTACCAGCTTTTCCCATATTTATGATTAAGACTACTCTCACAGGAATGTAAACATGAAATGGTTATCAGGATGCACAAAAGCAAAACAGATCTATCACCATGGGGATCCCTTCTCTGATTTTGAAAGTTGAGACGGTCTGGTGTTCTCCCCAAATAAATATATTTTGTGAGGGATTTTTTACTTTATTTTTTAAAATCTCTACAGTCACCTAATTAACTCTCAAAGATTCTTGATTCCAAAGACTTAATATTGGGCCCTCTCAAAGCCAGAGAAGTCCAGGAGCTGTTCAGTAAACTGATATGCTAGTTTGCAACCAGCTTTGGACTAACAAACAGGGAAGTTATCAATTAGTCCCTAAAGGAGAGGGTATTACCTCTTCCAAATCCATTCAAAGAACTTGTGCTCTGTTTGTTCAGATACTAATTCACTTTGAAAAATTTCAAATGATTCTAACAGCAAACTTGGTGAGATAAATTCTACAAGACTAGAATTCCACTTGTTTGGTTTATGAAAGAAATATAAATTCAAGATCATATCAAGCTTTCCATCAAATAAAAAAATTAAAAACTTTTTAGGCTTATCGCACTATTGTACAAATGTGAACACTTTATCTTGTATGAAAATTGTATTAATCATCTGGAAGTATTCCAGTGAAGATCACAACTAAATCTGTTCTGAGTCAGATGGGATGACAGATGACCAGTAACAGGTCCTGTAGCATTTAGAATGCACATCCATGAAGGCTCAGCCAGAAGAATGGGAGATTTTGTTTGAGCAGTACACTGATGACAGATAATGTTATATCAAAGAGGACTCAGAAAGAATAAATGCAGTTGTTTAAGAAATTATTTCAAGGACATAAAGAGATTAATTCAAGGACATAATTATTTCAAGGACATAGGAGAAGATCAGGTTCGAGACCTATTAAGGAACCTGAAAGTGCATAAGTCTATGGAACCTGATGAAATCCACCCACGGGTCCTGAGGGAGCCGGTGGATGAAGTTGCTAAGCTGCTTTCCATCATATTTGAGAAATCGTGGTAATCTGGCGAAGTTCCCGCTGACTGGAAAAAGGGGAACATAACCCCAATATTCAAAAAAGGAAAAAAGGAAGACCCAGGGAACTATAGGCCAGTCAGCCTCACCTCTGTGCCTGACAAGATCGTGGAGCAGATCCTCCTGGAATCTCTGTTAAGGCACATGGAAAATAAAGAGGTGATTGGAGACAACCAGCATGGCTTCACCAAGGGCAAACCGTGCCTGACAAATTTGGCGGCCTTTTACAATACTGCCACAGGCTTGGCGGACAAGGGCACAGCAACAGACGTCATCTACCTGGACTTATGCAAAGTATTTGACACTGTCCCACACGACATCCTGGTCTCAAAATTGGAAAGTCATGGGTTCAATGCATGGACCACTCGGCGGACAAGGAACTGGCTGAATGGCCACACTCAAAGGGTTGTGGTCAATGGTTCAATGTCCAATTGGCGGCCAGCGATGAGTGGAGTTCCTCAGGGGTCGGTACTGGGACCAGTGCTGTTCAACATCTTTGTTGGAGACATGGACAGTGGGATAGAGTGCACCCTCAGCAAGTTTGCCGATGACACCAAGCTCGGTGGTGCGGTCGACACGCTGGAGGGAAGGGATGCCATCCAGAGGGACCTAGAGAGGCTTGAGAGACAGGCTCGTGCAAATTGCATGAAGTTCAACCAGGCCAAGTGCAGGGTCCTGCACCTGGGACCTGGCAATCCCAGGCACAAATACAGGTTGGGCGGAGAATGGCTGGAGAGCAGCCCTGAGGAGAAGGACTTGGGGGTGTTGGTGGATGAGAAGCTCAACATGAGCCGGCAGTGAGCACTGGCAGCCCAGCAAGCCAACCCCATCCTGGGCTGCATCAAGAGAAGTGTGGCCAGCAGGTTGTGGGAGGTGATTCTGCCCCTCTACTCTGCGCTCGTGTGACCCCACCTGGAGTACTGTGTCCAGCTTTGGAGTCCTCAACACAGGAAGGACATGGACCTGTTGGAACGGGTCCAGTGGAGGGCCACGAAGATGATCAGAGGGATGGAGCACCTCCCCTATGAAGACAGGCTGAGAGAGCTGGGGTTGTTCAGCCTGGAGAAGAGAAGGCTCCGGGGAGACCTCATAGCAGCCTTCCAATATCTGAAGGGAGCCTACAGGAGAGCCAGAGAGGGACTCTTTGTCAGGAGATGTAGTGACAGGACAAGGGGTAATGGTTTTAAATTGGAAGAGGGGAGATTTAGACTAGATATTAGGAGGAAATTCTTTACTGTAAGGGTAGTGAAGCAGTGGAACAGGTTGCCCAGGGAAGTTGTGGATGCCCCATCCCTGGAAGTGTTCAAGGCCAGGCTGGATGGGGCTTTGAGGAACCTGGTCTAGTGGAGGTGTCCCTGCCCATGGCAGGGGGGTTGGAACTCGATGATCTTTAAGGTCCCTTCCAACTCTAACCATTCTATGATTCTATGATTCTATGACATTTTGAAGGCATGCTTGCTTTGAATGCAACTTAACAGTCAGTTTCTGTGAGCTTTTATTCTGAAGCAGGCCTTAGGTAGTAATGAAGCTTAGGATGGCAGAAAGCATAAATTTCCTCAGGGAGCATGAAGTTGTACAGGGCAATTATGCCAGAATAAGATACCCTGGAAAAACACCTTACTCATACCCTGGGTAAAGTTATCAGTTGTACAATAAAAATATCCAGTTATTTGTTCACCTGTGAGCAGGTCTCAGTGATTCTCCTCTCAACAGTAAAGTGAGGTATTTTTGTCAAATAATACTGTGCAATCTGACAGATCAGCACTGCTGGACTCAGATAAGCGCTGTATATTCAACTAGGGCAATGTAAACATTTCATATGTTAAAGTAGCTATCATAGTTGCTAAGCTTGTTGGGAATCTTATTTTATAAATCATTGTTGTAGGTACCAATCATATGCAATTTGCTACTGATATCATAGAGTAGCAATTTCAATTGCTAATGTAATTTTAAAAATTGAATTGGGGAAAATAGGCATTTTTACTATTTCAGAGTAGCTTTCTTTGAGTAAACTCAGAAAACAAAGGTTTGTTAAAGAGAAATGTTTTTATGAAAATGTGTAAGTTAGTAGTAGTAGTATTACAAATATTAACTGGAAATATTTTTCATAGAATCATACAATGGTTTAGGTTGGAAGGGACCTTAAAATTCATTGAGTTCCAACCCCCCTGCCATGGAGCAGGGACACCTCCCACTAGAGTAGGTTGCTCAAAGCCCCATCCAGCCTGGCCTTGAACACTTCCAGTGATGTCCTCTTCGAAAAGTTTGGCAGAAGAGACTTACCTCATCTTTTATTAATTCATTTTATTAATCCAGATCACCATTAATCCAGATGAGCATCTTAATTGTCACACTATAAAGAGTATTTATTCACTTAAATAATTGAGTGTAAACAGTTTTGAAGGTTTTATTTTCTCAAAAAATCTCAGCTAAAAGGAAAAAGAAAAAAACCACCCAAACCAAAACCCATAGCTTTTAAAAAAATTTTAATGAGAAGCACATTTTTAAGGGAAACATTTAAAGCGTGTTTAACTTAATGAAGATAGTTGATCATATTCTTTGGGAGTAGATGTTTTCTGTGAGTTGTCCTCAAAATCCCTCTGTGCATAATATGCTTATGTGATCCCAGGATAACGTCCCTGAACCATCAGTAATATTTTCTGAGTTGATAATGAAATTAATTCCCTCATAACACGGATGTAAATAAATTCTTGTGATCATATACAATTTAATAGATTTTGTGTTTGTCAGTTATGACTTTCCAGTTTATCTGTCTTGTCTGGAGGTAGTAGCATCTTGTCAAGCTGTCTGACAACTGTTCACATAGAATAGATCTAGAATCCATGTTTCATTGCATGAATGAGGTATTTCTGCAACTTGTGTATTTAGTTTGAGAATTTTTTCTTAGTTAACTTGAAGGAGACTGCAAACAGGTTAGGGCTGGAAGCAAGACTTATTGAATCATATAAAAAGAGGCCATATACCCTTTCATGATGGGTTTATTACTTTGCCTACACTGAATGGAGCACTTCCAAAATCTCCAACTGATTTTTGAACAAAATTCAGTAAGAAAAAAAATCTAAAATTATATTAGAAATGATGAAATTAAATAAAAATAAACTCTTATGATGTCAGATTTACATCTTCAAACTTAAGACCCAGAAATATTCTACATGAGACTTTATGAAGCATTGTGCTTTTAACAGGTTTTTACTAGAGCTGGCAAACAGCCGTTTGCCCTTGAAAGGATACTTATCTTACAAAGAATAATTAGAAGAAATAAGTATTACCCGGAATTTGTGACAAAAAAAAATTAGTGAAATTTCTCTTTTTAAGTTCCCATTTCTACTGAGTAGAAATCTTTTACATGAAAATCTAATTTATTAAGAGTGTTATTAACTATGCCTTTCTTAATGACCCAAATCGCATCACTGCTGCTACATCTTTTCTTAGGTGGAATCCAACAGAGTGAGAAAGAAAGAAGGTAACAATGGCTTTTGCAAGGGCAAAGTAGAGGAGATGTTGCCAGGGAGACAGAGTAGGAAGTATTGAGGATATTTACTTGGACATGTTGGGTACTGCTGTATACGTGTGGACTGAATACCTTAAGGACTGTATCTGAAAGCATCCAGTGAAAGTGAACCTGCAGTTTTGTATTTTTTGATGATTGTACGATTCCATTAAAGTCCATGAAGCCCAGTGTGAGCAGGGCTGAAAAGTGATATGGAAATCTGTTTTTTCATCAAACAAAATTCAGTAGAACAGAAAATTTTGCACGTTATTAATCATTGTTCATGTAGCCACAGAATTTCAATAACTCAGTTCTATGCAACATGTGAAAGGGTTATTCAGTTATAAAATACAAAAGAAATATGCAAATATGAATTATTTAAAGCAATAAATTTGTACTGTACAATATTGAAATTTAAATGCTCTGAGGAGTTTACCAATTTTTTACTTGTTTGCTTCATGAAGCAAACTTTGGAGATAAATAACATAAGCTAACTTTCATGTAATGAAGCTTGTTCCTGACCTTCAATCAAAGAGATCTTTACAAGCTTATAACTAGACATATATTAAAGGAACACACCCCTCTATCTTCTGAAGTGCCACAAGAAAAAGAATGATGAAACGTTTCTATTGCTACGCAACTTGTAAATCTAATTTCTTTCATAAAGCCTGGTTAACTGTAGAGAGACATAATTGTAATGATTTTCAACTGGATAATAAAATTTGAGAAAACAGATTTGTTTCTTATTTTACTGAAATAATTTTGTGAGCTGCATTTCAACTGAACAGGTGGTGCACACTGAAAGATAATGTTGTACAAAATGGCAGGGTTTTTTAGCCTTGATAATTTAAAGTGAGTTTGCACATGTGTTTTAATTTTGGTATGCTGACCAAGATCATCCATTTGAAAACTGGCAACAATGAGATGAAATGTATAGGAAACAGTAGGTCTGTTCAGTTGTGCCGAATTTTAAATATGAATAATATTTTTTATTTAATCTGTATTTAAATTTAGTTGCTTTTGGCACTTGCTGTTCTGGAGGTAGCTCAGTTTGTTTCTGTCAGATTAGATGTAAATGTCATAGCTGTTCCCCCTACCAGCTGTAACAAATCTCCTGCCTTGCATACCTTATTGTCTGCCATTGCCCCTGTTCTCTTGGAGGACCCTTCTGCTGGATCCTTGCTTGGACAGGATCACCCATTCTGGCAGATACATCTTTTTCTATATCCCAGTTCCACCTTTTGCCCTGCATTGTAATCTAAACTAAAAGGTAAAGAGCTCAATAAAAATAAATTGATATGGGTTTCTCAAGATTTCACAGAATCACAGAATCATTGAGGTTGAATGGGACACCAGGGGGTTTCTAGTCCAACCCACCTGCTCTAAGCAGGATCTATACTGAATTCACACTAGACTTCTTAGAACATTGTCCCTCTGGTTCTTGAAAATCCTCAAGGATGGAGGTTTCCAGCCTCTCTGGGCAACCTGCTCCAGTGCTTAGTTATCCTTTTAGTGACAATTTTCTTTCATTATATCCAGTCAGAACGTTCCTCTGCATCAATGCATGACAATTGTTTCTCATTCTTCTGCCATGCATGTCACACCAAATAGCCTGGCGCAATCACCTTGTAATGCCTTGATTTCAATGGAACAGAAGAAAAACATTTTGTGTTGAGAACAGAGATCAATTTAATATCTTGCATCTTTCCTGGGATTTTGTCTTAATCATACACCTAGGAAAGAGCTCAGGGGCAGTCTGCAGTGGTATTTCCTCAGAATATTCCCTGCTTCTCTAACAATTTGTGGCCAAGGAATTTCCTAAACTACCAGTGGTATTTTTGCATCAAATAGCCTGCATGAATTTGGTTTATCCACATTCTCTTGCTGCAAGGAACTCTGGATCCCAGCTCTAGTGTGTGTGAAGAATCAACTCCATTTGTTTTCCACCTGCCATCTAATATTTCCGTTAGATGACCTATTAAGAACTAAGAACTCTGAGAGGCACTGAATAATTGTTTTCCGTTTTCACCCTTTACAATTTCATTGGACTGAATTGTCTACGCCCTCAGTTGCCTCTCTTCCAGCCTGGGTTTCTCAGTACTTGCCTATTCTGAGGTTGTTTCCTGACTTTTCTGCCGTTCCTTGAGCCTTTCCTAGCCATATGAGATATCAAAAAAATATCTTGAAATAAGAGGATCAAAACTGCACAAACTAGTTATATATTTATACGGCAGCATAACAGTCTCTGTTTTTTTCACCATTCTTGTCTGTGTAAAATAAGACTGTCTGTTATGATTTCCATTCCTGTCTGTATAAGCCCTTTTGGGGCTGCTACTGGTCTGGTGTCCGCACCAAAGTATTTGAGATAATCCAAGATATCAGTCTGAATTGCAATCATCTGGTCAGAGCCCAGCATTTTGTATGTAAAGTCAGGACTCTCTTTTCCTTATAAGTATCATTTCACATTTACCATCTTTGAAATTTATAAGCCATTGTAAGTCTTATGGATTCCTCTCAAATACCTTATGGCTGGTGTCTACTTGCCTGATGGTTTTTAATTTGGGGTTTGGGAGTGCTTGGATTAAAAACTCTCAGGTTTTGTGTGTTTGCATAAAAGTGGGGGGTGGAAGTTTGGATGAGAAGGGAAATTGTTGGTAGTAAACTTAGATGCAAAAGCCCTCAAATTGTCTGTTTCCCTTCTTTCAAGCTTTTAAAAAATGACTTTACAATTTTAATCAGAAGGATGTCTTTCTTTATTAATAAAAGTATAAGGTTATGAGCATGTTTGCTATCCTAAAAGAGTGAATACTCCTATATTTGCAATTAGAATTCAGCCACTTTTCTAATAGATAGGAATTTATTCACATTAGCTGAGATTAACTGAGATCACCAAATAAACAAAGATGAAAGAATAATATACTTTAAAAAAATTTTTTTTTCCTATTTGTCAAGGGTGCTTTTCATCATTAATGATAACACTGTATAGTAGATGACCTTTTTGACGAAAGGCTGAAAAATATATGGTAAATTTGAAAATTAAGGAGGTTTGAGTAATCTGAAACCTCTCTTCAGTTTTCTATATTAAATATTTGAGCAACAGAAAGGCTGTTTTTCATTTAGTTACTGTATAAAAACAATAAGATTAATATTTCCAAGTGACATCCTGGCACTTTTAGTTAAGTGCCCTAATTTTAAAAGTCTGGTGAGCAGTCAGTATTTAGTCAAAAGTATGAGTGAAAGTCTTGAGATAACTAAGCCAGACAGGATTTGTGTCATTTCCCAAACTGGTCACTGCATTTCTCCCTAAAGTGAATTCCTGGGTTATGACTTTTGTTCACAAATGCCAGGGCTTTTCCTCTGCTGCAGGTCCACATGCCTAGGTAGGTACCACATCACTGTTTGTGAATCCAATCAGAATACTTCGTAAGGAACTTAATTTGACCTGGTTACAGAAATAGTATTATACACCTTGTCAGATTTCATCTTTTTTCATTATTTTGATGTCATAAAAGTCATCCTTTCATCTATCAGAGATTCCCAGTAGATGTGGATGAGGAAAAAGAGTCATCTTTCAGGTCTGTCATCATCCTAGCTGCTCTGAGCAGATGCTAGTGTATTGGACTCTGAACACCTTAAATATTGCTGGAGTTCTTTGACAATGTGGTGTAGTTTCTTACTTTGGGATATCTAGATGGTACAATATAATTACATTGACTGAAAGCAAAAATGAAATGTCTTTCTTCAGTGAAACTAGCATGGAAAGTTTTATTTTAAGAAATCCCCATGAGGAAGATTTTGATTATCGAGTTAGAAGAGGGTTTTCACTCTTACTCTTTTATTGAGTACTTGATTTTGCTGAGATTTATACTTCTCTGTCTTCCCCAGCTGCTGAAATTGGATTATTATCAGAAAAGGTAAGCTTTCTTTTTTGAAATGTAACTGCCAAATGACTGCTTGATTCAGGAAACAGCTTGTCTAAAGCTAAATACCCAGTACCTATGGGAAAACAAAGAGAATTTAAAATACTTATTCCCTATATCTCATAATCATAAATAAATATATACTTTGTGAAAATTAATTTATTCATATTCTATAAATGTTTATCAGAGGGAGAATAAGGAGTGAAACAATGTTCCATAATTAAAGTTGACAACTGAATAGTTTTTTCCTAAAACAGTTTTTCTAAAAACTATAACAAGTTGACTAACATGGAAGAGAATGCTCACTAACTAGTCAGCACCAAGAGGAAGCATGGGGGCAAAACCTCATACTATCAAATAAAAACTAGCAATCTAGGACTTTTATTATAAACAGTTATCTGAGCGTTAGTAAATCCCTTTATACATTATAGTAAAATTTTTAGTTGCTTTAATTTAGAAGCTTTCACCACTGAAGATTACCTTTTATCTCCCTGACTTCCCCATTCAACCAAAGTGTTGCACTTAGTATTGAAATAGCAACAGTTTTGCTCCTCTATTTGCTGTCAGTGGTCCAAACCAGACACTGCTAACAGATTACACAGTCCGTTCAGTTCCTCCTCCTCAGGCTGGTGTTTCTATATTATTTAAAACTCAGAAAACAGTTCTTGCATTGAATTGCATGGTTAAGTCATATATCAAGGTAGCAAAAATTATGATAGTGTCTCTCTCAGCTCATTACACATTAAATTACAGATGCTCATGGTTGTGGACTTCGTGCTGGCATTTGACAACAGAAGAGACTCTGGTTGCAGTCCAGGTTAGATAAGAGCTAGACAGTTGGTCCATTAATCAAGTGAACAATTTCAGCTTCACAGAATGCTAGCCTCAGATGGTCTAAATTGGCTTAGGCAGTGGAGCTGTGCTGCCTTACTCTGAGGCCATACCCCCCATTTTTTGTCTGATTTGTTAGCTGAGAGCCAATGGGTTAAGTTAAACAGGGAGAATATTTTATTTTAGTGCCAGACATCTGCAGTTGACTTCAAGTGATGACACAGTTCTTACTTTGTTTTCAAATGCCAGTATTTCTATGTTAGGAAAGTCTTATTTGTCTTCGAATATTACATTATCATACGTTTCTGGGACAGGCACAAAATGCTTTTGGCTACTGAGTGTCCTGACGGTAGACACCTGAAGGAGCAGTGACGTGACCTCATTCCTTTCTGCCTTGATATCTTCATTCAGTTATTTACAATGGTTTGCAAAAGTCTAGCCTCTCTGTAGTCCAAGCTTCTATATCTATAAATTACTAGATGCTCACCTCATTTCCTGATAATAATTCTATCTGAAGTGAGTAACTTTAAATTCGAAGAGACATCAATAGGGAACAGAGAGTTCTGCACGAGCCACTTCACGTCCACATCCAGGTACCTGCCCTACTGCCAGACGGATGATTAACTCAGGCACCTACCCTATCACTCATTGTTATGCTTCTTCCTGGGCAAAGCTGCCATGCCTGGAAGTGTTCAGGCAACAAGATGAGGTGGCAGCATAGATAGAGAAGGATCTGGAAGATTGCAACTCTCCAACAAAGGAGGAAAAATGGCAAATTGACATATGCCAAGCAGCTGCAACGTTTGTACATTTGTTTCCTGCTGAAGATGGAGAGGGTCAGCTGCCAAACCGGATTCTGGCTCTTGAATTTGCTGTGTGAGAGCTGCGGCCCTGATCCCTCCACCCAGCAACTCTCAAAAAGTCTGGAAACAGTGTTAAAGTTCTTTGTTATTGTCCATTCTGTAAAGAAATAGCAACATTAATTTATTCTTTATTTAATAAAACAAATCCACAATGATGAATATGACTTCTCCAATTTTCTAACAGTGAGTGTGGTGCAAAATAGGCATGTGCAGTAGTCATGTTAGACTGAGTTTTTACATCAAGTATGAAGCCTGATTTTTACTTTTAAAATGAAAGGGTATCGTGCCAGATATCACTTTGGAGAAGCAGACTTTGGCCTTTCCTTCTACAGTCACAACATGAAATAGTAAAAAGACATGATAAAGTAAAGCAAGCCTCTCCATCAGTTTTTTTTTTTTTTGTAAACATTATTAACTGATATTTCATTTCACATGGATAAATTGTTGGCTTTAACAGAAATTAGAAAGACTAATATAAGTTCTATCACTATGATTGAGATCCCAAGATATTAATGCAAGCAAATACTATTACCTTGGGGGTTTCCAGCTAAAATTGTTTCTCACGATCACTACAATTGAGGATGTGATGATCAAAGACTGAAGAGAAGCCATGGTATAACTGGAAACAAACCAGTTTTAATTTCATAGAGCAAGAAATTATGCTTATTAAATGACAAAAATGACCCTCAGATATATATCTTAGCCTAAAGGAAACTATATCATTGATAAATTTTTACATAGATTGTTAAATCACACTGTTTTCTAATGATCTATTATTTCCCAAACATGACATACAGAATATACAGGTTACAACAAACTTTTTAGAAAGTATTTATTTACAATTCTTCAGTGTCCTGTATTGAAGGGTTGTGTTAATGGCCAACCATGCGAAATTTATAATGTGGAAAACTGAAACACGGAGAATCATAGAATCATAGAATTGTCTAGGTTGGAAGGGACCTTTAAGATCATCTAGTCCAACCATCAGCCTAACTCTGATAAAACCCGTCACTAAACCATGTCACTAAGCACTATGTCAACCCATCCTTTGAATACCTCCAGGGATGGTGCCTCAACCACTTCCCTGAGCAGCCCATTCCAATGCTTGATAACCCTTTCAGTGTAAAAATTTTTCCTAATATCCAATCTGAACCTCCCCTGAAGAAAACCAACCTGGCATTATTAGCATCATAGTAATAAGGAAATAAACTGTGCCTCCTGGATTTTATACATTGGTTTATAACACAAAACACAATTATTATCCCAATGGGGTGCTACAATTGTGATATTAACCAAGTCAGTAAAGTACCTTAGAGAAACCTCTCTTAAATCTGAATGAGTCACATACTACTGCTAAATTACTAGAAATCAGGATTATCTGCTACTTTTACACCAGTCATAATAGCAGAAGTAATTGGATTATTACCTGCACAAATAACAAATTTTTAAAAGTAATTTTTAGTATGACAATTCTGAAACCTGAGTACACCGATAAACAATTTAGTGCTTTTATCAACTTCAGACATGTCCAAACTTTGAATAAACAACCACCCACAATACATTTTAGCAAGGAATGCATTCTTTTAACAAAACAATTCAGAAAATGCCATTCATGCACCTAATTTTGTATGCAGTGGAGATACATTATTCTTTCTTGTCCACTGCCAAGTCCCTACAATGCTTTACATTGCAAGTGTATGACTGAGGAGCCTTTACACAAAGCTCTAAACCATGTTCCACCCTCTATTAACTAATATGTGTTGGTAAACTCTGCTGTTTCCAAAGAACTGGATTTGCAAATTTCTATCAACTTGAACTGTTTCAGAATTTATTTATAAATTATCGCATATATATTATTTGCTTGTTGAAACGTAACACACAAAGAAGGTCTGTTTTCTGTGGCTTTTAATATGGAGGACTGATTTATTTTTGCTTGTATGATATAAACAGGAAAATAATAAGTGAACCAATGTAACGACATTATTTCATAGAGTATTCAATCATATAAATGATGGATTGGAAAATAAGTTTTCCACATTAGACGTTACTTATAAGCAGATCTTGATAAGGATTAAATATTTGATATGGGCTGTATAATCAGAGCACATAGCAGTTAGGTTACAGTAACAATTGTAAATACTTTCGGAGTTCTGAAAGGCTGTTTGGTTTCAGAAGAACTGCACCTTTTACTCATTATCTAACTCTAGATGTTACGGATTTTCAGTGAACCCAGTAGTGATGATCTCATCATAGAACAGCAGCGTCAGCTGTATGCTTATGTGACTTTTTTTATTTACAAAATATGTGGCAAATTCTGAAGTTTCCTTGATTCATGTACAAATTGATTAAATTTCTGTGGTTTTGAGATGTGAAAACTAATCACTTCAAGTGAAACCTAAAGTGTACCTGGAGAGTTAACAGAAGGCATATGCACATTCATCTCCTACTGCAGTTTGATTTGCCTATGTATTCATTAGCACAAAATGTTGGACCAGTCCACAAAATTTCCTAAATATGGTGGTGTTTCACATATATCAGAAATTTGACATATTGCTGCTGACAACTCAATTAAATTAAATGTCATAGATGAGTATTTTTACTGACAAGTGCACTGAATTAGGAAGATACTCACTTAATGTTGTTCAGTAATTAAATCAATTGAAGTATGAGGTGCCTGTCCACCTGCATTACTGGTCCTATTCATAATGTACTCTGAAGGAAAATTAATAATTAGCATTGGTTAAATATGCATGTGTCTAAGTTTAACCATCATTGTATTTTTCTTGATTATTTATGTGACAGAGTATACATCTGGTGATGCATGATTTTGATCAGACACTGTCTCTGAACTCTCAAAAGTTACGTATTTTTGCTCAGTTAGTTGCATAGTATTAAATAATAGTAGTTTTAACTGGCCTTTTCTGATCAGAATCTCTTAACATCTTGCCTCATAAAACCAGCATGCCCAAAACTGCATTCACCCTTCAAGAGCAAAACTCCAAAAAAGCCTTGACTTTGATTACAATCAGTAGGAGTCTCACACAGAAGGATTTGGTCTACCGGTTTTAAAGATAGGGGGAAGGTTAATATCTATTTGCAGTTGTTATTACATACCACTGTCACAGAGAGCCTTGAGAGGACGCAACAGAATCATAGCCAGAGGCAGTTTGTCAGAGGGACCAAGTCATAAGGCTGTTGCTCAGCTTGCAATTGAGAGAGAAAAAAATATTCACTATCTCAGTTTTTATGTCCTTGCTATGTCAAGTTTCTTGATAACCAAGGAATTTTCTGTGCCTTCAGGTAAGGCCCTGAATCAGGTTGGAATAGCAGAGAGCAGAAGTTACTTCTGCAAATATAGCTGGGAACGCTGGTTGCCAAATGTCATATTCTGATAGACTGATGGGCTCCATCAGCTCCCAGAGATGCACAGCTGTCACTTTATTTAAGCGCATGGATGATAGTCTTCCTGCCACTCATATTAGATGGGCATGGAGAGTATGTTACCAGAAGTATTCTCATTAATTATGCTGAGGCCTGAGTGAAAAGAACCCATTTTTTTACAGATGAAAGGAACAGAAATGCTGGGGAAAAAAAATTAGTACTCATTATTTTTGCATTAATTTTTTTGCTAAATAAACAAAGAAAATAGAACACAGAAAGCAACAGAACTGAGGCAATATGACTTAAAGGTTACAATGGCCTTGTTTTTATAAACACATTCCCCCCAAATATATCCTTTTGCTCCAGCCTCCTCAAATATTGGCGGGTAATATATAACCCTTTCTATCTTTCAAGACTGTTTCACAGCTAAGATTTCATTTTGAAGCCATCTTATAGCCAATATCTGAAACCACTATCCTTCTTAGAGTTTGTCCTAATTTCACTGAGAACACAGTGGTATATGAAGCATAACAATCTGAGGTGAACTGTAAGATGGAGGGAAGATGAAACTTCACAAAGTCTTATCTCAGCCAGGCTCCCCACATCGGAGATCCAAAATGACTGTTTACAGAAAACTTGAATGGAAAACTTTGATAAAGTGTGTTTTGTTGTCTGTCTTGGATAATATTCTTTTCTGTGGAATTTGAGTTTACGTTTGGCTGAGTTGCAGTTAATATTCAGGCACAACAAGCATACTCCTTAGATCATGTGGAGACTTTTTAGTCTTGCTTTGGCTGACAAGATCCATAGATATATATATATGTGTGTGTGCATATACATGTATACTGATATTTAGCAGCTTGAATAAATATTTGAAAATATTCCCTGTGTATAGTTCATGTAGTGATAGTTACCTAAGTATTTAGACAACCTTAGACAAGAAGAAGAATGAGAACATGTTAGAGTCAGGCAAGAAATTACTTTTTCCCATGCCTACTACTAGGGCAGTCTTGGACCTACACCTAAGGGAAGCAGAACAGATAGGTAAGGACTGGCATGCTAAGCTTGGGAAAAACAACGTACACAAAGCATTGCTGTTTGTGTATAATACAATAAAACTTCAGAACTATTGTTTCAGGCACCCTGAGGATTCAAGTAAGAATCAACGTATGAGATGACTTAGTTTCACAAATACGAGGTTTTTTCTACCTGATTCTAATCCAAAGAAAACTTCATGCATCAAGTTCTCACTTATCAGAAGTGAAGATTTTCAAACTGGAGCAATCCCCAGAAGCTCAGCATCAGAAGATCTTCCAAAGAGAAAGCTGTCCTTTTGTCACAGATATGCTCACCCTTCAGCAACAGTATCTTCTTTGAAAAGCAAACTAAAATGGTTCTAATTTTTAAATCTGTATCTATTTGTTCAACAGCAGTTATTGTACCACAAAAATCTGTTTAAACAATAATTAGGTTCCTCACAAACTGGACAAATATAGGTTATTTGGATTACATTAGTATATATATAACTCCATTTTGTATATATAAAATCTTCCTCTGTATTACTAAATACCATAATATAGTGTCTCTGTGGTGCCAGTGTAGGCTTATGGTTGGCATTTATCTGCATTGTAATAACTTTGTTTTCAAGTTTATTAAATACTGATAACTTCTGTTGCAACCAACAGACTAGAAAAAGCAAGAAAATCTTCCACTTTGATAGAGCTGAACCTATCAAGTAGAGCTGAATTCATAAAGGGGAAATGGCTGGTTTTAGATGACTTTTGTTGCATATTAAAATTCATCTTACTTCTCCCAAAGCTCAGAAGATATCTTCTTTATATGAAGTGGTCATATGGTCGTGGTCATATGAAAGATGAAACCTGAAAAAAAGCAATGAATAAGAGATCCTGCTGAAATTATTGTGACATAACAACTGTTTGAAATCTTGTAGGTTACACTGAAGGTAAAAATGAGGGTTTTTTTGTTTGTTTGTTTTTTTTTCCTCTTCCCAATGACATTTATAATGCCTTCTTCTAAAACCTGATGCAAATCTTATTGAAATAAATAGCAAAACTACCTTTTAATGGACTTTGAATGAGGGGAAAGAATTCTGTCCTAAAAGATAAGTAGCCTAGAAAAGCCATTGTCTCCTTTCAAGATCAAAGCTTTTGCTGTACAGAGAAGTTCTCTGCCCCTTTGGTCTCTACTTAATACTGTGATGGTGAAATCTAGAAGAGAAAATGTTGAGCCCATTGTGTGTGTACTAGCAAGTAGTTATGTAGCCATAATCAAAGTGTAAGGAATGTTATCAAGCAGCTTTTAAAAAGGCAAATCTATAGGACTAAGATATCATAATACTATAAAGCTCACTATTCTGGGCACACTATAGCTACATGCCCCCATTCATCTGAAAATTTTATTCTGGAATTGTACAAATCTAGTTGCCATAGTCTTTTCTAATTTTGGTTTGGTTTTGGCCAGAAGTTGGACTTCAGAATTCTTAGATAATGTTAGTAGCTTAACAATACTAAACTTTCTTTTTATTTGCTTAAGGAACACTAACCTCTGCCATTGTAAGCATACTAGTTGCATTTTAGGAAGAAAAAGAGATGATCAGATTATTATCTATGAAGTATTATTACATAGACCCAAAAGAAAAAGACACCAGTTCCTCCCACAGGAGACAGTCCTTCACAAACTTCTCCACAGCTGCAATTCTTCAAGAACTGCTCCAGCATGGGTTCTTTCCATTGAGTATAGTCCTTCAGGAATGGACTGCTTCAGCATGGGTCCCCCACAGGCCACAGGTCCTGCCAGAAAACCTGTTCCTGTGTGTGTTCCCCTCCACGGGCCACTGCTCCTGCCAGAAGCCTGCTCATGCTTGGGGTCTCCACAGGCTGCAGCTTCCTTCAGGGCACATCCACCTGCTCCAGCAAAGGGTCCTTCACATGCTGCAGGGTGGATATCTACTCCACCATGGTCCTCCATGGGCTGCAGGGGGGCAATCTGGATGACCATGGTCTTCTCCATGAGCTGCAGGGTAGTCTCTGCTCCAGTGCCTGGAGCACCTCCTCCTATTCCCTCTTCATTGATCTGTCTGCATAGTTGTTTCCCTCGCATGTTTCTCACTCTTCTCTCATGCAGCTGCTGCACAGTGCTTTATCACAGAGATACAACCAACATCACTGATGGGCTCAGCTTCGGGCAATGGCAGATCCCTTTTGGAGCTGGCTGACACTGGCTCTGTCTGACACAGGGCAGCCCTGGTCTCTTCTCATAGATTCCACCCCTGTAACAACCCCACTACAGAAACCTTGTCACTTTAACCCAATACACCCTTAAAGTGAGACATATGATTTTGAACCTACTGAGAAAAAGGAGGGATCTGTAGAACAGTTCTTTCTACGATAGATTTAATGTCCAGCATATCACATGCAAAGGTGTCACTGAAAAGCAACACTAGCGGCCACTATTTTGCACATGATCCTGCCAGCATGCCATAAATTAGTTAGTGGGCTTACAAGTAGGAACCTAACTGTAGGTATTGGCTGAACTTTGTTGTGACTCTGCTCAGGCTTGCCAAAGTTGAGCTGGTTTTGTCCAAAATTAGACCCTTTAAATGTCTGGGGAACATGCACTGTAAACCACTATCATGAGATCTTTTCATTCTTGCGAAGATTATGTGACAGCTAAGAAGTGATTTTAAGGATCACAAGTTTTGACTGTGATGCTGAAATTTGAAATTCTCCTTCCTGCCTTTTTGGAATGGTGTCTTAGTCTGCAGGATTAGTTTCTTTTTGTCTGGCCTGGATCAAGCTGATCCTGTCCTTCAGGGAGTACACGCTGTATTTAATAATTTTCTCCTAAACTTTGCTTAGGATTTGGAGATGGGAGTAGCTTCTAACACTCATTAAATTTGGAATAAAGTGTTTACACTTGGACACAAGCAAACTCGATGACTTGGACCATGGGACACTGAGGGTGAATGACAGAAGGATGACATGGGACAATATTTTTGCCTGAGAGTCTCCTGGGCTTTGGCAGAATGGAAGAGTAACCCTTTGCCAGCCCTCCCACATCCCCATCCACAAGGCTACTTGGACTGCATGTGTCCTCTAAGCATGTAAATGGAGAGTGATAGCAATCTCACTTTCTTAACTAGACGGAATGAAAAGCTTTAGAAAATTTAAGAACTACTGTGCAACAGCAGATTTTTTTTCTTCCTCCTCCTGAGTGATGATCTTCATCTTTGTACTTTCTGTTACAGAAAAATTACTAAATAGTTCAAGTTGTGAATGTTTAAATTCTACATCATTCAGAGCAGTTTCCTAGCATAAGAGGAGAGATAAGAAGAAGAGAGCAAGCCAGGGAGTTCAAACCTACACATACCATACTTTACTTTTCATTACTTTTTTTTTAGAAGCGTAGTTTATTTTCAGGTATAAGAAAAATTTATTGGTCCTTAAACAAGGACCCTCCTCAAGAATTATCCAAATATTATTGGTTTGGAAAGAGCTAAAAAGAAATGGCACCTTTCCCCTATAGCCTAAAAATCCTTAATGAGTTCCAGTTCATCATCTTACTGAAAAAGATGCGCACAACAGTTCAGTCATTCCTTTAAAAAAAGATAAAGATCAGAGATAAATGAGTTAACATAAATCTTTTTCTTATATATTTTCTGTGACCTTCATAAGATTAAGTTTACTGTTATTTCTATGTTGTCAGGGTATAAACCTGGGACTTTTGGACTAGGGGTGAAACTGAAGGAGTCACAAATGAATGACTTCTCAAACACAGAGGCCTGAAAATACAAAACATTGTACTTTTCACCTAAGAAATTGGATAGGTCGTGTGTGACTCAGGTATGCTTACCAGAAAGGACATCTTCTAAGGAACACCCTGTTGCTATGACACCATGTAAAGTTTTACTCTTGATGTAGAAAGAATAGGATCCTGTATTATGGCTTAGTGTGTACATAGAAAAACCTTCACTTCAAAATAGCTTGATTGTGTTTACTGTGAGAGGGACATTATTTTCACAATGAGGTCTTTAGCTAAAACTATTTCATACATCCTTAAATGCTTTAGAACTGTCAGTTAAGTCCCAAAAAAGGAGTCTTCTCTGTAGAACAGAGACTAAGACTTAAAATCTGCAGATTAAGCAATAGAGAACAGAGCTGGCAGACAGAGCATTTTTTATAACAGTAATTAACAGCTCCCTAGGGTATGGTCTGATGACATGCTGTGTCAATTTGTACTGATGGTTGTCAGACGGCTATAATATTGCAGGCAATATAGAGGTAACAAACCGAGTAAAGACCGAAAACCCCAGAAATTATACTGCATGTATTACAAAATGGAGTGAAGCCCTGTTACCCTGGATAAGAAGGGACTGAGACACCAAAGATAGTGAAAGCTTGCTAGTACAATTATTAAAATATGTCCCTGTGTGCATCTCCACTTGGACCCAGCTGATGTGGAGCAGATTGTTAATGCTTCTCTAGCGGGCCTTGCCAGACCAATATTTTCTCTCTGCACAAAGCCATCTTAGTGCTGTATTTTCAATAACAAACCCTTGTGGAGATAAAAACTCTTGAACAGAGACCAGCCCCGGTGTTTCAGAGTTGCATTGCCATTAATCTGCAACACTGTAAACTCACTCCTGGGTAAACAGGAGATGACCAGGGAAAATGTGACCTAGGTAGGAAGCACTGAATATCAGTAATACTATTTTCTGTCAGAAATTACCTGAAAAACAAAAATATATCATACAATTTATAGTAATAAAAACCTCAAAAACTCCCCCTAATCTGAGTACCATCTCAGAATTTTAAAAGAACTAAACCAGTGTTTTCCTTTTCACATGACATTTTACAGACATGTCCTGGTTGCGTGTCCATGACACAAATCTGGTATCAGATTTGACTCTTGAGTTATCATTCCCATAAAATTTACTTTCTCCCTGAATTTTGCTTCAATTAACTAAAGAATCAGAATTTTGTGAAATATCCTCTTTGCTTAGTTTAACAAAGACTAAAAGCAGTATATAGCCACAGTTCCATAAATTTCTGCTGTCTAACAGCAACTGATAATAATGATGTGACTGTGTGAAGAAATATGTTGCATTTCAAGTGCAGTTTTAAAAGACACTTGTTTTTCGTATCACAGGTTGTGGAGTGTGGCTCTGGCAAAGCTGATATTAATAACTCTTCTAAAATTTAAAACTGTACAATCTGTGGAGTACCAAATAGCTTTAATTTTTTTGCCAATTGTACTTTTCTTTGTTGTTTTGTGATTCCAAAGGTAAATTCAAACTTCGCTAAGTTTCAAACAGATCAAACATTTTCTGATAAATCATAAAAAAAGCATTGCAAATATGATTTCAGCATTTCAGGAGACATACTTCAACATTTTTCCAAGTATCTACTATCCAGAGAAAGTAAAAGTGTTTCAGACCTGCTGCTTCCATGTTGGAAGACAAGTAACTTTGTACGCCCAGGAAGAAGTATAAGCAAGAGCCCCTCTGCATACCACTCCTTGGTATTAACCATAAACATAGGTCTTACCACTCTGAGAGCAAACAGTTTCTGCACAATATGCTATTAATTTCAGAGTTTTAGAGAGTTAGAAGAGGCTTAGCTAAAAAGTGAAACTACTAAACAGAAAATTGGTTCTGTTTTACCTCAGGCCAGCACAATCTGCCGCCAAGAATCTGCATGTAGTAGGTCTGCCTCCAACATAATATTTTGGTAATTTTATTGCATGCAAAAACATGCAAATGTTTACCCATGTGTTCATTGAGGTATAAGAGGGAGCAGAGATTTCCAGAAGAAACTTCCACTTAACAAATTTATACTTAGTAGACCAATTCAATGTAACCAGCAAAAAGCCCTAGCTTTAGGTCTTTTATTTTCCTGATTATCAGTCAATAAGAGATCAATGGCTGAATGTAACCTAAGGCTTAACAGAGCACTAATCTGTCAAGCTACCTCTAGTAACAGCAGACAGACACAAATTAACATCAAAATTAACCTAAATTCAAATTGTCACCAAGATCTGATGTTTTTTAGAAAGGAATTTTGTACTCATTGTAATTATTTTACTGACAAAAAAAGACTATTTTATGTTGCTAAAAAGCATATAATTTTAAATAAACTGAGAGCTAGTTTAGAGAAATGACAGAGGGAAGCTTCTTTTAAAAGTATAGTCTAAGAGACAGGGGAATGGACAAGATGCTGAATCTTTACATTAGCATGTAAATTTGCCCTCCTGTACTTACCTGGTTTACTTTGATTTCCTAGCACATTATTAACAGGCTGAAAACTGAAGACAGTTGTAACTCTTTGCCAAGCTGTGGGCTGCTTCTGCACCATGATCAATACAGCAAGAGAGAATTAGTTACATACTCCTACGGTTTTCTGTTTGTCTTAAAACTTAAGCTTTGGATTCATATGATTACAAAGAGAAATTTTATTATTAAAGCAGCACTTCTTTAGCTGTTACAGCTTTAAATAAAATCTTAAATCTGTGAATCTCTAGAGGTTTACAAAAGACTCTTTATTTACCTCAAGATTTTGAGGCCAGTCATGCTTTCCTGGGCAGAAGTGGCGTGCGGAAAACAGACTCCACAACCTGTGAGGTTGTAAAGTAGGTATGTTTATTCGGTGCCGGGCAGCACGGGGTGTCACCCCACCACAATCAGGTGTGCCCACTGCGGCAGTTAACTTAGGATTTATACAACCAAACCTTACATATTCAAGGGTGCTTATACATATCCATAACCTTTCCTCAAAAAGGCGGTCTTTATTACAATGAGTTCCGAGAAATCATTTCCATAGTCTCCGCCTTTAACTCCTCCCAGCTGCACATGCGCAGTGCCTCCTGGTGGTCGTGGGACAGGGTCTCAGTGATGAAGGCCGTGTGTCTTCCTCCCTGTGCACCTCTCACCTTTAATGTTAATGTGCTGCTCCAGGCCACAGGCCTGGGAAACCAGATGATCACTCTCTCAAGACAACTGGGTTCCTTCTTTGAATACCAATTGTTCCCTTATATCCCAGAGAGGCTGATGTGACCACTTTATTGTTTCAACACATCCTTTCTTTGCCTTAAACACCTTACGCAATGGCTTAAGGCTATAGATATACAGCTGAAGCCAAGCAACGGCTCTACTATTAACCCTTGAGTGTTAGTTCCCCTTATCAGAAGTACATTTATGGTGTACCATCATTTTTCCAAAGCTGGCACAGATAATGCAAAAACATTAAGCAGAGGGTTAGCTGAAAATGGTACCATTCCCTAGGGTATTGCAAAGCAGTTTAAGACTCTTTGCAATGCTCTAAGTGCTGTGATAGTCACTTTGTGTGCCGATATATTTAATGTGGATATGCTTTCTTGAAGTTTTAAAATGAAGGCTACAAACCTATTTACATTCTCTGGTCTCAAAATTGGAAAGTCATGGGTTCAATGGATGGACTACTCGGTGGATAAGGAACTGGCTGAATGGCCACACTCAAAGGGTTGTGGTCAATGGTTCAATGTCCAATTGGCGGCCAGTGATGAGTGGAGTTCCTCAGGGGTCGGTACTGGGACCAGTGCTGTTCAACATCTTTGTTGGAGACATGGACAGTGGGATAGAGTGCACCCTCAGCAAGTTTGCCGATGACACCAAGCTCGGTGGTGCGGTCGACACACTGGAGGGAAGGGATGCCATCCAGAGGGACCTAGACAGGCTTGAGAGACAGGCTCGTGCAAATTGCATGAAATTCAACCAGGCCAAGTGCAGGGTCCTGCACCTGGGACCTGGCAATCCCAGGCACAAATACAGGTTGGGCAGAGAATGGCTGGAGAGCAGCCCTGAGGAGAAGGACTTGGGGGTGTTGGTGGATGAGAAGCTCAACATGAGCCGGCAGTGCGCACTGGCAGCCCAGCAAGCCAACCCCATCCTGGGCTGCATCAAGAGAAGTGTGGCCAGCAGGTTGTGGGAGGTGATTCTACCCCTCTACTCTGCGCTCGCGAGACCCCACCTGGAGTACTGTGTCCAGCTTTGGAGTCCTCAACACAGGAAGGACATGGACCTGTTGGAACAGGTCCAGCAGAGGGCCACGAAGATGATCAGAGGGATGGAGCACCTCCCCTATGAAGACAGGCTGAGAGAGCTGGGGTTGTTCAGCCTGGAGAAGAGAAGGCTCCGGGGAGACCTCATAGCAGCCTTCCAATATCTGAAGGGAGCCTACAGGAGAGCCAGAGAGGGACTCTTTGTCAGGAGATGTAGTGACAGGACAAGGGGTAATGGTTTTAAATTGGAAGAGGGGAGATTTAGATTAGATATTAGGAGGAAATTCTTTACTGTAAGGGTAGTGAAGCAGTGGAACAGGTTGCCCAGGGAAGTTGTGGATGCCCCATCCCTGGAAGTGTTTAAGGCCAGGCTGGATGGGGCTTTGAGGAACCTGCTCTAGTGGGAGGTGTCCCTGCCCATGGCAGGGGGGTTGGAACTCGATAATCTTTAAGGTTCGTTCCAACTCTAACCATTCTATGATTCTGTGATTCGTGGCTTCCTCTCGCGGAGTTTTCCTTTTAAATGTATTTAAAATGCAAATATTTCTTGAAGGGCTTGAATCTTCTCTCATTTGTGACTGCTTCACAGTAACACTAGTTTCATGATTTCATTTAAATTGCTCTTGATTTATAGCATTTTTTATGTGAGAATCTGCCCTTTTGTTATGTATTGAATACAGTGTATTGTTTCTAACGGCATCCTGGCTTGTATTAGAAATAGCGTGACCAGCAGAAGTAGGGAGGTGATTGTGTCCCTGTACTCAGCACTGGTGAGGCCACACCTCGAGTATTGTGTCCAGTTTTGGGCACCTCAATACAAGAGAGATATCGAGGTGCTCGAGCGAGTGCAGAGGAGGGCAACGAAGCTGGTGAAGGGCCTGGAAAACAAATCCTATGAAGAGCGGTTGAAGGAGCTGGGACTGTTTAGTATGAGGAAGAGGAGGCTGAGGGGAGACCTCATCACTCTCTACAACTACTTGAAAGGACACTGTAGAGAGGTTGGTCCTGGTCTCTTCGCACAGGTAATTAATGACAGAGCGGGAGGGAATGGCTTCAAGCTCCAACAGGGTAGGTTTAGACTGAACATTAGGAAAGAATTTTTCACAGAAAGAGTGGTCGGGCATTGGAATAGGCTGCCCAGGGAGGTGGTTGAGTCACCATCCCTGGATGTGTTTAAGAGACGTTTAGATGTGGTGTTGGGGGATATGATATAGGGGAGAACTTTGTAGTGTAGGGTAGATGGTTGGACTCGATGATCCCAAGGGTCTCTTCCAACCTGGATGACTCTATGATTCTATGATTTCTTTTCCTTATTTATTTTACTTTTTAGGGGGGAATTAACAATGGTCATTGTAAGGTGAAAGTCTTCCAATCTGACATGAATAATCCATCTGTGCATGCACTCTGTCAGAACACGGTCCTTTAATGTACACTGAGTAAAATGAGTGATGTTTAGTATGACAATGGAAGAAATGTCTCTACATTCGATATAGTCTACATAAGTTAAATAATATAACAATAATAGTATTGAATAAGTCCATATGGATTGATACAGTTATCAACACTGTAGTCTAGAAATTACTTTAAAAAAAGGTAAGAAGTTACATATTTGAGATAAGACACAGCTAATAAATTGTTTGGTATTTTCATTTACAGCCTTGTTCATGTCAATTATGATCATAAAAATCTAGCAATAAATTTTAATAAGAATGTGGCAATTTGACTACTGTTTGGGATTTCAAAGCACTGAAGTGACAATTTTGCAGAGGTTAATATATATCACCACAGCAGTAATTTGAATGGTTTATGTGAATATTTTTCAAAATTGACGGATAACTTTCATTAAAGAACTGGCTGACTTACTGAATCGTGCTTTAAACTAACAAACTCAGGCGTAGTGTCCAAAGCTGTGACATCTGCATATTCCTAAAGAACAGGGTGGATGTGTGCACCTAACAGAATAGTGAGGACTGCTCCCTAAGCATTGATAGGATACAAGGGAATGGCTTAAAGCTTAGTCAGGGGAAGTTCAGATTGGAAATTAGGAAAAAGTTTTTCACTGAGAGAGTGGTCAAGCACTAGAAGAAGCTCCCCAGGGAGTCATGTCCCCAAGCCTGTTGATGTTCAAGAAGCACTTGGACAACCCTCTTAGATATATGATTTAACTTTTAGGTTGCACTGTGTGGGGTCAGGAGTTGGACTCAACAATCCTCATGGGTCCCTTTCAAGTCAGGATATTCTATGGTTCGGTTGAAGCAGGTGACTGGGAAAAGACAACACATCTAACAAAGGCAAATCATGCCTGACACGAATCAGCAGTGCGCTGCTGCGACAGTGAAGGCAAATCAGATCCTGGGCTACATCTGCAGGGCCATTACTAATAGAGACAGACGTGATCATTCCACTCTACTCAGTGCTTGTCAAACTGCACCTGGAGTTCTGTGTCCATTTCTGGTCCCCACAATTAAAGAAAGACTCAGACAGACTGGAGAGGGCCCAAAGAAGGGCCATGATGATGATGAAAGGGATGGAGAACCTGCCCTACAAGGAAAGACTGAAGGAGATAGGTCTCTTCTCCCTGGAGAAGGCCTAGAGTGAATCTCATTGCAGTATTCCACACTTAAAGTGCAGTTACAAAGAGGAAGGAGGCTCTCTCTTCACAAGCAGTCACATGGAGAAGACATGGGTACAAGCTGCACAGGAAGAGAGGTTTCATCTTGACATAAGAAAGAAATTTTTTACAGTAAGAGAAATCATTCACTGGAAGAAACTCCCCAGGGACGTGGTAGATTCCCTGTCACTGGAGAATGATGCTAGAGGATGCTAGTGATTCTCCATGACTGAAGAGGGTTCTAAATAAACACATAAGATTTTTGAGTTCCCTTGCAACCTGAACTGTTCTATGACTCTATGATTCTATGAACTGAAAGTCTTCAGAAACTAGTACTAACCCCCCTGGTTGCATGTTGGAAAATTCTGCAATCCAATCTTGGGGTTCTAATAATGTATACTAGTTCTATACATTTTCAGTGGCGTAGAGCATAATTTCTATTTCACAATGACTGAAAGTTTTTGGGTTTGTTTTCTAGTCTTTGATTATAATACCACCAGTTTGAAAAAGAAAAATGGGCTGGCATAAGTCTATTTGTTATTCAAAAGACATCCATATTTTTAAAACCAGTATTTAAGTTCTTGCAGACAACCTTAAATGAGACACTAGTGAATAATACCAAAGGACCTTATTATCAATAAGCATATCAAATAATATCAAAGGACCTTAAATATTTCCTTATCCTTATTTAAAGGATTTTCTGAAGCCATGTGGCAGTGTTTTATACTTGAACAAAAAAGGAAAAGTATTACTTGCATGCAACTGAGAACTTTCTGCTTGTCTAAAGCTTGAACTGTCCTCTTTTGTCATTAAACTTTATTGTAGATGTTAGAATTTGAAATCCTGTGACCTTTCCTTCAAAGCATGGTGTCTATGCAAACAGGCATTTGTGTAAATAGTTTTCATTTTCCAGACTTCTCTGGAAAAAATACTATTTAAACATAGGATGAAAGAAACGCAAAGGAACACGTGAGAATACTTAAAAGTGTTTTATGATATACATAAACCTAAATACCACTCTTTTCTTGCTTGTGAGAAGTTCAGTGTTAATAGGCGGGTGTCCTTATAACGTTGAGTTCCCAGAATCTAACTGACAGTTTGCTTGTTTAATCAATTTTTAGATGAGAATATGAGGTTATAGTACACAGAACATTGCCCGGTTGGCACAACTTTATGAATTGTATCTGAATATTTTTTGTGTAATGTTATTGCTTACAAATTGTTCACAAGTAGATCTTCAATCTCTGTCCTATCCAGTAATATAACCTCTTGAAATTAAACATTTTAATTTACTATGAAGAGTAAGTATGAAATATGACTATTAACTAAACATTGGAGATGAACTTTTTAGGTTTTTAAAAGATCATTTCATTTGCTACCTTATAACAGCAAAGAGGAGAAATAAAATCAAGTGGAAAAATAAATCAAACTAATTTATTTCTGTACAAGACTTCTACACCTTGGGCAATTAGTGACTCAGTAGGAGAAGCTGAACATTGAGCAGGGAACTGAGTAATGGAGTGAAACAAAACAGAATGTCTCCAGGAAACTATTAGTTTGGCATATTGGCTTTTAGTGTTAAAAAAAAAAAAAAAAAAAAAAAAAGTGATTGCATTTGCTAGTTGTTACTATGTAAGACTTAAAATATGCTCTGAAGATATTTAATTCTCTCTCAAAGTCCACATTTTCTTTCTCTACTATTAATGCTATAGGTCACTCCTTTATTAGCGGTGACTCACAACAGGAAGCCCTTCAACCACTTGGCCAGCGACATTCACTATTCATTATGTAGAAAAACAGTTCTTGATCAGAATGGCTGCTGCAAGATTCATTTTAAGAATCTTTTCTTATTTCTCTCTTGTTTGTTTTTTTTAAGTCCATGAAATTTAAATCTATCTGTTTCAAGTTGCTTTCACATCGAATAACATGATCAAATTCTGAATAGTTATTACGTTCAGTGGCTGAAGTATGTGAAGAATGATTCAAAATAAACATTTAAAATGTTTTCACTAAAGTACAAAAAGTGAGATATGAAGAGGAAGAATTCCAGACATCAACTAAAAACTGTAATATTGTGTAAGATGTTGCAGTAAAAGAGAAATTTCTGGGGTTAAAATCACATAGAACCTTAATTCCTTCATCAAAGGGAACTGTACAAGGCCTCTTTTTCTATTAGCTAACAATTTAATCCAATGGTCTCAAACTATTTTATTATTTTTTTATACCCACTAAAATACTAGCTTCTTGGCATCTATGCTACAAACTGTAGCTGGCAATCATATTTCCTGCTGTGAAGACATTTATCTCAACATATCTATGTACTGAAGTACAACAGGATGCTCATTTAAAGTCATTTGAACAATACCTATTCAAAAATTCTGGACTCAAACCTAAAATGAATTTTTTATGACACTGGCCTTCACAGACCTTGAAATTACAATTAAGTGAAAATTTACAACCAACTGAAACATACATTAATAGCATATTTCAGATAACTGTGATGTACCACTTCTGCAAATGAGGTGGCCTTCAGTGCAGCATACAGCAGAAGCCATACCACTGTTACTTCCATAAAATTATATGTTATAGAAATATAGCTATGTGAAATGTTCAATTTAAGAGGTTAGCAAGCTATAGTATATCACCTGAAGATTTTGGACACAGGTTACACTTCACAGTTAAACTTACTGACTTAATACACAACATTACTGACTTAAAATTTATACTGGCACAATGATATGCAGAACAAAGCAAAGACAAAACCAGTCAGGCCTAAATACCTTTGGATAATCAATATAAAACTCAGCAGAAATCATTACTCCAATTCTTTCTGCTATCGTAGTCACATATTATTTATGAAATTCCTACTAGAAACAAAAGAATTTTAGCCAGTTAACTAGACATCTATTTTCTTAAATTTTTTCTTAGTTTTTGACAATATTTTGGGAAGTACTTGATTTTATTTTTTTTTAGGGCAGTAAATCTAATAAATTCATTAAAAAAAAAAAAAAAAATTCTCCAGACATATTGACAAAGAAAAATAACATTATTCCAATCCAGCTTTTTCTATATCTCAATATATAAATGTTGCAGCCTATTCTTTCTGCATTCTTTATTTAACTTTCCCTTAAACATCAAGCCTTATTGAATTGGACTAAAGCAATGATCATTCCATTTATTGTCCCTGATTGTGTAGTAGTTCAATTAACTGATAGCAGCATGGAGGCTATTAAGATGGTACAGAATCCACGTTTTGCATTCTGGATTGTAAGAGGAAATGTTGTGCTCCTTCAAAATTTAGATACCTATTTATTAAGAGCATAGCTGTACTCCAGATATGCTGAACATCTAAGTTATTCGTACCTGGACTAACTCAACGTGCCTTCTCAAAACTCTTCCTTCTTGAAACCTTTTTCCTGCCTCTCCAGGCACTTTACTCCATTAAAAAGTGACCTTTTTAGTGCTTTAGGCCTCTTTTCAAACACATTGTGACATTTCAGTGATGTCTGAGACAAGTAAGTCCATAACTATATTGCTGCTATAATAAACACTTCCTTTAGAAAATGAAACAAATAACCTGAGTTATTTTTATATTTTATAAATACTAGTTTCTGCAATTTCATCCTGGTTTAGTTAGTCAATAAATAATAGAGGAATATGAGTTTAGAAGAAACTTGTGAACCACCTTACTTTTGCTACTACGTATAGCAATTTCATATGATCAGTTTTTAAAAATTTACTTTTAAAAATTAACATTTTCCTGATCTCCAGAAAATCTTGTCTGTGGCCAGTTTATACCTACTAGTCTCCATCCCACCTTAGTTCTTCACTTAAGTTGTTCTTCTCACTTCAGGAGAAGTGGGTCCTTTCCCTCCTGCTGTATTTATGGACAGCATTAGTATGTTGTGTTCTCCCTAAACTCTTCTTAAAACTTGAACTGTGATTACATCTTGATACTCTGTCATCATTAGTTTATGCATAATCCATGTACTGCTTTCTACTCTATTCATATTCTATTGCACCCTCAGTGAGCCTGCAGACAACACCAAGTTGGACGGGACTGTTGATCTGTTTGAGGGTCGATGGCTCTGCAGAGGGATCTGGACAGGCTGGATCAATGCACTGAGGTCAATGGGATGAGGTTCAAAAAGGCCAGGACCTGCACTTGGGTCACAACAACCCCATGCAGCGCTACAGGCTTGAGGAAGAGTGGCTGCAAAGCTGCCTGGCAGAAAAGGACCTGGGCGTATTGGTCGAGTGTTGGCTGAACATGAGCCAGCAGTGTGCCAAAAGCATACTGGGCTGTGCCAGGAGTAGTGTGGCCTGCAGGAGTAGGGAAGTCATTGTCCCCCTGTACTCAGCACTGGTGAGGTCCCACCTCGAGTGCTGTGTCCAGTTTTGGGCCCCCCACTACATGAGAGACATTGAGGTGCTGGAGCGTGTCCAGAGAAGGGCAACAAAGCTGCTGAGGGGTCTGGAGCACAAGTCTTGTGAGAAGCAGCTGAGGGAACTTAGTCTGGAGAAAAGGAGGCTGAGGGGAGACCTTATCACTCTCTACATCTGCCTGAAAGGAGGTTGTAGCAAGGTGAGGGTCGGTCTCTCCTCCTAAGTAACAGACAATAGGAAACGACCTCCAAGTTGTACCAGTGAAGGTTCAGGATTAGGAGCAATTTCTTCACCAAAAGAGTTGTCAAGCATTGGAACAGGCTGCCCAGGGAAGTGATGGAATCACCATCCCTAGAGGTATTTAAAAGACGGGTAGACGTGGCTTAGGGAAATGGTTTAATGAGGTTTTTTTCAGTGTTATGTTAATGGTTGGACTCGATGATCTTAAAGGTCTCTTCAACCTAGATGATACTGTGATTCTATGATATCTTTGCTGTATTTACAGTACAGCTTTTCTTTCCGTGTTCTGATACTTGTTTTGACTAACGGGAATCTGTCTACACTCCTGTTAAACAACAATGGTACTGGTCTTTTTGTTTTGTTTTGTCTTGCAAATATATCCCAAGTATTTCAGCTCGATGTTCCTGTCTTTCATCACCTGTCATTAGGTCATATTTTGTTAGTCATTATTGTATTTGCTGTTGTCATTCATGACTCTGATAACAGACTTTACCACATCTCTAAAATATTTTCAGTAGTATTCTCACTTCTGAAATGTACAGGTCAAAAATAATCTGAGTGCCCTTTTCTCAGTATGGTACAGCTCTTACATTCTTGCTGTTGGTGCACTGGTATGTTGCACAATCCATTATTATACTGTCTTTTTTTTTTTCTTTTCTCACATAAGGAAATGCAACAGTCTAATGACTGGCAATAATACACTATAAGAATTAAGTGAAAATTTATGCAGTAGTTTAAAGTAGATTTGAGCACCTGAATTTAGGATTTAGGTACTGGAGAAAGTTATGAGGCACTTAGATCTCCATATTCTTATTTAAAAATACATTTTCCATAGGCCAATGACTCTCCCTTTTTAAAATACAAAAATCTGTTAAAATATAATAATTAGCTAAAATTTTAAAAATATAACATTACAAATACACAGTTCTGCAGAAGTTAGAATGATTTTGATCAGGTTAGCTTACTGCACTTCACTATTTTTATCTACAGTTCCAAAAAAGTGACCTTTCAATCTTTTCCACCTGATTGTTCATTACAGTGTTCATACTTTTGTAAACTGTTGTTGCATGTTTTAATTTAGAAGCACAATTATGGACTTGGTTTAATGAAATGTTGTTTTCAAGGCTATTCTCTAGAGTTAATATATTGATTTGTGAGACACTGGAATATTTATCAACCTGCATGTGTTTTCACTTCTAAAATAAAAATTGGCAAAAGGACTTAATGGCTGAATAACACGATCTCATAACATCATACGAAAACTTACAATAAACTCAATATTTTCTCCTGTGATTCTGGGTAGAAAATTAAAATGGGTTCTTCCTTGATGGATTTTATTTTATTCCCATAGCACCTTCAAAAATATGTGTAAATTCTAGGGGCTTCTTGTCCCAGTACGTTCGAAAGCTGTACCCCTATGCTAGTTGTGATCATCAGATCAAACGGATTCAGCTTAGTCAGAGAATCAGTCACAGAATGGCTGAGTCTGGAACAGACCTCCGGAGGTCACTTCCAACCACCCTCTTCTAGAGCCGGTTGCCCAGGACCATGTCCAGGTGGCTTTTGACTGTCTCCAAGGAAAGGGACTGTAATCTTTTTGGGTCATCTGTGCCAGTACTCAGTCACCCTGACATAAAACAAGTGTTTGCTGTTGTTCAGAGGGAACCTCCTGTGTTTTATTTTGTATCCTCTGGTCCTGCCACTGGGCACCACTGAAAAGAGCCTGGCTCCGTCTTATTTGCACCTAAGTATCTTCAGGTATGTATATATATTGATGAGGTTCCCTCTGAGCCTTCTCTGAACAGTCACAGTCCTCTCAGCCTCCCATAGGAGGGGTGCTCCAGGAACAAGTACTGTTGACTAGTTCTTCCTAAAAGGGGCCTCTCTAGGGAAAAGAAAGCTAGGGAGAGACAGTTTGGATGGAAATGGGCTGTAGATCTAATCATGAAATCCTCTCAGCCATCCGCAGAAGCTTTAATAGTGTCTTGGTTATGAGAGCAGATGTAGTGAAAAAGAGGGATTTTCCAGGATAAAGCAGTAAAACCAGTCCACGAGACAGAGCCCTATGGCTCTATTTTGAGGATTGTGTTCCATTGAAGGAATTGGCTATGTGAATTAGATTGCCCTCTTTCTACTTTTTGTTTTCATTTTTTTCCTTTTTTTTTTTCTTTCCTACCCATTTTCCTTAACTTCAATATAGGTATTACCTAATAATTAAGAGTTAAATTGATAATTTGATGCTATGTTAATTACTTTTTTCATAAATGCACTACAATTACATGATCCAGTTACAATTTAACATTTCTCATTTTTATTTTTTGCTTTACCTAAATGCTGAAAATTATAGATTAACTTTTAAAATATTAGAAAATTAGGTATTTAAAGTAAGTCATTCCCAGACCTCAGAGAATTTTTAATTATGCAAATGGTTCATTGCAATGCATAAACTGAGAAAGTACAAGAGCATGAATTTTTATTACTGTTAGTTATTAATATGAATGGTATACTTTTATTGAAGATCTGGATTATTTTTTTTTTTACTTCAAAGACCTGATTCTATAGGAGGCCCAGCAGCTTAATGCACAGTTTTACTGTCTTGTTTCAGGTATTTATAGGAAACTTTTCTTAGGAGTAATCTCCATATAATCCCCAGTACTTTCATTACGAAAAACATGGAGCATATGAAATGATTGTTTCCCTTCTTTGTTCATTCTTGAACTGTCCAATGTGTCCCAGTGTATACAATTTAATCAGGAGAAGAGCAACCCATACAAAATATCCGAAAATGTAAACCTGCAGTCACAAATTGCTAATGAAGAAAATGCATCCAGCGTGCTGGAGCTGTCACTCAGTGGTCAAGCTCCACTCGCTGCACACAGACAAAAGGTCTAATTTCCATTCTTGAGGCATTCATACTTCTCCTGACTTTAGAAAGAGCTTTGCCTGTGTAAAGAATGCAAGATGAGGAGCAGGAAATCCAAATTAAACTACAGTGCAATCTCTTCACTACTGCTTTTGCAATGTTACTGAGAAATATCACTATATTGCCTTAAAATGGAGAATGGACCATAACAGCAGATGGAAATAATGTAAATAGATGAATGTATGTGAGGAGTTGAGATTAGAAGTCATCCTGATTATCATTTTTTAAAAAGAACAATTGACTCCTGTGACATTATGAAATGTCATATAAGCAGCTGTGCTGAGAGTTGTGTAGGAAAAAGGTTGCGCATGAGACACTGCGTGGTTCATATAAACTTCTTATCCAGCAGCAGTGAAATCAGCTAAAAATGCTTATATATTTTTAGTGAAAAAGAGGAAGGCTATCTGCAAATAGACAAGTTCATATAAATGCATACACTTATATAAATTTCTACTAAAATCCTGGTAAACAATGTAGATTCACAGAAATCTTGATGTATTCCTGTGCATCTGATTTAATGACCTTGTTTGTAAATGTGCTTTAAAACAAAAAGCAGTTGCCTATTTTTACTAGATTTCACTTGGGTCTTTCTAGGCATAATATATAATTGAAAACTCAGAGAATAATTATAAAAAATGCTTTCAACTGAAGTCACAAGCTGGGGTCAGCAAAGCCCATTGCACAGCAGCCTTGCAATAATTATTAAAAGAAATTTGGTCAGAGGTACTAATGAGGTCATTAATGGGGAAGGATCAGTGTTGTAGCATCTTCTGAACTTTTAGGTCATACCCAGTCAAATGAACAGATTTTCCTAGTCAGGAAAAGTAAACACTCTAGTACAATTTCTTTCCTATTTAAAAAAGTCAGATTAATAGAATGTATGTACTTTACTTCTTGTGAATAAACCAAACATATGAATTCATTTAATGTCTTTCAAGATAAACTCCCTTTTCTCTGGGAGAAATTCAGAGTTTCACTGTAGAAGCAAGCTGTTGTAGACACAGACCACACCAGCTGTAACTTTTTTACCGTCTGTAATACTCATCATAGGAATTCTCTCCCATCCTGTCATAGACATGCTAGCTGTGGGACCACAGCATCACCAGGCATTGCTGCACAACATACGGTTGTGTTTTGAGAAGATCTTGTCAGGAGTGGTTTGTGTGCAAAATGTTTTTCTTTCATTTTGAATTGACAAGGCTTTTTTTGAAATGACAAGTAGAACTCTATACCAGTGCCAATGAACTTATTTTCTGTGCAGTTTTCATCAGAATTCTTAAAAATTCCATAATTTATATCTTTCTCCTCTCAAGCAGGCTTCCAGTAAACCTTCTGAATTTATTAATTCTGACTAATATGGCTCCAATGACACTGGCCACTAGGGTTTCCTTGGGAGAGTTCTGTAATATCTTTTCCTACGAGGAGGAGCTAAGGACTTTGGGCTTGTCTAGTTTGGAGAAACTGTATGGGAGCACCCAGCCAAACTGGTTTCAGAGCACAATAGGTGAGATGCAGGGGGTTGTCATCCGACAGCTTCATCTCCGCCTTGCCTTGTCTATGCAGAGATAACTTGGGGGGAGCTGCAAAAACGGCTCAGCCCGGGGTTGTCTCAAGATTGCATCACAATAAGAACCGAAACCGAATGGAGCCTTAACTCCCTTAACAAATAAAATGCCCTGAGTCCCATCCCACCACTAGTCCCATGACTTTGAGTGCTAGACATCACAAAATTGGCAACAGAGACTTGGCCATCGCACCACCAGAGGTAAACATCCCAGATAGTGTAATCCACTCAGGCATAATCCTGCACCCCCACAGAATCAGGAAATATAAACCTCAAGGTTTGAGGAGGAAAATGGGGGTAATCTGCCAACGATACAGCTGGCCTGTAGGAGATTCGTCCCCCCCCTTGTCCAGGGCGCTGTACAGGGTAACTTCCCAGGGATTGAGCGACCTTACCTGAGAGAAAGGGTAAGTGATAAAGAAACATACGTATGGTATATGGCATGCTATTAAGATCGTGATTTGTGCACTCTTTTAAGGTATTAATATCTAGCGCGCTTGTGGTTTGTGTTGTTACTTTTCGGGATCACTTTTAGGTTGCAATAGTGTATTCCGTGAATTGCTTTTAAATTGCAATAGTGTAATCGCCATTGTACACATAGAACTCGCAATAGTGACGTATTGGACCTGTGAGTGAAGTCCAAATAAATTGTTAATTTGAACCTCTCAGTGAAGTCCTTTTTCCCGTTTCGTCACAGAAACAGAGGCTGAGGGGTGACCTCATTGCTCTCTTCAGCTTCCTGAGGAGGGGAAGTGGGGAGGGAGGTGCTAAGTCTCTTCTTCCTGGGATCCAGTGATAGAATGTGTGGGAATGGCTCAAAACTGCATCAGGGGAGTTTTAGACTGGACATTAGGAAACATTTCTTTACCAAGACGATGGTCAAACACTGGAACAGGCTTCCTAGAGAGGTGATTGATGCCCCAAGCCTGTCAGTGTTCAAGAGGCATTTGGGCAATGCCCTTAATAACACGCTGTAATTTTTGGTCAGCCCTGAAATGGTCAGGCAGTTGGACTAGGTGATTATTATAGGTCCCTACCAACTGAAAATTTCTATTCTATTCTATTCTATTCTATTCTATTCTATTCTATTCTATTCTATTCCATTCTATTCTAATTTTCTAACCTATCCAAATCCAACATCACAGACAAGACTTCCTTTTATGTCCATCTGTATATGTCCATCTGTAAATGTGCGAATGAATCAAAAATACTGTAAAACTTAAGCTTATGGGTAACCAAATAATGTGAAATATTTGATGCAAATGAGTTGAAATTATGCGTAAATATGTTATACATACACATACATAAATTCATACATATAATAAGTATATATTTTATATAATGTATTTGTAATGATTACCTTACCTCATTTAAATATCTGTTTCTATTTATCTTGGAACTGATTTGTTTCTAGTAGTAGAAAGAAAGCTCCTATTTATCTTTAAGCATTGCCTATATAACAGTACAATTTACCACTTTCAGCTTTGTAGGTTAAATTAATCAGTTATAAACTAAAAAGGTCTCTAGATTTGTGGGAACTAGAATATTATAGGCAGGGAACACTTTCATTTGAAACTATTTAATTCTCATGGAAAACATCAATTTTTCAATAAAAAAAATAGAGGGACACTGGTAAGGTTCCCTCCCCAGTAGAGTGTAGGACACATACAGGCTGAGTTTTGCAGCAATATATTTGGGATGTGTAAACCGTCCTCTGGAGGGCAGAAGAGAAAAGAGTTGAAAAATGTGGGAGCCATTGATAACAGTATCACAAAAATTTATGAAATTTCTCTAAAAGTTGCCTGTATTCAACTTCAAGTGTGAAGTAAACTCTGATTTGTTTTCCCATGTTTCCTACTTTAATTTCTGAAATGATGCAAAAGAAAAAAGTTATGTAATGTAAATGTAATTATTAAATGTATTCAACCATCTGGAGTATTTTGGTTTTACCTTCTCATGGATGCATTTCTGGTATTCTACAGGCAGTTTCAGTGTAGGAAACACTGAAACTTGTGGAGGTAGTTTACCTTTTATTGCTGCACTCATAATCTGGTTTGATTTTTATCAGCATTACTTGCTATCCATACTTTGTTTTTGTGATTATTTGATGCCCAATTTAAATGCTATGTGTGGTGCACAATTACGTCAGTTTTAGTCTCAATTATCAATATATCTCTCTTAAACCCTTGTTACCTCTTACTAACACAAATAACTATCATATCCACTGTTAAATAAGAATGAGTTCACAAGTATTTCCCAACATCACAGTTCATTCACCCCTGCTATTGGAAGGATCTTTTTTTGTGAACAATTATTTATGGACTTATTTCATGCTTTCTTCATGCATGCGATGAACAAATGTTCCCCGAGGTGCCAGGGAGAGTGGTTGCTACACAGACTGTGTTTTCAAAATCATGGCATGTAAGTAATGATATTATCAGATATTTAAAATTATTTACTTGTCTAAACAAATCTCTCTGTTCCTCCATGTGTGCGAGCAGAACATTTTAATACTTTTCTGTCAGCTCAATGCCAAAGATTAGCATCCAACATGCCATGTCAGGCATGTCAGGTTCTTCTACTTTTCCTACTATGTTTGAAACGGTGAGATTTCATTTCCAATTCTTAGTAGAATTTGTATGTTTTACAAAAAAACCAAAACCCACGCAGACAAATTCACAGTGAAATTAATGAACTCAGCCTCTAGTTGCAGGTGACAATGATCAGATATACTGCCTTGAAAAGATATAAACTGTTTCTTGTCAGTTATTGAGCTAGAATATACAGATAGGAAACTTATAGTCCTCCACTGAGCAAATACAATGGAACGGAAAGCCTTCTTTCAAATCTTTTCCTGCCAGCATAGCATTTTGTACTTTCAAACTGATTTCAGCAGCTAGAAGATGTTTTGTAAGATAAACGAATCCTGAATAATCTAGCAAAGGTGTTTTTTTTTTTTCTTTTTCTTTTCTCTTTTCATAAGACCCAGACATAATCTCTTAATGAAAGGACACGGATGAATTCCAATAAGAGAATACTAGGGAATTATAAAGTCATCCACCATGTGACTGAAAGACAATAATTTTCTCTGTTAAATGAAGATTATAAGGTAATTAGTTAAAAATACCTATATATTTTACATCTTTGGTTTCTCATATTAATAACTTAAATTTATTGCAAATACAGGTAAAAAGTAAGGGGCTTTGGCTATATTGTCTGTCATAAGGCTCAAAATTCAAGGATTTACAGAGATGGAGTTTAATTTTAGGCACTTTTTTCTTTCAAATTTTTTTCACGGCAAACTCAAAGGATTATTTTGGTTTCCTCCAGGACAGATAATCAGTGTTTTCCCTATTTTACCTACATGCAGACATGTTGTTTATGAAATTGACTTTGGCTCTGAAGAAATGGAAAGAACCCCAAAGACTAGTTCAGTAATACCACTGTACCCCAAAGTTGCATGTTTCCTAAACGAGTACTTTGGATTCGATCCCTCCAACACCACAACTGGTTCAATATAATACTTGCTCAGCATAATACTGTCTAAAGATTAGAAATTTTAATCCAAAAAACTACAAGTAGCTGCACAATATTTTAAGAATAGGAAGTTGATCTTTATAGAGTAAAATAGATTTTCCCCTAAAATAATTACATTAGTTCAACCAAAGTGTAATTAAGAAGCTATTATTTAAGATTAGTATACTAAAAACATATTCAGAGTATCCAGTACAATTCTTGTTCAGTCTTACATTTTGTTCAATAAAGAAAGTTAACTATATTCTTCCTTCAACCCTCCTCGCTTGCTTTTTTTTTTTTTTTTTTTTTTTTTTTTCTGTGAGGAAGGAAAGAGTTAAGTCACTTTTTGGAAAATAAAACAACGTGAGCATTCAATATAAAAGCTCTCAGCTTTCTGACATGCAAAAGACAACCATAAAAAGTATTCTGTCTGTCTTATTGCTGCCTTTTCTGATGATCTAGACCTGAGTCAGCAGTAAATTATTTTCTTTTGGCCTTTCATTTTGAGTCCTATCTAAATTAGTTATTCAAAATGAAAATTCTTTGTACAGAGGTTATTTACTATGAGCTGTATTCATCCAAGATTAATGAATTTTCTACTTTTGAGTAAAAGTAAATAAGAATATCAGTTTTGTCTTCATTTTTGTATATTTTTTAATGTTAGTGTTACCAACATCTTTTAAATATGTTCACACTGTGTGAATAGTGAGAGAGCTGGCACACTGTGTTACTTAATTTGCCTTTTGGCAAAGTCAAATTTAGTTTTGAATTTGAAAATAACCTAAAATCCAAAAGGAGCATTAATTATTAACTGAAATAATGTTTTCCCATTGTTTACAAGTGCCCCATATGTACAAAGCGAAAAATAAGGACTTTGTATCTTCATGGAAATAAGTAAATATAATTTTTGTATGTGTGCATATGCATATATACATATGCATACCTCTGTGTCTGTATACCTCTATAGGTATGGAGGTAAACCTATATCTACACATATAGCCTTTATCTATCCATAAAGCCATATGTGTACATTTTCCCTTGAGCAGATACATTGTTCTTGGTTCAACTGACCTGATTTTCCTCTTTCAGTAGAGATGAGCTTCTTTACAATTAGCATTAAGGAAAAGGTTATTCAGAGTATGAACTGATAAAGTAGACATCTAACTTTTTCTTTAAGTTCATGAAAAAATTGGTAGGGTGAATTATTTCTGTACTGAACTCCATTTGGGTTGATTTTCAGCATTACCAAATATTTTTTTTATGAGCCCAGAACATGTGTCCTACTTTCTACTGTTTACATAGAGTAATAGTATTTCCAGAAAAAATGGGACAGTGTTTGTGCACAAGACCAATTTTACTCTGACATAAATTGGCATAAATCCATCAGCCTCCAGTATTTGTGATTCCCATCTCAGTGTAGTCAAGTGCTGTCAAATAGCAGATGGGGAAAATTAATTATTAAACTCAGCAATAAATAAAAACTGTAATTTTTTATTAGTAATCAAATTAACAGGAAGGATTAATCCTGCCATATAACCATTTGGATACCTGAGGGGAAAGAAGAATTTTCAATTAATACCACATTCCCTTGACATAACAATCTGGGAGAAGAACGGGGGGAGTGTTCTTCTAATTAATCAAATACAGCAAAACAAAATTATAAAGAAGCAGATTACTTTTCTGTTAATTTCTGCCTTGCTCTCCACAACAAAGGGACTCCTTTCACACACATTTCTGTTAATGTTCCATTCTGAAGAGTTCTAGTCAGTTAAAAACCTTCTGTTTCTTGCAACTAGCAAAAAAATCTTATTGGCTATGACTGAGCAGCTTAATATTCTTTTACAACAGAAAATATTTTTCGTTTTCAGTCATAGAATACACCTTTGACTTTCTGCAACACATATCTTTGATGTAGAAGAAACTTAGCTGCAGAGAAAATTCAAAGGTACAAAAAGAAAATGAGACACTTGAATCCAGACATATACTTCAATCCCAGCTGTGAACACTCTATCTACAATGTTAAGAATGCTGTCCTGCCGCATTTATTGGTTTTGATCTGTCTGCAACCACATTCAATTTAATCATTTAAATATTGGCATATGTGATAATATTGGCTAACTGATGTACAAGGATATACATTTTGCTTTCAGGTTGTGAGTCACAATGCAGAAGCATAAAGGTTTATAAAACCATATGAAACATCTGCTTTTTCCAGTAAAATGAAGGACAATTTTGGAAAGAAAACACTATCTCTGCAAGTCATGAAATTATCACTAGAGCAGAACAGACTCCCCTCCTCCACTATTAGGTGGACATCGGATGAAATGGAAGAATGAACTAATTTCTGTAAAGAGCAGACAGAACACCTTTGTTTCAAGTTTTATAGGAAGAATATAAAATATGATTAAAAATAAAAAAAATAGCGAAAGTTATACTGATATTTATCAATGATCTTTCACCCTTATTTAGATATAGATATATACTAAATGTATACTTATATTCTCATGAAGTTTTGAAAATGTAATTTTGAAGGTGGAAAAGCGATGCTTCCTTACAGATACATCAAGGACCTTCTATCCATTTGTTCAATCTGCTATGATATGATTATTCAATTAGTGAAAGTAGTCTTATAAAAACAGACGGTGGGGGAAAGGATCATTAAAAAAAAAATAATTCTTTCTCTTTCCTGTCTAAGTTTCAAAGTGTTTTGGGTTTTTGTTTGTTTTATTTGGTGTTTCTTTTTTTTTTTTTTTCTCTGACATTAAATACAGATTTTCACCATTTAAATACCTTTTTACTTTATAAAATGAAACACTTTTCTCGCAGCATGAAACAGAGGAAAATATCAAACGCTAAATTTTTCCTGCTGTGAGAAATTCTTGAAGGCTGAATTTCAACCTTCTGATCAGCTTCATGCAGGCATATGAGAGAAGTTTTGAAAAGAGAGATGTTTGAGTGGCAGGCTTTGAAACAAGCACTTGAAAAAATGTGGGCTGGAGAGGTTAATTATTTTCATTTTTGTGCTCTAAGTATGCTTGCCTTTTTACTGATTTTTAGTATAAACACAAAAAATAACTCTCTTACAAGCTTTCTAGAAGCTCAACTAGCCGTAGGTAAGGTTAGATTTTACTGTATTTGAGAGTCAGAAAGAGTAAAATAGTTTTCAAAGCAAGGTCTCTCAGGAAAATATCTTTATATTGGAGCAGTTGACAGTGGAAGTAGAATTTAGCAAGAAGCATTATCTAAATTGCTTTCAGCAGTTATTTGTACTTCAGTGTTTACTACAGTGCTTAGCAACTGCAATTGATTGAGACTTAATTATGTTGATAAAATAATTATAGCGATGACCCCAATCAGAAGAACCTTGTGCATAGTACTCACTCTCATTTTCAACATAGGTTGAAAATCAACTCCATCACAGTTTAGCAGTTCTTTATAAAGGCCTGTAAGGAGAAGGGTTAAGAAGAAGATCACACTGATTGTCTGAAATGCCTAAAGATTACTGGGGAGACAAGATTTTAAGGCAATATATATTAATAACGAGTAACTGATCTCAAACAAATTCTATCTTTAAATGCATATTTGTGAAAGAAATGATGCACAGAAAGCCTTCATTACCATTAAAATGGTAAACAGACATAAATTTAAAAACCTGTTCAGACATGTTCAAAGGCACTTGTCTTCCATTTTCTGTTTTCATTCACATTTGGCTAGCTATAAGCCTAAAAAGGATCAGAAGAGCAGTAACTTAATTTTACCTGCAGAAAAATGAGAAGAAGCATTAATTGAGTGCATTAAGGCTTTTTACTTTCTGGGGTTTTTTTGGCTCTCATCAGTCTGAATAAATCTAAAAAAATAAACTTTGTAACACATTTCTGTCCAGGGGAGTAGTAAATAGAGTCCTTGATCATAGAGGTAACTTCTTTATTTAATGAAAGCAATAACAAAAGGAAGATGTTGGAAATTTTTGATGGCTTTCTAACAGCCTTGGTTTTCATTGCTGGATACAGAAAATTCCATGATCTATCTGAAATTATCAGCAGTTGAATACCAGAGGCTGGCTCTCTGAATTACTCATAGATCTGCTGTCTTTTCAGTGGGCATATAATAAATATAAACATATAGTGTGTCTGCATATAACTGGAAGTCATGCAGACCACTACAAAGACAGACGCCATCTGATTTCTTCTCTTTTTTAGAGGAATATCACTACTGCAATGTGCTTTTAATGGATCTCAGCTTCTGGCATCAGTATTGCACAGTCTTTTTCAAACTCCATTGCCATCACATAGTCCATAATCAACTGCCGTTGAAGGCAGTGGGAGCTGTAGGACTTACAAGAGGATGGAGGAAGAACAGATGGACAAGACTGGAGGCAGCCAACAGCCAGTCACATAATGAACAGCCCTCTTGCCAGGCCTTGTCCCAGTTTTTCAGCCTTTGGGCTGCAATATTCATTTCTTCTATCCTCATGAGCTACACAACTGTTTTGATGATATTTACTATATGCCTCCTGGGCATGCTTCCTCAGTACCTGCAGAAATAAAACATTCATAAGAAAAGTCTTCTGCTAATGGTGTGTTCCCAGCCTAAAGCTGTACTCAGGGTACAAACTCTTAAATAACCCTTTTCTTATAATTACGCTCATTCCTTCTATACGGGAGAGTATGAGACATGGACAATGGTGACTGCTTCAGTGTCCCTAGTCCCTGACAATTTGTTACACTGACTGTAGATAACACTAGAAACCAGATTGTGCAAGCATTGGTGAGCCACTGGCAATGGTGCTGTTTGGTACTTAGATGTGCAGAGTTTTTCACAAGGTCTGACATCTTAGAAAATCAAGATGGTGCCTTCCACAAATTACATTAGGGCAACTCCTACTCAAAAGAGAATTAGAGCAAGAACAGTGTGCTGAGCTGACAAGAGAATATGAGAAAAGCAGCCATGGATGCCATACTTTATACTGCAATATCAAAGAAAATGTTATTTGGTCCCAGTGGCACATGAAGGTCTCAGCCAATTACTCTACATTGGTTAATCAACTACCTTAGTGCACTGGATCACAACTTCTAATATGAAATGTCAGTCTGTATGTTTCAAAGACATCGTCACTGACCTCTTACAGATTATTTCCTTTCATACTAGTACTTAACCATGATTAATACCAAAACCCCCTACTTGCCAGGGTGGCTCGCTCTATTTAACCAGTTCTTCCTGAAGAAATTCTCTCTGTCACTTTTTCTATTTATATTTGTAATTGTTTCAGTGAATTTAGGAGAATAAGAGCTACAGGGAAAGGAAGGAGAAATATAGTGACCTTTATGGAAGGAAAGGATAAACAGAAGTTTTAAAAGCAAGTGAAAATCAAAGATAAAGCTTCATGATAGGCAATAACATGTAGAATATGCACTCACTTAGAATATAGGTCTAAGTTCAGAGAAAATTAAAAATACAAATTTAAGCTCTGACATCTACTTTAAAGTAAAAGAAATTGTTCAAAAAGTTTAATTTATGCTCTACCATTTACAGAGGTATCTCTGTAAATTTATTCTCAGGTTCCATTGGTGTAACTGTACAGATATTGCTGCTGACCTAGTTACCTCTTCATTACTGTTATATGCAGTATAGTACACCACTTTTTCTATAAGTGGGAAAGGAAATATTATTCAAAGTGGCAATGTTTCCTGGATAAAATGATAATATTTACAAAAAAAACCACAACAGCTTTCTAATCCTTCACAACATGTTTGTATATGTTCATAGGTTAAAATGTTTGTCTTTAAAACCAACAGGGAAAGTATGTTATTTTGCATGCTGTTGGAGCTGTATTATTTCAGTAGTTATAGATTTACTTTATTGACAATCATTTTGCAACCAGTCAACTGAAACTGCAATTTGTACAGAATGCCATTCTGTGTCAACATGAAATATATTAGAAAGACATGTGAGGTTAGCATAATGTAAACAAAAGATGCATAGTACTCAAAACAATATAACAAGGTAGAACGAAAGCCTTGTGCATTAATTTGCCCCAACTTCACAAAAAAAAATTATCTTCTGCCTATTTACTCAGTGAATATGGTTGGTAAATTGATGCATAATGATTTTGACAGTTTTATAAGAAACTAGAAATAAAAAATTTGCGAAGTAATCCTTTTTTAAAATCTCAGACTTGAACAACATATGGTATTATAGGCTACTTTGCTAAAGTTTGCTTTCATAAATGATGCAGAAGTAGTGACAGCCTGTTTCACTTTTGCATGAAACTATCCTCGTAGAGTTGAAGAATGCTGCTTCTCAACTATTCCAGCAAAATGAGTGATTGGTGTTGATTCCATAGTAACATTGAAAGTATTAGAGCTTTGTCTTGTGTGAGCAAACTGCTTGGGCAGCATGCACTTGTAAAATGTAAATGTAAAAATAATCTTCACCTGTTCCCAAAGGAAAGTTTCACATTAAATCAGTATTTTCTTTTGCACCTTTTCCTCTTCAGGATAAATCAGGTATAGCCTGATTTAGAGAATGTTCTTTTTCTCCAAGAGTTTGTAGCATATTAATTCCACTCAGACTTAAATCAAGCTCTGTGTAAGTGCCTGTCAGAATAATGAGAAGAGGTCTTATGAAAACCAAACTAATAAAGTTTAAAAGTTATTGATTTTCTATTTCAGTTGCAGACATAGCTAAATATTTTTAATCCATACATTTTTAGTCACCAAAACTGTTTAGACAACTGTGTAAGAATAACACTGGATTAATAAACTGAGTAAAAGATTCCTTTTTTTAATCATTTGGTTCATGTTCAGTTGTCCATGGGCTGCATAATAGTTGCAAAACCATTTTATAGAAGCCTAACTGCAGACCAGGTTGATATATCCCCAAAGTATAAAATGTACTGTACTCTGTCACCTTTCAGACTCAGGCTGTACATGATTACAGAAGACCACTGGTGACATATTCTTTTTGGTTTTATGTCTCTATTCTCATTTTGTATTCTTATAGGTTAATTTAGATATTGTTTTATCTATGGTTTGCTTAATCCTTATTACCCTCACTTTCCTTCTTACTCCAGGCAACTTAGAATCAATTAGTAGAGTAGCGTTAACAACACAGTTATCTCAATAAAGTGTTAAATGTCTTCTTCAGCATTTTCCTGCAGCCTTTGATTTCAATTACATGTTCATAAAATTAGAAAAATGATACCACAGTATGACCTCTATAGAGATGCCAAAATGAACCGTCAAGAAATCAATCAACTGTTACGTGCAAAAGCATCTTTTGGTTAGCAACTGATGCTTGAACTCCTTGCCTGAATCAGTTTGCAAATAGGTGCTCAAAGAGGGATGCCTGCCTCTGAATAAAAGCCACTCTAAGAAAATGAAGCTTAAGCCAAGGCCGCTGCATTAAATACGAGCCACCAGATGGCAGCACGATTGGCAGATCTTCCTTATGGGAGAGGGGGATATACTGCAGAGAAAAGTACCTGGGTAGTGCAATGCTCTTCTACATCTTTGTGCACCAGGAAAACATATTAGTTACTTGTAGATTTTTGTCTGGGATTGTTGCTCTGTGTGACAGAGCTCCTGCACACAGCAGAAGGAAGTCTTAGTGTTCCTGCTTTTTATTCCGAAACATGCAATGTGAGTTTGCTCTTTTCAAAAGCACCACTCCCTTGAGATTTTCTTTTCTTTACTGTATTTCTCCTTCTTGTCTGAGGCAGAAAGATCAGAATCCTCTCTGTAATATCTTATGCTGAATATGGGGGTGGCTTTTTCATCATTTAAAAATAATAACAAAAAGAGCCAGAATCAATTCTGTGTCATTTTTCCCCAGAATTTAATTTCATAGGAAAAAATTCTACAGAGAAACCTCCATTTTTATTTCATTTCTCTCTTTTTTTTTTTTTTTTAATGTATGCTGATTTTTTGTCATCAATGAGGCAATTTTTGTGTCAGACCTCAAAGAATACCACAACCTCGACTTTGCTGTCAATAGTAAAAAAGATGTAAGGAACTATGAAGTGCTAAAGGAAGGTCTTCATACCTCTTACCAGCCCTAGTTCTGTGTGTGTCTTTGTGCATTTCCTCAGTGCTTGCTGACACTTTTTAATAAACTTGCTCTCCTGGACTTGCCAAGTTTCTTTATAGAATCAAGGATCACTGTCCATCTGTTTACCTTCATACACTAACTCTGTGAAAAGCGCTCAGAATTTATCTGGATTGTGTTTCTTCACAGGCTGTGGACAGGCAATAACAATCTATGGGCTACTCCTGCTTTAATGACTTACTGCTCATAACTGTATCCATGTTAAGTGGCTACATGGCTTTCACTAACCTGTTGCTTTTGCAGAATGAAAACGTTAGCTTGAACTACCAGAGATGTATTTGCTAGAGTCCAGGGAAGTAAATTTACTTTACTGGAATTAAAGGTAATCTTGAGAGATACTCTGATGTTTTAGTGTGCTCATTTTGTATATTTGATTTGCACTGATGAAAATCACTTTCCTTTCTGGTCGACTTATATTTAAATATCTTCATTTTCTCTCTTATTTCTTTACCTAGGCTTTGGTAGAAGTCTTACCTACTGTTTAAAAGAAGACTGTCATTGCCACTGGTGGAAAGCTAGATTTTTTTCTTTTTTCTGTTTGACAATGTGATCCTTTGGTACAGTGATTTCTTCTGATAGCTTCTCTTTCTCCACATAAAAAATATATCCTAAATACTGTAACTGCATTTGTAATGGTCTCCAGTGAAATCTTAAGCTAAACTGCTCAAATAATTCATACACTGGACAAACTGTGAAAAGTACCCATAAGTCCAAAGAGCCTGTGTGCTGTTTCAGAAGTGGCACGCTCAGGGATTTGCATTCCGGTTCTCAGCACTTAGCTCCCTTTGGCTCTTCAATTATTTATTTTTATTTGCATGACACAGCCTGTGGTGATTGATTTGAGCACACTCAACTGTCCAAGGGCCCAGTAAACAATATAAGCCTACGTCAGATCAAAGGGAGAGAGAGAGAGATGTCTACCAAAATGCATTCTCTCACACAAAAGTGGACAATACTTGGCCAGTTAATTGGCCATTTAGTGGCACATTCTGAGTCACTTCCCTCGAAGTAAGTATATTAAGCACTGTAATAGCAAAACCTTGCTAAATTCACTAGCACGCTGTAACAGGTTTAGTAAAAAGACCTTATCTTCTTGCCTCTGGCATCTATAGTGAGCTCTTGGCCCCGGGCAGAACAATTTCTCTACCACCTGCTCTGGCATTTCCAAAATCTTGAGTATTGAAAAATGTTGCTTGGGCTAAAATTAGAAAAAAAATTGGTTTGTTGGAAACAAAAGTAAAGATTTTGGACAAAAGAAAAAGAAGGGGACAGGACTGAAGCTGCACATTGTCTCTCAGCTCAGGACAGGGAAGTCTAAGTGGAGAGCAAAGGTAATCGTGAGCCCAAGGCAACAGAACGCTGGGGCAGTTCACGGCAGATCTCTTTGTCCATTAACAAAAAAGACCCAGGTGAACTTTGGGACATATGTTTCAGTCATCTTGTGCTAGAAGTTGGTGCAATACTGTCCCCTAAGTGAGGGCATTTAATTCACAACTCAAATAGTCTCCCTCTGCAAAATACAAGATGTTCTTTTTATATATATGAAAAGTCATTTACTGACAGTTCTTTTCCCCCCATCATTCAATAGTGCTACTCACTTTATTAAATCCTGCAGTGGAGAAACTGTCCACTTATTTTTGATGTCTTTTTTTGCATTTAATGAGGATGGCTGCTCGATGTCATGGTTTCTTATTTGATATGACGACACTTACTGATAGGTTTCAACTGAAATGTGTATCATACTGAGTAGAAAGACCCAGTAACAACATACTATTTGCCTGTCATGGTTCAATGTTGCCGTTTAAATACAACTGACCTATGTGTTAATGGAGCTATAACCTCTGCTTTAGAGTAAACTGTGGCTCAATCAAAACTAGAGATGGAAAAAGAGAATATACCACACAGCACAAAAGGTGAATTATTACTGTGGAAGGTAATACTTTAGCGAAATGTTTAGATCTTGGCAGTACATCAAAGTACTTGCTGGAATCATGGTTTCAAATTGATCTGGAGTTTTTCAGGACAGTGTAAATACATATTTATAGGTGCCTTAGGTCAGATTACAGATCTATCTTTCCCAGAATCCTGCCTCTGAATGGGATCAGCGTTGCTTAGGGAAAACCTTCTTTTAACGGGTAGAGCAATGAAAAATTCTGGCAATCTGCAGTTTAGGGAATGCCTCAGCCAGAGGATCTGTGTTTAATAGCACATTCTAGGGGTATTTTTTTCCATGTATTTATCTAATCTTTTATGAATTTATTTATGCTTTTGGACTGAAAACATCTTGGCAAGGACTTCAGCTGTTGACTGCTTGCTGCTTGAAAAACTGTCTTTTATAAGTTCCAACATTTATGTGGTATGTTCCTGTATGGTTAGAAAAAAATGATCATTCTCTATTTGCTTTCATCTCACCACTTAAAACCTCCTTAATGCCTTCTCCTGGTCATTTCTTTTCTGAGATGAAGTGTCATAGTCTATTCAACACCTCCTAGTACAGGTGCCATCTCACTCCCTAGATCAGCCTTCATAACCCTCTATATACCTTTTCATCTTCTGAGGTAGAGGGAACCATTTGCTTCATGCTGTAGTTAAAATTGAGGTTTCATTAACACTGTATCTTTTGCAACACTGGGAGATTCACTAATAATAATGAATGAAGCTCTGAAAATCTGGAGGACCAAGACATTTCTAACTATTTCTGGAATTGCCAGCAGACTACCTGAGTGACAAAGCAGTAAAAGGCAAATCTTTAAAGCAGCTTACCATGTAATTTTCAAGATTTCCATACAATTAAGAACCTTGTGATATTGATTCTCGTCATAAACTCAGCCAAGACAACTCAACTTCACAATTCCATGAGAACAACCATTTAACTTACGAAGGGTGAAATCATGCTAATTCAAGAGAAAAGAATTACGGCAACGCTCTAGAAATGTTACAGACTGTCTTGTAAAGTGTGGAATGTTTTTATTCTCAGCAACTTAAATGGCAGCACTGCACAGGATCAAATCCTGTGTGTCTTTAAAAGGTGGCTGATTGCAGAGGATTTGAAACGAAGAAAGAATGTAAGTAACATTACAGGGAACATTGCTTTTACAGTTTGAAATAAATTTACACTAAGGCATTAAATTAAAACTGCAGTATGTGAAAGTAATACAGTCTTTTTGCAAATGATCATATAGATTTTTTCTCATTAGTTATTACATACACTGAATCTTTGTGGGGTTTTGTTGGTTTGTTTTGTTTGTTTTGTTTTGTTTTGTTTTTCTGGATTAGAAACAGCCCTAGAGATAATTTGCATAGATGTGGAATCACAGGCAAATAGATGTCCCCTCCCAGCTTCTTGCGTGCCCCCCACCTATTTGTTTGCAGGCCAGTATGAGAAGCTGAAAAATCCTTGACTTCTTAGCAACAACTAGAATATGAGCGTGTTATTAACATAATTCTCATTCTAAATCCAAAACATAGCACTATCCCAGCTACTAGTAAGAAAATTAACTCTATCTCAGCCAAAGCCAGAACAGAATCCACCCCTTATTCTATACCATCTATGTCAGGCTCAGGTCCCACACTATCCAAGACATCCTCATTAACCACCACCCCCCTTCTCATCCTTTGGTATAATATACAGATATTATTTCCCTAATCTGGGGATTACCCCTGTAAAATGTCTGCAGATGTCCACAAAATGTCCCTTCGATTCGTTTAGTCCATGACGTTGTGGTCCATCTGTTATGGTGGTCACTGAGGACAGGTGAGGAGGTGTGCTGCATGGAGTTAACTGACCACCAAAGCCAGCTCAGGTCGAGTCACTGCTGCACTTGCACTGCTTCTTGTAAGGCTTGTCCTTCATTGGTTCAGGTGGTTCCTGCTATTGTAATTCCTATAACGTGCAACACAAATAATGGGTTACAAGAGTTTAAAGGTATATCCATCGCAATCTCCACCCCTGGTCCCTTTGGGCCAGGTTATAGGGTTTAACACCACAATGAACTCCTCCCCTTGCTCCTAGCCTGGCTAGCAACAATGGCTTGAATAGCTCTAAATGGTTCCATCAAAGCATTATTCATGCTCTACCATAAATATCCTGATTTTTAAAAATAAGTTCCCAAGAAGATGCTCTCCTGGAGTGACAGTTGGGCTATTCATCAGGATCAGGATAAATGAAAGGACCCAGAGACCTCTGTACAGGCTGACCAGAGCATGATATCAAGCACATAAAATAAACGGTCACTCAATGCTTAGTTTTCTTCCATTGCATTACTTATATTTGGATAGGTGATATGATGCTACAGACCCCCAACAGTTCCCTCTCTTGGCGAGAAGAAAGATGCAAGGAAAGGATTATGATTCAAAGGTGTTCCTACCAGCCACAGCCTCCTGTAGCTACACTATGGATACAGTATGTATATACCACTTCTCGCTCAAGATTGTGCGTTGGAATGAGATTTTCCCTTTAAAATTAAGATGCTCAACAGGATGGTATTTCATACAAGTCAGAGGAAGTTTGGCAATAAATACAGCCTTCCTGAAAACAAAATGCTCCACACATTGCTGCATATTCTAAGTGTTAGGATTGAGCTATAGTATATTGGAAGACGGAACTTGAATGTATGATTCCTTTTGTCTCTTTCCCCCAAAGATGATTGCAGTATTGAAGGATGGATGTAAAAATAAACAGAAAATGTTAATTCAGTGAAATAAATTTAAGATGTGTGGATTTTGGGGGTTGGGAGTTTTTTTGCTATAGTTATTGGGTAACTCCAATGATCTCCTGCCCCTGCCTTCCTGCTTCAATAGTGGAAATGTCTGTTAAAAACGGCTTCAAATTTATGAAGACCTAGGCACAACTGAAAATAGCAATGGGACTAGTCAAATTGTTTAAAAGTTAAACTGTGTCTAGCTCTTTGCAGAGACAGGGCCAAAAGCTGCATTGCTTTCTGTTTGACCTACAGTTTACACCTCGTTTCTATCAGTGAGAAACCAGAAATTACTAAAAACTTTTTAAAAAATCAGACCAAAAGTGATGCAAACAATTACTGTTAAATAATATGTTCCTAAAGTTCTTGCTAATTCTAGTTTAATTAATTTTATATTGTCTTAACTTTCAAGAGATGTTTTGAGCTTTTTAACAGTCTGACGTTGTTAAAGATGATACAGTTATCCTACAAAATAATGGCTAAAGAGGGTTCCAAAGTGTTTTTAACAACTTCCATAGTTTACTGCCATTACTTAGGAAAAATACCCTTGTCTTGGGGTGGAAAAACTCAGCACTGTAATACATCTTCTAAATATTACGGTTAAAAGTAAAATTACTAATTAGGATTTTAGACAGCACAGTAAAAGTAAGGCAAATGTGGTGTGGTTTTGGTTTGTGGTTTAAGTTTGGTTTTTTTAAACTGTTTGGACAAAACAAGCAGGAAAAAAAATAACCCACCAACCCACCCACTATGTTTCTGCTTTCATAACATTTTTGCCAAGTCTGTCACATCTCTGTACAGAAAAGTCATAGTTGCCACCCAGAAACCTTCAGATAATCTTCAGATTGTCTCTCCAGTGTCAGGAAAGGCTAGGCAAGCCAAACAAACAAAATACAACTTGTCTGCAGGGGAAGCAAAACATCTTTATTCCAAATAATGGGCAATGAAATTTTATGAAAGAAAATTGGTAAAAAAGCCAACTGAAGACCTTCAGCTTTTAGCTGTTGCTGACAAAAGCTTTAAATTTGTTTCTGATTAATTGAAAGCTGTGTATGTTCTGTATTCAGAAAATTAAATTCCTGATATAGTGTCAACAAGTGGCTTCTTTTAACTGTCCCACGATGCTTCTGGAAAAGTGGGTCAGTCATTAACATAATAAACACAAAAATTATTTGGTATACAGTGAGTGCAAAATGATTACAGACTGTTTCCAATAATTGATCAGTTTTCAAGATCACTGAGTATCTCTGCAGTTGTAAAAGCAAACAAACAAATAACAAATTTTAGAGTGTATGATTTTCACAAGCTGGTGAGAAAACTCAGTATTCTCTACTTGGAGAATCTAGGAAAAAGATTTCAAAGATTTTATCAGTTTCCATCTGTGAGCAAGGAAATGAAATCAGTCATCATATAACCATCAGGGCATTCCTTTACTGACAACTGCTTGGAAAGGTACAAGTCAGAGTTATTCTGATCTGTTTGACTGATGAAGTTGCAGAGACCTGAACAGAAAATCAATCAGCCTTCTCTTCTGGGTATAGTACAAATGATAGGAATTTTGTTGAATTGCAAATCTAGGAAAAATGCCATGAGCACAATCAAAACTTGCATACAAACTTTGTGGCTCATGGGAGCTTCGCTCCATGGATGGAGATGGTCTGCATATGATGATGATCTTATGTAAGTTTTTACGATCTTATGTAAATTTAGCTGCCTGAAAAGTGATCGACATCTTCAAATTCAAAACACGTATGTCCTCAGTCAAGGATACTTATAAAATAAGCTTGCAGTTGCAAATACACTGAAATAGGGCAAAAGATTAGCTGGACACTTCTTATCATGTTTGCTGCACTGCTGATCTATGCCTTCAAAAACATGTATTTGCAATTTGATTTGGTGAATCACATTAAAAGAAAAATACAATTAGAACAACTATGATGACCAAAACTGTGCAGAGATGATGCAGCAGTGTAATGCACATGATGAAAGAATCCCTGAGGATTACTGTATGAAGGAGCCTCATGATGCAGTCAGATAAAATATCATAAAAGCTGTCACAATTATAATCTTGACTCATATAACGTAGCACAGCTCTATACTGAGGATTCAAGATCCATTCCAAAGGCCACAGTTCTGTTCTTCAACGTTGATAAATTCTGAGGGTCCACTTGAGATCAGAAGTAATTTGAATTCTGCTCAGTGCAGAGCAAAATAGGAAATCACAACATTAAAAAGCAAGTGTTCAGTAACATGTAGTTTTACCCATGGGTTGTTCTGCATATTTTGAAATAGATGAGCCCTCTAAGTAAAATAGCCAAGGGAAACAGGCAAGAGCTCGCTCATTAATTCTGATGGAATATTCTTCCACACAGTGAACTAGCTTATATGTTACGGTGAGTTGCTTCTAACAAACCTCAGTTGAATGCAGTTTAAAGGTTTAAATCTGGATGCCAGCTGTAGAATGGATTAAAATCCATGTTAGAACGGAGTCACTCCTCTTCACAAGGTAATTATATGGAATGACTTACAGGAAAGACATTTCTAGAAAGTTTTCCATATCTTGGGTCAAGACTGCAATCAAAGAAAGAACTATGAAAGGAAGCCCTGTGGCTCAAAGTATTACCATATTTGATCAGATCCGGTCTTGTCTCCTCCTTCCACACAGGCTCCCAGGTACTTGGGCAGTCCTCAGTGGTGTCCTGGTGCCAGATCCTGGAGGATGCTGCCCTGAGACAGTCTCTCACTGACAAAAAAGAAACTGTGGGTATATGGCCATGCATAGGCGCTCTGTCTAATTACATATCAAAGTTCCTTAAGAAACATTTAGGATTTTAAAAGTAGCATAAATATTAGATCACTGAGCAAATTTATAAACTCTGATTCTTCTAGCTTATTCCCTCATTAATTCCAACAAATTAATTAGCTTTTCCTCTTACAATTTTTCTGCTCACTGGAGTTTTACATCCAAATAAATTTCTTCTTACTATTAACTTCCCACTCAGTAGGCTTTTTGGTGGATCTTCATTTCACAGTTATTCTGTAGTGTTTCTTGGGGCACAGGTCCAGATTTTAAAATCTGGCTTGGTAACATAATATAGAGCTGACCTGGTGTTTTTCTAAAGTGTCATAAAATAAATTTGCATATATAATCTACAGACTTTTTACATACTGCATGAACAATACTGCAAGTACAAAGCGCACGGAAATCTTTCCCCAGTAAATGCATCTGGGGAGATACCTACTTGCAATCTTCACTGCCAGTTCCAGTTTCCATTTCTTACTATTCACTTATTATTTATTTCTCTGCAATTATACATCTCCTAAAATACACATCACAACTGCATCATAGTTTGATTAACTTAATTTTCTCTTTGACTTCCAAGAATGTCAACTTCTGTACTGAAAATGCCACGTAATCTATCTTCCTTTCTTTTAGGTCCATTATTCATTCTAAAAATCTCATCATGGATGGCTGTTCTCCCAGAATAATGCATTTTGGTTTCTAGGACACCCTCATGTTTAAATTTTCATATAGTCTTATCCTGGTTGATATCTCTGCCTTCATTTCTTTCTGTGACTGTCACAGTCCCAATGTTCTCTGTAACCTTCCCTTTGCCCTTCTTCATTCATATTTCCTTCTCACTTCTGAGAAGGTGTCTGTCATATGCTATCTGCCAAGCACCCCTCCTTTAAACTTGCATTTAAACGCCTTTTTTTTGTAGAAGTAATTTTCATCTCTGGTAATTTCGCTGTGGGTGTCATTCAGTTAAGTGTTGGGATGCCCAGATTCTTTGTGTAGATGGCATGTCACGATTATTTAAATCTAATGAAAGAAATAAAATAACTTTTAACTACCTGCCATCAGTTAATAGTGTTCTTTCTGTCTAATTTTTTATTTCCTTGCCATGGAAGACTGAGTTTATTAATGACAGAGGATTGTTTTCGCTTATAGCATGCTAATTTATGTTGCTACTAGAATGAATAGACTGATGAATTAGTCTTATGAATACCTAATCATCTTGTTCAGCACTTATGTACTGCTTTATAGCAACACAAGCCTTGTATTTTGAACCTGCAGATCAAAACTAGAGCAGCTGCCAGGTTTTAGTCTGTAGTAAGGCTACCTAGATCAACATTTTTTAACAGAATTCCTCTGATTAGCAATGGGTTATCAAGACAAAACTTCAGTGCTAACAAACAAATGTTTAGTGTTCTTGCTATATGTTACTAATGTAAAAACTGAAATGAACATTATCACAGAATCACAGAACGATATGAGGTTGGAAGGGACCTCTGGACATCATCTAGTCCAACCCCCCTGGCCTGAGTTAATCATCAACAACTCACAGTGTACATCAAGCAGTTTCCAGTCATTTTGCTGCTACCTGGATCTAAATTGATAACTTAAAGATGAGAAATTATGGACTCCAGCATCATCCTCAGGTACTTACAATTTATGCTTACACAAACAGTTTTGTAGTAGTGAATTTCTGGACTATTAAATAATTCACTTTCTATGTGTGTTATTATTCTATTACACAACTGAAAAACCAGAGAGATACTCCTAATAAACAAACAAACAAACAAATAAATAAATTTGGTTTAAAAAGGTTTTTTAAAAGAGTTTATAAAAAGCTTTTTATACATGGAAATAGTGCATGTTTAAATGTGTTTTGTTTCACAGCCTGCTGTCACCCAGGCAGTTAACCACCAAATGCCAATGCCTGTTCTGTGAGTTATATGTGCTTATGAACTTGGAGTGCTCTGCTTTACAGATCTGTTTGATGTTCACTGGAAAAGCTAAACAAACAAGCAAAAGGAAGATTGTCTTTTCTTACCTCTATTGGTTTATTTATTTATTTATTGGTTTTAGTGTTTGAACTGAGTTAGTTATCTTCCTTTGAAATTAATTACCATAGAGCACTAATTTGTCAAACTAGGTATTGTTTCTTCGTTACTGACAATGCTGTAAGATATTTTTTCTTTGTTTAGTTCTTTTGGAGAACCACTGTATTTTCAGATAAATAGAAGAGTATTTTCAATTCATCTCCCACAGTCCCAGTAATATAGAGCTATGAATAAGCTTCCTAACAATAATACTAAAGTACCATGATTTACTTAATCAGGTATTAATTATACAATTATTTAAAAATGCAAGGTTTATTATGTTCCATATATTTTTTTCATGTGTATCCTTTTAAAAATTTGCATCAAATTGAAGCATCATTTTAGTTAAATCACTTCTCATATCCAAGATTGAAGAAACATTTTAGGGGATTTTTTTTTGAAAGATAATTATCCACTCTCCCTTTGTTTCCTTCTTCTCCCCCCTCAAAGGCAAGCTGATAAAAAGCAGAGCAATACCATCATTGAAGGAAGAAAAAGATAGCAAATTCTTAGTTAAAAAAAAAATAAAATCGGGTTTATTTTCACTCAATACTCACACAATGGAGCAAAGACACTCTGCCCAAGTACATTTGGAGGTATTTTCCTTACAAATTTATTCTTTCTTTGTTGTTTTCATTTGATCTAAAATAGTAGTAATCTGGCCTCTAAGTACATGTTTGCCCATTGTGAATGGAAAACACAGCAGCAGCCATTACTGGCTATTTTAGGGAAAAACTAGCATTTTGTAGCCATTTCCAGCAGATTGATCTTCTTTACCCTTTGATTTAGCAGGAAAATTGGCTTCTGTTCTGTATGAAATAGCAGATACAATACTTGGGTGAGCTTAGTAATAAATGTGAAGAACTACTTGTATTTTTCTCTTTCATGCACTGCTTTATTTAAGAAATATTAATTTTGTGAAGAGCCATGTATTGAGGGGCAATGCTAATCAGTAAAATACCATAGAAGGGGAGGATATGAAGGTAATTTTTGATAATACAAATAGAAGGGAGAAACAGGACCCTAGAAAAAGTATAAAAAATCCAGCAGACTTCAATCACCAAAAACTGAAATAATTAGTGTAAAGGGTTGGTTTTTTTCATATGCATGTTATAACTTGTGAAATACATAGTTTAATATATATGCTGCGTGAGTTCTGAAGGCTGAAAATACCCTATATCTAATAAAATAAGAACGAAATCCTATAAAATCATGCTGAGTTAGACACAGCAAAACAACAGCAAAATCTCTATAAACTTAATCAATCTGTCTGACCACTACAGACATTCAATTAGTCAAGAGCAATTTGTTTCGTGAATGCACAACAATGTCTGATAGGTCAGTAAAGTTCAACTGTAGATATACATGTAGTTACAATTGTTACACAGTTTACAGTCTGACTCTGTGCACGTTCACAGATCTGCCCACTTTTTAGTAAGAATCCATTCATGTTATTACTTATTGCCTTCCTCTTTTGAAAAACAGTTTTCTGAAAATAACTAAGAGCTTGTGGAAGGCCTTCCACAGTGTTAATAAACTTGGTAAATTTTAATTCAGTTGCAATGATTTGCATCATCAGAAAAACAATGCTATCAAAAGACAAAGCTGTCTTGAAAATTTAGGTAATGACTACACAGCACAGTAGTCTGTCAAGAGTAAAAGTGTCTCAAAGTACAGATATATGTCAGAAATACAGGGCTTTGAAACCTTATCAGAACTTTAGAAGCAAGTGTGCAGGACTCGTCCTTGCTTCCTAGCAGAGGACTGCCCTAGCTTGGTGCTAAATTAATACACTGTACCGGTTCCTGAAGTTAAGTAAGTATTTTTTAAATCTGATTCTGATATTTCTGTGGGCAGCTACTGAACAGTGTGGTTTTATTCTCAGTGCAAACTGTTAATTAGTGTTGAATATTCTTCACAGTGCTAGATCTCTTTGCAATAGAAAACACTTTTAATACCAGATGGAAACAGCTAGGTTGCTCTTATATGCACAGCGGTGGTTAAGACACACTTTTCCTCAAATGGTACACAGAAACAAATAAAATCCTGGAAATCATCCTGGAATGAATTTGTAGGGGGATGTGTGTGTGTATGTGTTACACACACAAGAATCCCTATAATCACTAAACTACACTTTTAAAATGACAGGTGAAGAAGCAAGATAAAACTTTTGAAACTGATGTGCTATTTTCAGTTCAGTTGATGTCCTTTGACTCTTAGTTTCCATTAATTTTCAATAAGATACAGACAACCAAGTGTTTAAGTAATGTCTGAAAATGGTTCTAAGAAACATTTTGCCAGTAAAAGCTTTTAGAAACTTGACCTACACATCTCAATCCTAAATTTTTCTAATCTCTGTTGTCACTCTTTTCAATAAATTTACATCTTCTATAAGAGAAAGTGCTTTTGGCCGCAAGAAATCATGCTTCACTTGTTCCCAGTACACTCTAATAACCTTTTATGTGAGTTGGAGCAGATTTGGAATTGCTTCTAGACTAGGCCAGACACATGTGACAAAGGTGGTGGAATAAAAAGTCACTTTTCAGCAATTTTATTTGTACTGTAAAAATGAATCATTTAAGTCCTTGTATTTGAGTAGTCTTTGTAACATAGCCTGAAGAAATTGTTTTTATAATTCTATCTGAGTAAAAAGTATTTGTTTTGGAATGGGAAATCTCACAAAGTACTTTTGAACACACATTGGGTAAGAGGAGAATTAAGTGCAGACTTGATTTTTATAGCAGTGGAATTGTACAGAAATAGAATTGATAAGGACAGTAAAGTTTCCATCAACTACTGTTCTGCCTGTTGCTTTCCTCCTTCCCCTGAGGTTTATTCTGCAGTGTGGTTGTCACAGGATCTCAGAACTTGGTTGTATATAATTCCATGTAGAGACAAAATCTAAGAAACTCAGGAAAAGCCTTGTGACAACATGAGAACATCCAGAGTTTGTATCTACACCTTCTTCAATTTCTGTAGAAATCCCTAGAGTATATCTTTTACTCTTGTTTATTCACATATGGCAAATCATAATTTCATTGACATTTCATTGACAATTTCAGTGTCAATTATACAATTCTCATTTTATTGCAGGAGAGGAAAGCATGTGACTAAAGGCACCTCAGGAAGGGTTACTATGAATGTTCCTTCTTTTTCTTGTGATCTTGCTGCTGGCCACAAGGAAAGTCGGTCTGTCTGACCTGAAGGAAAGAAGCAAAGCCAAAACTCGGGTGAGCCCAGAGTGTTGTAAACAGCAGCACAAATTCCAACTAGAGTCCAGTAACCAGAGGTGTATCTCAGGACCAATACTGGGGCCAAAGATTGTTAAACCTCTTTGTTAATGACCTGGACAATGGGACAGACTGCACCATCAGCAAGTTTGCAAGTGATACAAAGCTGGGAGGAATGGCTGATATACCAGATGCTTGTTCTGCCATTCAGAGACCTCGACAGGCTGGAAGTTGGGCAGAGAGGAATCTCATGAAGTTCAAAAAGGGGAAATGCAAAGACCTGCATCTGTGGAGGAATAACCCCATGCACCAATACATACTGACTGGCTGGAAAGCAGTTTTGCTGTCAAGGACCTTGGGGTCATGACCACGAGCCAGCAAGGCACCTTCAGTAGAAAGAAGGCCAACAGCCTCCTGAGCTGCACTTGGCAGAACATTGCCAACAGGTGATCTTCCTGTTGAGGAGGACCTCGACTTTGCACTGTTGAGGCGACATTTGGAGTGCAGTGTCCAATTCTCAGCTCCTCAGAACAGGAAAGACATGGATTTACTCAAATAAGTCTGGCAAAGAATCACAAGGATGGTGAAGGAACTGGAGCTTCTTTCACATTCTTTTTACAGCCTGGATAAGAGAACGCTTGGGGAAGCTTACCAACATATTTATAGATCTGATGGGGGGCGGGGGAGGGCAGGAAATGAAGAAAAGGGAACCACAGTTGTCTCAGTAGCACTCATTGAGAGGACAAGAAGCAATGAGTACAAATTAAAAGACATGAAACTCCATCTGAACAAAAGAAAAAGCTTTTTTACTGTGAGGACACACTGGAAAAGATTTCACAGGGACGTTATATAGTCTCTGCCTCTGGAGATACTAAAAATTTGACTAGATGTGGTCCTGAGCAATCCGTTCTAGCTGATTCTGCTTAAGCATGGAGTGGGGGTGGCAGAGAAGGGGCACAGGGAGGGGACAAGATGATCTCAAGAGGTCTCTTCCAGCCTCAGTGATTCTGTGATTCTGTGTTTCTCTAAGAACAGTTTTCCAAGATTTTTTTTCTATAGACCAAATGGCTTGCTTATAACAATGTCATGAAACTGTGACAAGTGCTCTACTAAATTCAAGATGTATTTCATCTACTGGCTATTCTCTGTCCATAAGGTCTGCTTCCCTGACACAGAAAGAAATTAAATTGGTTTGACAGATGTTGTTCTTGACAAATCCATTTTGGCTTGCTACTCATTTCTTTGTTCCCTTCCAGGGAATTACAAATAGTTTTTTGATCATTTGTAGTAGTACTGAATGTTGGCTGCCCTATATTTCCTCTTTTTCCTCTTTTCAAATAAAGAAAGAAATGCTCTTCCATTGTCCTGATACCTGATCTATGTGAATCTCAAAGATAACCCATAAGGATATTGAGAACTCAGAAGGTATTTCTTACATACCTTATGATGAAATTCTTCCAGCCTGCTTGATTTGAAAGCATCTTATCTAAGCACCAAGTATGCTATGTAGGCTGTACTGAAGGCTGAGCTCTTAGCCTTTTATTGTAGGAATTCATTCTGTAAGTCAATTGATCAAAACTGGCCATTTTATTAAGGATTAATGTAAAAAAAGACCATTAAACTTCCTTGGTATCACCTGTAGATAGTACACCATTCCCACTAATTATTCCCACTAACTTATTATCATGAAAAGCCAAGTACTTTATTTTTTCTCTGTATTCACATGCTGTACATTCACATTTGACTGTAACCTACTTTCTGCTTCCTGCTTCTTCTTGAATATGTTCCTTCTCTGAAGTCAAAAAAGAGCTAATGATTTAGTCCAATTCAACTGCTATCTACTTCCTAATTTTCTTCTACATTGGGATAGCGTGCATTTGTGACCTTACTATCATTTCTATAAGAACCTGTCAGTTCTCATTTTCCCTTTGAATATATTTTCCACAGAGAGGCTGCAGTTTTCCAAGTTTCTTGAAGTCTGCCTTCCTGAAATGTATTGGTTTTCATTTTCCTGTTATTACTTCTTTCTTTCTTAAATATTATGACCCCTATGATTTCATAAACACTTTTACTCAAGTTTCTTTGTCTGGTTCTTTGCTGTTAGTTAGAGCACAACCTAAGTACTTTACTTATCATTATATGTGTGTGTGTACCCACAGAAAGATAATCATCATTTTACAAATAAGGCTATTGATATACATACAACCAAGATATAATGCTGTCATAACATGACTACATGATTTACATCAGGGACATTTAAAGTATTGTCAAAAGTGTATACCTGAGCAGTGGTTCATGGAATTAATTTCTGACCTGCCTCTTTCCAGAAAATTGTCACATGTAGGTTAACGGTGTCTCAATAAAGTTTCAATCATATTTCTACTTTTGACTTCACCATAGTACTCTGCAATAACCTGCAGCAGTGCCTGCAGTAGTCTCCTTAGCTAGGCAATAAATAGTGCTTGCCTAAAATTAACAACAGTTGTAACTATGCACCACCTGTTATCTGTAGAGGATCGTTCATATAGCCTCTACAAGGCAACAATGCCATGTCATTATCCAGAAAACTTATTGGGAAACTTTATCACATATTACTTAGTTTATTATTGAAAACTGGCAATGTATGGTCACTGACTTACAGATATTAAGCACAACTAAACCACTGGCAGCTCCCCCCAAAGAAATGCCCACTTCTAGAAAAACAAAACAAAACAGCCCCAACTTCTTCACCTATCTGGCAATATCTGTGTGAGCTTATTCACTTATGAAAAGTGACATGCCAGTCCCATCAGTATGTTCTTGAAGAATGGCGATACCCAGAAGACAGAAAAAATGAACTCTTAATCTTTATCTGTTGGTTTGCAACAGAGGCAGATCACTGGTAAGCCTGGTAAAGTTTCTGATGGAACCAGGTCTGGCGCCAAGTATTCATGATACAAGAATTCCCTCTGACACATACTTAGAGGGTAAGTCTAGACAGCGAAAAGTGCAAAGCTGAAGTGAAAAGGGAATGGTCTATATTTCCATCTTCAGTGATGGAAGTGTGATCTCAACAGTGATGTCACAGCGTATTAATAAAAAAAATTACTAGAATAAGTGTTTTTATTCTGAAAAAAAAAATTATTTCAGTTCCCTTTACCCTCTTCTTCCTTTTTAGACAGCACATCATCTAAGATCAGTAAGATATCATTGTAACTAATCACCCAATTCAAGATACGTGAAGAGGGTGATGACATTAGTAAATTAGAATCCTCACTGTCTTCTCATTAGAAATCTTAAAATACAGAGTTCTGATGGTTAAAATTCCAGTATTTGATATTTAAAAATATTTGACTGTAAACTTGTTAGGAAGACAATTTAAACACCTTTGTAACATATCTCAGATGACTTCTAAGTACCTAAGTCCAGAAAGGTTTATGAGCTATAAATGCAAGTTGTGCAAAACAACTACCAGTTATCTGTAGGCATCTAGGTTCAGAATAGAAGTGAGGTTTCAGATTTCTTCTGTTTTTCCTGACTAGCTGTGGCACTTTGTTTAATCTATGGTGATTTCCACTTAGCCATGCATAATTCTGCCATCTGATGTACAGAAAACCAAGCATTATACACAGATTTAGTAGTTCTACAGGGAAATGAACAGAAGTGAACTTGGACAGTTCACATCCTGAACTAGCTGTAGGTAAATCACTCTTTACGGCAATTCATTTTCAGATGCTTCATTGGTGTAATAGAAAACAATGTTCTATATGACATTCCAGGAATGTTAAATCACATGCACTTACGATTTCAAACAACAATTAGCTTTTTGAAGTTTTTCTCATCTCACATTTGTTTGTCTTACATTAATCTTACACCACCTACACCAATCAGGAAAATTCCATTTAGGTGTCTACATGCTACTTGCATAAAAGCTTCTTGGTGTATTTTTGAGCATTTTAATTTTGGCTACTACAAACACTGAACTCACAATCTGTTGGCCCCACATACACCCCTATGAGGCTTGCACGGATTAAATGACTTCACAGCATAGGGTCATGATAGGCCTGATCTATAATTCTGTAGTAGTTGAGCTGAAAACAGAACTGAAGAAAACAATATATTGTTTGCATAGTTTCCTGCTGGCCAAGAAGATTTACTTGTCCAGTAAATTGCATGACCTGAATTAAGGTCCTATGTCTGCCCAGGGAGATCCAAACTTATATCTCTAATTTCATTAGGGAATGCCTTTAAACCTACTCTTAGATGAAAAAAAGGAACATTTTCTATTGAGGCTGTCATTGTGCTAAGCAAGCAAGACTGATGGAACCAGAGGGAGAAAAAAAAACCAAGGAAGAACATGGTTACAACTTCACTGTTAGGGCTCTTACTCAAATGAGATACACAACTTTCAGATTTGCTTCCAGGATTTGTTGTTTGTTTGTTTGTTTGGTGCCTACCGTAAAATTGTGTGACTCACTTGGGATCCAGAGAAAGGAATCTGGCTTTGCTTCCTCCCATCATGCAGTTACTTTCGTTTTCCTTTCTCTACTCCTATAACTTGTTCTAGACCTGTCTATGCTTCAGCAACTGGGGAACTCAAAAGGGCAGGTATGTCCAGAACAACTAAAATCCCAGTGTTAGATAGGTACCTTGACATTATTACATGTAATGTAATGTGTTAAATGAACATATTTCTGATTCTATTATTTCCTTGTTTAAGCTGGGAATTGGGGCAGACAGTAGATAATTTTTTACCAATCTTCTCAACTCTGCCGTGCAAACAAAAGAAGGATTTTTTGCCAAATAGATATATGAAATGGCAAGTTTCATCAGCTAATTCAATTAAAATGTTGAGCTAGAAGAGCTAATGCCGGAAACCATTGTTTGCTTTTTTTTAAGTATATTTGACAATGAAAAATGCTTTGAGAATAAGTAATGTAATTACTGTTAAATGCATTCCAGGGGTGTGGAAAGTACTTGCCAAGGAGAACAAATTGTATAGATATAAGACATTACTCTGATAACTTCCCTTTTGTTGTTGAAGAATGCAACAATGAAATAAACTGTTGTAAAATATAATTTTCCAGGGATTTTACTTTTCTGTCTCAGCTTCACTGACTGAGAACTGCATTTCATTTTCGAAGAATAGGCAATTTCTTACATGTTATAGAATTTTTGCGCTTGAAAACTGTCAGTTGCAATATTCAGGATGAAAATCTATTTTTAGTACCCAGAGAACATGCAACATGTTCTTATATATGGACTTAAATGAGGATGCCACCTGGGTAGATGTATGTAAAATATACCAATTCTATAACACAATATAATTTCTTTTGGCTGAGAAAAGATGAGCAGAAAATACTATTTCTTCTAGTAGAAAAGTCTGTAATTTCTACAAAAAAGTGTGAAAAGAGCTTTATGGCATGTCCTCATTTAAATGCACCCTTCTACTCATTAATAAAATAAGCTAATTAAAGAAAGATTATCGCTTACTTGCTAGAGTTCTCGAGAAGCATCTGACAGGTTCTTATCCTTGTTTAATACTACAACAGCTTGCCTGTAGCTTTTTGTTAATGTTAAGTTTTGTGCTAGAAAAAAAGATTAACTGATTTCTCAAGCCTAACCCATGTACACCATGTGCATGGAATTTTCCACATGCCAAGTTGGAAATTATCAGACCAACATAAAAGGGAAGTTAAACTCTGCCTGTCCAAGTGTGAAAGCCATTTAACACACAGTAGCACTGCACAGCAGTCTGCACTAGGAAAGCAACTTGACAGAACAGCTAGGCTTTACCAAAAGCATAATCTTACACTAAATCTAGGAATAAAATCTGCCTCTGGGGAAAGTTGTTAAGAGCCTTTTAAGGATCAAGTGTGGTTAAAGTCCCACTTTAGCCCTCATGATGCTCGTTGAAATAAACTCACCATATCATTACTAGCTAGCACAAGGTGATCTACCAAATTCAACACTGCTCTTTCTAATCTTTCATAACATTTAGTGGGATACCATGTGCTTCAGGAAAATGTCAGAGAACACTGCCACTGCGGAACCCTCAGATGTTTTTTTATATGTTAGTCTTTCCATGTATTCATCTCACTAGCTTTGACCTGCACTATTGTGCCCCTTTTTCTAAGAATTTTGCTTTCATTGACTCTGCTTCATCTCCTGTAAGAAAAATGAGAGAGAGTGGACATCTGTGAGACCTAATGGCTGGTTGACTGACAGTAAAGCAATGTGTGGGTTCCAGACATCCTGAATAACAAGGTCTGCCTCTGGGATCAGGAATGCAGTTTACATGGAAGTAATTGTATAGGATATTACAATAATATATCTAAATAAGTAATTCAGCTCCTGAGCTATGACTGTGCATGCATTTTCAATGACAGTAAACACAGTTGCAGAACAGGAGGTGATATTTTAGTCTCTACAGCTGTGCAATTAAGAGTAGTTCAGCTGAATCTGTAATGAACTGAACACCCACAATCACATAAAGGTTTTACTTCCATAGTCATAATGACATTTTCTTGCTCTCACTAGGCAGGTTTATATTCTGGACATGATTGCTCTCTACTCCTCTGCCTAGGACTCTCTCAGAAAATCAGAGAGTCCTGAACCTAAAAGTTTGGAGCCTGTAGTAACACATTTACTGTTCACCACACTCTAAGCTACAAAAATAAACGCTTTCTGAAAAACTCTTGTAGATCTTCCTCTATGCAAAAGAAAGTGATTAAATATGTGTGCAAAAGTCTCTCTCTGCTCCCTACTTATGTCACTTACAGAGCAAACAAGCTGTCAGTGCTGTGTATTAGAGATAAACATATTCTCACAGAAATGTCTATATAAGTAGACGTGTGTTCCTCACAGCATCCTTCTGAACAAGTTGTCCAGCTGTGAGACGAGCAGGTACATGCCCTGGGTGAAGAACTGGCTGATAGGCAGAGCTCAAAGGGTTGTAGTGAATGGGGCTCCATCTGGCTGAAGCCTGGTTACCAGTGGTGTTCCTCAGGACTCAATTCTAAGGCCAGTTCTATGTAATATTTTTATCAATGATCTGGATGTGGAAGTTGAATGCACCATAAGCAAGTTTGCTGATGATACTTAACTGGGACATTCTGTTGACTTTCTCAAGGGACAAGATCCCTTGCAGAGGGATCTAGATAGAATAGAGCATTGGGCAATCACCAATGGTATGAAATTTAACAAGAACAAATGCCGGATTCTGCACTTGTGGTGGAGCAACACCAGGCACAAGTATAAACTGGGAGAGGAGTGGCTGAAGAGATGCAGGGAGATCTGCCTACAGAAAGGGATCTGGGGGTGCTAGTCAACAGCAGGATCAATATGACTCATCAGGGTGTCCTGGCAGCCAAGAGGACAAACTGCACCCTGGGGTGCACCAAGCACAGCACAACCAGCTAGCCAAAAGAGGTGATTATCCTGCTGTATTCAGCGTTGGTGCAGCCTCGCCTCGAGTACTGTGTGCAGTTCTGGGCCCCACAATTTAAGAAGGCTGTTAAGTTACTTGAATGTGTCCAGAAGAGGGCACAAAAACTGGTGAAAGGGCTGGAAGGCATGTCCTATGAGTAGCAGCTGAGGACTTTGGGTTTGTCTAGTTTGGAGAAAAGGAGGCTGAGGGGTGACCTCATGGCTCTCTTCAGATTCCTGAGGAGGGGAAGAGGCTAGGGAAGTGCTGATCTCTTTTCCCTGGGATTCAGTGACAGGACTCATGGGAACAGTTCAAAGCTGAGTCCGGGGAGGTTCAGACTTGACATGTGGAAACACTTCTTTACTGAGAGGGTGGTCAAACACTGCAACAGGCTTCCTAGAAAGGTGAAAAATGCCCCAAGCCTGTCAGTGTTTAAGAGGCATTTGGACAATGCCTTTGGACAGCACCTTGGACAATGCTTTAACTTTTGGATAGGCCTGAATTGATAAGAATTGGACTAGATGATCATTGCAGGTGCCCTCCGACTGAACTATACTATTCTATTCTATTCTATTCTATTCTATTCTATTCTATTCTATTCTATTAAAAATGTAAATCATATATATTATTTTGGGGTCATATTTAGCATTGCCAGCCATCATAGAATGAATTCCTTTCTTTGTTACTTGCTTCCTACTTTCCTTCTACTGCACTTAATATAGCTGTTACACAAACAACCTTCTTCCCATCTATCAAATTTACCTGGTGTTTCTGCTTTCTTTTTGTTTCCATGGAAACAAAGATGACTTTTAAGAAGATAGAAAGAAATGCAGGTCATCACAAAGCCATTCCTCAAGAACAGACAACTTGAGATATTGAAGTTTTGTCCAAGAATTTCCATCTTGCCACCTCCTAAGAGGTATATTTTCCCCACAAAGTCCTGGGAGGTCTTATTTTTGTGTCCTTCTATTCATACAGAAATTAACATGGCACCTTATAGAGTCTCAAGCTAATTAGGCAATGATCACAGAATCACAGAATATTTTTGGTTGGATGGGACCTTTGAGATCATCGAGTCCAACCAAAAAAACAAAACAAAACAAAACAAAACCAAACCAAACCACAAAACAAAAAACCCCCTATATACTATATATATATAATATAGTACATATATGATATACTATATTTAAGTCTCAATTAAGAATAACACGGAAATCTTTACAGTTCAACCTTATTTACATGCTCCTACATATAAAAGAAGAGCCCAGGGGACTTCAACTCGGTGCCAGGGCAACTGAGAGCTGAGCACCATATTGCTCATTGCTGCAACTCCACAGATTCAGTTCGGTCAAAGTTCTCTGATGCCAAGTGGAATGCTAAATGTGAAGTTACAAACCTAATTCCTTCACCCAAATGTACTTAATGTTGTTATTTAAGTGGGATGTTCAATTCCTGTTCTTTTATTACCTTGATCAGGGACCTGCTAGAACATCCTTCTTTCCCTGACATATCTTGATTTGCTTCCAGCTGAAACTAGGGCATCAGGAAAGAGAAGGTGGCAACAGATGGGGAGACATGATACATCTTGGCCAGTCCCATTATACAGTCTGGATATAATTAAACTACACCCTAAGTCTATTATTCTTTCCTGGGAGCTGGGATGCCCTGGTGAGTCCCAAAGCTTGAATATTTACTAAAAATTCCAGGATCACAAGCATTTCCTGGGCAATAAGGATGTATTTGCACTCCAAATGCCCATACCGAGATGTTTCCCAATAGCTCTGAACTAGAAAATTTTGTGACACTGTGATTCATAGCCTGGAAGCAAAGGTGCTCTGCTGTTTTCACTATTCCAAGGTACAAGAAGATCAGTATTCAAGACTTTGCATAGCATGCAGATATTCAAATCTGTATGTCCCTATTGTATACTCTAATGGTAATAATGAATGGTAGCAATTGCAGCTCCTGCTTCAGTTGCTGTCCTCAGTGCCCTCTCAGAGGTTTCCATTTCCCTGCCAGCTGCTCTTGAAGTGGCTGCTGACAGTTTAAAAGTTACAATACTGTCACTATTTTTAGGATTTCTGTATACAACACGATGTAATTTTCAGTGATTCCAGAGATGCTAAAAAAAAAGAAAAAAAGGAAAAAAAAAAAGAAAAAAAAAAGATGAAAGAAAAAAAAGAAAAAAAAAGAAAAAGGTCTAATGAGACCTCATAAAACAATATTTCTCATGATGGGAATTCTTTTAGTTAATTCCAGGTAAATTAACCCTAATTTAAAATTTTTGCTAATCAGTAAGAAGTAAAAACTGTGGAACAAGGCAGATGAATGATCAAGATATGGGAATGGATATTCTAATGATATACAGCTATAAGGGAGACCAAGGGGATCTGGGGGTTCATGGTCAAAGTCCTTGCATCTAATCTATTAGCAAAGAAGAAAGAAATGCCTTCTGGGCAGCAAAATTGCCAGCAAGGGATTTCTGAATAGGGAAAAGAGAATATTCTGTTTGGAAGGGTGTGCCTAAAATAATTCTTAAGGACTGATCTTAGATATTGCAATAGATGTCTAAGTGAAAAATGCAAAATTCAGCCAAAATAAAAAAATAAAAACAAAGAAAATTTAACAAAATGCAAAATGAATGTCAGAATAATACAGACAAAGTTTTAGTGCACCTGTATGAACCTATTCTAAGATTTCATAACTACTTGTATCATTTCAGACAGTACTGCTATGTGAGACAAGAATCAGAGGATATATTTTTCAGAATTGTACTCAGAAGAATTAATGTAAGAAAAAAAGTGCTTCGTATTACAATATTTGTCTTGTCACCTCAGGTCAATCTCTTTGATTTTCTCTGTACCTAAGGCCAATGAGCTGCTGTTACCTGGCTCACTGTGACCTTCTGGCGTCCATCCCTAAACATGTTAGAAAAATGTAAAGCCATTGAGAGTTCATCTGTGCTCCTTTTTTTTTTTTCTTTTCTGTGAAAACCTAAGCCATTAAACCAGAGAAGATATAATAATAAACTTTTTTGGGGAAACCCCTCCCATGACAATTATCTCTGCTCTCTTTGTTTTCCCAGCACTTACCAGAATCATCTAATAAGTTAGAGCCGGGCAGATGCAGGCAGGATCTCACTTACTGAGCAGTGCCTTCTGGTAGACTTAACCCCATGATGGTAAAACAGTGCTGTTTAGAAAATGAAGCTGTCTGCAAAATTGATGCCTCTTTGGCCGTAGAGGTGGAACTCTCACTTGTAAGTAACCTTACTGGTAAGGAAAAGATGGTCTTATCTTTGAAGCAAATTAATTATGTCCGAAAAAGTGGTTTCTTTCTGTCTTTGATACCATTCCTTGGAGGCTACTGAAGGCAATGCAAACAATTTTCGTATTATGTGCAACTTCTTTCCTGGGTTTCTGTCACTAGGTCCAAGTGGCTTGTCTCCAAATTCCTTAGTGCACATACTTGTGACTGATGCCCAAGAGTTTTGCCCTGAGCAGTTGCAGATTTCCAGGCTATTAAATGGTCATGAAAGGCTGACACCAAATGGGAGTGGACAATTTTTGCCTCTAATCATTCTGTCTTCAGTTCCCTGCCTGCAAACAAGCAAAATGCCTAGTGGCATTTCAATACCTTGTGAAAGCAAACCTGTTACTATTGCAGCAGTATTCAGATATTATAGTGATAAGTATCACAGGAAAAATGAGGAGATTTAATAAATTCTCTCTTCAGAGCAGGTTTTAAGAGCATGCAGTAAATAAGGTATGGACCAGTCTTTGAATGATGAGGAAAAACCCCCCAAAATTTAATACTTTTTCATTAAGCACTGTCCATTTTGTACTCTGAATAAGACAGGAAATCTCTGTAGCAAAGCAGTAGATGATAATATAATTAAAGAGACCAGAATTGTGGTGCAATTAACACTACAATATCTATACTGCTCTTCCAACAAGAGGTTTTTGGAGGATCATTTTCTTTAGTTTTGAGGTATGGAAATTTGCGATTACCACCTGTGAAGGTGATGAAGAAGGACAAAAAATTGAAAATACATCAAGCAGTATGTAGGAGAGAAGATAAATTGGGAGTTTTCACTTGGTCTTCTTTAAATAGATAGGAGCAATCAAGGAGATTTAAATGCACCAAGATATGTCTTCTTTTAAAATTCTGAACAATGAGTAATTGCACAACAGGAACAGGATGAGCTGGAACATATGACATTGAGTTCAAGGATGCAGCAAGCTTCAAAGGTAGATTAGACACTGGTACAGTTTAAGGACTATATCAAGTTCCATGTTTCAGTGTTAGAGCCTATCTGTCTCCAAAGGGGATTACAAATATACTTGTCTGCTAGTTGTTTCATAAACCAGTACTTACACACGTCAAACTTTTTGTGTCTCCCTTTGAAAACCATGGCCATTGACAGAAACTGTCTGCACTTTTTCTGAATATTCCAGTGTGAACTGATTTTAATTTTTTATTTATTTTCTTGTAAATTATCTTTATCTTCAGATATTTGTAAAATACATTTTCTATCTTCTTTCTTTCCTACTCTATTATTTCTTTAATACTGACAAGATATAGGAAAGTGCTTAGATTAGAACTGAATATCCTTTAATAATGAGAAGTGTTTTATTTGGAACCTCATTTGGAGCATCAGACTTACCTTTAGTCTTGATTCTGTGAATTATGCTGCTATTTTTCAGATTTATATAAATTGTGTTCCTTTATTTTGGGCTGAAAAGTGCATGTCGTTTAGAGAAGGTGATATTTATGTGACCATAAGAAATGACACTAATAACGTTCAGTTGTTGCAAATGAATAAAATAGGCACATTACAAAAGTCAAGCTTTTAGAGGAGTTATCAGACACATCTTGAACCTATCAAGAAGTTCACATTTTCCATTAATAGTACCACCATGAATACTGTTAATGACCTGAAATTATCAGTTAAAATCCTCACTAATGGAATTGTCATAGAACTTTTCACATATAGGCTCCAGATCAGGTATTCAGGGGAAAAACAGATAAGTGCTATTGTATCCTTAAGGCAGATGTATGTTTGACAACAGGAAGGTACACCTATTGTTTAATTCAGAGCATAAATTACAGTGCATTGGAGAAAATGGAAATACAGGTAAATTTACTTACTTGTGTCCATCCTCTTTATTTCACAGCTCAAATATTTTGGATTTGCTGTTTTAGCTGCTCCCAATCCAGGTACCATAATTGAAGAAGGTGTGGTTTAGTTCCCAAGCAAGGGGATTTAGGAATAGAAAGGAGAAAGAAGCAATACACATTATTAATGAAGAATACTAATGAATAAATGCTCCCCTATAATAACAGCAGGCAGAATCTGACTTTCCAGCTGTCAGTCACTCTAAGTGAGCTTGAACTCTGTACTATGGAGCAGTACAGTACTCTCTGCTTTTCAATTTGCCTTGAAAATGTGGGGAAAAGGAGTAGTGATGTAGGATATGTTGGGTCCCCATTACTTGATATCTACTTGCAAGTCGCAGGTAGCATCAAAAGAGGCTTTGAATTGCAGAGTGGCAGAAGATTATTTTGCCTGCTTCAACTTGTTGGCATTTGTGGCACCGTGGCTCTGCCATAGAAAGGGAAAGTCTCATCAGGCTTATGCTGCCAAACACTATTCTCCTTTAATGCTTCCACTCTCGCTGCCACTGGGGACTGGTTACAGAAGTGCCTTAGAAGAGCTGATGAGAGCTCAAGCCTATTGTGAGCACTATAAACATTTAAAAACCATCTACTGTGTAAAAGCCTAATTTCCCTAGCCCATTGGTTTTATTTTTATTTTTTATCTTTATGTTTTTCCACAAAACACTGTGTACCTCTCTCCCAGAAAGCAAGTAGAAATTAAGACAAAATACTGCTTGAAAGCAGCTGAGTTCATAAACTCTGAACCAAACATTCAAAGTTAAGTCAGAATTACTAGCGCACTCCCCACTCATAACACATGCTGGTTTATTTTTTGGTTGTGCTCATTTAAAATTTCAACCGTGAAGACTGTGCTATTCACTTGAACAACTGTTCCCCTTTAGGTTTGCTTCCAACACCCAAAAAGTAGTCAAGTTAGGATAAAATGATAGCTTGGAGCTTGTAACTTGCTGCTCAGATTTCAAGAAACTTGACATATTAATTTAGCCACGTGCCTGCTGTGATCTTAGAGCTGTTCTCAGCCGTTCTCAAATGAAAACAGTCTGTAACACATCATAAGACAGTGGCATGAGTAGGAGATCTAGGTACTAGCTCTCCTTCCACATTAAGCTTCCAGAAGGCTGCAGTATATTCTCTAAAAGGAAACAAAAGATGTTGGCAGATGTTAATTCATTGAAATTTGTTTCAGATGAGAGAATTCTAATTACCAGCCGCTGTCACATTTTTTGATAACTCTGTTACAGATTTTCAAACCAGTTTATGTACAGACTTTCCTAAGGTATATTTACTCATCTTGTATGACCATACCTGACATGTTTTTGTCTATGATATCTTCAGAATTTATTTCAGGAGAATCCATTTTAAATATATGTACAAGGGCATGGATCACAACACTATATTGTGACAGTTTCCCTGAGAAAGGTTAATAGCTTTCTCATTAGGCAGAAATAGTTTATCTGCTGGAAACACATGGCTGCATTTGACCACCTTTCACTTGTCTTGTGCTAGTTGTACTCATTAGTTGTCTTGCAGAAAGCTGTTATATTACTGCACGTTTTTAACAACTTTAACTAGAGAAGATATACAGTATGGTTGATGATAACACCTTTAATTCTATTACAAGTTCCATAAGGTCATTTTATACTCTGAAGAAATTTATTGTGATTGAGTTTTGCTTTATATTTCCAGTAAATGTACTTATCTCCCTAGCTGAGTAATTAAAATACTTTGATAATAATCCAATGGGACCAGGAAACAATTTTGTATATAAAGTCTACTGTGATTGCATTATTGTTATATCATATCCCAAGTCTGGTAAGATAGCATAGTTATCAAAGCCATCTGTAGTGTTATTTATCTTCTGTTCCAGTGGGATAGCTCTGCTCCCAAGCAGTCTACACAGGCTGCTCCATCTTCCACAATGGTACAACAGACCCTTCTAATGTAAAGTCCTGGGTCCCTTCCTTCTCCTCATACTCTTTGTTTTGAAACATATTTGATATATCTAAATGGATATAATCACAGAATCACGGAATTGTCAGAGTTGGAAGGGACCTCTACAGATCATCTAGTCCAACTCCGCTGCTAAAGCAGGATTGCCTAGAGCACATTACTCAGGACTGCATCCAGGCGGGTCTTGAAAATCTCCAAAGAAGGGGACTCCACAACCTCCCTGGGCAGCCTGTTCCAGGGCTCTGTCACCCTCACCCTAAAGAAGTTTCTCCTCATATTTGAATGGAACTTCCTATGTTCCAGCTTGTGCCCATTGACCCTCGTCCTATCGCTGGAAACCACTGAAAAGAGTCCGGCTCCATCATCCTTCAACCCACCCTTTAGGCACTTGTAAACATAAATAAGGTCTCCCCTCAGCCTTCTCTTCTCCAGGCTAAAGAGCCCCAGCTCTCTCAGCCTTTCCTCGTAAGGGAGATGCTCCAATCCCTTAATCATCTTAGTTGCCCTACGTTGGACTCTCTCCAGTAGTCTCTCCTGTCTCTCTTGAACTGGGGAGCCCAGAACTGGACACAATATTCCAGTTGTGGCCTCACCAGTGCAGAGTAGAGGGGGAGAATAACCTCCCTCGACCTACTGGCCACACTCTTCCCTACGCAGCCCAGGATCCCATTGGCCCTCTTGGCAACAAGGGCACATTGCTGGCTCATGGAAAGTTTGCTATCCACCAGGACTCCCAGATCCTTCTCCTCAGTAGTGCTTTCCAGAAGATCCATCCCTAACTATATTGGTGCCTGGGATTCTTCCTCCCCAGGTACAGGACCCTACATTTGCCCTTATTGAACCTCATTAGGTTCTTCTCTGCCCAGCTCTCCAGCCTGTTCAGGTCACGCTGGATGGTAGCACAGTCCTCTGGAGTGTCATCCAGCCCTCCCAGTTTGGTATCACCAGCGGACTTGCTGAGGATACACTCTGTCCCCCCATCTAGGCCATTGATGAATATGTTGAACAGGACTGGGCCGAGTATTGACCCCTGAGGGACACTGCTGGTTACAGCCCTCCAACTTGACCCTGCTCCATTAATTACAACCCTCTGAGTTCTGTCACACAGCCAGCTCTCAATCCACCCCACTGCCCCCTCATCTAGCCCACACTTCCTCAGTTTCCTAATGAGGATGTTATGGGAGACAGTGTCAAACGCCTTGCTGAAGTCAAGGTAGATGACATCTGCTGCTCTCCCCTCATCCAGCCATCCAGTTATAACGTCATAGAAGGCTATCAGATTGGTCAAGCATGATTTACCCTTGGTAAATCTGTGTTGACCACTTCCAATAACTTCTTGATCTTCAATGTGTTTGGAGATGACATCTAGAACGAGTCTCTCTATTATTTTCCCAGGGACAGAGGTGAGACTAATTGGCCTGTAGTTCCCTGGGTCCTCCTTCTTGCCCTTTTTGTAGACTGGTGTGGTATTTGTCTTCCTCCAGTCCTCAGGCACTTCACCTGTTCTCCAGGACCTCTCAAAAATGATGGAGAGTGGCTCAGCAATAACATCTGCCAGTTCTCTCAGCACTCGTGGGGGTGCATCCCATCAGGGCCCATGGACTTATCTATGTCTAGTTTGGCCAAGTGGTCTCTAAACGAGTCCTCCCCAAGAGAGGGACAGTCTTCCTCTCTCCAGACCTTCCCTCTTATCTCCAGGGTCTGGGATTCATGAGGGGCAGCTTTGGCAGTGAAGACCAAAGCAAAGAAGGCATTCAGCAACTCTGCCTTCTCTGTGTCTTCCACCACCAAGGCATCCACCTCATTCTTCAGTGGGCCTACATTTTCCCTAGCCTTCCATTTTGTATTGATATACTGCAAAAAACTCTTCTTGTTATCTTTAACTGTGATAGCCAAGTTAAGTTCTGCTTGGGCTTTTGCCCTTCTAATTTTTCCCCTGCATATCTTCACTACACCTTGATATTGCTCATAAGTAACCAACCCCCTTTTCCAGAGATCGTAGACTTTCCTTTTCTCCCTGAGGTCCAGCCAAAGCCCTCTATTTAGCCAGGCCAGTCTTCTTCCCCGTTGGCTCATTTTATGGGACCTGGGGATGGCCTTCTCCTGCGCTTTTGAGAGTTCCTCCTTGAAGTATGACCAGCCTTCCTGGGCACCTATGCCCTTCAGGACTGTCTCCCAAGGGACACTCTCAAACATGCTCCTAAACAGGCCAAAGTCTGCCTTACGGAAGTCCAAGGTGGCAGTTCTGCTGGCTTCCTGTCTTGCTTCTGCAAGAATTGAAAATTCTATGATTTCATGATCACTCTGCCCAAGATGACCTTCAGCCTTTACATCCCCCACAAGACCTTCTCTGTTAACAAGGAGCAGGTCCAGTAGGGCGCTTTCCCTGGTTGGTTCGCTCACCAGCTGTGTTAGGAAGTTGTCTTCCACACACTCTAGGAACCTCCAGGACTGTTCCCTCTTTGTTGTGTTATATTTCCGGCAGATATGTGGGAAGTCCCCCACGAGAACAAGGGCAAGTGATTGCGAGAGCTCTGCCAGTTGCTGATAGAATATTTCATCGATTTATTTGTCCTGGTTTGGGGGTCTGTAATAAACTCCCACCATGATGTCTGCCTTGTTGGCCTTCCCCTTGATTCTAACCCATAAACACTCTACACTATCATTCCCATTATTAAGTTCTAGGCATTCAAACCTGTCTCTAACATAGAGGGCCACCCCACCACCTCTCCTTCCTTGTCTATCCCTTCTGAAGAGTTGGTAGCCATCGATTGCAGCACTCCAGTTGTGTAAGTCTTCCCACCACGTTTCTGTGATGGCAACTATATCATAGTTTTCCTGCTGTACAGTGGCCTCCAGCTCCCCCCGTTTGTTGCCCAAACTGCGTGCATTTGTGTAGATACATTTTAGCTGGGCTAATTTTCCTGCCACTTTTATGGGGGGCTGAGCCCCAATACCCCCCTGACCACGCTCAGATCCTTCCGTTGTTACCAACCTATCACTATCCCTGATGTCATCACCACATGTCTTACCATCCCTCACCTCTACTGAGACAACAGGCTGCAAGACCTTTCTAGTGCTTTTACCCACCAGCAGTGATAATCTGCTCTCAGGCTCCTCTTTAGTAATCCTGGTTTCATCCCCATCCCCCTTCAAACCTAGTTTAAAGCCCTTTCAACGAGCCCTGCTAATTCTTGCCTCAGTATTCTTCTTCCCCTTTGGGTAAGGCTTGCCCCATCTGTTGCCAGCAAGCCTGGTGTCCTGTAGATCATCCGATGATCAAAGAAACCAAAGTCCTGCCGGTTACACCAGCCTCAGAGCCAGGAGTTAATCTGCTGGCTCTTCCTGTTTATCCCCTCACCAATTCCTGCAAGTGGTGGGATAGAGGAGAACACAACTTGTGCTCCTGATCCCTTAACCAGCAGTCCAAGGGCCCTAAAGTCTCTCTTCATTGTCCTTGGACTACTGGTAGCTAACTTGTTGCCGCCTACTTGCAATACTAGTAACGGATAGTAATCCGAGGGCCGGACCAGGGTAGGAAGATTTTTCTGTATATCCTTAATCCTGTATATCCTTACTGTTTCTGTGCCCCCTGAGCAGCAGGAGAGACAAAACTCAGAGCTGATATGATTTCCCATAAGAAAGGTCTGACCCAATGTTTTCATAATAGAAGACATATTGTGAACCTTGACAGTAACAGTCCCATTTTAAATGAGAAACAATGACCAGGCAGCCACTGGTTTACTGTGTAAATACATTAAAATAACAGTAGACAGGGATAAATTAAACTAATGCCTTGGTTCTAATTAAGCCTTTGATTTCTGAAGTGATTTTCTATTAATACACAGGAAAAGGCCTCCAAGGCTACATCTATCCTACTAAATTAAACATGCCCGATATTGTTTACTGGCACTGAGACAAGTTGGCATGGAGTAGCCCTCATACATACCGCTGCACTGTCCACCCTCCAGATGACGACATTCGATCTCCTTATGGCAAATGGTCCTGCTCAGTCCGCACTCTCTAATCCTGCGTGGAATTGCTTTGGAGACAGCCTGGACCAAGTATGTGCCAGGAATCATTTTAATCAATCATTTAACAACATAAGTAGGAGTATAAGACCATAATGATTGAACAGCGAAAGCAGTCCAGTTGCAGTGCCCAGGAATGTTCCTCAGCATCACTTTGCTTATATCACCAGCATTGCTTTTGCTGAGAAACTTTCTGTTTGTTGGCTGACTACCCTGCCATCTATACTAGATATGTGTTTTCTCTATCACTTCATAATAAAGGTCTAAAAAAGTCAAAGCATTAATTCGAAGTACTGAAAGCTTGAAGGGTATTCCCTTGAAGTTGTAAGAATTGTCACATTCCCCTTTTACAGAGGGAACATGACAATATATGAAGTCACATAAAATGTCTGGTTTGCTTGAAATCATTGTGATATGACATGAATATGTCAAATGTGATACCATGAAATTCTGTTGCATAGATATGCTGATATTTATGAAAAAAAACCCCAAACTTTTTTACTGTTAAAAAAGTCGTCTCCTGGCTTTTTTGGTAGTGAATCCACTTACAGATAAATATGTCATTTTGATTTCTGTTATCACTACATTATCCCATGACATACTTAGCTAATTAAATTCATTTCCTCTCAAAATAAAATCCAATTGATTTGTGATTTATAGTCATAGAATCATAGAATCATAGAATGGTTAGAGTTGGAAGGGACCTTAAAGATCATCGAGTTCCAACCCCCCTGCCATGGGCAGGGACACCTCCCACTAGAGCAGGTTGCTCAAAGCCCCATCCAGCCTTGTCTTGAACACTTCCAGGGATGGGGCATCCACAACTTCCCTGGGTAACCTGTTCCAGTGCTTCACTACCCTTACAGTAAAGAATTTCCTCCTAATATCTAATCTAAATCTCCCCTCTTCCAATTTAAAACCATTACCCCTTGTCCTGTCACTACATCTCCTGACAAAGAGTCCCTCTCTGGCTCTCCTGTAGGCTCCCTTCAGATATTGGAAGGCTGCTATGAGGTCTCCCCGGAGCCTTCTCTTCTCCAGGCTGAACAACCCCAGCTCTCTCAGCCTGTCATACATAGTCCCACATATTTTTCTCAAGTGGGAGCTGAGAACCTTAGTTTGGGAACCTGTCTTTTGGGGTCAACTTTTGTAGCCTTGGTGAAGTAGACTACAGAAGTTTTCTTGCTCTTTTACATGGTTTGCCACTGATACGCACTTAAAGATACTATTACAATTCAACATTTGTTATCATTCCACACTGTTATTATATATGCTGTTACATATGTCCTGAAAATTATGGTAAGATAGGATGCCATGGTACAATACCATTAACCATTGTAGTACAGCGAGAGCCGGTTTATAAAATGACAGGGATTTACTTGGCAATATGCATATTGAAAGAAGCTCTAGGCAGAAGTAAAGAACTGCTTTTTATGTCATGGGTGCCTTTCCTCCACAAGTCAGGGAGCCTTTCTTTCTCTTTGGCTGGGAAGCAGCAAGTTTAACATATTCTTGAAGTTTTGCTGGTTTCAAAATCTAAAGTTTAACCTTTCCAAGAAGAAAAAGAGATCCAAGCCCTTCTTTTAACCACTCCCTTATATTAGATAGAAAGCCATCTTGGTTGTTGAGGAAGACCACTGCCATATGCTGAACAATCTTTTAGGACCTTGCTCCATACTTACTATCCTTGTTTGATTCTCACTGACCTCTGGAAGACTGATGGACTATTACTATTACATTTTGAAGATCAAATTAAAGATTAAAATAATTCTGCAAATATAATTTTGAATTTTGGCCCTAATTCTAGAGTCTACAAAGTCAATTTGTACAGATTGCAGATGCAGGGAGCTATTGATTTCTGCAGGATTCATCAATGCATTGTTGCTGCTATGACTCATCTAGAGCTGCTCTGAAATAATTTGATAATGTTGTAGGCTGACCTAGTGGTTTCTGTACAAATATTTTGACTTAAGTGCCTCTTACTTGGAATTGTCTGAGATGGGTCAAGCGAAAAATAAGAGATGACTCATGATAGCCCACAAAAGAGTCGTTAAGAAATAATGTCAGAATTATTTGATTTGATGCCCATGGCCTCTGTGAGCTTTTGGAATTGGTTTGGCCTGAGGGGGGATAAAAGCCTGCCAACACAAACGAAACAATGAAGACACCTTTATATTATTTAAAGGCACATCATCTGGGGCTATGACTTGATATCCAGACTGCAAAGAACCTGCCCAGATACATACAGGAACATAGTAGAGTTGTGGATAGCTAGGCTTTCTCATGAACTAAAGCACCGCTGTCATTTAGAAAGACATGAAATCAGCAAGCAGGCATACAAGTTATTTGATACCTTATAACCCCGACTTTTTATAAAGCATTTTGGTAACATCAGAATAACAGCGTTCTGGTTTAAGAATGATGTTGGGTTACCTCAGCAGACACATGGCCATAAGGCAAGAAATGTAAATGTTACAAGATGCAGTGAGATATAGTCTTATACAAAATAAATAAGAAGAGATTCTTCCAATTCAAGAAAGTGACCCTAATTTTGACATTAGTTCATTCCACAACACTAGAAAAAACACACGGTCACAAAATTACCACACAGTTAAGAAATTTGTTTTAGATCATCCTCAGAAAGAACAGCATTTATATTTGTAGTACATCTCCTATTTCTCTACCTAATATTCTCATTGAAGCATGAGAGACTATTAATCACGATTAATGTTTTCTCTGCCAACTTCAAAGACTCAGACTTCCCATAAAATTAAAAGACACGGTCCCCAAATCCCTTTTTCACATTTCTCTTGAATCTAATTACCAGTCACGTCCAACTTATACACAAGTTAGCAGAATATTTTGCCCTTCTTTTTCAGTATCTTTGGTGGGGAACCTATTTGCCTTAAGATTTGCTTATATCTAGGAAACTGCCATCTTCCCATAGAGAGAGTAAACAGTTCCCCGGATAACACTATCCCTTTCTGTTCCCTCATAGTTTCTTGTTCCTATGTGCCGTCTAATAATTTTCTAGCTTAATTTATCTTCTATTCCAATTTCAGCTACAATGGCAAGGAGATAGCTGAGCTACCTGAGAAGAAAAAAGGCATGCAGTGAAGTTATACAAGGTCATAAGGGGAAAGCCATGGGAATATTTATTGCATAACTTGCACTGAGCCTTTTATTATCATTATCTGGCCATACATCCAGTATCACATTTACAGATACACTGTGAACTTCAGCAAAATTTTGGCTGCTTTGAAGCAGTGGAACAGGTTGCCCAGAGAAGCTGTGGATGCCCCATCCCTGGAAGTGTTCAAGACAAGGCTGGATGGGGCTTTGAGCAACCTGCTCTAGTGGGAGGTGTCCCTGCCCATGGCAGGGGGCTGGAACACAATGATCTTTAAGGTCCCTTCCAACCCGAACCATTTTATGATTCTATGAGATTTCAAAGGTCAAGCTGAGACCTGAACTTGGGAACTGTGGGGTGTTAAAAACTAAAGTATTTTTTATTTAAAAATCACAACAAATGTTCATTTTATGACAATGCAGCTCAGCAGAATGATTCAAAATCTTCCACTTCTGAGTAAAGATACTTCTTTTGCTTAGTAAGGAGACTGTATTAGTGATTATATTTCTAATATATATTAATAGTCATCAATATGACCCCCACAGGCATATGAACAGGTTTCTAAAAGATTAAATGGAGATTTATTATTTTTTTCCTTAATTCTTTAAAAGTAGAAGAGATTGACAGAAAAACTGTTTTCCTCTTTTTCAAGATCATTAAGGATCCAAATCTCTGAGCTTCCTGAAATATCTTTGTGAACAGAAGCATGAACATGTTTGTACAGGGCAGAAGATGAATAATTTTATTCATAGAAAAGTTTTTCATTATGAAAACATCCTCAGCATTTTGTATTTTTATATTAAAATCTAAAATTTTATATTTTTATTGTAAAATCCTGATATTTTTTAAGAAAAGAGGGATAATTTTATGTTTATCTCTGAATATATCATTCTGACATGCATAATCGCTTGAATCACTAGATGTCCATTCTCTTAAGTAGGCACAATCGCTCTCCCACAATAGATCTCAAAATATTTTAAGCTGGTGTACTCATTTTTCTGGTGAGAAAATTAAGCCATAAGACAGCTAAATGACTTGCCAATAGCAAACAAAAGATTCAGGAACACATTTCTCTTTTCCTAAGCTCACAATTGCATTTCTGACTGCATAGCTGACCCTCATGAGAAGGAAAAGCGTTTGGGTTTTTTTTCAGAAAACATCCAATTCTCATTTCTGGTATTTGTCAGCTTTAAAGTAATCCTACAGAGACAAATTAAAAATCATATCAGGTGCTATTGGTAAAGCAAAATAGTCTATAATAAACTACTGACCCCTTCCAAGAAATGTCTCCTTTTCTTTCCTTAACACATCATGTTGCTTTAAGTGTAAAGTAGCAGTTCTCAGACTGTAAGTTTGGCACCATGGGGAGACTTTGATCTCCTGTAGGGGAGAATTCAAATAAGACACGTGACAACAGAAAAGAAATGATTTTACTTACCCTCACAGCCCCCCACACCAGCACTGAATTTCTGCTGTTTAGGAATTGCAAAAAATAGAAACCATTTGTGGTACATGATATCCATTATTTTCCTGCTGCAACTTAAAGTGGATTAAGTTCTGATAGCTAACAAGCATAGAAGTGTTTCTATACATGTGTTACAATGTTAGGAAACATTTCAGGCTATGGTCCAAAGCTGAAATAAATACATAAAAAAATAAGTCCAGAACTTGTTCGCATTTTAATAAATTGTTCTCATTAAGCAGTTAGGGACAAGGACATAAAAATTACTTTCAGGGGTAAGAGAGAAGCTCAATAAATTCTTTGAGTCTGTCTGAAGATTTGGAGGAGATTCACAGACCTAAGGTGGTGGGGACAGCACATTGATTTAGGGAGCAATAGCAATTTGAGAGACAAATGCAGGTGGGAAAACAAGGGGAAGTTGTCATCAGGACAAGACGGCAATCACCTGAGGAACTCACCTGTAAAACTGAAGGACTATTGCAAAGGTGGCTGCCATTACAAACTGCCACTGAGACAAATACCAAATACCATGCATAGCTTATTTTTATTTTGCTGAAAAATCTCTAGCAAATGATGTCATCAGTATAAACAGCTTTAGGAAAACGGTTTAGTGAAAGTAACATAATTTAGCTGCCAGGACCCAGGGACTATTTGAGACACCTCAGTGCAAACCAGAGAGATTGCTTGAAGAGACTCTGAAAACATGAGATTTGTAGCACTTTTTTCTTATGAGAGCTTCGCCTGGTTGTTGCAGTACTGGAATTCAACAAAACGTGAAAGTGCACAGCTTTTCGAATAGATCATCTTAAATTCTCTTTTACATGCCAGATACATTTTCCTGATCACATGGTCACACAAAATTTAGTAACTGAAATGAAGTAAGCAGTATATAAGGTGAATAACCATTTTTTTTACTTCATTTGTTCCCAGGTTGTCACATATGGTCTTAGAATAATACTTCAGCCTCAGTAAAGTTCACATAAAGGTCAATACTTCACAGGATTGATTCAACATAAATAAGTAAATAAATACTCCTGTAGCCCTGAGGAAAAAACTCATATTTTTTATCTTAACATAAACAAAAAGGATCAGAGCTCATAAAAGAATATACATGCCCATTGATATTTTTTAATTTTATCTAAAGTAAAAACATCAAGAAATGTGATTTGCATTTCCACAGAGCACAGCAATCATGATATCTGTTCTTAATAAAACACACCCTGTCTCTCCCCTATTTTCAAACACTAATCAGAATATAACAGTGTGTAACTTAACCGATCTAAACTGCATGAAATACCTTTTCATAAAAATGAATGGAAATACTAAAAATCCAGAAGCTACTATAACTAAACTAGGAAGGACAGGAATGGAAGCAGCACCTAAATGCTGGGAAGGCAGTTCATGCAATGAGACATTCCCATAAAAACTTTTTTTTTAGAAGCGCAAGTGGACACATAAATGAGGGCCAAATGTATGAGAATCATGATAGCAACATAATAAATGAAATTATCTAATTAAAACATTAGCATATGATAAAATATAGCATATCTTATTCATGTTACAGAGATAGAAATCATAATATTCAATTTTAGTGTTTAACAGCAAACACTTTATAAAAAGGCCCTCTTTCTTTTCTGTCCCTCTCATGCAGGAACCGACCGAAGATTACTAATGTTCCTGAAATCAAGGGTAAGTACTATCTATTATAAAGCAGCAGAATTATAAAAATAACTTTAGTATCAGAAAAAAAAGTTGGATGCAATGCTCTAACTTCATCTCACTTGGGAGTGTGGGAGGCTGGAGCAGATGCCCTCCTCCTGAAATAGCGTATGCCACTATGATTTTCTCTCATCTTTGGTTCAGTTTTGTGAGGCCAGTGTTTTTCACCGTAAAATAATGGAAAGGAAGACCAGAAGTCTCCCTCACTGAGATTATGAAGGATCAGGCTGTCACAGGCCTTTTTGAGAAGGACAGAGGAACAGGACAGCCTTACTCTGAGAAGCTGATGGTACTGGCTTGTACCAATGGACTCAATAGACATCCCATGTGTCTGCTCATGGGCTCAGCTCCAGTACCTCTCAGGGGCCAAACAGGAGGAGTGTAACACCACTTTAAACAGCCATCTATTGTTTTACAATACAGCCACCCCACTGCATTTGATTTAAGTTTAGTCAAATTTATGAATTTATTTATTGTAAGGCAGTCTGATGTATTATGTATCGGAAGTTATTTTTCTTTCTATAGAAACATCTCATAATTCATACTTTAAAGCTAATGCTAAATATACATATAAATTTAAAATGTAATGTTCCTGTTTATTAAAAAAAAAATACTTTTTTGCACAAGCTATTAATAACTTCAGCTAATTCCCCAGACACTTAGCTGAGGTTAATCCTTGCAAATCATTTTTTTGTTGATTTTATATTAATTTGCACTTCTGTTTTTAAAAGTCCTTGAGACTGATCATACAGCAGTCAAAATTAACGGACTCACAGAATTCATTTATGCACAGGAATAAAAAGGTAATGCCATTGATTCATTGAGCTTCACCTGCTCATATTTAAAACCAAAACAAAACAGAACAACAACAAAAAAAAATCTCACCCACTGAAAATTTTAAAATTCTTTATTGTGTTATTTGTGTTCCAAACCTTCTGCTCACCTAAGTGACAACAGGCTTTGAAAAATATGATTTCTCTGGCCCAAACAGAAAGAAGTCTATAGAATATACTGCTGTTTTTTTCATTGGGTTTGTGTCCCAACCAAGGCTGCAATATAATCCAACTGCAGGGGTTAAAAAAAAGAAAGATTAATCACTCGGAAATAAAATTTCTGATTGCAAAAATGGAGCAAGGCTTGATGAATGCTGGAGATATTTTATCTCTGGAAGACCATAAAGAAAAGGTTTCCTATGAGCCTTTCATTCTCCCTCCTTTGCCCTTTCAGGGCTTTTTATTTTCTTCTATTCAGTCATGGCCGGAAGCCAAAAGACGTGAAAAAGGGGGGACTGGCATATAAATCCTCTAACCTGCCTCCCAGAAAAAAAATTTGCATCCAAATATGCATCTTTGCCCTGACAACCATTGGAGTTGTCTCACTGAGAGCTAACTCTTAAAATGATGGCTTATTTCTCTGTGCTTCCCCTTCCCCATAATGTAGGGGAAAAAAAGAGATAGACTCCTAGTTTATCTTCTGGGTGATAAACTGACCTGTTCCCGTACCCCATCCTCATTACTGATGAGCTGAGAGCTGATCACACGACTGGAAGAACAAGTAGGTCCATGATATACTAGCTTTTCACAAGATGCCTGTGAGTCACCAGTGTGATGAAGCCATGGAAATAACTCATGCAACCAGCCACAGTCTTTGCAGATGGTCGACAAATATTATGGCCATAGGGCAGGACATAAGGGACATCATATCTGGAGTGCGGTATAAGGTGCAGAAGTAGTCACAGTTAGGGAAAAAAGTCAAACTGGGACAGATTTAGAGTAAGGCTGCATCCCATTAGGACGGTATGGAAACAAGCCAGGGAACCTGATTAGCGAATGTCTGAACTGAGCAATGAAGAGCAGTGCAGAGAGCCCTGAGCTGCCATGGACTTTATCTGCTCTAGAAGCAGTATATCACAGTGTGGTGCTGATGGGCTGTATTTATTATCTTAAACTGCATTAAAGTGGATGAACTGCTTCTGGCCCTGAGCTGGTATTGCTGCAGCACAACAGGTAGACATATCAGCTAGAGTCAGCAATAGCTCAGGAATCTCTGCAACAAATTTCACTTCACTGCATAGACATCTTCTGTATGAGCTTGGCTTGTGCATTCAGGCAAAATGAAAGCTGTCAGGGCATATGATTGCTTGCTATAAATACATCGAGGAGAGGAGGGGAAAAGGGGGGACTGACATCAGGGCTGGAAAAGAGCTATTTAAATTAGGGGATAATCCTGGCACAAATTCAAATAGTTATAAACTAGTTACAAATAGGTTTAGGCTGGAAATTAGAAGACAGTTTCAAACCATCAGAGCAGTGAGATTCTGGAAGGCTTTCCAACAACAGGAAGAGGGCCAAAAAGCCTAATTACTTTTAAGATGAAGTTTAAACATTTGGTAGAGGGGTTATATGACATGACTGCCTGAGGAAGCTGGATAAAATTCAGAGACTCGGGATGTTGTTCTTAAGTTTATATTCCTCTGAACATTTTCCCACCATCTCACAAGCTTCTTGGTTCTTTACAGTAGGTCACTAGGTTGCCCTAATCCACTCAGACAGCTCAGATCTCTCTTACACTACACTAGCACTGGGGCTCTCAAACTCCCTATTGGGGAAAAACCTCATACATCTGTGAAATTGCTCCCAGCCACAGAAACCACTCAGATATGGGTTCCCTTTGTCTCTGATGAGTTTCCATATTAACCATAGTCTCAGCTTCTGTTTCCTGTGAAATGGCGGAAGGCCTTAATGTCATGCTTCTTGCAAAATTTTGTCTTCCGTGAACAGAACACAAGTTGTTTGTGTTGTTGCCCTGATCTGAATCTCTGCTGCACTCGGTGACATTGCAGTACAAAGACCACAGCCAAGCACCCCAATCTCTCTTCCTTGCTTCAGTGAAGGGGTTTGACCTTTCTGAGACCCTTTCTCTTCCCTCACTAGCCCCTTCAATGAAAATAAGGGGGGGGGGAAGTAATTTAGCTAAAAGGATTTTGTGTCTATTTAAAAGTGACAGGTGAGAGTTTGGATCTGGTCACATAAGTAGTTTGTATCTTGTCTTTTCACTGAAGCTCTTGGTAGTTCATGGAGCCTTTTTTGCCTTTTTTTAAAAACCCTAGTTTCTACAGGTAGCTTCACATGCCAACCTCAGTATCTAGTAAAAATCTTTCTAGACATCCAACCTGCAGCAAAAAAAGTCTGACAAAGGTTGAGGTTGCACCTTAGGTAGTCCAGAAAAATAGAAAGTGTGTAAAACACTATTACCTTCAATGATCACAATTCTGCAGAGTCAAATCAGGGAGTATGGAGTGGCAGCGCTGCCACACATTCTGTTGCAGCTGCTATGGTTCCTATGCTGTGTCCTTTAGGAAAAAGAATAAATCTCTGTTTATGGCCTCTTGAGTTTTAAATCATCTCCAGGCTGGTGATACATAACTGTTACCATAACCACTTGGATCAACCAATGTTTCCTTTTCACCATACCAGTGACACACTATACCAGTGTTTGTAGAAGGACAGTAAATGCTCCAAAGTTCATTGTATCTCTCTGAAATCAGATATTACTTTCCCCAACATTCTTCTAGTGACGAGCTAAATTTATCTTTTGATTCACAGTGTGGTATTGAAAGACAATGAAACGTACTCCTGTTCACTCAGTCTCAGCACCTTAAGCTCTTTCCTACATCAGAGGTACTCATAATTTTCATCCTCACAACAATGTATTCAAGTCCCTTATGAAACTGGGATCTTAGTGTAGCCTCCTGCAGTGGTGTGCTCTCCCTGTTTCCCACCCTCCCCCCCCCCCCCCCCCCGCCAGCTCCTGCTCGGGCCTTGGCCATCATGGCCATCACAACATCAGTTGCGATAACTTGCACCTGGACTTTGGAGGATGGCTGGCAACACAGCCAAAACACTGTCTGGAGTGGGGACCTAGAAATTTTGTTCCCATGAGAATATGACTACAGGTCATTTATCTTACTGTATAAATAGTGGACAGCCCAAGAGCCCTTTGAGCTCTCCTGTATGGCAGCGGGCTGCACACCAGATCTCCCCTTTTGTGAGGACGCTTGCTTAAGGTTCTACTCTTCGAGGTTGAGAGATTCCTTGCTGCAACAGATTCTAGGTAAGTGACTAATAGCATGCTAAACTTTGAAATCTTAGCTGAGTAATATAAAGGGTTGATTGCACATGTATAATCCTTTAGACATAAACCGCTGACCAAGTCTGGGACTAGGATTGGATCCAGCCACACCTGGACTCCTCTCTGAGAAGGAGTTTAGAAAGCAAGGGGGTCCTTTCTGAACCTCATGACTCAACGGGAGGGTCTCCCTGACAGCTTGTCTGACCCTGTCCTCTCTGCAGTAAATAATAGAGTGTATCTTGACATTAAACCTCATAAAACATTATCACATTTACTACTGGTTTTATCGCACTTACTACTGATTTTGTTGAATCACTGTTTCACCTTAATAAATATTTCACTACTTCACTCTAACTAGTGAAGTTGATCACTCCGTCCGTGACACCTCCGTCTTGAGCCCTCTGGACAGCAGGACCTGACCTACATGTATCAGTTTTCCAGTTGTATCTTGGTTAATTTCCAGAACATGTCTGTAGAAGGACAAAAGGACCATGGTGCAGACCTCCTCAGCCAAGCACTGAACCTCGAAGGAAGTCTCCACGATGGCTACTGTTCAGCACACTGGGGAGCCTACAGTTTGGGACTAGAAGCTGCATAGGTTCATCTGTGCCAAGTATGCGTCCCATGCACAGTCACTTGAAAACAATGACATTTCCCTAGAGAATGTGATTGTTCCTTACAGATCAGTGCCCAAAGTGTCTCTAATATTGCTGTTACTTTACTGTCATAATGCTTTCACAAAGTGAATGAAAAAAAAAAAAAAAGAAGCCAAAGAAAGCAACTGTCCCTAATACTCTGGTAACATTTAAAAAAAATGTGCTATAACTTATTTGAAGGGAGAATTCAGACTGGATTCCTCTGTGCTCAGCCATTTAAGATTTTTCCTTACTTCTTAGTCTTCTTGCTGAACTTGATAGCAAATCTTCCTAAAGGAACAGCTTTGGAAGGTTGGGGTGGTAAACGTGCCATACACAGCAGTCAACTTTGCACATGCTGGATTCTGGAAAAGTCAGACCAGCAGAGGAAGGTGACACTGCTGCCAGAGGAAGGAGCAGAGGGAGAAGGGTTGCTGCTGGGGGACTGGAAGAGGGCTTGCTGTTCCTCCCAGTAGCAGTAACAACTCCCACCAGCAGGACATCCAGCTCTATGATTTGCCTTCTGGTCTAGTCCTTTCTCTTTCTGTGACCAGATTAAGCCTCCCTACCCCATCATTTTTAGACTAATAAAATTTTGCCCACAGTGTTAAGGAGTCCTGGGTCACGTCTGGTAGCAAGCACCTGTGCCATACATGGCAAAGAAGGAAAGGGCTGGGAAGAAATTCTGCTCAGACTTGCAAAAAGAGTGTGCACGCAAAGTACATAAAGCACATAGGCAGCAAACACCGATACTCACTATGGAAAATACATTTCTTCACTTTTCCGAACAATTGCATAGCAATATTAACAATAGCACTATGGAGAATAATACTTTTTTCTTGATAAGGAAATTAAGGGATATAGTTTTCTATTTCCAAGGAGAAATGTGTTTGAAGAATACTTAAAAAAATAAAGTGCTACTAATTCATAGGCATATGTAAGAATACTAGTGTTAAAATACTGAAAAAGAAACACTAGGGAACTGTACAACTTAATTGTTGATTAGATGTGAATATTATATTATGCTAACTTTTATTGATCAACTGCACAGGTAAATAGATCACAATTCATTTTAATGTTGCAAGAATAAATTGTTGTAGGGCTTGGAGAGCAAGTATGTTAGCTGTGGAACATAAGTACCATGAATTTAAAGAAACACATTCAAGGACTGTATTTTAAGAAACTTTGATTTACAAGAATTATCATCTGAGGTCAAAAGCTATGGGGAAGATGGAAAAGATGCTAGATTAAAAATGATAATTCAGAAGAAAATAGGTATTTCCAGAATAAGCAAACCTTTACATTCTATGTGAATACATGCTCCCAATATAAGATGTAGTTCCTATTTAAAGGGCAAACGGAAATGGTCGCTGTAACAGGATTCTTGTATGTTTGGAATACACTTAGTTCTGAGATTTTCCTAACTTTGTAACAATCTATGGTTCTCTTCACCCTTTTTCTGAAGACCTCTCTCCTCTCATTTTTTTTTCCTGGCCTTTCACTTAAATGTGGTATAAAAACAAACTTGAGACACAGGAAGTTAACTGATGTGACAGAGGTACGTACATTTGCTAACCCACATCAGCTGAATCACATCTGGGAGTGAGGATTGAGGGGGGTTTTCAGCACAAAGTGTTCATCACACATAATTACAGCAAACTTCATATTTTTTTCCTTCTCTTTGAGATGCTGAAAGGGCTGGGGCCAGCCAGGGAGGTTTCCCTGGGTACAGAACTGAGGAAGGCAACCCCAGCCTGAGGTCCAAGAAAGCCCTGGTGTCTGCTTCTGGAGGGGGTGGGAGAGAAAGGTGACAGCAGGGGAGTTTACATGGCTTCTCTGTACTAGGAGCACAGGAAAGACATCAAAAATGTGCCTGCAAAATGTGCTCTGCAGACCTTCACCCTAAATTGTTGAAAAGGTACAAAGGCTCCTAAATAAAAGCAAGAGCTCTCCTTTTTCCCTGACTGAGGGAAGAGATGCTGGAAGAAGACAAACAAAATTGAACTGGTGAAAGTTGGTTTTGTTCCAGTAGTTGCAGTTGTTAGATTTGAAAGTTGTTAGATTGCAAAAGTTGTTAGAAAGTTGTTAGATTTGAAAGTTGTTAGATTGCAAAGATGCACCAAAAAATACCTTCAAGCCCTGTGATAGCTGGCCCAAGTTCATTCCAACCAACACTAGGCAATTAAATGTCAATCATAAAATAATCCAGTGGTTGTGTACTAAAATAATCTGTTTGTTGGTGAGCTTCATAGCTAGGGGAGGGGTGGATATTTCCAAAATCCTAGTCAGAATTTAAGTGGGTAACATGCCTTCTGGAAATGATCATACAAGTAAGGAATTGTCATTATTTCTGTCAAATAAACAGTTGAACATGGTGTTGGGAAATAACTTTACCACACCATTTTTTCCAAGTATTTTCTTGATCTCTCAAACTTTGCTTTCAATGATAAAACTCATACACTGTATGACTAAATGCAAAGGTTAGTTAAAAAAGTATTTATTTTCTATTTTTTCTGTTACTTTCCATTACAAAAAGAAACAAACCAAAACATAACAAAAACAAAACAGAAGATAGCATTTTATTAGTGGTACATTAATGAGCTTAAACAACTAGGTGACTAATGTTTGTCACAAATACATATTACAAACAACCACAAAACCATAACTAAAAATGAAATAAATAACTTGAATATTTTTTCTTAAATTTTTAATATTTATAAAATATATAGCACTTTCTATTACATTTTTTCAGTCATTTTTATCCATAACAAATTAAAACTTATGACACATATTGCAAATATGCTAAAGGGATAAGAATAATTAAAAAAATCAAAGTTCCTGGAGGTATGAAATAGTAAATTGGTTAATGTTAATCAATTTATTATTGTATATCCAGATTGTGCATATCCTGCAAAAATAGCGATTTCTTCAACTAATATACATATTTTCTTTATAGTATTATAAGATTAAGTTTTTAAATGTAAAGCTTCATGGATTTATGCTCTGTTTTATAGTTGTGCCTAATATGTAACTTTCATTAATATATACTGAATATCTTCCATTAGTATATACTAATATATACACACACACACACACACTGCATTATATATTAGTATATACTGAATAATAAAAGAATTTCTATAATATACAGTTGGGATTCTTATGGAGAAAGTTGTTGAAAGTGGAAGGCATGTATACCATAGTGAAAACTGACTAGGTTATATAAATTAAAGAATTTAGGTTGACATTGTTCAACGTATTTTAATAGATTGTGTAATGTACTGTAATAATATACAGAATTCAAACAGAAATTTCTTTTGATTCCAGTATTCCCATGATTTTCTCTATGATTCCAACAGAGTATGAACCACTATCAATTTGAAAATTCCTGAAAAGCTGAAAATGGAGTCAAGCAAGTAGAAATGTGTTGATGTTACAGGCCTTATTCCAGGAAAATACGAAAATTGCACTTAAGAACCCTCCATGTCAGGAAAGCACTCAAGCTCAGATATGACTTTATTTGTTTTAACCTGAATGTTAATCATGCACTCAAGCACTCTTACTGATACATGGATGCCCTTGCCATAATCCTTAATGATGTCCCCTGACTGTAAAGAGGTTTAGAGGCTCCATTATGTAGCTGAGAGTACAGTTTTGCCTTCTGTTTGAGCATAGAGGGTGAGGGGACAGGGACATGTGCCTGGGGACCTCAGAGCAAATATTCAGGTGAATATCTGTGGTAGATGGGGAGAAAGACACAGCAGGGAGAGAGCTGACCAGTACAGGGTAACCTGCTTGTGGCCAATACTGTCCCTGTGCGGCGAGGGAAAAAGGTGATGCAGAATAACCTGCCCTGGGCACCCATGATCCTTCTTCAGTTTTATTCAGCCCCTTACCACAATGCAGCATCCCCCTTCAGGCACGAAGCTCTGGAGGACTGTCCTGTGAAGCTCAGCTTAATAGGGTCTTTCAAAAACCCATGGTGCACGAGCAACAGCTGCTGCAGAGACAGGAACAGCTGTCACCAGGAGCTGGCAGCTGTGTTGTTAGCATCTTAGAGGGTTTTTTTCCTTTGGACTCACTTCAGCTGGGCTGAGTGGTCTGAAAACCGATCAGGACCAAGAATTCATATAGGTGTGATGCTCAGTTTCACCCTAAAAACCCAGTTCATGCACTTAAATATAGATCTGAGATATGAAGAATAGCACAGTGAGTGGCAGCAGGCAGGAGCCTGGCTTCAAAAGCACATTCCCTTTAAAATGAAAACGCTAACGTAGATTCACTTCTACCTTCTTAGAGAGAGTGACACACATGCACATTCACGCACCTTCAGAGGTCCTGAACTACATTCCCGCCTTGTATTTCCCTTTTGAGAGCCTCTAGTCCTACCTTAGGCATCTAAGCCAGGAACTTAAATTTAGCAAGGTTGAGTGAGTGTCTCCCATGTTTCCCATCATGCAGCACTGGTCAGAGGTGCAAGCCCAAAGTTTGAACTCATAATTGCCCAAAGTTGAATATTTTAAAAACAGCTTAAACTTTTTTTCCACTTACTACACTATTTCAGAGACCAGACCCTGTAAGGAAGTGGATTTTTCTTTTTGCCATAGGGAATACTCCAGGGTACTAGACAATGATATATAGCAAAGCTGCTGAATTCTAAGGGCAGCAATTATACATTCATAAGATCTTCAGCCTTTTTAATATTTTGTTTTATGTAAGAAACACCTTAAGGCATTGAAAAACCAAATCACATTTAAAATGATAGGCCTGCCTACCTACCTATTCCAGTGTTCAACTACCCACTTTGGTGTTTTGATAAAGTCTAAGTGCACAAAGAACATAAATATATTTTTGTGGCATCAAGATCTAATGTGGAAAAGATTATTTTTCATTATTGTTATCTCAAAGCATATTGATACTGTATATTATTTTTTTATATTCTTATGAATTCTATTTTGAATGGCCAAAATTTCAAATTACTGGTTTTCAAAAATAACCCACTTACAACTAGTTTGTCTCCACAAACTTCTTCCTGCACTTAATTAACAAAAGAAAATGGCCAACATTTAAAAATATCCTGATTTTTATTTCAAAGGTGCCTTCAGGCTGCTGGAATGCAAAGCTCTTTTGAAAATCTGGAACTGTATTTTTAAACAGATGTAGGAAGTTTCATTCACTGATGAAACCCAGAATAACAAGTATTCAAATCTGTAACACTTTCATAATAAAATTATGGTAACGCTATAACCTAGCATATGGTTTGTTCTGTGAAAGTCAGATCATCTAAAATTTCCATATAAAGCAAAGCAAATCAAAGCAAATCTATTTAATTATACTTAAGAGTACATATTTTTGGTATACTATATAACATCACTTCAATAGGCATAGTACTATAAAGAATTTTTTTTATTAAACTTATTTAAGAATATCATGACAAAGAACAAATTACATTTTATGCTATGGGTTGGTTCGTTTTCTTTTTTGTTAAAATATTTGCTTTCACTTGCATACAGATTTTTAGCAAAAGCTGATAGCTCATTATCATTTTGTTATTTCATTGTCACCGGGCTGCGTTGACTTACAAAATACTTTAAATCATTATTTGTCACATGTGAAATGAGAAGCTGCAACATAAAGCCTGGGTTTTGACATATGCCTATGAAGTTCATTATGCTTTAAACAGAAATCTCCTGTAGGTACCTAAATGAAAAATATAGCCATTTAATGATTTTCTAAACTATATTTTGCTATTTCAGGATTAATTATAACACAGAGTTAAATTTTTTCCCTCTTTGGTTCAAGACTGAATTTCTGACCAACTTGCTCTAAACGGGCAAGCCCGGACACAGAGTCACCTCTGAATATTTTGTGGGGTCAGTGTCTGCTGCATTTACGAACCAACACTGACCTGCAGTCAAGGCTATGACATTTTATATTCTCACAACATCACTTTGATCTTCTTGAAAATAAAAGTATTGATTAAGCCCCACCAGTTTAGCTCTTTGAAACATAGGTGGTTAGAAAACCTTACAGGCCAATGTTTGTCTCTTAAATGTTACGCATTCAATGCCCAGTTACAAAAGTCTCCTTGATGAACACAACAGTTCTACAATCAGAATACATGACTAAGATCTCTAGGATACCCTCGTGGAGACCCAAAAGTTCATGTCATTACCTCAGTTCTGCACAAGTTTTTTTGGGAGGCTTTCATACCATGGAGTCCCTAAATCAACAGCAATGTGCAGTGACATACTTTCTGCTGGTTTGGGTAAATGTTATGCTCGTTTAGGCAGATTAAACAACGTCCCTGAAACAACTCTCAATTTCAGTGGTACAACTGTCCACATAACATGAATAGTTGAAGAAGAAGAGAACCATTCAGCTGGCAGCTGATGAGTTTTAGATGCTGCTATTAGCGGCAGAGCAGTCACTGAGGTGTTCACGCACACCAGCACTGTAAGAGCTGAGTGCCACAGCGATGCACGAGAAGGAAGGAGGTGATTCAGGAGCAGATTCACAGAGGAGGAAAACTGTCATTAACAGATATCAGGCTCCTGTTTTCAGCATCGTCAGTGCTCTGTCAAAATTTGTTTCCAGTGTATGCTTTCTCGACAAGGACAGTTGGCATCGTTAAACCCCTTAGAATGCTGCAGCTTTGCATTCAAAAAAATCTGGGGTTTGTACTCTCTCAGGAACAAACTCGAGATCCCGTGGATAGCCATGGCAGTTTTATGTGTTGTTCAGAGACCAGGATGTGACCCCTTTATTTAGGGATGATTCATATAAACAAATACATGATGGCCACTATGAAAATGGTGGATTTTGATGACACTTAAAGCATTTAATAGCTGGATTACAACATAATTCCATTATATTTAGCATAGAAAATAAATGTGTAACCCTTTGAGGTGTAGTAATAAGAAGGAAGCAGGTATTGAAAGTCATTTGAAAGTGATGAGTCCCCAGAAAATATATTTTCAGATTATTTGGAACTAGTATCAAGTGCGATCAGCGATACTTCAAGGCAAGGATACTCTCACACACATAAATCCAGATACTTCTAATGCAAAGCAAATAAACAGAGACATGATTTTCTCCGGGAGTTCATTCATGTTTTGTCCCTGCCTTGCATTTTCAGTTGTTCCCATTTTGAAAAAGCTTTCCTCCAGCTCCATTTTTGAAGTTTTCATTATTTTAATACATAGACAGGGATATGACAGAATTAGTCTTTCTGCTAAACAAGGCAGATAGTGTCCATAACCCTTACGTGCTATGTGCTTATATAACAAGTGTAATTGGAAAAAAGAGAAAAATGAAGTTTTGATTCTAATATAATAAACAGAAACCCCACAAAGTACTATTTAAAATTTTATGCACACACTGTAGCTGCACTAACCATTCTTCCTGCAGTTTTTTAGGTTCTCTTATCCTGTCTAGCAAAAAAATCCCTCACTTTCTGTTTTTTCAGCTATAACACACATATGCTCCCACCATTTTCCCATCTTCACTCATGTACGTAATAACACAAAGTTAAATTATTTTGCAAAATGATATTTAAATAAACTTATTTTAAATTTACAACTCCCTCAGATTTCATCATTAAATGATACTCTGGAACTAGTACGTGGTCCAGAGTGATGTAATATTCTTAACATACAAAGACATTATTCATTCTGTCATCTATTCTTTACAGGTTATTTAATTTATTCCTCTCTTTTACTAACAATATATATAAAAAAGAAATTACTAAGAATTCAAAGGGTGGATTCATTTTTCAAGCATAATGTAGAATGTCTCTTTTGTTGAGAGCCTGACTGGAACAGAGTTCCTACTTATAATGTGAAATCTAGGGTAAACATGGAAACAAGGTATTAAGTGGATTGCCTCTTAAACAAATTCAACAGCTAAGTCTTGTGAACAAAGACTATTAGATTTACAGAATTTAATTCTTGACAAAAAAAGGGAGGAAGTAAATAGCAGATGTGATATTTTACACATTTGCACTTAATTAGTAATTAAAATTAAATTCATATCACATTCTTTTTACTCAAAGAAAAGGGCCTTAGTCATGGAAAGGTGTTTTGCTTTTTGAGGCTCTTTTTTAAAGTATCAGTTCAATATGGCTATATATTTTTTGTTGTTGTTAGACTGAAAGAAAAAAAATAGAAAAAGAAGCATGACTCCATGTATGGACACAAGTATGGATTTACAACAGTGTTTAAAGTGCTTTCTTATTTAAGGAGATACTTACACAAACGCCTTTTCATGCTTATCTCCTTGTCACCGTGTACTATATGCTTGTTGCTTGCTCTTATGTCATTTATAATATAATGATAGGGTATTAAGTTCATACTCAGAGTTTAGTATATTGTCATAAAAAACGTCTGAAAACAGGAAAATGACAATTCTATTTGTGTATTATTACAGCAACTTGAAAATTTTATTAAATACTGAAGTGCTTCAATTCGTCATTTATTCCTTTGCTTCCAGTGTTGCTTAAAGCACTATGTAAGTACAAATAGATCATACTAAAAGCATATCCATCCTATTCTGGGGTTTTGACTAGGTTTATTTACTGATGTCTTGCAGAACAGAGATGAATTTATGATCCCACGTGACCATTTATCTGCTGATGCTGCAAGATGTCTTGCCTCCAGAACTGGTTTCCACATACATGGTTCACCAAAGGTCTACATCTTATGAATATTTATACATTGTTATGTCTTGTTGTTAAGTGGCAGTGCCGTAATGTGAGATGTCAAGTAGTATACTTTAATTTGCCAGTACCAGAAGTCGTGGGAGCAGCAGAAGTTGTGGCTTGACTGCCTACATACAAAGGGTCCAAACAAGCCACTTTGGCTGCAAAGAATGAGTGGATACAGTGAAGGACAGCAAACAAGTTGGAAAACTCCAGCTCCTGGAAGTGAAAACAAAAAGATTAAACATGAAACAAAAGAACATCTCACAAACATATACACAGGAATGAACCGCTATTCAAATAGCAATCATTTTAATAGTTTGATGTAATTCTGCTAATGTGCCTGACAATTCTCCATTATAGGGACTTCAGTAAATAATTGTTTGGAGTCTAAGATGGACAAATTTCTGAGTTAAGTGCCTCCATAGAAATATGAGATCCTACTGGTTAAAGGGGAAGGAACGTGATATAATATACTATAATTATATATTTTTTTATATATATACACTTATATATATTATATATAATACTATATAATATTTTTTTCTTGTCTCAGGTTAATGCAAATCTGGCAATTTTGCTGGTTAATTTACATAGAAATTGAATGACTGCACCATAACAGTCTACACATCTCTGGACTACTGCATACCCAATGTGCCCACAAAGATCAATAACATTGAGTTCAACATATGTTACATTTGTTCATCATGTCACCTCACACTGGTAGCTATTATCTTACTTATGCTGATTTTTTAATAACAAAAATAAAATAAAAATACACATTCAAAAAGAGCTAGTATCAAACAGGGATATTCTGGATCTGTTTTCATTGAAAGAGTTACTGGACTGAAAAAAAAGGAACAGACTCCATTTTCTAGACTTATTAGCAATACTAGGCAAAGTCCTTCTTTTTCTACTTTAATTTACATTTCTTTGTAGCTCCTCAGCAGACTGGGACTCTTTTAGACACCACTACTGAGGAAATAAATAAAAACTACATTTTTTTTCCATATATAAATTTGCTCCTTTGTGTCTAATTGTCTTTGTCTAATTTTTTTTTTTTAATCTTATCTTCAGTATGTGTTTCTGGAGTTGACATTCAATCCATAAATATCCGTTGTATTTGAAAGCAAATACTGAGGTATTTGAACACATATAAGTGCAGGGATGATGTTGCAGGGTTTCCATCTTTCTGCTTTGACTCACTGACTATACAGATTTCTTCACTGTAATATGAAGCCAGTAATAAATATCTGTGGTACATTCTTTTTGTCTTTCTGTCCAGCACTGGTATTTCCAGGCTATGTAGTGCAGAGGGTTTTGCTTTTTTGTTTAGAAGAATATTGATAATGTTGTAAAGTCAACAAAAATTGCTAAATCTCTCAAAATGACATTAACCTGCAATTTTCTGCCTCTTGAGATTTCCTGGAAGATATTGCTTCACGTAATTCATGGAGACATTCATAAATCCCTCATGTGCGAGGGGGAACAACTGCCTGAAAGCAGACAGCTGTATGTGCAGAATGTCCAGTGATGTACTGAATAGGTGAAGCTTTGTTCAGCTCTCTTACAACCTGAGCAGATGTCCTTCAGACGTGCTCAGAAATGAATTTATAACATCCCATGAGCTTCTTTAAACTCCCTTAACTACCAATTCTCAATAAAGAAGATAAAGTTTATGCCAAGTTTCACAAACCTGCCATCTGTGTCCATTTTAAAAAAACCTGTTTAGAGACATTCTCATTTTCAAACATTGTGAAAAGTGCAATTTTATTACTATGCCAAAGGTCTTTTTCTTCCCTCAAATTTCAAAATAAAATTTATCATAGATAGGAAAACAATGGAAATTCAAAGATGAGTAAACAAGGAATCATGGAAGCTATTTCAGAATAAGAACTATCAGTCATTCAAATCCTTCTCGTACTATAAAAATAAAACTAAAGCTTAAGATAAGAGAATAAATATTTAGTAGAACAGCAAAATATTCGTAATATCAATTCCATGTGTTATCTGTAGAAAGACTACATTTCCCCCTGTGTCTCAACAGGATGAGACTATTAAAACAAATATTACAGTTTGAGAATTGTTCAAGTCAATTAGGTAACCCTGCTAGCTGAAAGTTCTTACTATTATAATTACAGCTACTGGACGCTGAATTTTCACAGTGCATTAGTACAATTATTAACAACAGTTATCACAGGTGTTTCTGCAACAGTAACACATTGGAAAGAGCCATTGTTCAATGGACCTTCAAGGAAAATGGGTGAGGCAACAGCACACAGCCTCCAAAGGTTCCGTTGAATCACTATTATTGACAGCAATGATGCAACACAGAAATTACCTTGACTGCAAAGATGAGCACTAAGAAGTCAGTAAATGCTGGATTACTATTTGCCATGAAACATTATTCCTATTTCAATTTCAATGTAGACATGCATATTTAACTGGAAATTAAAGCGATGTGAAGCACAGTAGGCTGAGTGGTATGTGGTGAGTACATACAGGCCTGATTAATGGCTGCAGCTCAATTCACAGGAGCCTGATTGATGGGAATGTGATCTATCAAGAGCAACACTTTTCTGGCAGATTAGCATAATAACACGAAATCTTAATGAATAGATAAGACTTCACGTAGAGCTGCTGACAGACAAAACATTCCCTCACTTCTGCTGAGAACTTGCACTTTTAGCTGCCTGTGGGTCTGCACCACTTTTGTGCACACCTAGCACCCCTGGGTGTTTTCGTATATACTTTGTCGTCAGTCATCCTTCATCCTCTTGTCTGAATACACTTTCATCTAGGCAGGGTACTGTGTATTGTACACCCAGCTTCAGATGAAGTTTCAAATAAACAGGCAAACCCTAAGAAACCTGAAGAAATATGCAGTGAAGCCATTAAAGTTCCTACCAGAAAGGAAAAGCAAATGATCTGACCCCCAAAAAAGTAAAGAAATACAAATTTAAGCCACAGCTACTTGTCCGTGCACAAGTACACAATCTACCAATATTCCAATTTCCAGACTGTTTTCTGTACACCTCACCTAAGACCCTACTCTCCTGGAATATCAGTGTACCCTCTGGTTTCAAAATGTCTTTCTAAGCTATCTCTTGTTCAAACTACTCTCACCCTACATTGCTGTCATTATATCAGACATTGCCAGATTATTAATCTAAACATCCACAGTTTCTGCTGAGGACAATGTAAGTGGGCAGGTATGTGAAAAAGCTGCAGTCATTGAGCATAGTCAGAAGTGTACGGGAATTCTAGTAACCTTTCACAAAGAAAAAATGGATTGGAAGGACAGAGATGGAAAGAGTGCCCCCAGATGAAAAAAAAACCCACCAACTCTTATTGCATTTTATTAATCATACAACTACATAAAGAATACATCTACAAAATACAAAATAGAGCAATTGTAAGTCTGTAAGTATTCATGATATGGTTAGAAAAAAATCTTTTCTTTCATGCATATATAAACTGTTGATATGAGAGGATATTTATTCTTTCATCAAATGTGGTGTTACGTGGTTTCTCTATAGTAGCATAGGGTCTGATCTAAAATAAATATTAAACAGATAATCCCTGTGCGAGGCATGCGGACACTAAAAATTGAATGACACAAACCCACACAGGTCAGAAATCTGAACTCAGAATATTGTCACTACAATTGAGCAATCACTCTGTAAAAATTCTAAGGATGTATACTTAAAACTCATTTAAAGATGATATTCTAAATTGAAGAGCACTGTGAGGCTCACAGAAAAACCCTCCAGGCTAAGAACAAGGATTAATTTGAAATTATATTTTGGAGAATATACTTAAAACGAAAAGAAATGTCAGTCTGGAAAATGGTGCAGACAACCATCAAGACACCTTGCAACACTTGAAAGTGAGCATTTTGTTCACATTACAACAACAGTAACTCAGGCTATTTGCCATATTTTAGTTTAGATTTCTATACAAGATAATTTTAAGTACAAATAATTGTCATTAATTACTATTAATTAATTAATTAGTAAGTATTAATACTACATCCTTGAAGTTACATTTTTTCCTTTGCTGATACCATATTTCTGCCCTCTTCTGTTCTCCATATTCAAATAGCCAAAGACAATTCACTTGATCTTCATCTTAATGTGCTGATTTTTGTATTCACTTTGGTTTTGTAACACTCAGCTGAGGGGTTCAGCTAGTTTGTGAACAAAAGCTAACCTGATGCAGCACAGCTGTGTGGCCTCACCTGAGTTTTTCTGACAAAACTGTTGAGCTGTGAAAAAGCCCTGCAAGTTGAGAAAGGTGAAAGCATAGACCAGAGTGCAGCTTCTGAGTTATACGTATGTTTTACAAGGCACAGAAACTCTCAGTTCACAGAAATTACTGATGGGTGTGTTTACTTACAAAATTACAATGGAAATTGCATGTAATAAGAAAAACAGCGCTGATGTTGATTTTTATATACATTACATACTCCTATGTTTGTGAGCGTATATATATATCTATCTCAAAACAGTATCTCTCATAGATTTAAGATACTCTTCATTTTTTTTCAGAAAAATATAAAGCAGTTTCTATTGCAGTGGTCCAATACTTAGCCAGGTAAAATTGAAGAGCACAGCACTCTGAGTTTATTACAGTCCTGAGACTGTGTTAGCCTCTGGAAGGTGCTGTGGTACTGGAGAGACACTAATGGATCATTAAACTATAGCTAAACAAATAGGTCAATAGATAGGTAACTCAATAGGAAGGTGACTAAATGGATCCCTTTGTGTCTTACAGACAAGGAGAAAGCTTTGCCCTTCTCTGCTTAGTTTTTTCAACACAACCCCAACTGCTCAGTACGAACGGAGCAGGACACGTAGGCTCCACAATCTGCCAAGCCGACAGCTCTATTTTGTAGCTCTCAGTCAGAAAAATTCTGTCTGACTGTGCAAACCTGTGCAATATCTCCTGCTGAGTGACAGCTGGGAAATAACCTACAGATTGGAAAGTCTAAGGTGTATCGGTGATTAATGTTGCCCCTAAGTGGTTTTCTTCTCAGAAACCACTTAGACCTTGCCTTAGAGACCTTCAAAGTTAGGTGTTTGCATCCAGGCACTCTGCCATAGACCCACTGGTGTGACCTATGGTAATTACTGTTCAGATTTTTCAGACTGGAATTGCTTAAATCTACAAGGAAACACTGCTTTTATACTACACTATATATCTTTATAGTAACACAACATTACTCACAGGGAAACCAAGCAAAAGCATCAGTACAAAATCTCTACAGAAAAAAAAAGGCAGTATTTTAACAATATCTGAGAGAGTAATGCAAATGTTTAAACATTTTAAACTATTTTCAAGCTGAAAAGAAGTATACCTGGTGAAACTTCAACTAAATCCATCGCAACTTGTGTGTCTCAAGCATGCCATTTTGAATTTTGTTACATCAGGCATGGAGTACACTATAAAAAATTTTGACAGCATTATAAAAATATTAGTTATTCAGTGTCAGTGAAGGTCTATCTGTCACTTAGGAATATAAACTCTGGTGGCAACTGTGTTTCTCGAGAGAAAAAAAAAAAGCTGACTGATGAATGGATGTGGTTCTGTATTTTTTCTCAAAAAGTATTTTTCCTAGATTCTTCAAACATTAACAGTGATATCTCTGTATATTCCACCAGAATACAGAAGAGCTGCTGGACAATTATGAAGACAGTATGGCTAAAATTTAAATGGTGGTGCATAATTATCTTTTTTCCAAGAAATATCCATCTACAAGTCTGAATGTATTTCTAGAATAATAACAAATTTATAAGAAGTTTGGATAAAAACTCAACAGCTAAGCACTCTGAAAATCTTAACTCTCTAGATAATAAGTGTTCTAAAGCTAAGGGATATTACCACATAGATACAACATGCCATAATCACACACATCTGGGATAGCATGAGATACATGGGCAGAAACGAAGGAAGACAGGAAGTGTTTAGGATTTTGATAACTCATTTTTACAGGAAGGAATTATATAGAATCAGAATCATTTAGGTTGGAAAAGACTTTTAAGATCATTGAGTCCAATCATAAACCTAACACTGTCAAGTCCACCACTAAACCATGTCCGGTCTCTTAATTATCACCAGGAGTAGGGAATCAACCACTTCCCTGGGCAGCCTGTTCCAATGCTTGATAATCTATTCCGTGAGGAAATGTTTCCTAATATCCAATCTAAACCTTCCCTGGCACAACTTGAGGCCATTTCCTCTTGTCCTTGAGAGACGAGAGAGCTGTGTTCTCTTGGGCCATGTCCTCTTGTGCCTTTGTTATTTGGGAGAAGAGATCGACCCCCCCACTTCACTACAACCTCCTTTCAGGTAGTTGTAGGCAGTGATAAGGTCTCCCCTCAGCCTCCTTTTCTCTAGTTCCCTCAGCTGCTCCTCATAAGACTTGTTCTCCAGATCCCTCACCAGCTTCATTGCCCTTCTCTGGACAGAATCCAGCACCTCAATGTCTTTCCTGTAGTGGGGGGGCCCAAAACTGGACACAGCACTCCAGGTGTGGCCTCACCAGTGCTCAGTACAGGGGGACGATCATTTTCCTAGTCCGACTTGCCACACTGGCCTAAATATAAATCCTGGCCTAAATATAGGCCAGGATGCTGTTGGCCTTCTTGGCCACATGGGCACAATGCCAGCTTATATTCAGCCAGCCGTTGACCATGACAGAAGCAATATTATTTAAAAAAAAAAAAAAAGAAAAAGACAAACAACAAAAAAACCACCTCACATTTGCAGGGAGTAAGTGAATTATAATGCATTAAATTCATTAACACATTCCATATGTGCCATAGCTGAAAGTCAGAGATGGAGGAAAGCAGACCTTGGAAGCAAGAAAAGCGTTAGTCTTAGATCAGGTATGTGTAGGGCATGTTAGTGTTAACAATGAAGGGGGAAAAAAGCACTCTTGGTCCTAGTGACTCTCTTCAGCTGTATCAAAGTTACCTGCCATGCCCTTCTTCCACATTACTGCCTGTGAATGCAGAAGTGAAGAGCCCTAATATGTTGGGGAAATGGCTCCTCAGATTTTTGGTTTTGTTCTCAGCAGTGAGCTCTCATTTCACTATATTCTGATTATTCCCCGTTTGATATAACCGGCAAAAAATTATCTTTATGTAGAGAAAATGTTATGCTGTCTTTCCCCTTACAACAGTGGGTCTCCAGGCCAGCTGAAGCACAGGGCTGCATTTAACAGGTGATGATAGCTGTGGCCATGAATATTCATCACAACCTTTAACAGATGTTTTACAAAATTCCCATCATCTGATTCCAAATGAAGCCTGCATACAGTATGCATGAAACACGGCATTACAAGCATTTCTGAAAATCTGATTAATGTTTCTTAATGGCTCAAGAGTTCCCCAAATAGCTATACCTCTAACTCTGTAATGCTAGTAAAGTCCAAAAAATAGAGGCTTGATTGTTCCACCTCTAATGATGAACAGTGCTTTAAATCCATTAAAAACTTAAAGGATATGGAAGGGGCCTATCCACAGGATTTTAAATTAACCAAAATACAACCCAAGAATCTTCACAATCATTTTATAGCTACATTTATCTGTATTAGATTAAGCAACATAGTTCATATGTAAACAAATTGAAATGGATAGAAGTGCTCACTATAAATGCTGTGGCACTTCCAAAGATAACATAATCCTACAGTTTTTTATCATGATATAACTGATATGCTTTGATCACCAAGAAAATGAATTAAAAGTAAAAAAATTTCTATTTCCAAATTGGTCAATGTGAAAGTTTAAATTTATAATGAAGAGAAGCAACCAGGGAACATGACAGCATATTAATAAGCATGCTAGGAAGTTTGTGGAACATTCTTCCTTCATAAGGTAAAAGGTAGAATCGCTACCTTGATAAAAGGTAGAAAGATGAGATTTGCTATAAATAAAGCTCTATTCAGTTTGAGTGGGAATAACAATAGGTACAATAAAGGTACTAGGATATCTCTGAGTCTTATAAAGTGATACACATGACAGATTTAATTTAAAACTTTAAAATATTTGATTAAAACTATTTTTCTTCTTCAAAATCTATATTTCATACCTTGTTTTTAATATAATTTAGTATTAAAAATATATTCTAGTTTTTCTGGGAAAAAAAAAAAAAGAAACACTTTTCCATTCTTGGATTCCTATGTAATTTCTTTAGTCCTACAACCATGTGTTAATACAGTAGCAATAGCAGACAGATATTAGAAACATAATGATAAGTTTCATCCTTCAACTGTACTTAGGGGCACAATAAATTTTTCCAATTATTTGTTTAAGAGAAAATCATCCTCATGACGTTAGGCTTTTTAGTTATGTTGTCTTATTAGAGATTAAAATAAATTCTGTGTATTTAAAACAATTTCTGAAGGAATTCAGAAGTAAGAAAATATTTATCTTTGAGATGTATCAAACATGAAAGTATCAAGAGCCATGCTCCGTTACACTTCATTGCTGTTGATTTAACGGGAACTTTTACACACATACATACATACATACATACATTGTATTAAGTAAAACATTCAAAATCAAGGAAGTAGCTGTTAGGTAGAAAATAATTAATACCAAACATAAAGTGATATGTAGGAAGGAAAAATAGCTACCTAATGTAGCTATTTGCATTTACATTCACAACTGCCCCCGATACAATGCCTTTTTTCTTTAAATACTTTATTGTGCTGTGCATATTTAGCCCTTTTAGACAACAATTTATTTATCCATTTCCTTTTTGCTCATAGAACTGTATTGTTATCACATTCATTCAGCAGTTTTCTCTCTGACACAATCAGGAAAAATGTTATAGCAAATGCTTCAAAGGCAAGACTTATGGGTGGCCAAGAAAGTATTCTTTAGGTTTACACAAAAATTGGATTTCTAGTCAAAAAGACCTTCAATTCAGACTCTAAGGCAATTCCAGTTATCAAAGATCCTAAGAGATCACTTCTCCTGACACACATTGGGACAGTAAATGCCCTAGTCTCAAAAGATATAAATCAAACTAAGCATAAATCTCTCAGGGTTACCATTCTCATAAATTAACTCTTGAATCAAAAGCACAACTGAAAAGACAACTTTTCTGATTTTGAATTAGACACAGACACAAAGCTTCAGTCTTATAAGGGAACTTTTTTGCTCAGAGAAATAAAAACAGATATTAGACCTTTGCTGGGTTTTGTCCTCAGGTTGACTTAAAGATATATTTTGCACCATTTCTTCATGACACGAGCATAGGGTGAAAAACAAGGCATTCAAACTCTCAGCCAGTTTTATCAAAATGATAGAGAGGAGAGTTGGCAAACTGCCTAAAACCATATACAGTGAGCCCTATTTTTTATTATTTTTAATGTAATTACACCATTCAAAAAACTGTTAGCTAGCAAAAATCCAAGCAATTGGTTCAGTTTTCTTTTCTTGTAATTTGTTTCATTTACTTTGCATTCTTTGACTTTGTGCATTAATCTAATATCGCTAAGTAAGTTAGTTTAATTTACTCCTCCATTCCCCTAGCTGCTTTGATAACTGCTTTTAATGTACATTGCCTTTACAAAACAAACAATGTATTGTTTTTACCTTTGCTTCAATTTGTTTAGTATCTTGGTTTTGGAACAAAAATTTGATTTTGCTCTTCCCATCGTCTGAAGAACCTTTCAGCTGGGAAAACTTGTACCTCCAAAGTACAGCCTAGAGGAAAAAAAAAGAAACATAAAAAACCATGCACAAGCAAGTCAGTGTAGTTACCACTGAAAATTGTATTAGAAATAGTGGATCTCCTTCCAAGGGAATTTTTAACCCCTCTGTGATACATAATTAAATCAATTGAGTGTTATGTGGACTGATGTTCCTTTCATTATATGTATGTATTATACTTTGTCAGTATCTGATTCAGATCAGTCAGACTACATTTGCAAAATTTACTCCGAAATTCCTTTATCTATATTTAATCCTGATTAAACAAATAAAAAGGATTAGTAAATTGATTGTCATGCCAAAAAACAAAGATTTTTTTCCACTGACAATCTGTGGATTCCCTAGTCCATCTGAAGTGATAACCTGTCATAGAAGTCCTCTCTTTTCCTTTCCACATTAAAAAATCTAGTTGCATTAACAGAAAGGGCATATCAAATTAAAAAAAAAAAATTGTAAATGATAAAATAAAAAATGGAAACCCTGCAATGAGAACTGATTTTGAGTTTACTTATGAAAGCTCTAATCAGGAATTTGAGCAGGTCTAGGCATATCAGTGGCCTTTCAGGGAATTATATTACGAATGACATTGTGTCTTGTTGAAAAAAAAGACAGACTGCTCTACTGAATAAATATGTAATTAATAAAATTTACAGCTGGCTAAAAAGACATCTTTTTTTTTTATATATCTAATGTGGATTTAGGCAGAAAAAAATGCATTTCAAACTACTTTGCTTAAAAGTGGAAAAGAGCTATTTTTTATTGTAAGTCTTTTTAGTCTTATTTAAAGATTTCCCCCAACACCTTCCATAAATTTTGAAGCACTAACATTTTTCATTGTGATTTCAGTAGTATTTCACATAATTATAAGGTTGTTCTCACTCACATTGTGCTGTTACTTTGAGGAGACATTAATTTCACATGCATCGTATAACACAGTGACTTAAGGCGAGAAGTATTGTTCCAGTTTCTTTTATATAAGGGTTTGTAAACGACTTCCTCTCAGTGGCATAGCATTACACTTCCATTGGTGTCCTTTGTCTATATGTATGAATGATTTAGTATCTACTTGAAATTAAACAGAATATGAGGAAGGTCAAATTTTTAACTGTCCTAAATCTATGCAGGTCCCTTTGCTTCAGGATTTGTTGATCTCTTTATGTTAATTTAATTGACTGGAAAAATCTCTAACCCGTACCAAGATAAATAAAGTTAGCTGTGTTTGCCTTAGTAACATGCAGAGGGAAAAAACCAAAAGAACAGTATCTTAAGTGTGCACAGTACACAAAGCAAGTGCTAGAATTATTTTCCCCAAAATTCTCTTTATATATTTACCACTTGGAGGTAAAAAAACCCTAATGTCAGCACCACTTTAATTCTCTGCGTGTATATGACAGGTAAGCTCCCATCTACCATAAACAGAGTTAAGGACATTCTGTTTCAGATAAACTAGGGGGATTTGGCAATTTATGTGACTATGTCATATTTGTTTCAAATGTCTTCCTGAGCCCACCAGTCTTTCTACAGAAAATAGAATAGCTTCAATCATCTCTGTGTGCAATTCCTTTCACTTTGTTTGATCAATGATGTTTACTTATGTCCTGTTGATAGGAGTTAAAACAAAACAAAACAAAACAACTTAGTATACCATTCAGGTGGCCATACCTCCTACCTGTGTTGTAAACTCCTTTTTTTTACAGACCTGTGTAGCTCAACAAATCTTGTCAGAAGATCAAGACCATTGCCTTTCTGCAGGAACAGCAAATCTATTTAAACATGTCATTTCCTAGATAAGAAATGTAAAGGGCATTGATGGTCTCTCTATCTCAGGAGAACAACAACGAAAGAAATGAGCTATCATCTTCCTCTTCTCTGATGATGTATGGGAAAGCCAGGAGAGAGGTGCAGTAGTAAAAAGGATCCTTAGATGGGAAGGCAAAATCCCAGGGTACCTGGCCTTATTCCTAATCAGATTAAGTTCAAGTGAAAATGAAGGATGTATAGAACTGCAGACCTTGGGCATTTCCCATGCAGTTTTGCCCCTTGCTTCATTCCCACTCAGAGGAAAGAGAATGACAGTCACAAAAAACCACTGGCATGATTCAAGAACACACTTTAGTTTATGCATAACATTGGTTTTGGAGAGCCCTACTTAGCAATGGCTCTTACTTAAGTACATTGCAAAATCAGGTCTGTAGCGTGGAGAGGATGAAATCCTTCTTGAGACTAATCTCAGCAAGACCGCACTTCTTCCATCAGGATATCAAAACAAGTTCCTAGAACTGAGAGTTCAACAGTGTACTTCATAGAGACTATTAAACACTTTTTGTCTAATGCGTAAGGTATAAAAATGCATGAAATGACAATGCATGAAATCATTCCCAAATTAAAGAACTATCTGTTTATTCTGAGTGATCTTCAATGAATTGCACACATTTTTTCTCAAATATGTCCACATGCAAAAATAAGAGTGTGGAAAGGTTGTGAGTTTTAAGTTATTAAGTCAGGAATACAAAGTATTTCAAACATTCAAGCTAGTCAACTTGGCTGCTTTTTTTTTTTTCTAGAGAATTTCTGAGTAACTGTTCCTTCATCCTAGTTTGAACTGGGATGAATACTGGTTCACTCTGATACACTCCGGATGTGTCTACACCTCAATGAGCCACGCTGCAGTAGAAGTGTAACAACTAGCTTAAACTAGATGTCCAAAATCTAGATAGCTAAAATTGGATGAATTATTTAATTGTATGCCCAGTAAGACCCATTTAATTCCCTGTCTCCTACCAAAGAAGCTGAAGTGCTGCCCTCTGTATCCAGAACTGCACATTTTGCATGTGTAGCAGATATACAAGATGATGCAGAATGCTGTGACCAGCAGTCAGATCACTTTCCTAAAATACAGTATCTTGGGGATCCCTCCGTTACTTCATCTTGTGTTTTCATATGTTTTGCGTGGTTTTTTTTTGTTTTCAGTTTCGTTACTGCAAAATGCATAAGCAGTGAACAGGACCAGACTAATCCCTTTATTATGACTACCCCATAGTGCCAAAGTAGAAAGGAGAAGCAAGACCTACTCACCTAAGCACCCATTTTCAGAGAGATGTGTAGCTACAGCAGTGACATAGAATTATAGAATCATAGAATGGTTCAGGTTGGAAGGGACCTTAAAGATCATCGAGTTCCAGCCCTCCTGCCATGGGCAGGAACACCTCCCGCTAGACCAGGTTGCTCAAAGCCCCATCCAGCCTGGCCTTGAACATTTCCAGGGATGGGACATCCACAATTTCTCTGGACAACCTCTTCCAGTGCCTTCCACATAAACAAGAGAGAGACAGTTTCACATGTTGTTTTCTTTCACGTTCCTATGTGCTGACTTCAGTGTCACACTGCTCACTGTGGTGACTGTTCTGAGTTATAATTTTAAAGGCTAATTCTGCTGCATTAGGAATAGGCACCCTTGGGTGATTTTTGTCACTGTCAAAGCCAGGTGAATGATTTTTTTCATGTTTTTGAACATCACAGTTTCTCAGAACCATTTGTTGAATGCTTGCTTCAGGGAGTTAACATAGGTTGATATAATTTTGTACAAATGTATATACATATATTTATGTATAGATTGACTTCTAAGCAGCAAGTACATTTGTAAAACATGTTGGCTTTTTCACAAATTACCAAAAACCTAAATATGTGTCATATAAATTATTCCTAAATCAGCTTTTATGAATTATAGAATATAGGCAAAAGTACTTACTGGTTTGAAGGTAAGAGTGTTACTGAGCTCAACACTGTACAATACATTCTGATAGGGCTTCTTTAAGTTAATAAAAGCAGCCTGTTCTCTTCAATTGTTTTCTTTGTGTAATCCTCAGTAACTGTGTATAACCTGCATCACTGAGAATATTTTACATGACTATATATAGCATTTTTAGGAAGCAGTAAAATTTCGTTTACCCTAAAATAGATGTGATGGGTAGACAAGGTGGCAATTCCTTTTAAAACACAAATTACAACAAAATTAAAAAAAAATCTGTAGTAGATCAGCTATTCATGAGGATACTGAGACACTTCTCAAGTCGAGGCACACAACTTTATCATGCTTTGATAGAAGACCAAGATGAGAACACAGTATGCACTACTTATTGCCTTAAAACGGGAACTGTCAATCCATGAGTAGAGACAGAACTTGTGAATAACAGCAAGCAGTACAATTTAGAAACCAAAAATAGGTTTATAAACCTATTAACCAAGTTAATAGCATATACTGAAAATATGCTTCACAATTTGCATACATCCTGGGTGGTCATGGAAAATCTGACATACTTAATCCATGTTTTGAGAAATGCACTGTAAGAAGACAATCTCGTTATACATATACTGTATGTATCATGCATAACATTGAAAACAACTAATGAGATATAAATCCTTTTCCCAGTTATTACTAATAGATCGCTTATGCTGCTTTTTACATTTTATACCATTTAATAAAATTAATTTCAAGGAATTCCAGAATGCAATGCAAACAAATAAACAGTGCAGACAATCTGACAAATTAGATTTAAGACTTTTCTTGAGATGCTATTAAATTATTGTAGTAAGAAATAATCAAAAAGCGAAATCCTGTCTTCACTGAAATTAGTAGGATTTTTTTTTCCTATGATGTATCTGGGACCAAGATTCTCCACCAATAGTTCTGAATGAGAAATATTTTATTTATAAGTAATCATCTAGGAGTCATTTGTTCTAGTCTTTGTAACCAAATTATTGCCTGTTATCTTCTGCTAGTGTTATTTTGCTATAATTACCCAGGGATGCTCTCTGCCTGCATATTTTTATTTTATAAATGGGACATAAATGCAATACATAAATGGCACATGAAAGAAAAGCTATTGACTTCAGTACCTGTAATAGTTTGCTGATGTTCCCCACAGTCACACAAATGAAGAAAATTATTTTGTTTCTATTCTTAGCAATAATGCTAAATCTAGAGCACATATTCTGCAAGGGACCTTAGAAAATATTTTCACATTCATATCATATGTCACTTTGCTACTCATTCCCATCATTTCAGAATCCTGGACTAAACTACATACAATTTTGATGAGATGTCATTAAAAAAAATCACTTCCTATCTAAATAATGGTATCAGAAAAGTGGGAATGCATCATAACTATCTTAGTTTATGGAGCGTTGATTAGGGTTTTTGTTTTGTTTTGGGTCAAGGAGTTTAATTTACCCTAAACAGAGACTGGATTACTGAAAAATAGAGAATAAATAGTTGTGACTGTATTTTTACTTACCATACTCTAAGGAATATGCATAGAAATCTGAGTGCCTGACTACTCCATAGTTCTGTGGTAGCTATGTGGTCTAGCAAGGATATAGAGGGCATTTTGCATTGGCACTAGGAAAGAAAAGCTGTATTTCATCAACATGTGAGTATCCAACCAGAACAGAATTAATATGTGTCCTATGGCCTCAGTGATGGTCTACCTTCAATTTATTATTAAAGTCTTGCCTCTTCTATATTGGATTATGCACTGTGGACCAATTCTGTTCTTGCAAAAAGACCATTTACACTTAATGAACTTGTGAAAAAGTGTTAGCACCACATACTGCAACAGGAACATTTCATCTGCCAGCATGCATCTCCAGATACAGGTTTTCTCTATACTTTCCATTGACATGGATCGTACAGTTTTTATTACGTAATAGCAAAAGAAGTTTTGCCTTCAGTAGGATGCTTGGAAAAAACCTTAAAGAGTCTGTCAGTGTTTTATAATGATTAGACAGCTACATCTCAGACCATCTGTAAATGGTGGAGTAAATAAAGAAACCATCTTTATTAAGGAAAAGATGTCAGAGGCATCAGAGGTCAGTTTTCAAATATTTCAGCAAATCCCTTTGTTGTCTTTTTCATTGCATCTTCAAAAAGCTGTATCTGTACTTTTTCAACATTGCCTCCTTTTTTCTTGATACTCAGACTGATTAAATCATTCTTCTGTTTAGCTTAAGTCAATTTTTTATGCTACATATATTATAGAATTATGCTAAATTTCAATGGACACCTTTCAAGCTAATGTTGTTTGTCATCTGACTAAAATAAGTGATACTCCTACAAGTCAAACTAAATCAAGAGCAGATGCCTCATAGGTCCTTATTTTCAAGACTAAAAGTAATTGGGTCTTCGGGCACCTGGGATACACCTTAATTTGGCTCTTTGTCTCATACCTAATTGAGAAAGATTATATTCTTGCAAAGTGACACTTTGTCCATACTGATAGCAGCATTAGGGAACTCAGTAGGATTAAGATCTTGTTCATGCTCAGTTCTACTGTGTTACCAGTCTCTGGAGAGTTTCTTACTACAAAAGAATTATGGTCCAAGGCAATTTCCTTTGTCAACTGCCGTGGCTTTATAACTGTAAAGGGAAAGACAGGGGAGTACACAGAGGATAAAGAACAAAAAATAAGACAAAGGAAAAAAGCAAGAAAATCAGCCCTAATAAAATAACTGTTCTTATCCATTACTGAAGTTACATCGAATGTTAAAAGACTACAGTTTATTTGCTTAGTACCGATGGATGACCTACCAACATACATAAGACTGTACTAACCATGCTTGATGGCTTATATTAAAGTTATAGTAGCTATTTGTTCAACATTTCAATTTCTAAGCATGGAATAAATATTTGTTCACAAGAGTTACATTATTAAAGCTCCACCTTGAAGTGAGCCTGGTTTCCTTCTGCCTTCTCAATTACTGAACTTGGGATATTAAGGGTGTTTTTATGTCCTGTTTTATTTCAATATGCTGTATGTGTATTAGCCGCATGAAGAGACAGACCTTAAGTTTCGTATCCCTAGAAAATATGGAGTTTTTCCCTAAAGAAATTAAGAGAAATTATGTTCTATATTATTTAGTAGCCTTTCGGTATGAAAAAGAAATTAAAGATATTTGCAATGCTATTTACTGTTTATAGTGTATATTCTGATGAAGTGTGCAAGGTGTCTGCAAGAGAACAGATGACAGGTACATTGAACTTTGTTGATATGCACCTCGTAGGCCATTATGGAGCCTTTCTACTGCGTTCTAGCATCACCATATAATTCAGCAGCACTTTAATTTATTTTCAGTCCTATAAGGGATGGTGGTTTTTTTTTTTCTCTTCTGACAAATATATATTTTTGACTGCTGCTTTAATAAGCAGTAAATGTGATGGAGTACAGACATAGCACTTTGCACAGGTAGGTATACTGCAATGTACACTCATACAATCACATACATATATTATTTGTACAAGCTATGATGCAAATATGGCCTTTATAGAAAACAATTTTAATGAATATGTCAGTATAAGCAGAAACATTTATAACATTCATATGTCTATGTATATACACCCATACACTCAAAGAGTAGACAACTTTTTTGTTAGAAGCATGTTAAAAACAAGTTATTGAATGCCACATGAGTAAATACCTTTATATTTTGGATAACCTTTCCGAATAGTAGCTAGATGAACTTCTGCATGTATCTTGTTATGCTTTTTAATCTATCAGTCTTCATCCTTAATTCTTAAGGTGGCTACACTGGCTACAAAACCTTATTTATAAATGCTTATCATAATATCTGTGTATTTCCATAATTGTCCACAGCAGAGATATATTTGCTTATTAAAACACTGAGTTCTATATTCTAGCTAATGTTAGACAAATGGAGGACCGGAATTGATGTGCTGTAATTGTGCTGGACTTGGGAAAAACATGTACTCCAGTAGACACTGATATACTGCAAAATATATACTGCAAACCAATACTGCAAACCAATACTGCAAACCAATACTGCAAAATGAGCTAGGGTAAAATTTGGTTTATGACTTTTAACACCCGCAACAGAACTTTTTGCATCTTTATCATTTTCTGATCATTATCTGATCATTGCACTGCAAAAGGATCAGAGGGATGGAACACCTCTCCTGGGAAGAAAGGTTGAGAGTTCAGGTTCTTCAGCCTGGAGAAGAGAAGGCTCTGGGGAGACGTTATTGCAGCCTTCCGATACTTAAAGAGGGCTTATAAGACAGACAGAGAAAACCTTTTTACCAAGGCCTACAGTGACAGGACAAGGGGCAATGCTTTTAAACTAAAAGAACATGGGCTTAAATTGGACATAAGGAAGAAATTTTTTATGATGAGGGTGGTGAGACACTGGAACAGATTGCTCTGAGAGTTGGTGGATGTCCCATCACTGGAAGTGGCAGGATAATAGTTTGTACTGATTTTTCAAATACTCGATTGTAAAAATTTGTATAATTTATAAATAATTAGATGTAAATATTTTTTCATGAACATTATGACATTTTGAATAGCATTTTCACCTTTAATGTTGAGCTTGTTAATTCATGTGACAGTTGTTAGGTCTTTTGCACAGGCTTTATGCAAAAATTTATATGTAAATATTAATAAGATATACATAATGTAAATTTTATTCATGTTTTGCCTGTCCTGGAATCTATTTTCCATTTTTCATTGTTCTCTCAAATCATTCTTGGAAAAGAAATTTTGAACTCCTGCTTCATATGAGCTCCTTCATTAGGCAGTGAAATAGTACTTTTAGCTTATGTAACTAAACACATCTAGTTTATGTTTTTAAGTTTATGTTAGTAAGGACAGGCTGAAAGAGTTGGATTTGTTCAGCCTGGAGAAGAGAAGGCTTAGGGGTGACTTTATTGTGACCTTTCAGTACTTAAAGGGGGCCCACAGGAAAGATAGGGACAAACTTTTTAGCAGTGACTGTTGCAATAGGAGCAGGAGTAATGGTTTTAAACTAAGAGGAAAGACTTAGACTACATACAAGGAAGAAATTTTTTACAGCAAGAGTGGTGAAGCACAGGAATGGGGTGTTCAGAGAGGTGGTAGATTCCCCATCCCTGGATACTTTCAAGGGCAGGTCGGACGGGGCTCTGAGGAATCTGAAATAGTCCAACTGCTCATTGCAGGGGGGTTGGACTAGACCACCTTTAAAGGTCCCTTCCAACCCAAACTATTCTATGATTCTTCCTGGAGGTATGTAAAGGACGTGTAGACATGGTGCTTAGTGACATGGTTTAGTGATAGTTTTGTCATTGTTAGGTTGGTGGTTGGACTCGATGATCTGAAACGTCCCTTCCAACCTAGACAATTCTATGATTCCATGTTTCATTTTATGTGAGTAGAGCAATATTGTTGAAGAGCATTACGAGCATAAACACAATCTAATCATGCCATCATGATAATGAAGATATCTGAACAAACTTTTTGGCTCAGAGAATTGCAACCTTTATCTTTAAATAAAATGATGGAGAGTAGGTAATGGTTTTCCTATTTAGCTACTCATTCACGTGTGGTTGACACACTTAGGGCAGCTTTGAAACAAGTTTTTATCCAATGTCTTGTTTGACAATTTCAACTGTAGCAGTCACTTGGCAACAGATTGTGTTCCATTATACACTATTGTGTCTCTTCTCTTTTGATACAACTGCATTAGAGCCATCCCTATCATCTCACACTTCCCAATGCCTGATTACCTAACAAAATATTATGTCCTCTTTTTTATCCATGGTGCTATACTTTATTCTAACATATAAATTAATTAAGGTGCAACACTGCAGGTAGATTTCTGAGGATAATAACAGCATTCTGCATACAGCATTGAAATTTTTAAGATACCAAAATCTGCTTCAAAATAATATGTAGAGAAGCTAAAAATAATATTTGTATCTCTTTTATATGTAAACACTTTCTATGTAAAAATCTTTTTTGTGAATCTTTTGCAGTAGATTATGCTTATGCAATTTATTTAAGTGACTATATAACAGAAGCCTGAAAACACTTGCAAGGGATCCATTGACAATATAAATACTGTTGTATCTGATTAGAAAACTTGGAGAGTTTCTCATTGGATTTACTTACATACCACTTCCATTCAAGTCAAAAAATGTGTATCTGTATTTGTATGTACAAAGCCTTAGCTTTGAAGGGAGCTACATACTCTTTGTTGGTTTTGTTAGACTTTTTTATTTCTAGCTGGTGTGCTTTTTTAATTGGCAAGAGAATAATGAACTTTGGGGCACCAAAAGAATTGCATTATATGTTCCATGAAACATTTGTGAGACAAACGAAGGAGTTTTTCCAAAGCCTGGTGAACAGTGAAAGGAAGGCCTGCAAGAGGGTATATGACTAGCATATGTGACACGTGGCTCTTAATGACAATTGCCAGAAGAACATTTTCCAATAAGTTTTTGCATATTTCTTATAGAACTAAAATAGTTATAATGCTTGTGGGTTTTAAGCTTTAAAGGCTTCATTTTGGGAAGTCTGGATTTGTAAGTGAGAAAAAAAAAAAAAAGGTCTTGAGTCTTGAGGTCTTCATATTATGTCTGTAATGAGTTAAATAGTCTCAGTTATTGCTACCCATTTATTTTCTTGAATTTCCAATGTACAGGTTCTCCATGCCAATGAATGGATTAGTATGTGACATATATCCAGTGCACATGCTGTCTAATATATGAGGCATTTTTAACAGTGCCTTTATCTTAAACTGTAGTCTCTGCTTGCCTGTTTTTCTGTAACAAAGAAAAATGAAAAAAACCCTGAAACCTTCAGGATTCTCCATGTACTGACTCCTCCTTCTATTCAGGAAAATAAAACCCACTTTTCAAAGAAAAATCAGCAAGCATTAAGGCAAAATTGATTTTATCAGTCTAAAATGAAAACACAGAAAGTGCAAGAAATACAGACAAAACATGGACAGTGCAAGTCGAAATGTTGGAAAGGAAACAAGGAGATAAGTATAACACTCTAAAATGGGAAAGAATATTTTTTCAGGGGGAATCACTTCTGCCACAGCATGCAGCAGCTCGGTGGTCTCAGGAACTTTGAAGACTACAGTGACACAGTACAGGTTTGGTGACAGATTTGACAGATCAGCAGGAGCCCCCTGCTCTTCCTTGCAACCCATATGTAAGTGTGGTGAATGAGTGGTAACAACTAAGAGATTTCTAAGGCTGGGCTAGGTCCAATAAATGTTTTGTGGGCTGCTACCCACTGAAAGGGATGCAGGAGAGAAGAAGGAGGAGCAGCACAGTACGTCAGTTGCACATGATGCAAAATGTACTACCCTTTCTGTAGTTACAGTCTATTCACTGCAATAAAAATATTTTTCCTCCAGTTCATGAGGAATTCTACACTCTTCTGTTCTGTCCACATAATGGCTATGAAGCCCTTCTCTTCCTGAAGGAAATCCCTTCACATATCTGCTACCCTTTCACACTTCAATGAAAACTCTTTCAGATTCTGTAAGTGTCCTATTTCATTAGACTCTCAAGGGGTTCCAGAAGGAACACGTTCATTCCATGGTTTCATGGCTTTACAGATGTAAGGAAGAGTAAAAAGTAAAATTGCCTTGTACTCTTACAATGCTTTATGGGCTTTCTTAAGCTTGGAAGACCTTGAAGATCAAAAACTCCTTCTTGGCTTTCTTATGGTTGTCATCAAGTTATCAAAGCTTCACTCCAGAGGTCTTGCATTGTGGATCTTCTGCTACTTGTTTTTATAGTGTGGTTTTAGTTTGAGTAGGTTCCCAGCCTATCCAGTCAGGACTCTTCTGGTTTCAAATGTAAGTTAGATGGTAACTTTTTGCTGCATGTGTTTTACTGTTGGAGTTTATCATGTATTTTTAGTACTATCTATGTGACCTGGTAGGGAACACATGGCAGCAGGATGAGAGAAGAGCTGAATTCAAATCTATTGGCAATGCTAACAATTGCTTTAGTGTTTCAGTAGTCAGTTTTAATCCTTGAAATATTTTTCTGCTCTCTGCTATGAAAGAAAAAAAAAAAAAATCTATTTGTGAGGGCAAAGAAGAATCTATTTTATAAGTAATGTTGTTCACCAAGATGATGTCTCCAGAAATTTTGTACAACTGGAAAGGCACGATGACTTATTTGAGAACGGAAGACGGTGAAGTTATACCTCCACTAGAGCTTTCTTCTGTATCTGGAAATCTGTGGTACAGATTTCTATGCTGTATTCTAAGGACATACCAAAAGGGTACTATACCCTTCAGCCATGGTAAAATGTATGAAGGCAGTTCTGCTTGTGTTTTGCTAACTGAAATTTGGTGTATGCTCGTACTGCAGATTTCTTTAAAAGAGTCTGAAGTCTTTTGAGAATCAGACATGTACAAGAGCTTTAAAGGAGCTGCAAATTAGTTTTAGACAAAAGCATTGTTATAATGTTATTGGAGGATGGGGGGAAACATACACATTTGTCTTCAGAGCCACTGCATTTTAATTCTGTTGCACTAATTTTTTGTGCAATACCTCCTAAGTTGAGTCATGTATTTCACTGATGAATCATACAAGACTACTTGCATAAAAAAAAAAGAAATATGCATACAAAATTATTTGAATTTCAAATTCACCACACCTTGTGCAAACAAACAGTAGAATGGACTGGGAAGAATAAAAGGGTTCTGATTAGTAGAGTAATGTGGTGGGAAGGGTTGACTTAAGATATAGGATAGAATCATATTCTGAAGAGAAAATGGTATTTTCAGCAATTGCTGATGGCAACGTTGCAGCATCTTAAAGGAAAACAGGTATTGAAGAGAAAAGGAACTCGGAAAAAATATTCACATTCTCACATAACAGCAGTGTCAAGTAGTAGCAATAAAGCCTGCTTACATTTTAGTACTTGTGAACAATTAGTGCAAATATAAACATACATGGGGTCTTGATGTTTTTACTGAGATTTGGGCTTGCATTAATATAATCTGGAAATTGATGTCATATTAGTCACCTGATATAGCAAAATATTTCATCAGTTGTTCTGAGCTTTTTTAAGGCTGATGGGAAAAGCATGAGACATACAGACCATGGCTAATTTAGCTTTTTACAGACATCTGAACAAAAATATCGAAAACGCAAACTAAGAATTGCTGGAACACACACTCCCACTCATGAAACAAGACAAGAAAGGCAAGTTCTTTTCAAAGTTCACAGATCAGCTTGAAACCAAGAACATTATTTCCTATCAAAACCAAGGATGCACCAGTGAAAGAAACATCAAACCGAATCAGTTTGGGCTTTCATGTGAAATTAAAGAATGAAGACCTGATGCTTGTTTCAGATTGATGTGTGTATTGACTTTTCAACAACAAGCACATAGCAGAATACAAATTTTCACATAATTTAGAAATCACACGCAAGTTTAAACTAAAGCAAGAGATTTGACAAGAAATTATCTGCTGTGATAAAAACAAGAAGTACATTTTAAGGATGTACTACTTATCCCAAAATAAAAGAAATAATGAGTAATAATAACAACAATAATAATGTGATGGAAACAAGTCTTAGATCTTTACCTTTGTGGCAGCATCAAAACAGACAAAGCCCATGCTAAAGTCGATGGTAAGTCCCATAAGATGACTCTCCAAAACACAGGCATACGTCTTGCACTGTAGAAGAAAAAACAAGAAGGTAGTTACTACAGAACACATTTCTTAAATTTCTTTCTAGGACCAGTATTTATGTGTCTTTATTTTCATATTTATATATCTCAAACTTATTGTCAGAAATAAGTCATTTGTGTGGAAACAGGTCAATTTATTGCCAGTGTATTTCAAATCAAAGGATTTATATCAGTAATGAAGTTTTCTAAGAATTGTAAAAAGAGGCTTTGCTTCTATTAGGGAAAAAAATAAATCAGAATCAGAATTGCCTCAGTGGTTCACCAATGACAACTACTAAAAAGGAAGTTTTAATTATTTTCAATCACACCTGGAGTGCTGCATCCGGCAATGGGAGACTCAACATAAGAAGGACATGGACCCATTGGAACAAGTCCAGCAGAGGGCCACAAAGATGATCAGAGGGCTGGAGCACCTCTCCTATGAAGACAGGCTGAGAGAGCTGGGGTTGTTCAGCCTGGAGAAGAAAAGGCTCTGGGGAGACCGTATAGCAGTCTTTCAATACTTAAAGGGGGCCTACAGAAAAGGTGGGGAAGAATTTTTTATCAGGTAGTGGAGAGATAGGACAAGGGGTAACAGTTTTAAACTGAAAGAGGGAAGATTTAGATTAGATATTAGGAAGAAAATCTTTACTGTGAGGGTGGCGAGGCACTGAAAGACGTTGCCCAGGGAAGTTGTGGCTGCCCTAACCCTGGAGGTGTTCAAGGCCAGGCTGGATGGGGCTTTGAGCAACCTGCTCTAGTGGGAGGTGTCCCTGCCCATGGCAGGGGGGTTGGAACTTGATGATCTTTAAGGTCCCTCCCTACTGTAACCATTCTATGATGCTATGATTCTATGATTTGTTTTGGTACCCAGTAACTTCCTCTAACATTAATATATCTCTTTTAGCTTTTTAAGAAAAAAATAAATGCATTTGTAAAATATCTCTTTGGTATGCTGTTCATTGGTTTTTTTTGGTGTTGACCTAAATTTCAGTGAAAAAGTTAATTTTTCATACCATGTAGCAATTGAAGTAAGCATATGAAATAAATTTTTTTACTTCAGCTAGTGGAGCAATATTTCTAAAAGGTTTCTGTGAGAAAACTTGAGGGCCTGAAAGACTTTCGCATTCTATGATTTTTAAATCTATGCCTCTATTTATTTCCATAACATCACACTTCAGTGCATGCTGTGAGACATCTTTTAGTGTCTTTTTCAGAAGCAAAACTATTTCTATGCATGAATGCTGACTTCAGGTACAAAATAACAAACTTGTAATTTCTTTACAAAATATGTAGAAAAATTAAAACACTTTGAAATCTGATGTAAGTTCTTTAAAGAAGCCATTCTTATTTTATAGTAATTTTAACCTCCAGATTAAATTAAATATATTCAAATGTTGCTGTACCCACTAAATATACTAAATGAGAACAAAGGCTTCCATGATGTATAATGTGTCAAAGAACCAAAATATAAATTATAAACATGGGGACAATGTAATTTACTAGATTATCAGTGTTACAAAAGGATGTATTATTATTTTTGGCATTTTTATTATTAAGGATAAATCACACGTGTTTAATCATATATTCTTTGGGTGGGTTGTTTGGATTCTAAATGGTCATCCCCAGAACACAAGAAACTGAAAGACCATTAACATCTTGTAAGAGTTAGAATAAATATTGTAAAGAAGGAAAAAGGAAAAGTTCATAGTTATATACATTATTTGGTTATATTATCTTTGACTTTCTTACACTTCAATATAGATTTCTTTTCTGAAACTCAAATATTTGAGTTAATTGCTTTCATTGATCGAATCAGGTCTCAAATGCATACAGTTGTTGGTTAATCTTTGTGCACACATGCTAGAATCTAGGTTTCAATCATAAATGAAGCTGAAGGACGCTTTGTTAGTTATCAGTGGGGCACAAGTGCAGCATTTAAGCTAGTCTATAGAAAAGGATGGCCATCTAGAAGTAAAAAATCCATAACGTCTTACAAGATGATGTTACGTTATTGCTGAGTAACAGTAAATCATATGTTAATGTGTGATCCAGCAAAGGTGTTCAAAAGCTGTAACTGTGTGTCAGTAAATGAAAGGTTTCCTACAGCTGTTGTTGAGGTGGAAAGCAGTGACTGGCCTATTCTTGTAGCTTCCAACACTGAAAGAACTTCATGTACTTCACTACAAGTATAAAATCTGAATTCATATCGTACAGAGGTGCACTTGATCATTATAACTATTAATGCATAAATCCCCAAAATTTTTAATTACGAAATCAATGATTCAGCTCTGTGGTGCTGCAGTCATATGGTACTTGTGCTTATATTAGGAAATAAAAATGTCCTTTTTTTGAGCATCTACACCATAAAACTGCTGTGAACACGTAAACTTTGACCGTAAACTGCTGTGAACACGTAAACTTTGAACACGTAAACTTTGATCAGTGTTGTTAGAAAAGAAGAGGACACTGCCTTTGGCAACATCTCATTAGTAGAAGAAAAGATTGCAAAATAATGTATGCCACAGTGACTTACTACTTAATGAATTCACATCTTCAAAAAAGTTCAGGTTTTGTATGCAAAGCAAAAACTGTACAGTTTTGTAGAATTATCTTGCTAACTTCCTACAAGATGCAAACTACATTTTTATCTATAGACCTCCAAGACATCTAGAACAGAAATAGAGCCTTTACTGAGAATTAAAATTTGGCAAGGACACAATATTTCAGATTTAAAATATGTATGGCCATCTAACTCATCTGACCTCCCACCTCAACACCAGAGGTCAACCTACAATGTGCATTGCAGCATCACACTGAGCTACCTCTGCTTAAGCACAACACTGTCCCTGGGCCAATTAGCCTCACTGAGAAGTTAAGATTTATGAGAAACAGGACACATCAGTCTCGGTTCAATGCTGCACTGAAAAGGCGATCCGCTTACCAGACTGAAGGTTGTTTCTACAAAAGGCAGTGCACGGTTTGTGGAGAAATATCTAGTTCAGCTCAACGTGGTTATCAGTAGGAAGAAACTGCATTGTAAAGTGCAGCCGACCAGTAGCAGCTGATTCTTTACTTATTCTTTGCTTATTCTTAAGACCAGTCTATGCCCTTGGACCATATACTCCATGATGTTCAAAACAATTCAGAGAAGTAAAAATGTGAGAATAGTGAACGGCTCTCTGGACAGCAAGATTTTAGTTTCTTTGGGGAAGAATGTCCCTTGCTTTATGCATGTGTTGTATGCACTTGCATGTGATTCTAGTCATAAATAAGAGTAAGAATGTGAATTTTCAGACACTTGTTAACTCTGTTAACATTTTACTCATCTTTATTTTCTTTAATTTATCTTTTAATTCAGACATTCGGAGAAAACAAAAATACAGAAATTCTTCCCAGGAGACTTGATAATTTAAAACTTTTTATACATTTAACAAACTCTTTAAATCATTAAAAGTGACTATTAATAATATATGTTGTGGATGTTTGGCTTTGGTTGAGGATTTCTCACATAGAGCTCATGAAAACCTTATCAGAACCGAAACATCCCCCTCCCAAAAGAAGCAGAATATATTTCAGCACTCATTTCTTGTTCTTTCACAGAATACAGAATCTGAAATAGAGTTTCTGAATAATTCAGTGGGTCAGGCAGGGGCTGAAGGAGACAGCCCAAAGTTGTTCCTTAGATTCTACTCTCTCAATACACACAGTTTAAATTATGGAAACAATGATACATTGTAAACCTAGTGTAACCTATCTCTGAAGCTAAGGGAAACCATATTATAAGTCCAAGATGTAATTCAGACTTTCTAACTTAGATTCAACTTCAATGGAGACAAATGTTAAAGTACTGTTAACACAAAGCAGTTTACACAGTAATCTTTATATTAGGGAACAAACAACTGCAGTACAAACAAGAAGGACGGTAAGAAAAAAATTAATGATGAAGTGGTGAAAATTTTAGCATAAAGTAGCAGGCACAGAAAGGGAACCTGACAATCAGATATAATTGCACACCATTTTTGCCTAATTTTTGTTTTAGATACACCTCTAGCAGAAGCTACAAATTAGGCTTAAACAGAACTTGCTACATATTTATAGTGATGTATTTTAAATATATATTATTTTCTGATATATTTTTTAGAATTAAATGAGAATAGGGCCCTGATTAACCTCTCATGGAGGTTAATGCCAATTTATACTCATTGAGTAACTCTGTTATTACGTTTATGATTATGGAATAGTACACAACGCATTTGAATAATTTTAAATGGCAGTTTTAAACTGGAGTTATATTTTCAAAATTATATGGTTTCACAGTAGGACAAACCTGCACACAGCTGGATTATCATTCACATGAAATATGAATATTCATATGAATATGATTGCATAAACCACAATTTTTGTAAAAACATAAAGTTGATACCTTGATTTTGAACCTGTCACCTTTGTTTCTCACAGAGCAATAAAAGAACTTGTGGGAGACAAACTATACCATTACTTAGTCAAACTAGATTTTATCTGAATCTGCAAATTGGTGGATGAAAGAAGTAATGGTTGGTGAAAGAAAAATAAGGAGGCCAAGACTAGTTATATTAAAAATTAATATTCTATTTTTTTTCCAAACTGGCATAGGCAAAAATAAAGGCATAGGCAAAAATAGGCAAAAAAAAAAAAAGGGGGGGAAATCATAAGTGTGAGTTCCACAATAATAATGAGAAGCCTGTTTGTCTGCCTTCACAAATTTGCTATAATCCATCAGTCTTAGGAAATCATTACTTCAAGTTCATAATTCCTACCCTGAACATCAGTAGAGTGAAAAGAAAAGTGGAAAGGTTAAGATTAACCTGAGATTAAGATTATTAGGGGAGTTCTTTTTTGGAAACGCAGGGGCAATTTTGAATAAATGTAGTTCTAAAACTCAAGAGAAAAACAAAGCAAAACAAAACAAAACAAAAACTAGAAATGCTACAGTATGAATCAATATTAGAGAAGAACAAACATGAAGTGTCTTCCGGGCTAAAAGTTATTCAATAAAATTGCCATATATTCTTTGCCGTATATTCTGTGGCACAGTAGTGCTTCTACAAACAGTGTTGCAGTCAGTTATATAAGAAAGACAAAGCATCTCACATATTTAGTGGCAGATGATATATACATTTTTATACAGAAAAGCTACACTCACATTTTTCAGCACAACAATAAGAGTTCAAAAGGTAAGAATAGCTCCTGCAAAACGTAACAGAGTGCGTGAACTTAAAGATAAAAGCTGAACCTTCTTCAAATCCTCCTCCAACAAAAATAGTATGCATCACAACTGACAGCAGTGTAGTTTTTGCAAAATAGATCATTAGTATATACTAATTCAGTCCATCTGCATGTGTTGGTTTGTTTTTAGGTCAGAACAGGGCTAATACGTAACTATTTGTCTAAATAAAAATGTGTCAGTGCTTGCATTCCCAGGAGGACGCAGAAAATGAGCACAGTGAAAATGAGCATTAGCTGATACTTCCACAGGCTGATATGTTAATATGACTTTTGTAGGTATGGATACAGAATAACTTATGGTAACATCAACTAAAGCTGTTCCGACCACATGTATTTTTTATGATTAGAACATCAACATAACAATGAGGATTAGGTGAATTATGATTGTGGTGGGTAATTTCTTTTCTCCTGTTTTAAATCAAAAAAAAAAAGATGACTTTTTGGTCATGTGAGAAAAACAGACTTAGCTTTAAACATTATGATATGCAATTTTGCTATAAAATTCGCTAGTAATATGTACCTGAATGTCATCCATCTCTTCTCTGCCATCTGAGAATTGAATAAATACACATGAAACAAGAGATGTGTGAAAAAAGAATAATGTATCTTCTGTACAATTTTGCTCTTGCTTGCATCCAGTAAGTACCCTCACTCAGTGTACTCTCATTCCTGATTATTAAAAGGAAAATTTAACTCCTGCAAGGTTGTCTTATGTGATGCAATAACAAATAAAGCAGCAAGACAGTATGTAAGAATATCTAAACAGCTGGTTTTTGTCCCTGGTCTATAGATGGTTTTTCCTCTTCTGCCCATGAACTTTAGTTAACAAACATGTATCACTTATCACACATAATAACTCAAAGATTGTATTGGAGGTTCAGATTGTGTTCTGAACATTAGATTGCAAGGTGTACAGGAACACTAAAAGGGATTTCATGCAATTACATACATAAAACAATAATAATTTGAGAGCTGCAGGAGGTCAGCAAATTTCTTAAATTGCGTCATTATTTCATATAGACCTAATTTGTTAATGTACCATACGGTAATCACCAAGGCAGTTTTTCTCACCTGTATCCGCTCAACTTCTAAAAAAGTTGCCGTTTGGAAGGCTTTTTCCCATAGCGTTAGGTCAGACTCTAGTTCCACAGAAAAGTAGAGATCTTCTCCAGATTCAGACTGGACACTGAAGCAATGTTTCCGCCGGTCCAGCAGATCACTGTCCTGATGAAAACCTGAAGTTATATAATCTGGCATACATCAATTAATATTTTTAATTGCAAACATCTATGCCTCAAACCTAGCATTTTTAAAAGGAATGATTAATGATATAATACTGTAGTAACTACTGAGAGCTGAGGAACTGAAAACGAGGGGTTTGGTCTAAATACTGAAATTTCAATTAACTTTAAACAGGGCACCTATGTTAAGAATGGTACAGAACAACATAGCATATCTTTCATAAATTCCTATATTTTTAACAAATCCCTTCTCAGAAATGTTATCAGCTATATGCTTTTAAATTTGATAAATTCTATAAAAGGTGTCAACTTTCTATTCACATGAGAGGAATACAAGTATCAGCTTCTCTGACCTATTTGACTCACCAACCCTTACTCTGGAAGGCTGGCCAAAGGAAGCAAGAGATTTATTTAAGCAGTATGAAAAGTCCATTTGTTCTATTTTCCCCATAGAGTCTAGACAAAACAAGTTCATATTTTTGGTGGCTTACAAAATCCAACATAAAATTTCTCTATAGCTGCATACTGCCAGTAGAGACTATAGTGGCTGCCAGTGGTTAGGTTGCTGGCTTTGGACCTGGAGGAGGAAGTTACTTTCGGCTTTACTTTCAACACAACATCATCCGATGGATATCAGGTTATAAATATATAATATTTAATGATTCCTAGCATTTTTAATTGGCACTAAATAAAAGAATAACCAAGTTAATCAGGAAATCCATGACTAAAATGTTTTTCAATTATCTTTTTTTAAATGTAGGATGCTTTATGCTGAAATTCAGGCATGCAATTCATCCTTGTGAAAAATTCACTTGCAGAAAGAGTTTTAATTAATTTTGTCCCTACTACAGCAAAGCAGCTGTCACAAGACACAAGCTCACCAGCTGTTCTTGCAAATACATGTGGAAATTTGGGTACATGTGGCTTGGGTGCAATTTCTACAATGCTACTCCATAGCAGAGTGCATGGTTGTGATCAGTAAAGGAGACTCACAGGACAGTATTGCCCTCTGGTTATACACAACTTGAATAGACCAAGGGGACTATAACCAGCTGATACAAGCTGGAAGAGCACTTTAAGTTGTTCAAGCCAGCTCTCTGTGGGGCAAAGCACCAGGAACCTAAAGCTGACTGAGAATGGAAATATATAAAACAGGAATCTGTATGAAACTACTACACTCAGGCAGATTAATAGGCAATAGTAGAGTAAGCACTATTTTCCTCTTTCTTTTCTTTCAGTAGACATGTAACAGACCTGCTTGAGAAAGCCAGTACAGCATGCATCCATGAATGCTCTTAGTTCAAAACTGCTTTACAGTTTCTAGAAGAATCAGCTATGGAGGAAACATACCCTCTCTTTGCAATCCCCATGACAAAAACAAGTTGCTCAGATTTTAAAATGACCACTGTGGAACAATCTCCTTTCTTACTTCCATCAAATCCTAAGCTTAGTAGCTCAAAAGCATTAAGTCATGGATGGAAAAATCAGAATGAACATAGGCTGTTAAACCTTAAAAACAGCATTTCCAAAAAAAAATAATATTCTCACAGATTCTTTTCCAAGTATTTGGAGGGCTGTGTAGTTGAACTAGTTAGATGTAGCTAAATAATATCCTATGTCCTATGACAAATACTTTTGTCTTTCTTTTTTTTTTTCTTTCCACTCAGGCCCATTTTCTAAAACTAAAATGTCAGTTCTGCTCACAGCATCTTTTGACCAGCATTCAAAATGGAGATCAGAGATCATAATGCCTAGGTTGTTGTTAATGACACCTACACTCTACTACATGCTCAGACTCAAAGTGAACAGAGCAGCAGCACTGTGACAAATGTTTAATCTTGCAGATATGTGTAGTGACATATGTCATCTAGCACCTGACAATATAAGCCCCATCAATAGGAACTGGATGAGTAAAAGCACTGGCCAACCCTCAACTCCCCCAGGGAAGAACAGCTACTTTGTATAGTATAACAGCACTTCTTGTCTAACAGGTCTTAAGCAGGGTCTTAAACATTTTGTGCTCCCAGAGCTGCATCTGATTGAGTGGGTCTGTTGGTCCATAACCAAATGGACCTATCAGCATGGAGTCTGACAAAACTCATGTGTAAGGTACATATCTTTCCCAAGGAAGTTCTTCATAGCTACAACCTCAGAAGAAACTAAAAATATGTTGAACTCATCTTCACCTAGTCTTGTCAACAGTCAATAGAGAACCAATAATTATTACTCACACAATTGTGCACAAAACTCTTAAACCTTATTTGAAACAAGACTACACGGGATCACAGGAATCACAGTAACTAAAATAAAATTGAACAAATAGTCCTCATTTTTAAATGGGAGGAAGTTTATTGCAATGTGTGGTTCCAGAATGCCTATCTCTAGCTGTGCCCATTTAAGGTTTAATGCTTTTAAATTACATTGTTAGACTGTCCCATTCTTAGAGTTTTTTTCATATTGGGAAGAATACACTGGTTAGGAAAAATGGATGAGTTCTTGTGCACATTATGAAAAACAAAAATGTTAAAAGTTTTACAGAGACTGATCTCTGTTAAAATGTGTTTGAAAAATACAGACATCTCAGAGTAGTTTTCTGAAGTAATTAAATAAAAGCTTGTGTATTTTATTATTAACATTGCTAGCAATGATTGCACTAGATTTTACTAAGCATTACATCAGTCCTGGAGGATGACAAGAGAAATATGCTAAATGGGATCTACAATATTAAACCATGTTTTTTTTCTATTTATATATTAAAATGAGAACATACTTTGATTTAGAAAAGATCTAATCAATAGTAGGTAGCATTTCCCCTCAGTGGTTTACATATAAAAATTTTACAGTATTTCAACTACTACATCATTGCACATAGTACACACATTGTGCCCATTAACAGAACAGAGCAACGTAATAAAAAAAAAAAAAAGAAAAAAGAGAAATAAAAATCAACCCCACATTTCTTCATACCAGAAAAACATTCTTAAAAAACCTGAAATATTTTTATAGGGATTTAAATTTTGTGAAGTTCTTATTTGGAATGAAAACAAAATTCAACATTTCCACAGGAATAATAATTTTCCATAGAATAATAATTTCTTTCTTTGACTAGTTCTGATTTGATGGTCTGTGTGTACTTGTGATTTTGATATCCATGTCTATTGTTATGTTCATAAGAAAAGGTCAAGTCAAATACATTTAACTATTTAACTTTAGTTTTAAAAGAATGGCTGACATACATATGAGGTATTCATTTCCTTCTTAACGGTATTTCATTCTACTTGCAAAAATAATTTAGTGCAAGGCTCCCTTTAGTACTGCTTCTGCTCCTTCTAGCTGCAAGATCTTTCTTTAGTTTTTCATTTATGGTCAGGCATCTAAAAAGTGAAACTTGTATTTAACCATGTTTCCATTTGTACAATGGATAACTGTAGGAAACAACATGTAGACAAATCTAAAGGACAGCTATCCAAATGTCTTTGTAAAGGTAGAAATTCAGAGCAAAATTTTGTCTTACGAATCCAACTGAGAATTGACCAAAGTCTCTGCAAATTTAAGATAAACTTGTCACAAGATTCAAAAACAGGTCTCGATTAAGCAGGAATCTTCATTAATTAACTTTTACCAAATGGTTATTTCAGCTAAAATATAAAATATCATACTACCCATTTAAGAATCTGCTATGACCCTGTATTTTTATAATCACTTACTAGTCAGTGCATGTGACTAGTGACATGAGCCATTTTCATGTTGATTTTTAAGAACTCTTTCATATCATTAATGACAAGCTGTATCATTTGCCCCTGATGTTCTCAATGTCAATTGATACAGATTCTCTGAAGAGGAACAGTCACAAAACTTGTAGCAGTGTGCTAATTCCCTAGTAGAAGGAAAGCAGTCCTGCTGAAGGATGGGCTGTGAGGCAAATCCTTGGCTTCCACCCAGCTTCAGGGTAATCCAGCATCTCTGCTGACAGGATGGTATTACTCCTGCTTGCCTAATTAATAATGATGTCCATGTTAACTGAGAGTAATAAATTTGTCTAAGGGAACCAATCATGGCTCATTAGGCAGGTCCTTTCAAATTAAGGCAGATTGCTTCTTTATCACTGAGTAGTGACATCGCCTTCTCTTCTGCAGAGGTGATCTTTTCTCTTTTGAAAGACTGCCCTATCCAGAAGCAACACTGATCCTTTTCAATTACTTGTGTCTTTTCATTTTATGTATGATAAATGCATTAAATATTTTGGCCATTACTCATATTTTGGCCATTATTCAAATCCGCTAAAATGCAAGAGACCCTCAACTTTTATTATAGTCAGTGAGAATAGAGTTGTTATAATTTGCAAAGTTCTGTACAATAGAAAACAAAGCTAACTCTACCACTTTCATGATAATGACCTAATTTTTCCGAGGAGGTGCTCAATAACTGTCTGGAAGTCCGGTTTACCTGTAAAGTTATATGTAATATACAGAGTAATTTGGCAGTAGAACTGTAAATATTAGTGGCACTGGTGAGTAGTTTTTGACATGAAGAACAATTTATGTAAGATGTCCAAACCGTCCTAATGGGAGATGTATACCTAAACAGAAAAAATAGATGTTGAATTTGGAGATAATTTTATTTCAGCTGTTAAAATGAGGTAAATATTCATGTTTGTGATACGATTTACAATAATTTTTAATAACACACAGATGAGAAAACAAACAAAGCCTGTTTTCTTTGTTGACTAGTTGAGACAGTCCTGCAAAAAGAAGTCTGTCTTAGTATAACCAAGATTCAAACCTAGCACCTCAATTCTCTGAAGGTAAAAAGCATTCTCCCATCAATTCAAGAGTGCAATAACTCCAAGGCAACTGTAAAAACATATCACATCATGCCTTTACACTTGCTGGCATCAGTGCCCTGATTATTTTACTGTTTCTGTCTCCTTTCACTTATTCACTCCATCTACATAAACATAAATCCTTCTTTCTAAGGGATTCTAATGATCCACTTCTTTATCTGAAACTTTGGGAACACTTTTCTTGAGCATCACCATTTGTTGCTATGGAGATGGTTCTAATAGCATGTACAGGCAGCAGGGAACAGATTCACTCCAGAGTGAAAAAAAGATACTGCTTCTCCAACATTTCCTCGTTAATCAAGTAATAAAGAAAAAACGACCATGCAGGCATGCATGTGTTTGTACATCTCATCTTATTTGGCCCCTCCTAAATTTTCATTTTAAAAAACATAAGAAAAATGTTGACATTGCATGCATATATATGTGTATATATATGCATTTAAAGAAACACAGAATGCCAGCTAAATTAAAACTGGACAGAATATTTTTGAATGTCCAAATTTTACAAAAGTATGTTTTCTCAAGGGGAAAAATAATTATAATTATAGGATAAATTTTAGTTTCAATTAAATTTCCATTAGAAAGATCTGTCTGATTGCTTGAGAGAAACAGAAATGTTCATTCCCTGTAACCTATTAGGTACAGCAATAAGCTCAAATTACTTTCCTGTTCTGCCTGAATAGGAAGATTAATTTCCTATTCTGCCTGATTAAAAGATGATGCAGTCTCAAAGACCCTCATTTGGATCAGAGCAAGAGTCTGAACACAGGTTTCTCCTCCTGTAGTGCCACTATTGTGTCTATTTCTTAATGACCTCCACTCAGAAATGTGTTTATTCTAATACCATAGGAGGAAAATGTTTCAAATTTTCATAAAACAGACTAATCTTTTGGGGAAAAAAATATTCTAATTCCTTCCAGAGAAGTACTGGTGGTTATTTTCTGTGAAAAAAAAAAAAAAAAACAGAGACTAATGTAATTATAAGCAGAGATTTAAAAATGTTCTGCTACCTCTCTAAGGAGTTATTAAGGTTTTGTATCTCTCCAAACTTTGAGCCATTATTTCCTGGAAATTAAGTTTAAGAACAGATCCCAGAAGAGTAAACATAATGATAATAGATAGCAAGGCTAAGGAGTGAGTCTGTCTTTCCATTCTGACCCCTTGTTTACAACTTTCTCAAATTGAAATACTTGTAGCTGGGGTTTTTTTTCCATATTAGTTGCCTGCCTGAGGATAGTTTTCATTTTCATGTTATAGTTAAAACAGCTAAATCAGTTCTGTGAAATAAATTAGGAAAAGGAATGAAATTGGTTTGTCCTTGCGAAACACAAAGAGAGAAACAGGCAGGCAGAACTACTCCCTGAAACTGCTTTTTGGGTTGCTGTGGGGCCTCCATTCTTTGCAGTGGCAACAAGTGCTTCAGGTATGGAAGGAAAGTTTTGTTGCCCTTGAAAAAAAATACTGAAAAATTTAGATTTTCTGTGCAAAATTTGGCTGTTACCATTTTGAAGATTTCATTCTGAACATGCTCCAACCCCATGGTGTTTACGATGCAATCCCTACCTTTCCTGGCTGTTATCGGCTGTTATGCTACTAGCCATGGGAAATGAGAACAGGATACTCTATATCTCCTTCAAGTGGCTATGTACCTCTTAAGAACAGAAAAAAATCACCTGACTCAAAAACAGAACTGGATTGAGAAATTATGTGGAAGAAAAGTCCTTGTAATTCTCACATAGTGAAATTTTTGTGCGGTTTGTTTCTTTTTTTCAACTTTAGATGCATTTGTTTTAAAAGTAGGAAAAGGTCTTTTGAAAGTCTTCCTAATGAAGGACACAAATATTGGAACGATAAGAATTAAATCTGATTAAATAAAAGGCTGGAAAATTACCCACCAAATTGATTATTCATTGTAATAAAAGCATTACTTACAAGACCTCATACTTTTTTTTTACTCTTTTTTTTTTTTAAGACAGAATTCCTTACTTACCCAAATAGCTTATGAATATATTATGGTATGCTTAGAATAGATTAGGGTAGTATAGTGAAAGCATAATTGTTGGATATCAGTATGTCAGCAGATTTGTATCAGTAAATGTGAAAAAAATGATATTGTACATGTACTGACTAATGGTGTCTTGAAGAAAATTCAAAAGTGCCTATGGAAAAGAAGATCCTATCATAAAACTACAAAATAAAAATTAGTTAGGAAATTAATATTTTTAGTTTTAGTGTTGGCTCTGTCTGTTGAGAGTAATATATAGACTTCCCCCATGATGAGAATATATCAAAGGAAATTTTGAATAGTTATCACTGAGGCAGGAATGATTTATTTCATATAATGAATGGGACTCGGATCCAGTGAAAAAATACAGTATGGTCACTGTTGCATGAAAGCCTATACTCTTAAATTCTTTATGCAATAAAACTCCAACACCTTATGCTAAATTTAATTATTGCATTTGTCAGAAAGAAAGATGGGACAAAACTCAAATAATTAAAGAATGTGATCAGAAAATAAGAGAAGATTGATAAGTTAGAGAAAAATGCTACACAAAACCAAATGTATTAAAATTGATGTATCAGAATATATTAGTGGATAAAATCCTGACAGAATGCATCGCATTGGTCTTGAGAAATACCCTTATTAGACTAAGACAATGAGAGGAATCCTCAAACTTTAGATAAATCTGTAACATCTGGGATGTAAGACATATACTTGTCTTTCCAGAGAATCCTTTTTCATTATTTATGTTTCACACCTTATTTCTGTTCTTTTCCATCATTACTTTTGCTTTAAGTTAAAAGTTGAATTTGGCTTTGCCTGTCAAGGATGTTGCAACAGCACTGTGGGTCTCATAAGTAGACAGGCAGCAAAAAGCAACTTTTTAGGAGAAGGTGAAGCTAATGCCTTTAACCACCAGAAAGGTTGCAGGAGTCATTTAAACATATATTTTCTGTATCTGTTCTTCTTTTCCTCAGTGTTTTTATCTTACCATTTCTTCTAGGAAGTAGGATCAGACTCAGATTGGCAGCCCCAGCCCAACACAAATGACTTTTTTTTCCCCAAAAGGTGACAGTTTATACTATTCTAATATAGCATTAAAAATGTCAAAAAATGGTTGGTATTTTTTCTTTTTCAAGAAAAGAGAAATTTCCTAATAACTTCATGTTTCAAATATGGTTTCTTCTTCCTTTTCTGAATCAAATAAAAAGTTAATAAGCCTTTGTACTGTGGCAGTTGTCATGAATCTAGTAACTGCGTCTTTGCTTTCACAAAAGACTCTAACACAGTGCTGTACAGTTACAGGAACATTGATACCTTTGATACTCCAGGCCCATTAAATTTATCCAAATTAACACACCATGGATTAAGGATTGTATCACTATGTACATGTGGAAGAGAAATGAACTGACATCACATAGAGAATCACAAAAAACACAGATGATTGAGTCAGAGGTGTGGTCATCTAGTGCACTGCTCTGTGCAAGGCAGGAGCAGATTCACACCAGCTTATGCTTGTAGGGATCCAGTGATGGAAATTCAATGGCCTTGTCACAAGCTCTATTTGATTACTGAATGATACTAGTGCCTGAGAAGTTTATCATATAACTGAAGCCAACGTAATGGTGATCTTAATGACAGTGGACATGGAGTTAATTCATGACTTTTACTATTTTTCTTAACCTATAAAACAACTGTAACTCTATTTATAGTAAAAACAGATCCTCTTTTCTTTTGAAACATTAAACAGTCTTAAATGTAGAACAGGAGGCAAACCGAAGAATGAAAATTACTTCAAGTGTTTAGAAATGAAACACTCAACAGTTTAGCACTTTTTCTTTGAACTGGCACCTGGCTAAACCCTGGCTGAAAAATCTAATTTTCCCTAGATATAGTATTAACCTATTCATTAAAGGAATACATTACTTATGCCTCCTAAGCAGTTTTGAGTATGTGTGAAGAGCCTTAGTGGAATCACATGAGGATACAAGCCTCAGCCACAGAGCAAATTATGTTTATGGTATAATTCAAAATAAGTTCTGTACCTTGACTTTATATGTTTATGTGTCTACTGGCATTAATTTTAAAATTTGTCTGAATAAATAAACATTTTCAGTAGTTTCCTATGCTTTTTATATCATCTTTTCCCTGTACTTGACTTACTGGAAATGGAAAACAAAATTAGCGGAAATTTAAGTGGAAAAATTAACATAACTGCATTTGAAGGTTTTACACACGTTAATAACTAAATATGGAAGGAAACACAAGTCTTCTGAGACATCAAGTTGGTCCTGATTAATATAGTAAGAAAATTATAGCTGCACTGATGTGAATGATACCAGCTATAAACATCAATGATTCACCACCCTGACATATTGCCGGCACAGACTGCCATTCACAATTATCTTCACATTTCATTTCAGAGCTGATCTGACACCTGAATATGTTTCCTGGTTTATGCTGAGTTAAGTGTGCTTTTTATTGTAAATCTCCAAATATTTTTGCATGACACATTGAAGATGGCAGGTGGGTGACAACCAAGGAAAGTACTTTCTCACAATAAAAGGACATGCTTGGATGAAGCTGAAGAACATTAGTCACTCAAGGAAACAAAGTAAACTTGCTTGCAGAGAAATGCAATATTTTATATTACTCTTCATAATTTACCTGAAGAATTTAACAAATGTTTTTCTACCCCCATATGCAAAAATTGCTTAAATATTTTACTAATTTATCAGAAACTTAAATCTTGTTAAAATATACACACTTACACATGCATGCACATGCACACACACGCACACACACTCAAAACACACATGTTAAAATTGCTTATCAAATATATAAGAGGTACCAAAAAGACAAAATAATTCAGCCATCTTTGAAGTACTGAACAAGACATCTGCCCATTTTGGAAGCTAGTGATAAAACTATCTGCTTTTCTGGAGTATTGAAGATTTGACCAATCCTAACATTGGAATTAGTTGCCTTATAATGGGGTTTTACTCTTCAAAATAGACGATAGGGTGAAACAAGCTTCTTCCAGAATAAATTAGAAATACTTATTCATGGTAAATTCTACCACCCATTCTGTTGAAAATGACTTATAGGTACATTTAAATGTCAGAAGTGGTAGCATTAGATTATCTTGCCTGACAAATTGCTTATCATGGATCACAGGTTTTCATCCACATGCGAGTGTCACTGTCCCAGTAGCATCAATTAGAATAAAACTGGTGGTTTTAAACCACTATAAGAAGTGGTTTAAAAGCTATCTACTTCTCTTATGAGTACCTGCCACTGATTGATCATCAAACTTTTACAATTTCTAACTTTTTCCCAACTTAAACTTGCCTGACTGATTTCTACTCACTCTTTTTACCTGTTTCTTTTTAGGGTTAAAAACCTCTTCAATGCCTCATATTTTCTCTCTTTTAAGGTACTTCCACCACATGATGAACACACCTATTAAATTTTTAATAAATTACTTTGTATGCTTACCAGTTCATGTATTTACCCCCTCAGGTCTTAAGTTATTTGCATCTCCATAAAGGTTCCTGTTATATCAAACATAGCGCACTGCTGTTTGCCATTATTTCACGATGAATAATTTAATCCAATATAATTAAAATGTGATTTTTGCACTCAGCCTGCTTTATCTACTTTGCATGTCAAAAATTACTATGTTAACCTAAAAATCTTGACAATGAAGACCTTTATACTTACCAGATTTGTATTTTCACATGGTATTTTGAAAGCTTTCTACAGAACCTTTTTTTTATAATCAATTATTGTTTTGGTGGTGTATGAATGTGATTGTCAGGGTTTGGAGATTTTTTGTGCTTTTTTTACTATCTAAAATTGTAAATATTGAATTAGGGAATTAGTGTTTGCTGAATTTATGTCAATAGAATTGGTTTTTACACAGCCAAAATACACCTTTAAAATCTACTTTTATGCCTCAAATTGTAATGGTCTCCCTGATTATTATGATGGTCCTCTCTTTCTTTTCCTTGTAATCTGATTGGGGGGGGGGGGGGGGGGGGGGGGGGGGGGGCGGGGCGGGGCGGGGTGGGGAGAGAAAAGAAAAGAAAGAATACGGTAACAACATGAATCCAGTAGTTAAAAATCACATAATAATCTCTGACATCTCTGATTAAGGTGCAGAAGATCCTGCCTTTTAGGGCCTTGAAGCTGAGAGAACCATAAAAATTGAAAATGACATCCCAGTGTCCTATATTGTTCATAAGGAGAGTCAGCACCTTTGGAATGGATGTTAAAGGAGAAAGCACACTCCACACATGCAGAAGAACTATGAAGAAAACATTGACCACGGTGGCGGATGAGTTGTGAGTTTTATTTAACGTGTTTGGACTATATTCCCTTCCAGACAATTAAATCAGTGAAGTCAGCTGCTGGGTATAGGCATTAATATTTATTTAGAGTTTTAATATTTTTACTGCCACCACAAGTGGTAGTATTCTTTCATACTGAAACACTGAAATATTAATGTGTATTCAGTAGTGATTCAGTGATTGTCTCCTCTGAAGTAGAAACACAGAATAATTCTATCTTCTCAATTTTCCTGAAAAGGATGACATGAACTCAGTCTCTGCTATGGAAGAACAACAAGCGCAGGAGAGGGATGATGCTACTGTAGAAAGGCCCAGGTTTCTTTTCTTCATTTTTTTTTATTAGGTTTCCTGAGCTATCATGCTCTCTATCAATCTCTGAGAATATAATCGCTTCAAACCCTGTTAGCCTGCCCTTTTGGCATTCAACTCATTCTCCAGGGAAAACAAATTTATAATGAAAGTAGCATGTGAAGTAGTATAGAAAGGAAGAAGTTTGAAGGTGATCACAAAGCACCAGAGTAACTTTTTTTAAGTTGGCTCTGCTTCAGTAATATCCATGGGGCTTATACAAATGTGTCCAGAAACACACACTGCTGAAATGGAGACATTCATGATGCTGGCATAAAAGCTGAACAAAACCTTGAGTCTCTACAGGGGTTCAATGTAGTAGCAATAATGGGAAACTGTTTCTTGGGTTTATTTGCTTTTATATTTAGTGAAATCATGGTTAAGTCCTATAGTACCTGCTGTAGAAAACTAGAATATGGTGAAGACTAATACTCCAATGTCAGAAGCTGTAATTTCATTGCAATGAGTTTTTTACTTCCATTTTTTCATTATCTACAGGTTTCAGTCAGCTAAAGAACACATTTGAAACACTTTATAAGCTTACCCATGTTGGCAGACAATAAAGGAATAACTGCATATGAATAATGTGACAAAGAAACACATAAATTATATTCCTATATCACTTAAACTGGAATTGTCTTTCTGCTGGGACACCCTCTGTTAATGCAGACTGAGAATGGAGAATCTAAACATCCTCCCAGACAGTTTGGAGAGCTGGATGATAAGAAAAAACAGCACCATTGTACTTGTTTCTGTGCTTCCACACAACAACGCCCTGAAGGCATTGGTTTAGGTTTTACTGCTTTATGGACTGATTCCTTGGCTTTAAGTAACTTCTGCTACATGGCTTAAAAGAGGAAAAAAAAAAAAATATCCCTGCATTGGTATACAAGAACAGGGGATAAAGGAGAAGGGGGGAAAAGAAAAAGGTCTAAAAATGAGTAAATGAGAAGAGCGTCAACAAAGAAAAATGGTAGAAGAAATGAAAAGAAGGAGGACCTTAAATGACACAACAATATATAGCATAGTTTCTGTACATTTTTATTGAAACAGTATCATAAAATCTTTGGACAAGTGACAAGGAGGAGTTGTCCTGGCTCCAACAGGCTTAATTCTCAGAGGAGAGCTACCAGGGTGCTAACTGTTTTCCAGGCTCAAGGCTTGAAGTAATAAGAGGCTACCAGAAAAATAAATAAATGTGCATGTCACAAGTGAGATTTTTCTTCTCTCTCAAAGCCTGATTGTGCTCTAAGAGCATTGTTCATATTATACCCTCAGTGCAATGTCTTCACAGAGCGACTAACTTTTCCCATTAATTCTCTCCCTACATGACCACTACTAAAGAGTCAATGTTTGCACACACTTGCTAGTTAAAGGAGATACCACAGTGATGGGATGTGTTGCATTTGGGATGTTCCACTCCTTGATGAAGACTCCAAACCTCACAGCCAAAGAACAGCAGTAAATGAACTCTTGTCACTTTTCTGTTTCAGATTGCTAGCAGAGAGGTTTTTTTCAGACTATAAATTTGCTTTCTTATTTTTGAAGTCTCTGATGTAAAGTTTCTGAATTTTTTGAGCTGTTCCATCTTTAATCTGCCTCCCTAAGGAAAGTATAGTACACCTATGTGACCTACAAGACCTAGGAAATGTACCATGTATGTCAATATAAGGTCTTCTCAACACGAAACGCTTTTTTAAAATATGATTTTGCATACTTTTTTTTTTTTTTATACTAGTCTATCTCTGCCTACATGAAACTTCAGCAAAGACCAAATTACCTTTTACATGCTTTTGACCCAAAAACCCCAAACCCAACATACACTGGAAAGCACTTCAGATGAATGGAAAGAGAATTTTTTTCATCTCCTTTTCCTCTCCTCATGTTTTAGATTAAGAAATGCTGAGCATGTGGGAAACTACTTTTCACTGTTTTTAAAACAGAGAATAGACCACATATATTACCTTGGGACGAAATAAATAATTAAATACAATGTACAATAATGGCCCTATTCAATTTGCTACTCACAGCTTTAACTTTCTAAACATATTTCATTATCTCTTCCCATTTATTACAATTAAGGAAAACTGAAGAAATTGGAAAAAATAAGACAATAGTTTTTAAAATTATATTGCATATTTTAAGGACTCTCCTCTCATTCTTCGTGAAATCTTACATTGCAGCCACTGTTAGTTGCATCAATATGTTTCAAAGCAACCAAATTGATCACTGTTTCTTTATCTTCCCTGTTTGAAAAAGAAATTTTATACTAGTTAAATATGACATTAAAATTAAGCTAAAAAACCCATACAGCATTATGGAGAAACAAAATAGTTTCCTAGTCAAAATAGTTTATTTCCAATTTTGTCAATTTCTAGTTTAGCTCTATATCTACTAACACCAGGACTTCTGGTATTAACTTCAAAGGGAAAAAAATTGATCTCTTTCTGCAAGGTGGTCGCATGCAGTTTCCAGTTGCAGTGTTAAGTTCTGGTTTGTCAACTGGTCTGACAATGTAGTAATTTATTTTATGCTTTCTCATCATACCTTGAGAATTTTGCACATTATCTCATAAACTGAAAATGTTTTCTCAGCTCGTGTCCAATCCCAGGTTGTGACCTTGGGAAAAAAACAAACAAACAAACAAACAGGAAAAGAAAGTAAGTTATTTTTGTTTATTTCAAGAATTAAGTTTATTCAAAAATCAAAAATCTATCCCTAAACCATTTATATCCACTAAAATGTATACTGAAAGACCAAGCACTGCCTCAGAGCAGTAACTACCAGGGACTAGACTGTTGCATACAGGCAGCGCTTAGGAGACATCTTGCCTGTCTCCTTGTACTTACAACACAGTGCCTCTGCTTGCAGGCTGCTCTATGCTGAACGATGAGGCTTCCCCTGGGAACTGGTGGGGTTTGCATCAAGATCCTGAGAGGATGCAGCCCTTGAATTTCTCTCACAGAATCTTGACTATAAGAAGTCACCTTTCTCACCACATCCCGCTTTGTAACTGCATGCCACAATTTCCTCCCAGTTACCTACATTGTTTGCAAATCCATAAAACCAAATTCTCCAACCTTGCAATGTCCCAGACGTGCCTCAAAATCCAGGGGAAAAAAATAACGAGAAACAACCAAATATACAGTTTCTTTTTTTCTTGCTCATATTGATCAACTCCTAAATTCTAACAAACTAAGATTTGAAGAATAGTCTTTCTATCCTCTTTTTCTTATAAATTGACAATTGCTTTTCACAGTATTAATTTTAAACAACTATTTTACACAAAAAATTGCTTAGATAAAAGAGTTCAATAAAATCATGCAAGTGTAAGGGATAAGACTTAAATAAGACAGAAATGGATAGATAAATATATTCAGTAAGGAAAGAGTCAAGGGGATATCACAGCAATCTATAAATAACTTTCCAAGGACACTGAGAGAAGGAAATAGGAGAATTATTCACAGTCTCAAAAGACAGAAGAACACACAAAGCAAAATGAAAATTCAGGCTATATATGAAAAAAATATCTTAATATTAAGAAGTATTGAACAGTGGCCCAGCTCCAAAGGAAGACAGTTGTATCATTGCAATTGTTAGGCAAGATGAAGAGGCTCATAAAGATAGAAGTTTATTTGGTATTCAAAAATCAAGAATATAAAGTTCTTTGGAAAATGTATCACAAAAGAATATCCATTAAGAAAATATTATAAGATCAATTCATCTTTTATCTACAGATAAAATAATCATGAATAGACAAAACATGGCTGAGAAGCATTTATGGGTTTGGATGCCTTGGTATAAAACTTTCCTGATCAAAATAATTTTGGTGATGTATATTCTAACCCTAACTAATTTTTAGGTATAAACACTATTCTAATTGAAAGCCCTTTGACGAAATCACAGTCAGGAATGGAAAGTTCAAAAATACCATGTCAGAGTTCCTCTATTAGAATGTTATTTATTTGCAGCCATTCTCAAACTCAGTTTTCACTATCTTATTGATGTATGGGTATTAAAACAGATTTCTAAGGAATACTGAGAAATCAACTCTCAGAAATATTGAAAGCCAACAAATTGTTTGATATAGAATGAGGGAGTAAAGAAATATTGGACATATACAATCTTTACACCTGAGTTCTAAGAAGCTATTCAGAGATGTGATGAACAATATATAAAATGCTTTTGTCAGCAACAAAAAAGAAAGGAAAAAAAAAAGCTGCTCCTTCTTCCGTGGACACAAAACGGACAAAGACCGAACTTTCTCACCATGAACAGAGAAGTGAGGAGAGGAGTCTTGCAACAGCTCCACTGAGCCTAAAACACCAGCCCAGCTACAGAAGCTGAAGTCATATTACACCATCAGAAAAACGTAGTTACTATTGCTGCTGAAGCACAAAGCCATTCAAAGCTATGTTTAAACACTTACTGTAGGCTCCATACTTTGGGAAAAAATATCAGAGATCCCCTTTCTCCCCCATTTTTCTATTTTTATTTGTACTTCAAAAGGCACTTCTTTTCAGGTCAAAACAAAATTCTTTCTGTATAAAGATATGTGCAAAGCGAAAGCAACTGTGGAATTAAGACACCCATAGAAATTGCTTGCCCTGTTCTCTTTTAATATTTTAATTTAAAAGCTTGAGTAGCAATAGAAAAGATGTTAGCAGCCTTTTCAAGTGCATTCTCTCTGAGATTTTCAACTATAAACCATAAGAAAGTGAAGCCCACCAGATGACACACTTAAAAATTTTAAAGGAGAAAATGTACCAGGAAATAACAGTGAAAGAAAAAAACATAATTTTGTTTAAAGCTTTCAAAATGCAAATAAGATATAACTGCTCATTTATCTGAGCACGGAAAGTAGAAGTACTATTGATCAAATAGCAAAAAAGGGGCAGGGGGAAGCTACTATACTGTTTAAACACATCCCTTCCTAATGTGTTGGACTTTGGCAGAGACCAGGGAAATATTTCTTTTGATTTTATGGTTTAAAATTTGGCAGCACATTCAGTTCAGAAAACAACTTAATCCAAGGAGTTTACACTGCAAATATAATTAAAACTGTTTTTCTTCTTATAACTACACTTTACACATTTCATAAACAGAAGCTCTGAAACTGGCATTGAAAGTTTGTTCTTAATCTTTCGTAATCCCTGGAAGAGATGAACACATACACCCGCAGAACAGCAAATATAACTATGTGCAAAAGTTTGTATAAAAAAAAAAAAACCCACAGGATTTTAGAAGTCCTTTTAAAAGGCCTAATGCAGTCTTTGGTAAGAAGATAATTTTGCTGGGCACATGTATTCAATTATTACATACATTGCATGTTTTTAAGACAGCTCTATAGGGAATCTTCCTCTCTTTGTCCTTTATAAAGCATGTTTGTCATTCTGCTTCCCTCCTATTCCATAGAGAGAAAATATTTTTCTCTGTTTTAACTGTCTTCCTATTTTAGAATCAGAACCAGAATCTGGCAAAACAAAATCATGTTGTGCTTGCAGCTCAGCTGAAACAATGCCTATAAAGACATCAAGGATCAGTGCCTTGTCTCATAGAGCAGCAGCTTGCCAAAATTGTCCTAACTCACAACGCCACAGTTCACAGTCCTATTATGAACATGTTCCTCCCACACCCATTAATCATCACCCATTACCCATTTACCCATCAGCAGCATATTACTCCTGGGAACTTATGACTGAATCCCCAGTAAAGAGGCTTGTAATTTCTTCCATAGTGCTTAAAAAAGAATAATCTTCCTCTTCTGTATTGACCAGGAGCTCTCAGCATTGTTTCTGCTTCCATCTAGTGTACAGAATGGAGGTGGCTTTATTTGATGGGCAGCAAATGCTAGGGTAGGTCTGCTAAAGCCAGCAGAGCTGATTTTGAATTCAGGTGGTTGGTAGCATAATCTGATATTTTAGGCTGATCCTGAAAAATATTCACCCACAAAAGCCAAACTTCCATTACTAGCCATGGGAGAGCCAAAATCCCATACCCATGAACTAGTGTACAGACATCGAACACAAACTTTTCAGTTCATACTTAACTTCTATTCTTCATGTCTTTCACATGTTCTTAAACACTTTGCTAAACAAACATGAATAGTGACTGATGAATGATGTAAAGACTTTCAAGCTGGCTTTGAACTACATCAGAAACAGGTTACCCAGAGAGGTGGCAGATGCCCCATCCCTGGAAACATTCAAGGTCAGGTCAGACAGGGCTCTGAGCAACCTGATCTAATTGAAGATGTCCATGCCCATTGCAGGGGGGTTGGACTAGATCACCTTTAAAGGCCCCTTCCAACCCAAACTATTCTATGATTCTATGATTCAGGCAGGAAGGAGCTACAGCCTGGATCTGGCAACACAGGGTTTAGCAGCAGTCAGAAAGGTCACTCAATAAGCAGAGCAAATGAATTCACATGACTGTCCTTGCTGCCAGTATGACACTGCTACTGGATCCTTAGCTACTGGCTTAAAAGATAGCTAAAGGATATCTCTGTTTACTGCAGTTTAGATGTACCATAAAACTGTGAAAGTAAATTGCTGAGTAGGAGATAACAGCCAAAATTTTGCCCAGTGTTGCCACTCAGACTCCAATTAATATGTTTAACCTAAACAATTCTCATTTGCTTCCCTACCTTCCTTCTGGTGCTCCCAAGCAGAATAAAAGTTACATTCAGGATGAAATCTAAATGCAGAGGAGATATTGCCATTTCCACAGCATGCAAAAAGCTTTGATATTTCCCCAAATCTCAGCAGTTTGACTTTAAAATGATAGTTCAGTTTAAATCTAACCATCTTGCTTCAGGATTGTTCTGCCTGCCAAAGGAAAATGAAAAGCCCCCTTTTAGCACAAGTAGATTTCTCTTGTATTTTTCTAAGTGCCCAAATAAGTGGGGAAAAAGAAATTCTTGTTAGATGCCCAATCATCTGACGAACAGCTATTTTCTATCACTTCTGTACCACATACCCTGGAAGTTTCCAGTGCTGTAAGTTGAAATCCTCTTAGCTCAATGAGTGATAATTTATTGTGAAAGCCTTAGACATATTTCATTATTTTCTTTTTTATTTAATAACATCTATTCCCACTAAGCACGAGAAGTATACTTACTGGAGGTGCTATAAATTTATACAGGGAAGATCCCCTCAGTGCTAGGAACTTTGGTGTGTACATTCGATCTTGAAGGGAGTCTTGTTCCCGTTCTTCCGTCCAGCCCATGTAGACTATCTGACAGAAAAATCAATAGTGTTGACAAATTTCTCAGACACTTTCTTCAAATGAATTGCAAATATTTCATGCAAGTAAGCTGATGTCTGTCAAATTTTACATAGCTTGAACCATGGACACTATATGGTGTATTGGCAGTTGACTTACAATCATACACTTGTATAAAGAATGCCTGTTATGACAATCCAAAAACATCAGAACAAATATTTATTCTACTAGCAACAACGAAAAAGCTAACCCACATACTCAGTGGATGTTAAAGTTCTATTATATCACTAAAAGCTGACATATTTGCTGACAGATCACTTCAGAGGAGTTTAATGCAAGTGAAGTGTAAGGAACTACTAGGCAGGAATACAAAAAAAAGTAACTGTTGTTACACTGCAATGTAGATACAGTCTCCACACACAAGTTCACAATTATGCATTAAACAATATGATCTTACAAACTTTATTTCCAAATAATGACAAGATTTTTTTTCCCCCTCCAGAAATGCCTATGTAAGACTTTTGAACCTCCTTTCTTACGAACAGCAAATTAACAGACTGTTTTCAGGTGCTATTTTGAACAGACTTCATCTACATCTAAGAAGTAACCAGAAGGCTGTTGACTCTTACGACTACTTGCAGATCTTCCGACATAGATATATGGACTAGAACATATTCAAACCCATTTTAGGATCTAATTCCCTACCTATCCATCTATTACGTTTGAGCAATTCAATATCAAATCCTTAAAGAGTAACAGAGTATGAGTCACCACTATGCCAACTTCTGGAGAACATCTGAACAGGGAGTAGACACAGCATGCAACTTTTGATTTATAACCATACCATTAGGAATAAAATACAATTTCCAGTGTGCACTGGTACACTACTGCTACGGAAAATAGATCAACCCATATTTCATACAGTGCTGCTAATGGAATAGATCTATTTTTAAATTGCTTTGTGAAACTGATTTCTACATTAACTAGGCATGGGGCATTCTCTGTCTTAATGTCAGTAATGAATATATAAGGGAAACAGTTGAGGAAAAATAACTACAATCATATTAATAGTCAATGAGTTTGTAAGTTTACCAATGATATAAATGTACCTAAAATGAATGTTTGTACTGCATGTTTTATCCTTTGAGATCTTATATGCCACGTACTTTTTAAAAAGTGATTTATACAAGTTTATTTCATTATTGTTGGGAAGAGAATTTTCATCAACAATTCTTCATGGAATATATATTAAAATAAATGGGGGTGTGTGTCTGGTTTTGGTTTGGTTTTTTTTTTCCTTTTCTTTCTTGTGTTTTGGTTTTTGGTTTTTTTGTTTGTTTGTTTGTTTTTTTTTCTGTTGGATTGTGTTGCAACACACTGGAAAATAACAGCTTTTTCAAATCCCTATGTATGAAATCTACACTACTACTCTCCATCACAGTTTACCAGATATTTTATGGTCTGTAAACAGAGACAAGGAGAAAGCCCATTCCTCTGACCCTTACAGTGAAATCTCAGCATTTAACTCTTTTGCCAATAGCAAAGACTAACACTGTAATATAGTCTCAGGTCCCATGATTAATATGTGTTTAAGTATCTGCTGGTTTGGTGATTAAAGAAGTTTATAAAACTGAAAAAGAAGACAGAGCTGTACCACAATACTCAAGAATCAAGCAGAGTGCTCAACACTATATTGTCATGCAATAACTAAAAAAGCCACATTCTCTGAAATCTCATCCATTCCTGAATGAAGAAAAAGTCAGAAAAAAAACCCAACTGACAGGTACAGTAAGAGAAGTTTTAAATAATTGCAATTAAATATTTATTCAAATTTCCCTCATTTCTGCTGTTTTGTATGTTACCCAATGCAGGATAGGCATGGATCCCCATCCCTCTGACTTGGTGGGAATCTGTAGAGCTCAGTGACTGAGAGAGACTACAGAAAAGAGTAGAAGTAGTATAAAAAAATCATACTACTGTGTAAAAGTTTGGCACATTTTCCTCTCTGTAACTGAAAGAGAATGAATGATCTCTAATTTCTAGGAATTGAGACATCTATGCTTTAAAATTAATTAAACCGAATTGATTTGGTTCTATCTTGATTTGTTTCATTAAAATCAGACACACAGTAAGATATCATCTTGCCTGATGATATTTATTATCACTGTAGCACTGTATGTAATCTGTTTTCAGATACGTTTTTCTTTTTCACATTCCTCATTTCTACTTCTGCTATTCACCAGAATAACAGGATACAGTCAGTCATGCTGTGCAGATATATTGATATTTCACATTTGATTGCCTTAATACTAAAGTACCATGAATTTTCTCTTTTAGATATTTCTCCCTGGCCTCTGTAGATCATGAAGAGAAATTAGATTGATTTTTCAGACAACCTGCTGTACCAAGGTTTTATTAACAAAAAGGCATTTCTCCTTCAGACTGAATACTTACTATTAAACATATAGAAGAATTGTTAAGCAAAGGCTGTATGATTATAATTAGGAACATTTACAAAGTTGTTTGAGTGCATGTGCATATTCACGTGTGGATTAAAATAGCATGGGCTAAATTCCGGAAAACTGAACAAATACTTGATAACTATTTTACTTATGTGTTCCTTAAGTGGTCTCCGTTTATCTAAAAACACTGAATATGAAGTTAAATAAAATATTGTAATTTTTATATAATGAAACTGAGAAACCATTGAAAATTATTCACTTATGAGATAAAATAGAGGCCACTTTCTTGAGACATTTATGTTACTGGTAAATATTTTGACTTCTAAAAAAGCTTTGACTGTGAACATCTTCAAAAAATTGTTTATTTGGAAAGGGATCTTAACTTTCCAAATGAATAATTCTTGTGTATATATGTATTGAAATAGTGAACGAATATGAAATTTGAACTGTTGGTTTTGGAACAGATCTTAATGTTGTACATGTGGACTTGGCCCAAAATAAGGAATTTCATGAGATTCTATCTAAAAAGAAATATCTACAGCCACAGACAATTGATGAATGGAAATAAATGTGAATCACAAATAGACAGTGCATAGCATGCCCCTTTATAAATTTAAAAACCAGGCTAGTTTTTCAATCCTAGAAAAAGTTTTTTTGAGTCCCTATAAACTGCTGACCATTATCAACGCAGGTGGCAGTGGTGGGGAAAACAGATTTTATTTGTGATAACATTCCACTTCAAAGAAAATTTTTGAAGTCCTGGTTCCTCAGTTACCTGAAGCAGCTCATTCTTCAAAATAAAATGGTGACACAGATTAGTTAACTTAGTGGCTGCTGGTTCAGTAACAAAGATTCAATAAGTTATTATAGTTTATGAGTTAAACCATGTAGATTTAAAAAAAAAAAAAAAAAAAAAAGAAATATCTAAATTATAAGTGAAGCAGGATGCTTTCTTCAATCAAGCAAGAGAAATTGGCATAAACCGCCATATTTCATAACCGTCCAACATATTTCTAAAATGACTTCTATAGCCCGGACTTTCAGAGAGACTTCTCCAGAGTTTTTACACAAATTTTATTATATTTTAGGAAGAAAAAGAGAGAAATTCCCCAAAATGAAATGTAAAATGTACGTGACATTACATGAATGAGGCGATTCAATGATCAGAACAGATGCACCAACAGCTTTTTATCTTGGAAGTCTCATATTCATACTCATATTATTTGGAACAGTGCTGTAGGGCAACAGGGTAAACATGGAGTCAGAAGACAAATTAATATGTCAGACAACATGGGAAAAATGATGAGGGATGAGGAACTCATATGATGCTCTCTACTGTGGTTTTCTTATTGTTTTCTCTGTTTTATAGTCTTAAAATTCATTATAATCAATTGTTAGCAGAAAAATAATAAAACCACACTAAAGTGGAGAAAAAAGTGTGATTGTAATAAAATCATTGGCAAAAACAGTCCTGTATTTAAAAGGCTTAGGATTTTTATGCTGTGTAATAATTTTTTTTAAGTCAACAGGAAAACTGATCATATACAATTTCAAATGAATGCTAGAAAAATTTTGCTGTGCTGTAAATGTAGTCAAAATGTCTCCTATCCTATTTTTCAGGTCTGTGAAAAACTTGGTAATCCTTCCATAAATATATATATATATTTAAATTCCTGTGAATTATCTTCTATCTTCTTGCCATAGTCCACTAAACCAAGGCAGTCTGCATATGAAAAATGATCTCAAAGAAACAGAAGACAAATGGCAATGAAAGATCTTTCAGATTAGATTTAAAATAATTTAAAGTCTCATTTTCTTCATTGTGTTTTGTGAACAAATAAATGTCAGTAATGGTCAGTATTTTCTAGAAAATAATGACATGAAATTATTAATAGCAGAGGAGCAGCTTTCACAAATATCCCCTTTGACTTTTATTTCTGAACCTCAAAATTTAGAAATGAAATATTTTTGGTTTGAATTGTGGATGGACATGGTCCTGGGCAACCTGCTCCAGGTAATCCTACTTTAACAGGGAGGCTGAGCAAGATGACCGCCAGAGGCTCCTTATATGCTCAACCAATCTGTGATTCCATGAAACAAGAAAAACTATGAATGTATAAAAAGAGAAAACGATTGCTTGCAAATTACTTTTCCCTTCATTTCCCCTCCTTTCTATCCTATGTGCTTTAAAGCTACCACTGACAAAGATCACCTTCATATTTTTGAACCACCTACGTACTACCTACTAATGGATCATTCAATGTCTAAGCATTTCCCTTATTATTGGAGATTATGAAATTATTATGGAAGATTCTAAATTTACACATTTATTGAATCTCATATGGCTTAATTTCCTTCTGGGTAAAACTCATGCTGTCATCTTGTTACCAGACCAAAGCTGAGTATAAATTTTCCATTTGTTTTTGTCCTGTTCTGTTTTTCAAACAATCACACAAGAATTAAGGAAATATTTAGGAGTCTTGTGGTAAACAGTACCAGAGAAAGCAGAAAATACTTCTTAATTACGGAAGATGATTTTTCCCTTACACTCCAGATAACTGAAAACTGATATCAAAGACTGAAAACAGAGTATATTTGCTTTCTTAGCACACAATATCATAACCAGAGCGAAGACAGTTGTTTAGGGCAACAAAACTTGCCTATTCCTCTGCAGACATCTGTCCAGTATTTACAGCACTGTTTGAAAAATCTGCATTACAGTTTGCATTACATCCAGCACCATCCTATGAGAAATTTTAGCATTTGCTCAATGAGATCTAGCAGATCTTGCTAGAAATCAAGACTATATTGACTACTTCATGCCTTCACTCCCTTCGCAGATTTGAAAAGTGATGGCTACATGTAGATAAAGGACAGCTTTCTGAAAAGGCAAAGATCTGTACTTTGCTTTTCCAGGTTTCTCACAATCTTCTTGTTGTTATAATCTGCTAATCCAGAACAACATTTTGTCTCATCCATTCAGTTTTTCACCCAATTTTACCTGTTAATAGCTACAGTTTACTTCAAAGAACTCATTTTATTTATTTAAGACTTGTAAGTATCTGTTCATTGCAATAAATTCTTCTAAAGACAAAGTCAATTTGAACATTAATTGGGCCTTTGTCAAAATGTGCCTTTGTCAAAATGTCAACATTAAAAGATGGGGTTATTTTGCTTCCCTTAAATTATTCAAGTCAATGAATAATTACATGTATTTAAAATTCATTACAATATGAATTTGTTCATTTTAATAGAGCATTAGCATTTAGAAAGTATAGCATTCCTGTTTAAGACTATTTCCAAGAAAGACTGTATGCAGCTGTTTTTACAAAGATGGATTTCAATGAAAACTGCAGTACTACATACCAATCTATATTAATTTGGGGTATGTGTGTGAAATTACTAGAAGGAATCAGTACAAAAATAGCTCATGCTACTCCCGACTTGCAGGATATTAACTGGGTAATTAAAAGAAAAAAATCATCAACTAGAGCAGTTAGCCAGCATATGGGAAAACCCCCTGAATCGCACAAGGGATGTGTGCATTTTACAAGGGATTGAGTTAGGTATTCTCCTGGTTAATAGGTATGGTAGCTAGATGATGAAAAATATATATCTTGCGTTATCTAGACCAACCCGACTTCCTCACTTGAATGAGGCCTCCTTTCTTCTTGCAGACACTTCTCTTCTTTACCTGCCACTTAACTCACCTTTGGAGCCATTTAGCACATCCCTGAGCAGGCTCATTTGGCTGCCGGGTTTATCACTGAGGAGACTCAGTCCTGTTGCCATCACAGGCATTTTACAGCTGAACCTAAGAAGCTTCAGATCTTCTCTGATGCTCTCAGCAAAGCAGCTCTCGGCAAACTCTTTGATACCGAGCAGGTCTCACACCTGTCCTGGCTAAAAAAAATTACTATATATCACACAGTCATCATTCCCTCTCCTTTTGCTATTGTGTAACTGCAATCAGTAAGATCCTGTGTTGTTTTTTTTACTGGGAAAACCATCTTTGCTACATTGTCATATTTGAATTCCTGCCTGTCCATTTTTCACCTACTGAATTTACGAGCAGGCCCAAGGAGAGTTATCAATTTTAATCCAGGATAAAATTTCTGGGTTTTTTGGGGGATTTAAACAGATAACAGTGCAATAAAGCAAGCTCAACATTCAGGTGGCAAGAAGGTAAACATCATCTATTCTGAAGCCCAGTAGCCTGACCGTATTTAGGACTTATCTTTTGATTAATGACTCTTTTTTTACCTCTTCTAAATGTACACAGTATAAAGGTAATACATTTTTGAGACTCTCAGATATAAATGGGTCAAACAAAGAAAATATTTCAGATAATCAGGCTGGAGGGTATGGCCTCTCCTTTCTGATGAACAATGTGTCACATTCATCATTGAAACATTCAGCACTGAAACATGCTGAATGAAGAAAAAGATCAGAATATTACAAGTCTCTAGACAGTGTCTTTCAGACTTTTGATGGTACCGCCAAGCAAACAACTGATGTATTGCTCTTTCTCAGGTACCACTGTGAGTGAATCACTTATGAAAGCATTTATTATCATTCTTAACTCTCTCAAGGAGTAGTTTTTAATTAGATTTCAATGACTGGTTCCCGATAGTGTTTTGATTTCCATTTTCTGTTTCTCTGAAAAGGACTAGTAAGTAGAACTTGGACAGGACTAGTGCAATTTAGGCTATCCGGCTGTCTCTGAGAGATCATGCTACTCATGTAGCTGCTTTGCTCACATCCTGAAAACCTGCTAAATTTCTGCTTACTGAGCTCTGCCCAAAGGAGAAGGTAACTGTAAAATTGTAAGCACCCCAAGTGTCTGAGAATACAGAAAATATAGATGATGGGTAATAGATTAGACTTGTTTGAAAATCATTTTAGCAATATAAACTTTTATATAAAATTACATTTCTATAGACTTAGAAGTTTACACTTCAACGTGTTCACAAAGCCAGAATAAAACTGCAAACAGTGCATACTTAAAGCTGTCTTTAGTCTCTGGTGCTGCTGCTTGCACAGCGAAGTAAACATAGCTGAGAGCAATCTCTTTTTTGGTAACAATTTTGGTCACAAGACCTGACTTACAAATATTTTTATAACTTTGTGAGATTGTAGTTTGAACTATTTTCAAATTAGCAGTGCAGCTATATATGTAAGTATACAAAAGCCTGTTTCAGATTAAAACATATTTAGATGTTTCATCCTCTGATGAAACCAAAATCGATATTCTATGGAATAATGTTATTCATAGCTACTGCGAGAAGACTATTAGGGAGCCAAATTTTTACTTTCTGTTCTTAGTCATTTAAATAGCAATACTTACAAACTCATAAAATTAGCTATTAATGTTTGAAAAACATCTTTTGCTATTTATACAGATAAACTGTCCTATCTGATTATTAAAAAAAAAAAAAAAAAAAAAGACTTCTGCAAGCTTTAATTGTTCTTAAGGCTTTCTCAAGGCACTCAGCAAGCACAATTACTGCTTATATGCTCCCAGAATAATAAGTATAAATAAAATCTCCAAAAATAGTTCAATAAATTTGGACTAGTTGCCTTTTAGCAGCTCATTCGATTTTTTAAGAATTCAATGCATGTAACTGAAAGAAGAAAAAGTCATCAAGAGGTGAAATTTTACTTTCAAAAGTACAGAAGTTACTCAGTTTTCTGCATAAATCCACTGGCTTTCAGCTTCTATAATCCATGTTCAGTTAATGAATTGTATTGAACGAAGAGAGCATGACTGAAGAAGCAGGAGTAGTGATATGGGTTTTTTTTCCTTCTTTACCAGCACCATGATTTTGCTGTGAGAAAGAAGGTCTATGAAAGATCAACTGGTGGTTAGGTAACTTTTTTTTATTATGAAAAAAATTGATGAAAGTTCAAGGAAAGTTGCTAATTTCTAAGAACTCACAGCATCAAGGGAAGGACTGTATTATTACAAAAAGCTGAAACACCATTTGAAACCAAGTTTCACATTCACAGAAACGCACATAAGGAAGCTCTTATTAGAGCCAATTCAAAAATAATAATATATATAATCCTTCAAAGATTAATGACTATTGCAATCAGAAACATGATGGTAAGTGATACACAGCACTGGTGGGTATGGTGTAGTCAGCATTTCTTTACAACTATTAATGGGGACAGATGTCTCTTTCAAGTAAAGTTATTGAATTTTCCTCTTAAACTTTCTGGGCATCAGTACCTCCAGCAACTGCCAATCAGTGCATAGCAGCAAAGTTTCCTAAGAGAAGGGAAATAATGATGAAGTCTTATCTACTAGATGGATTAGTCAGAAATAACTGAAGGTCACACAGCTCTCCTACAGAACGTGAAAATCTACAGATGAGAAGTGTTTGATGCATCTGCACAGTGTCTTCAGTGGACCAACATTAATGATGCCAGTTAATAACAGCCAAAATAAACAGGCAGTATAAAAATTTAATGTTTGAATCAATAAAGAATACTCCCTAAGGTAATTTTATCGTTCATTCGCTATACCAAATTATCTTTTGTCTAATGAATTCACAGGTTTTGAGATCATTAAGCGATAGATCTAATTAAGCTTAATTTCTAAGTAGAAATGATAAATATTCTTCTTGTTCTATAAAAAATGAGCAATGCTGTAAAACTTCAGTTCATATTTCAATTCATATCATGTAATAAGAAACTGTAAACTGATCCATAAATTTCACATGTATGGATAACACGGTGATTCCTTCCTTCTCGGAAACATCTGACAACGCTTATGCTCTAATCTTGCTTTAAGGCAAAGTATATTTCAAAGACATATATAAAGAAATTATCATAAATAGGAGGAACAGCACACAGAATTCTGAAAGCAAGACATTCTCACAACCATATTGGTCACTTATTACATACTTGACAGCATTAATAGGAGTGACTAAGCATTTTCTTTTTTGTTAATCATTAACCTGATTAACATCTGACAAATAAGATGTTATTTGCTTTGCTTTTGAATGTATAAAATTGATTTAAAGTAAAAATTCTAGACAATCACCAAATTTACCAAACATAAAAAAATCACTAAATGAAAAAAAAAGTTAAAAAATACATCTAAAATATCAGCAAAATCATAGAACAGAAACACACAGTTTGAGCTTTCCTTTTTTGTTTCACATAATTCAGCACGTCAATCTAATGAGCTAAATGCCATTAGAAAAGCAAGCTTGTATTCATGCTTGTTTCATACTTCCTAGCCACATATCAAATATCAGAGAATTGTGAAAGCCATAATTATTTTTTTTTTCTTTTAAAAGGATTTTCAGTGGATTTTGAAGGGCTCATAAAGACTACTTTGGAAAAAAACTATAGTTGAATGGATAAAACTTGCAGTATTTTAACACAGTGATCCCAAAGAGTATTCATCTTCCATTACAGTTAAATAGAGATAATATTATGGGTCATTGCTCTTATCTTTCACCTGCCTTCAGAGTTTGAACTTTCAATCACAATAGCCTGAAAAATAAACTATTTTTATAAAAACAAATAAATATTTTGCAACTGAAATCCAGAGTAAATTCTCGCTAGATCTAGAGAAAGAAATGAATTCATTATCTTGTAGCATTATGTAAAATAAATCACCTACAAAAGCACCTTTGATGTCTTTTAGTAAAGAATACAGAAATTTTTGAATTATTTCTTAGTGAGAGTTGTTATGAAATCTCCATTCTTAAATATATTAAGAACGTGACTGGGCAAAGTCCCAGGCAACTTGATTTATGTTGGGGTTCTCTGAGAAGGGTTTTGACCAGATGACCCACAACAGCTCATCCAATCTAAATAATTCTGTTATTCTATGAGTCTTCGACCTCAAAGCAGTCATACCTGTCTTGGAATCTTTTTAAAAAATAGTTCTGACTTACTATTCTTAGCAAACCAACTTCAGCATCATTTTTGTTACAGTGTCACATTACTCTTTAGCAGCACACAAAGTAGTACATACCAAATGTAGTAGTTCACGTTTCATAATCCTTTTGTAGCTGTCCAGGTTTTTCTGAATTCACCAATTCTATATCTACCTTCATTTTCAATGGGGCAGTGTATCAAACTTCTCACTACACACTTTCATCCTTAAAATGTACTCTGGAAAGGAATTTTTAGTACAGACTGCTTGCAGGTAAGGCACCCTTGAGAATGAAGACAGTGGGACTCTTCTATTGCTCAACAGCTATTGAGAAACGAAAGATGAATCCTATCATCCCATCTCAGTTGTTTCCAGGATGAAGAGCAATATTTATGATTTGTGAAGGACTGATATTCTATGGAGATTGAGGAGGAAAGGAAAGACGAGGTGAGAAGTCAGATGAGAACAGAGTTGCTAAATATCTTGAAATTACTTGAAAGTCAATTTACTCTCTAAACAGAATGGAAAAGCCGGTGTGTAAAAGGCTAATGATGTATAACTTGCATTCTTACACACTCTTAAAGTAAATAAAAATCTTCCTAAATTAATTACTAAGAAAGAAGAAGTGGGGCTACTCTATTTTCAAACAGTGGTACCCAAATACATCTGTGTTGAGAACAAGAACCAGAATGCAGTCTCATTCTGAGGCAGCAAAGCAGAGGAAAGCTACTGCTAAAATATCTCCTCTGGAATATCTCCTCTGGAAACTGCGTATATTCTACATAATACTGTTTTCATGCTTCTCTTCATAACTTAACTTTTAACAACTTTTTTTTTTTTTTTGCTTTGTTAGAATAAAGCTTGTTTTAATTTGCCTGGTGTTTACATTGAAACTAGGCTATCCTAAGGATCTTTGGCTGGCCACGTCAATGGTCTCTGACAGGGAGTTAGCAGTAGAGTTCATAACATCTATTGAATGCATGTTACACAATTATTTTTCGACAATGGGGTGATGCCTGTCAATAGTTGACTTCTCTCTGACATCTCAGTATTTCCATGGATTTTGTAGTTTCACTAGAAAAGCTCAGTCCTTAAGGAGTACTGGGTAACAATTATTTTGAAATACCAGAGCTTTCTTCCATTCAATTTTTTTTTAATGCAAAGTGTCCCACCATCATGAACAACTGAAGGATACAACCCATATAGCATGAAACTGCCCCGAAGTTAAGATTGGGTCCTGAATGAAGCTCTAACTTCAGTGTTAGGCACTGAGGCTCTGTACCCACGGAGAGCTCTACAGAGGCACAGGAAGGCTCCTTCAGCCACAGAGAAGACAACATAAAAAATCTGCTGTGGGTGCCATCTGTGTGGCTGAAGGAAAGATCCTGATGGAATAATTCAAGGCCCTGTGAAGAGCAGACAGTGACCTACAGGAACTTTATCAAACAATTGATGGATCTAAACTCATAATTAATACTTAGCCAGAAGTCTCTCCTCTCACAGAGGGCATCTCTTCTTCAAGGCCTTCGTGCATAGTCTCAGGGGTTTAGGTCCTTTTTGTGTACTCTCCTTCCCCACTCTCTGAGGTTGGTTTTGAACTGCAGCCTACTTCAGCAGGAGGGGAAGGAGAAGCTGCCATATTATCTCACCTACCACTGTTAGGGCAGGCTCAAGGGAGCAATAGGTTGGAGTGATGAGTAACTACTGCTTCTATTAAGCCAGTGCTATAAACAGTAGGCTGTTAAACAAATAATGGGAAGCAGCATGACTTCTGGCTGCATATTTAAAGAAAGCAGCTAGAAACTGCATACTGTCTTATTATGATCCTGCTGAACTTCAGGGGAACTCTGAGCATGCCAGTTGGATTGAGTGACTCTGGACACTCAGCACCCACATGCCACCAGAGCCATCAGGTAGAGACATGCTTTAGAGAAAGAAGCCAGTTATCTGTCTGGACCTTGGCTGGAAGTTCCCGGCTAGACTATTGCCTATCTACTGCTTCAGGCCCTTTCACCTCTCCATACCTGCACCATTTTCCAGAATCATTCTTCATAAGTAAAGGTGGGCTTTAAATAAATAAAATGTTCAGTTGTCAGCTCCTGATAATTGTTGATCTATTTGCTCGGTCATGAAATAGGGTACACTTAATAAGTTTGGTTTCCTAAAAGAGTAAGACTGAAAGCAAAAATTCTCTAATGTGCTAAACATATAACAGATATTGCTCAGTAAACAGTGTCTCCTTACCAGGAAATATAACTATTTAAAACAACAAAAAAGTGTCCTTATATTACGAATTTCTAGGGGAAGTTTCTGTATTTGCAATTAACTACATTTTTTAACATTTACCATCAATTATATTGTCAGTATTCCTTCAGACATTTTCAGTCATTAATACTTCTTGGGGTTCTTTTGCTTCTTCATCTGTAGGTAACTCATAAATTGTCAATTGCTTTGCAATGTTTTACACATCAACTATTTTCTTAAAATCAGGTAATAACTGTATTGCTAGTACCATGGTCTATGATTGTGATGAAAGGGAAAAGATCAATGGGGATCTATGGTCCACAGAATTCTGTTTAGCCACTGTTCTTAGAAGTTCAAGACATTAAACATTTTTCCTTTCACAAGGTATGATATGAAGCACTGATCATCCACATAGATGTAATATAAGTGAATGAGAAAAAATGAAAAGTTTATGCACCTCTCCTTTTAAAGTAAACTGTAATTAAAAATACTTTCTTTAAGGCTTTTAAGTCCCATGTGCTCCTTCAATAGAAGATCTACAGTTAAAGTGTATGCTTCATTGATTCCAATTAATTTATTTAGATGATACAATTCCCCAAGGAATAACGTGTGTATAGGCTTACTGAACACCTTCATTCTAATCTACTAAAATTAATGTTATTCTTGGGAACTTTTACACTCACTTCATGCAAAAAAAAGAGACATTACAATAAAGCATTGCAATGTTGTTAATTCTAGCCTCAGCCTCCAATGAAAATTCAAAAATAGCCAGAATGAACAAATTAATATGAGGAAAGCTATGGATGTTAACAATTCCTGATTTAAGGTGAGGTTAGAGGAAAAAAAAGCAAGTTTTCCCCATACCAAATCTTTCAAAGTATAACTAAAAAAAAAGATGACCTCTATCTTATGTGGATATGGTGACTCAATTTCTTTCTCTTTCTTATTTCCTTTCTTCATTAACACTTTTCAGGAACTTATCAGAAAGCAGAGAGGTACAGGACATATTCACTATTCAAGGTGCATATTTTGAAACAAGGATGTTGAAATTTTCTTCCTGTCCTCCTGCTTTGTTGGTATGTTTGGATAGTAGCTAAAAATCCTGTCCTAGAATAAAACACATAAAAAAGATGCAAGTGTTTATTCTATTAGGAAAAAAAAAATAGCCCTATCTTGGCTTATGATTTGCTACTTATGCTTCCAGTCTCATACATCATAAATATCCAACTGTCCCCAAAAAATTGCCTTTTAAATTCCAGCTATCCCTTTCACCGTACAATTTACGCTACATATCCCACTTCTGTGTAAGTGTTAAAACATCAGATCCAAGTATGTTTAGAGACTTAAAGCAGGTTTTAATTATATCATGCATATAAATAGAACACAGGGATAAAATGACGCAACAAGAGCAATCCTTTCAATTGCTTTTTAATTTCAGTGGTTTCTCACTGTCTAACCTCATCATAGATACAGAATTATGCTTCTGGGAGGAACTGCAATCATTTGTCCATTTAAAGCTTTATGACAAATCAAGAAGCAATGATTCCTCTGCCTAAATCTGCTGGGGGGAGTCTGATTCAGAAGAACCTTGGATGTGTACAGGCAGGGTCTGGTTTATTAAAAAAATTAAGATCATATTGTTGCAAAAAGTAGCAGCTGAAGAGAAAGCCCTTATTATGGCAACCTATCAATTAGAGCACTCACAAAGTCAGTGTGTCAAACCTGTATCTTTCATCTTCTAACCTGACCATCAAGCTAAAAGCTCGTGTTGAAGCTATCACTCTATGCAGAAAGATATGCAAGACCCATGGGATCAGAAAAATCCCAATTTCACACCTGAGAAGGGTGTAAATCAAGGTGAAAGATCTGGTAAGAACACCTTAAACTGGAAAGCAGCAGATTGAGCTATCCACTTACCAGTTGAGTACTTTTAAGCCATGACTGTCACCCAAACATAGGCATAAACATATTATTTTGTAAAGTACACGTACAAAGTACATGATGATCAGAGGGCTGGAGCACCTCTGCTATAAGGACAGGTTGAGACAGTTGGGGTTGTTCAGCCTGGAGAAGAAAAGGCTCCGGGGAGACCTCACATCAGCCTTCCAGTACCTAAAGGGTCCTACAGGAGAGATGGGGAGGGACTCTTTATCAGGGAGTGTAGCGACAGGATGAGGGCTAATGGTTTTAAACTGAAAGAGGGGAGATTTAGATTAGATATCAGAAAGAAATTCTTTACTGTGAGGGTGGCGAGGCACTGGAACAGGTTTCCCAGAGAAGTTGTGGATGTTCTAAGATTACCAAGTCTTCTCTGTCATCTACCCTTAAAATGTCACTAAATTGTCAACTGTACAATATCTAGTAACTCTTCTTGCAGAACCAGAAAATAACTAACGTTTGTTTACCTGTTTATCAGTTTAGGATTCCACTTACTAACATATAGTTGTTGGACATGTCTGTTTATTTCAATCAATTTTAAACGTCTACAGTAGAATAAGGTGTTTAGACTACCCTCATTCATATGCCTTATTTAAGTCTTAAGGGGGGAATACAGTACATTTATCCCTGCATGGACTGAAATCTGAGCACAGATCTAACATGGATGTGGTCAGTAAATTTAGTTGGGAAAAACTTGCCCTTACTGAAAGCAATTTTCAGGGAGCGACATTAATATTGCAAAGCAAAATAAGCTAACTAATACTTGTTATACTAATGAGTTAGTATTATAAAAAAATAGGAGAAGATAAATGAGAAAAATATGTAAATGAGGGTGAAATCTTTACTTGAGACAAAATTGAATTTGCTGGACATGTAGAAATGATTTGATACACAGCTTGAGACTTATAGTTTGAGATTTAAATAAGAACTTGATCTAATCACTCTTTTCTATCACCTACATTTCCAGTGGGTGTCCAAATTACTTCCACCCTCTCATGAACTATAGGGTATGCAGCCCTAAGATATAAGCACCACTATCCAATAAATGCATCAAGTGACTCACAACATGAATGTTATCTAGCTCATCAGGTAATCCACCATCATCAGTAAGCAGTTTGACCTTCCTCTCAAAGGTCAACATGTAGGTTTCCTCAGCCTAAAATCTCTAACAATCTATGGTGTGTATTGCCCTTCTAGAACTTTTTTATGTCCTGAAGTTCAAAAGCTACTCTGAACTACAAAGGGAAAAAAAAAATCTTTTATTGGCCACAGGAAGCACAGTTTTTATAACAGGCTACCTCAGAAGCACCTAAAACAATTAAAGAAACTGCTCAGTGAAAAATATTTTATGTCAACCAACCAAACATATTTTCATATGTCTCTCTCTCTCTCTCTATATATATATATTCCTTTTATTTTACAGAAAGCATTTAAAATATTAATAAGTAACATAATCATTTCAAGGGTTTATGTTACGGAGTAATAATCCACACCAAATGCCATAGATGGCTGACAATACAATGCAGAGAATTAGCACAGCATAATTTACACCCTATTGTGCACTTCTGCTTAATTTAACAGCAAGAACTCAGCTCCCCCTGTGTGTTTTTATAAACATTTTTACAATAGAAACATCGTTCTAGAGATTTTCCTTCAAAACAAACCAGATCAAATCCTTACTGTGACAACAGATGGAGATAGAGCAGATGTACCATAGGACCTGAAAGTTCAATAGCTGTCAGTCAAGAGCTGCAGAATGGCTACTCTGCGGAACTTCAGTAATGGTATATTGAAAAATAATTAATTGAACAGTCATGCAAAATCAGGAAGAAAAAGATAACAAAAAAGAAAAAAAAAAACAAAAACAAAAACAAAAAACCCCAAAATGAACACCTAATGAGAGGGAGTATAAGCACTGTCCTTAATGTACTTCTAGAGTGATGACTTGATTTTCTTTGAGGACATGTCACCATTCAGTATAAAGTAGAAGTTTAATCAGTCCACTTCAAAAAATATTAAGGGGATGGCAATGTCATCTTGCAGGTTATTATTCTGCAATTAAAAAAAATAAAATGGATTGTGTTGTGTTTCATACAAATGTTTATCACTAGAACAGATGTTCTACCAGTCCACCTGAGCAATGCAATTCACCTTGAAGTGTAATAGAGATACAACACATCTGCAGCAAAGGACACTGGCTTGATTGACAGGCAAAGCAGCCACCATGACATTTGCGTGTATTCACCTTTATACAGCGTTTATAAGCTAGGTTTTATTAAATAAACTCACTGAGCTGAATTTTTAGAAGTGATTTCAAATGAGATTGACTAACTGCATAACTTTAATCAAGCTGAATAGCAGCCTATTAAGACCAAACATGAGGTGATATTACACAGCTGCATGTAGTTGTTCTTATTAAATTATATTGAAAGCAAGAGAAAATGGGCATATCCATGTATATTTGTGAACATCATCAAGAATGTAAATATGCCTGAAAAACACTGGGATTCATGACAACTGACTGCTGTGGAATCTGTCATGCACAATTATACACCAGTTTCTTGCCGTGGTGTGGCATCAGTTCATTATTCCACAATGTTGTTTTAAAACTGGGTTAAACACAGTTGTGGAGAAGGAAGCACTCTCTTTCTCACTCTCATATAATTCTCATTATAAACTGCTAACTTTGAGCAGGACTGCTACCAATTCTTTTCGCATAAATGCAAAAAAATTCTAGAGGGAAAGATTCTTCTTAAAAATTAAAATTATTTATTGAGAATATCTTCTGTAAAGACACGACAAATCTTTCAAAAATGCTCATGCTGCCTGTGGATAGAAGAGAAATAGTGTTCAACTTAAAGGATTACAGCTTTTTTCTCCATTATCTTCTAAAGGATCAGAAGACTTTGTAAGAAAGGCTATCTAATGTTGATTTCCCTAGATGCTATCAAGCTAATTTTCAGCTGAGCTCAGCACATTCACAGATTCATGGTGGATAATGTAAAGACCGGGAATTGAAAAGGAATGGGCAGTGCTTGGCCTCAGTACACCACCCCATTGAGGCAGGGTGTATTTTCGTGTTGTTTGGAAAGGTTTAGCAGGGAAGTCAATGCCACCTCTCAGAATTCACCTCCCTAACGATAGCTCTCGCAGGAGCTGACATTTGCTGTACTCTGTGTAACAGCCAAACAGCAGTGATGAGCTCCAAGAAAAGGAAACATGCCTGTGTTTCCTCTCCCATCGTGGCTGATCAAATAGAGAACGTTCTGGCTGAAACCTTGAAAAATTCTGTTCTTCATGCCTCTCTGCTGTGAGATCTTTATCATTTTTCCTCTGGATTTATGGCAATTTTGTCTATGATATAGTATTATTTTTAGTGCCTATTTAAAATACATTTTATGCTTTCAGTATCAAGTTATCTAATTTTTTTTTCTCAACTACTTCCTGGTTTTCTCTTAGATCGTACTATATGTAGCCTGTGCGTATAGCATCAATATAGAAAACATGACTTGATTCAAAGATGTTGCCAATTTTCTAATTTTTTACCACCTTCAAGTGGGAATCATTGTCAGGTCAGACAGGGGGAACTTTATTTCCCTCTTCTCCCACAATCTTTTTCACGAACTTTTTTTCTGTGTAGTCCTCTTCCATTACTTTTGCATCATCTTCCCACCACTATTAAACATATTAAGACCATTCTCAGAACTACTTATTGCCTCATGCTGTCCATATAACTATCACTTTATCGGTACTCATCATCTTTGAACATTTAATTTGCAACAAAATGTATCTTATCTTTCAAATAATTTGTCAGACAAACCTACTTTCACAATTACTGCCTTAAAGGAAAGCTGTGTAATCAACAAATCTTTTCTAATCACCTTTTCTCTGTTCTTTTTAATTTATTGCAGACATTGAGACATTTGGATAATACTGTCAGTGCTACAGTAGATTCCACACCTATGTAAGTTCATTTGTTTCCATATTGTAATGCTAATGGGTCTGTCAGTGCTGATATTTTCTTCTCTAAATCAAGAATATATTCATAAAGGAATTATAAATGGATTGGTTCCTTGAATCTAGTTTGACAACTGCCTTTCTCCTTTTACCTTTACCAACTAATTAAAATCCACATGCATATATACATAGATAAATATTAACTTTATTTATCTGTATATGTACATCTATATGCATATATACATATGAAAATTCTAAGTGAAAATAATCTTCAAATACCCTGCTAGTCCTCATAAAAAAACCCTATGGGCATTCATTAAGTGAAATTAAGGATGCTTTTTTGCCTTTTTTTTTTTTTTTTTTAAGCATAATAGGATGAAGACAGCAGCCAAAAGATTAACTTGTAATGTTGCCACTGTTGGAAAATTCTACAGACAGTTTTGCTTATATAGACAAAGGTGTAAAGTCAGAAGTTTCACATGAATTTTAGATACTAGTAATATCTAAATGTGAGAATGATATTAATCCCCTTAATAACTGAGTATTTAGCAAAAGGAGGATATTTGACAGAAAAGGTTAAATACTGAAATCGATTGGTATTTATCATGAATCTTTTAGATAGATATATGGGGAAGAAATGTAAAATATACTGTAAAATTTTTATCACTGGGCAAGAACTGAAAAGCCATACGATCATACAAACCTTTTGCACCTGTATTGATTAAAGATAGTACTCTAAAAATTCTTAGTCAATAGGTGTTTTTCAATAAAGTGACTTTAAAGACATTTCATTATAGGGACTTAGAAACTGTCGGAGTTTGTCTTATCACTGCTTTTTATCGAACAAAATGCATAAGCCATACAATAAGACATAGAGGCATTTCCATCCTAAACATAACTTTCTTGTAGTTTGGATTAATCATGTTAGGTAAAATATATTGTAAGAAAAAATCTAGAAGTAAAATCCCAATCAGATCAGTTTCAGAGTTCAAGTTCATGATGTGCTTGCAGAAACAAGTTAAAACTAGCTATTCAACCTCTTAGACAAAAATGTATTTTATTGAAATAAATGTCAAGATGACAAAAGTAGTCAAGATGATAATTTAATATTCAGCTAAAGAATAATGTCCTAATGTAACAAATAAAAAGGACAGTTCCTTCCCTGTATACCATGTTAATGTCTGCTGCATACCAGAAGCCAGAAATTAACTGTACATCCATGAGTCTTTTCTGACTCTTCTCAGAAATACCATATTTAACAAAAATTAGGTTATATTTCTTAGTCCCTTCTACAATAAAAAACTGCAAGCCTCTTTACATAAGGTAAACCAAATGGGAGTCTATTTTTGAAATTAATATTCCCTAAAATTTCAAGATACCCATAGATCAATAAACCTTTTCCTTTTCCAGTATTTAATGAGCATTGAGATCTTATCAGTCTCACTGCCCATCAAATCGGCCTTTCTCTTTTCAGTTTGATCTTTTGTCTGACTTTCTTGAAATGGTCCATGGTAATTCCTTTGGAATAAAGTGATTGATGCTGATGAGAGAAGAAAGCATTAATTGCAGGCTGCCCTAACAGACAACATGACCAACACACTGTTCAAGCCAAGAGAGTTATTTCTGCTTTCCACTGGAATTCTAATGATTAGGAAAATGCCTTACTGACCATGCATGCCAAGAGTATCCAAACAGCAGAGATCACGGAATTTATAAGTTAGCCTGGTGGGACATTATAACTGTTGTTTATATTTTTGTTGTCTTTTTTGTTTTTCACAGTAATAAAAGCAAAAAATAAGTCCAGAGTAACACATAAGAGTGAAAATGGAGCTAGTTAACTATTTTTTGTTTATTAGGCATTTTGTTCTTCCTTCTTTTGAGATAGGAGCATTTATTTGCCACTACCAGCAACTGATGTTATAGAAACTGTTCTGAAAATGTCCAAATGCAAGTGCTATTTTCAATTGCTGAATGTGACAAACCACTACCTTTCTCTGACTTCAGGAGGCAAGACTGAGACAAAAGGATCTAAAACTCTGAGTAATTGTACTACAGCTGAAGAATTGAGAATCAAAGGCAAATAAAAATGCACCTAATTGTTTACTATGGTTTATTTATTATAATTTCTTTTATACATAACCATATAGTTACTATTTCTGTTATTGACAGCATTGACAGTTGTTATTGTTGTTATTATTATTAAATTGTCATTCATATGATTTGTGGACCTTTTCATGAACAAAGCAGCAAACAAAACAGTAATACACCCTCCCTTGGGAGTTACATGCGACACTATTCCACATTAGTAGTTCCATATTAAAAAAGTTGGACCAAAGACAGGGAACTGAGAAATATGTTGACTGGCTGAAGATGTCTTGTAAGGGAGGTGAAAGCACTTTCCTTCCTCAAATCTGTCCTCTTGAAGGCAAGTTTACAGTTCAGTCTTATAGATATTTCTCTCATTCTACAAGGAAGTAATTTGTTCCTTCTGATGAATCAGATTTTTCTGTTTCTCCTTATTACAAGTTTCTTAAAAAGAAATCCTCATTATGTAATAGTTGTGATACACAACACAGGTATACTTAATTAACTGGTTTAATTTACTAAACATGTACTCTGTGATGAGTAGCCCACCACTAAATGGTCACATATTCAACTGTTGTTGTGCTATATCATAGAACAATTAATGGCATTACTGTAGTATGGGAACAGACTATGTTCCAAATTAATCTTCCATCACTTTACAGTGTACTGAGCTTTACCCTGAATATTTTTATTCATGCTTTTCTTATCTAGCTTCTAAAATATATGCTGATCCTTTTGAGGAATTGTGGCTGTTGTCCATTATTACAATGGTCTCTAGCAACTAAAACCTCAGAATTTCAGCCTTAAACCTTGAATTGCCTGTAAATTTACTTCTTTAAAAAAAAAATCTTAAAAATTGTGGAAAGAACAAATTTCTCAAGACACACAGTTCTATCTCTTTACCTCATGGATCCAACCATCTGCTACACAGCTGTAGAGAAGAACAGCAATTGTGCTTATGATGCGTTTTGCAAGAAACCATCTCTATTCAAGGAATGTTACTCCCTTTTTTTAGGACATTGAAGTGTCTTCCAGTAACATGAGACTGACAATGGATAAACTTGGAGGCAGTCAGATTATTCAGTTTGTTCCAAATTCTGCTACTGGTTTCTTCCATAAACTTGTGCAAATATTATTTTTTATGCCTTCATTTGGACAATAGAATTCATATGTTTTTAGAATTTTAGAACATTGATGGATACTGGCTAATTCTGTAAAGCATAAGAATCCCATCTCCCTTTTTATAGTAAAATGGGTAAGATGCATTCTAAAGAAAACTATTATTTTTATATTTTTATATATATAAATATATATGTGCATTAAACAGGTTAATTTGAAAAGTTTAGGCATGTTCTTAGTTTGACCAAATACTCCAGTTCCCTTTGACTTCAGAAAAAAAACCCACCTATTTTGAGGCAGCAAGGTACTCTCTGAAAAAAATCTACTGACAATCCTTGAACTAGAATAATGAACAGCTACCAGAGAATTAAATACAGTTGACAGGAGAATTATAAATGGAAGAACTCCAAATTTTCATTTTCTTACCTGCTGGTTTACGGGAAAATTCCTGTTGATTTTTTTAATCTATAAAAATGAATAAAGAAATAGATTAATACTCAGTCATTAGAAGAAAAAAAAAAGATAAAAAACAAACATTGAATTTTAGAGACATATACCAGACACTCCCTTCCAAATTATGTATCTAAAAAAAAAAAAAAATCTGCTGCAGTAAAGGGACTGAAATTTTGACAAGCTCATGTGAATAATTGGACATTTTGTAGTATAAAATCCCTGTTAAATTTTACCATTTTACCTTTTTCGTGACTGATTTTTGGAACATCTTTTGTTGGTCTTACACTTCCATGACAGTACTTAACTATATAAGTAATTCAGAACAACTTACTGCCATCCACTAAAGTCATCAAGCTTTAAGCAAATTCCTTTCCTTAAAGAATGATGGAAAATTGGACTAGAATAGACTTTGAAATGTCCCTTACTCTATCCTTGTATTCTAGGTGCAAAATCAAGTGTGCAAAATCATTTTTGGTAATTTTTCAGGTATTTTTTTCTTAAAACATTCAGCAATACCCCTAGGAGGAAACCAGTCTGAGACCCCTGATTCATGGGGAGTTTGTACTTAGCCCTGCAGACCACTGACTTCATCTATATAAACATTGCCAGCTTTCTGACATAAAAGCGTCCAATACAAGGAGAATTAAGTGTGGAACATACCCAATCCTGCCATTAGTAGAACAAAAATGTTCTTTTTTACTTTAAGCAGAAGCCTTGGAAGCTTTTGAGAAAACCTAGTAAATCTACCATGCACGCTCATGACAGATAATTAATACTTAGAATTTATTTTTTACTCTTATGTTAACTCTTCACAATTGTTTTTGTAGCTAGAAGTAAATGAACAAAAGACATCTTTAATTTAAAGACATTGTCAACTAGGAATCAAGTATATAGCCCTGAAAGCCCTGAAACCACAGGATAACATTTACACTGTTTTAACTAAATGTATCATATCTTTTAGAAGAAAAGAAGAATCACCATCAAATTTCCTCCAGTGTTTACAACATCATCTTTAAACAACTATATGCGGAGATGTGAGCGGTACTGTGTTTTGGAGACTTCATAAACAGACTGTTTGCTGCAGTGGTAACCTCTGCATTCTTAATGCAAATACTGAGCAAGTCTGTGGGTCTGTCACTGACATCCCACAGTTTTGCTATCAAAGGATAATTCTCACTGTCAAAAACATGCTGGCAAGTAATTTCAGTTGGCTTTTAAATGTATCCTGACTCAAAAGTGTCAGAAGAATATTTCCACCCTCCCTTCTTGGCATGTACATCAGCTTCAGTTTCCTCCTTTCTTCAATGTAAGTTAAGGGGAAGCATTAGAGGAGCTAGGACATTTGGGGGACAAAGTGTGGTGGATACACTTTATAAGACACCAACTATCTTACATGATTTCTTAAAAGAAAAGGTAGATAAAAAAACACAGGTTTTTGACAGAGAAGCAGAGATTTCAAGACTTTTGGGATTTATTCCTAAATCTGACATTAAATACTCCAGCATAATAAATCCCTGTTTGTGTTAGTAGGTGCTATTAAAATCCTTGTCAAAACTGTCTGTTTCCTTCTAGTTTAAGTAAAGACAATACAGACAATAATGTGAAAAATTTAAGTTATGAAAAAACATTGTCAAGAAAAAGAGATTTAACTATTATAAACAAAATATTGCAAAGACCTCCTTAGGGGCAAGTTACAGTTACATATTAAATACTTTGATAGCATTTTTATTTACTTCTTATATAGAGATTATTTTTTTTAACAGAAATAAAGTACATTGGGAGCCCTGTGTTCTTTTAAGTGTTCCTGGGAAATGTAAATGCATGATCCAAGCATCATTTTCTCATTCACAAATTTCCAGTTCACATTTTAAAGTACGATCTAACACCTACATTGCATGGTTGTTGTAATTGTTGTTACTTTAATGAATTAAAACAATCATGTTTATCTTTCAGGTAATATGGTGATGACTTCTTGAAATACATTATTTTTAATTGTGTTATAGTTTGCAAACTGCACTATAGGTGTTCAGTTCTACCTGGAACTAAAAATTGTTAACTGTGATTAGTTTCAGGAACACTCTAAATGTTTATCATTCATATGCATAAATTTTGGATGTTACATAAAACCCAAAAAAGTTATACAATTAGGCAGCAGAAGTCACCGATATTTAAGATTATGAAATACACTGTCTTGAGAATACAGGAAAAAGGAAAAAAAAAAAAATGGCAAAATTGTTCTTTCCACCATGTTACAAAATACACTGAGTAAAATTTACTGTACAGATAATCCAGACCCGCCAATTCTCAAGTATTAAAATCTAACTGTAAACATTTTTCACAAATGAAAAGAGAAAAAAAGTCTTCTGTTACTTGATAGATTATCTATCAAATCTATCAATAGTCTATCAATCAAGATACGTAGATATCTAAAAGAGAAATGTTCCTTCAGTATTCCATAACATTACTGAACTTACTGTAATACTATTATTTATTAAGCACAATCACAGCATACAACACTATGTAACTGATGCAAATGAATAAGATTTGTATTCATCAGAGGACAGGAGTATGATACACTGCAAACATATATGCACATAATATTTTTAAATAAAGCATCCTGGTAGATACTACACTATGAAAGAAAGACAGGTGCTCTGAGAACATTCTTTAAAAGATGTGTTTATCCAGAGCAATAAGAAATGAGGAGTGGCACAAAAGGAGACAAAAGGAGAAGCTAATAAACAAATTCTGTTCTGAAGGCAAAGCTGCAGGAAGCATTATGAAAGCTGAAGTGAAGCTAGCAAGAAGCATCTGCTTCTACTTCATGTTCATAAAAACAGGTGATGAGAGGTGAAATTCTATTCTGGTTCACCTTCCATGAATGCAGATTAGGAAAAAAATTCTAAGAATGCCATAGAGGAAGTAGTTTGGGATTTGGTGATCACCTTAACTTGGAAGAAAGGGTCAAAAATACGGTCTCTTCAGTATATTGCATCTGACTAGTAAATAGCCCAGTGACATTGATAAGAGACCAATAATGGAAGAACAGATTTGAGTGGAAGCTATCACAGAAGAATGCTTTGAAACATAATTGATTGTGATAAGGGTACAAACATACACAACTAGATATGTTCAAAAATACGTTACGGTCAAATATGTTAGGACATCATAGTCATGAAGAATACTCGACAGGGAAATGATATGAAGTGAGACATAAAGACGAGTGCACCATGGTCAAATCCAGTTGATTTTGTGCACTAGATGTTGCCACCAGAGACGGATAGTTTTCATAGTGACGGCTGTGCCTGTTCTGCAGAAGAAATAAATAAGAACATGGAACACATGATTCCTCAGCAGAGTGAGCAGATGAACAGGCTTTGGCTTCATGTGTGCACAATTGCAACTTTTGTGTTGTTTTGGTTTTTTTTTTTAATTTTATTTTATTTAACTGTCTTCATGACAGAGAACCAGTAATTCAGAAGATACTCATCCATAGTATTTTGTGTGAATTGTACCTTATATTTGTTGCGCTCTGTTGGAATGCAGCTGGTTAACCCTGCAAGGACTGGATTTTAAACTTCCAAACATTCAGATGAAACTGAACTGAATTGTTCACTCCTCTGAGAGCTACTACTGCAGACCGTCTTTGAGCAAATAGCACTACAATAACTATTTTCAGTTTCCACAGGAGGATTTTAAAGCATAATCTCAAAACCACTATTTATTAGGTGTTTGTTTGACCTTTTTCACCTATTTATGTTAATGAAATTTGCTATTCCAAGGTAATCACAGGATCCTTGTGAGAAGATGAGCCTTTCAATGAGCATGTATTGCCCTAAGAACTCTTAAGGGCAGTATGATCTAGAGATAAGGGCATTGATTTAAGTTTTTTCCAATTCTTAAATATTTAAATAGAAGCAATCATATGTTTGAAAACTCTATGTGTCTCATACTTGCTTTAATTCTATTTCCTGAAAAACTGTATTATAAATGAGAGACTCACAATTCTAATGTTATACTGGGAAAAAAAGTTTAATGACACTGTGAGTTTCAGGTATCACAACTGGTCATCTGCAAGAAACAATAATATAGTAGATGTTAGTTTCCAGGACAGGGTGCTTGACAGAGACCATTCCCTTGGAGCACCTACAGAACATCCAAGACTGAAGGACATTTGGAGTGAGTAGGCACTAGCTCATGCTCAGTATTTTCCTGTGTCAGACAGTCAATCAGATTCTCCCACACTTTCACATATGAAAATCTATGATTTTCTTGCAGCCTGTAGATGTCATGTAACTGCAGGTCTCCTTCCTTATCAGAAATTTTCCAATTAAAAAAGAACCCTTTATTATTTTAATTTATTCTGGCCATATATCTGGATTTCCCTAAAAAACTTAGACTGTATACTGATTTATATTCATTAATGGCTAATTAAAATATAATAGCTTGACAAGAATGTAAATTCATTAAATAGTTCTTAACTTCATCTCATGCATTAAAGCAACAATACAGTTCATGCCATTGGGATGTTAAGTAACTGCGAACAGGTAGCAAGATTATTACAATTTGGAGCACTTTGGAAAAAACCATGAATCCACGCTGTGACAATCTTATGACAATGAATGACTAAGAAAGACTAAATAAATAACATTTGGAATTATTAATTGGTTAGTCTTATTTTCTGTCCTTGTTAGGCTTCTGCTTACTCATTTTGATAGGTAAGTTCCGGTAACATTGTGAAATTTTGTTATTCAAGAGTATATGTGCATTGAAAAAAGCAGGGAACCAGGAAATTTAAAAGAAGTGTGCAACCATTCACACAAAATGCATCATATTTTGTTGAATTCATTCAAATATATGTATAGCTGCCTATAGACTGAATAGAGGAATTCTTGATGCTGGTTTTACAAGCTGTAGTAGGTTTTGGAGTTTAGGCTGAAAAACCATATAAGTTACAATATGCAAAGTCATCTTGCAAATGATGATTTACATCTGTAAATGTGCTCTGGAATATATGGGTGCACAGGAACTATTTAATGTAGCATTTATGTCTGCTTCCTGACCTACCAGGGATGATGCCATTCTCTATTGTCTGTTGATCACATATTACCAGCTAAATGGTTCAAAGGATAGAAAGATTGGGATTACTGCCATGATTTCTAGTATTTTCATGCATAATACAGATTATTCTCAAGACTAGATACACTGGTTTGAAAATGGACTCAGCCTGAATGAAGTCAGCATCAAGTTCATTGAAGGAAGGAAGGAAGAAAAAAACCTGAATATATGAACATTTAGATAGAGGAGAGGCTTGATACAACACTGAATAATGCATAAACATGACCTCTGCTTTAGAGTCTGTTCCTATAGATGCCTGTAGGCTGAATCATTCTCACTGGGGTTTCTAGTTGAGAACAAAAGTGAGAAACAAGATGATACATGCTTCAACTTATATAATAAATGTTATAAAATCTCTCTTAGGAGTCAAAAAAATTACAAAAAGAGATCAAATACTTTTAAGGAGTATAGACAATTAAGACACAGTAGACATAATTCAGGAAGTCCCTTATCAGCTGACTGAGGAAGTCCCAAAGTAGCAGCTGGCTGGAAAGACAAAGGGAAATACAACTATATTTTTGCTATCGCCAGACACTGGACTAGATGGATGGTTATTCTGGTTCAGTATTAGCACTGAAAGTTCTTGTGGATCATCTTAATCCATCTGGAAACTAAAAGTTTTCCTTTGAAAACTACATATAGGTAGAGAAGAAAGGCATGAGATAGTCTTGAGGTCTCATCTGGAAAGCAGTCCAATAATTCTACAAGCTTCCTTTTAAATTCTTGTACTGACTGTCCCTGTATTAGCCAGTTGTACAAAGGATACAGAGAGCTTGCATGTTTTGGTGAGCACCCATACATGCAGATATTTGATAAATACTTTTGGAGACAACAAAGGGTGGCTAGTAAGACTCAGGAATGCTTCCCCAGAAAACAAATCAGGTAGTTGAATACAAATGATTCCTAACAGAGGCCTTGAACTGATGTATGGAAAGAATAGAGTTGTATATTGAGAGTTATTATCAATTTATGGCATGTAAGAGCACTGCTGAAGGACAAATGGCCATCTGAACTATGATTGCAAATCTGAATACCATCAAACTGCTTTCATTTGCTTTCTCACTCAAAAGGACTCAGTGATGCACTGAGCACTACCACCACAGCAGTAATGGATGGATATTATAAAGAAATGCCAGATTTGTGCCTATTACATGAGATTATAGTGGGAGCCCTAAGGACAAAAGCACAAAACCTAGTCTTCACAAATCTGTGATGTTCCAATAATAGGACTGCAATTACTTTTACTTAAATGAATAAAAAAAAAGGTTCACTTAACAGATTAATAATTTCATTTAATCCTGCAATATTTAACACATATTCTTAAATTTGGACACTACCTTAATGATAATATTGTTATTGTGCTTCTTTAAAGAAGATACTTGTGCTACAAACAACACAGTTTCACAACAGTGAATCTCCATAATTAAAATACCAGCAGCAGCACGCATATTATTAAAGAAACAATGGCAACAGCTGAAAACCTATTTTCAGTGCCTGAAAAAGTTATTATGGTCCCATCTGAAAGCGAGAAACATATGTCACTCTACTGAGGATTTACCAGAAAGACTGTGAACAATATGAATTGAAAAAACCATGAAAAAAATGACTCACAAGCAGATACAAGAAGCACTGCTTCAGATAACGCAAAACAACTGGATAATTGTGGTTTATATCATAATAGTGGTTGCTCATTGGAGTATATTACTGCAGTTATCAATCACGCTAAGAGTAAAAAAAGCTGGTGTAGGTAATCATCAGGAAAACATCTACTCACAAAATAGTGAAATATATTCCTCTTGAGTACCTTTTTCATTTGCAATTTAAAACAATTTTAGTATCCACCAAAGAAAAAGAGTTTGCAATGGAAATCCATCTGAATACTTCAAGGTATTCAAATCCATTTTACTTCTTGTTAAGAAAACAAACATAGATTCTCAAGTAAAGATACAGTGTACCTAGCAACTATCAATTCAATTTCCTTTGAAGATATCAAGGACTTCCATCTGAAATATAACAATTCCAGATTCCCCTACCTAATTTTTTTTTTTTTAATTATGAATTTTAAGTCACTTGTATTCACAATACTTTAAATATAAACCTTATATATCTTCTATAGCTGGAAATGCTAGAGTCTAGCAGCTATCAGAGGCCTCCAGAATATATATTTTTCTCTGAATTCTCATCATTCAAGGAAAGTTTTGTTGAATCCACCCTATTTTTCAATAATGTTTTTCTTTTCTGTTGCTATATCCTTCCTCTATACAATAGTTATTAGGACTTATGTTAAAAATTAAATAAAAGAAATTCTAAACTTTCAAAACTCTCACTGCTAAAAGAAAGACACAACAAGGAAACAATAATAGTTGGTAGATAATGCTTGGCACTAGAAATCTACAATTTGTTTCCATAGACTATAATTGACTTATTGTGGGATCCTAAATTTCCAAACTTCACTACCTGAGCTAGTTTAAAATAGTCTGCTTGAGTTATTATACTTTACTTTAGTTGGACTGAGAACACAGCAAAAACTCATAAATGTTCAGAATATGGTAGGAGTAGCAGTTCATAATGACTATTTTAGTAGACGACAAAATGCAAAATAAGCAGTTACATCCTCAACACATCAGTAGATCTAAACATCAACACCCAGGAGCTTCAAGATATCTGCACTTGTCAAAAGAATGAGGTTAAGACAAAGAAATAGATTTTGAAGTAAGAGCACAGTGAAGAAAACCCTGGATCACTCTGTTTCACAAAATCATGGCCACAATACACATCCGTCTGTACAAACACCCATGAGAAATGCTTGAATACACAAACTGTTGAAAAGGAAAATAATCTTATTGAACACATGCTAGATATGATTAAGAAATGTCATTGATCTAGTCAGAATTTTTTTGGTGGTGGAATAATTTTTTTCAGAGCTGATACATAGTTTACAAGGGTAAATGTAGTACGCAAGACTTACATTTATTTAATGCATTATAATATCTGTGTTATGAAACTTGGATGATGAGAAAGAAGACATTATGCGTATAGAAAAAAACAAGGCTGGGTGTTTGTCATTTGGAAAGTATTTATGTTATAATTTTGGTAAATCATAGTAATTAATAAGGGAGTTAAAGTCATGAAGGAAAAATCAAATCTAAAAATGAATATCCACTGTATGTACCTAGTGTTAGAATGACATAGCACTTGAGGTGATGAGATTGGTATTTAACAAGGATGGATTTCAATGTAAATAATTATCTAAACATAAATAATCAATCAGATGGTTGATTATCTAGTTTAGATGGTTGATTAACAGGTCTGCAGCTCTTAGTACCTCTGTTACTAAAGAATAAGCAACTCCATGGCATTCTTCCAGCAGAAACCAGATTATTAAATTGATAAAAATAGGTCTATACATCTTTCCTGGTTTAAAACGTCAGATTTCATACTTACTTATTTATCAAGGAAATTAAATAATGTAGATAACTCCAATTTCAATTTTACTTTTCACTTACAATTTCATTACAATTAATATTTAGACAATATAATATCTAGTATATAGTATTTACTTAGAGAAGTTTTCACAGAATGCCAAAGAAATGGAGGAAAAACTTTAGTCTAATCGTAGCCATAGTTTATCTTATCCTAGTATTTTTGAATGCAGTTGCAAGCGCTGATATGACTATGTTCATTCCACGACAATACAGACGAATAGAAACATATGGCTGAAATGCAACTCAATAGATCAAAGATGTCTGCCCAGCTCACTTGTGCAGTCCTGCCATGATGGCACTCTCGATGCCTTATGAGTCATTCTATTAGCAAGTACAGCTCTACTTAGCACTGGAAGTTTTACTTATATCAAAACACTCTTTCTGGTTGCAGTTTAAGCCCATTAGTTCTCACGTAATCCATCACAGAAAAAAAGAAGAAACTGCCTGCTCTTTGTGTAGCCTTTCTAAAGTTGAAACATTATTCTTCTCTTCAGGCTAAGCAGTTCCATTTCACCCTGTATTCCCTTGCAAGTTCATGCTGTTGTCAAAGAAGCCCAAGCCCTCTTTGGTGACACTGCTTCTGCACACAGACATCGTAGGACACATTTTTCCTGCATGACCAGGAGGATTGGTTAGCACATTACAACAGCTCTGACCCCCTCAGCCTTCCTCCAAGAGTCTCGTAGTCACTTTTGATCTGCTTAGAGTCACGCTGAAATCAGTCATGCCCACATGAATGAGCAGTCCCAGTTAATTGTCATTTGGCTAGATGGCTTTGGCAACATCCCTCAGATTTAAACTCCTTGGAGACAGATGGCTTCCCACAATGTTAGCTCCAGTCACTAGCCCAAATTTTTCATCACACAGAGGAGTGAGTCACTCATGACCAATACATCTCTTCTTCATGGGAATTATGATCATTAATCTCACAGCTTTTCCATCCTGCCAGGTTTTCATTTTATTTTTTCTCCACTTGGTCATTAGGCTTGAAATTTCAGTTACTGTGGGCAGCACTGTAATGCATCCCTGCCTGAGAAGGGAACATTTCCCAGTGAAGAAGTCTTGTGAATAGAAACCTCTTGTTGGTCAGGTTTTCCTCATTCACAGTAGGTGCTACTGTGGATCTTCCTGGCTTGCTGCCAATCATCTTATCCACACCCTCCGATTACAGATTTCACTTGGTTTGACAGCTTTCCCGTGCATTTTCTCTATCTACTTCTTAAGATTTCTCTATCAGGTATGCTCCAATTGAGGAATCCTCCTCCCTCCTCAGCCTTCTTTGGGAAGGGAACTGCAAACCCTAACTCCTACAAATTCAGTTTAAGATTTGGTTTGAGACATCAATAGTTTTGGTTCCCATTTAAAGTTTCCACTTGCATCATTAGCAGGTGCTGGAAGTAAAATACTTCATGACAGAATTTATATTCTCATCATTACTTTCCTCGTTTTCCTTCCCCCCAAAATTCCTATTCACAACTTTTCAGTTGTTTCTTTACTCAGTCACATGGTTCCTTGCCTTCTAGGCTTCTCTTGCCTACCTGGTCTTTTCACTCTGACTTGGCTGAAACAGAATGAGAGGCAGTTTGTTGAAGACTGCAGCTGAACCTATTTTGTTCCTACACCCTCAGGCTTCTGACCTTCCCCGTGAAGAGTTCAGAGTTTGCCAAGGTTTGCATTTTTCAGGACTCCTCACTTTGGTAGATAACAACATTTGCAGTTCACACTCTGGCATTTAATAAGACAAAGGAGGCAGTAAAATGGCAGAAGAAATGGGGAATTTTACACAATTATATATAACACATGAGACAATTAACCCTCTTGACAGAACCCAATGCCCCGTAGAAATGTAGCTGGTGATTTTTAAAATACATTTAATTCCTATACCATAGCATATCAGTCTAAACTAATTCCTGCTGGCAAGGTTCAATAAATTGGCCAGTTGCCAGTGGCCTAGACAAATACCTTTACCTAAGGCTAAAGCTAAAGAGGCTTTCTGCAGTCTTTAGAAGTATTGTATCTTTTGCCATCCCACCACCAATCCAACTTTGTTTACTTTAGTTTGAGTGGATTAAAAATAAAATTACAGGAACACCTAGTCTTTGTTCTATTGTGTCAAATTTCAGGTTTTCTGTCTATAAGAATTACACACTTTTATTCTCTTGGAGCTTTCAGGAAGAACACCAATATTTATGAGACAATTTGGCTGACAGCACCAGATAACAAACTGCTTGTAAGCTAAATTAAGTAAGCTAAATTACTTAAATAATTTGGTTGACATAATATGAAATAGCTGTTGAGACATTAGATTCACATGACAATGAAGTAGGTATTAACACAACTGCTAAATTTGATACTAAAAAAATTATTTTCATATGTCACTGTGAGATAGGTATAAAAATCTTAGTTTTTCAGTACTTGTTTCTGCTGAAAGCTCACCATTCATCCGTACAACTAATCATTTTAAATTTCACTTAAAACACTAAAAAAATCACTTTGTAGTACTTTTGTATTTAAAGGTCATATCTTCATATTTTGTAAAATATGTCTGGTCCCTCCTCCTTATACACAATGGGGCTCATTGTACTCTGCATTCAGATTAATCAGAGACTCACTCTAGAACTGTATTCAGTTATACTCTGAGCTCGTTTTCAATGAGAAACTCTTTTGCAATAAAGCTTCTACATTGCTGTAAACAGGAAAGGCCAGACTCTCCTTAATCTACTTGAGAAGTCTTGAATTTACTTCCCTCCTAAATAATGTAGTTCCTTCTACTTATCTCCAATTTCACCTCATAACTAAGAATTCATTATAAAATACTAAGAAAAAGTCCTTGTAAATATGAGTTTTCTCAAGTATCTTCTGATATTTCTGAAAAGGAATGCTCAAAATACTGAGCAATATGGTCATATACAAGTATAAAGAGCTGTCTGTCTGGGGACCACGGCCCAAAGGCAGGCCAAGAGGAAGAATATGTCAAAGTACCAAAAAGGGTAGGGTACAATTTTTTGCAGAAACCAATTAATTTTCAAACTCTTTTTTTTTATTTTTTATTTAAGAAATGTCTTAAATACTGAACTTCATTTGAGGACTATTTCAATTTTGACAACAATAATGTTATATTGACATAGTAGTAATAGATGGTATATTTTTCTTGCCTTGGATATGACCTTGTAATCCTTAAGCAAGATGTGTTTTGAATAATTAAGACTCAATAGAATTTTCCCCACCCTCTCATGCATTGCCAGTTTCCTGGCATTAAGAATGACTAAGACAAGCACTGAGGATACAAGTATATTTAAAGATGACTTTTGCTTAAATGTGCATTTCAGACTTGCCTATGAGAAAATTATGAACTTTTATTGAATTTTGCTACATTATACTGGGCTAAATATCTTTGAAAACAAATTTTCAACAGAGAACATAAAAAAAGGTAAAATAAATTTCAAATCCATTTAAAAATGAAATATGTCTGCATAAGTGAGAGTTGTCACAAAGTTTGTAAAGTGCAAGAAACATTTTTAAGCTTTCATTGAAAGTCCATCTGTGTCAACAGATTTCAGAACAGCAACTCACTGTCTACTTGCATTTCAGCAGTAAAAGAGATTATTTAGTCAAAAATATAAATTCTTGCTATATCAATAGTTCTTGTAGGCCAAAGGAAAACATGTCAAAAGTTAATAAACACAAATAATAGCATTTCTTCTTTTAAAGATATCAATATATGTCACCTTCTCCAAGTTTAAATAAAATAATAATTAAAAAAATCAAAGAAAGAATCATCCTTATGATACTTAAATTCCTGAAATAAATTTTAAAAAATATTAATTTTTCCACAATGCCTTCTCTCATTATTCTAGTGAAGATTTAGTTATCAATCATGGATATTATCTTTCCTGAAAGAAAAAGGCGTGGCACACACATGTTCTGAAAATTACTACAGCACTATAGCTCAAAGAAAAATCAGGAAACAAATTATTCAGCAAAGGTATAATGAACCATGAAGACAGTTGCATAAGTAGAACACAAAAGCTATCATTTACAAGAAGTGAAATGTGTATGTCAAGCTGCAACAAAAACAGATGATGTATAATGAGTGAAATTGTATGTGGTTACACTGTTATATATTGTCAGAATGTGGGAATTAGCTGTATAAACTTGACATTATTATGGTAACACTTAAAATAGTAATATATATCAGAATGGTGTGTTATCTGGAGAACTTAGAACTGAACAAAGCAGTTAAATATCTGAATAATATCATGCCTATTCATAAATAATAGGCTGCTATGAGATCATAAGCTCAAAGACAAAGTAGAAAAAAAGCCCATAGGTGAACAAAAGCAGCAATTCCTAATATCAAATATAGAATTACTCTTTCACTGTGAGTACTAACTGTTCTTAGCAGAAATTAGTAAAAACCATACAATACAATTTGCAAAAGATTTCATTTTGAGCTGGTCACAACTAAAATAAATGGTAATGAAATGAAGTCATAGCTATATAAAGACAGCTTTTACCCTGAAACCCCATTCACTGGGTGTTCTAAGCCACACAAAATTTATCATTTCTACTTTACCATTATTTATTCCATGTAGAAAAATTCTGTACTGAGAAAATAGATTTAGAACAGTTCAATCTGTTTTAGCTTATGAGTAATGTAATTAGGACACAGTTGGAATTACAGAGAATGTGTATATTTAAAACTGTTCTCGTTAATGTATAAATAGTCTTCTGTCTAGTCTTTAACGTGTTCCAACATTGCTCAAGATTGTGTCACACTTATAAATGGTGACAATCATCTCTTTACAACTGACCATTTGAGTAAATTCTGATACAAAAGAGTATTTACTCATCTCATTCTAACACCTTTCTGGTTCTACATACTCATGAGATACTTCCTGAGCCCACCCTTAGCAACAAATTCTACTTTGCTATTTCTTTCTTCTGGTTTAGGTTAATGAAGAGTTCACCATTTAGCCATGCCCCTTATTGCACTTTCTTTTCTATCTATTGATTTTTCATTATACAAGTATTCATACATGAAAATGTAAAAAAAGGTCTTTACTACTGGTCACACTGTATTGGGTACACTCCCCTGTGCTCCACAGGAAATAAAAAGTAGTAAACATAGCAAAAGAAACAAACAATATAAAGAACTGATAAGAAGCTAATGACAGACTGATTCAAAGAGAGGTGATGTTGAAAATAATCCCATTATTAGTATTAACTTTTCTTGTATTCTAATACTTGAGGTAGAAGATATCAACATGCAAAAATGTAAGATATTTTTAAGCTGAAAGGTTGATGTTTCCAGAGCTAAAGGTTTCTTGTCTATTAAAATCCAAAAGAAAACATGCCTCAGAGTTGTAGTTCCGATCAGATAAAAACCAAACGGCCAGTGGAGCTACGCAGACCAGTAATGCGTCAAGTTGATTTTTTTTATTATTTGTTGGTGACTTGGTGAAGATGCAAACTGTCGTCTTCTAACTCATTCCATTGTAAAGAAAGAATGGCATTAGAACCAGAAGCAAATGGGAAGTTTCTGTGAGTCTGTCTTTAGGGTTTTAAAAAAAAAGTAAGCATAACATGCATAAGCTGTGATTTGTTGTGATTTGTTCTATAAACATATAAAGGTAATGGGAAGTGGGTTTTGGACCAGAAGACTAAACAGAGGTCAGACAGCTATAATTGCTTTAAGCTAGGTTTGGCCTGCAACCTATCCAGCTCTGTGAATGGAAACCTAATTTACTGGTAGAACCTTCTGCAAGCCTTGGAGAGTTCTAGTTGCTATCCAAACCTAGGGACTATCCTTTTTTTTTTTTTTTTTAATTCAAATTGCATCCTATATTTTCCTGACTTCTGGTCACTACGATTTGAGATGAAAATGCTGTTTATGGTTACTGTTTGGTAAATGAATGTGCTCCATATTGCTGCAGCAAGGGTAGGTAGCTTAATTAAGGTGCAGGCATACTTTGCTAAATGGTCAGGAGAGGTATACTATCTCATTAGGCAAATAACTTTAAAATAATCTGTTTACAACAGTTTATCAAGAGCCTTTTAGAATTTTGTTTGCTACATTATTTTAGAAGTTATAGATTATGTTTATACAGCAATATAAAGATCCATTTATGTTGATCTGGTGCAAAAGGAAATAATTCTGATGTTAAACATGCATATAGTCTATATAGTTTATCAATTGTTTAAAGAGGAACTGAAAAAGAATGTTTAGCTCCACAGCTCCATAGGAGTTGTGTCAGCCTAAGGACATATTTCTTCTTGTGAAACACCTTATTCATGAAGTGAAAAAACACAAAACGCTTTAAAATTACTACTGCTACCGTTACAAAATGAGGCAAACATTTAAATAGAATTCACGCACTATTAAAATGCAAGATTATGAGTAGCCTGTGTTTTTCTGCCTGGCAAAGAACAAAACAAGTGGTAAAAATATATTAAATCCCTCTAACAAGTGCATCATAGAAAAGTAAGTAAAATTGAATGACACTGCTCACTGCTGAGAACCTAAACTTCTATGTAGTCATTGCTCACTTGTATAATACTTAATAACTATAAAGCTAGTGTCCTTCAAGATTTGCTTCATATTTGCATTTGCATTTCCATGACTCTTTTTACAATAATAAACTCCAAGAGTTTCTTTGCAGACATCTGGAAAACTCATGAGGAGAAAAATCCTTGCGACACCTCAGAATACTTCATGGAAGTGAGTAATAACATTAGTACAGCGAAAAGAGAATCTGACACGGTAAAACAGGTGTCTGAATGTCAGTTCCTTCTGTCTCTTTGGCAGTACCTTCCTTTATGAATGGTCCTAATTAAAAAAAATATTCACAATTCTGTGGACATTTTCCAATAAAATCAACCTTACTAAAAGTTTGGAGGACCAAACTTTTCATCTATTCTCCCTTCTAAAGAGAGTTTAGATCATTCAAACATTTTATTTCTATAATGTTTTAATTACCTCCTTCTTCTTCCATGAACAGGAACCCTCAGTTTATCTTTTCCATTAAAAGGAATATTTTCTTCTTTCTGAATAGAACAGTAAAGCAATAAAAGGGATGCTAGGAGTTCTAAATCTACACAGCAGCTGTGGGTTGGTACTCCAGTGAAGAAATATTAAGTATATATATATATAAAAATGTCCACTAGAAGTCATATTTTCCCCATACAATAATAAGGCTACTATTGTGATTCTGGCTCTCTATTCTGCACTGGTGAGACCCCACCTGGAGTACTGTGTTGAGCTCTGGAGTCCTCAGCACAGGAAGGGCATGGACCTATTGGAACTAGTCCAGCAGAGGGCCACAAAGATGATCAGAGGGCTGGAGCACTTCTGCTATAAAGACAGGCTGAAAGAGTTGAGGTTGTTCAGCCTGGAGAAAGGAGATTCCGGGAAGACCTTATAGCAGCCTTCCAGTACCTAAATGGGGCCTACAGGAGAGATGGGAAGGAACTCTTTACCAGGGAGTGGAGTGACAGAGCAAGGGGTAACGGTTTTAAACTGAAAGAGGGGAGATAATATTAGATCTTAGGAAGAAAGTCTTTACTGTGAGGGTGGTGAGGTACTGCAACAGGTTGCCCAGAGAAGCTGTGGATGCTCCATCCCTGGAGGTGTTCAAGGCCAGGCTGGATGGGGCTTTGAGCAACCTGGTCTAGCGGGAGGTGTCCCTGCCCATGGCAGGGGGGTTGAAACTCGATGATCTTTAAGGTCCCTTCTAACCCAAACCATTCTATGATTCTATGATCTGCTGCACTTAAGCAATACTCCTACTGGATGAATCCTACCAGATAGCCTGGATGAGAGCTCTACCTCCTGCTAAACAGCATTGGCATGAGTTTTACATGTGGCTCAATGGATAGCAAAGAGAATGGTCTCTGGAAGGGGGAGCAGAGCCTCAGCCCTGCTCTGTCTCTGGACATCCTTTGGCCAGGGTTGAGACAGATGGCACCAGGCCTGCAGGCTGAGTAGTACGGAGAGATCCTGTCTCTCATGTCAGGGTGACTCTTCCTACCTGTAGGCTACTATGCTAAAGTACCCTCTTGCCATTTCCTATTAGAAGCGGGAGAGATAGGTACTTAATTCAAGAAGATTGAATTACCCTCTGGAGATGTCTGCATTCTTTATATAGTTAATGGGATAAAAGTAAGTGACTAAGTTAGGAGGACTGGCTCACTTTCTTCAAGTCTTAAAGACATTTTCTTCTATCCATTGACTACGTAGGGAGTTTGGGTGGAGAGGACCCTGCCTTTTCAGGGACGAACACCTAAGATTTCTATGATATCACTTAGATTCAATTCCTACACTTTTACAAAAAAGTAATTACAAAAAAGAGAAGTTTAGTTCCTTGGCAACCAGATACCAGAAAAGAAGGACTCCTACAACTCCTTTGACAATGGTAAACCGGCTGAATGATGTGAGAAGCCACAGCATGTTGACATGCCATAGGAGGTTTTTCATCCTTTTTATTACCTTACAAAATTAGCTTAGGAAATAAACACAATGAAAACAATATTTTCTGCTAGGCAGGTAACAGATTCTTCCCTGGAGAAAACTGCCATAAGTTTGCATGATCATTCACCAATAGATTTATAAACATTTTTGGAATCTGGACATACACGGTTTTACTCTGCTTTTTTTATTAAGACTCCGTGTCTGTACCAACATATTAGTTGCACATATTCAAATCTACCTCTGAACAATTTGATCTAAAGAGAAAAAATCATTTTATCCTGTTACTTAAGTGGTCAGTGTATTAGTGGCACAATGAACTACAAAAATACTTTTTACTGATTTTCTATGTGGTTTCTATGCATCACCCTGGTAGTAGAATATCAGTAATTTGAAATGGAAATAAAATTTTTCTTATGATATTCAAAAAGTAGCCTCATGAATAAAACTGGAATTTATCATGTTAAAGAGCCAAATTGTGTATCTACATTGACCTTACATCATCTTTCTGCTAATATAGCTAAAAGCAAGTGTAAGGACTAACATGCATCAAATTCCTCCTTGGTTGCATTTTATGTCGTATTTTATGATACTGAACCATTAAGCACTCACAGGTGAGATGAACAGGCATTCTTTAACTACCTGGTTGCCTCCTTTCCAGAAGTGTTTTATGATTTCCTCGCTCTCTATATCTAAAAATTAGTGACTACTTTTCCTGTCACAGGAGATCTCATACCATAATAGAATTTAGGAACCCAGTATGTACACTTTGGTCATAAAGTGCTCTCTTGACAGACTACCCAAGCATAACTGACAATTGTCTCATAAAGAAACAAAATTGGGGAGTAAAGAATGGATTACCTGCATCAAATATAAAAATGTACAGTCATTGTAATATCAATTAAATATATGTGATTAATACTTTCTGAGACATTATTCCATATACCAAACGATTGCAGCTTTGATTTCAGAAAGAAATGAAGCAACAAAAAAAATTTTTGTACAGTTTTAATAGATTTAATATACTTTCCTTCTTAACATTTAACGTCTACTAAATCTTTTTCTCTGTGTACGTATTTGTATGCATATCTACATATATACACATACGTAACATTAAAGCAGTTTACTTCTTTTTTTCTCTTAATCTTAATGATAGGGTTTCATTCTATGATCTCACTGTTCTTTCCCCAGGGTGAAATAAACCTGATGAAATTCTGGATTCTATGAAGAACATTGCAACTTTGGGACCTCTGTTTCACTTATTAGCAAAGTTCAGTTATTTTTATTGAAGAATCAGGACTAATCCAGAAAAGCAAAAAGACCCTCATGTTTAGGGCACCAAAAAATCTATTTTTATCCATTCTTTGCCAGCAAGTTCCTAAATTAATTCAAGAAAACTAATTAAACTAAATATTTTCATTCATTAACCGTAACTTTTATAGGATTCCTAACCTGAAACACTTATCAGAAAGGGTGGAAAATCAAGAGATTTCAAAGAACCCAATGGAAGCTGTGCTTTGTGTTTCTTTCTAAGTTAGGGTTATTTAAAACCAAAGTTGTCTCAAGTGATTCCATAAATGCAGCAAATAAAATTCTCCTTTGTTTCACTGTGCTACACTTCATGATTGGTTTAATTTGGAAAGTACCTTTTTTTTTAGCCTGTAAAATTGTTAAAAAATTTTTGAAATAATTAAAAAAAAAATAAAAAAAAAAAAAAAAGAAAAGAAAAAACCAGAAACATCTCATATAGTCATTATAAACAGTTGAAAAAGGTGAAAATCTCCACAGGAAATTAATAATTCTTCAGTGCAGTAAGTCACAGACTACCATGCATTGGGGTATGACAATGAAACAAGGTGCTTCATTCTCTGTTTTTCAAGCTTGACTTCATGACCTCAATGATAGTCTTTGAAATAAGTTTTGTATGTAATTACCTAATTCTGAAATAAACAAAATAGTGAAAAAAAAAAACCCAAAGAACCCTGCAATCATGTTGATGCCCACACAGGTGATCAGCATGGCTATAATTTCAGACTTTTCAGATATTCCCCACAGATGTCTGCTACTTAACTATGCGAAGCCTTTTTAAGAGACAAGAAACTTGTCAGAGAGTTTCATAATACCTTTTGTTAGCAGAGAAATGGCAAATTCAAAGGATTCAGGGCTCATTTCCTCTGCACCACATTCTGTCTAGTGCTATTTTATTTTTTCGTCTGTTTCCCCATCAGCTGGGCTTGTTTGCCCCATCCTCTTGAAACTCTCCCAGAACAGCTGAAATTCCTGTCTTCTCCCCCAGCCATCTACCTACCTCTTCCTCTGAGTCCATTCTCTTCCTCAGGCAAATATAAGCTCTGCACTACCTGAACACGCTGGATGTCTACAGCACTTTATGAAGCAAGACAACCAAATGGAGAAAGTGCTTTCAACACATTAGCCTACTAATAATGTATTCCCTGAGGTGTTTTATGGCTTTTTGAGTGCATTTCAATTTCTTTTACTACTTTTTTTTTTTTTTTTTTTTTTTTTTATCTTTAATTGGTTGTGGAAGAAATGCAAAACTTTCAATGTAACCACCTTTTAGAACTATATTTTTAAAGTGATTAAGAGGAAAGACATTTGAGAACAAGCTAACCTTGCTTTAAAATACAAGCAATTATATTCATGTTTGTGGTGTTTTTTTAAGACAGCAAAGAGGAGGCATACCAAAAAAAAAGGTTATTATTGCCTAGCCTCCCAATTCCCAGTTGCTGTTTCAACAGCCACTTCCAACACACTCTCACTTAAAATAAACCAATTGTGGAATATTGAACAGTTTATTGCACAACAAAAACTAGGTTAAAGTAGCTGGAAGTCTCCAACTGCTTCTGAAAGGGCAGCTTGGCATTTTGGCAGGAAAGGTCAACTTATAATGAGTACTTTTTTTTCCATGTGCTACTTCTCAAGTGGCTTACCTGCGTTCCCAGTCAGACTGCTCCTACTTCCTTTATTCTTGTCATCATTGCCACTGTAAATCAATGAAGATCTTTTTTTTTTCTTAATTACAGGTTCCTTGCTACCTTTCACCAGGGTGGAATGTTGAGAGCAAGTATGACATCCCTCCAAAGTGTCTCGTAACTAAATAATTATAGTCTTTATTACATTGTGTCAACTTAAGCCTTCAATAATAATGGAATGAAGGAAGAGAAAGAGTTTCAGAGCCTAATATAAATCCTACATAGATTAAAGAAGTATTGAATATTCTGATGTTTTGCTTTGATTTAGATACTAGTGCAAGGCTACAATTTAATTTGACTCCATACAAAACTGGATGAATCAGATAAAGTGCAGGGATTCTTTGCTGGGTGACAGCATCATATAAAAAAGTGCAAAAAACCCTCTCTCTGCAATAACGTGGCTTTCTTTTTTTAGGCTTACATTTAACAGGCAAATTGTGGTTCTTCTGTTTGAAAAATATTTATAAAGAAGGGCTTTTGATTTTATTGTCTCTATTTTAGAGCTGTATAGTGGCAATTTATAGCAATACAGATGGTAATATTTTTATTAGATATTATTGCCTGTTGCAAGACTTGCAATAGTATGTACAGCAAAACTACAAAGATATTATTAAAAATAGCATTAATAGATTTCATATTTGGGAGAAGTTTGGTACAGAAAGGCAATTTTATTTCATTTGAAAAGCTATCATGACTAATTGAAGTTTACAATGTATATTCCAAATCAAGACTGCAAGACTGCATATCTTGATGAGTGCTGTCACTGTAATCGGAATATGTCATAACAAATGCTCCAACTGTGAAGACAGAAGTTTCTTGCTGCTACTTTCCCAGATAAGGTGACTATTCTGGAAGAAATATTCTTTTCTTCTACTCTTTTTCCTGATCTGCCTCATGCTAGACATTGTCCTTTGAACTTGGGTACATTATAAAAGTTATAAAAGTGCAGATGAAACACACTGGAGCTAAATGTACTAAATGTACTAAATGATTTGCAGCTAAATCAGTACACACAAGAGGATACAAAATATCCCACAATTCTTCAGTCGACAAAGTAAAGGCAACAAGTTAGTAAAATAAGACATGCAGCAAATTGCCCATAATGTAAGTAAATATGAGACAAGACCATATGTAAAGCTTGATAACAGTGTCATAGAAACAGATGTGTTTTTAAATGTCAGGCTGGTAACATCCCACATTAAAGAAGGCAGGAAAAACAGGTTAGATTTGATTTATGTAATTTTTATTCTGCACTGACTACGTTTATTCACTTAGATCTATGTGCCTTAGGAGAACCATATATGGAAAAAAAATGGCAGCAGTATGTTACAAGCTCAGATCTCAGTTTTAAATGTTCCTACAGAGACCTAAATATCAGTTTCGGAATGAATAACTCTATAGGCTTCCCTTTACAAGGTCTAGAATGCAATGCAGAACAAAAAATCAAAGTGTCAGAACTCTGTAAGCAGATGAATGCCTAATACTGCTTAAAAAACAGTTGAATGTACATTTATAGCACATAATTTATCTAAGTATTTCTGTCTTGGGAAAAGTAAATTATAAATGTAAAAAATACTCTATTGGCAATATTTTGAAGACTTCCTATAATCTTCTGTTGTTTTGTCCCCCTGTACTCAGCACTGGTGAGCCACACCTGGAGTATTGTGTCCAGTTTTGGGCACCTCAATACAAGAGAGATATCGAGGTGCTGGAGCGAGTGCAGAGGAGGGCAACGAAGCTGGTGAAGGGCCTGGAGTGTAAATCGTATGAAGAGCGGTTGAGGGAGCTGGGACTGTTTAGTTTGAGGAAGAGGAGACTGAGGGGAGACCTCATCACTCTCTGTAACTACTTGAAAGGACATTGTAGAGAGGTTGGTGCTGGTCTCTTCTCACAAGCAAATAGCGATAGAACAAGAGGGAATGGCTTCAAGTTGCAACAGAGTAGGTTTAGACTAGACATTAGGAAGAAATTCTTCACAATAAGAGTGATGAGACACTGGAACGGGCTGCCCAGGGAGGTGGTTGAGCCACCATCCTTGGATGAGTTTAAGAGTCATTTAGATGTGGTGTTGGTGGATATGGTGTAGGGAAGAACTTTGTAGAGCAGGGTAGATGGTTGGACTCGATGATCCCAAGGGTCTTTTCCAACCTGAATGATTCTATGATTCTATGATTCATTTTAAATGGCTGTCAACTTGTAATTACAGACAGTATTTGTCTTTTGCACTACTACAGAATATGCCACTGTATGAGGTTTGATGCTAATGTTGATCTTTTTGGATTTGCTCCAAACACGCATAGCTCAGTAACGAACAAAAAGTTAAATATTATTGTAATACACAATTCACAAGGCATCTAAGAGCATAAAATTCCTGAAAACTCCAAAATGACTAATATCAGAGCATCCTGATGGTCTGCCATGGTATTTCACCTAAAAAACTGAAATGTGATATATGCTCAGTTATTATGAGTGACACTGTAACATGTAAGAATGTATTGATGTAACATAACATTCCACAGTATGTTCTTACTAGTGGTAGTACCCACCAGAAAAATGAGACATGTACTACTAATTTATTTCAATAACTCACTAATACCACTGAATGTAGTCCTGTGATATTTTATTCTTCCCACATGTGGAACTGATCATATTATTCTAATTGGGGTTTTTTTTCTCCTTTTTTTTTTTTATTTTCTTTCCACCCCCTCTACCTAGTGACTTACAGAATCCCTAAACAATTACCCAAACTTCAGCATTGTAAAGATAAGGTATTATTGCTCTCTTTTCATCAGTGAAACTTAGCAGCAGTTTCTTTCATTAGGCATTACATTTTAAGCATATGATTAAAGTAATGTTTTCAACTGAACTTTTGAACTTTGTTCAAAATAAAGGCTTGAGTTCAGGAAAACACATACATCGTGCCATACTCACACTCAGTTTGTAGACCTCTTAATCCTACTGCTTTCATGCTACTGCTATGCTTCACCATCAATGCATGTGCCTCATTAATTTCACAGATACATGCTATTTTACCCAGAAAAGGTACCATGATGGAATAAAGTGAAGTTACTGTGAACTAAATCTTGTAAGATCTTATGGGCATTCTTAAGATAAATTTAAAACTAACTTTTTGTCACCTCCTGCTTGGCAACCTTATCTGAGTTGCCTGTCATTCCTGTCTGATGAAGTTCATATGGTTTCTTCTCTGTCAAGTGCTAGCTTCAAGGTAAGAAGCATAAATGTGCAATTGCTGCAGTGTCTCCCAAGGAAATGATGGAATAGGAAAGGGAAAAGAAGCATCATTGCGCTCATGATATAAAAATCTGCCACAGAGAAAGCAATGGGCAAGACTGACAAATATTGAGTCAGGAGGATAAATCCCCAAGACTCTATTAAGCTATATCCCAGAAGATGCTAACTGCAATGTTTTGGGGTTTTTTATTACTCTTTTGTTATGAAGACCTAGAGCTTCTGTCTTTTTTTTTTTTTTTTTTTTTTTTTTTTTTTTTTTAATTTTGGCAGCACTAAAATAGAATATTGTGGCACTGAAATAATTTTCAATTGAACCGGGTTTGAAAAAGACCTTGGGTAAATTCTCATCCCATCTAAAGCCATTTAAAATTTTGCCTTGAAGTCCCTTGAAAATTGCACCAATTAGGGATGTATTGGCAACAGATGGACCTTTATAGACTTCACAATTTTGGAGTATTTTCTTAGACTCTTCCAGAGGACAATTTTTTTTTTAAGGTTATTTGACTATTGGATACTGTAATCATAAAATTTTTTAACAAAATTGATCCTAAATAACAGAAACCAGTATTAATTACCACAGAAATTAATAGAGTTTAAATGTTCACGGAAAGACCAGTAGTTCACAGCTGAACTGGAACAGCACAACTGAAAATCCCTATCTGGAGCATGAGTAAGAAAAGGTGGAAGCAGCAGCTTGTTCTCTTTCTAATCATCTTTGGCCCGCCATCTACACTGGCTACAAAAAGAGGTAAATCCCTTTTCTACCTCATCAATTCATAGAGGAATTAGTGTTCCCAAGTCTAGGTTCAATTTAACATATTCAGGTTTCAGCACATGAACTTCAGTTTCATGTATTTCTTAGACTAAACTTTGGGTTTAACATAACCCCTCTGAGTTTTGAGACTATTGCTAAAACTGTTGAATTTTTAACACAGATGCAGCTCAAGTGACTCAAGTCACAAGAGGCTCAAGTCACAAGTGACTCAAGTCACTCCTCACAAGAGGAACACATCTTCAGAAATGAATGGACTTTATGGATTCATCACTTCACCATTTTTAGCATGATATTAAGTCACTTTCCACAGCGTGTTTCTATATTATGCATTTTTGTTGCATGCCAATATACAAGTCAATTCATGTTTTGTAATTTTAAAGTGATGTATTTCACCTCATATGTAATCTTTCCATGGTTTCTAGGGAGCTAGAGAAATGAAAATTAGCAGTATCACTTTCATTATTCTACAAACACTGAAGGACACTAGTTCTAATTTACTGAATACAAACTAAAAAAAATGCATACCTGAAGTCTGACTTTTGATGAAAATTTGAAATTAAGTCAACACGATCAGTCAGCATACTGATTTTTTTTAATCTCTTCTGTAATAGAATATATTTTCCATATCTCTGCATTAAAACTGTAACTATCTTGTTGCATAATAATGCAAGTTTTATCTCACACTGTACAATGACTGACAGCCTAACCAAACACATTTTGCCTGCAGTCACCATCTTCCAGCCTATCTTCAGTTAGCAACACTATATTCAGTTAGCAACGCTGCCTTTCAAGGATGATGATGTCAAGATATTTTGGTTTTGTTTGTATTCCTGCCTCTTGGTTTTTGGTAGGTACTGGCTACAAAGATGATTCTGCAACTAAGTCACACCACCTTTGTGTCAGATGTGGACATATTATATCATGACAAAAGAGATTTTGACATTATGCTTATAAAAATTATAAAAAATTAATTTAACTATAGACTCAAACAGGAGATTTTGAAGCCATAGACTCACATTACACAACTGTAAGATACCTACGGGAACATAGGGAAAGAAAGCCATGTTCTTACCACACACATTTGTGGGATTTGAACCATCACATGATTTTTTTTTTCAGCCATCTCGTGTGTGGGAAAGTAAAATAATTCAGATTTTCTGTTTAGGACTAGTATGCTTTTTGAAAAAATATCCAGGCATTTCTTTGGCAGATTTATTCAGAGAAACCCTCTCTGGCCCCTCAAAGACACCAGTGACAGGATATACATATCTTTTTAGGTATCGAAGTTTGAACTCACCACCCTAGGGTCCCTTACCAGTCAAAGGAAAGAAAGAATGTCCTGAGGGAATTAATCTCATCATAAAATAGATGTTGAAAGTAAATCATAGGGATCACTCTTTGGACATGCTGTTTTAAGACATCTAAAGTTAGGCAACATAAATCCCACTCAAATCTACAGAGTCTAAATTTGACATACGGGTAAAGGAAATGCTTTCAGAAAAAAGTTAGGTTTTATAGTGTCTTCTGTTTTCATCTGCTTCCTTCTTTTTCAAAAGGTAGATGTGAGAAAGATTATGTAAATTAACATTTCTATGAACTGCACAGCATTTAAATGAAAAAATTATTTTCCATAATCCCTAGATAGAGATAAGAAGTTAACTGAAACTAAAAATCAGTCAATTTGTTGAAAAGTTAAATAAAGTCCTATATTCTCTTTGTTTCTTTGGTACTGGATGCCACAGTAATGGAGAATATGTGTGAGTAAATGCCTCTCTCAGAGTAAAAATACTAACATCAACAGTATGTATATGTCAATAACCATCTCGTAAAGGAAGAAAATATAGGGACCTCTAATCACATCTAATCATTGTTCCGAGCAACAGTTTGGGTTTTTTCCCCTGTGTTTCTAACATTGCTTATATCCACTTATCACATATGCTGTCAAATAAATAATTCTTTCTGTCAACTGACAATTTAAAATAAAAGTATATTACAGAAAAGGCAGTGTCATTGGTTTCCGTAAATTCACATGGACCATGAACCATTAGGCAAGTTCTAAAAATAGATTCATGAAAAATTGTCATAAGCCAAATTCCCACAGTTATTTTTCAGGATGTCTTTGGGATAAAGCGAACACAAATATTGGCGTAATAGTTGTATAATTTACTATTTCCATCGTATAAAACATCAGATACATTGACTCTGTACTTTATGGAAACTAATGTAAATTATAAACTGTACTCATATTTAAAAAACTGAAAATATATGATTACATAATAGTGCATTACCAAAATTCAAGTTACACTAAGCAACCATAATTATAGTCTCTAGACTTTAGACTCTCTAGACTCTATAGAGCTACATAAAGCATTATCAGATAAAACCGAGGTGCATCTATCTATTGTAATAAGTACACAAATACACTACTTGAGGTAGCAAGAATCATTAACAGTCCAAACTAAAGATGGCAAGAGAAAAAATTAGCATTTTCAGGATGCCTAGTGAGACAAGAAAGGTTCTATACAGCAACAGCATTGTAAGGACAAATAAATAGCCATAAAGTCGGCTTCTACTGCATGGAAGCTTGCAGATGGTGGATGAATTCATGTCTGTCACATTTTTATAATACAATGACTTTTACATATTGTTGCCAGATGGAACATAGTTTTACATCTTGAATATAAATCTCCAAGAAATACAACTTCCTTCAATGTGTTCCCTGTATTTGAAGCAAAAGCAAATTCAGAGGCAGGTTTGGGAGGCTAAAGCAGATTTAAGGAAATCTGAGAGAATATAAATTAAATCCTCAAGGGCTTCCTTGCTATAACTCAGTTCAAAATAATGGAGTTACCCATGTGTTCTGTACTTTTAAAGGAAAAACAGGCAAGGTATCATATAGACTTCCATAGGAAAAACTCCGTGTGATCTATCAAATGCAAAATACATCCTAGGCAGGTCGAGAACTTACTAGTCGAACTTACTAGTAGTTTGGCAAAATTTTTGCATATTCTTTATTTTCTTTGCATTTTCTTTATTCTTGTTTCAATAAAAAAAGATACCCATCCCACAAGATCAGAACATAGAAGCACAGTGCATGAAGCATAAATGGATTTAATCTTTGTTGATAACAAACATCTGTTATCTGTATCACAGAAGCACCTTGCCATTCTCCTTGTGGTAAATGATACCTAACAAACCTAAGATCTAATTCAGAGTTGATTATACCGGTCTTTATACAGATGTGCTTTCTCAAACTACCAAGAAAGTACAGAATTTTTTTCTTTTAAATGTGCTTACCAATCACACCTGGCTTTCCCCTGTGTGTCTGGTCCTTGTTTCTAATGCTAGCTGGTATCGCTAAGGAGCGAATAACTCTGATAGCGATGAAGTGAACTGTATGACTGTGGGGAGAATATTTTCCCATTCAATGATTTCTCACAAAGTCTGATTTGATGACAAACTTGAGTTGACTTCTCTCAGACAGCCTCAAGCATTGTTTATATGCAGATAATTCTGTGTGTGAACCCATTAGGCTTTTATGACAGTTACAATCAAATATGATTGGGAAACCTTCTGGCTTACTTGGATCCATACTTACATTGTGCTTTGTGAGGTTGGAAATGTTACTTGCTATTGCTTGTAGCCAGTCGATACAGTCTTCAGCAGAGAGACACTGAATTATTCCACTGCAAACCCCATCCACAGCAATTACTTGGAACGCATTTTGCCTATGGACATGTCATAACAGATCAGGTCAGAAGAAAATTTCATCTGTTCTAGCATATCATCTTAACAATACTTGTAGAAATGCTTTCCTTTCAACTACAGTGAAGGTCATCCACTGAACACTGATAAATTGCTGGTTTTCCTGTTTTATAAATACCTGACATATTAAAAAGATTATGTTAAAAGGTCAACTCAGACTATATTAAGTTTCCATAAAGCTATAAAAAAATTCCAGACTAGCTCCACAGAGCATCAACAAACACTGTGTGACTTCAGAAGCTAAACAAGTGAAATAGCCGATGCATACCAAAGAATTAATACTTTAATACTACAGATCACAGAGAAGGAAAGTGTGCATTGGACACTGTAGGCAATCATCTGAGAAATTCAGTGCAATGCAGTAGCTTTTTCTCAACAACTTTTGTTTCATTTTCCTAATACATTGTTTAAATATAGTAAGATTCCTGTCTTGATAACCCTTGTTGGCTGCTCTTGGTCACACAGTTTTGATCCTCTTCTAAACTACTGATAGAAAAGCTGAAGAATTCAAAATCGATCAGGCAGCATTAATGATTTTTCCAATTGCATTTCTGAATATAAGATCATTAGCAAAATACACTGGAATGCCAAGAGACACCCAATGACAAAAGCAGTGGCCACCTGGGTGCCTCTATCCCAGCACCAATCTGGGCACCTCCACAATAATCTGTCATGCAGTATAGACTGACTTTCTGCAGCTGAGCAATTATAGGACAAGAGAAAACTTTGAGATGCTAAAGCAGTAGCAAACCTAATTTCTTCAGTAAATAGCTTTCTTGGCTAACAGCCTTTGGAAGGCTCACAGGTCTCTGGCTTCACAACCAAAAAAACCTCAATATTAATCCATATCCCAGAGTAAGAGATTACTAAACATACAGAGAATACCAAGTTCCACTGTTGGCATTCTTCTACAAACCCATCTGTTAATGATCAATTAGAGGTTTAAAATCATGTACATAATTTAGATTCTTTGAGAATGGCTCAGGCAAAGTGAGTGTTATCTTCAGCGTAAGACTGAGTGCCACTGATAACAGTTTCTGACATCTCAGGACAGACATCCATTCTGCAGAGGTGGGGTTTTTTTAACCTCTTGAAATTATATTCTAGTTGTGGAGAATGTAGAGCTAATATCTGTCTCTACCATAAAGGTCTTTCCTGTATCCATGTCAAGTAGAGGCTTTTCTTTCAGTCAGGAGAAGCATTAAAAATTAATTAGTCATGCCTTTGCTTTGAGAGTCCAATCATGAGAACTAAGCTCTTACAGGCTTATATATCCTAACATTTTATCTAAATCCATCAGCTAACTTATCAGTTTAGTTGCCTTTTCAGACAGGTAGTGATATTTTCTTAAAATCTAAAGGTACAAACTGAGAGCTACTTCTTTCAAGGACTCGTTTTCACAATAATTCAGGTAAAGTTTTTGAGAAAGATTTATTTAAAGCATCTTCAGGTAATATATCTAGCATTTGCTTACTATATCCTTTATATTAAATGTCTGTAGATATAAATAGTAAATTCTTCCAGAATAAAATTCTAAATAAGTCCTTACATAATGAGCATAGCATGATGCTCAGACAAATTTACTGATTATCTGTTTCAAGGAAAATAGCATTATTTTCAGGACTTGCATTCTTTCTACTCAGCCTACTGTACACCAAAGTAGGAATCCAAGGAATCTAGTAACATGTGACACTAACCTGCACAAGGAAAGAAAACCCAGTGTGTTCCAGATTCATTCCTGATGGACAAATTTCCCTTACACTAAAACCACAGTGAATCTGATGCATTTAGGGCATCAGACTGTTCCTACTCTTTCTAGGTATTTGATCTGTGCACACACAAAACCATTCATCCATAATGTTCTTGACTAAGCCTCAATAAACTCATAAGATGCATGGCTACCTAAGAAATTACTTCTGAATGTGCCTGGGCAGTATATATTCTTAACCTTAGATCATTGCAATCATATTTTCTTGAATTAGTCTACCAGCCAAAGTCCATACTACCACAGAAAACTGAAAAAAATAATGTATTAAATATGTGTTTTGTATTAAATAGAACAAATAGTAGATAAATCACTTTATAATACAGCCAAAAAGTTAAGATCAGATGAATTCTTATTCAATTACATATCTCAGGTTCTGTGCCTTCTTGAACTCAAGAGTTATATTTGAAATTAATAAGCCTCCCACGGTTAACCTGAATGCCCTTTGGAATTTTATATTAATACTCTCTGGAATTGATGTGTCTCAAGCATCCCACTAGGAAAGCTAGAATAGAATTATGAGGCGTAACAGTGTATGTGATAACGATATAATGTATTTCTGTGCTAGTCTTAGTGAAAACAGACTTGTAAATATGAACTACAGAGAATATAATGAATTAAATTCCACTTCAAGTTGCTTTCTTATATTATTTTCAATATCCTTTCCTTAATGTTGCTCTTTATAGCAATCTCTTTTAAAAATTATCTACCTTTCTCTCACAAAAAATTTTGAATAGGGAGTCACATTTTGAAATGTTTACACTAGTTTAAAAGACTCTTATAAACTGTCTTGCTAGAAATGTAAAATGTTGGTTCTATGGTTTTTGAAGAAAACCCCACTTCCTCTCTCAGGAAACAAATTTGTTTCTTAAAGGAAATTTTTGTTTCCTTTAAGAACTCTTACTTCCTCATGTTAGACATCATAGAAGGACACAAGGAGAAAATTATAAGAGATTCCAAGTTTGAGTATGAATTCAGGGATTTTGTTTTATATTAATATACTTTTAAATTTATTTTTTTGAAATTCAAATGTCAGGAGTATCATTACTACCTAAAAATCTTTCTCTGTAATGTACAAGTTCTATAAGCTTCACTTTAACCTTGTGTTTTATTGATGCAGAAGACTGAATTTTAAAACCCTAAATCTATGAATAGTTGAATATGTCCTAATTTTCCATGTGAGTAGTTCTATTCAATTCAATATCTTATCTGAAGTATACAGCAGAACAGATCTCAGATTTGACTGTTATGATTTTGGGCCCTTTATGCTTCATGCTCTTAATTGTTTCTATTGCAACCATTGTTAAACATTGAGCTGAAGGTTTTCACAGAATTTAATAAAAAAACTCCCGCCTCTGTGGTGACTATATCCTGTTCCCTTTCAGTTCAACCAATAAACCATTGTAGCCTTTGGTTTACACCTTGACTCCCTGGGCCAGCCATTGTTCCTCAATAGAAAAAGGATCATGCAGCCAAGTAAATATGATTTTGCTATTACAAATCAAAAGGTGCAGGCTGTTTTTAGCTTCATAATTATCTAGTGGTGAAATGAATATTGCCTAACCTGCTTTAATTTCAGCTCTGTGAGTAGGGAAAAGGCTGGCAGACCTAGGTAATGTACTTCTAAGAAACAACGGCCCCTAGAATTAACTGAGGCCGTGGGAGGTTTTTGTGCAACTTTCTTTGCCGAGAACCAATGAGAAGGAAGCAGGCTGGGACAAGAAACAAGAAAATTCATCCCATGCAAATCCTAAACTGAGGCTGAAGAACACTGTTTTTTGTGTTTTTTTTTTACAAGGAGTCACACAGAATGGGTACAAGTTACTCCTGGGGAGATTCCGATTGGACGCAAGAGGAAAATTTTTCACAATGAGAACAATCAGCCGTTGGAATAATCTCCCCAGGGAAGTGGTCGATTCCCCATCATTTGACACTTTTAAGATTCAGCTAGACACAATGTTGGACCACCTTGTCTAGACAGTGCTTTTGCCAGGAAAGGTTATACCAGATGATCCTTGAGGTCCTTTCCAACCTGGTCTTCTCTGATTCTATGATTCGTCTTCCCCTGTTTCTGAGGGAGATCATGAACCCACCCCTGGGGGCAAATGGTATCACTTGACTGTAGAAACCATAGAAACACTGGAAGGGTGACCATAACAACAGAGATACTGGCAAGGTTCTTTCACAAAACACTCTTTCCAGAAATATTAATGAAGCTTCTCCGTATTATTTAGGTAATTTTACATGTATTTGAATGGAAGAATAGGAAATTTTAAACCACTTGTCCTGGTTTGAAGTAAAACCGAAGAAATTTTCTGTTCTGTAACTTTACATCCTAGCTAGGCCTCCTCTAACTCTCTGAAATTAACGGTATATTGTGGAGAAAACTGCTCGTTCTCAGAATGATAAGACCAATGTTTGTGCTCCATGCCAAGGAATGGTATGCAGGAGGCCCTTGCTTATACTTATTGCTATAACAACCAAGGTCAGCCAATTTTGTTATTTGCCCCCTTAGAGGGTCGGAAACGGAAAAACATAAAGAGGTCACATCGGTGGGGAGGAGTGGACAGGACAAGTGATCCAAACCTGACCAACTGGGGTATTCCATCCCATCTGCCCCATGCTCAGTATAAAAGCTGAGGGATCAAAGGGTCAGCCCCCTTCCTGCGATGGCTGATGTCCAGAGAGGACTCTGTCTGTTCATCTGCCTTTGATCCCGATCCGTGTTCCTGACTCCAGAGCTGGAATCCAGTTCCCATTCGTCGCTGAGTCCAGTCTGGGACTTCCCCAGTGCCTGCCAGTGACGTGACTGTCATCCTGGGAGCTTGATAGGGTTTTGTATATATTGTATCTATTTCATTATTTTCTTCTTTATTTTTATTTTAATATTAATTCTTCATTAAAGTAGTTTAGTTCATTCTAAACTTCTGAATCTCCTTATTTCTTTCTCTCCTCTCTCTTTTGGGGGGAAGGAGCTGGGGGGGGGGGGGGAAGAGCCATCTGTCGGTCTGGTTATGGTAAATTCGGCCGAAACCACGACACCACTATTGCCTGATGAGCCTTCCGGGTACAGCATAACACACTGTTCTTCCCAGAATCACACATGTAAGCTGGCAGACAAGAAGGCTACATGGGAAAGACAGGGTTTATTTCAGTTAATAAGGCCTCACAAATTATAAGTCCTTTGTGCTTATTTTAAGAGTTAATGTTTCTTATGGGTTAGAAGAAGAAGCAATGGAGAAACATGCTCTATAACTGCAGACAGCTGGACGTTTATCCCACTGATTCAGACCTGACCTGTGGGGTGAATTCCCAGCCTGACTGGAGCCCCACTTCACCACGATGGACTCATCTGACGACCACCCCTAGGTCTCCTCTGCTCCTCCACTGGGGGCAGTGGGACAGGACCCTGGTCTGCATGGGCACTGCCTCGTCCAGCCTCACTGCCACCCTCTGCTCTTGGCTCGCCTTCCCCACAGGGCAGCCAGCCCTTACTGCTCCCAAACAAGTTTATTTCAACCAATGAAGTTGTCAGGTGAGAGATTTAATAGAAACAAAAGGAAGTACATTTTCAAAACTTAATTACATTGCAGAACTCAATGCCACAGTGCATTACAAAAACGAAGGTATAAAAAAAAAGCAGCTTAGAAAGAAGTTTTTGAGCACAGGAGCATTAGCAGTTATTAAATATGACGACCTATGTGCAGTCTCAAACTGAGAAATGAGATGACCACAAGATGCAAGTGAGAAGATCACATGTATTGCCCGCATAGCTGGTCCTAGCTGATGTCAGAGCACAACATGAGCTGATGTGGATCTGGATAGACCTTTATGAAAGCTCCTATGTTTCATGTCTCTGACAGCTGTGGTGGAACTAACAATGCCATTCCTCTAACAAGGCAACTCCTAAGGCTTGTACCTGTCAACCAAAAAGTCAAGTTTCAACTTTCTGAACTACTTTACCTGCACAAATCTGATCCCGGAAGGTACTGGGAAAACCGTGAATGAAGAAGTGGAATTAATCGGAGATCACACCACCTTTTTTCCCACCTAAGTCCTGGGGATGCTGGCCATGAGGAACATGATAACGTATCCTGAAAAACATCAAAAGGTCCTTCTCAGTTTGGGGCTTCACTGTAAGTACTCAGCTGATTTGGAAAGAGAAAGATAGACTTTAAAGATTTTTTTATTTTTTTTTTTTAATTTGGCATTGTGTTCCACTTTCCCCAGATCATTTGGCATCAGTTTTAGCTAGCACTGGAGAGATTCCGAACTTTTTCTCACAAATAAAACAAATCTATATAAACCTCACTATCAATATGGTTAGAGTGAGTGTGAGGAACAGTATTCTGAAAATCTAGGGAAAACAGATTGTGTCCTTTTATTGACATGACCAGTCATGAATAAAAGTGAATATTTACTGTGTATCACATCATCAGCCACTAGTTTTACACCTGTACGCTGAATAAAGATGATCTCTAAATTATTCACTGTACAACCATAATTCAGTTATTTCCTGTCGCCCCATACACGTTGATATGCATGTCTATTATAATGACATCATATCAAAACTCGGCAATTGTGAATGGTATTTAACATGTGATGAAAATTGTTTAGTCAAAACTTCATGCTTATGATGAATATTTTACCTATTTACACAATACATAAATTATATGAAAATTGAATTTTATCACGTCTATGATCAAATCTACAAAAAATAAGTATCTACAGTCTAATTTCACCAGCATTTTTACAGAATATAGACTTGGCTAAGAAATGCTTATAAAAGTGAAATGATCAACAATTCTTTTTTAAAAAACCCACAGCTCTTCCTTTCATTATAAAATGCTTTGATGATATTTTCATGCAAAGAAGCATGATTGTCACTGAAAGGTATGTAGTACTTTTACTGTATCAGTAGAATTGTACCTGCTGATCCTGCAGACTTCATATTTTTTCTAACCTGTATCTTCTATAAAATAAATACTACAAAAATTAAGTACACCTTGTATTTTTTAGAGTGTGGTTTTTGTGTAAGATCTATGGAATTATAAAGCATTGCCAACTTGAACTTTACTCTTACTTATATATTCATATATCTTTTATGTATACAAAAGAAAAGATCACTATGAACATCAATTTATCTGAACAGTAGGCTTTTCATAAGTAGATTCACTTATTTAAAACATTGACTGTCTGGTGAAACATTCCATAGATTCAATCCAAAGAACTAAATGATTGGCTAGGAAGACTAAGCTAGGATGCTGTTTTAAACATAGTTTTGAATTTTTAACCTCTTCTAGCTGCTTTCAGGAATCTTTTTTCTGCTGTGATTTAACTTGAGGAAAAAGCTGAAATGTGGCAAAAAGTTTATACGCAAACTGTAGGCCTAGGTCTGTCTGCAACAGAAATACTCCCCCTACCTTTAGCCTGCATAATCCTGAATTATTTAAAAAGACCAAAACCAGTCCTGTCTGCTCCAAATTCTGAGTGAAAAATCTCCTTCATGTGAATCACCAATGCTATAAATTAAGAAATAGTCATAATGCATTCTGGAGAATATTCTGAGAAAAAAAGGACCATGACATAAGAGTTGTACATAATTTAGGAAATCATACAAATGTCTCATTTTGTTTTATGAAGCATTGTAATCGCATTACAAGGGGACATCTTAGATAAGAACCACATCCTGGTCTTCAGCAGAAGAATTTAATTTAGGGTGAATTATAGACTCATGATGCCCGACTATATTATTTAAACTGAGAGAGAAAGACATGGTTTCAGTAAATTATTATCAGTTCAAATAGAAACTGCAGCTAATTTAGATCAGTTTTGATAGCTGCAGAAATAGGATTCACAAATGAAAGCATGGTTTTTATCCTAAAAGCAAAGTTAGAAATGAAGTGGCCAGCAAATAGCAATAGCTTTTCTATACACATACATATAGAGACCATTGAGATAAGCCTGCTTCTGATGTTGCACTAGGTATATATATATATATTATATTTTTTGACCTGCATTGACTCCAATTTTATTGGTTTTATCCAATTTTTATGAATTCCAGCTCCCATGAAAGTGTATAAAACCTACAGGTTCTCCAGATTATAATCAGTCTTAAAATCTGTGCTATTGACTTTTAAGTCTACTTCAGCAAAGTCTACTGAACAATCCTTACATTTCTTTTTTTTTTAATATATATTTGTAATATTTATGTGGTATATTGGTTTATTCATTCAGTGCTTTTTATTTTATCTCAGTATTTTCACCTATCGCAAAGCCAAATATGCAACAAAACCCTTTTAGAACTACATAAAATAATGGAAAATTTGCATTTTCTGGCTAAGAAAATTTTTAAAAGCCCCTTGTTGCACTTCAAAAGCATCTTTTACTAAAAATCTGGTCAGACATCTGCAGCATTTAATCCTAAAGAGACTTTGCTCCATAATGCTATCGTTCTTTAGCAAGATTTTAAGTTATCAGAAGTAAAATGCAAAATAGTCAAAACCACCTTATAAATAGGCAAAAACATGTACCTAAACCATCCTTTGCAAAAATTTTTAGATAATAAATGAAATAAAAATAATGGAAAAATATTCTGAAAAAATTTTCGACCTTTTCTTTAAATATATGTGCCAGTTTTGGGTGGGATGGAGTAAATTTTCTTCCTTGTACCGAGTATGGGGCTATGTTTTGGATTTGTGATGAAAACAGCGTTGACAACACAGGGATGTTTTCATTATCACTGAGCAACGCTTACACAGAGTCAAGGTCTTTTCTGCTCCTCACACCACCCTGCCAGCGAGTAGGCTGGGGATGCACAAGATGTTGGGAGGGGACACAGCCGGGACAGCTGACCCCAACTGACCAAGGGGATATTTCACACCATATGACATCATACTTAGCTTATAAAGCAGGGGGAAGAAGGAAAGGAGGGACATTCGGAGTTAATGTCATTTGTCTTCCCAAGTAACTATTACACATGATGGAGCCCTGCTTTCCTGGGGATGGCTGAACACATGCCTGCTGGTGGGAAGTGGTGAATGACTTCCTTGTTTTGCTTTGCTTGTGTGCCTGGCTTTTGCTTTACTTATTAAACTGTCTATATCTCAACCCACGAGTTTTCTCACTTTTACTCTTCCAATTCTCTCCCCCATCCAACCAGGAGGTAGTGAGAGAGCAGCTGTGTGGTGCCTAGTTGCTGGCTGGGATTAAACCACGACAATATTTTTTCATTTGAATAATTTTAATTCCTATGCTGTGGAAATAATCTTTCACAAAATCCCTATTGCCCAGATAAAAATAGTAATCCCATCTATCAAGGCACAATCTCAACTCGTATAATTTATTATAATTTAATTTGCAGCCATAATAGCTGGCAACTCTTTTTGCCCCTATGGAACTGCCTATCTCCAATGTTAATTAGAGCTCCTCCCATGTTGCCGTCCTTTATTAATTACTTCCACTTAGATATTATAATATTATTATTCTTCTGTGAAATTCCGTCAAAGAAATATAAACTCTTACCGTGTTGTTGGGATGGTAGTTGAGATGCAAACCACTGTCACATAGGGGAGAGGATGTGCCACTGCTTTGGTCACTGGGGGCACCTAATAAAAACATGATTACACAAAAAAGATCTTCATTAACCTATAATGCTATAATTCAAATTTGTGTACGTCTGTATGTATGTATTCCCCTTCCCCCACTAGTTTTGTCAAGTCTGACATTCATTTACTTTTCCTGTTCAGACAGTATCTGCTTCTGATTTGAGCGGGGTGCCTTTTTAAACTGAGTGCAGCCTCAAGAATCCCCCCCCTGGTGCTTTGCTTAAAAGAGTTAATAATCTGTTCAGTAAGAAAAAAATCCCAAAGGTTTTTGCAAATTTGGTAATAAAAGGAAAGTGTATACCTCCTAGCTTGGTTTTCACTTGAAGGAAATGGTCAGACAACGCTTTTGTTTGTCTTGAAGTCTACCGTTTGAAATGTTCTTGTAACAGTTTAGGAAATTACACCTCAAAAGTAACATGATAGGATTGATGCAAATGCACGTTTGTGTGTGTTATTCAGGGTACTCCACGGTACCACAACCTTTCATAAAAGGGACAAATGTACTGGGATGCATTTTTATTTAAGGATATGATGTTCTGATTTTTTTCTTGTCTCACTAAAATGTAATACCTAGGTGAAAGATAAAGACAGTATTTCAGCAAATGATTGTATAAAATATTACTTCATAATTTATTTTATGTTGTTCCTACCAGCTTAAAATAAAAGGATAAAAGTATTGAAATAAAACATTTATTGTTTTGTTGCTTAAAAATTAAGCAATTCATTTTACCCTCTTAGGAGCAAGAAGCAGAAGGAAAGCAGTAGTGACAAAAGGCTGACATATAAATATGCTTAGATATGCTGCAACTGTCTATAATTATGCACCCACACTTACAATTTAATATAATTAAAGGAAGACAGCTGCCTCCATATGTCTCTCACGGGGCTAGTTGACTAAAACTTGGTTGGACTTAAACAAAATTCTAATCATCCCAGAGTAATTTATTTTTAGGTAGACAGACACCTCCACCAAATCCTCTGAATTTTAAATGGTAAAGTTAAGCCCTCTAAATATACACACACAATCTCATTTTCACATTTACAAGACAAAAGTCTTTCCAACTAAAACACTACCTGATGCTGCCTGGAAAATCGCTTTCAAATACTCTGCATCAGGATGTGAACTACTGTAAATTAATGTAATCCCACTGTTTTACCTGCAACTTTGCCGATTCACACCAGCCAAATGCCTGGTGATCTGTTTTTCAAGCAAAGATAGCAATTTTTCGCTTGAGGTGAATATTAGTACAAGACCTGGCAATACAAGCAGCTCATATTCAGGCAGCAATGCTGACCGAAAAAGCTGCTGTCAATCACTCTCAATGCACAGTAGGTTCGGAAGCTGCAAACATTCATGAGCATTGAATTGAGTTGTCTTTTGGCCAAGTAATAAAGGCTTACATGCACAATCTTCATTCAGTGGCAGTTTGAGAAAAGCAGGTGCTCTTTTCAGAAAGGACACAGTTAGGGTCACTTCTTCCCCTGCGTTGCGAAGGACCTGAACCTGGAAATGAAATACAGGCAGGACACATTGAAGTAGCTGTATGACCCAAATGCATCAGCAAATGTAAGCAACACCACCCAGCTTTCACACACTGGAACAAAACTGCTTAGCAATTATTGCAATGACTTTTTTTTTTTTTTTTTTTTTAAAAGAGAGCAAGATGTAAAGCTTGTTATATGCTTGCCTGTTGTGTTTCTAGTCACACACAGACTCGGGGGAGTGGGCACTGGCCTCCTATAATAGCACTGGCTTTGCACTGTGCTATTGTGTAACTTGCTCCCTGACACTGTTCAGCTGTGCATCTCCTTCTTTCAGATCTGGCATCATCCACACTAGCATGTATGTATAACAAAACAAACCCCAACCAATTTTCCTCCCCATCCTCCCCCAGGGTTGCCTCATAAATCTCCAACCAAAACACTGGCAGTAGTTTCCAGAGCTGTGCCACAAATCCTAGGAGTAAGTCTTTCCAACAGCCAGAGTTAAATTTAGCCAAAGTACTCCAGCATGGATGAGAGACCTAATCTTCCTTACAGCAAAAGAGGAAAAGTGCCTATTTTAAGCCTTAAGTCTTAGATAAGCGCAAGCTTGGGTTTTGCCAAAGGGTAGCTCGCATTTTGAACACAGGAATGCACAAATCACCTATCCACCTGTGAATGCTTTCAGCCTTCCCGTACCCTCCCACAACCCCTTCTGCAGCTCTTGCTCATGTCTTTAGCTTTTGTGTGGTACTGTTGATAGACACCTCAAGACACACTGCAGAGAAAGGGAACCCCAGGCACCTCCCCAGGGTGGCACAAAGGAGGCACAGAAGCAACTAAACAAAACGCTATGCTTAACAGTGAAGGAACAACATTTGAATCATTTTATGATAGGAGAGCCAAAAAAGCATCAGGTCACATAACTCTTGTTTCAGAGAACAACCATTTCCTGTTCTTCTGGCTCTATAACTTCAAAACTCTTCAAGGGCTGATTTAATTTGGGCTTACAAAGGCAGAAGATTGCACCATTCCTCTCTCTGAGTCACTGCACTCACACTGTGCAGAGAGCCAGCTCGCTGGGAGCAGTGTTCGGAGGGCTGCTACACAGTGACGTGTCAGACAAATGTTTTAAACTAGCATATATCTGTTCCCTTTCTTCTGTGTTTTTGTGGTAGCTGGATAGCACTCAAGTAACCCCTCTGCCATCCTGCTGCTTGTGAGAAAGCCTTGTAAATAATTTATGGAGTGGAGGACTGCTATTCTTTAATCTGTGCCTATCAACAACCTATCCTACAGAATTAGTTACATGCATGTACATAACTACATGCAGGAATGCTTTCAAACGGAATCACTAAAGGAATTCTTCAAGGAAAAAATGTAGACTTTGCTTTTAAACACAATACTTCCTACTCCACACTGGCTGAAACACAGGAGTAACAATATCATGACAGAATATCTGATTCAGTATCTGAAATCCGCTCTGAAATTTTAGTGTCTTCATTGTTTAAAATACCACAGTGGTTGTCAAGGCAGTTTGCAGTGTAGTGTGTATTTATATGTATGTATGCGAATAAACAAACACACACACACGTCACAACAAATCTCATCAACTAAAACTGCATGCCAAAAACTTCATGTCTAACATGAGCATCTTTGACAAGCACTTCCCAGTTCTGATATGTTTTATACCTTAGAATTCGTAAGCAGTACTTATTTCATAGAAAGAAGATGACTCGTAATCTATGGAACAGTATATCAAGACTCCGAAGTCATGAATTCCATCAGAGAAATCATACTATATCCTCAGCCTTCTTAGAAAATTCATCCTTCTCCTCTCTCACATAGGAGTCACATTGTTCAGAATAGGCATAGCCAAAGCAGAAACTTACAGGCATATATTCTCTATTGAAATTACAGATGTGGATAGACAAAGTACAGGAAAAATATGGCTACCCTCTGCCTTTTTAAAACACTTCTTTTTACCCAGGAATGGGGAAGAAATAAGTGAAGTTACAGCATTGCCAACTTTAATTTATATAAAGTCACCTTTTAAGATACCTAAGAATAAGTGGATATCATTTGTGAAAGAGGTTGAGACAGTAAACTCTGCCCCTGAATCTTTCGTCTTCCAAGAGTAAAAAAAGCCACAAGTCTACATGATTTCATTTGATAATATATTGTTTTGTAAGGAAAGAAGTTGCCATAAGTAGTCTACTGTGACCTGGTTCTCTAAACTCTCCCTCTCTCAAACCATTTTTATCTCATAGGATGAAAAATTTAAACTGGAACACAATTTTGTTGAAATCAGCAATACTTATTTCATGGAAGGGTATGACTAGATTTTGCCATGCAGAATAAAGAGTAAAGAGAGATAAAAGATTGAAAAAGAAAACTACTAGGTAATGATTACGAGAAAGAGGAGACAAGCTATCAATCCCATTTCACTTACTTTCTAGTCATTAACAGAGCCATTCCAGGAAATAAGGTTAGCTGAAGAAAATGGGATTTTTAATTAAATTTATTAATTGTCTCTTTGTAGCTTTCAGTTGAAAGTTCTACTGTTATTTTACTTTTTGGGGGGTCTTTATTTTACATAAGAAATGAACAATTACTGAACTTATTAAATGGAGTAAGCCTTATAGGATTCATTTACTTTGTGTTCTCATTCAACATGTACAGCACACCATACTGCTGCTCTTCCACGCAGAAAGAGAATAAGGTACAACAGGAAATCTACTCTTACTGAGAAATGCTTTTAGTGGAATACCAGAACAGCTCACACTCATGAATGGAAAATTGATAGCTTTTACAAAAAAAAAAAAAGATAACAGCCAAAAGTAATGTGACAAATTGTTACGGAAAGTTATGTCCATGAAAAAAACAAAACAAAACAAAACACACTTGAAAACAGGGTGTCAAACAGTTTTTCTGGAAGATACAACACAGGATGAATTTCTAGAGTTTTAAAACATGAGTCGAATTCTACCAATAGTCAGAGATACCGGTATATTAATCATTTCGTCTCTCTTCCTCATTGCCTAACATCAGTTTAGGTCAAAACTTTATAGAAGTTTATAGACTGTGTGAAGGTATGTATTGCTTGTTCAGGCTTGGAAAATGTACACTCATGAAAAATGAATTTATCTGCACAAGTATATCCATGTAGACCTGAAGAATTGGTATCACATTCCACCAACAATGCAGTAATGAGCTTTTACCACTGAAGTCAATTCATGAACATACTGAAGAAACCAGTTGTCATACATGATAGATTTTTTAGACAAAGAAATGGATAGATGTCTGCTTAGTCATCTTGCTCTCTTACTTAGAAGAAAGGTCCCTTATTTATTTCATGAATTTCACTGAATTTTTAGAGTTGGAAGGGACCATAAAGATCATCTAGTCCAACTCCCCTGCTGAAGCAGGATTGCCCAGAGCTTGTTATTGTACATACATTGTCAATACATTGCCAATCAAGCACTATCAATGACAATGTATGTCTTCGTTATTTCTGGCAGTGTAATTCTGGAAATATTTCAAGGTTACTTTCAAATATAAGAGGGAAGTAGACTATTTAAATGTCTTTTTCAGAGTTATAGCATATTTTCTGATTTATAAGGAAACCTTAGAGCTAGGTTAATCAGAGTAACCTCGAAATTTTTTTGCCAGCACCAACACATAGTCTATGCCTGATAAAAATGACTGAAGACTAAAAAGCTAGGGACTATTTTCTACTTCCTCCCAACAATGAAGCTCTCTTCAGAATTTGCAGTCACTCAGGAGACTTTCAGGATTTTTCTAATTTTGCTAGTCTACTTCCATATTTTGATATATTTAGGTTAAATTCCTGATGTGTAGCCCACAAATTAGAAAAAGGTGGGGTTTGTTCTGGATTTATTTTCTCCTATTCAGGCGTAAGGTGTATTTTAAGTAGTAAAAACAGAACATTGTGAGGATCTTGATTTATTGAAGGTCAAACAGTGGCATTAAACTGGTACTGCATTTTTTTCCATAGATTAAAAAAACAACAGGTCACTGGAAAAAAGTATGCTAATTTTATTCCATCCCTACTTCTTATTCTAAATGTTTCTGGACATTTCAAAAATAAATTTTACTAAAGTTACTGCACACAATTTCTGATTGATCACTGATTTCCATGATGATCCCATCCATCACAAAAATATTCCAACACTGGGTAGAACTAAGTAACATTTCTCATCTTGTTAAAATTATCTATTTATTTGATGAGTGACTGGTGCATAATTAATTGCTTTACTTTAAAATACAAAGTGCCTAGTTTAAGAAATAGTGTTTTAGTGTTTCTATAATAACTGCACAATCAAATTACCAAATATAACAATTCTTATTAGTTCTGGAATAGAAGTAGATCCTCATTCCCACTGTGTATAAATGGTAAAAAAAAAATTCAGTGTTAACAAAATGTAGCTGTATAAGTAAGAGATTTTCAGTTCATTACTGCTAATAGAGAAGTACTTTCTAAACTTACATAAAAGTATTTAAAATATTGTAAATTCTAAAAAGTGAAAAAGAAACTTATTGAGGAATACTGATTTTGAATAAATATAGAAACATTATTTTAAAATTTTCAAAACAAAAATGCAGCAACTTCCTAAGATGTATTTTTTATCATATAAAAAAAGTTTAGTTAAGGGGAGATAAATTCATAGTGTTAAATCCATGGAATATTTGACTGACAAAAATTTAACTCAGTAGTAGTCCTAATATTTCCAAAGTCTAACAAAATTATATCTCCCCACTGGAAGCCATGGAAAAAACTCCCTTTGGAAGAGATCTGTATGTCTGTGCATTTGACCCCATAATTTCTGAAGCACTGCATCCCAGATTGCAGAAAATGCATGACCACACACCATTAAAAAGTTTTGCTTATTCTCTGTATCATTCAAAGGTAATAATCTGTTTTATTTCCAGAGTCTGGACTGACTCTTCAAGGTGTATGTGTTTTATCTATAAAGCCCTAGATTTTTAATATTTTTGAGATCATCTACAAAGCCCTAGATTTCAGGCATATGAATTCATCTATCTTTTATCAGGTTTTTATTTTAGTAGTTAGCAATGAATAGTAGTAACACGTCATATGTTGATACAGATGTCGTATGGATTAAATAATGAAAAGCTATTTAGTACTGCTGTTACTACTTGATTTAGTTTTATTTTTTTATTTCATCTAGTGAGCAATACTAGCTATCAATTTGTTGGTGCGCAGTGTCCAATCAAGTCATCCCTGTAACAGGAAAAAGCTGTGACACTGAAAAGTTTTAACATCTCATCAACATTATGACTATATATATTAAATTCCAGCTGCTGTTTTAGAAATCATATATATTTTTAATGTAGAATGAGCTGATGTGAAAAGAACTACAAACAGAAACATTAAATCCGATCAATAAACTTTCTTATGCAAAGCATAAGCTCACTACTAGTAGAATCAAGAATTAATTTACTTCTACCACAAATAGCCCCATATAAAGGTAGGATATTCATGAGTGAAGTGAGACAGGCAAAAATAACAGTTGTGCTTGTCTGAAAAATATTTCAGCTGCGTGAAATAGGGAAATTAGAAGAGCCAGTGTGTTTCTGGAGTGACAGTGTCTATATTTCCATGAAATTACTGTAATGACTGCAAGGGCTCATTTGAAGAAGTGAATTTTATGGTGATATGTGATATTGCTGAATAAAATCTCTACATAATAATAACACTTGTTTGAAATTTTAATAATGTCTACAATGATACTGCCTTTTAATTTTATAAAACCTTTTAAAGCCCCAGTTCAAGAAAACATTTGAACATATGCTGAAGTCTCTCTCAACATATTCAGCAAAGCACTGAAGCATGAAGTCCCTCTGACTTCAGTAAGTATTCTTTCGTGAATGAGACTGTAAATCCCCTCTTAAATTGCCAATGAAATTTACCCACCAATGAAGTAGTAAAGATTTAAAACAGATTTATATAGTCCCCAAGGTCTGTGTTCTCCTGAACTGGAGCAAATTCTGCTTTTCAGTGTGCTTTAAAGGAAAATTCAGTTCTTTGACGAATAACTTAATTATAAACATCTGGGGTGAGGAGGGGAGAAGAAAAAAATGAAAACCAGAAGACACCTTCCAAGCCACTGTGCAGAGTTACACAATGCAGTAGTATCAAGTCCATCAGCAGATACCACAACACACATAGTGGTACAGGCACATAAAGGCCCAAAGTTAGAAGGCTCACTGCGTGCACACAACTGTCTTGAATTATGTTTATTCTAAAAAAATCAACTGTTTTATTCAGTAAAAGCCACATAATTAATACAGAATATTTGCATCAAAAACACATCACTGTATGGGGAGTTTTCAAGTCCTACGATCTAATATTTATCACAGTATTTGCCAACAATGCAATTTAATCAACAAATTTAATAGTAAAACCTATCAAAGCTTTTTTTTTTCCTTCAGAAAATTTCTCTTACTGATATACAGAGCAAACTAGAACACCATTTTTTGACAGCAGTTCTTACTGAGGCTGCAAAATTCAAAGCATACTTCAGACCACAGTTTGACACTCCCATAGTTGTAGCCTTTAATTTTTTGCTGTCTGGTTCCTGAACCTCTGTTAAATATTTAGATAAAAACCCAAATGGGCTGCACACTAGAACTGGGAGCTTCCTCAATCAAGGCAAAAGAAAATGCAGGGCAGAATGGTGTACATGCTAAGGATGCAGAAGATGTGCGCTTCCCTTCAGAACCCTCTTCTGCATGTATCTTGCTACTGGCACTGCTTTAAAAAAGTGCAGGTGGATGCAGTAAGACTAGTAGTAACAGCAAAGACACCCTACTGAGCCTACCACTAAGCAATTATTCTGACACAGGAACTGAGTTGAGGTAGCACTTATTCAGTGAATGCTCCAGCTACTAAGGCACTACACGAAAGATTATTTCACAGCAACATACACAAAACTTCAGGGTTTGATACTTTTTTGAAAAGTCCCATCGGACTGACCACAAAATTATTCTCGATTCCAAGTGACAGCACTCATTTGGAGTGCTGTCCATCTCAGATGGACAACATCATACTAGTCACCTTATAGCTGCTATATTCAGGCTTCCTTCATTGATCCTTGCCCTACATGTTTTCACCGGCTCATGGGCTTTAGACACAGAGGTACCAGAACATCTACAGAGTTTCCTTCATAGGAAATGAGTGAAATAATCAGATGTAAGCAACATGAATAAGTGTAATGAGGAGACAGAAGAAAGAGATTAATTTCACAAATAATTTATTGGAAATCTAATTAACTCACGCAAAAAAAAAATCCATCAGGCAATAGAGGACCAAATATAGGTCAAATAGAGGAAACTCCTGTGATTTTTTTCTTCAATGCAGTTCAGGGGTAAAAAGAGAATATTGTCACTTATTGTCACTTATATTTATAGTCAAGTTGGAAAAAAGAATCTGTCTTTAAACTTTTAAGTCTAACACTTGTGGAGTGGAGTACATACAAGTTGTTTAAAAGATCTAATGACAGCTTTCTGGAAATCTTTAAACTTTCTTATGCTGCATAATCAACAGTAAAATGTTTAGTAATCTTTCAATCAGAATAGTAAGAGACTCCAATTATTATTATTTACTATGAAAGTAAAAGTCTGCCACAAAAAGTTTGCAGCATTTTCCTGTTCTTTCATTAATCTTAGCATCACTAATAAATATCACTCATTTAAAAGAAATTGTAAGTGCTTAATTTGCATTCTTAGGTCACGTACCTTAATTTTGAATTCTGTTTCACTAAAGACTGCACTTACTGGTCATCACATTTCATATTAAACATTAGAAGCCCATTTCTCCAATACAGAAACTAAGAAAAGCAAAGAATTAGAACTCATTAAAAATTTAAGTCTATCTAAACTGGGAACTCCATACCCTGGAGTCCCCAACCATAGGTCATAGAGGACAACATAGGTCCCTGAACAGAAAAATTTCATACTATATTCTGAAAAACAAAAAATATAGATTTCCTATAGAGATTTCAACTCTAGTAAATTATTTATGATCTATGATCTAACAGTATATTCCTTGACTCATCCCAGCTGAGCTTCAGTCTGTTGATTCTAATGCAAATGTTGATTCTAATTCCAAACAATGGGTCTTGTTAAAGTTTCCCAACCTATATTAAGTAGACTGCTATTGGTTTGGGACTGTGGTCCATAGAAGAAATAAATAAAGAAAGGTGCATTTATTAGCCATTCAGCTCTACATGATATGTAGTTACTCATGACAAGAAAATACCTATGAAAACATAAAAAAAATTCAAAGCACTGGAAGACTCCAACCCAAACTCTTTCCAAGTTTCATGAGCTTTCCAGTGTATCTATATGTAGTGAGCATACGCCAGACTGCCTATATTTGTTTTCACATTACATACCCCCTGCACAGATCTACTTCTCTAGGATTACCCAGCCACACTGAATGATCTGTGTAGTTCTAAAGTCCTAAGAAGTTCTCCTGTTTAAACTCTGACAGCTGTTCCACTTTTTGAATGTTATTATACATTCAGTTGCTGGGCACATACTATCTTTCCAAGCTAATTCATGAACACATATTTTTTAATTATATATTTAATGAGTTCCAAAACAACTGGCTAAGAGGAATGAGACAAACCCCTTGATAATACTGAAATACCAGTAGAACTGTTCTTAATGTGGTTGAAACTAACCAGCATTTATTCTACAATTTTTTAAAAGATATGAAATAGGAAGCTAGAATTTTTTGGACAACACAACACAACTAGTTTTTCTAATTGTAAATTAAAACTCCATGAGACTGATAAAATCACCACTATGAATTTAGGTAAACTACTCAACCCCACCACCAGTCAAATTTATAAATCCATAAGCCTAATTCTGGTTTCAATTAGTTATATTAACATGTATATTTTATCTTCTACCAATACTACACACTTCCATTACAATTGTACATATTTGGTTAAACCTCTCATTGGTATGATAGCTCAGAAATTTGCACAGGAATCAGATTTTCTTTTGGTTGAATTTCATTGACGCTGTCCAAATCAAACATTGACCAAAGCTGCTTTGGTAGACATGTGCAAACCTCTTAATAAACAAAACAAAATTGGAATCTTCTTGAAACGGAAGAAGCATTTGCACCACTATAACAGTAGCATCTACTGATTTCTACACAGCTTTTCCAAAAGGTTGCCCAGGATCCTGTGTGCACTGGTGCGTACAGCCAGATGAATGATAGGCTATCCTATCTGTCTACAAAAGCTTTCTTATTTAAGACACAAGGCTTTTGGACTTCATAATAATCGGAAACAAACTGTGACAGTAAGCTATGCTGAGATTGTGGTGGGTTTTTTTTCCATTCAACTATATGTTATGGAAAATATTACAAAAAACAACCTGTCAACTCCTGTAGAACACAAAAGCAACCTGAGAGGCTTTGCACGTTAAAGTTCAAGGATCTATGACATAAAAATTCAAGCACTTTTTTTTCTTTTAAGTAAAATCTAGGCCATATTTTAATACACAGATAATATATAGAAATTCCTCCTACTCATATCCGCATAACATCCTTGTGAAATCTATATTTATTACTAATGCAAATAGTATCATTTTAGTGGGTTTTAATCCAATATAATATAAAGTGGTAAGAATAAGCCAGAACCACAATTTATTAACTCGCTGTAGGCTACCAACCAATTCTTGGTATCGCTGTTCTCTAACGAGAATTTCAGATAGCAAAAGATGGATAAAACCATCTCTAAATGAAAGCAGAGAAATTTAAAAAGAGAAATTCTCTCGGACTAAAAAAAATGAAAATTATTTAGGGTATAGTACACTATACTATAATAGTATACTAAATATCCCATCATAGATTTCCCTGACACATCTTTAAGCAAGTTATTGATTACCATCCAGTAATCTGAAAAATGACAGGTTATACCGGAATGAGACTTTCTGGTGATAAGAGCTGCCACAAAAACACTAAGTGCTACCAACACAAAGGTAATAATATCAATATCTTTTATATAGAATATGAAGATTTTGCTTGTGGCCTGCAGGTATTACGGCATACAGTGCATGATAATGCATTCACTATTCTAGAAAAAAATAAGTATAGTGTTTGAGCTATCCAACATTGCATAAGAATACAACAGATTCCAGCAGATAATCATAAACTGAAAAAAAATGTTGTGCATGGCTTCTCAAAAACAACAGCCATATTTCAGCAGTTAGCCAGGAAAACCTTAAAAGAATGACTTAGTCATTTAGTAGTCTCCATCCCCCATACAAAAGTTGCATAAAATATTCAGCATAATGAAAAAGACTACAGACATTATCCATGTTACATGAAGAAAAATAAAATAACATCAGCTATATTTACAGAATAAACCAAATTGTTCCATATTTATCTGCATGACTCCTAGAGTACCCAGCTGCAATTGGAATAAAGATCACTAGAATCATTTTACACATATTTTATACGTTTTTCTTTTGCTAGAATACATTTTGCTAACTCCAAAAAGCTTCAGATAGAAGCTTTTGCTTTTTCAACAATAACTTTTTTATTTAAAAAAAGTGAGAGTGAAAATCAAAGTGCAGTTGAAAGTGAAAATGTTTTTTTTCTAGTAAGCTGTAATAGAAACTGGACAATAACTTGGAATTAAAGACTCCAAATTTTGCAGGTAATGTGTGCTCCTAAATAGAAGGAAATAATTCCAATCAAATTATCCGTTTTAAAGGATTTGGAGTTCTTTCTTTTCACAATTGATCATACTGCACTTTTTTTTTTGTTTTCATTATAGCAATGAATGTGAAGTCTCTCAGGTTTCTAGCCCTAAGTACTAACAAAACAATGAAGCTGTTTGCTTATCTATTAAATCTATGAATCCCCTGCTCCTTCAGCCAAACTGTTCCCACACTTCAAATTTACCAGAATAAGTGGTCTCAGATTTGAGTTCTATATGAAATCTCTAACACATTTACTAAACAAGTATAGTTTTTCTATACACAATTTGTGCATAGTAATTAGTAATATTCAAAATGCATACACATTATTAAACTGCATAACATGTCAGTTATTGCTTCTGATCCTAATGCTTGAAGAGTGAAAGTCAGCCAGTTGACACAGCATTTTGCAGTACATTATTAATTTTTTAAATCTTTTATGAAAAGAGATAGGTCTAAGATTATTGAAAACATGGCCTGAGTATTGTGTCTGACTAAGCAGAGCCCAAGTTTGGGGGGAAAAAAGAAAGATCAGTCCCAGAATGAGCTTGCTCACACTAATCCCATTGCAAGGCTGGGGTCAAACACACAGCGAGTGGCAAATTTCACATTTACATATTCAATATAAAATTTGCTGTTGGCAAATATGACCTTAACATTTGCTTTTCATGAATAGTCACACTAATCAAGCACCAGCATACAAACGCTCATGAAAAATGAATACAAAATGGTCTTAAAGAGCTTGAAATCAAATTTTAATTCTAAATTTGAATAAATATTAATGTACAAGCCCACTCCTATTTGTTCAGTCCTAAATGTTATCAACTTCACAATGACATAAAGAATAATTCTTGGACAAATTTGTATTTGTTTTAGATCAATATATGCAGCTAACTCTGCTAAGCTTCTTGGCAGCTCAGGATCTAATCTCCGAGAAAGATGTTTTAGTACTTCAGGGACTGTGCTCAGTGGTAAAAGTTTTCAGCTGAGAAAACACATAAGAACATATTTTCATGCCATTTAATGCAATGGCAGCCTTTCTGCTGCAGAATAATTGCCGTGCATCTAGCTGAAGTTGAGAAAATGACTTTTTTCTTCATAGATATTTGTAAAAAAGTAAGTCCCCGATTTAGTAAAATGCTTAAATTCATACTTTTAGACAAACACATATGTATTTTGCTGGACTGAGATCCAACACAGTTATCCTGTAATATGAAATTTTCACAAATAATATCGCCTCAACATTTTTAGGATCATTTTTATCAGCATCTAAATTTTAAGGGTCTTGGCAAAACTGAGTTTGGAGGTACTCACACTGAATATTAATTAACTGTAGGACATTTACAGATATTTTGGAAGGAAAAGAGATTAACATATAATTCCAAAGAAGTAAAAAAGTTAATTTGTATTTCAGCATAATGACGAAAATGTGCTGAATTACAGGTTTAATGACTTTATAGCATGAGGTCTTCATGACTTTCACAGTTAAGCATAAATCTGATATATTCATCCAAAATGATCAGGCTACTTATCCCATTGCAATCCGTATTTTACCTTTTCTTATTTTCCTAATTAGGCAATAACCCCACGGAAATCCATTCTTGCCAGCAGTTAATTACCATTTGAGACTATAAAACCTTATTAAAAACATAATTTACAGACTTTTATATGAAGTGGATGTGTTTTCTGAAGCAAAAATTGCAACACCAACAATAAAAGAAAAACAAAATACTTTGTAAAATTTGTTACATTGCTGCTAGGTGAATATGTCAGAACATCACAAATAAATCCACAAACTACAGGCCTCACTTTTAGAAATTCTAGGCCCCTCAAACCTTAATAATTCCGATTTTACCATTTTCTCTGTGCTGTCAGTCTTCACAAAAATTCAGAAAATAAGCAAAACAGTGCTGATGCTATGTAACTGAAAGCTCTCTAAGGAGCATTTATACAGAAATATGATTCAAAAAAGCACACTCCCATTGAGACAACACTTTCCTGTTGAGACTTCGGTTTTGACACCTTCAAGGATATTAAAAGCTGTAATTGTGGCAGTAAAAGTAAAGACTTAAGTGCCTTGGTATTGCCAAATCCCAAAGCTCCCAGTGTTTTAATTATAAAAAAAAAAAACAAACCTCTGTCTTAGATTTGTTGTTGTTGTTATTGTTGTGCAGGTGACTCATTTTGCTCTAAAACCTCACTTATTGATTGACGGAAAGATGCTTTATGCAGTCTTTCAGGGTGAAAGATGTTTAAACAAAATATTTCATCTGATAGCATTCATTACAGTAAATACTAGCTCTCACCAACAATTCTTTCTGCAATCAGTAATTCAGAAATAATATATTACCACCTGAACTGCACAGGGGATTTTGAATGTGTTTTGTATTAGATTTTTCATGTAGATATGACTGAACGAAAGATGTCAAAAACCCTTCAGACAACTGAGATATGGCAAAGATTTTGTGAAACATTTCTTTCTATCCATTTAATATGTAAATATATTATACTCAGAATAGCATAGGAAGGGAAGGCATTTCAATATTTCAGGGAACTAGAAATATCCTCAGTACTTTGTACTGCACACTAACATATTAAAATATGGGAATTTTTTTGATGTAGAACAGAATATTCCCTTGAACTTTCCTTTTAATGGGTCAGCACAATTAGAACCTTTGAAATATTCTGCATCGGTACTGGCTTGACAAGGGCATGTGAAGTAGAATAGAGCTATGTACATTTGCTAGACCTCATTTAAAGATATATGTCATTATCCTGGTAACGTCGCTTCAGCCAGAGCGCTATTTCCCATTTCGCTCAGAGAAGTACTAACAGCACAGGGAGGCAACAACTCCTGCAGGTCTCTGCACTAAAATCTAAAGAATGGGTAACCTTTGTAATTTTTAATGAAGAGTTTCTTCCCTTTGTAACCACACCTGCACCAAAGTTTTTCTTGTGATCTTGTGAACCTCTTACTACTGCAGGCTGTTTTACTGGCCATGTTGCAAAACAGCTAAGGGGAAACAGGCAGTACCAAATTGAATTTGCAGAAAGACACCAGTTCTATGAGGTCAACACTAAGAAAAAAGTATACGCTAGAAAGTGGCCCAGTGCTGACAAACAGATACCAAAACACCAGTACCATACTGTACCATACTAGTGGTTGAGAAGTATGGGGTGGGCCATCTGGAAACCTCCATGTATCTGGCTGGAACAGTCCAACACTGGATACTATTGAAAAATATAAAGAGTCCATTCTCCTTTCCTCTTCCTCCTCCACCGAACAAACTGTCAAAAGACAAAGACCCATTGTAGAAAAAGAAAAAAAAAAAAAAAAAAAGACCTAAAAATATGTACAGGTGTTAGATAACCCCTGGATAAAAAGTTTCTTCCTAGCACTCATCTGATTTTACTATAGCCAGAACAATGACAATTCTGAAGAGTTAAATCAGGTATTGCAACTGCTGGAAAAACGTCAGAAGACTCTACGTGTGTGCACATTTGAACTTCTTTGAGCACACCTCTTTTTTATCACTCCTTTTGGCTAGCTAAATCAGTACACATGCTCTGTTTTGTCCAGTGTGTTCTCTTGGGTCCACGCCAAGCCATAACAGATACAGAGGTTGCCTTTTAGAGGTGAATATTTGTTTCAGTCTATACCACATGGTTGTTACCCGTTTAAAGAAAAACACTGTTGTTGCCACTAGGACAGTATTTTCTAGTCCATATGGGTAAATTAATTTTTTTTAATAGTGACCAGGGAAGATAATTTTAATGCTTATTGAAGGTTTTAGTTTTCTTACATTAAATTGGAGTGCTTTGTGTATGTTTAATTCCTCTGCCTTTTGGAGGCTTTGGATGCTCTCTATGTTATTCTTGTCTAATCTCACTAGATTATTATGGAATAGTTAGTCCAAGGAAAACAACAAGCTCAAACACCTAGCCAAAGTGAACTATGTTTTTTCAAATATAAACCATACAGAAACAGATTAAAAACAATTGGGACTCTGGTGCTCTACCAGAGAGCCAGCCCCATTTTCTTATTTTTTAATTATTGTACAGTGTTACATCTATGAACAACAAAGAAAAATGGAGTCCCTGTACCAAATTCAAACCGAGGAATAGCTCCAACACTGGAAGATGCTGTGTGGAATGAAACCTTTCAAAAAGTCTTTTGGAGGGTAAAACACACACACGTACAGACAAACATGGAAATATTTCTATTTGCTTCCTAAGGCAGCAAAGAAACCTGAGTCTTTACAGTAAAATATCAATGTAAACAAGGTCACAAGCAAAGCATGTCCGATGGCACACACTTTAAATCCACTGCTCAACTGTATCTCATCTCTGCAGCTTGGGCTTTCAGCATTAATAGAGCTGCATGACAAAGGAGGGACCAATGGCAGTTATTTGAAGGATGTTTTACCGTAACTGATGATTCAATCTTTCACTCTATCCCACTAAACCGTAATGGATTTTTGCTTTGAGGACCATAGTTATGTAATAAAGATATAACAATATTAATCATATAGACTTGGCATTAGTCATGCCAGCATATTCTACTCCCTTCTATTAAAACTCAGCAGTACTGATGAGTAGTTTTAAAAGACAAAATATTAATAAAATTACTAACATATCTACAGGTGTCTTGAGAAAAATGAAAATATAAATTAGGAAGACAACACACTAATGTTTTTTAAAAGCCTAACATCATAATGCTTGAATAAATTCAAGCCTTCACCGAGTTTGGCACAAAAATTAATTATTTAAACACTAAAAAAACACGGCAAAAAACAGATTAGAAAAGCAGCTGAATACATGTTAAGAATCCTGCTCCGGGATATATCCTTATCCAAGGAATTTCCACCACATGTGGAAAAAAGAATAAACTATTTACACCTGCTAGGTTCTTTTCCACTTCATGGACACTCATTTCAAATCAATGCTGAAATGTTTGACAGATTATTATTAGCTCCAAATTTCATGAATAATAAGGACATTGTAAATACATTGTAACAGCTGTTTTCATTAATTGCGCCAAGGTAACTAAGGTGACATTAGCACTTTTTTTATTACCCAAGTCTCAAATAGAAAACAGCAGCTGTGCGGAAAAAGCAGTAACTTGGCCTCTTCTTATGAAGGAAATATTGCACTTCCAAAAAGTTTACATTTCATTTTTAAATTCAAAAGTTACAAACTGCAGATTGATTACAGTCTTCTCTTAGAAGCACCAACTATGCAGCTTCAATATTTAAAGTCACCACTCAGTCTAGAGGGGAAACACAGTACAGGATCTCTGCCATGTAATGGGAGAAGGTAATCTGTATTTGCAGGTTGCTGTTATCACTATCACCAAGCAGCACAGTATTAATGTGGAGATCCTTTTCTATAACGGATTCTGAAGTACTTCATATAATTCAGTGAGCTAAACCTGATAATATTCTAGGTCTCTGTTTCACAGTTAAGGAAACAAAGACAACATAAAAACATAATTTACCAAAAGACACATCTGCAAAGTCAAGATGGAGTGAGATTTCAGATCATTTGCTTTCCAGTTCTGTCTTATAAATACAGTATGCTCGTTCTTCTGCTCAAAAACATGTATGACAAACATTACCAAAACTATTCATAATGGGTTTTAAAAGTCAGTTTGAATGGAACTGTAGTTTTAAAAGAAAGCAGTTCTTTTAAAGTTCTTTTACAGTTAAGCGACTACAATCCCTATATTTCATATATATGTATGAATATATATCCCTATATTTCATATCATACAATCCCCATGTTTTATATAACATACATGACTCATGGAGAGATAGCACAGTTACAGCCCACGTGGTACTACATATTGTAGCTCACACTACACAAAATCCACCAAAGTCTAAATGCCTGTGATGTCTTGATACCTATCTACCTTTACATGAGCTTTTCCTGTTGCTTTCCGAGGAACGCTCAAATGCCGTGTTAACTGGCACATACAAAGTATCATTTTTCATTAAACACATTCCCTGAATTTTCTACAAATAGAAGAAAGACAAAATCATTTCATATCCATATTAATTTAATTCTATTTTTATTTCCTAAGAGAAAAAGAGATGCTAAGATGCAAAGAAACCCCAGTGATATGTAACTATAGTTGTTGATACCACCTGAGAGGCTTTATGCACAATGTTAGGAACAGATTCATAATCTTAAACATATCAGCGTTCATTTGACTGAAATTCTTCCTTCTCCATGGGCCCCAGATGCTTTGGTGCACTATAACCCTGGAAAGAGTAAGAGCAGTGGATCCAATACAAGATTTTTGGTAGTATGAAACTACCAAAAGAGTTGACTCGTACTCTCCTACTCCGAGCCACTCAGCAGTTGTTCAAGGGAAAGAGCTCATAGCAAGGTCTCTCACTCTATCCAAAATTTTACCCATTGTTAGTGGTGTAGTGGCTAGCCCCAGAACCACCAAAAATGTCCACATGTGCTGCAAGAACAGCATTATATTGGTGATTGACTGTCTTCGTTTTTTGTTTGGACAATAAATGGAGGTAAGGGCTACAGATATATTTGTTTCCAGACTTATGAATAATCACATCCATTGTGAGCCTCTAAAAGGCTAGGGGTTCAGATTGACAAATTATACACTGTTGGACCATATTAGACATAATTAGACAGAAGTCTAAACTGTCTATCTAAGGTCTGTCTATGCATAATCCTAATTTCAGATGTTAAAGTCTTCTTGTAAACTGTAAAGGAGAGTCTACTGGAAAAGGAATAATTAATAAATCCAGAGTAGAAAGAACACAAACTCACATAAATTAACAGATATAATGGACTCTCTTTACCTCTGTGTTAAAGTTCATACTGTATTTTTGGAGTCAAATTGCCAGTATGATGTTGAGAGATATTTTTAAGAGAATTGCTAGCCTTTTTTTTCTCAACCTCCTCCCATGCTGATACTTTACCACAGAGAGCATTTTACCATAGGAGAGCACTAAGACTGAAGCGATGTTGTGCTGTATTCAGAAGGGAGTCTTTACAGCCCAAGACAAACAACAAGCTGACATTCAGCCTTTGATAGAAACTCACAATGTGCTTTCATAATATGAATAATATTTTCACGTTCTACAAGCAGAAAACTAAGTTCAAAATTAAGCGATTCACCTAAAGCTAAAAAAAATCAGAAAGGATCTGTGTAGAGGCATGCAGTAAGGTACACTAAGAACTGACTAAACCTACCTATCCAGTCTTATAAGAGTCTTATCTGTCTGTCTGTCTGTCTATCTATCTATCATCTATCTACCTACCTACGTTTTTACCTATTTGTCAGATTCAGGCTTCAGTATATTTCTTGGGTAACAGGATCTTTGCATCACTGAATACCGTATCACCTGATCTAATAACTAATGGAAGACGATAAAGACAACAAAGGGGTGCCCACAAGTGTTAAGCCAACTAAGTTAACTATATATTGGCAAAAGATTCTCCCTACTATGAAAGATGGCACTAACTTGATTAAATGCTTAATTTTGAAATTCAAATAATTTTATATGCATAGTACAGTTATCAGTAAAGCACAGTGAAATACCAGGGCCAACTAATCATCAGTGTAATACAACAGGCTGCAGTGATTACACCACAGGTCTTTTCATTGCAGAGCTATGAAGATATGACATATGCTTAAAATATTTCTGCAAGCAGCAAGAAGTTTTGGATCTAGAAAAAGAATGAATACTCATAGGGTGCACACTGCAGACAGAAGTCTGAATTTTCTATGGCGATTTCCAGCTTTATACACGGAAAAAAAATCCACCTGGTTTACAATGAATATTTTCTAAGACATTAAGACAACCCGAAACACTAATATATTGTCACATAATATGATACCTGCTAAGTCTTAATTAGTTACAGAAAAAATCAGAAAGAAACAAAGCTCTGTGCTCATGTACCTTGCATAGTCATTTGAAAAGTACCTAGATCCAAAAAGGATTGAAAATTAAGTTTCCACTACTGTTCGAGACCCTGCTGTGAACGACTATGCTCCACACACTTCCTATTTTCTCTGTTACCTTGAGATTAGAGCTACAGATCCTGTATTTGATAAAGACCCTGCAAGAGAGAAGTGCTTAAACAACTCAAACTGCAAAGGGCAAGCCATAGGCGAAATCCCACCTATAACTCCTGCTGTTGGTGTACTTGCCCTTTACTCAGGCCTATGCCTAAACCCACAGATTGCTGCACAATGCATAACCATATCTATCATTATTATAGAAGGCCTTACAACAAATTTACTCCACAAATATATCACATATGATAGTGAAAGTTTCTGAAATAGATTATCAGAGTCAATTCACTTTGGTTTTTATATTTATGTCTTATAACTCCTCTGCATATTTTAGCTTATAAAATGTCATATGGACATTTTGTCTTATTTAAGTATTGCTCAATATTTACTATTAAATCTTAAGAATTATTCTTAGAATAAGGATTTACTTTAAAATTTATCTACTTCTTAAACTTTTAAAACAATTGCACATGCACAAATGCACATTCAAAATCAGTGTTCTTAGCAGTTTTCAATATGCTTTTGAGTGTGCAAGTCTACATTTTTACTAATATCTTTATCTCATGTCTTGAAATTCCAATAGCCTATTTAAATCCCATTGAGACACTTACCACATTAATGCATATTAAACTCTACAACTACAGTAAGCTCATAAAAGATTAAAATCAGATCACTGTTGCACAGCCAAAGCTTAAAAGTACTATAAATACGACTATTAACCTGTGTATACAGAAGGTGGTATGACGAAGGCTCTGAAGAATGAAGCATGATTTGCAGCACAAATTTCCAACATGAAACCAGTGCACAAAAGCACTCTGAGGAATAGTGCAGTGATTTAATTTTTCAGCCTGCACTAACTTGTTCATCAGAATTTCATCTTTACTAACTCTTGCTTTCTATATCTAAATGGCATACATTCAATGATCTGTCCTATAAGAGATGTTGCATGAAATATAGAGCATTTTTGAATTGGCAAAGTAGGCTTTAGAAAAGCAAACTTTCAAATATAACATTACCGTATTGTTTTAAAAAGACAGGTACAAATTCTATCGAGCTACACAGGTTTTAAAGATAATTTCTTTTATAATCCTCTCATTTCTGGCATTCTTTTCTGAAATATAGGGTTTCCTACTTCTGAAAGTACTTAAGAAGAGTCAAAAAGTCAAATATAACAAAAGTATATGATACTTTTAGCAAAGCTGATTTACCAAGGGAACCAGCCTACTATAGAATTCTCAAATATACATGGCTTCTCTAGAAGGAATCTCCTTAACACAGTGTTATTTTCAACCCACTCTGATAACAATTTATCTGAAGGAGGAGAGCATCCTCACAAGTAACAGCCAGAGAACAAAAATGCAGATAAACAGTTTTGTTTCAATTTTTAAATAGGATTAAAACCAACCAAACAATGAATCTCCAACATAGTGCAAATTACAGCTTTTCAAATTGAAATGACCTCACACAGCCAGAAAGGTGTAGCACTGCTGAAATTTGATAGCTATAAACCAGAAGAAGAAATATTGGAATATGTACAGCTAAAATTTGCATAATAAAATAATCACCTTTAATATAGAAAAGCCTGTCTGAGAAGAGCAATTACAACAAATCTATGAAGAAGAGATTGCACTAAGATATTAGTTGCTTGCCATGCTAGAAGGTACAGTCATATTTATTTAGGCATAACAATAATAAAACTGATACCAGCGTGTTGCTATCAGTGTACACTGTCATCTCAATAACTACAAAATACAATAAGGAAACTAAAAAACAGAAAAGCTCACCACTTCTTCATGCCTGCATTTTCTCACATTAATTCCATTAATCTGTTATTAAAAAGATAAAGAGAAGACTTACTCTACATTTCATAAGTATAGATTTCATTTCACTTTTCTAGAAAAATATAAACAAAAGAACTTGCAATTTTACTCACCTGTAGAATTGCATCTCCTATAAAGAGCAAACCTGAAAGTTCCGCTGAAAACAGAAAGCATATTTTTCACTCATTCTGTACAAAACATCCTACATTTTGTGTATGTGTACATATATTCCTATTTAATTTAATGTTTTTACATAATACTTTAAAAAAATTAAACAAAAACTTCATAAAAAACCCAACATACAAGTTCCAAATAAATTATTTGGATTTTTTTTTTTTTAAATCCCAAAATACTGGCATTTCAGTGTTACAATGAAAGAGTCTACCCAGCCCAAGTACAAGACTATGAAACATCTTCCATCAGTCACTAGCACCTTTCAGACCATTATGGTGAGGTATGGCATACTTTTCTGAACAGAAAATGACTGCAGGACTAGGTCCTACATGCCTGTGAGAGATCGTTTCTTACAAACTCTGAGGAAAAAGCAACATGGAGACTCCAGAGCTACTTACGAATGACAAGTATAACATGTAAGCTTTTACCAAAGATACTTTAGGTCCTGCATCTTTGATAAACTCAGAGGAGTATTCATGCTGGATAACAGTATGCTGAAGAGCTAGACAATCAGTATATTGTAAAAAATAACCAGCCAAACTGAATTTGATTTTTTAAAAAAACCTATATCCTATAAATCACAAGGGAATTTACAAAATCTAATTCTGCACCTGCTATCTTAAAATATTCTGCTGTTTTACAGAGCTATCTAATGCAAATATACTTTATAAATCCACAAGAATTGTCTATAAAGAAGTAAATAATCCCTAACATGAGAATTGAGGAATGTTAACAGATTATATGGGATTATTTATCTAAAGAACTTGAAACACCACAGAAGACACTGTCTAGAAAAGAATAAAGTGTGCCTTGATCCAAAAACTTTACTTATTTACACGAGCTCTAAAACTAGAATCAATATTGACATAGGTTATGATACTCAAGTATGTGTTTGAAGGACTGGTCTTATTAGCTAGATGTAACAAAGGATGCTTAAATTATTGGAGGATAGACATTCTGATTTAAGAATTGCATCAAATGTCACATATGTGTTTAGAGATCCAAAGAAAGAGCTGGAGTCAACTGGGAGAAGAACCAAGCCTGCAGAGCTTTGATGTACAGGTTCTGGGTCAAACAGAATTTTTTGTGTCAAAGATCCCTAGTACAGACACATGGCACTTTCTGCACCCCAAGACAATAGTCTCCTACACAAGAGATGTCCCTCAAAAATACCTCTCGAAAAATCAGCAGTGTTTTTATTGAAAGTAGTAATGGACATTATATCTCAGCTAGGTATTGAGGTTAGAAACAATGCATCAGCTACTGCAGAAAAAAAACAGTGGCAAAAATAAAAGAAAACAGTGTGCACTTTTGTGTGCTCAACTAAACTCAAGTTTATCTTTCTTATTTTTCCTGCGGTGCTGAATAGCATTTTAATAGCTCATGTAGGTAATATATGCCACATTATTATGCATTACATATTTATATGGATACTGAAAAGAACAGAGTCACAAGTATAACTTCTTAAGGTTAACCTTATTGCCTTCCTTAGGGGTTCACTCCATGCTACTCTACAGCTTCCCTACATAGAACTTTCACATCTGCCTTTCAGGGTTGGCTTTCAGTTCTCAATATGCTGATTCCCCTGTACCTCTCCTTATCTGTGTGGGTGAATATAAGATTTTTTTTATGCTGGCATATTTTAATTGTGCAGAAGCAGCATCCTAGAATTACTGCATTACAGACACAGGGAAATACTTCCAAGTTTACACTTCTGACCTCACACAAATGTACGCAAATATACACAAACATAACAGAGAGATTAAATACACCATACTCGTACTGATTCACAACCTTCATCTATCATCATTGTACACATCACGAGCTAGTTAATCATTATCCATCTTCCTAGCCTCATTCCAATAATTTCCAAACATTGCCAGTTAAAAATAATACAGGGATTCATTACCAGCTCTGATTCTATTAAAAATAAGTATGATTAAGACCTTATGCAGTACCAGTTTTGCTATGTATGAGCTGCTGTAGCTTACACAGCACAGCATCTAATTTTGAAATAACATCGGGGTATTATCAAGGCTCTGCCCAGTCCTCTACCCAGTCCTGTCTGAGTACTACCCTACTAACCAATATAAAAAGAGATGCATTCTCTTCTTGTGTTACCATGCTTTAATGGCAAAACATTTGATCTGCTACAGATTCCTGGCAATAACCATTCGGAAATAAAAGCCACCAAACCATTAACTTGTTAAATTTGTTTAAAAAATTCATTCTCTAAATACCTTCCTATTCCTCTCCCTAAAAATAATGCTTTACAAGAACTTTTTAAAAAAAAATATGTTGAATACTGTTTACAAAATCTGTACTTCTTCAGAGAAGAGTTCGGAGGAAGAAAGACAGCATAATGACATGGAGAGAGAAATGGTAAACCAATAGCATTTGTTTAACACTTCCTAAAGAATCTCAAGACACAATCCACCTTGCTTTAAGGAGCATGTCAAAACACAGTGTACTAATCTGACACCCACCTCTTTGTTCTTTGGAAATCTTAGAAACGACCACTGGAATATTATGTTCTGCTCCACCCTGAAAACACAATAAATGGCAATCTCGTCAGTTACTGGAAATATATTTTTGCTTAAAATTATATTTTACCCTTTCTCTAACTGCAGTTTTCAGAGAGACTGAGAAGATAACTCTGCTTTTGCATTTCCTTTTTTTTTTTTTTTTTTTTTTTTTTAATAATACTTGATTGGGATTAATTCCTTATTGCCTCTCATAAAGAAGTTCTCAATTGCCATCATCAGCTCAGGAAGTGAATTCAATGTTGTTCAAATCTCTACAAGACTTGAAGAGAAAGGACATCAGTTTCTGTGAATTCTGTAGAGCCTAATATATGAAATGGTATCCTGCAAAAGCAAAATGGCCATCACACCACAATGGCAGCCACACTGCGACCACTTAGTTTTCATGCTGGCAAGAAACAGGTAAACAAAAGCCCAAGAAAAGCAAGTTTGGACTTTTCATCTCAAAAGTACCCTTTATTTGTTTCCATCTCTGTCATACAAGCACAAAGAGCTAGCAAAGCAGTGGGACAAGTAACAAGGAACATAAAAAGAAACCTTAAGAAATAGAACAGTAGGTGTTCATTAAATAGGGGGAAATAAAGGAAAGCTGGACGGTAGTTCAACAGTGAGACAGCAATTCAGTGCTGTTGCTTCATTCAATTTATCCTGTTGGGACTGGAAACATTCATGGTGCTTAAGAATAAAGTATTAAAAAGAAACCTTAAATAAAAAGGAAACTCAAAGGAAGAGAAAGGCAAATATACACAGAGACGCAAATATTTTTTCCTCAGTAAAGAACATCAAAGTGTAAGCCTGAATGCAAACTGTACAAATTCAGATCATCAGAAATGACAATTTGCCACACTGTAATTTTCCCTAGGAATTCTGGTTAAGAGTTTGTTTACTCCCCTTCAGCAGCCAGATTTTTCTTTGAAACAATGGCTTTCTTAGGTCCAGGCATTCAGTGTCAGGGCGTAGAAAGGACTGCCATGGGTATTTTGGTGGCCTAAGGAACAGTACGTATCCCTTCTTCATGCAGTAACCAATTGTCAGAAACTGAACAGACTCCTGCACTCAACACCTATTTCTGTCATGGAATAAAGATGAATTTCCTGTGAAGTCACAGAATTTTAAATAGGATTAAAGTTCCTTCTGCTAGTAGCTATCAATGTAAATTATCCTAAAAACACTGAGTTAATAGGGATCTCAGTAATATCACAACAATTACATATCAAGTTCTATCAGCATTGAACGAGATGAGTGTAGACAAACACAGAACGTATTGGTATTTGTAGCTGAGTATTCACTACACAAAGACCATGAGGCTACCTTTCTTTCTGTCAGGCTTAGTGATGTATTCAGACTAAATAAATTGTAGCGTTATAACTTGTTGAATATTTTCCAATGGTTTTCACCAGAGGAACAGCAATAGTAAAAGTTGGTTTCACTTAAGACAATCAGTTTATACTCATTAAATTTGTAAGTTTTAACCTACACCCTCCAGATTTTTCCTTAGTCACATGCACAGTTAATTTCTTCCAAATTTTTCAAACAAACCGAAAAATAATTGTGTCGGTTCCCTTCGTAAGTCTCCAGTGTTACACAGAGATTGCACTATCCAGGACATTTGAAGCTCAGTGAAGGAGTGTAGGGTTTAAAACTCAGAAGAGCTAACATAGGTCCTTTTTTTCCAGTAAAACGGCCTCCCTCCTTATACTCAGCTCTTCAGTAAAGAGGGAAATTGCTGTTATTACTAAGCCAGCCTGCAATGCACACAACATGGTTATTCCTCCCTCACTCACTACATCTACTTAAATCAATATACACTGCAGTTTTGAAGAAGCATTTAGTAATGTCTTACTTAAGAAAATGATCTCCTCTCACTGCATCCCAGCCTGGCCAGTATGAAGGATTTCATTCAAATTAGTCACAGGAGGTGTTGACTGCTATTCTAAGTAACAAAAATTCAAAATGGGAAAGATAAAATAGTTGACCGCGTATCTATACCCAGTCATCATTAGCAATTTGCAGCAAACTAAAAAAGCTATATATATTCTGCAACTTCTTGTTGAATACAACTTCAGATTGAGACTGCAACTTCGCATCATGCATCCTGAATACTTGATTCTATGTTCTGTAGAAGGAAAAGTGTATGCATGTCTAAAGTCTGGTTATATAGGCTTAGGAGATACCCTCCTGCAGAAACCTCTAGGAACAGAGGCCACTTTTCCATCATTTTAAATTTTCCCTCCCTTTAGTATGGACATGTAGTTATAACCTCAGACCAGAGGAGGGAACAAAAATATGTCAAGTAATGGTGTTGGAGTCTAAACTGCTCAGACCTCTACCAGATTCTAACACCGATCTTTGTAATGCAAATTTTCTTTGTGATTTTTCCTTAAGCAGGCAAGGATGAGCCTGGAATAAAGGTAGCTGACAACCTGCAGAGGGGGTCCTGCTAAAAGAAGCAGAGCAAGCTCTAATCACCAGCAGCTGTTTGAAGCTCACTGTCCTGGATGTTGGCCACTACTGGTGGGAGGTCACCCACACCTCCTTTCAAAGTGTCACATGATACAGTTCTAAAGATTTTTTTCTTATCCCAGTTTTTATGTATGAGGGATGGTTTTTTTCTGAAGTTTTAGTCATATGAAAAATAGGACAACTGAAACTAGTAACTTTTATTGACAAATGCTGTTTTTGTGTTTGGCTCCAAGTATAATATGAAAATTACTATTTTGTTTTTCTAACAGAGAGAGTCTATAAAAAATTATACCAATTGTTGGACATTAGCATCCTCAGAGTTATACAATATAGGGGACATTTTTATTTCATACTAAAGGCAACATTCCACTAACAAAAACGGTCCTGTTTGTTTTAGCTTTAAGGTCTAGTGGCATAATATCGTTCATGTCTATGAGGATAAACTATCTTCCCAACTGAAAATGGGTGACTTTATACATTTTGGCTGTTGGAAACAGTCCATGTAAAGCTCTGAACTGTGTTCATGGACTGTCTTAGAGAATACTAGTTGGTGTAAGCTAAAACTGTGCCAGGAATTATGCCAGCAATTAAACAATATGGACAATAATGCATCAATGTTAATTGGCACTTTAAACTCTCCCTTTCTATAGAACAGCATAGCTGGAACCGAAATGCCACTCCTAAAATGCATTCAACACCAACTTCTGCAAGTACACAAGCCTTTAAAGATGAAAAGATAATTTTTTAAACTAAAAGCTGGATTATTCATCTATTAATTAGAGGCTTCTAGCCTTTTTTTGTTCATTTGTTTCAATTTGAAACACAGAGAAAATGTGTTAGTAAAAAAAAAAATCACAGAATGAATGAAGAGGATCACCTAAGTATGTACGTAAGTGTGAGCAGGAGAGGTGCACATGCCTGCTTTAGAGATTTTTTGATCAAGTCAAACCTTGGAAAGTCAAACTGAATCTCAGCAGATCTGTGATGCTGTTCATCATTTAAAAAGAACAATCAAAACACAGGCAGGAAAATGGCACTGTACGGAGTCCTAGTAGCCAGGACTCTGGCTGTAACTGCAAACCTTAATTTATTTAATCAGCTATCAATTTTATTGCCTATGTCCGCAAGAACATTACACTCCAATTATTGAGAAACATGATGTTCTTTCAGAAGTCATAGATTTAGCAGCTTCTTGTGTCAAATGCCTGCATCTCAGACTTGTCAGAGATATGATAAATAAATCCTACACTACACATCAATTTCTACATCTAACTCTATGGCTATTCTTTTACACACAGAGGTTTATTACTGAGGGTTCTAAAGGGGCTTCAGAAATCAGAAAATAATTCCTTCTGAAGAGGGTAGAACAGATCAGTTCTGCTTCAAATTCAATCACACGTTTACAATTAACTTAAGTAAAATGAAGTTCAGTAAAAGACAAAACAGGTGGGGTTTTTGTTCTTTAAAAACTTCAAAGAGTGCAATTTTTTAAGGGGCTTAAATTCAGATCTTGTGCAAAAATCAATCTCACAAGTAGGTTTTTTTAAGCAGTTAGATGAGTCTCTGCTTTTTCCCTTCTAGGCTGAATACACAATCTTTTTTGGCACTTTAAAATATTTTTGCAACTTCCAAAATTTTTGCTCTGAATAATGGATATCTTGCTCTAAAATTTAATAATATCTTGCTCCACTAATTTTAGCAAGACCATTGCACATTCACATTTAATTTATATTTTGCAGTGATATTTTATTTTACACAATGTACCTGATACTTAAATAATGTCATCTTAAGCTTGTCAGCAATTTTAATTCTAAAAGATAACCAATTGTAATGTATAACTAAAAAAATCAATTTTAGTGACCCTTGATGAGATTTGTTCTCCAAACTTCAAAAGTCCTTAGTGTAAAGTCCTTAGCTAAATAAAACCTCACCCACCCATATACTTGATTTTACACTGACATGCATCACTTCATTGTTATTCAGTGAACTGTAACCTATAATGATATTGGAGGAAAAGAACTTGTGTGCTGTTGACTAAACTCATGAGAAACTTTGGCCACAAAATAGCAATTAGCTTTCCTTGAATAGAGGTCTGCAGTGGGTCAACAAGATAACAGCAAGTGTACCAAGACATATTTTAAGAATTAGTATTTCTATTCAGCAATATTCTTATCAATGAGAACACAAATGCACATTAATCCCTCTTCTGAGTCACTTCTTATAAGGTCAGTACTGGTAGATGTTCTAGTTCTATAGGAAAGTCTATACTTTCACTTTATATGCATAATTTAAGCCTCTTTGCATTCATGTGAAGCTCACTTCACTTTTTCCATTACTATCTTGAGACAGAGGACTGCTGTGTTTAGAAGATAAAATTAATGTGTTGTCTACACTGAGATTCAAAGCCAAGGTAAGGTTTTCAAAATCATAGATTACGATGACAAAAATGATCAACCTTCCTCCTCTTCATCCTTCCCTCCCTCAAAAAGGATCACCTACACTTACATATGTTCTTAAATCTTACTGAAGAAAGAAAAAATATGGTAACATGATAAATTGTTGCCTTTGCTTGATCTACAGCAAAATAAACAACATGAAAAAGCAATAACACTTTTTGTGCTACTAATGAATTGCAGTGAATTAATGTGATATTCTTTGTAGAATTGATGATGAACTTATTGGCTGTTCTATGTGCCCGCCACTGAAATTTGGCATTCATTAATAAACACTTAAATTAGCTCTTGAACAAAAGTACAGTCTGTACAGTTGCAAACACTTCTCAGCTCTTGTATCAAATCTTATTACAGAGTTGCTCAGCTTGAATCTTAAAGGAATGATCTTTCTAGTGCATTCCATTCCATAGGGCAGCGTAGTTGCTGGTTGGCTACTATATGTAACATGCTAGAATATGTTTGCTCTCTTATTTCTAATCCCCTAAAATACAGTTTGTTCTCATTAAAAGTAACATTAACTATATACAAAGACACTTTGCATAACATGGAATAATATACAAAAAAATAATCCTACCTTTATACTTAATCCAAATCCTCCTACAGTCTGTCTTCTAATTGTTACTGTTCTTTCCTGGAAAGAAAAAAAAAAAAAGATAAATTGAGTTATAAATAAAGTTTTGTTAAATTTATTGTTTTCTGCCATAAAATCTATATTTACACTTCAATAAGTTGGTTTTTTGCTCCCATCCTACACTGCTTGCTCTTGTTTTAATAAATTTTTGAGTTCCTGAATGTGAAATCCCATGAACCCTATGCTGCAGAGGAAAAAGATAAAGTCTGTAAGAAAAGCAGAGTCCTGTCACGGACAAAAAATTGTTTGCTCAATTCATACTATACTATCAAGTTCTGCATTGCAATAAGAACAGAACTGTAGAGTTTAACAGTCAGTGCATAACACATGCATTTCAGAGGTCTTAACCTCAACTACTTCTAAATTGGTCCCATGTGCAGACTGAGCATTACAGGCTGAAGTACATAAACTGCATTCCTTCAGCATATTTTCGAATTAGTTTCATCCAGAAGGAATTCAATTTGTGTACTCCAAGACCACTCAGTGATGTGAACCAAAGCATGGGAAGTGCACATGATCCAGAAATTAATTTCAAAGCACAGTCCTGATCCAAATTAAAAAACTGATACAAACACAGCTACTGTTGACCTCAGAGCTCTGGTTTAGAAATCATAACCAATGATTTAAAGGGTTTTGTTACAGTCAGAATTATTTAAAGTAATTTATTTTTCTTTAACTTTTATTACCCATCCTAAAATTTCTTCTATTAAACCTGCGGGCTATTATATGTCTTAGATATGAACATTTGCAAAAAAGACTTTTTTTTTTTTCCTAGTCTACCTTTTTGACTTTATTCCCAAAGATCATTTAGAATTCATCAATTTGGTTAGCAGTAAAAAAATCTTCATAGCAGATATACCAGATACAAATGTGGATGTCCAGATACAAATACATGGAATATATAGATTTTTTTAATGCCATCTACAGGTAGTCTAGATTTTATACTGATCTCATTATATATATTGCAAAGCATAAGTCTCATATGTATTTTATCAACATACGTTCATATATTTCAGCACGATCAGCATAGATTGCCAATGTCAGTCAAGTTTGAATAAGTCTCTCATCAGAAACACACCAGTGACGGAGAGGATGAAATATCTACTGAGATATTTTTCCCTCCCTACCTCATATACAGAAAGGAAAAGAAAGGATGTAGGGCTACTGCATAAGAGCTTGGGAAAACTAATATTGCTGAATTTGGGGGAAAATCCAGTTGTCTTCTTTCCTTTTCACATTTGTGACAAATATGAATTGTGTAACTGCAGAAAGAGCAAGCATAAACCAGTCCAATATTTTGGATGGCAAGGAAAAATGGATGGCCTAAAATGAGACTTTCTATTTATTTATTTAGGCTAATTCTTGTAAATGTTTAATCTAAGAAAGAGGTACATAATTTTGCTGTTAAATGGTCAAAGTTTTTGAATTATTTTTTAACATTTGAACTGTATGAAAAAAACCCCACTTTTTTATTTTTAATCCGAAAATGAATGTGTACCATGGCAATAGAAGAATATATGGCTATCCTGTTTCATCCATGTGTTTCTGAGCTGTTCAGAGGGACCAGAAGCGCCTTCTCAGCTCTCAACTTAAACCTTCTAGGAAGAAACTAGTATTTTTGTTTGCGCAAATCAAACAGAAAATACTTGTGTTACCTAAGAAGATGTTGAAAAATAGCAACCTTTTAATAAACTGGCTTGACAGTATTACATTAAGCATGAATTGAATAAAGAATATCACACTTTACAATTAAATTTCAAATGAAGTGGTATGCTCAGTGAAAAACATAAATCTTCATTAAAATTTATAGTACACCCTATGTCAGTGGTCACTGTAAAATTTAAATGGTGACATCTAATATATTCCAAGCTGGAGCTATGCTTTTAAAAAGCTAATAGAAAGCTGTCCTGCAGAATGCTCTCTTTCTTAGCACAACACACACAAGTACCCATATAAAAGAGTCAATAAAATATTCTTTCTGGGTTTCAGTTAAGATAAGGTAGTGTCAAGGCAGCCCTGAAAACAGCTGATTTGAGGTATTTTGTGAGTTTATCCGTACTGTCAGACAGGAAACTAGCAACATCTTACACTGGAGTTTGGTATTACTTTTCAAGAGAAAGAAATGCATGCTTCAGAATTTGCTAGCGTAGCAGATTACTAAATAGACAAAACAGTGTAAAAGTAAGCAAAGAGAACAGAAAAATTTCAAGCAACTGTAATTTTCCAGCACAGCAAAATTTATCCGAGGGTTTCATCTGGTATTTCTTCTAGTTTCTTTTCTGTCCACTGAGAGTAGATATTAAATATTTCAGGTCTGGACTGTTACTGAACTGAACTTTAAAAACATAGTGCAAACTAGATCCACCCAAGTGACGTTATGTGTAATAAAGGCTTTGCATTGTATTTAACCTAGGCTCATTCAACATGCTTTTCAGTCTTACAATAAAGAAATACTACTTTGGTGTATCTAATATGTAAAGACCTCTATATTCTTCACAGCATAATAACTAACAATTACAAACATGCAACAATTAATTATCTTAAAAAATGCAAATCAGAATTACATATGAGTTATACATTTCATTAATAAACCATCAATAATCCCCTAGTCTGCAATTGCAAACATCACATAAACAATATAGTGAAACAGCTTTTCAAGAACTGTCAGCATCACACATTTCATAAACCAGAATTTTGGCTTAGGATCAGAACACAGCTCTGATCAGATCTTTAATACAGAAGTTCAAAAGCAAAATGACAGAACTGATCTAACCAGAGTTAATTAATCTAAAACTGAGCCATTGGTCAAGGCAAGTTTTCTTCTGTAATCAGTATAGAAAAATAAATACATTCAATCCACTTGAGACAAAGCAGGTGTCCAAGTTAGGTGATAATCGTCTTCATCATCTATGTCCTCCATTGAGTATAGAGCCAGGATGTCAAATTTAACTTTGGAAAGACAAATCCCTCCCTTTAGAGTTGCAAAGTAACTCGAATAAGTATTTTGATGGTAGATAGCAGCTTTGAAATGCTTTGCCAGAAAGCTCTTTTATCTGAGTTTTTCTTTGTGACATGCTTGACTTGCATGTGACTTTTTGTGTGATTCACAAAAAACCCAACCCAAGCTTCATTTTCAGTGTCATCTTCAACCAAGGTGAACTGAATAAACCTTGTCTGCAAAGCATTATATTTTAATGTACAATAATATATTTAATAAAATTATTAATACAATAAGATGTTTGACCAGCAAACTGATGCAAATTGTTTTGTTCTGATGTCTTTCATTAGAATTTCAAATGAACAATAACAATAAAAAAATGTTTTTCACTGGTGTAATAGCTTTAAGTTCTTAAAATGCTTTACAACTATTCATTAATAAAATATGGTGACAACTCTGGAAGGCAACACATTTTGTACCAGTAAAGGAGTGCTTTAAGTATCCTGATTGAGCATTTATGCTGTTCCAGGGTAAAGATAGTGTAGTTCCATTGATTCCAAGTATCATCTTAAAATAAAATCTAACTAAAAATCTGTGTCAGCTGTAGATTTGTCTATTAATAGTTTATTTAGTTTCACTTTGCCCTCTATTTGCATAGGGTAGTATTATATGATTTGCAAACTCTAACAGCAACTTCATCTGATTCTGATGAAAAGCTACTTAGTTCAATACCAAAACTACACAAAATGTCCTCTAAGATTGAAATCACATTTGTTATCTACACTACACAGAACAGAACTCCTAGGATACTTAAATGCAAGATTCAGAGCAGTGTCTTAGAAGCCTCTTCCTGGAATAGAACAAAAGTAGTTATAATTTTATTGAAAAACTCAAAGCTGCTGCCAAGCTGTCAGCATTTTCCATGCCTCTAACTCAGAAAATTCCTCATCCACGCATATGTTCATTGACTGGAAAGGAGAGCTAAGAGTTTTGTCAAAAAAAATCTTCCTCAGAGCTATGCAGTGAAACAGAAGCAATGTTTTTGAGACTTTCATTAAAGAGGTATTAAAATTTCTCCTTAAAATCCACATGATCTTCTTGAGATCACAGACATCTTAAATGAGATTAAAAGTGAAGAACAGCCATGTGAGCAGACAGCAACAGTAAATAGTCAGGAAAGGAAAACAGAATCCTATGTAATCATTAATTATTTACATTTAGTCAAGAGTTAATATTATTTTTAACAGTTAAAGTTTAAGTAAAGATTCAAATATTTCATACTGACTGGTATGTGATGTAAAAGAAAGTTTATAATTGCTTAACTGACTTTTAACAATAATGATTAATTAGCAATAATTTCAAATTATTTATACTGTATAATAGTAATAGTAATCTAATGTGATCTAATAATCTGTCTATGAAAGTAGTAAAATAACAGTTGAACAAAAGGGTGAAGAAACTTCAAAACTCTTCATAAAACTGAGTTAATGGCATGTGTAACTTCAATATTCCTTTACTCAATCTTTTTACTAGGACATAAATATTACATTTTCAGTTTGGGACCCTGCTGTTTCTGGTTATTCATCTTACAAGAGCAAAGGTATGAAGAATTAATTTGTCTAGGTCCAGACAGAAAACAAGACCTCTCTTTTCACAGTGAATAGAACAGACATGAACGTACTATACATATGGAAGAACATGGAAAAAAGCTGAATGGGTGCAGAACAAAAGAGTACGTGGGAAAAGAGAAATAAACATGGAGGGCAATCTATAATACCATACTGACATGGAAAAAAGTAAGGGAAAAAAAGGAGGGAATTGCTAGAATATAATTTTTAAAATGTAATAATGAAATATAAAGATATAATCAATACATTGGCAACAACTTCATAGATCAGTCTGTTAACACTTCATGCCGTAATACCTTCAAGGCCATGCTCTCATGTAGTTTATCATCTATTATTAATCCCACTACATTTTGAAATAAGAAAATGTTATAAGAATTTTTTTTTTCATCAAATTATTTCATACATTTTTCCAGAAGGGAGATTTTATATCCTCTTTTTGGTAATGCTTTACTGTTTCTTACTGGCTTTTCTTTGGATTAATTGACAAGAACAGCCAAACTTTACGCTCATTCCGAGAACCACACGACATCCTTGTCTCTAAATTGGAGACATGGATTTGATGGATGGACCACTTTGGGGATAAGGAACTGTCTGGATGGTCGCACACAAAGAGTTGCAGTCAACAACTCGATGTCCAAGTGGAGATCAGTCACGTCCGGAGCTCCTCAGGGGTTGGTACTGGGACTGGCATGGTTTAACACCTTTGTTGGAGACAGACTGTGGGAATGAAGGCACCCTCAGCAAGTTTGCTGATGACACCAAGCTGCCTGTGCTGGAGGGAAAGGATGTCATCCAGACTGACCTGGACAGGCTTGAGAGGTGGGCCTCTGCGAACCTCATGAAGTTCAACAAGGATAAGTGCAAAGTCCTGCACAAGGACCAGGGCAACCCCAAGCACAAATACAGGCTGGGCAGAGAATGGATTGAGAGCAGCCCTGAGGAGAAGGACTTGGGAGTGTTGGCTGATGAGAAGCTCAACATGAGCTGGCATGAGGGGAAATTTAGATTTTTAAGAAGAAATTATTTCCTGTGAGGATGGTGAGACACTGGAACAGGTTGCCCAGCGAAGCTGTGGACACTGACTGGAACAACAAGATCACTCAACTCTTTGTTTGTTCTCGCTTCAAAATGTTCCCAGTGCTACAGCATACGCCTAAAAGCAGAAACATTCACCTAAGTATCTACTTATAAAAATTCTACTCCTAGGGATGATTTATTTCCAAAGTACTGCATTTCTTAATATAGAAATAAAAGAGAGAAAAACACAACTCCAAAGTCAGTATGGATCTGAATTCTTACTCAGCCTGGTAATGAACACTCTCTGTAGCTTTGTGATAGCTGTAGTTTCCAGCTACTGCCTCACATCATATACTGCCATCAATCAATGCTTCGGGTTCTCCAAGTGTTTTCTGGTCTGCAATATTTCTCTTTTTGTAGGGAAAAAACCTTCTTACAATGAAAAAAAAAGCTATTCTGCTCTTTGAAATTTCACTTTCCAAACGGCAGTCCTGTGTTTGAACCTCGCTACATTGCTATGCTTCTTATTTTTAAGTAGTTGCAGAAAAATAAGCTGGTTTAGGTTGTCCATAAATAATCATATTTACATCTGTCAGTTCTGGATTGTCACTTAAAAGCTGTCCAGATTGGCAGGGGAAAGAAAAGTTACCACTATCTGATAGATATTTGATGACTTCTGTGAAAAAATGGATTCACTCCACTGAATATCTGACAGATACCAACCTGGTAAAAAACAAAAATCACCATTCTTACTGGTAGCTTTGTGACGGTAACAAGAATGAAAGTACTTGAAAGGTGACCTATCTGTTCACATATTTGCAATTCTCATCAGGACAGGGAGTTTCACTCCCTGGCACCATTGGCACAATTCATACTATTCAATCACACATCAGAATCAAAATAGTAAATAAATACAGAAACAAATACAATACAAAAAATAAATCAATCCCATATGTTTACTATTTCAAGATTTTCGCTTTTTCATCACTATTTTTTCTACTCATTAACATTAGTAACATTCATTGGACCTGTTTTACCTACATAAAAATATATGAAAAAAAAATTTTACACTCTCCGAAAAAAATGATCCAAGGCAACAAAATGTGCAAGAAAGGGAAATGTAAGAATTTAATCTGACTGCTCAGGCAAGTCACAGTTAAGTGATATGTTCTGAATTTAAACTTATACTAAAAAATTAATATTACCTTTGTCATTTAAATAAAGACACAACAAAAAACATGCAAATGTGAAAAGTTTGTAAGTTGAAAAACTATTTTTAATGCAACTTATTTTTTTGTAATACCATATGGGATTCGTGTACAGTTATAAATCTTTCAATGCAGTTGATTTCACAATAGCAACAGGACAACTTTAAAAGTGAGATATAATATGTTCTTTATAAGAAAAAGAATGATAATGTAATTAATAATGCCAGAAATCAGATCTGGCTATAGTTCAATAATTTAAGTCAGTGTGCTGACTGACCTTGGAAAAGGTGTTTATTGATGAAGGATTTTTCTCTATCAAAAAACCAATTACAGTCCATAGGTTACATTTCAGATACATCTGTATCAACCTCAGTTAAATTCTTGGAAAAATGTGATACTACTCTGAGACCTGTTGCTCTATAAATACATAAAAAAGTGCATTAAATTTTATTAGTATAATGAATGATCTTCACATCATTCTCCCCAAAAGATCCTTTATTAAAAAAATGCTAAAATAAATTCTTAATATTTAATTAAATAATGAATTACTATTTAGCAGCATAGAATTACATTACTCAAAATAAATGAGAATCATCTGTTTCTTACCATCAGGTGAGCTAGCAGCATTTTGGAAATTATGAGTTTTTAACAGAACCTTTAAGAAAATTATGTAAAAATGTAAACTGTCCTGGTAGCTGAACTTAGCAATTTGGCAGCTGCTCACAGTACATTTTCAGTCTTTTAGAAAAACAGTAGCTGAGTCAAAACATCCATCTTATCAGATATTATGTTGTTCATATCCTCGGTTTATGGATCTCATATGCATATACACTCTATTAGAAAAATTTCTGAGTATGATTAGCAAACAAATAAAAGATATTAAAGAAAAGAAGAAAAAAAACATGGCTCCCTAGACAGATAAACTGCTACTCTTGATAAAGCCCAGTAATCCCTTTACTTGAATTTCAGATGTTCATGAAAGGTAACAGCAATTGTAAGGATTATCTTTAAAATAAAAATTTTGATTCTGGAATTGCAAAGATTAAAACTTTTCCTAGGAATAAATTTACTGAAGAATCATATTTCAGATCAGACATGCCATATCTTAGGCTATCCACCCTCCCATCATAACTTTCAACAAGGTCAGTATTAGGCTATCCTTGTTAGTCCAGGCTATTGACCTATATGTCTGAAAAGAATGGAGGTTGCCTTGTTGCACGTTGCCATCTCTCACACCATATAGCAAACTTGTATCTTTTCATGTAATTCAAGAAATACATTTAAAAGGAATATTCTATACTTCTGCCATCAATAGTGATGAAGTTCCTACGTGGTTTGATTCAGCTGTTTTCAAGGCATTTCTTTTTCAGATGAAAAGAGTAAAAATCCTAAGTGTTCTGGACCACAGGTAACTTACATGGAGATTTATGATTATTATAAGCATAAGAAAGCTGTTTGTTGGCAATACCACAATGATGAAAAAATATTTTGTGAGGGTCTGGTACTTTAGTGGATAAAAATGTGTACCTGACCTAACAGCCATCAATCTTATCTTCCAGTTTTCCCACAGAGAGATTCATTAATATCTTCAACACACAATCTACTTCAACTCAGGCATACACTTGCCATACGATAAAGCCTCTCTACAGGCAAGGATTAAATTTGGATTAGTAAAGACACTGCCTTCTAGGCTTTGAGTTTCAAAAATGTTCTTGATTTTGGTCATTCACACTGGAGTTCAAGTCTACATCAGATATCCACCAGCATCATAATGCAGAACCCACTGTTTTAGTCTCTTGGAATGCAAGTCTTTTTTGTTGCACACATAAAGAAATCACTGTAATACTTACTGATGCAACTGATGCTCAAATTTAGCTCTAATCCATGATCATTTGAATGACCTTTGATGCTTTATGGAATTACTACAGGTACAATTGCTGAAGGACCCTCACTAACACTATCATTTTGCTCAGCCTACTACTGAAACAGATGTTTTCTTTTCTAGTGTTTAACACTGTTTCTGTTGCTTATAATCTTTTATGCATTTTATTTTCTTACTCCAAACTGTATACAATGAAAGAAGAAACAAAGTTCCCTTGTACCTCTTTAGTCTTGAGAAACTAGAACTGTTTTCCACCAAAAAGGAAATATTCTAAATTAAGAACTAGGTCCTTATCCCATGTACTCACATTAAGCAGCACCTCATTCCTAGGAAGCCATTGATTTCATTTAGATTATTCCACAGGATGCAGATCAGGATAGAGCTGGAACGTTAAGTGACTGTTTAAAGTCTGTCCTACACAGAGGAGCATGCAAATTGATTCAGACCCAACAAACAGAAGAGATACTGTTCTGAACTAGAAACATAGCAATTGCCTTTCGTTCCTTAACAGTGCAGAAGTGAAAAAGTAAATCCTTATAATCAAATCATTTGAAGATTATTTATTAAAACGGATTAAAAAGAACATTTACCGTAGCTATTTATCTGTAAAATTTAACAATGCTATTGTTCCTCTTACAAATTTTATTTTTATTCTTTAGAGTTTATTCTATGAGGCATTCAATGTCAGTTGCTAATGAAAACACTTGCTCTTGCTCTGTAGAATGCATGTAGAAGAAAAATAGATGTGGTCAGTCATCTAGAATGACACAGAACAAAACAAAATCAACCAAGCAAAGTAAAACATAGGAGAAACATATAAACAAAGAAAAAAGAAAGTTAATAAATCAAGAATAAAAATGAGGAAAAAAAAAAAAGAAAGAAAAAAAAAAGGAAGCCTGTGGGGCTTATGTGATCATACTATACAATCAAAGTGTATGATTCCAGATGATTTAAATGACCTGTGACAAAAGGAACAGTTAACTGTCTGTGAAATGCCAATCATCCTTAGTTGGAATGAACCTACTGATTCAAGACCTAGTCTTAATCCCAGAGGAAATCAGGGTAAAGAAGTGTTCAAAAGTCACTAGTCTAACAATGACACTTTCAAGAGAAAAGAAACTCCTCATCACCACACCAATATCAGTCAGTTAATGAGTTATGCATTCAATATGCAAATAAGATAGGAGGAGTGTAATTAGTGAAGCAAATCATCCACTATTTTCTACAGTGCTGTTGCAAAACTAAAGAGGGCAAAACTGTAAGAGGAAAGCCTTTCTGTGAAATGGAAAAAAAATAAATATACATCTCATGAAGACATTTAAATAACAAGTTCAGAAGAAGTAATAGATATTACAGCAGAATAATGAAAGTCGTATTTTTGAGTGATAAAATCTTTTAATAAATAATGTTAGAATGGGGTTGGTGGAGAAACGGTGCCACAGTGTGTGTTGCTAATTGAACAACTATAGCCTGAGCTTGAACTCATGATTTCTTTCTATACGGGGTGCTAGATGTCCTGTATGTTGAGGAACAGTACAGTCTAATTAGTAAAAGGAGTATCTATATTCCATATAAAGCACACAAACATATATTAGTAAATTGCATTTGCACAGCATGAAACTGTCAAAAGCTAATGTCACATCTGTCATGCAAATAAACCCAGCCTCTATGGAGACAGTGTAGGCATTGTGTTTCTCTTGTTCTCAGAACCTTGAGATGTTCATAACAGTGAGACAGATTCTCCTATACGTTTTCCATTAATCTTCCACACTGTTGTCACTGCTAATATTCTACCAATTTATTTCTGGTTTCTGCTTTGTATCTTTTTATTATACTTGCACTTAGAGATACAGGGATGTGGCAACAGTAACAATTAATTAATAAAACAGACAGACATAATAGCAGTCACATAACATTTGCATAAACAGATATTACACTACTGTGCCTCACAAGATTTAATGTGGAATCCTATGATAATTTTATTTAGCTCAAGGGAAGAGCGGACTGTTTATGATAGTTTCCCATAAATCTTAAAAATACCTCTACAAAATATAATTAGTGTCTATAAAAATGTCTATAGAAATGAGTAGTAAATGGTTTCTATTATTTTTTTATCTATCTTTTAGAATTAAATAAAAAATTACTATTGCCATAGCTCTAAAACCTACAATATTATTCTATAGAACATTTTACACATCTGCCAAATAATTATCTACAAAGCTCAGTTTCTTATTCACAAAATTCAGTATGATGCTTAAGTAAGAAATCTGACACATCATGGGAAAACAGTAATACATAAATCACACTGTTACACTCTTCCAGCTGAAGTCCATCTTTATCAACATGATGTACCGATAAAACTAGTGACCCTGGCAGCATGGACTGGCAGCAAGCATGAAGTCCGGTGTTGTGCTACCATATGAAGCAACCCAAGCAAGAGAGGATAGCAGATGATTCCTCTACCAGCAAAGTCCTGCCATAACAGTTACCCATTAACTGTCTTATCAATTCCATAAACAATACTCAGGTATGTAAGTACATTGAGGTGTCTGTATTCACTGGAAAAATCACTGCTTGTGTCACTCCTATCACATTCAGTGGCTCCGATATTCAAGGGTGAGCACAGAGAAACAATACTGTAGTCATGCACGTAACTTACTCATTATCTTATTGCTGCTTCTTACATGAGTATTGCTAAGATTTACTCTCAAAAGATGATATATTAAAATAGTGTCAACAGTATAAAATGTATATCAAACTGTGGGAGTAAACACAACACGTATGTATGTGCGCGCACACACACACATACACACATTTTTGCTTTGTATAAAGTACATCTTAAAGAAAAAATAAAAACTACTTACACCAGAATAGAAAGGCTCACCAGACACACAGATCACATCCTGCTCCTGGATCATCAAAATATCTTTGGCTAAGTGCAGTCGCACTTTGAAAGGCTCCTGGTTACCATCCTGCAGCAAACAAATCCCTGTCTTTGTCTAATAAAGAAAAAAAGTTTTCTCAGTTAGCACTTTGCATTGCTAGACATGGTATTTTGAAACAGAATAGCTGAGAGATAAATACAGTTACAATAAATATGCAAATATCTAAAACTATTACCAATGATCACTGTAGCTAGTGTACTCAGAGTACAAGGGAACAATAGTTACAGTAGCAACTAGCGAACACAGATTTTGAAGTAACAAGGTGCTATTCTGACCACGATGAATTTGTGAAACTCCTTTCAAATTGCTTCAGAGCAGCTGTGCTCTTTCCATCTTTGTATTAAATGAAGATACCTCATACGGACATGAAATAAAAGCTGATGTTCCACATATTACACCAATTTTGACACAGAAATACATACAGTAACACCTCCAAACGAGCCACATGTGAGCAGTGACAGCCTACATGAACCTCTGGCTGACTTCTGATCTATAAGCAAAACAATGACTTGTGCTTTCATGTTCCCTTTCAAATGAGGATGCTTAAGCTAAGAATAAGAGAAAAGAGATCAAAGATTGCAACTCCCACTAGTAACTTACTTCTTGCTCCACTTCTGTATTTCACATTTATGGTTAGAAATCAGGAATTGTGTAGGATTCTTCAAAACACAATAAGCGACTTTCCAACAATCTAGCAGTGTCTTTGTGGTAGAACTTATTTGTGCCACTTTTTGGGGGCGTTATACATAACAGGTTTGAGCAGTGAAGTCTGCACATGTAAGCACCTGCAGTATTTAGCAATTTTTCCCTGAATGCTGAGTTGAAAATAGCACTCTTTATAGCACTTCATAAGTGGACAAAAGTCCTGTTGGTAGAGCATTTTTGGTATGAGAAATTTTTTTACAAGCAATCTAAAAATTCAGTCTTAAAAACATGTAATTTACCAGTATTACCTATACCTTTTTGCACAGATACAGATATGTATGCATGCACATATGTATCTCACAAGAAAATTCATATATAAAAATTACTTAAAATCTTGGACTCATCAGTGTCAGTAACAAAAGTTCCATTGTCTTCATTCAGGTCAGATTTCAATCCACAGCCTGTAAAAAGTTGGCTTGAGAGGAGATCAAGGAAACAAAAGTCTTGCTGTGAACTTTAACTGCCAAGGTTGACCTGGCTGAATCTGAGGGCTCTTTCTCAGACAGGAGTTTAAAAGAGGATTTGGAAGATCTCACCATAATGTGCTCTGATACCTTACATCCATAGCATGGAGAGAACAAACACAAATATGGAACTGACAGTAGGCAACTGGCCGAAGAAAAGTTTAAATTGCTCTCAAGAGGCTTTAATAGAGATGGAAAGGTCGAGGACAACCTTTAAATAGCTCTATATAATGTTCTCCACGGACAAACTGTTCTGTCACTTCTGCTTCATGCTAAACACTCCAACTTAGGAAATTGTTTTCTCTTGAATACCAGTAGCAAATCGTATAACTCAGCCATAACTTCAAAAGTGGCTCTGATGTTGTTTTTATTCTTTTTAAACTAAGTAAGAAGAAGAAGAAGTAAAGAGTTCCACGCACTGAACTCATAGAGGTCAGTAGAAGCTCTGGTCAGAAGACATCATACAGCCCACCTTCTAGTATTTAGGTGTCTTTTTTTTTTTTAAACAGGATGAGATAGAAAATGATTGACATGGACAGATAAATCAAATAAATGGATCACAAAAGGAGTTAGGTTTTCAGTGGTACTGAAAAATTCTGTCTCATATCATAGATAAAATGTTATGACATTCAAATAAAGATAACGTAAAGTAGTTAAATCTCCCTGGTCCTCTCCTTAAAACTTCTGCTTTACAGACTAAGATGACTCCTCTTTCCATGGAGTTGTGAAGTAAGTAACAGGTGACAATGGAAGTTGAACAAAGCAGGCTATAAATAACTACGGTCAAATAAAAGGGGCTAGCCTACAAACATCTACCAGTTATAAAATGCCTTTCTCCTGCAAAAAAGTTTGTAGATGTGCCTTTCCACCTCCCTGCATAACTGGCAATGGAATAAATTCTGCCTCTGATACACTGATTATAGTAACTTTGCCTTACTTGACTGCACACTTCTGATTTGGTCAATAACCCTATAAAATCTTCAAAGAGTCTTTCTGCAAAGGTTGAGGGGCTTCTTTGTGGGAATTAGAGGCACATAACCATAGCAGACACAATTAGCCAATAGAATAAAATTAAAATTCAAGTCGGTTTCTAAATGCATGTGGACTGAGCTTATTCAGTCTGAGCAAGGAAACCAAACTTGGGAACATTTTGGCCCTTGGAAAGATTGATCACGCACACTCAAGGATCTTTTTTACATCAGATACTCCAAAATGTAATGAACCACTTTACTGTTGTTGGGCTTTATGAAAGCTAGTTTATGATACAGTTCAAAATTAAATCCAAAATTAAATCTTCAATTATACTACCTCTTCCACTCTCTTACCTAAAAGCAGCATTAACATCCATGTAAAGGAGAAGAATGTAGTTGTTTCATTAGATGAGCTCAAGAGAAGTCCTTGAGAACAAAGACTAGATTTTAATTATTTCATTATGTTTCTTTTTGTCTGCTGAAATGTCTTGTTTCTTTCTCCCCCCACTCTCTTCAAAGCATCCAGTAAACTGAATCAAATAAAGACATGAGCTCTTGCATCCTTTTTCAGAGCTGAAACTTAGGGAAGATGTCCTGTAGATATGCTTTCATGTAAATTACTGTGTACATCAACATTTTTCATTCATGGGGCCCCAGTAAAATCATTCTGGTTGGAGGGAGATCATCTGTCTAGCCTATACACCTGTCATCTCTTACATTTGGAATAGCTTAGACGGTGTGCCTTCAAGTCTTCTACATTTCACTGGCAGAGGGCTCTACCCTACCCCTGACTTACAGCAATAAAACAGCATACAGCACGTTAGCTGAGCTACTGTCACTGTCAGTGTGAGGTCTTGCAAGGCATTCTTTTGTGCTCAAATGTTTGACACACTACATCATCTTACAGCAGACATGGATAGAGAAGCATAGTCCAGCTGATAACAGTTTGTTAAGCCAATATACCTTGACTGTATGCTTGAGCCAAAAGTCGCCACGAACATTGCTCTGCTTACATTTACACCATCCTACATTCTTCATGCTATTTATAGAGTTTGGCACTTGTAAAGACAGCAAGAAAACTGACTGACTGATATTGCACATGTTTATGAAGTGGATGAGGTAGGCTAGGGAATGGATATGGAAGTAATATACAGTGGTGAAAGACTGGGTTTCCATATAGGAGAGGAGTCAGTGACTTCAAGCAAAAGCAGTGATGAAGGAAGATCTAAGTCACCTAAGTGACAGATGCAATGAATGTTGCACCTGCACAGCACTGCCTCTGTCACCTCATTCTACGCCTTTTTAAGCAGAGTTAGACAAGAACACTGATGCATCAAGAGCTGATGTCCTTGGCAGGACTTTAGAAACTGCTTACTGTTCCCAAACTACAAGAGGGGCTGAAAACTGATCCCTCTTTGCTTTGCCACACCAGTCTGTGTTGAACTTTCTGCTTCAGATCACTATCAGACAACAGCATAGGTTGGCAGAGCCCTCAGGGCAGACTGCTTCTACAAAGAACATGGTCACATTATTAGCAACCTTAGTGAAAAAAGGTTGTTTAAAAATCTTTTTCCATTATACCCCGACTTACAGCACATTGTTCGTATTGACTGTGTGTAAGATGTGGCCCTAATAACTTTCCTAAAGGGAATTTAGAAATGCTTACGTGCCATAAACAGTTTGGTGCAATATACGTCTTCATAAATATTTAAGAATTAATTTCAGAGGAAATACACACAAAAGCTACAGTTTATACACTTATGCTAACAGAAAAGTCTCTACAAAACATACACCCAAATCAATACTGTATCAGAAACATCTTTAAAGATACCTAATGATTTGAAAGTCAATTTCCTGCAGAATTTACAACATAAATATTTTTCAATAATCTGGTCTAAATAAGGCAACTGGCAGGTTTTCTGCTAAAGAGTTATTTTGTTTACATTTTTGCCTATTTATTGTTTTCCTTGTCATTTATGACAAGAAAAAAAAATCTAAAACTTTTTCTATGTTTTGTTCTGGAGGAGACTTATTCAGTATTTCAGGCAATTTTAAATACTCTTCACTAGTTTTCAAGACATGGCTGTATCTTTTTGTTTATGCTATTTCATCTATTTCTTCTGCCTTACGGTAATAAAAGAATTTGGTTGGCTTGCTGCTTCTAGTTTCACATCAGTAGGAAGACTTCAACAGATATCCCAGAATAGTTATCATATCATAGATATTCCATAATAGTGATTCTATGAATAGTTTAGTCCATGAACCAGTGGAAGCAAGGAAGAGAAAAAAAAGTCTGTCAACATATTTTCTACGCAAGGTGGCCTGGATTTTTAGTTTCTGCTTTGGCTGGTATGTCCCAAAATAAATTAAACCTCTGCAATTAAGTTTTAAGCTCTGAAATTTATTTCCACCATCCAGAATCTGATACCAGTAAGGAGAATGGGTTGCAGAAACTGCCTTAAATATGTACGTAGCTCATTTCAGATGAATACCTACACTTTTGGATGCTTATTTGAACTGAGGCTGAACTCTGAGTATTTGGATATATGCCTGTCACTGCTTTATAATCACAAGTATAATAATAAAAAGAGAAATTGAACCAGAGGTAGAAGGCAGTGATGGCAATGAATACAAGAGGTAGGAATATGTGTCAGAACCACATAAAGGATGTTTTTTAAATGGTCCAGCTACTCATTCTGCAGAGGTACTGCTAGCGTAAGTGAAAAGCACTTATATTGTCAAAAATTGGAAAGCAGCCAAGATACACAAGGATGTGTTCAGCTTGTCATTCAGAGCCTCTTCTAACAGACACCAAAATTTTCCAATCCAAAGGATAGCAAGTCCATTTCTGCACATGAATTTTGCACTACAACCTGAAAGAACTGCAGGAAAATGTTGAATTTGGACTTAAACCTCTTTTTCTTTGATTTGCTAGGTATTTGCCAAGTAAGTATTTGGCTATGGCATTCAATATAACTGATTTTCTCGAAAGAATAAAGTCTTATAAAGAATTTCCTTGTTTCATACAGTCTGATTAACTCAATATGTAAATTAAACATTTAAAAAATATATATTTATATAATTATATATATCTTCTTACTGAACTGAGGTACTTTTTTAGAGCAAAAACTTTCATTTTCTGACAGTATAAGGAAACAAGTTTTGATGTCTGAATTGCCAATAAGCTTACCAGGACCAGATTATATCATTACAGGCCAAGAGGTAAGATAATATAAAATAGAGGGCTATTGAGAACATGCATTTTTCTTCAAATTTAATTTACTTATTACATGACATTCTCACAGGCATTGTAAATTGCCAGTCATTTCCACCTTGTGATTTTGGGATTAAATTATGAGTTCAAGCTGGATTTAAAAAAAAACCCACAAACTGAAGGTAGTAGAAATGCCAGCATTGCCATTTGATAGTATTTATAAACAAAGGAATTCATCAGCTTAGGCTGAAAAGTGTAAATAAGAAAATGGCATAAAGGTGACTAGAAACAGTCCAAACTAGTATATAACAAGATTTATGAAAGAAAGTCATGAGGAAGTCAAAATACTGCTTAAAAATTAAAACACATTCTGTGGCAGGAAAATAAAAAACCCCTACAGGATAGGTGTTGAACCAGAGGTCACCAGACCTGTGAACAACAGAATGTATCAAATTATAAATTTTGTGAAGTCTACAAGAATATTCGTAAGATTCAGAAAAGCAGAGGACAAACAGTTTACCAATTTGAAATAATCCTCAAAGAAGCAATGAACAGTACTGTAAAAACAGATGAAAATATTTTAAGTGTGAAAATTAATGGGATATTTACTAATTCAAGTAAGTTTGAAGTTATATTAGGAAAAAACCTGCAAGCTAATAGAAGTAAAGGATGAGATTTCAAAAGTTAGAAAGTTAGAGAAGTTAGAAAGCCGCTCATGCAGCTTGTTCATAAAGTACACGGAAAATATCAACTTAAAAAAAAAAAGTATCTAAGGGGAAAATGTTCTAATGCATTATAATCATCCCAAGTCTTCAATTTCATCAGAAGTGTACTTTCACTGCAGAGGACAGTATTATGTCAGAGACTGAGGTTATCTTCCAGAGATAGTTTTCAGAATATAGAATAAGGTCAAGTGAGTACAGGACAGTGTTTAAAGAACCCGATGACTCTATGATTTATGTTCTTGTAAAGTTCAGAAAGCTCAGGATAAAGGCTAAAAGAGGAGCTGGATAGTCTTATGGTTTGGATATTTTTGAGTAAGTACAAGAACCAGTACAATGGATACATTTGCTGACCAGTAAGAGAAAAGAGCATGGAATCTGGAGTAATTAAATATGAAACAATGGAAAATTTCCCACAACTAGTAAGTGGAGAAGCCACAAGAAAAAAATTAACTATAACTTTCCTATCATCAGATACCAGGTAGTTTCCCTTAGAAAAAATGCATGTATGAAAGACCTCATCTTTTTGTAGTGCATTTTGAATTGTCTAGCACAGAAGGTATTTTCTTGCAGAATAAAGCTACTTTAAGATGCCTTGAAAGGCAGCACAGCCTACAGACAAGATGCTTAGGGGAGAAAATAATGATTAGGATTATTAGCTGTCAGTTTTGAGATTGATGCCAAACTGAACCTGTCCACATATAAGTGTTTATGCTCTCATTATAATCATTGCTTATTATAGGTAATAAAGCACAGAGAGCAACTCTGTTGACTGGCAGGTTTTGGGAGAAACCTGCCAAACACATTGCTCATTGGGTCCACTGACTGTACAAAGTGCATGTGCAGGAACCTACAAGTAGACAAGACCATTTCAGTGTTCAAATACCAAAGTAAACCCCACTAGCAGACACAAGAAAAAATAAGGGAAAGCATCAGTAATATTGAAGAACTAAAGTTCCCTCAGAGACATCCAATGCATTACAGCAGCAGTTATTTAGAATGAAAAGAATAGCGTAAGGAAAAAAAAAATAATTGAATGTGTCACGGACACTACAAAAAACATGCTTTAGCCTCAGTGCATCTATGTGGCATATTTTGGTTTTATTCAAACTGAAACACAGTTCAAACCATTTACTGCCATTAGCAAGGATGGGGATGGAAGTACCAATGAGAGTCTGAGTCCCACTCATCATTTTGGGAGAGTGATCTCAGTCCTTCTATAGTGGTGGTGGTTACAGCACAGGAGTATGGGGAAAGAAGGGCAATAAGATATTCAGAATAAAGGAAACAATAAGGGGAAGAAGAGGAAGATCAAATAGCCAAGATGCATCATGACAGCTTTTATTGCCATTATCAAAAACTACCCAGTAACTATTTTGGCGTAGAAGACCAGAGATTATTTTTCAGAGTATGATTGAGAATTTCATACAACGGGATAGAGAGGAAAGAAGGCTGAAAGTTGTAAATGTACTGACTAGATAATCAATTAAACAAAAAGTACGTGGAGCAAAGTCTACAGCTACTTTATGTTTCATGTCAATAGTTGAAATAAATAAAATAACACCAAAACGTCTGTGGCTTCAAGTGACTAAACTGTTGCTGAAGATGTGACAATGGAATAGAACCACAAGTTAATTAAGGAGGTAGTGCCACAGTGGTATTTTCTTTAGTTGCTATCATCACTTTCATAAGAAGCTCAAGTACTAGATGAGGTTTTGATGACAAGTCTGGCAAATTTTAAGGTATTAAGAAAACTGTATTAAAAGCAGTAGCTGAAAGGTACAATTGGGAATTGAAATACCTGACAGAATGGATGATTACACCTTATACTGAACTCCAGTGAACAATCATATTAAGTAATTACTTAATACTTGGATGTGCAATTCAAAGGACAGTGTCCACACCAGTGAAGAAACATAAATGAAACTCAGGGGTTCGTAAGCCCAGCTTCCAGCAACTGGGAAGTCTGGGATCCAGGGGCAGCTGCTGGGCAGACTGTCTAAGGCCCGCTGCTGGAGGCATCCACACTGAACATATACATACATACATTCTCACAAGAGGACCTCCATCCCGCTCAGCCAGAGGACAGAGCAAGATGAGACTGCTGGCACTGTCTGGGTTCATGTGAGCACTGTGTGTGTCGGTATGTGATCTGTGCGTCTGGTCAGGTACATAAGTATATGCATATATATGGGTACATGTGGTGTATATGTGTGCTCTGTGTGCATGGAACTGCAGCTGCCTCCCCTCTCTTGGGCTTTCTGATCCAGCTTAATATATTTTCCCCGCAAACAAAAACCAAAGTGGATGATGCCTTACAATGATAGTGCTGAGTTTTTAGATAAAAATTACACTATGTGTAAGCATAAGGCTGCTGATGATTTATTTAGACACCAGCATTTGATGAAAGTAGGTTGAAAGTCTATATTTTATTAACTTTGATTAGCTTGGGAGGAAAGATGTAGATCATAATTTTCAGAATTTCTCAGAAGTGACACCACTGAGTAGCACGAAGCTCATTTTACACAAAGCAGACAAACTGGGCTTGAATCCATGTCATTTAACTTTATTAATCTAAAAGCTAAAGAAGCTTCTTTAGGGTCTCCAGATTATGGAGCTTTTATAGGATGAGTGGAGTCACTCTCTCCTTACCTTGTCTATCATGGAAGCTCCAACAAAGCAGCTGACTTTTAAAGAACTAAATTTGAAATCGATGCCCCCATTAGAAGCTAGATACAGGATGAAACAGATCTGTCAAAGTATTTGCACTGTAAAGGCAAAGATAAGACTCATATGTCAGGTCATGTTCTGTGGCTGTTCTTGCCGTTACTGCTTCTGGGCACAGAGTGAATTATTTGCCACTTAATAATCTATATTAGGGTACAGTTTAAAAATTAACATAAAAATCCTATGGAAATAATATGTATCTGCCTCTTTTCCTCAATAAGTGCATTGAAAAAGAAATTTTAAAAAAAACAAAACAAACTGCTCTTAATAACATGGTTTAACTTTTGGTCAGCCCTGAATTGGTCAGGCAGTTGAACTAGATGATCATTGTAGATCTCTTCCACCTCAAACAGTTTATTTTAAAACCAAACCTCAAAACTAACAAGAGTTTTTCCAGGCAAATAAGCTGAGATATGCTGTGTTATAGAACTTAGACTGTGCATGGATCTTCTGAGGTATTAAAGCCTGATACATAGCATCCTGGACAACCATCACAGTATTCTTTCCCAAAGGCAAGTTTCACTTTAACCCTACTATTGACCCTACTACTCCCTTCAGAATGTTGTCATGATTTAACATTCTTTAGCCTACTTATTTTCTCTTCCCCTTTAATTTATACCAATTGATTCTCAGGTCAAAATTGGTTTTAGCTGCAGTTACCTCTTGGTTCTAGTGCTGTTGCCATCCCTCCACTTCTCTTTTTTCACGGGATCATGGTCACACTTAAAGATATGGCCAGTTTTCTGGTTCCCAGTCATAACATCCTAAACATTTTTTTGCAATTTTCAGTGTACAGGTAATTGTCATGAGTTTTTAATCACAATAATGCATTGATATCATTATGTAATTTGGTGTAAATGGTTCTCAATGTGCCTCAACTCCTGAAGTTGTGAAAACACATTAAAACAACTTGTTCATAGACAATCGAGTAAATAAACGCCTTTTTTAATATCTACAAATACATCTCATTATATAAGGCCTTTCTATAAGGCTAAGTTAGTATGAACACAGAAAGTAAAGCACTTCTCGCATCTCTAGTGGAGGGAGACAAGTATTTTGCATTGACATTATGAAACTATACCTATTTTAAGCAAAAATAACTCTTACCTCATCAAATCAGAATGGAATTGCTTTTCATTTTGGTCATTCTCACAGCTTACCCTGTCTCCCCACCCACCTTTTCCCCATCCTTCTACATTTCTCCCTTGATTTTACTGAACAGCGCTAAGCAGATTTCTGGCTCCATTGATGTTCTTCTTCATGTACAGGCTTTCAGATATAAACACTTCACTAAGAGCGACGCTCACACAAAACATAGCTACCTGCACCTACATTGTGCCTAAAGAGGTAAATTGGAACAGACAGAGGTGAGGGCTACTGATGAATACACCTGGGCAAATTCTTTCATCTTCTACTACAAAGTCTGTCTGCCACCATAAAGTGATCAGTTGAATAACTTATATTTGATCATATAATTCCTCTCATTCCAGAAAAAAGGGGTAAAAAAGGGATTTTGCATATAAAAAGGATTAGAAGTTCATTGATTTTGATTCTACTATTGTTTGAAAAGAAAAATATCTGATCCTACCTCTTCACAGGTGGTCCTGAAATCCATGTGCTATGACACAGCAAGTGATATTTGTCTAAAATGGAGAGAAAGATTTCATTAGAATGAAAAAGATATTGCAAAACATAAAAGTTATCTGTCTGAGCTGAGCAACTGCACTTCTCTTTGTTAGGTCCAGTTATAGTCATTGCTTAAAAAGAGAAATGATCAAAGTTGCAACAGGATTAGGAAGTGTAGGGTGTTAGAAGTTGTTCCTGTTTCTTATAAAGTACACAACCCAGTTTCACTGAACATAATCAAAGGAATACTTATGTTCCCACAACCTCCTGCCTTCCACATGTCATTCAAACTTACTTTTCTTATTGCAAGTGTAAATTTCTTTTTTTTGGGGGGGTACTTATTTGTTCGTTGTTTTTTTCCGAAAGAGTATACTGGAAAGTAACATAAATGGAGACAATTAAGTTTTGTTCCTCAGAATACCCTCTCTCTTCTAAAAGACTGTTGTTTTTTTTCTTTTCTCCCCTAATTAAAAACCATCCTGCATCAATACCTTTTGTCTCACATTTTATTAACATACATAATCTCAGTGTCATTTAACAGTGTGCCTACTTTGCAGAAATATTTGAGTTGAAAAAACAAATGTTAGAAAAGTCAGGAATATGTGCGAGTGCTGGCAAAATGTCACACCAAATCCTGTGTTTATTACTTTGCCTGGCCTTTACCTAAAGTGTATTCACCCCAATGCACACTTATGCATTCATTTATTTATGAGATAAAGCCACTGGAACAGGCTGTTACCAGAGGATAATAACAGTGTCCTGCTGCTGGTTCTGCAATAGAAATACTCATGCATCAGCCAATAACATTTCCAGGAAACACTTCCTGGGCAAAACAATAATTTCATTCAATGGCTAGATAAATGACATCTGTAACAAAATCCTCTCCATCAAACATTTTATTGCTATTCTGTATTAACTATGTTCTTACAATTATTTGTATAAATACAGTACTCAAAGCTCCACAACAAAATTTGCCCTATTAGCCTAAGTTTAAAATAAAATTAAAAAATGATACCTCAGTACAAAAATGTTAAGTCCTAATATTAATAATAAAACGGCTTAACCAAATCTCTTAATTTCTTTTGCTGCCCTGGATGCAGTTTTATTAACCCAAGCACACATACACATACGAGGTCAATGTTCCGTATTTACTGAGCTCTGCCTGGTTCAAATCCTGTGCTCCAGACTAATGTCTAGCAGAGCTAGCTCTAAGTTGGCTAGGTTACAATGTAGGACTTCAAAAGGGACTCACCATCATTCCTTCCTTATCAGCTTTACAACTGCACCAGGATCCAATAAAGATCTATATCTGTAATTCTGCTCTCGAAGTGCTAATGAAATACAAGGTCACTATTACAATCTTGAAGACTTTTCTCTCCACTGGAACAGTCACAGTACAATCAAGTATGTTTCCTTGTAATTTTTATGAACTCTCTTTTCTGGTGCTGAGTAAGCTGCAGTGGGAAAGAGGCTTTACTCACCTTAGCAAAGTATTTTGAGGACTTTTTAGCCCTCTGGAACTATAAACACATGTATCTTTAAAATATAAAGTGAAGTACTGCAGTGTTATCCTTTCTTGGGCCCTGATTGTGTCAGGTCAGTAACTCCTACTGCAGTCAAAAGTGAATTCACTTGTCCTTTATTCTGCCTTATTAATAAAAGTTCTGCAGATTTTGAGTTTGGGCAACTCTGCTTTCATAGTCAATGACAATTCCTCTTTGGTTCTTTTATAGCTACTCTTTGATCTAAATCCTACCTAATTCAGGTCATTTCCACAATTCAGTATTACTCCATTTTCTTCCTTTTGTTGTTTTTATGTATTATGCATTTATTTATATATTTCAGAAATATTTGTATTACTCCATAGAAGAAAAGTCAAGAACTAGGCTTCCCAGCATCATAGCTTATTGTATATAGAGCTCATGACCTAAAGAAGCTTCTAATTTTGCTCAGATAATAATTTAGCAACCTTAGAAGCATGAAGCTTCACAGGAATACCAACTTCTTTGGTGAAAACCCCTTTAAATCCCTTCCTAAAATGTTTTTTCTTAAAACCCATTTAAAAGAAACCCCAACATTTTAAACACCACCGCCATTAACTTAATGCTTAATACTTTGGGTCATATTATTTCTGAAAGACAGGAGCCATAGTTCTCTGTCCTACGTCTTGAGGGCTCTAATGGCAAACAGAGCCCTCAGCCTTCAGAAAGACAGTCCTCTTGCTGTAATAATTGCCTCCCACTACCTGTTGGTAATTGGTGAATCTACCTGCTGATCACCCTGGTGATACTTCCTTTTTTTCCCTACATGCTAAATTACAAGTAGGTAAAATAAAATACACAACCAATACTCTCCTGCGATCCATTTCCTACTGAAATAGGAAGTGGGTGAAAAATAGAGAAATGGGTGTTGGCCTCTTCTCCCAAGTGAATAATGACAGGACCAGAGGAAATGGTCTGAAGTTGCAGCAGGGGAGGTTTAGATTAGATATTAGGAAGAATGACTTTACTGAGAGAGTGGTCAGGCACTGTAACAGCCTGCCCAGGGAGGTGGCAGAGTCGCCATCCCTGAAGGTATTTAAGAAATGTGTAGACGTGCACTTCAGGGCATGCTCTAGTGGCATGCTCTAGTGGTCGAGATTGTGGGGTTTTTTGTGTGTGTATGGTTGGACTCGGTGATTTTGGAGGTCCTTTTCAACCATGATGATTCTGTGATTCTGTGAAATAACTTCTCTGTTCCCACACACAGAATTTCCTCTGGGAAAGGTGGTTCAGGCAATTTTTCATGATCTTTGACAACAGCTTTTGCTATTAAAATATTGTCAAAAACGTAAACCTGGAACTACATAATTCTCAACACAAAATCATGCTCATTGCAATGGATGTACCTGTTTTTCAGGCATTCAACAACTCTTTGCAATATAGGTGCCATTGCTTCTGTATCACTCTATTTCCTACTGATTCTCATTCACAGCTGCACACAGAGAATTTAAGCCCATTTTCAATGTTCTTTTTCTGACTACCAGCAATTCTATAACACTTGATATTTTAGAAACAGCACATAGAAGGTTTGATTACAAAGTGCATTACCTCATAAATCAGCTCAGAAGCATCACTGTTTCCAGCATTTACACCCCAAATAAACACTCTAGATGATTAAATTACAGGAATACATATCATGCATCATGCAGAAATTTTATGATCTTATGCTGGTAATATGCCCCGATGATTAGCACTTGTCTCCTCTTGTAATACGTGAAAAAAAAAGACAGAAAATATAAAACCTAGTAATTTTAAAAATAAAACATTTGTAACACAATAAGCTGACACCCAGGCCTGAAAGGTGTCCCCTGTTCAGCCTCTGGCTAACCTCTGCAATCCCCTTACCTTCAAATCACAGCCACTTTCACCTGAGCATCTTTCCAGCTCTCCTAGGAGCTTCATTCAGTCTCACCTCAACAGCCCACTGGTTACCAACCCACAGCCGCCTTCAGCCTCAATATTTGATTTTTCTCTGCTCCTCCCCACCCTCAGGTTGCTTTGGGAAAAAAACTGTGCTCCAGAAGGTGAGAAAGGAGCTGTCTGTGGCTTTGAAGGATGAGGTGTGGAGGGAACAGCAACAGTGTCAGGCTAGAGTAGGGTGTGCAAGCACACGAGGGGGCATGAGCAGCATGCATTATTCAAAGTAGAAGAATGGCTGCCACACCAGTAAGTTTTTCTCTGGAAGGGATGGGAAACACTGCAATCAAAGATAAGTAAACAAGCAAACTTTTTAAAGTTTGAAACTTTCAACTTGATTTTCAATCCGCACTTCCTCCAAAACTGAGTTACCAAAATTATTTAGCTCATCTCTGCTGATAGATGTAAAGGAAGAAACACATGACAGACAGGTTGGGAACAGAATTTCACTGAATTTCACTGAATTTTTAGAATTTGACACCCCCTTGACAGAACAAGCAGTTATTCAATACTGAAGAAACATTTACCAAGCAGTATTATTACGGCATTTGTGTTCTAAAGGGAAATCAATGGCTAAAACATACCAGTAAGGTTGAAGGCCATGGCAGCCCTCAGAGACAAAGCTTCATTTAGGATAATGCAGTGAGAACTTCAGCTATGCTCTGATCTTCTTATAATAAATCAGGTCATATTCCAGTAGTAGAATAGATGCAATCTCACAAAGTACTTCCATGATTATGTACTCTGGTATATTTAATAAAATAAGATAGCGAACAATAAGAAAATTTAATGTGCACACACCAGTAATAAGAGACACTTTTTAAAGTGTTGGGAAAACCACAAGCTGAATAAAATACTATTGAAGCAGTAGCAGGAAACACTTCATTCTCAAGGTTACTGGTGCAAAGAATACAATATTGTATAGAGAAATAACAAGTTCATGGAGAAATGATGTATTATCAAAGACAATTTAATTTAGCATATGATATCACTGCAGCTTGTATACTTCTTAATTGCTGGAAATAGGTCACAAGAAATTTTTATCGTCTGAGAACTGCCTGAATTTCTAACTGGGAAACAGCCTACAACCAGGTTTCAAAGGCACAAATATCAGATCTGCAACTAATTGTGACAGTAGTTAGAATCATAGAATAGTTTAGGTTGGAAAGGACCTTTAAATGTCATCTAGTCAAAACCCCTTGCAATGGGCAGGAACATCTTCAACTAGATCAGGTTGCTCAGAGCCCCATCCAACCTGACCTTGAATGTTTCCAGGGATGGGGCATCTACCACCTCCCTGGGCAACCTGTGCCAGTGTTTCATCACTCTCATTGTAAAAAATTTCTTCCTTATATCTAGTCTAAATCTAAATAGTTTAAAGCCATTACCCCTTGTCCTATCACAACAGGCCCTGACAAAAAGTTTGTCCCCATCTTTCCTGTAGGTCCCCTTTAAGTACTGCAAGGCTGCAATAAGGTCTCCCTGGAGCCTTCTCTCCTCTAGGCTGAACAACCCCAATTCTCTCAGCCTGTCCTTGTATGAGAAGTTCTGTCCCTCTGAACATTTTTGTGGCCCTAGTTCACTACGAAACCGCATGTTTGCCTTTTAAAGTCCTTTTCCTACCTCCATTCTTACCAACATCCTTTGTGCTCTACATTTTGGAGATGTCTGAAGGAAATAATATCTGTAACTTTTGTGTGTGTTAGGAAATTAAACATACATATTTGTAACTTTGTAAGGGCTTTTTTTTTTTTTAAGCACTTCTTTGACAGTGAGGAAAATAATCACCTGAAAAAGCTTTTTAACAAAATGTCCACCTCTTTGCAAAGCTCATGCTTCAAAAGAATTGAAGTTGGCAATTAGTAGCTAACAAGGTTTTTAATGTTTAATTCATTTTACCTTGGTTAAAACAAGAACGATATTTACCTGCCAGTCATAATTTATTATTTTAGTTGCAAGCGTTTTTAATCAGCAAGCCCAATTAAGGATTCACTGTATAAACATCAATATTTTCAAGCATAGGTGAGCCACAAGGCAGTATTAACTGAATGAACGTATCTTGAGCTCCTGTTCGCTTATCCAGTACTGTTTGCGCTAGCAATTATCTAGTGCCCCCCAGAACATCCAGAAAATGACTGAATGAGCAACCCAGCCTGTTCTGGCTTGGCAAAAGCAAACTGATGGAAAAGGCGAAACAAAAAACCAATGCAAACGCAATCTTTCAGAGCGAAAAAGCAGTAATACAGGAGAATCATCTGAAAACAGTGAGGTTAAATGCCAGTGGGCTGCCACTGCATGTCTTTATGTGAAATGCTCTATCGCAAATTGGATCAGGAAAGTTTAACTTTGGGTCAAAGCTATCTTGTATCTGATCTCTCACTTTTGCAATGTTACCTTTTGGTGATTCACTAGATGTGTCTGAATATAATTACATACTTAATTTCAAAGAGAGGTAATTCAGATGTCAGATCCTAAGCAGGGACTAAATATCTCCTTATGCTTAACTGCTCTAGAGGCTGCGTGAACTGTGTCATGATTTAGACCATTTCTCAGTTTTGCCTAAATAACAATGCCTTGTATCAAAGACAAACAGAAGTTCTTCTCTGACTGTCTGGCACTGCAGTCTGTTTTTTCTCTCTATTATCTCCCAACACAGAATTTCCTTATAGAAGAGATACCAGCATTCCTCTGCCAAGGCAATTGTTTCCCAGTCAAATATGAATTTCATGCCTCTGGCATTATGCCTAATGCTAATAGTTTAGACTGAGCCTTTCCACATCATATTGCATCTTTTGATTTCACTTAAGTTGAAAAAAAAAAAAAAAAAAGAAAAAGCATTGTACCAATCTTCTAAAGGAGGTAAGGGAATAAATTAATGGTTGTAAACACTCAGGACACTTTAATTTGCAAGGTTGTTGGGAATTGCTTGCATACTAAAGTAAGCTAAAGATAGGAATGCTTCCACTTCTTCAAATACTGAGCATGCTTTTTCAAATTAACAAGCAGGTAAGATACTACTTAATGACAAGGTCACAGTTTAATGTAAGTTAAACTCACTCTCAATTTAGGACATTTATTCAACAGCTAATATAATAAAACACATATAACACATCCAGAGAAACTAGACTTCAGAATCATGTGGTAATAACTAAATTTATATATATTTAGATAATCACAAAAGTTTGTAAAATTTTCCTATGTAAGCAAAACAAGTTGGATTGATTCAAACTAAGATAAACTGATTCACAAATATGGAAGTGCAAAAAATCAGTATCAGACCACAAAATGAAATAAGCATGGCAAATATTTTTGACTTTTATATATCCACAGACTAAGCAAATGTATGCAGCCTATATAATAAGGGAGTGGTAAAACACACTTCATAAAATTGTTTGGACTAAACATATTTCTTTAGGAACTGGATTCTGTTTTCATGAAACTCAGTCACATAATGCCCGCTAATCCTATTTCAGAATCAGATTCAAAAACCATGAATTCAATAGTAGCACATAATTTATATTTCCACACTGATAACAGGACTATGCCTCCATTTCTGTAGGCAAGTGTAGCCCTATTATCTTAAAAAAATTCTTTAAAATTAACTACTGTTGATACTCTAGTCTGCCATGTTCTTTAGGCAGTGTTTTGGATGTGTGTATTACAGGATATTTGTATAAAAGCATTTACGATTTTAGCAAAAAATATGGAAAAAACCCAATGAAATACACTGACTTCTAAGAATTCTTAGAGAGTCTCATCTTTTCAGAAATTCTTTAAATGTTTGTATCCACTTGGCATAAAAGTATATTTTTACATGCTAATGATTACATGAGTGCGGACAATGTAATCCATTAACGATTTTCCCTTTAATTCCCCCAAATGGAACAGTATTATAATGTCATTTAAAAGACAAGTGTTGTAATTCCTAAGTACAGCAACATGACATGCCGTTTTAAAAAAAAAAGATAATTTTATTCTGGTATGCTTTGACTTTCAGTAAATGGAAATAGTGTAACACCACGTATTTATTTGAGATTTTCAGATCCTGTATAAAAAACTGATAAATTTATTTATATCAGTACATATGCACATGTGTGTGAGGTAACACTGAGTCAGTGCAAGCTGGCAGAACAGAAGAAACCATGTATACTTATTTCCTTTAAAACAGCACTCTTTGCTGAGACACTGAACTTCAATGACTACACTCCAGTATGTGAATCACCTAGGTGAAACAGCAGAGAAAAAGACAAATAATTGGAGAACATAGGAGCAAGACCCCAGATTTCTTATTTAGTGGACTAAGGCATCTCTGTGTTGTTCTGCAGCTTACACAAACTGTTGTTTACTGCGTCAGGTCACCGATCCTTGAATGTCACTGATTTTCTTCATGGCTTTTTCTTCCTCCTTTTCTAATGTATGAACTTACAGATTTGCCACAAACAACCAAGTTAATTACAAAAAAAATACAAGGAATAATTTGAAAAACTGATTGATAAATTAATGAGATTAAGTGACCATTTGACAGCTTTAGACTGAAGTCTGAACTCCAACTTAGCTTCTACTACCAGGTCCTGTAATCAACAGTGACCTTCCTGTTTAAGAAAAATTCCTGTGACAACAATGACTTCCAGTGGTCACCATTAAAAACTATGCATTTGTTTGTCATCTCTGGGCCAGCGTAGCTATGGCATAGAGAGCACCGAAGGCTTATTGCAGTTGCTGCTACAGTGTTGCCTTATCTGAAAGATCACTTAGAAAGGCTACCATTGAACTTTAATTTTCCCCAGGTTAACCACAAAAAAAAAAAGTAACCTATTTCAAATGGTTGCCAGTGAAGGAAAGTGGAATAACATTGTGCATGAACTAGGAAATTCTAGCCATCAGAGACATCATAGTCATGGTTTGCACAGTCTTCACCACATCTCTTGTTTTTCAAAGCAGATACTTCTATATAGAAGAATTCAGTACTTATGGAAAACAAACGCCAATAACTTGCCTCAAATTAATCAACATAATTAGATCTTCCACTTGAGTTTTCATATGATTGCAGCAAAAGCCTCTTTAACTCCTCTGGAATCCAGAAAGCAAGAATTTGTAGCAGCACTGTTGTAACATCATCAAGTCAAGTTTATTTATTGTCAAACTACTCCTGCAGTAGTACATTGTCAAAATGCATAAAGAGAGAACTTGAGATATGCAAAATATGCCACATAGGAAAACACAGCACTTAAAGTACTGTAAAATTAATATAAACAAAGTTAAGTAGCCAGTGAGAAACACTTAAAGCTAATCAGAAAACTTCCCTCTCAGAGCAGCAACCCTCATGGAAAATCTTTCTGTGATTGGACTAAGATGGTGAAACAGTCATCCCAGCTGTCCATACATCCCTCTCCTACAGGTTGTTAGTCCTGCCATAGGGCTAAGTTGCCCTATAGGGTAAGTTGCAAAGAAACACCAGGTACAGCCTACTACACTTTTAAAAACTGAGGTTGATTCACAGAAATACTGGGTAGTGGTAAAACACGCTGGTCCAGGAACACTGAGCTGCCACAATGATACCTGTGCAGGGCAGATGTGGGTGGACAGCTACCAGTGCCATCCCCATTTAATCAGACACCTCGTGAGAATTACTCATTTTTTGGTTATCTCATTTTCTTTCTAATTGACTACTGCTCGGTTTACATTTTACTTAATGTTTTCTTGAGCTCGTTGAGAACCAGGATGCCAAAAATAGAAAGTCATAAGAATTTTTTTTGTCTGTAAAGTCTTGGACATACTCATGATGCAATCTCAAAATGAGTGGGACTAATATCAGTAACTCCTTCTATGATTGTCTTTCGCACTCCACTAAATGTGTATGAGAGAAAATGATGAAAATTTGAATGGTACAATCAAGCCAACTGGAAGATGTTGAAGGCATGTTGAAAAAGCGTTACCAGAAATAAAATGAGAAGAATGTGGAAGGGAATCTTTAATTTCATAGATCAGCAAAAAGGAGTTAGGGTAGGCCAAACTGAGGAAGCTTTTGGACCATGGGCAAGTCGATACATGAAGAAAGAGTCAACCTTCAGGAAAGTGAAAATGAAGGTTTGTAACCATCATAGGGCACTTGCATCCAGGGAAATGTACCCAAAACTCAGATCAAAATTCCACAGACATGGTAGCGTTGCACCAGTTTTACTGTACAGAATACTAACATTAATGATTGTCAGCAAATTTATTATGTATATTGTTAAGCTGTTAGTATGGACACTTGTATGGATTTCGTCCATGACAACTAGCACTCCCCAAAATAACAGGCTACATGATTCAGGAGTTAGTATAATGATCATTCTCAACAAGCAATTTTCTCACAGCCACTCTGCTTTAGAGGATAAGGCAGTTAAATACCATGGACATAGGCTGTCTTATGCAACTACGCTCAATGCCAGAAGCCAGTTTCATTGGTAATGATAAACATGAACTAGGAGCCTCACCTTTTGGAAGCTCACAAAAAGTGGCAGAACATTACAGCCAGTCCAGTATCTCAAATGACAGCTCTAAAGCTTCCAAGCCTACCCGCGAGAGTACCAGAAGATACCTCATTATGGATTACTTTTTACATGAACTTTTTTTAAAGTGGGTTCCAGTGGAAAATTTAGATGGTGATTGTGTAACTGAAACTGAGTCATAGGGTATACGCGAAAATACGACGGCTTAAGTTTGTACAACTATGCTTAATTCAAGTATTTTCTAACTTTTAACTTACCTGTAAGATTTAAACAAAGTCTTGAAATCAAATGGGACTCAAGTTTAAAACACTCCATTGAGGTCTCCAAAACTCACAGGTATAGCAGGTGTACATCTATATTGGTACACTAAACAGTACTAAAGGACTTCTGCACTTCAGACACAGTCACTGAAGCAAAGCAGGAATTTTGCTCTTCCTTTTTACTTCCCAAGACTCTCAGTCAAGAGAATAGGGGAGAGGACAGAGTTCAGGTCACAATTCTTTTATTCACTTTAAAAATCTATTTCAGGGAATAGAAAGGTTATAGTTTAAAGACTCCATCCCCTCACCCTGCGGGGATATGGAACTAGAGGGAGGTATAGGGTTCTTTTTCAGCATACTTTTTCCCCCAAGGTAATGGAAGTATGAAAGAAAATCCTCCAAACTATCCACAAAGTTTGCACATGTTAATAAATGTAGCACAGTGACAGTCTGAGAAGGCCAATAAAAGAGGAAAAAGTATAAAAAGAGGAGAGAAAAACATGAGAGAAGAGGGAATAGATTCTTAGTAAGAAGAAGGGCAAGGAAAAGATGTGAAGGAGGGGAAGACGGAAACCTGTTTTTTTAAAAAATCATTTGCATTTATCCATTACATACTATTTTTCAAAGCTGTTCTTAAATAAAAGTCAGCTTGATCAAATCCATATGGACTAAGATAAATTTTGTTATTTTTTAATCAATAGTATTCCATATTCTAACTATGGCTGGTAAGCTGAAGGGAAAGCATTTTAGGTATATGAAAGAACTTAATTTCTTTATATTTTGGGTTCGTCCCACCCCACCCGCCCTCAGAAAACCTGGGAAACAAAAGATTAAACTTTGAGGAAGAGAAGTGATGCAAATCTTGGGGATAAGCTGACTTTAAGCAGTAATGCTGACGAGAGAGATGCATTAAGAGATACTGTCCTTACATCTTCAGTCACATAGTTATGGTAACTGTGCTGTATTTTAAAATCTTTTCACAACATTACCAGAACTATCAAAGTTCATTGCTTGTGACATGTCTACTGAAAACAAATTTCCCAAGTGCAGTTTTGGGTACCATCTGCATCACAATTACTTAAAAGCATTCTTAATCATTATAGAAATATTCAAGTGAAAGAGAGATACGTAAAGAGAACAAGCTCTGTACAGAAGTCCAGTGACACACTGAATTAAAGCAAATTAAGTCAATGTTAGCACAACACACTGATGCAGGAAATGAATATGGGTGTTGTGGGGCTCTACAGCATGTTTGAGGATCTGGGATTTGGCAAACCTGTCACAAGGAAATGATTAAGGCAGGAAGCTCAGCTAAATTAAGATCATGCAGCAGAACAAAATACATGACTATTTTTAGAAACCGTTGACGTCCATATAGCCCAGGGAAAAGACTGGCCTCTTACTTATACTATAAGTGACAGCAATGCCATCAGGGTAAGCTACAAGGACATACCGAGCGTAAATGGCAGACAAGTTAAATCTGAGACATATACTGGACAATGTGAAATGATAGCCTAGTTGAAGTTCTGTAAACTTAATGTCAAGAAGTTTACTGCCCAGAGTCCCCAAAATATACATTCTTTTGCCAGTTAACAAACATGCCAAAGTGAAGTTAGTCTAGGAAGCCCTGGTGTCAAGCAGCTTTATCTGAGCCTGAAACTATATAAGAAAAAAAAAAAAAAACACATGTGAAGTATAAATACTGATATTAAGTGGGACTCCTTTGTAATGGTTCTAGCTTCAGCAGTGTTGTTCTAGACTTGTTGTGACTGTGATACTTGATCATATTTTAAGAGATTTCTTCAGAAAGCATAATTGACTGAGCCTGATTTTAAAGAAGTGAAAGCTAGAATTCTAAAGAAGATACTAGAGACTGTTTCACTCTTTGGAAAATGCTTCTCCTTTGAAAACTGAGATTTCTTTTGTGAGCTGCTGATACTACCTCTCCTAGCAACAGCACAGCTTCCAGGTTTTTGTATTTCTTCATGGTTTTAACAGCCATCAGCCTCTGTTCAAAAAAAATGGTTCACCCAATGAGAAATCAGTTTCTTGCTGTTTAAACCAGTCCAAAGGTTATGTCCTTTTTTCCTGAGTATTGCATTCCTTCTGTAATAACAGCAGCAGATTTCTGGCAGCAGTTTTAAAAATCATTAAGAGTCAACCTATAAAATATTGTGAGTCCAGAAGTATTGCTATGAGAATTCGTAACCTACCACTTGAACATAAGCATGATTTGGTAGAGATCATAAGGACATGATTCGGGAGAGATCGTAAGGACTGACAACAAGTAAATATCCACCAAGGTTTTCATTCACAGTTTTTTTGGATGGTGGAAGAAACAAAAGAAAGAGGACACATCTGTTAGAAACACAGGAGAAGAAGCCTTCTTTACTAAATTTTATTTCTTTAGGCATGAAACATTAATAGTTCAAAGATAAAAAAGACATGTCCTTAACATATGCAGTAACATGGTCTTCTCACATCTCCTATAATTTTTAAGAGACTGTCTTAGAGAAAATCATTTGGCAAAAAGTCTGCCGCCATAACTGCAGTATAGCGGTTGAGAAAACAACAGGCACTACCCTGGTTTCACACCTATTGTCAAACTGTTTTTTCCACTTTCAAAACCAAACTTCTTATAATGTGATAAGGCCGTGAAACCGATCATGCCAGTCCTTGCATAACTGTCTTCACAAAGTCTGAAACAACCAAGAACCTGAGATTTTCCTGTACAGTCCCTCTTTTTGTTCAGCTTAAAAAAAATAAAGGAGAATGGAAAATAAACTCCAAACCAGTCTCTCTTCTGTCTGAAGTTTTGAGTAAAATTCATTTCTGCTCAGTATTCCCTACTAAAGACACCTCAATAGCCTATAAATAACTGCCTAGCTGGCTTTCTTTTTAATGAATTGTTGTGGTTTGGGCCAGGTTGGCCAATGGCAAGAGACAAAGGATGCTCTCCCCCACCTCTCGCTCCAAGGAGAGGAAGAAGAGAAAGAGATTTATGAGTTTACGAAAAAGCTAAACTACTTTAATCAAATATCAATAATAAAATAAAAAGAAAATAATGAAATAAATACAGTGTATATAAATATATACATATACAGTTCCCACAAAGAAGTCACCAGCAGACACTGAGAAAGTTCCAGACTGGTCTCTGTGACAAATGGGAACTGGATTCCAGAACTCACTGATGAAGATCAAAGGCAGATGAACTGACAGGATCTTCCTCATGCATCGGTCAGCAAAGAAAGACTCCTATCAAACAAACAGCTATTGAAGAGGCACTCTTGACCCCTTTGAGCCCTCACAGCTTTTATGCTGAGCATGGCAGATGGGATGGAATACCCTATTGGTCAGTCTGGGTCACCTGACCTGTCCATGCCTCCCCACTGGTGCAAACCCCCACAGGGTAAACAACCAGGTCAGCTGACCCTGGTTGCCACAGCAACAAGTGTCATCAAGGGCCTCTCTCACTGAAGAGGAAGTTGACCCTGCTCCACCCCAAACCAGGACAAGACTAAACCTTGTAATCCCCACCTTTCATCATCTGGGATCTAAAATGTATGCTTCTAAACTTTCCCTTCAACTGAGCTGGGCTTCTCCCTACTGGATTCTCCCTCCCTTACTGATGCACCTGACAGGTTATCATGAGGTGAGGTCATATGAACACACAGCAACATCTTCTGTACGGGAGGGTTTATCAAAGGATTTAGGGTACTGTTTGACAATCATTACATTCTACTACTAAACGCTTATATTCAATAAACAAACAACATTTAGCAACTTTTCTTCAATTCATTTTTTACTACACCTGGAATTGGGCGTTCTGCTTACCCATTTTTGAACTGTCTAGTTCTGCTTCAGGCTTGAAAGTAGCGTAATGCATAAGATTTTTAAGAGGACCCTAGAGCAGCAGTGAACTCCTCAAAAATGGTTTAGATTTCCCAGTCCAATGAACTTTTTTTGTTGTCCTTCATGGGAACAGGGCAGGAAGACAAAGCTTGTATCTTCAGACATTCCCCAACACAACACTGGAGTGTATGTGCTCTCTTAGGTTTCAAAATTACACCTATCTAGACTGGGGGATGGGTCTTCAAAGGGATGAAAGACATTTTCTGTGGCTTGTTTTTGTGGGATCTTTCCATAAAGGCATGAAGAATAATATACAAAATATTACTCTAATAATAAAAATAATAACATCAGTGTACACAGAACATGTTCGGTCAAAGAACTCGGTTGCCTATCACATCATTACAAAGTTTAAGTAGCAGGCTAAAAAGAAGTCTTTTCCCAGATAGATTTCCAGCATCATTGGATTTTTCAGTCTCTTTCAGTATATTTGACAACACTCAGCTGCCTTAGGAATTCCTCTGTTCCTGCAAACCCTCAAGATACCAACCTTGCAATATCCAATGCAAAAATGCGTTATGCTGTCAAATTTACCAGATCACCTTCACTGCCTGTGCATATCTCCCACCACTCCATCTAGAAGCCTGTTCTGCTACGGCTTCTGATCAACTTTCTACATTTCCTGGGGAGGCAGCTGTGGTGTCGCCAAGACATGTTCACCCAGGACCATTTCCACACAGCAGTACCACAGAATCACAGAATCTTCTTGGTTGGAAGGGACCTTTGAGATCATCGAGTCCAACCACAAAAAACAAACAAACAAAAAAAAAACAAAAAAAACACCAAAACCAAAACAAAACCCACACAAAACAAACACCCACAACCACACACCACACCCACCCACAAACAGACACAAACCAACAATCTGGGACACTAGAGCATGCCCTGAAGTGCCATATCTACACATTTCTTAAATACCTCCAGGGATGGCGACTCCACCTCCCTGGGCAGGCTGTTCCAGTGCCTGACCACTCTCTCAGTAAAGTAATTCCTCCTAATATCTAATCTAAACCTCCCCTGCTGCAACTTTAGACCATTTCCTCTGGTCCTGTCATTATTCACTTGGGAGAAGAGGCCAACACCCACCTCTCTGCAACCTCCTTTCAGGTAGTTGTAGAGGGCAATGAGGTCTCCCCTCAGCCTCCTCTTCTCCAAACTAAACATGCCCAGTTCCCTCAGCCTCTCCTCATAGGACTTGTTCTCTACACCCCTCACCAGCTTGGTGGCTCTCCTCTGGACACGCTCCAGCAGCTCAATGTCCTTCCTGTAGTGAGGGGCCCAGAACTGAACACAGCACTCGAGGTGAGGCCTCACCAGTGCCGAGTACAAAGGCACGATCACTTCCCTACTCCTGCTTCCCAGGCTGTTCCTGATACAGGCCAGGATGCCGTTGGCCTTCTTGGCCACCTGGGCACACTGCTGGCTCATGTTAAGCCAGCTGTCCACCAATACCCCCAGGTCCTTTTCTGCTGGGCAGCTTTCCAGCCACTCTTCCCCAAGCCTGTAGCGTTGCCTGGGGTTGTTGTGACCAAAATGCAGGACCCGGCACTCGGCCTTATTAAACCTCATCCCATTGGCCTTGGCCCATTGATCCAACCTGTCCAGGTCCCTCTGTAGAGCCTTCTGACCCTCAAGCAGATCAACACTCCCACCTAGCTTGGTGTCATCTGCAAACTTACTGAGGGTGCACTCAATCCCCTCATCTAGACCATCAATAAAGATATTAAACAAGACTGGCCCCAAAACTGAGCCCAGAGGGACACCACTGGTGACCGGCTGCCAACTGGATTTCACCCCATTAATTACAACTCTCTGGGCACGGCCATCCAGCCAGTTTTTTACCCGGTGAAGAGTACAGTAGATAGGTAGGTCATGGTTGGGCAAAAACACAGTAAAGCAACAACTTATATTCTGAGAAAAAAAAATATTCTACTGCTTAGGATTCAAGTTGTAGAGAATAAGAACATGGGGTAGTTGTTCACAGACCACTTGGACTTTCAAGGTTTACATGCTAAAACTCTTTTCTATTACTTTTTCATCAAAACTTGTAGCCAACTGTTCCATTTGCCCCACAAACTTCAAGTCTCTTGTTCAGAAATTTCAAGACTGAAATAACCAAGAAGAGTATAATCTATCTGTTCCTTTAGATACTTTCACACAAACTCTACAGTGTAAGCCTATTCCTACTTCTGTACCTGGAGTTAAAAACCTCTCAGACTTGGAAGAATTTACCAGGTCGTGCCTGTAGCTTTTGTTCTCTTTTTCTGATATTTGTCATTGGAGACCTATAACTCTCTATTTAACTCTTAGGGGAAAGTTTGTGCAATGCCTGTTGTAAAACAAGCAGGAATGAGCTGGACATACAGATTTTCCTCATATGTCTTTCCAGAGCTATGATCTTCCACATTGAAATCGCCTTTCCACTGAAACTGACAACACAGGATTCATAACTCTGCCCCTTCTGCTGTTTAACATATGGGTTCATATTCCAAAACTGCCTAATAAACCATTATGGCTTTCAAAAGAGTCATCTATGCTTTAAAGTCAGGGATAATTCTATATAATTTTTAGAATCACACTAGGATAAAGCTCTGATGAGATCAAAATAAGGTCTCAAAATCAATACTTAAAAGTTGAAGATACAGTAATACAAATTAATACATCTTTGCAAAGAACAATATCTGATGGAATATTTCAGGGCTTCACAACATTATCTAAGGAAGTAGATGAAGGGACAAAATTTTATTTACATTTTGTTCACTTCTTAAGTCAAGGATTTAGCAAAGGGGTTTCTTCCTTTCTATCTTTTTTTCCTTCCTTCTTTCTTTGCCAAGAAACAGCTTTGTGAATCTAGCACTTAGAAATACTCATGTTTAAAGTTAGAAACAGATTTAAATATCTTGCTGAAGTAAGCCTTTACATCTACTAAGACTGAAGTTGAATTTTCTTCTCCCACTATGTAAAAAAATTATGATGATAAAATTATTTTGGGATTAGCTAACTTCCAGAAGTAATAGATTCAGTACGACTTCTTAACTTGATGGTAATATTTGAATTACGATTTTGATCATATCATAAAAAATAAATGTTACCAGTGCATGATATAAAGATATCAGATGGCATCTTTGTACAATAACAACAAATCCTTGGAATTTTAGGAATCTGAAATAGTCCACATGAGCCATATCAAGTAAAAACCCTGACATGCACTATTATAGCAATTACTGGAAAGTCTCAGGGAGAGAACTTTCATATTTACAAGGCTGCATAGTACAACACAGTCCATCAATATGGCACAAAGTACTTTAAAAGCAATAAAAACTAGTCTAACCGCTTTAGCTGTCACTCAGTTGGTCCTGAACCCCACTGATACAAGAGAAATTATATTTCAAAATCCAACATTTAGCAGCTTTAAAAGCAGTGATCTAGAAACTACATTTTATGCTTTCCTTTTATTTTTTTGTTTGATTTTCTTCTTTTATGCTTTTTTTAAAGGGAATTGAACAACCAAAAATACCGAACTATGAATTGCAGGTCATGAGATACTTGACTAGCCTCTACTGCTGTGGGTGAGATCACTTGCAATGATTGCAGTAATTTTCAGGCTTTTGTAAAAGACTACATGCTTCAAAACTGTAATTCCTTTGGGCTTCAATGAAGTTAATCATGTGGCATATATTTTATGATCTCCTTTCCTTGACTTCAATTTTAAGCAGAAGCCATGTAGAAAAATAAACAATAAGAACAACATAAACCCAAACATACTACTTTAATCGATGATTATTTTTTCATCCAAGATATTTGGACCATGATGAAGCTGAAACTCTAATGTGTATATTATGTGTGACTGAACTATGTTTTCTATATTAAGTTTGATCTTAAGTTCCTTGGGGAAGCAATCATGAATTGCACTGATTTCCATGGAGCTAAGAATACCCATGCTGAGAAATAATAATAAATACATAAAATCTGCACTCACTTATGCTTTTCACTTCTAGTCTTTTTGCTTGTGCCAACTTACAACCTCCATAATCTGCTGATATTATCCTTATTATTCTTTTTAATTTTTTTGCATCTCACTCCTTATCTTTTTACAAGTTATATTAGGTTTTGGTTTCAGTTTCTGCTGGAGTTCCTCCTAAATTCAAATTCCTACTATTTATGACTGAAAATTATGTGAAAAAGCTGAATGTGGCATACTTCATAAGGTTTAAGAGCATCCATTCTTAGATTACATTATCAGAAATATCTTACAGTACACAAATATTCAAAAGCTTGGACTGAAAGAATTTGCTGTTATGCTCTAACTTCAAGTCCTATAGTTTCCTCATTTCTAAATTCTGAAGATGAGGTATCACATTTATCAACTTTTGGACAATTGTAGGTCATTTAATCTAATATACTCAAAGGGCTGCCTCAACATTTTTTATTTTTTCCTTCTTCCTTTTAATCTTCCAGATACAAGAATTGTCTCCCAAAATCAGAGGGTTGTTCAAAACCAGAAAACAAAATGACAGTGGAATAATATAGCTGGGTGTTTCCCACATCCTAAGGAAAGAAAAAAAAATTAAACATTTAATTTATACACTTACACTGATACAACCTAAGTTTGAGCAAATATAAGTGGGAATAAGTTTGAAAGTTGTCCTGTGAAAAGTTCTGCTTCTGAAAAGGAAGAAAAACTGCAAGATGTCATACTTAAGAGTCTGCTGCGTAAAGTCATTAGAAGAACATGTTTCTCAATATGCAGCTCATTTGATGGATGAGCTGTGTTCAGGATGAACCCTATTTCTCATAAATGTATTTTTTTTAATATGACATCATTTGTTAAATAAATGTGCAATCAGCTTATATTAGATCAATTTGAATTCAGGCACTTTGCCAAATTCTTCATTTTCTATAACTTTTCTTTGAAAAGAATGCATAATAAACCTGGTAATGCTTAGGAGCTAACTGTCCACCTATTACACTGACAAATGATGCAGTAAGCTGACTGTTGTTTAAACAATGCAACAGGTTTGAGAAATTGCTCTCATGCTTGTTAAGTCAGGAATAAAGTGAGGCTTTACCCCCCCTATACTCTGTGCTCTGTAATCCCCCAGGTAGAAACGTTCAGAGATACTGTTCTGAAATACAGAACAAAGCATCTTAGAAACAGGTGCTACTTTGAGATTGAAATGCAGAGGGCCATTAAATTAGAGCACTGACTAATACTCCTTCCTTTCTTCTCTATCACCTCTCCTTTCACATTTCATGAAACCATGTCAGGACTAGTCAGCTGAAGCAGAATTAGAATTCCAGAGAGAAGGTTTGAACTGCTGAAATGTTAAACATGTCAGTGTGTTACAGATCCACACTTCTGCTCTACAGCAATAAGTAGGACAAGGTCTCACTGCCTCTTCCTGATCCTCAGGTGAAAAGAACAATTGATGTCAGTCACATTCAGAAGGCACCTACTTACTGTGTCTTACCCTGGTAATCTTGGCTGAAATTAAGTGCTGCAAGACCATTCAGAGATGTTTAAACTGCCTCCCAAAGGTAAGCATGGTATATGAATTGAAAAAAAAAAAAATATATATAACTCATATATTAAAAGCATTTCTCAAAAGCAAGTAAGATCACAGAGTTTTCTGAAGGATTCTCTTGATAATAAACACGATTACGGAAAGAAAACTTAAGAGAAAAGGTCAATATATACAGTTTACCATGGAAATTAATGTATTATTTAAAAGCATTTTTTCAGTGTCTGCTGTGGGGTTCAGTGAGTGAAGAGCCCTAATCTCAGTCAATATGCTATAGAAGAATATCTTCCTTTTTCTGTCTGCTATTCCTTCACTAAATAAATTCCAAATCAATAAATAGAAACTCCTATCCACCTGTAACATTTAGCTCAAAATTCAAATGCCGAAAGTCATGAAAAGCAGGTGCAGAATTATCTCAGGAAATAGTCACACTACATAACGTTAGAATGAGCAACACATTTTGATGCATATCAGAAACAGATAAGGCAGATAATTTGCTGTTGCTTTCAGTGTCCTAATGGTAACTCACAATCCCCTAACCAAAAGAGAGAGGTCACCAGCTCTGCAACTATCAGTCAAATACCTCATTTAAGATTAACAAAAATCCATTCACTTTTATCTGTTGTAGATAAAAGGGAATCAGTAAAGAAAATTAAGCATAGCAGGATTTCGTTCAGGTTCAGCTCATCTTTTTATTCATGAAAATCCATTAATTCATCTGGGATGAGAAAGAACATGGCCACAAACCACGGGTTTGGTGGCTCTCATTTGGCTCTCCCTGGCATATAGACAATGCAGGATGTCTGATGATGCAGGTCTTAGTACCAAGTTCTACATCACCACAATAATCACTTCCTTTCCATACTTCCAAATTCATATAGAAGATGTTCAAAGTAAGGGGCTGGAAGAATCATACAATCATAGAATGGTTAGAACTGGAAAGGAACTTAAAGATCATCTGGTTCCAACCCCCCTGCCATGGGCAGTGACACCTTCCACTAGAGCAGGTTGCTCAAAGCCCCATCCAACCTCGCCTTTAACACTTCCAGGGATGGGGCATCCACAACTTCTCTGGGCAACCTGTTCCAGTGTCTCACCACTCTCTCAGTAAAGAATTTCTTCCTAATATCTAATCTAAATCTACCCTCTTTCAGTTTAAAACTGTTACCCCTTGTCCTATCGCTACACTCCCTCATAAAGAGTCCCACCCTGTCTCTCCTGTTGGTCCCTTTTAGGTACTGGAAGGCTGCTATAAGGTCTCCCTGGAGCCTTCCCTTCTCCAGGCCGAACAAACCCATCCCTCTCAGCCTGTCCTTATAGCAGAGGTGCTCCAGCCCTCTGATCATCTTTGTGGCCCTCCGCTGGACTCACTCCAACAGGTCCATGTCCTTCTTATGTTGGGGGCTCCAGAGCTGGATGAAGAAGGTTGTGTTTGAAGAGGGATGACAGAGGGAAGACTCGACAGATGGATTCATTTTATTCCAGGTACTAGGATCCAATCAGACCACATAACAATGTAAGTTTGCACAGTTTTCTTGCTGAATGAACTTCTCTTTATGCTGCCTATAAGAAAATGTAAACTGTTAGCTGCTCCTTTACTCAATAAAAAAATAGAAACCCTCTTTCCCAGTCATATATATGCATAACCCTAGAGACAGCTATAGCATGCCAAAACATCATCTTCAATCCATTCATTTCATTTAAAAGTGCTTCTTTTCAAATAGAGAAAAATAAAATTGATCTCCCATGTGGTAGGCTTAAATAAATAAAGTTCTAAGGAATTTCATCTTCACAGATAATAAAAATATTGTCATGCCCCTGAGAGCGCTGCCAGCCCTGACTGTCCCTCCCCAGCTTTCTCAGTGCTCCCCTCACCCCCATACTGCCCTGGTCCCCAGACACCATTTCAGCCCCCCTGGGCCATCAGTCCCTGCCCTGGTGATACCACAGCAGGGCCGGTCTCCAGATCCCTGCAGCCGAGCTGTTCCTGGCCATGAGCCCTGTTGAGCTGGGCCCACCGGTGGGCCCACCCCCCAGCCCAGCCCTGCCTGGTCCCATCCTCAGGAAGGTGTCCCTTGCCTGTGGCTGGGGCTGCTCTGGTGCTCTCCAGCTGCCCTGCTCCTGGCTGGGGTGGTGGGACAGGATGGGACAGGCTGCCAGACCCTGCCCTGCTGTCCTGGGGGCCCCTGCTGCTCCCAACCCCCAGGGAGCTGCTGGTCCTCATGGTGTCCTATCAGGACAAAAGGTCGTGATACACTAAAACATAGCTTCAGCAAGATGGCAGAATTGTTGCATTTTTCCATAGCAGTTTTGGCTTATCTGAAGACTTTAGGTGGGTTAAAAGTTGGATTAACTCTCTGAAGGGACATACTTTCTGGTTATTAAGGTAATAGGATATACCCTTTTGTAGCACTACAATGCAGATGCACACATGGGATTTTGGCTGGGCTCAGTTATGTTCTCATCTACAGCAATAACCAAACTAAATCAAATCAAGTCTATCAGAATATAGACGCTACTTTAAGTCTACACCAAAACAGCTGAGAGCTGAACCCAGAGCACTTTGGGTTTTATTTTGTTCTTCACTGAATCTCCTTGGAGTTTCAGCATGTCAGAGGGACACTGGGGCTGGCTGCCTGGTTGGTTAGGTGGCCCTTTTTTTCGCTAGTATTTTTTGAGAAAATAGGACATATCTGTAGCAAACTGTGAATGTAACTTTTGTATTCCTGTCTCCATTTCAGAATTTAACCTTCGTTTCACAGAATAATTTCCACTTCAAATTATCCATCAGTTTTCAGCTAAATGGTTGCAGATACTGAAAAACTGACGTGAGATGCCATCTGAGATTGGTCTAGGGGCATTAGCTCTGCCTTTCTCTCAACCACTGGTCCATCACAAAAGGAAAATTGTCTTTTTATAAATGAAAGTGTAAAAGATGGAGACAAAGGTATTATCTGCACAAAAAAAAAAAAAAAAAAAAAGAGGAAGACTTGACATTTAAGGAATAAACATATATGAAGAAAGGAGTCATCCAGACCTACACATCCGACAACCAAAGTGGAATGAGAGAGGAGAAAAAAGGAGAAAAAGGAGCATCAGCTGTGCCCAAGACTCTTATTTGAGACACCTGCTACTTTTGTTACAGGATCGGGAGAGGCTACCGCATCTGAAAATAGTGACTTCAGCCACAACAGTCAGAGCATTCAGCTACACTCCAGCGCACTAAAGTAAATGGAAAGTGATGGCGGATCCTTTCACTGTATTAGGATGTGGACTTTGGCTGTGGAGGACAAGATGAACTGCCTGTTCAGCCAGCTCTGATACCAAACAGTGTGTCCTCTGAAAGAGCGCAGGACAGCAGGTGGAAGCACCTTCACAGAAGCATGGGGATTCAAAAAGAGCATGTGAGCATAGCCATTTCACTCTAACAGAAAGTGGGAGTAAAAGGGAGAAGAGTGTACATCTTAATTTTACCATACAAACATGTGTGACTTTCAAAGATTTTCACAAATACTAAGAAATCCATTTATGAGACATACATTCCAAGCTTGCCTTGTGTCTGATAACAGACTGAGTGTAACTATGGTTTAGAATACATAATTAAAAGTTGTATTTAGTAATTCCAAATTTTATTTACTTTTTAACTATGCTATACGTCATACAGCTTGCTCCAAAACATATTCTTAATAATTCTCCTTTTCATTGAGGGTATTGTATATGCCACAAAATTTAAAATATTACTGCAGCTGGAATTATTGCTACAATTATGCAGGATTGCTCAGTGCCTTCATCAATGGCATAATATAACTGCTACATAATAATTCCACTTCCCCTCCAAATGCTCAATCAGATTAATTTACACAAGTACACTACCCTTTTCTTTACATGCCCCAGAAACAGTCACCCTGGAGTGAAAGACAATCGTTCCGTAGACTCAGTGTTGTGCAACTGAATGGGGTGAGACTTTCTCATTGAAATTCAATGATTGTAAAGCCAATTGTTGCACAAATGACTGTATGAAAAGTTGTTTCTACAAAAAAGTTGACTTCTATGACACCGTTAAAGAAATTTGCATCAGCAACATGAAGAGAAATGTTTTCACAAATGAAAATCTACAATAACATTGACCAATGTCACTGGTTAAGGGAAAATAATGACAGAACACAGTAAAACCAAACCTCAGTGCTAATATTGTTTTAGAAATACATGCCATATATTAAAATTTAGTATAAAATACAGCATTCAGTATGAAGAATAAAGACACTGTCTTTATAGTAATGTAGCTGAAAGCATGGCCTGTTTTAAAGTTTTATATTGCAATGCCTAACACTAATTTTCAAAGGACTGGGCAGACGTTTATTTTTATATATTAAAACTTTCATAAGTAGTAAGATTTACTCTGAATATGGAATGAATTTGATATGTCTTATACATCGTAGGCTATTTAATGCTTTAAAAGAATATTATTTTGGTAATGACCACATTTCATAATTTTCTGTCTCTTTTATGAAATCGGGTGAAATTAAACAATGAAGACAAAAATGCTAGGCAAGTGTCAGATATCTAAGAGAAAACACAGGTAACAATTAACTTGTCCTATATTTCACTTGTTCTCAAATTTTCTTTTTATGAATTCTGCAGAAATCTACTAGACACCGAGAATATTTTACTATCTCTAGCTATGCCTTATTTGTTCAGAGCTTTGCAGATGAAATTTTGCCTCTGATGACCTCAGTTGAAATTTTGCCGTTATCTTCAAGACACTAAGGACTTCACATTTCCCGGTACGTTATTCTCTGTTAACAACAAGGTGTTGAATCTCAGTGTATTTTTCACACACCCATCAGACTTTTTAAAGCTCAGGAATCACCTGCAAAGCTCTGGTTCTGTAACAGACAGACTGGCATTTTACACAATGGTACAACCATGATACTAAAGCCCCAAAGTTTCACCCACACCGACAGTTGCAAGAAAATGTTACAGGAACTGCTGTTGTGAGAAGACTCTTCTGCGTTTGTACTTCATTGGGAGACCAACATGCCACTAGTCCCACAATCTACCTTCACACAAAGCATATAACAGTAAGTGTAACTAATGTTCTCACTTTTATAATTGACAGTAATGACACTTCTTTTCACAGTAATTGAATGGGCGTCTGTTACTACCCCCCAAAAGAGCCTTGCTCACCAAAATGCTTAAGCAGAACTAACAAGTTCTGACTTTGAAAAGAAAATATCTTTCATTGTGACTTGTGTAATGATAAAATGTAATGATCTTAAGCAATCGTAAACTGCTTAAAATTTATCAATATTTTTGATGAAATAGCCACAAATGAAGATTATGAAATTAAGAAATAGCACAAGTGAACAGATTATCTCATGTGAAGAAAAAAGAAACATTTTGCATTGTTATAGCCACTAATGATGATTCACTTTCACAACAATGTTGGTTCTAGGTTTTTATTTTAATTTATAATCTTGCATATGCTTCTTTTTGGAGACTGAATGCTTCAGTCCAAAATTTACTACTAAACTAAACTCATTAAAGGGAGATTATCCCGCCTTTTTTTTTAAATAAATGTGAGTTGAAAAAATGTTAAAGTGACCTTTATTAGCTATGTTTTGTCATCTGTACTACAAAGTTCATCCTGGGAGCAAAACAAGGGAAATCTCTCAGACATGTTTGAAACTGTATTTATATGTTAATGTTAATGAAAAGAACAAATTCTTTCTACCTGTCTTTCCATTTCAGGTTTGGAGACCAAATAGTTAAATTAGTTGAAGCAAGCTTTGGATCATCAAACAATTATTTAGAACCAAGTCTTGTAATCTTTTGTGATATTTGCGTCCCAGTCACTTTACTTCAGTAATAAGTAAGCAATAAACACATAAGCAGAGATGTGGCATAGAAGGTCAATCTGCCCCAATCATAGCGAACAAAGAAATTGCTGTGGAGGTTGATAGAAAACATGCTAAAATTCTTAAAAAGAAAAGAGTAATTTTCTCAAAGTTCATCAGTCTTATTATCCCAAATTACATTCAGCCTGTGATCATCACAATCCAAAGGCCCTACAGCAGTACCGTTTCTTTTCACCTCGGGACCATATTGTGCTTTTCCTATTTACATAAGAGCCTCTGCTGTTCACCATGTTTTCAAAGGCTTTGTAAAGTAAGTATATGAAAGTATTACACGTAACAGGCACTTTTATGACACCAGCTGTCCAACGATTAGGTGGATAAATGGCATATATTCTGGCCCTAGGCCTCCAGACAACCTCACGGTCTCAATTGTATATACAGAAAGGTTCCTGTTACCTGGAACTACATTCTTTCCAAATTTACAATAAAGTTCCTCCATCTTTTTCTGAGAAATATCCTTTTTGAATGCTCCCTAAGGCTTTGTCTCTTATTTTATCTTTCAGTAAGGAAAGGATCCCCAGAAAAATTCATGGAGGTTTTCCTCGATGAAAAGAAACCAGCATAGTACTCTCAATGTTTAATTTATTTCTTACTTGGAATTTAATTTCCTGTCAGAATTTGTTTTTGCAAAGTGCTTCAAAACTGATTCACACTATATAAAAGCAATTGACAAACTAGGCAGCAGCTTGTGATAGGACTTCTGAAATACTAGCATTAAGCTAGTATCATTTTGTGCTTTCATACAATTCCCTGTCATTATTAAAGCTCTGAACTAAAACTGAAATGAAAGTGTCCTCTTTTTTGATTTCCTACATGTTTTAGATTTCCTATATATTTCAGTTTTTAAACATAGCTGTCTGCCACTGCATATAATACGTATTAGTGCCATTATTGCTAAGCACAGGATGGTACTTCTGCCGTCTTTCTCAATACTAACTTTAGAACAGAACATACCATATACTGGGTTATCCATCATAATAAAAAAATTGCACAGCAGAAGTATGAAGATAAGCAATCAAATTTTAAAAGATGGAATTAGTCTTTAAATAATGTATAGAAAAGGTTCTATTGTGATAACGCAACATGCTAAACTTCAGTAATTTCTCTACATCTTCTCTAATGTACTATCAAAGCAGTCTTTGCCTTAGGGAGCTGGAACTCCACAGCGCTAATCACATATTTGGGAGGCTGCTGCTTTTGCATGGTGTCCCACCAAAATCAGTGGGGTATCAAGCAGGAACAGCAATCTGGCAATGCATAAGAACTGCTAAATGAGTGCCTAAAAGACAGATGTGGAAGATGAGATATTCTTCAAAAACTGAAGGAGAATGTAACCTACAATTATTTTTTTCAGGAGCAAGCTTTTAATGGTTTAAGAGTGCTGCTTAAAAAAATCCACAATTGAAAAAAACATTATGTGCATTACAGTGATTCTATGTGCCTATTTTGGAATATATCTGACACATAAAAGTAATCCAGTTTTTTCGATAAGCAGGAAATATGAAACAGTGGATTTTTACAGCTTAGTTTGGTGCTCTGAGTTTCTAAATTCCAAAAATCAGAGCAAGAAACACAGACTCAAAATCACAATTTTAATGTTGGGCTTTAACTTAACCTCACTGAAAATCTCACTGAGATTGTATATTTCTCAATGATCTAATTTTTCTTTGAGAAATATAAGCAGGATATACCAAAAAGAAGTTTGCCCTTACAGCAGAGCATATTTACCTCTATGAGAAAGCCTACCAAAGAAATGAAAATGTACGGTAAAGCCAAAGGGAGATGCACTTTATGTCTTAAGTTACTGAGGGTGCACTTCTAGTTACATGACCATATCCATGATTAAGCTGTCCATTCACTGAAAGGAGAGTAAATATTTCTTATTGTTGTATGTATCAATATCTCAATGAATGGACAATATCAACCACAATGGTGAAGTGATCTAGAGAGATACTAGGGAAGGTCAAAAGCTGATGGCACATTTCCATTACCTTGCATCTTACCTTCAAAAGCATCTCACGGTATTTTCCGCTTACTAATTTGTAAGAACATATGAAGAGGAGGCTTGGCCAGATTAGTACACTAGTTCTGAGAATGCAGACAATGTAGTTTACAGAAAAACAGCTGTTCCCACTGTGCTGTACTGAACTGTTGTGTTGGGGTTTTTTTTTTGGCTTTGATGTTCTAACCTTCAGAACTCTGCAATATCTGAAATATCATTGACAGTAATGTTAGTTACTATGTGCAGATCTTCTTTACTCCAGAGACTGAAGTGTGATTCTAATGTTCCTCAGCACAAGTTACAAGTACAGTTTTCATTTTAATTTCAGGAACAGAAGACTGTCAGCAGCTGAAATAAGGTTTCCCTAACTTACACTGCCAATGGAGGATAGCTTGAGAAAACTGCAATAAAGGAGCATTTGTTCCATCCAATCTGTTCAAGCACTACAAAAGCCTCCTGTGGTCTACTGTTTATAGTTTTGGGTACCATACATCAAAAACTAAACATGGAGCAGATGCAGACAGTTCGGGGACAGCAATAAGAATGATCACAGATCAAAAAAATATGGCCTATAGACTGGAGAATTTAAGTCATTCTAGCCCAGAACAGAGAAGACTGAGAGAAGGCAACACATGCAGCCATATAGTTTTATATATGCATATATAAATACACACGTGCATATCTGCATTCATAAAATAACAGAGAGAATGGAAACAAACTGCTGTCCATGTTATATGTGCATAGGCCAAGAAGTAATGGGACTAATTCACATTGATGAAGATTTAGATAACACACTAAGAAGAATTTTCCAGTAGCAGAAACCCTTAAGCATTCACAGAAATCAACTGCCTAAGGAAGCTTCAAACTTTTATCACTGGAGGTGTTTTGTTATTTTTTTTCTAAGAACTAATTCAATAAAAATATTCCAGGTACAGCTGTTCAAGTACAGCTGATCGCATGCTCTAGGGAAGAACTGGACAGGGTGATCTCTCAAAGTTCATTCCAATCCTCTTTTCTAGAATATTACCATTTTTAAAAACTAAATTTCAGGTAAATTAAATTTCAACTTATATGTATTTTATCTGCAGCAACAAGAACCAAATCCAGCATTACATTCCCCAAAAATATGACTGATAAATTCATTACATGTTAATGTAATGAATGTTCATTACATATTAATGCACACTATATACAGATCTATATACAAACTTTATTTTCATTTAAACCAGAACCACATATGAAAAAAAAGTTCCCAAGCATTGCTTTTATACAGAAAATTAAAATTAAAAATTACCTACGGAGTTACAGAGCATTTTGAAAAGCAATTTGAAAACATTTATGTTCATTAAAATTGCCAAAACTGGGTGCAGCAGAGATACCAACTTCAAAACAGTTTCATTTACTATAAGCAAAACCAGGAACGTGTGCAAAGACAAAAACAAGCTTTACCTAAATTTCTAGTCACGTGATTTGCTGTCATTTATTTAGGCTATTTATTACTACTGATGTTATGGATGGAATTTAAATTTGACACTGACCATCTCTTTAAAGAAAACATAAAATTGCTTGTATGGAACACGAGACCTTCAGTATCTGCTTTGTGTTTCTTTTTCGTGGGGATACGATTGCTTTATCAATTTTTTGTTCCATTTATGTCCATTTTGTGTCCATTTTTTTGTAAAGAACAGGAAAGTGCAGAACAGCGATGAACTACTGTTATGTACAACTTAGGCATGGTGATGATTACATTTCTGTTGCTTCATTCATAAAAATAAGGTGAGACAAAAAGCAAAGTCTTAAGTGCATTTATAAGGTCCTGTTCATTTTGTAGGAAATATTTTTTTAATTATTTTTGCAGTGATAAACCATTTTATTAAACCTCTGCCTCTTGTCTTTTGTTTCAGAAAACGTACATTTAGCAAAATCCTTACTCTTCATGAAATTGGCAGGTTTCCATCAAAAACTCGGTGCCACAATTCAAATGTGCAAGAGTACTCATGTTCAAGTAGTTTGCTAGCTGCAAGATGTAAATGTAATCCAGAAGAGTAAAATTCACCCTTTAAACAGGACTTTCACGGGGCATAGACCTTGTGCTGGCAGAATGTATCAGGGCTGAACTCCAGCAGAGGTAATTCTTTCTGTGATTCAGAAAAAAGTCCATTACTGGAGCTGTGGAAGTTTTGCTGGAAAGCTGGCAATCGTTCACTGGTAAAAAAAGCACTGAAGGGAAAATGTGCATTATGTCAGAAAAAAAATTGCTTCACGAGACATTCCAAATGTACAAATTATTTGTTTCATCATCAGTGTTTTATTTTATGACACAGCAGATTTTTTTTTTGATAGACAGGAATATCAATTCACATTCACTGTCATAATTTTAATTTACTGATTTAGACAGAAAGTTCCCATAGCCTGAAAAAGACAGAAGTGCTCAAAGGGAAAATAAATCAAAAGCATAAAATTATGAATCTGGTATCTCTAATTATGATCTCCCCTGAAAACATTTAACCTTCAAAACCAGCACGCCTGGATTATTTCCAGACATGATCTTTTCTTGGAAAATAGCATCTGTAGAAAAAGGCCATGAAAAATAACACATTTGCTCAATTAAAAAGTAACCGTCTTTTTTTTTTTTTTTTTTTTTTTAACTGAATGGCAGAAGTCCAGTAAGGGAAAGTTTATAATCATTGGCCAAATGATTACAAGTACATTAAATCTTATACTCTGAAGAAAATGTTTTAATTGAGAAAACTGGAGTGCAGTCTAAGCACACACTTATTTTTATATGCATCAAACAAAGCACTGTATTATTTTTGGCCTATATGATGCATGAAGTGATTCAAAGATACAGAAGTCTACAACTCTGGAATTTGATCTTTTCATGAAACAGCTCTCAAGATAAGAATGAAAAACTTATGGCTGGCAATTACCAAGCCTATAAAGACAGGGCCCTTGGTGCAGAAGTTTAAAGGACAATACAGCATGATGTGTGGTTCCATCTGTACATTTATTTATAAATTAGTCCCAGTCCTTTTATGCCCTGTCCAAAGTTGGCTTCTTCTGTCACTGACAAAAATGTAAATCTTTTATAACCAGGACCAAAATTTGACATCATTTTTTGCAAGATAATTTCTACTTATTCTCCCACTCCCATAAAAAGGCAATACAGTAAACATCCATCTAACAATATCTATAATTCTGATAATGATCTAGTTTGCTATCAGCTCCCACGTGCTGGGGAAAACTAAAAAGAAGTTACAATTTCCTGTTTGTTTCCTATGGCAAAATAGACTGCAAAATAGAAATAAATTATTTTATTGAGGAGACAATTACTGGAGATGGTATAGAGTTATCTAAGCAGTTTGAGTTGACTTGAGTGTCAACAATTGCCATCTTTCTTCAGACAGAATTATATGCAAATACACTGTGTAACAGCTGGGTTACATAAATTCCCCATATCCTGCAAAGACATTTTGTTCATGTATGGTAAATTAAGTGTCGCCGGGATACGTTAAACATACCCAACAACTGGATGACCTGGAAGCCTCGAGCACAGTAGCATGTATGCATACGCTACTGATACCTGTTTGTTCTGCAAGTGTCTACCTCCTTGAAATGCCCAAAGGGCTGCCTTCAATGCTGTAACTGGGCAGTACAAGCCTAGGAAGCATGCAGTGCAGAAACGGCCGCAATTTTCTGATACTCGGCAGTCTTTCTAATAGTACTACACAGTAGGTCTTAGGAGTTGCCACAGATCTGCAAAACTCACCCAGAGAAACTCCTCAGATATTGCAAGAAGGCTGAGAAATCTCCCAATAATGGCAGCTACATGAACATGCAGAGTACTTAGTAGATTGTATCAGGTGTCAATCCAGAGGAGACATCTGATGAAAAGGTAAGAATACCCTCTCCTACTCTCACAAGTACATTGGACTGTTTATTTACAGTGAGACAGGGAGAAGCTGGTTCACTCTTAATACCTTTGAATGACTATCATTTTACTTAGAACACCAGAAACCATATTACATATACTACATAACTGACAGCTGGTGTGTTATAGATATTTCTCAAGAGTAAGCTATAAAAATATCTATCAACTGTCTCTCAGATACCGGCTGGCTTGGAGCAGCCAATTCCTTTCATGCTTGTCACAGGCTAACACTGGTCAGTAACAGGAGCCAGCAAAGCCATATAGAAAAGTGAAAGAATCCAGTTACCCGTTCATTTTGAGAAGTCCAGATATAAAACTAACGTCCATATTTCTTACAATCCACCGTCAAACTTTTTAATAACATAAATTTCCAAGGTTAGGCAGTAATGTATTTTGTCTTCAAAGTAAAAAAAAAACATTTACTTTCTCTTTCTGTAGGAATGTAAAATAAAACACTGATAAATCTCTAACACTGTCATATTTTAATTTTTCTGTTTAAGCAGACCTGGCTGTCCTATTGGGGCATGAAGCAATAAGAGTGTTTATCCCTCCCTCGAGCATGGAAATTCTTCAAAATCAGTTGCCCACCTCTGACTGTGAAGGATGAAAACTGCTAGAGCACAATGGAAGTAATAATGAGTTCTCTGAAGTTAAGCATGTCATGGTCACAGATGCAGGCTCTGCAAGCTAACAAAAAAAATAATTAATCTAGACGGTACGTTCCTGTTGAATTTCTCCACTGTCATCAGCTGTTTATTGTCATGCTACATTATGAATAAATGAAAGATTTAAAAGGTTTCAGCATTTATTAAATTCCTAATTGGAATCACAGATATTGAGATCTGAGACTACTTCAAGTCTTTTTCGCTGATAAGCAAGCTCATTATAACATCCTCAAAGAAGCTATTCAATAAATATGCATAAGCAGTTGCTGAAGCAGAAAGCTCTTTCTTTACACTCCATAAGAGTAAAAAGTTTTTGGTAGTTTCTTTACCCATAAGTATATCTAAATCAATAGAGTTAGAAGTAAGCTGTCTGATCTGAACTGTACTGGTGTGCAGAGACATGTAAAACAAGAAAGAAATATGAATTAAGAAAGTGCTTTGAAGTAGGCATGTTTCACAAACTCCAGGAAATGGAAAAGTTAAGACTATTTTCAACATACTGTGTATAAAACTCCATAGCATGTCCCTATCCAGCATATACAATAATTCATATGCAAAATAACTGCACAGAAATTCTCTTGGCAGAGAAGCAAATACAGGTGCATGTTTTTGCCTGAGAGATTACAAAATAGAGCAGAAAAAGTGATCCAGATATACAGACTTGACTGGATCTGTACTGTAACTGGGATCAAGAGTCTCCACTACATCCTTGAAACAAACAAGGACATATCTTCCCTATATCTATATCAATATCCAGTATTATCAATCCATCTTGGACAAGGTTTGGGCATTTAAATACAGGAATACTTTTACAGTACAAAAATAATCAGTGAAATTTAAAGCTACATGCACTTCAGCTTGTTGTTGACATAGAGGGCAACACCCCCTCCTCATCCCCCTTTCCTGTCCTTCCTAAAGAGCCTGTATCCTTCCATTCCAACACTCCAGTCATAGGAGCCATCCCACCATGTCTCTGTGATGCCAATAGGATCATAGCCCTGATATTCTATCACTCTATCACTATACACATATTTCATTCTTTGAACTCACCCATCTCTCCCTACTATCTCCCTTTTTTAAGTACAGCACAAAGAATCAAAAGAAGGATTAAGAAAAAGTAATAAAGAAGAAAAGGAATCTGGCACTGTTTCATGGTCACCCTTTTGAGCACCTGCCTGGATCTGAGATTCCATGTTCAGAAGTTGGATGGTGAACAGGATTTTTGCAGGCAAGGCAGACCAAATGGTAAGCACACCGTCAGGGGATGAGGCAAATTCATACCAAGGACTTAAAGAACAAAATGCTGCAGTTAAAAGAAACAGCAAATTCCAAGTTTCTAGATCTAGATTGCAACCTACAGGCAAACTGGTGTGTTTTGTTAGTTGAAAAAACAGATGACTCTACAAGGAATCATCTTATCTTCTGTTTAATTTTCAAGCTGTCAAATCTAAGCTTATGATTTTATTGACCTTAAAGTTGAAAATATCCTCAGGGAAAACATGATTTTGAAAGAAAACTGAATTGCAGGCATTTTAGTATTAATCCGCTTTACTCAATATAGCTCCCCCATTAAAATGACTCCTGGTTGTTTCAGAGCAATTCTGTCATTGACTCTTAGGAAGAATGACAGGGAGCTTAATACAGATAGGTCTGAATCCCACTACCTTTCTGACCATAAAAACCTTGCTCTGACATGCTCTGGGCAATCCTGCTTCGGCAGGGGAGTTGGACTAGATGAACCTCATGAGGTTCAACAAAAGCAAGTGCAGGATTCTGCACGTGGGAAGAAACAATCCTCAGTATAAATACAGACTGGGGGATGAGGTATTAGAAAGCAGCCCTGAGGAAAGGGACTTGGGGGTGCTGATGGACGAGAAGCTGGACATGTGTTCTCGCAGCCCAGAAGGCCAATCACATCCTGGGCTGCATCAAAAGAAGTGTTGCCAGCAGATCCAGAGAGGTGATTCTGCCACTTTACTCTGCTCTGGTGAGACCTCACCTGGAGTACTGTGTGCAGGTCTGGAGCCCTCAATATAGAAAGGACATGGACCTGATGGAGCGGGTCCAGAGGAGGGCCACCAAAATGATCAGGGGGCTGGAGCACCTCTCCTATGAGGACAGACTGAGGGAGCTGGGGTTGTTCAGCTTGGAGAAAAGGAGGCTCCGGGGAGACCTCATAGCGTCCTTCCAGTACCTGAGGGGGGCCTACAGGAAGGCTGGGGAGGGTCTGTTTACAAAGGCCTGCAGTGACAGGACGAGGGGCAATGGTTTTAAGCTGGAGAAGGGGAGATTTAGATTGGATATTAGGAAAAAGTTCTTTACCATGAGGGTGGTGGAACACTGGAACAGGTTGCCCAGGGAGGTGGTTGAGGCCCCTTCCCTTGAGATATTCAAGGTGAAGCTTGACGAGGCCCCGGGCAACCTGGTCTAGTTGGGGGTGTCCCTGCTGACTGCGGGGAGGTCGGACTAGATGACTTTGGAGGTCCCTTCCGACCTGGACCAATCTATGAATCTATGAATCTATGAATCTTTATGGTCCCTTCCAACTCTAAAAATTCAGTGAAATTCAGTGAAAATTCAGTGAAAAAAAAACCTTGGGGATACAACCAAATCTACCTAAATCCTTCCAGTCTCCACTTCCTATATAATTAATAGACCATAATTATGGAATAGTAAGTCCAACTAAAGTAGGCTAGATCATTTTCTGTATATCTTTGGGTATACTGAAGGTATACAGGTATTTTCTGTTGCCTCCATGCAATGGGAAGCTTTGGTTCAACCTTTATAACTAGGAATTTCCATATATTTAAAAAGAGAAAAAGAAAACAGCATATATAAGACAATAAAGAGGAATCTCAGGCTGAATATTACAGATATTTCAGTTCTGTGGCTGAATTATTACTATTATTATTATTATTACTACTACATGTACAGCAGTTGCTTCTGACTTAGTAGACAAACCTTTTCTTTTTTTCACTGTGGCAGTTAAAGGAATCTATATAGATTTGCTGAAGAATCTTGTAGGTAGACATTCAAAAATATACAAAAAAGATCCACAGTGATCTGTGCCCAGAAACATGCAAGTGTGCCAGAGGAAAGGACTGCTTTGGCCAGGCATGTTTTACTGCTTCTTTCTTTGATCCTATTTGCATATAAAAGGGGAAGAGAGGAACCTATGAGCAGTTTCAAATTTTACATAATAGGAGATCCCAAATGAAGTAAACCACCTGTAAGAGCAGACTAAAGAAGTGCAAGCTACAATGCCAGGAAATGGGGACTGCTGCTCTTACCTGCCAGGAAAGATGCATCTTTCAAAAACAGGTGTTTGGGTAATGAAGTTTGCTGCTCATGAGCACTGCACAATGTCATCATTAGACGAGACAAAGACCACCTTCTTTTTCATTTGTTTTCTGAAATCATCAAAGTTCAACCACAGAAACAAAATCAAGTGAATTCTCAAAGGACAAAAGCAAAGAAAACTGCTTACAAAGAAAATGGCTGGACTATACTGCTGCTTTCCAGCATAAAGGAATGAAGAGAGAGGAGTGGAATAGCAGCATTTCCAAGGGATGCTAAAAAGAAGCCACTTATTGTCTTCTTGTTGCTGTAATCTGGATAAAATGAACAGCCCATCTATTTCCTGTAAAGTGGAGATGGAATGAGAAATAGTCTTGAAGAGGGACTGAAGTGCTGACAGTGAAGCTCCATTAATCTCTAAAGAGCCAAGTATGTCTAAGTAAATTGTGGATAAATATTGTTCCATAGTGGAACAAATAACTGTGAATTGTTTACCTGGTCCAGCAGGTGCCAAGTGCGTCTTTTGCCTCTGATTTCTCTCACTCTTCACAGCTCTCAGCTATATCTTTTAGGCTTTGGTGAGACAGCTCTAACATTTACAGCCAGATCAGTTTCAGTGCAGACCTACGGACCATGATGGTGCAAATGTTCCTTGCATCGATACACTCTATAAGGTTCTTTCCTGCATTTTATTCTCAGTAACCATATGTAAGGAAGATGAAAAACGTGTGTTTTTGTAGAAACAGGTAAAGAGAAATACCAGGACAAACCATCAGCTCTTGATGAGCATAAAATAAAGTCTCCGGGAAGGAAATTGTGTTTTAGGGTATGTCTGTTGTTTGCAAAGTGTCCAGAAAGGACAGCAGCACATCTGTAATCTGAGGCAGCCAGATGTGGCCTAGCTCCAGACAGGAGCACCTGTAGCTATGCTTTGCAGAAGAACATGATGAGCAGAGCTGCACACTTCCCAGTCTAAAGATGGCTTGTGCCAATCAACTTGCCAGTGTTACACTGGGTCTTCTTGCAAAAGATCACATAGACATGCTCTCGCCCATGTATTACACTTAAGTTATCTGATTAGTTTTATTCCACTAAAAAGGACCAAAAAAATCACAGTCACCGAATGATGTGGGGTTGGAAGGGACCTCTGGAGGTCATCTAGATCTCCCAGAGCAGGTCACACAGGAACGTGTCCAGGCAGGTTTTGAATGTCTCCAGAGATGGAGACTCCAGCACCTCCCTGGGCATCCTGTTCCAGTGCTCTGCCACCCTCAAAGTAAAGAAGTTCCTCCTCATGTTTAGATGGAACTTCCTATGTTCAAGTTTGTGTCTGTTACCTCTTGTCCTGTTGCTGGGCACCACTGAAAAAAGAAGACTGGTGGCATCTTCTTCACACCCACCCTTAAAATATTTGTAGGCACTGATCAGATCCCCCCTCAGTCTTCTCTTCTCAAGACTAAAAAGACCCAAGTCTCTCAGCCTTTCCTTATAAGAGAGATGTTTTACTCCCCTAATCATCTTTGTAGTCCTCTGTTGTACCCTCTCCAGCAGTTCCCTGTCTTTCTTGAACCGGGGAGCCCAGAACTGGACACAGCACTCCAGATGAGGCCTCACCAGGGCAGAGTAGATGGGGAGGATAACCTCCCTTGACTTGCTGGTCACACTCTTCCTGATGCACCCCAGGATGCCATTGGTCTTCTTGGCCACAAGGGCATATTGCTGGCTCATTGTCATCCTGTTGTCCACCAGGACTCCCAGGTCTTTTTCCTCAGAGCTGCTCTCCAGTAGGTCAGCCCCCAACTGTACTGGTGCATGGGGTTATTCCTCCCCAACATTTGGCTCTAAAACATGAAAACACTTAGATCTGAATTTATAATGAGATATCTAAAGTATACCTTCAGAAAACTCCAAACTCTGCTAGCAGAAGCAGGTAGAAGATGCCCAATCTTCTGTCTGAGCAGTTCTTTCAGTGTCTAAGTGTTTGCTCAAGTTCTGCGCTCAGGTAGTCCTATTTTAACCAGGATGAGTACATAATCTCCAAGCTCATATCCATGACCCTTTTGAATCCAGCAAGTAGGACTACTTGCAAGACCCGGTCAGACAGCAGTTCTCACATGAAAGCTACCTGCGCAGACTCTGTAAGTCCAGGTAATACTACCTACACAGACAAGTTTTTGTGTCTCAGCTGCGAAATCTATTCTGTATTGTGAGAAGTTCTTTTTTCTTTTACTCATAAAAAGCAGACTTTATTATAGAAAGGTATTGCCATTTCCAAACTGTAACCTATTTCCTTGGTAGAAAAAAGTATTATATTTATTCCAAAATTGGAAGATTTCAAGTTAAGCTTGTGAGGGGCATTTAAACTTGGTTTATGTGGAAAAAAATGAAGTTTTAGAGTACATACAATGGATTGCAGCTGAGCCTTAATTCTTAGTTTTGTCTATGCTACAGAGAGCTTGTAGGAAGACTTTAAAATTACTGTGGACATTTAAAAATGGTAAAAGAAAGATATATTAGGTGTCAGTAACAAGAGTGATAAGGGATTATAAAAAAAACCAGCAAGCATAGGAAAATATTTTCTGATGTAATTAAATTAAGACAATGGGCATTTTTGAGACACGAATAATTTTTAAGGTAAAAACCATGAGTATGTGAAACTAAAGGCAGTTTTTAAGTATCATGACAGTGCATCCCAAAAAGAAAGATAAAATGAGATCTGAATACTGTGGGGCACAAGTAATTTAGAAAGATGAGAAAGAACAAAGCATGGAAGATATGTTTCACTACTATCTTGAAAAAGAAGAGAGAAAGTAATTTTAATAAGAGAATGTGAAAGCAATAAAAATTATGGAGAATTATAATAGCTTGATAATCAAGAAAAAAAAGATAATAGGAAGCTATTATGGAAGATCCAAAAATTAGTAAATAATTAACATAATATGAATTATTAAAGTATTAATTTGAAATTGGAATATATTTATGTGTATTAAATATAAACCAGAACAGACTATCAGGTGAAGTAATATAAAAATGCAGTACAAGAAATTCTATGTAACATACTAATAAAAAGGCAAACCCAAAATAATCTTGAGTAATTTTGCAATAAAAAAGTCTGTAACTGGAAGCTGAAAATGAAGAGCTGCAAAATCAATCACCATGACCTACTTGGACATAAAAGGACATTTAAAGAAAGTAAAACAACTTTGGAAAACAAAAATACTAAACTACAGCCCAATAAATTTAGGGAACATGCATAAAATACTGATACTATGATTATGAAGGAAAACAGAAATGTATCAATTAATTTATGTGTGCACTTTCAATGTAAATTCTTGGCAAAAATGGTTGGGTTTAGTATTTCTAATTTTAGATACACAGATCAGGTACGTAATCACAGTAGGCTCTGCTCCCTCTGTTGTCAACAAAAAAGACTTCCCTTGGTTGGGACAGGGGAGAGAATCAAAAGAGTAAAAGTGAGGGAACTCAAGGGTTGAGATAAAGACAATTTAATACAGTAAAGCAAAAGCCACACACAGAAGCAAAGCAAAACATGGAACTCATTCAGGATTTCCCATCAGCAGGCAGGTGTTCAGCCATCGCCAGGAAAGTAGGGCTCTGCCACATGTAATGGTTACTTGGGAAGACAAACACCGTCACTCTGAACGTCCCCCCTTTCTTTCTTCTTCTCCCAGCTTTATATTGCTGAGCATGACATCATATGGTATAGAATATCCCCTTGGTCAGTTGGGGTCAGCTGTCCCAGCCATGTCTCCTCCCAATCTTTTGTGCACTCCCAGCCTACTTGTTGGCAGGGCAGTGTGAGGAGCTCAGCAACAACTAAAAATATTAGTGCATTACCAACACTGTTCTCATCTAAAATCCAAAACATAGCAGTACACCAGGTGGTAGCACGAAAGTCAGCCCCATCCCAGCTGAAACCATGACAACTTAACATCATACAAAAACATGGATTCTGATCACTCATCCTATTCTTCACCTTCTTTATAAGGGTATATAGGCTGGCAACAGTCTCTCCTGCTTGAGGTATCACAGGGAGTCCTGCTTGAGGCGATGGGTGATCCCAGGCATACCTCCTGACCAGCTCTCAATTTCTCAATAGGGGTAGAGACTCCTCTCCTTCCATCTTTCCCTTTTCACCATGAAACTATGTTTTCATGCAAAGGACATCTGACTGTATTTCACTCTAAAGAGGTGCTGTTATCCAGAGACTAGAGGAGAAAACTACATGTCAGCACAGCACAGATCAGAAGGCAATTCAAAAAGGTGCCTCAGACACTGTCAGAAATGGGATGGAATGTAGGCTTGTTCCCTGTTTTCAAAATACTGTATCTATATTTTAAATGGGATTGTTACCTGATGTATTTTTCATGGTATACTGAAAAAAAAATTCTTAAAAAAATACAGTAGGAGCTCATTACTAGGACATACACAAAGCCTAGACCTTAGGCTTTAGCTACTGAATGTGGCAGATCACTGCCTGTCTGTGAAGAAATTTCTGAATGATGGAGTCTACAGTTAGACTACAGCATCAGCAGTGCTGCATACGGAGAATATCTGTAACAGTAGTGATGCAAATATATTTTTCGGAAAAAAAAGAGAATCTAATTTTTATTTCTCCTCAAAAGATAGAGAAGATTCTACAACAATACCCAGCTGTGGGTTTAATCATCTGGAAAGAACCCAAGGCACCCCACAAAGAATGCAATTAGTCTGCAAATGGGGTAGGCCTAACCACTTTTGCCTGGCTGCTCCTCTCCATTTCATAAATACCCAGCTCTACAGGGTGTCCACATCATGTAGGCCCCTACGAGACAGAAGCTATGTCTACTCTTCGGTATTGGTCCAGTGACTATTTTGAATAAATGAGATTGATCAAAAATGAAATGGTTTTCACAGTGGCCTACCGTTTCTTTATTTTTACCTGTTAATTCAATAGAGGATGTCAAACCACTCTGGAAAGGATGTTTGGAAAGATCCCCAAATAAACCTTGCCAGTAGAGTCATTATGCCCCGCTGATAATAAGTTAATTCAAATAGCGGATTATTAAGCACAGATGCAATCCAGAAGTACAGAACAAGTAAAATGCTTTACCTCTTCAGCATTACATATTTTTTCCCCTATAGCAGAAAAAGTCCCTTGTTCCATGTTTTGGAATTACAGTAATATTGTGCAATGTACATAAACTTCCCTGGAAGAATATTCTCTAGCGGTTTTATTAATAACCACAAAAAGCTCTGCTGTCAGTTAGCTGATAGACATACACTGCCAACAAAAATTCAATCCTACACTTCACTCATGCACAATCAATATGAATATCTAGAAGGCTAATACACACATGCAGCCAATCAGAAGAAAAGCATCGACTTTATTCCAGCATCTTCAGGTTTTTTATTAGCAGATTTTCATGAAAGTCTTCAATTAACAAGCATTGGCAAAGTTAGAAGACCCCTTACTACACTTTTATTCTCCTTCACAAAGAAGAAACCCTGGAAATCAGATGATGTAGCAGGAAAATGCAACATTTAAATTAAACAGAATAAATTAACCAAATGGATAATAATGAACTTTAAAAATATGTACTGACATTTCTCACCCTTCTAAAAACTTTTCAATGTCCTGACTAAATGTAAATAAATTTTCTTTTCCTATGACTTAAGGGTATGATTTAAATTTTAAACTTACACCTATAGTTGGTGAAAGAAATACTCCATTTATAATTTTATTTGACAGGCATGTCATTGTGTAAATATTGATTCTCATTTTCCACAGAAATGGTGCTATTGGTCTTTAAATATAGTATTTGTGCGAACGTATGTCTTATTTCCACCTTTCAGCAGCCTTGCACTTGTGATGGTAATTGACAAAACAATGAATCAAGACATATGTCTGCCCCAGGTTTTATACACACACACAAACACACATACACAAATAGCTGCATCTGTATCTACATCTATACACACACATCCCCTCTCCGTGCCCAAAGCATAGTATATACAAAGCTACATAGTCACCCCAAGAGCATAGCCAACACACTGTTAGCAAGCTGGGCATATCTCTATCTTGAACTCTGCTTAAAACTATTTTAGCACAGTCAGACTCTCAAAGTCAGATAAGCACATAAATACTTATGAAGAAAATGTCCAAGCTAAAAAAAACCCCACCCAACTAAAGTCCTGATACAACTTGAAGCCTGTTTTGTCTCAGGAAAGCCATTTATGACTACAAGTCTTGCTAAAACTATAAATTAAGTAAATAGGAAGTGAATGTTTGTATCTTTCAGATCCTGGAGAATAGTTGGCGATATGTGTTTTTTCACAATCCCTTTAGGTTAAATTTAGAGAAACCATAAAACAGTTTCTAGTCTCTTCAGAATTAATTTTGAAAATTAGATAATATTTCAGGGCACAAGACAGGGAAAATTAACTGAAAACTTCTCAAAACATTCTGTGGTCTTAAAAGTTGATTAGAGAAGTCCCATTCACCATCTCATCATTTGGATTTTTCTTTTATACGTGATATATTCCATTCATTCCAGAGCCGACTTCTACACCAAGGTTACCTTTAACCTGGGCAGTCCTGGACAGTCTCTGTTCTCTGAGGTACCTTTGCTATCAGAGGACAGAAACAAGCTCTTTTGGTCAGTTCAGATGATACAGTTACTGTAGGTGAATTATTCTCTGTAAGGGATGATATCTGTTAATGATAATAATTCAGTTTACAAAGGATGGGCTACTCAGAAAATAAAAGCCAAATGATCACAGTGGATTCAAAAAGAAATTAATTCTAGAATCTCTTTGAAGGTATTGACTGATCCTGTTATTAAGGCTGTTAATTAACCACAAATATTCTGCTTGATTTAAAACTTTTAAAGTGAAAGATGTGTAAGTGTTTTCAGGGCTTCCTGTGTGCCTCTCTACTAGCTTATTCTAATGTAAATTACATATGATTACAACAGAAACATTGTATGTACACACGGATTTGTTATCTTCCCATCTAGGCAATTAAATAGCAACATAAACATATACAGTAGCATATAAAATAAAATAGGCCACTATTTCTTCTGGTATATTTTGCCTACTCATATACACATTCTTTTATCAGTGTAATAGAATATGGGTTCCTAAAATGATAAGTGTTTTCCTTATTATTTTTAAAAAAATATTTACAATTTACCCAATGTCAAAGAATGATCAGACTTGAAATAAAAAAAAAGATCAGCATACAATCAAACCTTTGAAATACCTGGCAAAAGGAATCAGATAAATATCCCTATTTGTAACTTTTGATATTTTTTTCCTCATTATCTTATACCTTTTCCTTACAAAACAGATGAGGGATTAAAAAAATCTATGCACGGGTACCTCTCAGTAATATGAGGCCTTCCATAATGAAAGTGTCCACTTAACTGTCCAGTCCTTCACCTTACAGCTACAGTTTTTGAAATGTAAGTCACTTGCTAGAAACCCATTTCTCGATAGGTTTTAAAACACCCAAACCCCCTTCTCATCACCCTTCATCACACAGCTCCAGGCCTATTTTTGTCTTTCCTAGCTACCTACCATTGTCCTTACACCTACCTTGTACCTGAGGATATTTCCCTGCTGCTCTCCCTTACTGCACAGCTGAGGACAGAGCACAGCCACTGGGGAGCAGATGGCTCACATCTACAGACTGTCCAGCTGAAGAGCCCTTCAAGGACAAACTGTTTGCTCTGCCCAGGGTACCCCAATAGCTGCAGCTCTGCCCTCCTTTTCCATGAGGAATCATCACTGCCGACCCCAGCAGGCAGCTCTGGGATCTCAGCAGACTTAGGCAACAGTCACAAGAAAGAGGGGTGGTGTAGCCTCAAAGCACTATGGCTGGAATTTAAGTAATTCAGTAGGTCAAGATTTCCTTTTGCACAAAAAAAATTGCCTTTTTTTCTGGAGGGTTTCTCACCCAGTGACGCATTTTGCAGTCCCTTCTACTGCTATGGGTTGATGTGATCTTCAGCCCCCTGAAGATGAAGTGCCAGCAGGACCAATGGGACCAACAGAGCATGAGGAAACAGGAGGAAGGGGACACAGTCTTCAGAGAAAGGCAAATGTTACAGAAAGGACAAGTGGCAGAAGCTCATTGTCGTTCTTTACGCCACTTTACTACCAACTATACAAAATACATTTGTTCCTATCTTTAATATGTATCATATGAGTACACATACATATATCTGGGAACTGGTATTCAGTGTTGTTAGTGTCTTATCTCAAGCTAAAACTTTTACACTCTATTATTGGAGTGTATTTATTTTATGTTTTTGGCCTTTTGCAAGACAGATGCAAAATTATATGCCATGATCAAAAAAACCAACTCAAAACAAAACAAAACCAAAACAAAACAAAACATAAAATCCCTTTTAATTTCACTCAAAAATCAAAAACTTCCAAGTAGGATTACTACTCACTGTGTCCCACCATAGCGAAGATGCCAGATTGCTGACCCAACTGCACATTTCTCAAATACAGCAGAGCTAAGTACCTCAAGCAGTCAAGAAAACACTGATTCCCAAAACAACCCTCGTTTTTTTGAGCCATGTGACCATTAAGTCTTTGCTGATTGCCTTACCTACAGCTTGTGGTAGGTGAGGGGTGTCTTCGCTCTGGGATAATATGCACAAGAACTGTAGAAATGGATCTTACTACACATGCAGTTGAGTACTTTTGGCCCATGTTTCAAATTAAAGAAAGACTCAGCTGTACTTAAGGCAGGGGAAGAAGCTCTTGGTAGATAAATTAACTGAACAGCTCCAAAAAACTCTGGTAAAGTCGAAGATCACATAAACACACTATGAAGCTCTGTAACTCATCTAAGTTTTTATATAATTGTAAATGAAATCCATTTAAACACAGCCTCTACTAAATTTCCAGCAAATGTAAGTAAACTCTTATCTCTCCAGATCACATCATTCCATTCAATAAAAACTCCAATTTGTGGTACAGAGATGGTGTACACGGTCAGACGCACTCTTTAACCTTACTGCTGAGCATTATTTTCTACTGTGTAATTTATTACTTCTACACTAAATAATCATTCCTTTTGTTAGAAAGAATTGAGGACTGGAAAAAAAATTGCGTTGTGGAAACAGAACCAAACTGGGACTTTGAAAAATGTGCAAACACATCTCTCAACGGGATCTTGTCACCGTGATCACAGCAGTATGCAGTAAATAGCTTCTCTTTAGCTAAGTTGGCCAGGCTTTAGAATGAAATTATTAGTATTAAATGGAAGCTTTGGAAAGTAGCAATTTGTGTTATAAATTCTCTGTTGTTTTGTTGAGGTGTTAAATGGGAAAGTGCAACTTGTATTAGAGTTTCTGTAAATAGGAAAAGTTTCACTGAAACTTTCAAATTATAGTGTTCAGAAGTCAGACACAAGTGCTTGTGGCAGGCACAGTTTGAAATCTTAAACTGCTAATGGCAAGATATATTTTTATATTCACTCGGAATGTAAGATTTCAAAAGTTTTTAGAAAGGCTGTGCAGAGTAAAAGTTCAGCATGTGCGCACAGCTGATGAAGAATCATTTAGAGACATGCACATACCTGGGGCTGGCAGAAAGTTTTATATGGTAGAGATGGTACATTAGGTCAGAGGTAGCTAAAAGTGAACTCCAGATTCTTCAGGGACATTCTCCTTTTAGTGAATAAAAGGCAAATAGCCATCCTCTTGTTCCATTCCTCTCTGCAGGCTTCAGTGAAGTTGACCATAAGGTAAGGTTGTACTGTGTGATGGGTACGGCCAGGTTCCAGGGAAACTGCTTAAAAGGCCCCTTATTTGTGATCTTCCTCATATGCAACTATTTTTTCATCCTTTTCAAAAATTAAAGGCTGCTTCCAGAAGAAGTGTTGTAATAGCACAGTCTCAAGTACTAATAACATGCTAATAACTTGCAAATAACTCTCTCTTCCCTTCTCAATACAAGTGCTTTGATGAAAATCAGGCCATGGGTGAAGAATCAGCATCCAAAACTGAAAACAAATATTAACCCTGCTCCTCCACCCTGCTCCTCCCCCCAAAATACCAGCCCCCTGCCCCAGTAAAATTTCCTTGAGTTAAAAGATCAGTGACAAATGGTATTCAGTCCTTAGTTCAAATGTATCTTTGAAGTTTTTGCTAGAGTTCAGTTTTCACATATTACTTTTAAAATGACTTCTACTCCCTCTCGAATAAGAGATTTTTTCCCATTTATAAGAATCTTATCTGTTATTCACCTCTTTATCCTCTCATAGTTCAGTTACAGAATTGCAGTAAACCTGGAAATATTGGAAGCATTTGAGTACCAAGGAAATTCCTTAATAAATATAGAAAGCTACAATAGAACTACACTTAGCTCAACTAAGCTACCTTATCAAAAGTAAGTTCTGTATACTGATTTTCCAATACATAATATCAAACTCAAGTTCTTTATGTTGGGATCTCCATGCTGGGATTCAGGAAAACTGACGTTTCCTAAAGCACCAGATAAGGACTGAAATCGATTACTTCACCTTCTAAGACAATATAATTCTCTTTGGAGAACTGTAATCTTTGTCCATGATGTCAATATAAAGCTTTTGAGAGCATCGGCATTCCCCGGCATTTTGGGGAATTAAGGAAAATGGGTTTTAGTCTTTTTCTGAGATAAATGTACAGCAGCATGCATATACTATAAATAAAAAGCTTCAAGCAGAAAACTCTTGCTCCGCTGCATGTATTTCTCCACCCAGAGAGAAGACAGGAGAACAAACAGGATATGATTTGACACGCAACAAAAAGGTATTTTGATGCTACCATGATGCAATAAAAAATTTTGGAAAGGGGTAACCACTTCCAACAAATCCCATGCCTGATACATATACTTCATGGTTGAAGATAATTGGGTATTTTTATTTATTTATTTCTCTGCTTTCAGCTATGTTTCTACTTTTTCAGCTTAAAATGAAAAGGGGATTGTATGCTTAGGAATTCACCTAGTTACTGTAAATACAGGTATTACCACCCTTGTCCTGTCTATGTCCTTAGATACTCAGCAAAAAAAACATGTTCTTGCTCAAACTGTAATCATAATGTGCTTACTACATCATAACAGATGGAAAGGCTAAGAAGTGACTAAACCAACATTCATGACTTCACAGGAAGTTGAAGAAGGAACAAAAGGTGAACTAAGGCAGCTATGTGTTTTCATGCGTCTTCAATAACTAGAAGGCAAGCTCAGAAGCTATGTAAAATTTCCGTAATTTAGAAACCTTACTTTAAAATGAAATGTATTGCAATTTGGGTTTTTTTTAGTAAAAAGGTTCATAAAACTTTTATGAAATCCAACCAGAAAGTTTGCAAATATGGATACAAAGTAAAACAACCTAATATGAAAGCTTCATTGCTATCTCATGCCATGACAAATTCTACTATTTCCAACAGGTCTGCTTTACCTAAGTTTCGCTTAGATGTACTACTAATACTAGTCGATGACCATATATTAGCACACAGAAGAGCACATCTGCCTACATTGAAAAACAATCTCTGAGCTGCAATAAAGGTCGAAGAAACAGCAGATGCAAATACAAGAAAAGGTCGTTACCAGGCTAATAACATGAAAGGCAGGTATGGATTAAAGCATAAACAAACAAAAGCCATAAAAGAGAATGGTGTTCTTCACCTAAATAACTTCTGTGGAGATAAAGTCTAGCTAGTTTGGGGGGATTTGTGAGGCTAGATTGCAGTAAGAGCATCACAGCTGTCAGTTACTGTACAGATGAAGTACAAGATGGTTGATGAACAATGAAGGGTGATTTGCCGCATTCTGCGCTTGGGTATCTTGCTGACATATAAAATCTCCACTGGCTGTCATGTACACCAACCCATCACACAAGGGCAGGAATCACAGGAAAAGAAATATACACCCAAGCAACACATAGGGCTGTTTGCACATGACTGTATACATTTCAGATCATAATGTCTCTACAATTAAGATGTTCCAAACATCAAAGGAAAGGACAAGAAAATAAAGTTTTAGGGACTAAGAGCTCACATAGTCTCTTGTTTGCCTCTCCTTCAGGCATAGTAATGGAAAGAACTTACAGAAGGTCTGATCAAAGGAATTTTGAAGATGTAAACAGTAATCTCAAAGTTAGATGGTGAGGAATTATGTCCTAGGCATCAAGGAGAAAAGGATTAAGAGTTTAGGCCATACTGACCTTATCTGTGGACGGTTTAGATTGCCTAGGTGGATGCAAACAAGAAGGTCCTGATCTATGAGAGCTGGATTTAGCTTGAAGGTGTGAACAAATTGGCTGTTTAATCAGTGTCTCTGATTGAGACAATAATTCAGACCTATGTAGTATAGCCACAGAATGATGAATGCCATTTAACCCATTCTTATTTAAACTTCCACCTCTTCTGCATGCATTTTAAAAGGACAACAGCAGACATCAAAAGAAAGCTTGCTTTTTCTCTGATTTTTTTCAGAAACCTAGCTTCTTCAACATGTTCTTTTGAAGGTTCTGTTTTTTTCTAAAGCCAGTTAGGGTCACCAAATAGAGTAATCAAACGATCATAAGCTTCTGCCCGGGTTTTCCATGACCAACTGCCAGAATCCTATTTACCAAGTAAAGAAAAATATCACCTGCTGTTTCTGAAAACATTTCAATTCCACATAAATAATGAAAAAGTTCTCTTTCACACAGCAATTTAATTCCTTTAGAATACTAAGTGATGAGTTCTCTGGTCTCTCCATATTTCCCAGAGCAGTTAGTAAATTCACCCCTATTTTAACCTCTTAGGGCCAAGGAACTTTTCGTGGATCCTGGCCCTCAAAGAACCAAACACTTTCAGATTTCTGTTCACTGACCTCTTAAGACGTTTCCCTTCTTTTGAAGGATAGTGTTTTTACACACTATTATGTGTTCACTCCTAGTCCTTCCAATGACTACTTCCCCTTAGCATGAGAACACATGTAACAGTTGAAGTGATTTCATTTAATCAAACAATGGCTATTCTCCCCCTATATAACACATGGCACCTTTCTGTTGCACAGTAGGAATGGACAGCCAGCCAGCTCACTGGACATTGACAGACAAAGATGTTTAGTTCATATGAACAGTCAGCATGAATGAGATTGTCACTGTAAGTCCTGCCTTTACCTAACTGCTGACGTTACTGTGGGGTTTTTTTGACACTAATACCACTGTTGCTGGCACCACATTGGTTTATGCACCTGTTTCAGAAGTAGAACTAAAAAACCTCCCAAGTTGCTTATAAGCACTCGTTGTCTCCTGCAAAGTCGTTCATTCCTAATTCTCCTGAACTAGTCCTCCTGCTTGCCCATGCTGTGCACATTCTGCTGCCAGTTACAAGCTCTCGGGAAGTCACATAAGCCACTGGGATTCCTGCTGGTTCTTCCAAATGCTTTGGCTTTCAAACACATTACCTTGGCTTGCACTTACCACAGCATGTGCAGCTCCACATAGTGATTCTTTTGTTTAATTTTTATTTTTCTAGACTCTGATTCTGAGCTCAACATTTCTTTCCAAATGAGATCTCCACTTCAGTATTGCTTTGTGCCCTGAGTTTTGCCAGAGAGACTGGTGCCAGAGATAGCTGCTGGAACCCACCTGGACTCAAAGTGCCCTGGCCCAGCGAGCGAGCTTAAAACATTTCCAAATCAGAAGGGCAAGTTTAACTGTGGTCATGAGAAACTGCTAACATCAGAACTGAAGAAAGAGTTTCCTTAGGGATCTAAAGTACCAGAAGAATGTTGCACAAACAAGTAGAAATGGTGAATACAGGTTTTAAGGTATTTGTCCAGAGATACGAAAGAATGAGAGTGGCACAGCCCAGCAATCACAAATAGCCTAGGGTATCTGGGGAGGATTCAGAGCTAAACACTCAAAGGGAGGGCAACCTGTTCAGGAAAGGCTTTGCTTTCCTCTTTATACCTGAGCAATGTCCTCTGTTGTCCAGCATCAATATTTCAAAATTACATAGCCCTATTTTATTACAGCCACTACTTTAATATAAGAATGACTTTCTGTTATCCTAGTACTTAATAATTATATTATTAGTTCATAGACAAGCAAGCAATTTAGCTGTTAAAGCACACCTTCTAGTGTTTGCTTATTTAGTGATATTTGGCCTGGTACCAGTGTAAGCACAGCAGAGAACCGAGCAGATTACAGAAGGTATATCAAAAGTCATATTTACTTGTAGGATAGCTCTCCAGACATGGGAATCACAAACAGTACATGTAGATTTAACCTCTTAAGTATTGAAGGTAAACAGTTCAAGGAACGACAGAGACTGCCAAAACAGCATCCAGCATTAACTCAAGAGCCTGTGGCTGCTCAGCTTCTACAACACAAATATAAAACTGCACTTTCTTCCATCTACGTTGTACTTGGGACTACTTCAACGCACAATAAAACTGCAATATCTGGAATAGTAATTTTACATGCATGTTGTTTAGATAGAGTTTTGAACAAAATGTTCAGTTTTTCTTTCTTTGTAGTGCATAAAGTGAGCTTTCAAGGATCTTTGTCTCCCACTGAAACACTACACAATAAAGTTTCTCACAACGTACATTTACCTAAACATACTTCCAAAAAAGTTGAGAATTATCTGGCATTCACTTGCAGTAAAATTCCAAAACTTGCAAGGTGTGCCTATTAACACTCTTGAGACATCTTCTCAGACCATTTGTCAGGTAATGATGAACTGTATCACTGGGAAGTAATTGCAAAGAGCAGTAAGTAACTGGGAAGTAACTGCAAAGAGCAGCCACAGCCAATCCTGAGTAAAGAGCAAACCAGTATGAGGTTCCTTAGGTGTTCTCCTATAAATTGAGTAAAATAAATCCTTTGTGACTTAAATACTGTCTGGGCTATGTTAGTTTGAAATGTAGTTGAGATAACCAAGGCCAATAAGTACTCGACATAATAATAACTTAATTTTGTAGAAATAGAAGTGATTAAACTGAAAGAACCCTCTGAATTTTGAATTGGCCCAAAATGTGAATTCTTTTTCGAATAAATCATAATGTAATAATAGCATTTTAAAAATCTCATTAAAACTGTTCTTAAATAAACAAGCATTCTCCTACAGCATTGAAAATTCAAACATTCATATGTAGTATTGAACTAATTTAAATTTTTCTTAGGGGATGTGAGAGGCTTAGGTCCTCTACTCTCATTCTACTGCACAATATCATCTAATAATCTCACTCTGATTGTGAAACCAACTACAGAGACTTTCATCTATTAAAACAAACAAGTGTAAAAATCAAACCACAAAACAGTGAGAAGAAAATTGGATTTTTGGAATCCCTTTGGTTTAAATAATCAAAAGCTATATGAATAAAGGCAGTGCAATCATTTTCCTCACAATACATCACATAATAATATTGAAACATGCAGATCTAATTTGTGAAAGTTGTAGCTTTACACATACACATTGAAGCTGCCTGAATCCGCTCAGATGCTTTGTTTTGAATGTATTATTGCTACTTCCATTGGGCCTATTTCTACTGTCTTTCCTAAGGCAAATCATCCAGTACCTGAGATAACTTCTTCATTGACTAGTACCTTTTCTGATGAATAGTTCCATTGATGAAGGGTATAAACCCTATTTCTAGATAAGGATTTTAAAGTACTTTGTTTAAATAAGAGAAACAAAAGGAAGCAGTGCAATAGAAACTCATTCATTTGTTTCTTAGTGAAAAATAGCATATGAAACAAAGAACCTCACATCTTTACAGGGATGACCTAGATGTTTGTATTTTTGGTTATGCTTACAAAGATTTTCTCTGGCACTAAATTCCTTCCTAACTGCTTAGGCATTCAAGTTTTCATAAAAGGGACTTAAGGACTAAAGCAGCTTTCTCATGCATGTCTGTCTCAGGCTAGCTACCCTTGAGATGCCTTAAGCATCTTGAAGCTCACTCTGTTAGCTGGCCGCCTAACCATTAAGAACAATGGCACTACTTATCATGACATCAAAACTCGTATATGATTTTTGCAGCAGGTCTGTGAAATGCAAGTGAGAAAGCTACAGCTGAGAGATACAAAATCTGGTTTTTGCTTCATAACATAGTTAAAGTTACATGAAAATCTGAAATACAGAGCATACAATTTCAGGGAGGCTAGATGATTGTATCTTCTTATACTTTTTTTTTAGTAACAGCATAATTCTCACCAACACTGTTTTATGAGGAGGATAAAGAACTGAAGTAAAAGCCAATGAGAATTTCTACCATTCCCAAATTCCTTTTGATGTACAAGATATGTCTAAAATCTAAGCACAGGAATAAAAATCAAAGCATGGATGCCTATACATAATTGGTATCTCTTGTGCATTTATCTTCTACACTTTAAATGAATCTAGATAGATAAAAATGAGAGTACTAGCTATAATAAATTTTAATCTGTGAAAAACTGGGAAAGAATAAAAAGAGACTAAGGAGTATAGTGTCCATGAGGTTTATTAAGGAATCTACAAACACTAGCGAGTGTAGAAAACACTGTCTTGGGTAATAGCAATAAATAAGACACATAGAAATAAAACCAGAACCTTGACAAAACCCTTTACCTAATATTTAAATAAATACATTTCCCCAAATTTTAAATGCATCTCTCTGTATCTAATGCACAGAAGGTATACTGTAAATGCAGCCAACATACAATGACCCTAAATTTTAAGAACAATATTACCAAATACTATGACTAAACTTGTGATTTTTGGAAATGTGAATCCCAAATATGAAAATGAAACCACAAACTAAACAACAGTAACTATAGCTCCAGCAGGGCACTCTTCATCACTTTGCCTTGGATATGATTTCATTCAATGCACTTTACTCAGAAAAAATAATAGTGATTTTTATTTGTCTTTGAAAAATGTTTGTAATTTTTAAAGAACACGATCACTTCGGGGGAAAAAAAACATGTCAATTTTTTTAAAAAGTCCAACAGGACTTTATTTGCTGTGGGGGTCTTTCAGACGATGCTAGAAGACAGTGCACTAAAGAATCCTTGACATTCATCTATTCATCTATGACCAGTCCCAGATTCTTTGTGCAGAGTTTTTGCTACACAAAATGGAAAACTTTGCATCATTTTATGACTGATGGACTCAGAGGTCCCTTTCAGTGATAAAATCACCGAAAGTCATAACAACAAAATCCACTCATTACTTTTGGGGTGATGGAGCTCTATATCTATTATTTTATGACAGCATATTGAAGCCGTGATCTTTTATCATCTTGACAATGTACCTAAGAGGTAAGGAAGTTTTGCTTGTCCCAATTTAAGATGGTGGCCAATGGTTGCCACAAGAAGGCCAGCACTAGAGAAGCTTGAGCCAAATATTCTATAGCATAGCATACAGCATTTATAAACACTGGGAAACCTGATGGCAAATACTGAGCTAATAACGCCAATTGTATAAAGCGGTGTGAGGCTAATGAAGCTGTATTGATTGCTACTTCTTTATGTTCTAAATACATATTTTATTAGGTTCCGTTCTACTTGGTAGGAGGGTATTGAAGTTATTCATGTAGGATTGTTTGGCCATCTGCAATGAAGCTCCAAACAAGCAGCAGGTAATCTGCAGTTCAGTTGTCAATAAGCTATGGCAGAGAATTTGGCCTGAAGCCAGCTTTCTGTTTCAGCTTTAGATTTGGCCTACTGTCAGCATCTGCAAATCAAACTTGCATGGCTTGCACAATTCATCGTTTAATAAGTAAGTATTAAATTTAGCTACTGAATACTTGATGGATTTGTGCACAGAAAATGAAAACTAAGGTTACCGAGCCAGAATCGCCAAAAAGACAATAGAAGAAACCATGTACTTCTTTGGACATGACATAGTTCACTGTACTTTTCACATGTACAGCTACAAATAATGAAAATAATTAAGATGGAAGGGACATTCCTATCAAAACTATTCTACAATCAATGTTTATACAGACTATGTATATGTGTGGAATGTAAGATATTTTTCAGAAAAAGAGTAGAAGACTGAAAAATTCTTTCTTTTTTTTTTTTTCTTAGGAAAGCTCTGGGGAACTCAAACCAGCATAGATAACGGCTTTCTCAGCTATTTTATTAGGAGTAAGACATATTGTAAATACAGAGTTTTAGCTGTGGAATTGTAAAATCTCTGAAATCCCCTGGAGCTGCTGTTACTATTGACCACAGTGGGGCAGAAATAACTGCTGATCATTTTTGCAAATCCAGCCTAAATAAAGACCTGGAAAACATAGGTCAAACCTAACCCAATTACCCTTAACATACCATTCATCCTTTTCTTTATGCTTGTCTCAACACCACCACAATCAAAAATGAAAATGTGCTAGTCTGTTTTTAATAACTAGGGCTTCCCACATATGAAAAAAAAAAACATTATTTAAGCATCTTATATAGAGATAAGGGAAAGGAACAGTTAAAATTACCCCATTTTGACATCCCTTTCTCTACTTCCTTAACGCGTAAAAGAAAAAATGTCTGTGTTCAGTAATGCACCAAGTTTAACATTATCCTTATAAACAGTAATTTACTTTACTTGTTCTATGTGATACTGAAAAGTGAGTATATTGTTGCACAAAGAATTGGAAATGTAATATATTTAGTATTTCTTGTACAAATCAGTTAGCACAGACAGTTTTGCTGTACCATTAAGTGTAACAGCTTGTTACCACACTAACAGTTGATATTTTCACATATGAGACAGAGTTGTATGATGTTACATAAGATTTAGACTTAGGATTTCTTAATAAACTCACTTTGAGATATCTTTAAATTGGGTATATAGAATGACTCGGCCCACGGGAAAAGACTGCTGCTGCATATCCCCGATATTGCTTCAGTCCAGAAGTGACAGAGCAGCTGCCTTTGCAGATGGTTTACAGCTGCATTAGAGCTCAAACCTGTATGAGTAAAAGCCCAGCATCTGAGTTTTCACACAAAGCTGAGAATCATAATGATTTAGGCATAGTAACCTTAAGAAAAGAAAAAAAAAACCAACCCAAAACAGGTTCTGTACTGTTCTGATAAATGTTTTTACATATGGCATTTTACGTAAATAAATAGATATGTGAATAGGCTATTAGGTACTAGGATTATTTGATTAGTTGGTTATTTTTAAAATGTTCTTTCTTCAGAAAGTAAAAATAAAAAAAATTACATATTTTACCATTAACTAACTGTTTCTGCTTATTTTAGATGCATTCCTTCTCCCGTTATTTTGATAACCCCTCTCTGGAAAGAGCACAGTGCTGCTTAACTTCTAACAGAAAGTTAAAACATTTAATACTTATTTTCACATGAAAGAGAATATATATTTGTATTAAGATGCCCCTAGGTATAAAGAATTTTTAAGCCTTTGGTTCAACCCTGTGTTTAACAACAGTGAGTTGGAAATATCTGAGACTAACTAACAACTTCTGTTTGATTTTTTCTTTAAATTGCATTCAGTTAAACAAGAACAAGCATGAAAATCAATCTTACTTTCTATGAGAAAGAAAACTAAGCAATAAAAATAAGCGGAAATATAGCTTCCACTTATCTATTTTGCTATTATATATTCATAAAACATATAAAAAGTATTTTTATATGTATGTTTTAAAGAAACGCTCATATAAGAGTTTTACCGAAACAGCCAGTTTTCTTTTTTTCCTATTTCTTATCATGTCTTCATTTCACAGATAGTAGTACGACTCTGGTTTCTCTACTTTTGCCCTACTTCTCTAATTCATTAACTAAATGCAAGAATGATCATTATGCCCAGTTATAATTCTGATAATCAGGGGTTCTGACTGTCATCTTTTCTCTTTTCCTGACCTTACCAACAAATTCTGACCTGAAAATGAAATTACCACTTGCTTGTAAAACACACATATTTTGTATTTTCATTTTTTGTATTTCATTTTTCTTTTAAGACATTGAGATATTGTCTGGCTTTTAATTACAGATTGCACAATAAAAAAAATAGTCCTCAAGGCTAAAGTACCATATTGGATTGAATCATCCATCTTGCATTTAATTTTCACTTCTGACAAAAGCTACAGCTTTTGTCAGGAAGAATTTTTGTTTGGATGTTAGCTTTTTATGTATTGCGAGAGAAAGCTGTCTGATGCATTCCCTTATCCCAACAGCATAGTCAGAAGCATTCACAGCCATTATGAAATCACGGAATCACGGAATTGTTGGAGTTGGAAGGGACCTCTAGAATCATCTCATCCAACTCGCCTGCTAAAGCAGGATTGCCTAGAGCACATTACTCAGGACTGCATCCAGGCGGGTCTTGAAAATCTCCAAAGAAGGGGACTCCACAACCTCCCTGGGCAGCCTGTTCCAGGGCTCTGTCACTCTCACCGTAAAGAAGTTCTTCCTCATATTTGAGTGGAACTTCCTATGTTCCAGCTTGTGCCCATTGCCCGCTGTCCTGTCACTGGGAACCACTGAAAAGAGTCCGGCTCCATCATCCTTCAACTCACCCTTTAGGTACTTGTAAACATAGATAAGGTCTCCCCTCAGCCTTCTCTTCTCCAGGCTAAAGAGCCCCAGCTCTCTCAGCCTTTCCTCGTAAGGGAGATGCTCCAATCCCTTAATCATCTTAGTTGCCCTACATTGGACTCTCTCCAGTAGTTCCCTGTCTCTCTTGAACTAGAGAGCCTGGAACTGGACACAGTATTCCAGTTGTGGCCTCACCAGTGCAGAGTAGAGGGGAAGAATGACCTCCCTCGACCTACTGGCCACACTCTTCCCTACGCAGCCCAGGATCCCATTGGCCCTCTTGGCAACAAGGGCACATTGCTGGCTCATGGAAAGTTTACTATCCACCAGGAGCCCCAGATCCTTTTCCTCAGAAGTGCTTTCCAGCAGGTCCATCCCTAACCTATATTGGTGCCTGGGGTTCTTCCTCCCCAGGTGCAGGACCCTACACCTGCCTTTATTGAACCTCATTAGGTTCTTTGCCCAGCTCTCCAGCCTGTCCAGGTCACGCTGGAAGTCAGCACAGTCCTCTGGAGTGTCAGCCAGCCCTCCCAGTTTGGTATCACCAGCGGACTTGCTGAAGGTACACTCTGTCCCCTCGTCCAGGCCATTGATGAATATGTTGAACAGGACTGGACCAAGTATTGACCCCTGAGGGACACCACTGGTTACAGGCCTCCAACTTGACACTGCTCCTAATTACAACTCTGAATTCTGTCACACAGCCAGCTCTCAATCCACCTCACTGCCCCCTCATCTAGCCCACACTTCCTCAGTTTCCTAATGAGGATGTTATGGGAGACAGTGTCAAAAGCCTTGCTGAAGTCAAGGTAGATGACATCTGCTGCTCTCCCCTCATCCAGCCATCCAGTTATAACGTCATAGAAGGCTATCAGATTGGTCAAGCATGATTTACCCTTGGTAAATCCATGTTGACCACTTCCAATAACTTCTTGATCTTCAATGTGTTTGGAGATGACTTCCAGAATGAATCACTCCATTATTTTCCCAGGGACAGAGGTGAGACTAGCTGGCCTGTAGTTTCCCGGGTCCTCCATCTTGCCCTTTTTGAAGATGGAGTGACATTTGCCTTCCTCCAGTCCTCAGGTACCTCTCCTGCTCTCCATGACCTTTTGAAGATGATAGAGTGGCCCAGCAATAACATCTGCCAGTTCTCTCAGCACTCGTGGGTGCATCCCATCAGGGCCCACGGACTTATGGATGTCCAGTTTGGCCAAGTGGTCTCTAACCCAGGCCTCCTCTACAGAGGGAAAATCTTCCTCTCTCCAGACCTTCCCCCTTGTCCCCAGGGTCTGGGATTCATGAGGGACAGCTTTAGCAGTGAAGACTGAAACAAAGAAGGCCTTCAGTAACTCCACCTTCTCTGTGTCTTCCACCACCAGGGCACCCACCTCATTCATCCGTGGGCCTACATTTTCCCTAGTCTTCCTTTTTTTGTTGATATACTGCAAAAACCTTTTCTTGTTGTCTTTAACTGTAGTGGCCAAGCTGAGTTCTGTTTGAGCTTTTGCCATTCAAATTTTCCCCCTGCATAGCTTTACCATGTCTTGATATTCCTCATAAGTTGCCAACCCCCTTTTCCAAAGACCATAAACTTTCCTTTTATTCCTGAGGCCCAGCCAAAGCTCTCTATTTAGCCAGGCTGGTCTTCTTCCCCATCGGCTCATTTTTCGGGACCTGGGGATGGCCTTCTCCTGTGCTTTTGAGAGTTCATCCTTGAAGCATGACCAGCCTTCCTGGGCACCTGCGCCCTTCAGGACTGTCTCCCAAGGGACACTCTCAACTATGCTCCTGAACAGGCCAAAGTCTGCCCTTCGGAAGTCCAAGGTGGCAGTTTTGTTGGCTCCCCACCTTGCCTCTCCAAGAATTGAAAACTCTATCATTTCATGATCACTCTGCCCAAGATGACCTCCAACCTTTACATCCCCCACACGACCTTCTCTGTTAACAAGGAGCAGGTCCAGTAGGGTGCTTTCCCTGGTTGGCTCCCTCACCAACTATGTTAATGACTCAAGAAATCAGCTATTTAGAATGTATGAAGATCACACCAGAGGTTTCAAGAGTCTGTCTTAAGTTCCTTTCTTCCTAAGTAATCTTTCCTTCCACGGATCCCTTGGATATACAGGGAACCATTAGGAAACTAGAAATAGAAATTGCCACATTAGATCAGTTCTAACAATGACTGGTATATTTCATAATAAATGAAAACAAAACAAATACACAGCCTACAGTAGGTGGGTACATGAAAGTTCATTCTTGCTGCACATGCACATTATTTATTGATGTTCTCTAACATGACCAAGGGTAAGTATTTTGAAATTTGTAATGCATTTCAAAGTAACTGAGTATTGAAAAAACACGATTGAAGGCAACAGTGAAGAACATCAGCTCTGCTACCGTTTAGTGAATACTCAGCCTTAAACATGCTTAAAAGATAACAATGAATCCACAGGATGACTGGATGTTCTACAGGATGCCTGAAACCTGGGCACATTTCACCTTATACAGTGTACATGGTGTTGGGTTGCTCTAGGAAGTAGCCCAATAAACTACCCTCTTGTCAACCATAGGATGTGTCTCCAAGAGAGTATGGGATAAAAGGTCTTAGGTTTAGGTCCTATACAGTGGAGTCACACAATCATAGAATGATAGAATTGTCTAGGTTGGAAGGGACCTTTAAGATCATCTGGTCCAACCATCAACCTAACTCTGACAAAAAACGATCACTAAACCATGTCACTAAGCACTATGTCAACCTGTCTTTTAAATGCCTCCAGGGATGGTGCCTCAACCACTTCCCTGGGCAGCCCATTCCAAGGCTTAATAACGCTTTCAGTGTAAAAATTTTTCCTAATATCCAATCTGAACCTTCCCTGGCGCAACTTGAGGCCATTTTCTCTTGTCCTGTCACCTGTGACTTGGGAGAAGAGATCAACTCCCACATCTCTACAACCTCCCTTCAGGTAGTTGTAGAGAGCGATAAAGTCTCCCTTCAGCCCCCTTTTCTCCAGGCTGAACAACCCCAGCTCCCTCAGCCTCTCCTCATAAGATTTATTCTCTTATTAATGGAGAGAAACTTTTTACCAGGGCCTGTAGTGATTGGACAAGAGGTAATGGTTTTAAAATTAGTGTAGATTTAGATTACATATAAGGAAGCAATTCTTTGCTCTAAGGGTGGTGAGACAGTGGAACAGGTTGCCCAGAAAAGCTGTGAATGCCCTTTTCCTGGAAGTGTTCAAGGCCAGGTTGGATGGGGCTTTGAGCATAACAGGGGGGTTGAAACTAGATAATTTTTAAAGGTCTCTTCCAACCCAAACCATTCTATGGTTCTATGATTCTATACTTCAGCCTGCACTAAGGAATAATGTGGACTTCACCTTCAAACTTGACCTTTTTTTTTTTTTCTAAACCAGGGTTTCCACCACATCTACTGAATGAATGAGCGTAGAATGGGATTTAACATGGACTGATGCTTGAATTTAAAATACAAAATATACATACACTATAAAATACAGAGCCATATAAAGAATAAGTAGAAAGGCACTGTGACTTGTTTTTTGCAATACAGGAAACTTGTAGAGGAACAAACACCAAATTTAAATCCTAGACACTGAATCTACTTGATCCTCAGTGAGGAAGACCTAAACCACTTTACCTCCCCCCCTTTTTAAGTTACTAACATTATATTATGAAAATAAGCCAGCATTGCTAAGTTTTTGGCATCTTCAAGGGACAGAACTTCATGCAAACAGACGGTCAACAATTTCACCAAATCCTCCAAAACAGAGACCTGCTGAGAAGCCACTTCACCAGAGCTGGGAAGCTCGGGCTGGCTGCAGCCCAGGACAGCCGGTCCTGATATGCTGCCACAAAGGAAACTTCGGGATTTTCACATGATAAATGAACATATTTCACCTTGCTGATAGGCTTGCAAAAGCTATCAAGATGAAACGCTCTTAGCTATATTTTTTCCTGAATATTAGTTTGCATTGAGGCACTGGTAAGGCACCATTGTCTATGCAGAGCTGAGCTCTTCTATTTTGAATACTGAATAAATAGATCTTTTTCAATTCCTTTTACTTCATTTTTCTTCAGACAACTTAGGCCTTTTATAGAACTTATATTAGTAGTAGTAGTAGTAGTAGTAGTAGTAGTAAACAGCTCCAGCAATCCTTACAAGGGATACACTGTTCTCTTTTTGAAATAGAATGTGTTTTACTTCAGTCCTGTATACCTTTAAGGATAATGTTTAGATCCTAACACAAAACCCTATTAGTCAATGAAAATATTGTTCCCACTGATAAATATAACTTAAATGGACATAGGAAATTCTTCCTACAGTAGAGGCTGAACAGGAGGAAACTGAATGCCAGTTATTTTACAGTACATGACCGAGACTCCAAGAGAAGATTAAAATAATAATAGATATAATAATGCATTTTTATTGGTATTCAATAGCAGCATAATAAGAGTGCTTATATGCTAATTCCAGAGATAAACACTGACTAGCCTACTAAAAAACCTGGAACTTCAGTTAAGACTACAAGGACAATATACTCAAAGACACATATAACCTTTATCATGTCTTTCAGATAATTCAGATGGTTAGAGTATGATGAGGGGAGACAATATGAAGAACATGAAACATTTTTTTCACAGTCACCTAACATATCTGCACAGATATTGATCGTCAAAATTGTAAATATTACATAAAAGAATATATAGTACAAATGGCCTACTGTTAAAAATAAAGAAAGCAGGGTAAGGAAACAGAAGCATTCTTAATCTTCAAGAAAGCAAAACAAAAAGGTGAATGCATACAGATACACACATGCATCTCTACACATAATTATTTTTTATTTTATGAATTTATGCATATGTGTGAGGTCTAGCATAGGTACAGGGAAGAATAGTCATCTTCTCTCTGCAAGTGATCCATTTTTTTTCTTTTTAAATGAAGGATAGGATGCCAACTTGGACCATTTATGTTAAATTAATATTCATGTCCAACATATATTTTACAGTTAAGCAGCTTAACAAAACTAGAAGAATGCTGTTAAGATTTCAGAACCATACCTCAAAAATGCAGAAGTCTTTTGCCAATGCTTTGTGATACAGCTTTTAATTATATAGTTTTAATTATATTAGTTTTGCAAGATTAGTTTCTGAGGAACAGAAGACTAAGTCTTAACGTAGGAAATGCCAGTCTTCCACAGCAGCAGTGATGTTGCTAGCCTTGCTTATAAACAAATGGAGAGTAAAATTCAGCAGAATATGTAACTAGCAATGAGTAGCCTACTGGTGAAATGAAATGTATGCTTTCTTCCACTCACCTGCAAAGACTCAAGAAGACTGAATGGGCAAACAGAAAGAAAAGTCAACTTATAGTGAATGAAATACATATAAAAATAATATACAAAGCTTCAACTACTGGTTCTCTCCTCTTTTCAAACAACTTCCCCTTGCACAAAAATTCAAAACCCTAAATATGCTTAAGATGTTCTAGAACATATTCTACTTCTTACACTTACATATGTATTAGATGGTTAAACAATTAATAATATTTGTCTAGGAGGTAAAATAAAAAGTATTTAAATTGCAGGAATTCTCCATCAGCAAATCACAACTTTTCAGCTATGTTATAATAAAAGACAGGAAAATATGTTTTGGCAAGGACCCATGCTGAACAATAAATTCATACACTTCTAGCAGCAGACTATCTGTTGATACATAATTAATCTTTGATTAATGACTTTAATTTAGACATAATGATTATTTTTGCAAAGACTGTAACAAACAGAAAGTTACACAAGATTTTTTCAGTGTAAAATGCAATAATTCTACTTAAATTAGGCTTCGATTTATTATCTTCTAACCTCTCCATTATCCAACCCTGACTAATTTTTAAGTGCACATGGAGTTTGGTTTCATTTTTATCTTTCCTGTGCTTGAATCTGTATTCATGCTTCAAATTAATTTCTGCCTTTATTCTTGCAATTTCCTTTGTTATGGTACTCCTGAATCTTGTTTAATCTTGCAGAATTTAAGAATCTGAAGTTCAAAGCAGATATTTATATTGGGTCTCAGACACTATCTCAACTTTTCTGCATTGTGAAAGATTCAGACAGCCTACTGTACAAATTGTACCAATAACTGTATAGCTGAGTGCTATATAGTGCAATTTAAATGTCCACCTACATAGCAATGGATAATTAAAACATTTGCAGTAAAAACTTCCCTAATGCTCATTTTATATATCTGAAACCATTGGGTTTATAGCAAGTCCTTTTGCAGATTACCTTCTACATTTTGGCCATGGTTCTACAATGAATATGTCCATTTCATTAGCAACTACGCATCAATACCTGCATCCATTCAAAATGCTTTTCCTAACAGTATATGCTGCCAGAGAGATTTATTTTGCCTTGCCTCGTAGATAACACTCATTCACTCTCATCGCCATTTCTGTCTTCTCTCTATTATGTTCCATTTGTGCAGTTTTATTAAGCTTTTGAGAAGTAGAGGTTGCTGCTTTTCCGCTTGGAGTCACTAATTCTTTGCAGCACTTTCTGTTTCCAGTAAAGCATTTAAAATCATTTTGCATTTTCTTTTTTATTCCTGGAAGCTGGAAAATTCAGGCCATCTTTCTGGGGTTTCTAGACAACTAGTTCAAATAGCAACAAACATTGCTCAGTCTCAAAGGCTAACCCGCATGGTGCTAGTAACTGTACAGTTTATTTCAGTGAATTCACTCTCAAGGTTTTCTGTACAGTATGCATGTAGTGGGAACCAAATGCTGTAAAGAAATAAAATTAGAACATATTCACTGTCCAGCATACATGAACACATTTTTGCCCAGAAACCTTGGTTGTTAATGTGGCAACCCTGGGAAATACAAGTATCATCAATATCACTTCCAAACTTCCACTAATTTCTTCAGTATTAAAATTAACTTGTCTAGAAAGTGGTAACTACTGTACTGTTTTAATGACTTTCATTTTTTTAAAGACAATGTGATAGGAAAAGAAGTAAGAATCAAAACAAGAGATTTAATGAGTTCAAAATGCTTTTGTCAACATAGGAAGAATCATAATACATTTTCTCAGAAGACGTACCATCTTTTGCTAATTAAACCACTTAAATAGAAGAAATAGAACCAAATACAATGTATTCACCAACACGTCCACAATCCCCTGCTCCAACTACTACTGTGTGGCAAAAAAGAGTTAAGGACTGCATATTTGTAATTGCTTGGCTTTTTAGAGTTAACACAAGTATGAAGCACTCTGATGCGATCTGTAAAGCCCACTGAAGCACTGAATAGGTCACCATTTCCTAATGCAGCTCATTTTCCCTTCATAAATAGGATTTTATTTTCTTTAAATTCAAATGAATTTGGGGTGGACTGTAAAGTAACTGTCCAATTTCACACTAAGCACTTCTTCCATTGTCAAACTTGTCTTGGTGTAGACATACATACCACGGTAAAACTAGTCATCTAGGTAGCATTTTTGGTGCCTTTTTTTCTACTGTTTTAGTAAGGAATACGTCAAGTTTAGCACATTAGCTACAGGAATCTTTAATTGACTTTTCAAAAGAAACCAGACTCTCACAGTTTTTCTTGATTGCTTTATTTCAATTTTCAAATCAGAGTTTGTCTAATTAAAAAATGAAAAAAATGTTTTCAGCCTTTCCCACTGCAAAATGTCATTGTTTTAGCAATCCTATTTGCCTGCACCTCACATTTTCTCGCGCTTCTCATGCTCTGCAGCTGTTGATAGCTCTCATTTTCCTCCTTCACTGGTTTTAAACAGTTCAGCAAGCATAAATTCTGCAGCTTGTTAATCCTGGGAATCATTTTCCTCCAACTCACTGTCTTGTTACAGTGTTATATCTTTACTTGGCTCCTGCCTTGCAATCTGAATTTCTTCCAAGGCTTCTGCTTTATGAAAATTTTTAGGTTTGTATATTCTTTTCACTTCGGCAGCTATTAGATAGTGGCAGCCATTGTTCTGCAAGCAATTTCAAGCTTATGCACAAGAGGTTCTTCTGCTCGGTCCAGTCAACTCAGGAACTTAGCATAAGCCCAAAAGCTGTGAGTTCTGGAGGAGATTTTAGGTGAAAACTTAGTACATAAGAGGGACTTCTGCTAAAGACGTAAGAGGCAAATCAAAAGGAATGAACTAAGTCAGAAATGCAGACAAAGACAGCAGCATTAAGGAGATAAAGTCAAACAAAGCATGAGATGTCCCAGAGGAACAGAGAAGGACCAAGATGTCAGTAGAATGATTTTCTGCTTAAATAGCTCAGAAAGGATTCTATAAACCTGCTTCAGAAAACTTCAACCCAAATGGTTTCAATTACTTTATTGATTCAAAGGAAACTATATTACCTAGTAATATGATGTTTAGTTTGCAGTTTTCTGTGTCATTGGGCACTACTTGCTAGAGCATATGTGGAGTCAGCTACTAGGCATTGACAGTAGTCTTTTCGAAGAGCAGAATTCATTGTTTACCTCAAGATAGAGCAGAATTCATTGTTTACCTCAAGATAGCTGTCATTTACTTGGTTTAGCATCATCAACTGAAAAAAAACTTTTCTCTTTTTCCCCACCTCTGTACACCAAAAGGTCACTTTTTATTTTTGTCCTTCTCTACAGTGCACATGCCTACACAGTAAAACATCAACTACAATTATTTCATGGACATAAAATAAATGCAAAGTCCAAGTACTCAGCCACCAAGTTCTTTCTAACCCCTTAAGAGTTAAAATATAAAAAAAACAACAAACAAAAACAACCAAAAAAACCCACCCATCAAAAGCCAAACAACCCAAAACAAATCCCCCCCCTCCCTCCCCCAAAAAAACCAACCAAAAACCAACCAAACCATAAAACCCCCACTATATGCACAATATCAGGACTCTATGCCTGGTAGGCAGTCACTCACTGGACTAGTCTTCTTTTCCATCTAAGCTCCATTAAGGTAACAATGATGAAGGTACCATGTACAGGTTTCCAGTGTATTATTTTGATTTAGATGATTGATTCAGACTAAAGATGGATGGCATGGAAATAAGCATAACCATCAGGGCCTTTTCCCACTGAGTCCTATAGTGCAGGAAAGGCATTCTTAGCTCTTCCCATACGTCTTCCAGACCAACATGACCAAGGCTCATGTTGGCATAAAGACAAGATCCAACAGCCATGAGGACAGTTATATAGTCCACTCTTGGGATCTAGCAGCTCAATTAAATGTTGAAAAAATCATTGTGACTAAACTTGTAACAAAACTTCTGAATTTGTCACAAAATTTATAGCTCTGGTTTTCTTAGTACAGACAAATCCATGAAAGATTTGTGGAATGTAAATTACAGGCACAATATTTATTCCTGTCCTTGTCACTATATCTGAAAAGTTTATTTTTATATAAACATTTTTCATACATTTTTTTCTTACCTTGATTGGGGAGACAAACACAGATTGGAAGCCCTTAGTTCAGGAGATCCATTACAGCAGGGCAGAAACATAATGGACACATAGGGCTTTATGTTTTCACTTTCCTCAAAGCACTTTGTTTTTCAAGGTAACAATTACCAACAACACTCTTCCTCCTTATACTTTACTAACATAAGGCTTCCTGAAGCAAGAAGCTGAGGTCTCTAAAACCTCCCAACAGCATAAAAGAAATATTTTGTCTTTCTTCCTTATCAATAATAATAATAGTATGCTTATGTTATCCTTTATCCGTACACTTTTATCTTTAATAATATCTTTCATTATCTTAATGTTCACATTTCAGTATTTTGCTTTCTGCTTTTGCAGTATTCTACCCAAAGAGCTACCAGTCTTCCAACTCCATCAGATATCTCTATTTGCTTCTAACATTTTTTCCTGTCACACTAAACGTAATACTTTGACCCATTTGCATTGCAACTAATCTTCCTGAGTTTTGCTTCTCTGCTTGTGATTATGGCTCCCATTCTCCTACCTCCTAACAATTAATTTTAATTAAATTAATCAGAATCTGGAACTGAAAACTACAGTAGTCTTGGTGTTGAAGGATTTTTGAGAGGAAAACAGGAATTCTTGATTTCCTCTCTAGGCATCCGCTGACCTTTTAGGTTCTTTTTCAAACAAAACCATAGCTTATGGTATTTCTCCCTAAAAACTTGTCTCTATCATAACCTTAGATAATCATAGCTAAACCAAAAGTGCTACTAAATACACAATAAAGACCAATAGAAACTTGAAGATGAGTCCTGAAGTAACTGTAGGTGAAAATTTCTAAGGCTGGAGAGGAATCCAACCTGAAAGGCAAGATCCTTTGCCTCAGCTGGAAACAACAGTAATTTGTTGTTAGGAGCAAACTGCATATTTAATTGGGCACTACTAATAATTACTGCACATCGCAAAACTCTACCATACTTTAATATTAACAAGAACATTGCACTGCAGGTGGAATAGTCATATTTTACATTTTATTGGTTAAAAGTTTGTAACAGTTATCTTAAAAGACATGCTTTTGAACTTAAACTCTCTGTTTTCTGTACCAGATGCACTTCAGAAGGCACACTGGTGGTACTGCATGTTTCCTCATACGACTATTTTATAGTACTCCTTTCATGATTTTTCAACACCTGATTTTAAGATTTTTAACTATTTCTTCATAGTGTATATTCCTTTACATGAACTACAAAGATTAGCAAATAGCTTCATATACTACTAAATATTACACCATTATGCCATCTATATATATTAAAAAAAAAAAAAAAAAAAAGCAGCTTGTACTAGAAAAAGTCAGATTAATGTTAATTTAAAAGCATAATTGAACATCAAAAGCTTGGTGCATGACTTACCAAACTAGGACTCTAATGAAGACTGAACAAAGCTCAAAGGCTGGGAGGGACAACTCAGAATGCCCCACGGTCTGAAATGGAAAACAGTATGGTGTGCCTAAATGTCAGAAGTAAAAAAAGGGAAGATAACTCCTACAACGGGTGCTGTTGTAATAGTTATTCTTAAGAACTGGCAACAGAACTAAAAAAGATTTTTATGTCTACCTGAGGACATAATCGTTACAATCTTTAAAATTAAAATTTCCAGAAAACATTCAAGACAACAGTGTAAATGAACAGCACAAAACCCGCGTCTTAGGGAAAGTTGACAGTCTTAGGACTGGCTTTGCATGGAAAAGATACCAAGAGGCCTTCTTGTAAAGATGAGAAATAGAAGAAAAATCCTGTCCTGGAAAAAAAGACAGTACACAATGCTATACGGGAGAAAAAGACCCAACAGTCCTCCATTTCTTTAAATTAATCCTTCAGCTCACAGACATAATTTCAGGCTTTCTGGCTGGAATCTCAGCCAACAGACTTCCATTAATAGCCAAACCTCTTTTAGACACTGAAGAAACAGCACCATAGATATGACTGAGATTCAAAATTTAGAACACTGTCTACAGCCATAATTAACTGCAAAAGTTGGATGATGTCCAGAGCTGCAGTCCTTAGCTTAAAAGTCTGCCTATAACAGAAGGATCTATATTAAATCCAAGTTAACCCAGAATACCATTGTAATGCAGGGCGTTCTGCACTCATTTTAACACAGAGAATACTGCAGACAGAAAATGTAGGTGGGTTTTTTGGATGTCCCTGGGGTTTTTTGCTATCGGAAAGTTTCAGCTATAAACAGGTTCATTCTTTTTAAGAGTGAAACTGAGGAAAGAAAAATACTTCACCCATGTTAAAAATACTTTATTATAAATTGAAATCTTGCATCATAACATCCAGGAACACAGGGAATTAAGCAGGAAATTGGCTTTTGCATCAGAAATACTTCTTCAAGTATTTCTGTAGAAAATGGACCTAAGTAGGCAGGGTACAGACGTGCAATTTATTTTAGCAGACACACGTTATACACAGACTTGTAAGACTTTGACTTCTAGTCTTTAAAGATTTCATCTTTTTGGTGCATAGTAAACCCATTGCAGCTTTTTCACATTTCCAGACTTCTTATGTACCTGAGAACAGCATCCTATGGTTATAAGGGTTGTCAGATTTCTCTCTAGAATTATTTTTTAAGGCTTCTTGATCCACTGCAGTGCCATATATATATTATTTTTTTAAATTTTTTTAAAAGGCTCTTCCTTCTTATATTAATTCTGCTTGGATGACAAGATGTGATCTGGGCAGGTGGTGATAAGAAAAGATGGAACTAAATGGCATTGAAGAACAGACAAAAAGTCTGTAACCAATTGAGGATGTGCCTCAACAGGCTTAAAATCAGCCAGTGTTGACTCTTCATATTTCTGTGCTATCTAGCAATACCTGTAAAGTCAATGGGAAAAGTAAGCCTCTGTTCTTGACCAGAGTCAAGTCTCAGTTGAGAAAAAAGGCTTTCACGTGTTCCACTTCTACTACTACCTTCAGCCACTGGGGGTTTTGCTGTGAAATACTAAAGTGTCTAAACGGAAATACTTAAACCAAACTGGGAACAGGAACATTTGATTTGATTTCTACTTTTTGAGCTTCTTCAGAGAAAAAAGAACCAACCAAACACAAAACCAACAAAAAACCCAAAAGCACAATAGAAATAAAGCACATTAATGCACATTAAAAAAAAACAACAAAACAACACAAACACATAAAAAGCACATAAATTACAATTGCAGTCAAATGTTCCAGAGTCAGTGGTGAACAGTAACACTGAGTCACACACAACACATTACTTCAAGTTCCTGGTATACATATATTAGCAAATGCTTAATTGTGTGTTTTCATACACCATTTTTCTCCCCACAGAACTTCTGCTTCACTCACTGCATTGGTCAGACTGTGCCCTGAAGATGAATTTCTCAATCACAGCTGAGCATTGCAAGGCAGCAATGGGTATTTAAGTATTTAAGTCAGTTATACACTACTCTGAAATACTGAACTCTCTTCTTGACACGACTAAACAGTCCCTGCATGGTGATGGATAAGAAACATAAACCACAGGTGTCACCTGCAGCTTTGATATGTTTCTATTGTTAGCATAATATTCTCATAATATGATTCAGCCCCTGGGATCCTGCAAGTGCTTTGTTTACTTAACTAGTAATGGAGGCCTGTTTTGAAAAAATAATGTAATACAGCATGCAAAACAGTCTGAAATAATGAGCTGACAGCTTTGATAATCATGTCCTTGAATCACTTTCTGCATGATTTTTAAATGTATGAAAAGGGGGAAAATATATAACAGGTATGTTACAAAAAGAAACCTGCTACCATAATAAAGCATCCAGAAACTACGACAGGAGTGCAAGAAAACAGCTAATGACAATATTCCAGAATAATTCAAAATATATATGGCATACTGACACTACGTGCAAAGGATATTTGAAATACTATACCTTTTGACAGTAGCATTCACCTTGTGCATTCATAGGATCATAGAATGGTTTATGTTGGAAGGGACCTTAAAGATCATCTTATTCCAATCCCCCTGCTATGGACAGGGACACCTCCCACTAGGCCAGGTTGCTCAAAGCCCCATCCAGCCTGGTCCTCCTAATCTGGGATAACCAGGTTACCTTCAATAAGGTGCTTTTTTAATAGATCATCATGCAATTACAAATTTTATCCATCCAAATAAGGATTAGAAATAGCATTAAGGATGCACAGAGAATCCTACTGCTGCCATTTCTTAACTTTTCAGGCCCTGGCTTTTTTACATTAATATTTTAAACATATTTCTATTTCACATTATCTACATATGTAATTATTCATTCAAGGCATGGCATATATTATAGAACTTAGCAATATACATAATTCAGAGAAAGAAGTCAGCTGTTCAAGAGAATCCTCCTGAACAAAAGAAACTCATCAGAAGAAAGATTACAGAATGATGCTGGTAATCAGAACTGAAATGTTTGAGGTCATGCATCACTATCTAAAAGTCAGGAAAGTATAGCATCAAAATGTAAGCTAAGTGCATAAGTATTTACAAAAATAGGGGAAAATGCATCAGTACAGAAAATTGTGGGTGTATCAGAGATAAAAGGATTTGTTCTTGTGGATTTTCTGCTCCTTTGGAGACCACTTCTGTACACAAGATGCATCCAATAGCTAGCACTGTCAATTAACTACTTCATATACAGAGCTTTTTTTTTTTGTGCTTACGCAAGATTATTGATTTCTTTTACTGCTCATCAGTATACCCCTGATACGTTTTGCAATTAGAATTATTAAAAGGACAGTATGTCAGCCAACTAAGCAACTCATGCGGGGCTCAGACTTTTGCTGTGCATCAATATGCATAGTTTTCTGTACTTCAGGAGTGCTTGATTATGATTCTCAACATATTCAATCAGAAGGGGTTCTGAAGAGATTTTCATTTCAATTATGCATGTCTCATTATCATACTTTTAGTGAAGTGGAAAGTACATTACAAGGTGAGAGCCAAAATGACGAGATGAAAAGCACAAAGCATAAGTATCTTAGAAGGATTTCTAAATCTGTCTGAAATAATATTAATTCATAATAATATTAATCATCCTTTCTATAACACTGCATTTTTACATGGCACTTTACAATCAGCTCTTCAGAGCATCTTTCACAAGACCAAGTATGGCGTAAAGCTTCAGTAAAGGAAGCACACAGTTATCACTGGGGAAACGAACAAATTAGAAAGTATTCTGTGATGCAGTGGGATTTAAGAAGAGATGTTTTTCTGAGGTTGAAAAACGGTGCTCAGAAAACAGGGAAGCCCTTAGCTGAGAGGAAATGGGGTACTGTTGTGAAAGGTAGAATTGATGGAGACAAAACCTTAGGCTAACAAAGGAGCTAAAACAGCAGTGAAGCAATATATAATTAGAAGATATTTGGAGCGTGACGTTGAGGTCAGCAGATCAGAAGGTACAGCGTGGTTTGGAAGGGAGAGAGAAGAAGCTTGACTCTGGAGGCAAAAGAGAACAGAAAAGGATTTAAAGAGAGAAATGAGGTGGTTAGAAGAACATGACTTTCAACAGCGGTATTTTTGTTATACTGGCAAGCTGAAACTCCCAGAGTGGATAGCTCAGCAAAGAAGAAAGAGAGGATGGATAGATATGACGGGACTAACTAAAAAATCAGTTGGAAAAAAAAAATTAAAAACTAGAAAAAAAAATTCAAAGACAAAGAGGGAGAATGAAGTTAGTATGTGAACAGAAGAAGAAAAAAAAAACTAAAAAAGAAAGGTTTTTTTTTAATTAGGTGAAGACCATGGATAATAAAAGAAAAAAGGCCAAAAAAGAATATGTGAAAGAAAATATGAATATACAAAAAGAATATATGAAATATAAACTCTTAATGTAAATATACAATTCTTAATAGAAATAAAAAGGATAAAAATTGCAAAGTAAATGAAGGAGAGAGTACGAAAGGAAGTGAGAAAGAGGAACAGTATAGACTGAGAGATTGTGAAGATCTGAAGAATGGGTTGACAGAAAACAGATGAAATTAAAGGCTAAGGGAGGTAATAAAAGGCAGGGGAAGAGGAAAGCATCTTTCTGGTATCAAATGTAAACTGCAAATTTTTAAAAGATTATTTGCATGAAGAAACCACTTTTGTATGAAGAAATCACATTGAAGGATGGGGTTTCGAGCAACCTGATCTAATGGAACACGTCCCTGGCCCTGGCAGGGCCATTGGACTAGACAATCTTTAAAGGTTCCTTCCACCCCAAACCATTCTATAATTATACCCCTAAGATCCAAGACACTGCTAACAAACCTGACCTATCATCAGAAAATGGGTGTGCTGTTGAATAAGAACCAAACACTAATTTAATGGAAGAGTGAAAATATGATAGTAGAATATGCATTAAAAGAGCAGTAAAAGAAAGTGCTGCACAGACCTTTGAGGAAAATAATTAAGAACCATAATGCTATATAATATACATTTGACAAATGTGAACTGTATAAGCTAAGCACAAGTGGCAAATACCTACCTGATGTTACAGGCATACTAGAATATCTTCAACAGACTTAACTATTTGTCTGTAGCTTTCTGAATTCTCCTGAATAAGTGAGTGACCTTAGTGTCTAAACATAGCAGATGCTTTTAGAATTGGTAATATTAATTAATCTTTTTAAGCCTGTGGACTATCAGTAATTTCAAACAAATTCAGATGTCAGAGTTGGATAGGAGTCACGGTGAATCAGAACAGGCACTTACCTTCCTCACTAAAACTTATATAGTATTATGATAACACAGCTATAGAATAAATAAGCCACCTCTATAAATAGAAAAGTGGCATGAAGACTGCAGGAAAAATGAACGGTGTTTGTTGATCTTGTTTGCATGACAGAAAACAGTGTTCTTCCCACTGCCACAGCAAAAACAACAGTGCAAAGGCTTGTGTACTTAACTATTTGCTACATTTTTCTATCAAGACAAAACCTTTAATTTACTTTACCTGGTGTACTCATAGTAAAAGCAGCGCTGGAAAAACACTAATAAAACACAATACAATACAAAACCATACAATGCAATAAACCTTTAGAATCATCGGTGGGTGAGAGCAGGCTTTTAGAAATTGGTGTACACAGGACAAAAAAACATTACCTTTACCTATTTAAAAGGAACTACGCCAGTTCTCAAAACTAGAATTTTGCTCAAGAATTGTAGAAAAAATAAGCAATGCCTTTTCAAAAATCAGTGAAACCTGTACTTATTTAAGTGGGAATTGCATCAGTTTCCAGTGGCAAACGTGACACAGAATTGTCTAAATACACCTTTGACCTGGTAGTGAACATAATATAGTTAATAGCTGTTGGATCTTTTTTACAGGAAAATATTTTTTATTCCAAATGCTCCAATGTGTACACTGACACTTATTTTGGTAAAAAAAAAAAAAGACATCAGCCAAGAGATATTTTTTTATAAAGACGTGAAACGTCCGTGTACTTCCTTAGTTACCATTGACAATTTAGCAACAACAAATATAGAATCCAATTTGCTTGTATGTTCATCTATCTTTTTAAAATAGTTCTGTTCAGTTCCAACAGTGTAATGGTGGATATATTTACTATAAAAATTATTTAGAACAGTAGAATTGAAAAAGTAGGGCAAAATGCTCTTCACGTTCCCAGAAAGCAATTACAAGACAATAAAAAACAAAGTGAACTTTCTCTTGTTCCTTTATCATAACAACATATATTAATAAATCACTTGAGTTTAAACCATTTATATCCTTTTAGTAGAAATGCAGAATCCATCTGTCTGGCTGAGCATCTGGGCTAATAAGCTCCCCTGCATGTCTCTTGTGTTATTAATCTTTACACCAAATCCAATTTTACTTATCATAAGCACCCTGCTTCCTTCTCTGGACCTTTGAGATAACAAAACATTTGCTCTTTGTATACAAACAGCAAACGAGCAGAGAGAAGGACTGGTGTACATCTCATATCTGTCACATACAAAAAAGGATTTCTGAATTTCATCTTCAAAGCTTTTTTTTTCTTCTGTGCCATTTATGTGTATATCTACATACAGCTTGCACTGGCTCCTCTCTCAATTCTGAGGGAACACATGCCTATTTCACAAGAAGGATAAAAAAGCAATGGCATGCAGCACAAGTCAAGGCAGAACACAAAGGAATGTAGAGTACATACTGCTCACGCCCTTCCAGCCAGAAACCTGTTCATGCCATAAACTCCATGATCTTAATCATATAAAGACAGGAAAAGCGTGATCATTTCAAAGACCTCAGGGGAAACCTAATCCTAACTCACAACCTGGTTTCATTCAGAGTAGTCTTAGATGCAATTTGCATTACCATTAAGCAAATAATTAACAAACTCTTTGACCTGTAAAATTTTTTCAAAGACAAGAGCTTCAGATAAAAGTCCAGAATTACTCATGCTAAAGAGGAGATCTAGGAGGTGGCAGAGAGAGACAGAGAGATTCATATATCCAAAAGCTGGACAACACTCAGGTTCTTGGGATTCAAAGATGCTGGAAATAACAGAAGAAAATCCTAAAGTTTCATAGCTTTCATTATAAATATAAAATTATGTTCCTCTCATTGTACTCCTCTTCTGGCCCAGAAGCTTAAAACTTGCCTTATAAGAGTTTTACATATGCATATGAACCTGTCACTTTTTCTGCATTTAGCATTTGTGTAAAGAAAGGGCAAGGAGGAGAAGGTATTTGGTTTTCATATTCTTTCCATGAAAAATTTCTAGTTTTAATGTCCTTATTCTGTTTCTTAATGACTTAATGCTATGAGTTACAGCACACACAAATCAGGAAGCAAGAAGGTCCCAGGAAAGCCAAGGGCTGTTTCAGTTTTCATTTGATTTCAGAGGTGCCTTGATGGCCAAGGCATGCAGTCAACAAAACACAGCATTATGGAATAACAGAAGGTGTCTCTCGTGTAACAGAGGAAACATAAAAGAGGAAAAAGAGATTTAGAAAATGAACATGACTGCTAGAAGTATATAAACTAAGATCATATTCATTAACCTGCAGGTGTCTTCATTAATACAACTACTATTAACAAAAGTATTATACAAATATCTTACAGCAGATTAATAGGTAGTCCACTGAAAAAAAAAATCTGCTAATGAAATACATTATAAAATTAATTGTTCCTTCATTTCTTTTAAATGAACACCTGTGTTAAGGTGTCACAAATTACAATGAAACATGGCTGATAAATCTGAACATCATCCTCAGAAAATTTCTGAGGCTAATTAGCATTTTCAGTGAGCAATTAACTGCAGGTAGTTAAAGACATACCACGTTTTATTCTTTAATAAAATTTTAAACTAATGTTGAGAAAATATATTACTGCTTTCATGTTTCTGAAACAGCAAAGCTTCTCAGCAAACTGATTTTGCACACATGCAAGCATCTCTTCATATCCATTGCATATTTTAAAAGTAAGCAAAATAATTACATGCTTAAATGTCACCACTGAGAGATGGTGAGGTAAGGTGAGATTTGTAATGACATTTAGCCTTTTTGGAGTATATGGAACTTAATATCCTAATATCTACAGTAAATCCAATCAAAGTTTTCAGCCAGAACTTTGATTCAAACAACACACGGAGATTGCAGAACCAGTCAAATGCCTATTTATTGAGTTGGTGGCAATCGGACACAAAAAGGGCCAAACATCTTCCCACCAGCATTACTGTATGCATCAAACAGAAGCATTAAATATTGAAGATCCTTCTACAGAACTTCTATATGGGTCTATCCCCACTCACAGACTATGAAGTGCACAGAAGAAAATGAGATATGTTTGCAAATATCTATGTGAAATTTTTGAACTTGTTAGTGATGAAAAAGGCATTTTCAAAATCTGAGGGTATGAGTATTTAATTAGCTATTTTCTTAAAAAATATAAAGTGACACAGCATAACACACATTCAAAAATTAGCATTTCTTTATGCTAAACGCTCTAATACCTATTATTCTGTGGGTATTCCCTTAAAGCAGGAATACAAAACCAGTTCCCAATCTTACCTAAAAATGTCAGGTCCCATGAGAAAATGGCCCAAAGCTTTTTGTGGTCTGGATGTATTACCTGAAATGTCAATAGAGATACAATTATTGCAAACTCTCACCAGTTTACCTGACTTCCTCTGGAACAAGAGCTAATAGTTGTTCTACACGTCATGTATATTGTCAATGTCCATACATAAGTAGCGTCTTGCAAGATTCTCTTCTCACTTCCTCAGACCTTTGCCTATTCTTCTTTTTCTTATCAGATCCTGAACTTAATTCAGTCTCCTAGGTTTTAACCCAAGGATTACCAATTGATCTAAGTAACTTGGCCTCTGCCAGGTCTTCCAGTAGCTAACTGCTGGTGGTAAATGCATGGAAACAGAGCCTTCAACACACGTACTATTTATTTCTAAGCACAGTGCACACAACCTGCTTTAAGCAAAATGGGTTTCTCTTACAAAGAAATCAACAAGCGGAACATTTACCAATGCAATGACATTCCTTGACCCAACCACCTCACAGATGGGAACTGCTGTGCAGGGAACTTAGAGCCTTGTTGGTTGTTGCAGGCAATGTACAGAAAGGTTAGATGTACAAGTAAAGGAAGACACCATAGCAACAGCAATAATTTTTAAGATTTAAGCAGAAAAGAAAGCATGCATTGACTTTCTACTCGGATTCATGTGGCCATCGAAATGAATTTAAACTAGATACAAGACCTGTAAAGCCCAATTTAATTTTATGAAGCAATTTTTCAAACAACTATATGCCAGCTGCAATGTACAAGATGAGATTTGGGTGCTGTGTCCTTTATTACAGCAACTACATGGTAATTTGTCTGTCAACTCTCTTGCTAGTTGAAATGTGTCTATTAATCTGTTTGTGTTTGGATCAATTCCAATTTTCTAATCTTCTGGGCAGCTTTCACAAAGACTCCATATTTCATAAAAAGAACCTCCCACAACACACATTTTCTTCTGTCTTCCCATATGTTGTATTTTCCTTCAAGATAACCCCGATCTAGCGCCCAAGGTTAACATGCTCTTGTCATGGACTAGTTGCACAATTAATGCATTCTTCTGGATCTACAGAGACAAAAACCACCTGATTTACTCTGGTGCTCAGGAATTCCCTGGCTCAGTAAGATATTTGTTAAAGGAAAGAGAAAAAAATATTTTGCAGTATTTTAAAGTTTTATTTTGCACTATTTTCAAATGACTTTACAAGGCCATCATCAATGTCTTTGTAGCAATTAAAGTAGCCAATAAAAAAAACAGGTTGATATACATCTATAGTCAACATAGATTAACAATGATGAGAACTCTGCATGACTAACTAGTTGAGTGTAGAACACTGTTTTCTGTGGTATTTCAGATTTCATTACCAAGATGGGATGACCATAACTGACTCATTACGTGCATAGCATGAATGCTCAACCAGGTTATTCTAGTTATCACTTCTTTCCTTTGGGCTTTTAGAAAGGAACACTTGATTTTAAAGAATAGTTTGTTGTTAGGAACGCAGACTATTCCACTAACACCACTGATCACCATGAACGCAGTACCGCTAGTCTTCGTAATTAGCTTGGCTCCCGTAAGACAGATTTGCTTTGCATTACCTGTGTAACTTGATGAGACTGATATCTCCTATGATATAGAAATTGATGATTAATGCTATCTTGACCTAGGAACTCAGAGTCCAGCTTAGTTATGGAAAAGGAATAGCAAATGTGTTTTGAAGACAGACTCAACAGAAGGGCACTAAAACTGTTTTGCTACGAATTCTGATTGTAAGGGTTATACCAGTAAAAGCTAGTGGGCACACAACCTTAGAGGATAACAGGAATGTTGCCTTCTGCTCCCTTTACAGTTGGTGGAGAGACAGGAACTTCTGTAGCACAGTCAAGCCCATCCAAACCTTCACTGCCCCAGAGGATGGTCCCTCTCCATCCACTGCAGGGAAGACTAGAACAGTTGGCTGCACATCAGACACACCACAGTCAAACATCTAGCATTAGAGAGGATTAATCCAGGCTTCAGTGTTTTGCTATTCTCTTTCATTCACTCTGCATTAGAATTCTTGTTTTAATTGTATCATGGTTAATGAGTTTAGCACAGTGCATGGATCTGCCTGAGAAAAGGTTCTGTAATTTCCTACAGCGCTTGAAGGTGAAAAGAAAAATGGACGCCGAATTGTTTCTTGTCTGAATAGGCACATCCTAGTAAGAAAGAGATAGGTAAAACCTCTCCTTATGACAGCAATACATTGAAATGTCTTTAAATGTCACATTGTCAGCAAATATGTCAGAAAAGTCTATGCCCTGTATTTATGCATGAGTACAACCATAGTCACCTCAGTGCGCAGGGCTATTTCTCTTTGTGGCATGGACTCAAAGTAATTATCTTGACCACGGCTGTAAAACACAGATAACTAGACCATTAATGCTGAAAGGAAAAACATGTAGTTTGGAACAAATTAATAACTCAGATGAAAATAAACCATATGCATTACTCGATAGGTAGTACAGTATGGATGGTTCCCAGAAGGCATAAATACAAACAGAATATAACCAACAGTGGTTTTGTTATTGGATTTACAGCAAGGAGAGTAAATTTTCATCATAATCCTACATCAGAGGCAGAAGGACACTAGATGACTTACTGCAGACTAACAACACGACTGCAAGATAAATAAAGTACACTCAGCATTTTCAGAGTATTAGAATAACTATAGTCAATGGAAACGTTAAAAGATATGCCCAGATAAGACCTAAGGAAGATGTTTTTCTTCCCAAAGAAATTAAGCAAACTCTGCTAAATTATGAAGTTTTGAGATTCTTTTCAAGGAACAGCTATTATCTATGTCACTGAATTATTCTCTTGTATTATACACACCTTCAAGTAATGAAAATAATTAGTGAATGAATTTTAAAAATAAAATAATGTCTTTACTCATCTAAAAATATGTAAATTATCAAATAATATACCAAATTCTGCCCATCACTCATAGCTACAGGGTAAGTTTCTCCAGTGACAATCTGAAGGAGAAAAATGCAGACTTTTTTAAAAGGTTAAAGTTTATTTCTCAAATAAGGAATTGAACTTTTCTACCACAAAACTTCTCTTCAGGCAGAAGGACAAAATAGCCAACTGCCATCTCAGCTGTTTTACTCTTCACTAGCAGGTTCCCTTCTGAAGATTTCAGTCATTTCTGTGACAGTGCCATCTCTCCTGCTTAACAAACAAGTCACGCTTCCTCCTTTAAAGATGAAGTGGTATTTTTACATTTCAGTGATCAAAACACACAAATGTACAATTAGTCTTTAATCAGACGACAGTCAGCAGAATGATAGCAATAAAACTGATGCAGTAAATTTATGGTGGAATTTATTGAGTGTGATTCAACCACCTAAAAGGTAGACATCTAGGCCTTAGCTTCCCCTTTAGTTGAGAGAAAAGCGTCAACAGCTCCAAGGGTGATTCATTCTACCAAGCTTAGATAACTTCTTTATAAGAAAATGAGTCCTCTTTGACAACATCTTTCAGGTATGACTGAGACCAATGCCATTTATGATGCATTAGAAAGTGAATGGTGGTGTATTATTGTACAGCATGCAACTGAACTAACTGCAAATTCTTCATATACAAATGGGTATTACTAATTACTAATAGCTACAGCAACTGTTCGTGGATCTGTGCCAGTGTATATATAGATAGATGTGTATATATATGCATGTATATGCAGCTATTCATAAGTACCATGAACATATACATAAGAAAAGATTTACAAAAGTGAAATATATTGGGAGCAGAAGGACAGAAATCCACCCTTCTGTTTCAGTTTGGATTTTGGGCTACTATTATGATTTTAATTACTAAAATACTCTGGAAAAAGATACTAAGCCTTACTCTAATGGCATAATATAGTCTTGGCAGTCATTTCTCATAACCCTCAAGTACTTGAAGATCCTGCTCTTGTAGGGTTGGGGTTTTTTTCTTTTTTTTTTTTTCGTTTTTGTTGTTGCTGTTGTTTTGTTTTGTTTTGTTTTTTAATGACAGTAGAGTCCTAGAAGGGTTTCCACAATGCTTCGGGAATATTTCACATTCAGTGAAATATTGAATATTGGCAGTTAAGACGTAACATTGCCTGTCTTGACAATATAAATTTTGGCTTTATCATTTTCAAGTGATCCCAAGGGTCCTACAAATCTGACATGTTCAATACCCTAATGAAAGCTAGACATCGTATATGATCTAAACAGGCATAACTAAAGATTACATCTTTTAATAGAACCTTATCAGCCACAGGTCTATTCAAGACCCTGGGGGAAAGTGTTGTCATAACATGAACCTAAAAGACATAAAAGATCAAGGTACCAAAAAGATAAAAGGAGAAAAGTCAGTGCACAGAAGTTGTGAATGATTTCCTGCTGGTATAACCTGCAACACTTGTGCACAGTCTGGGGCCGATGAGAAACATGAGAAGACGACACTCTTCTCTGTTTAGTTCTTATTGAGCAAATGAATGACAATATAATTTCATGCTCCTCAATAATTCAAAACAAATGCTCAGAGTATTCATTTTTCTCCAGTTTGTTTTCTATATCCCATGCTGTTTGCTTTACAGAGAAGAATGAAAAGCAAACACCGAACAAAAAGAATAAAGTATCAAGGCAAATGAGGACAGCATACAAACAAAGGAGCAAAACAAAATAAAATTAAAAAATGAAACAATAGCTTATTGCAAAAAGAGGCATTTGGAGAACATTCCTGCACAGAATGGGAGTATAATTCAGGATCTATCAACCTGCCAGTAACAATGTGGGGTTTTTTTTTAAGAAAAGAATTAAAAAGTATTTTAATAATGTGCACTACATTTTACTGTCTGCTGACCTAGGCTATAGTTTATATTATTTTTGATATTTTACAGCATTTATCCCACAATTTGAGTTGTGATTCATCAAACACAAAAATATTTTCCAGATTATTGAACTAATTTACTTAAAAGCTGTATAGAGGTTCTAATTCCACTTGTCGATTCTTAACTGCTTTTAAAGAAAAGTCAAAGAAAAAACTGAGATGTATCATCTAGATTATGTCAGTATCCAACATATAACATGTAATTTCTAAACCTATAAAAAAGGTAATTCTTAGCATAAAATACAAAGATATGAAGATGTGATATAAAGAAGTAGATGAAAGGACAAAAAAAAAGTTTAGAACCATAGGAGAGCTTCCAGTAGCGCACACTGATTTAATATTTGGTTACATGTTGCTTTGCCTTACTTACTTATTTTGGCTTTGAATTAAACACATTATTTTCATCTCCATCTGTCACAAACCAATCCTTGTCCCAGTTTTTGTTTGTATCATTCTCTCTTTCCTTCACAGCATTAGCATTTCTTTCTCCACTAAGAACAAGTGGTCTCTTACAAGACCAGTATTTCAAGTAGTGATTTTGAAGATGACATAACCAATACGAGTTCAGTGAGGAATACGTCACATTCTCATTCCAGTAAGTGTCCATGAGAATTTTAAAGGGGAAAATGATTTTGTAGAAAACCACAGTGTACACACTGTTATAAACTGGCCTTTTTGCAAGGACAGGAAGAATGAAAACATGACAACCGACATCACTGGCAAAGGGAATAAGGTTAACTAGGGCAAGAAACAAAGGGATATGAGTCAAAGAAAAAAAAAATACCTCTTATTATTTCAGTTTTCAGGCATTTGCTCTGTCTTTAATTTACTGATAAGATTATGCTGAGTTACTTATGTAATAAAACCTGTAGAGTCAATAGGTTCTTAAAATTCTTTGAACTTAAGCAGTTTTTTTCTGTAGTATTTGACAAGCAACCTTTGTATTTTTGAGATCACTGTTTGATCATTCTCACTATCTAGACTGGAAATATATATGATTTTCCTCAAGTCCTAAGGCTTAGGCTCAAAATTCCTACAGGATGTTATTTCATTATAAAACTAAGATAATTATCTTTGAAATTATCATAGGTAATAAAAAGCCACTTTACAATGAGTTTCACATTCTAAGCTTCCATACTATATAAAAAACATTGATGACATGGTGTTTTTTCCCTTCTGAAAGGCACATGACTTCAAGCCAAATGAATCTCAAAACCTAAGATTGAGATGAGACAATGTGGTGTGTGTATTTCCACCCAACTTCAAAAATGTAGCTGTCCAGTTAAAATTCTAAAATTTTATTGTAAAATTGTAAAACAACTCTCCAGAAGATGAATTAGAGTTATGCTTCATAGGATGTCCAGAGGGATTACAAATTCAAAACAGCAGAAAGCTTAGCAGAAGAAACTCTGACTGCAGTACAAACAGCAAGCTGCATACACTGATTCTGATCACACTTGATGAGTGAAAAATAGGAGAACTGTCAAGTACATGACCACAGTCAAAGTGCTCAAGTCACAGTGCTTCCTGCAAACCCAAGCAAAACATAGTGCTGACACGAGTTAAACATGGGAATCAGTGTACTGGAATCCAAAAGCTTTGTTTGACATGGGAGTAAGATAAATCGCATACTCGTACTTGCAGAAGCTGGATAGGCAACACCATAAGATAATAAACAGCGACTGCTAGATTAAAATACTGTGAGATTCTGCACCCTTCTCTGAATCAAGACTTACTACACTATTTTTGATTTGTGGTATTTTTTCCTGAAGAGCTTCTGATAACTTTGGAGAGCCCATATTGCCACCTCTACCCCATGCCTGTTTAGTTATGTTACCCTCACCTTTACCCATGTCTGTTGTACCAGGATATTGGCAGCAAACACTGAGAGGGTTTTGGACAGGTGGAAGAATTCAAAACAGTAAGGTGATGTAAAAGAAAAGTTAGTTATAGTCTTTAGATAATCAAGTGAATAAATCCTTGGAGCAATATGTAATTGTTAACCAAAGAATTCTCAGTAGGGATCAGGTGAGAAGAGTAGTGACACAAGCAGCAATAACATGGTACTTCCAAGTCATTCCCTTCCTACATGAAACATCAGCAGTCAGAAACTTTATTCTTCTCCTTTTTCTCTGTTCTACAGAAATACAATTTCCATGACTCATTTAGGTCTTTATATTGTAGGTTTTATCATAGTAACCAAGATCTAATACTGGGCTTTGTAAACTGAGATTTTGCTCAGAAAATAAACTCTGAAAATCCACAAAAGCGAGATGGCTCCACACAAGGGCACTGAACAACTGGGCTCCAGTTATCCATAAAGGTACTTTTGTGTAGTTTGGATCGCACAGCATTTGTACTCACTTAAGTGTTTCTACTTACTGTCTAACTCTCTGAACAGATGGAAAACTATATGTAAATTCTAATTCCTCTTGCTCTTAAAAATTCTACAATAATGCACCTTCCTTTCACTGTGACAGTTTCAAAGAGGTGACACGGCTGATCATTTGAATTTCTAAACTTTCCCTGCCTTCATGCTCTACCTAAAATTCCATCTGCTCATTAATAGTCACTTGTAGGGCTAGACTCTTTCCATCTGCTAAGAAAACACACACAGCACCCAGCAGTAAGCAAGAACTGACACAGGGAACATGACAAGGAGATTCCACAATACAATCAAGTTTTGATTCCATTAATTCCTTTTGTGCACTAGGTTATAATCTATGATTCTCATAGCAAATGCAAACCAGACATTTATAAATGGCAAACAGAAAGGCCAAACCATTTATTGCAACTTGATTTTCAGTATCCCATTAATTTGTTTATGCAATTTCAACATAATCAGGAAAGTTTCAAGAAACACCATGGATCACTCAAGTTTTATGTAGTGAAACATACATATGAAACAATTTCACAATTCAAATCCAATACTCTTCAGATACCTAGTTTATCGTATTTACTCTATTTATTATTTGCTAAGAGTCTGGTTTCCTCCTCCAATGCTTTCATGCTTAGCTTTAAGAACATGATAGTTTCTTGAAGCTCAACAGAATTACTCAAATGTTTAATTTTAAATACACATATGTTTGCAAGATCAGTGTTTATGATCTTTCCATAGACTGTGCAATGCCTGGCATATGATGAAACATTCTAATAATGATGAAGCCCTGGAGCACAGGCCCTTTGTATCTGAAACTTCATACTGTGAATTGTTCATCAGGCAATTCATTTTAAGTGTACCAAAAATGCTTCTTCTGTGGGAACAGATGCCTTCAATGGCTGAACTCTTTATTTGATATCTCAGAACCTGAGATTCCTACTGCGTAAAAGGTGCTAATCATGTTAAGATTCGGGTAACACAAGAGGAAGACATTTAAGTTATATACTTTAAGAGATACAAATACAGCCAAAAATGCTTAGGCATTTAAATCAATCATAATAAACAGAGCTAGCAGATAGTGCTTGCTTTGTTCACAGTGCTGGCTTATTTCTTTCTCAGCTTATTCAGTCTGCATGGTTATAAAAAGATCAGACTTGCATTACGCTTGTAGTTCTTGCAGTACTCCTAATTTGATTTTCCAGTGTTGGATTCTTAAAAAGCTTATTTTTAAGGCTTAATCTTAAAGACGATAAGTGAAGAAGCTAATGGAAAAAAAAAAACCCTAAGTTGCTTCTCTTCTCTGCTAAAGCATTTTGGAGCAAAAAGGAAAAATTATTTGTTGATTATTCTGTATATTCATTCGTGTCCATCTTACTGTATTAACCACTCACAGGTATCAACCAAGAGGCAATATGATGTAGTGGCTGAGTGTTTTATCTGGTACCTCAAGACATGAATGAAATAACAAATGCAGTAGATAATGGATGATGAGAGAGTAGGAAGGTCTAACAAGTTGTTCAAAAGCTAGATTCATGTGGTATACAATCAACAATTGTTACTCTTGAACTGATCAAAATTTAACACAGCTCATGGATGGTTTCCAAACGTTTCACTACAAACAAATTCTGCTAGTAATTGTTACAAAATATTTTTTCTTTAACTTTGGCACTCTGGAATAGAATAAAGATGAATTCTTAAATGATTAACTTACTCCCCTTCACAAGAAATCATTAATTTGTTAAACAACTTTAATTAACGTTTGGAGCTTACGATCAACCCAATTCAGCATAAACAAATATGTAACATTTTTCCTTCATAAAATATTCACTCAGTTCAACATGTTATTTATTTTAAGCAGCTCTGTCTCTATACTTAACCAGCTAGTTTGCGATGAATACCAGGTTATTGAATCAGGCTTCCTGGGAAAAAAAAACAGAACAAACCAACACAACAAAAAAACCCAAAACACCAAAACCCAAACAAACCCTCATTTCTTCTTTCTCATTATTTACTGAATGGGTTTGATCTGTGATGTCAGGTTAAATCCCAAATTATGTTACCAGAGTAAAAGTGGATTTAGCAAAATTAATTTCAGAACTCATGAGTTTTCTGTTATCGCTGGTTGGTGTGGCTGAGATAACTATTTTCTGGGACCACTGGATGTGGACTGCGAGTGAATGTATGCAAACCCACTTCGGCCCTGGCAGATGAGACCCTGTAAAAACATAAACATGAGCTGGGCCTCCCCTTCAAGCCAGCTCTCATGCTCACTGTAAATCGCTCCTACTATGGGTTCAGGTGTGAATGATATGAAGGAGAGGAAATCTCACAATGAGAGAGTGGCTCTTCACATGAGAGTAGCTCATATCTCTGCTTAGCTGACAATGTTATGTGTAAGACCAACGGGAATTTTGCCACTGGGTTAAATCCTAACTCCTCTGAATCCTGCTTTTCAAATTGTGAACTGCAATTGATGAGGGTTTTAAGTCTGCAATCCTGCCAGGGAACAGCAATAGGTACAAAAATGAATTGAGGGGTTTATTTATATTCACAGGTTTTATTTGTTCCTCTTGTAACTTTACGACTTATTTTTATTTGCATGTTAGTCTATCCCAGAAAAATTAATGGAATTATGAAATATTATAATCAGTTTCCAACTCTCCCTTCCCTGAAGATATTGTTGGAAAAACTATTAAAGTTTCAGAGCTTAGGTCATATTCCTTTATTTAAACAATCTACTGTGTTTTACAAAAAAATTCAGTCAGACAAATAAAAACTTAATATTATAGCGTAGAGAAAGCTAACCGACAGTCCAAATTCAAAATTGGCATGAAAAAAGCAACCTGGCTAAGATACATCAAATGTTAGGAATTCTTCAGTTTATTTACTTTGCAGAGCTTCAACACAAACAGCAGGCTTTTTCCCAGTAAAGATAACAATAAAAAACAATACTTAATTTATAATGATAAAAAGTTTTCTGGACACAGAAAAAGAAAAGCAACAATGAAATGCCCTCAGGTGATCCTGTTTCGTTTATTTTTTTTCTTCTCCCTTCCAGAGCTTTACTGCTTTGTTCTTTATTATTCTTTCTTCTTACCAGCTTTCATATTCATTTGAACCGGAATATACTGCTGTATATGGAAAGTCACGTGAGCAATCTTTTCGGTCTTACTAAAAAAATGAACATTTTTAAAAATAAAAAATAAATTCCCATAAATGGCTCATCCGTTGCAGACTTCCACCAATTAAACTGCTTAGGTTATTGAAACCAGGTGTAGTTACTTCTTTGAAATTCTCTGGTTTAGGATTATGACAGAAAAAATAAATAATTCAAGTAATTATAATTTCAATTTTTTTTTTACTTTAACATTTTTCTTTCACAAAGTATTTGCTACGTAGTTCACTACAATTTAGCATATAAAGCCGGAGAAGGAGTATTGGCATGGTGAAATCGTATACTCATTGCTTTTTTCAACTTATTCTAAGACCACACAAGTAATTCTGGAAGCATTTCAGCTTAGGACTCTGTGGTTACATGAATTCTGGCACGTTAGATGTGCCAAAGCCTGTTCTATGGCACTGAGAGCAAGTGGCATAGCTGGCATGCAAATGTTAAAACCCCTTGCATTTCAGAACAGAGAGTCCTTAGCTATACTAGTTACCAGGAACTGCCCTTGACCTACCCTAGTACCTAAATTGTCCCCAGTTGTCCCTAAATACTGTTTGAGAAAGTGATAATTGCATAAGCCAAAGCATTTTAGGAAACATGCCAACAACTAAACAGCTCTAGCCCTGTTTGCTACTATGCATAGCTTGTAAATCCAGCATCTTCTAAAATACAAAGCAATAGCCCCTTAAACACCTTGAGATATAATACATTGCTCTCATCATAAAAATCACTAATTATAAAACCTAAAATATAAGGTGGAAATTTAACAATCTCTTCTGTGCTTGGGAACTGCAAGTAGTGCTATGACCTTTCAGCAAAGGTATCCTTGCATTTAAAGATTTTGTAATTATTATATTTTAAAGCAATTACTATATAGCAATATACAGCAATTAATATATCTACTGTGATATTAAAATAATTAAGCCAATACAAAAAAATTAAGAACCTGAAACTTGCATTTGATACCAGTACTTCTGTGAACTTAATTTCAACATTGACTGAGTAATTTTCTGACTTTTGCTCAGAGCTGGCTTACACCAAATACAGTTTACCAAAAATGAAAGGAACAAAATAATTTTAAACATGCTATTAATAAAACAAAAGGCATAATTTGAAAAAAAACAAAAAAACAAAACAAAAAAAAAACCAAAAACCACACACACAAAACAGTAGCCTAGTGAAAATAATGACATCCTGAAGGTATACGTTGTTTGCATTTGCCGTCACTTACTATTGTAGCAACATAGATGAACATACTAGCAGTACTAGCAGCTGGCTAAGGATCTTTATATCTTTTTAACAACAGATAGAGGAGAGTAGTAATTCTAGCATCATAAAATCACATATAATATACGATCAAATAATTTCTAGCTGTTACCAAATTTTTTAACAATACTGGGAAATTAGACTGCTCTCTCTAGATACTTTAATACGCATTTCAGGTACCATCTTTTTCCAGAAGTATAGGCATGTGCTATAATACAAAGAAGAATGAATGGAAACAAAGAAGGATTCTATATCCTTATTTAGCACAGTATCATCTGGTTCAGTAGCCTATAGTAATCTACATTCTATTAAAGTTTGATACAGTTCAGTTTTCCATGGAGCCACTTCTATGGCAGCTAAATAAAAAAACTTTTAAAAATAATGCACAACTACTAAGTCCCCTTTTGGGAAGAAAAGTATTGAACACTCTACATGTATATAAAATATACAGTAAATAGAACTAGGACATTTTATTTGAAGGTATGTTTATGTAATTGTTTAATGATTTCTCTACCTATATTCCAACATAGAATGGAAGGTTATTTTGGCCTTGTTTTGGTCTCTAGTAGGGTTTGTAGGGTGCTATTTTTGCTGTTGACAAAAGTCTTGACATTGATGCTACAGCAAAATGGATATTTCATGTCTTATATCGCTGCTGACCCTATTGGGCACTATTTCTATTTCTGTTCCAGTGAGTCAAAGGCACAGCTACCTCCACCTCCAGCTAACACATCTCTAGACCGTAACCACTATTTCCTCTAAGCTATCCAACTACTAACATAGTTAGAACTAAAATAACAACTATTGTTTTTATCATCTTTTTGCTAGAAATTTGCTGCATCTTTCTTAGCGAGAAAGACCATGTGCCTTAAGGCATGTGTGGGGTTTTTTTCCAACATTACTTACTGGTCTAATAATAATATTAATTTACATTATTATATATGAAGTAAACTGAATTCTTCAGGCTCTTTAAATGTAAAATACACAGTATTTCACAGAACATTTAGTTCACAAATTTTCCTCTGTCAAGCTAAAGCTTCAGCTGCATTTCCCTATTTCTGTATGGTATACTCAGCACATGTAATCTCTACAGAATGAAAACCAATGTGTTGTTTCAGTTTCCTATCACAAGCTCACATTTGAAGCATCATTCCAACATTGTAAATGGCATACTGATCCTAATGGCACATATGACCATTACAAACTGAATGTACACATGCCAAATCTCACAGATTGATTTCTGTCAAATAAAGACCGAAGGACATAAATTCTTCTTTCACCCATTCACTTAGAGAACTAAGCCTTTTTATCCTACCTTTGTGTGACTACTGGATTCCACCTGACAATGTCTTTCCAGCAGTAAGTAAATATACAATGTCTTGAAAATACAGAAAAGGAGATTTTGCCTGTGGTGACATGAAATATGCAGAAACTTATGACAGATAACACATAATCTTTGCAAAACTGATAAGAGCAGTTCAGTATAAATGTTCTAGGAGCTTGCAACCGCATTGTTTTCTAAGGTCAACTCTTGAAACATAGGTTTAACTTTACCTTTTCATTTAGCTATTTGAAGCAGAATTTCAGCAAGAACAGTCCTATCACAGTAAAATCCTTTTAAAATGTGGTACACCTGGATTCTGCAGTCAGGAGTCATGTTAAAATACACAATAAAGGAGAGTCTGCCCTGAAGCTTATGTGTGAAGGAGAAAGACTGATCAGATTATAAACTGCAATGGAGGAATACAGGACAGAAAAGACCACGTGCGTCAGTAGGGTCAGGCCTTGACAACAGGACAACAGCTGATGGATCCAGAAGAGTCCCCTGATCAGCTATTCAGCACACCTCTGCAGACTATGGCACTGCCAACAACCCTACAACAAGGGCCTACTTGGTCCTTTGGGTGGGAGACCAAAATACATAGTCTAGCCTATTATAGGAAGAGAACATGAGACCAAATTCAAGAAGTTGGGAAATGTAAAACGGACTTCACAATCTGGAGAATGGCAGTGAAGAAAGCAAGCTACTATTTTATTTCCTCATACTTTTTGCTATCTTAACCTTTGAAGAGCAGGCCACTGCCTCTTAAAAAGAAAAAAAGATGCTTGCATTTTACATATAATAAATGGTAATGTAAAACACAGAAAAATGCTTTAAATACTGTTACTTCCTTTGTTAGCTGGACTGTTGAATTTAGATGTAAATATGTACACTGTAGCTGCACTTTTTATTTTTAAACTGAAAATCAAGTTCAAGTTTTCACCTAGCCTTTTATGGCGGAGAGCATCAAAGTACAAGGAATAAAAAGAGTTCCCTTTTCTCATCAGCTCCCAGTGTATACCTCAACAGATGTATTCTATAAACACGGCAAACCTTGATAAAACCTTTCTGGCATACAGAGAAGCAAGGAACGTACTGAGGCAGGGTTTGTCAACACTTGCTCTAACATTAGGAAACCTTTCTCCTTTGACTGCAGTAAGTAGTGAAATATAGCACTTGAAATGTATCTGGGAGATACTTGAAGCCAAGGTTATGGAGGTCTCACCTCTAGGTCACTGAAAGCAAAACAAGCTGAAATTGCACATGAATGTTAAAAATACAACAAATGTAAATCTGAAAACCATCAAAGACCTGAGTGTTAGCTGGATTTTTTTTCCATAGTTCTTTTATAGAATTCATGCATTTTAATAAGCCTGATAATTTGTACATATTGTGAACTATAATTATTTTGCTTTCAGGTTGATTTACTACTGTTGACAGGGAAGGAGTGTAAAAGCATCACCTTTTAATTTTTTCAGATACTTGATGCAGTGATGGAGTGATTAGAAGGATTATAAATAACAAAATATTATACACTTTCAGGAATGTTCAGAAATTTTGAATTAAGCCACTCTTACAAAAAAGTCGTAAAAGCTTTGTTCAGCTTAATTCATGCCTTAATACTGTAAGCGTCTGATGAAGTCTAATGGAGGGTATTTTCTCCATTCTGCCAAAAATAATAGTTTCAAGCACCAGTGGTTCTTTTATAAAACACAGTATCTTATAATACAGTGACAACCTTAAATTAAGCTCTTCTTTAGGTTTCCATGTGTAGAAATATGATGTATCTAAGATCACTTGCATCCAGCACTCATAAATCTAAGAAACTTTTTGATTCATGTTCCTAATTTCTTATTAAAGTGACAACACTGCAAAATGTAGGCTGATTAAAACACTTTCCGAGGGCAATTTATTGAAAATAACATCCTGTTCCATATGGACACTAGACATTACATCAAAGCTGCAGTTTTTCAAATCCTAAATTTAGGAACAGAGGATTGACATTAGCAGTCTTGATCATCTAACTCAAGCCTCTTGCAATCTCAAACCATTTTGCAAAAGCTGTTTAGTCCAAAAGGGTCAGCTGAACATGTACGCTAGGTAACTTCACACAACACATACCACAAAGTATTTTTCCAAACTTCACAGCCCACTATGACCCAAGGGTTCCTGAATTGCAACTACTTCCCTTCAGTCCCAATATACCCCTGAGAGATTTTGTTTGGTTTTTTTTAAAAAAAAAACAAACAACAAACAACCAAAAAAACCAAAACCATAACTCCTGACAGCAGTCTACAGCCCAAATAATAAAGGAAATTAAAAGATAGCAATGAACATTTCTGCATCATAGGATGCTACATAGTGATAAGCGAGGCACAGAAGCCAAGTGCTTGACAGACTTAAGCATCACTAAAATTTTACTGAAGCCCACTACACATCTCTGAGGCCTCGGCAGCTAACCTTTTCAGGAAGCAGAAAAACCTCTACAATTTCCTCCCAAACCAATGTTATGATTTCTGACATATATAAGGATTCTTTCTTTCAAGCAGTGTGGTAGCCAGAACTGCATTTTGGCCTCACCAGATTATAGGACATAAGGCTGGAAGAGCTCTCCTCAGCTACTGAGTATAAATTCCAGCAACTGCAAACAACCTCAGCCTGTAATCTTGTCTGTAAATGCACCAGATTTCATTGTATGAGTAATCAAACTCCTTGTTTTCATTGCTTCTATTGCCATGACTTTTTTTAAACATTACAATCTGCAATTTTCAAAAACAATGAGAAAAACAGTGACAATGGCAAAAATTAATTCATATCATGAACTTCTCTAGTATTAAAATGCATGGAAAATAACCTACTAAACAATTAACTGAATCATGAATATTCATAGTTTGGAATGGGTAACAATACTTTTGAGAGTAGTTAATAATCCCAAATGCTGCTTTTTTTTTTTTTTTTTTTTTTTTTTTACAGACAGTACTTCCAATAGATTATTTATTATTCTGACCCTGTAACAATTTTTGATCTTCAAGGTGATGCTGTGAGAGTATCTGCAAAAACATCATTCTGTTTTAAGGTGTTTCACTCTTACAAATAAAGACTGAAGAATCAATATAAGTTAACCAACATCAGCATCTGAGAAAGGTTTATGTGAATACATGAACAATAACTCCATATGTAAGTACAGCCACCAGGCAAAACCAAATTATATAAGCCAATGTGCCAATTTTCTAAATTAATTACCTCTAAGTGAAAGCTGAAGCTTTACATGTTTTTCACTTTCCATGTCAGTCTTAGTTCTCCCTGTCTGTATTGCTCCTCAATCAGAGCTGTTCAGTACCTGACACACTTTGTCCCTTTGTCTTCATACAAGAGAAACTTCCTAACTAACAACACAGAGTCACAGGTGGTACCAACCATGCCTCCTGCACACCTTTGGTATGCTAGACCTGAGAGGACAGCCTGGAAGAAGACATTCCAATTTATAAAACAAAACAAGAATAGCTGCCTGCTTTAAGTTATTTACTAAATACCTTTTACTCAATAAAACTGTTCAGTTTCTCCACAGATAAAACTATGCGAATGGCACGAATCTGAAAGATTTCAGTACATAGACTAGCTATATAAACACACAGATATAAGCTGTAACCGCATTACTGCATCTCCACTGGCACACCACATGCCATAAAATGCTTCCCAAAACCCTGTAGTCCACTAAGACCTAAAATAAAGTCCCAATAACATAAGTGACCCTCTTCAATACTAAGGCAATCTTTTGGCAAAAAAAAGGTTAGGATGAATGGTGAAAGCAGACCATGACAAGTCTACTCAGGCAGTGCAGAGGGCCATTGGGTGTGGGATCACTAACTCCCAATAGAACTGAGCAATCTATCTATCTTTTTTACAATATGTCTTACTCTTTATTGACTCATAAACCCCTGAAGAATCATATGTATTTCTTGAATTTCATATTCACTGGAATACTGCACTAAATTCGTGAAAGCCAAAATCTAGAATCTTAATCAGGAAACAAATTTTCACTGCATATTTTATTACTTCAATTTTTGTCCTTCAAGCTGTAATTCTTAACTGTTTCAGAAACAATTCCTATCATAGCATGAGCAAACAAAGCAAGGATTCAGACAACAAAAGGGGAGATACTTTAAATAAAGTTGTGATGCCATTGTAACATTTTACTTAAGAAAGATCTATAATCTCTTCGGGACTCCCCCTCCCAAACTCTAAGTTTTGTTTACATTCTTAACTTTGTGAGACTGGCATTTGTTTGTAATTTTTAAAGTTGTCAAACGTATAGTCTCACTACATAAAGGATGTCTAATTAGCTAATGTGAAGCTTAATTTGGACAAAGTTTTACTTACAAATCTATGATGAATCAAACTGGTTCGTATTTCAAACACACCTCAGTAACCTGAATTGTATTACATAAATGATCCTTAACAACAACCACTTTTTAGAAGTTACTATCTTCAGGACTGATGCAAGGGAAGACATGTCTAAGTTATCTTCCAGCAGATTTCACAGATGGCTCACAAGGCTGTCATAAGGCACAGGAGGAAGATAGTTGCTTATTTCTTTGTAAGGATGCTAGGCACAATCTGTATTTAAGGCTAGATACTGTTTTTTCATCAATAACTGTCCTAAACCTTACTCCCAACTAATATTCTCACATCAAAGTGAATTACTAAAACATGGAGTGAAAAGGCTGCAAGGAAATAAGTATATTTCACATTGATGAGATGTGAAGTATTGCCTTACAAAAAGATGTAATATGTGTTTTTCAAGTACAACCTTTCATGCACTCTTCTATGCAGTCTCTGGCAGAGTCTATTGTGTTGGTAGAAGAGAACATACGGAAGCACCATTGAGTAGTCATGGGATACACTGGTTGGACCATTTCAGGAAAAAAAGAAAAGTTTTTCAGAGGGTACCTATGGGTTAACGTTGTAGATCAAATTCTGACAAAGAGCACCATCATCAGTTTTTGCCCTATCACTAGACTGTGAAGGGAATCACAGCAAACTACAAATGTATATGTTTATTTTTCAAAGCCTACCACATTCATAATAGACACCCTTCCCGATGTATAAGGAAGACTATGACTTTTTTCAGAATTTCTTCTTTGTTATGGAAAACAGCAAAAGGAAACAAGGTCTAATGGATCATATTGGTGTTCTTTTATAACTTTCATATAGACCAATACTTTTTCAGCCCTCCAACAGCATTGTGAAAAATAACAATCCATAAAAAAAAAAAAAAAAGAAAAAATAATCAGGATATATTTTCTATCCTACAGCTTCTAAAGACTCAACTAACCTGGCTGCAAGCATCTGGCACCAAGCAAGTGGCATATGTAAGTTGTTTACAGACTTTGTGTATCTCAGAAATAGAAAGCCTAAGGCTCTTGTCAAGAAGCTTCAATTCACTCTAAAACACTGTTCTTCTAAGACATTAGTCTCTGAGACGTCTCATCTTTTTGGTCAGTAATATTCTTTGAACAATTATAGCATCTCTGGTGGGGCTTGCAGAAGGAAATCACACTGGTTAAGTGTATGTGCCACACTGAAATCCAAGGAGAGTGCTCAAGAGAGATTTGAAAGCGTTAACCTATAGTCTTGACTCATTGTATTATCTTCTTTTTTCTAAGCTTAGCCATCTATTATTTTTTTGGTGTGCCTTACGTTAAGGGTGAGTATTGCATTATAGAAGCTCCATTACAAGAAGCCTTTTACAACAAAAAACACACCTTATAATTTTTCAGTCTCCTAGGCAGTTGCTTAATTATACACTCCACTCTTATAACCTACAGATACATCGAAAAATTACTCGACTGTATTATCACGGCATTTAATACAGCATAATGATTTAACTTCACAGTTCTATAAAAGAACTGTGAATGAATGTGTATGAATGTAGTACGGGAGTCATACATATCTGTATGTTTCCAAGATTCTTGTGATATATTAAAGAAATAGATGGGGAACAATTACCTTTTTTGTTACATAAAACAAGATTCTGTACTACACTTCGCAAGCAATTCCAACATCCCATCGCTCTGTCTAGAGTTCTCAAATGAGAAATAGAGAGAACTCATCCTGCTCTTGTCCTGGATGGTTCAAGTCCCCACAGACCTGTCACTTCCTTTTTAATATGTGATACAGCAATTTATTATCACTGCCTCTCTGGTTGACACAATTATAGGCAAACATATTCAATAAGAAGCCTCTTCTTCCTTCCCAGATCTTTCCTCCCACACTGTCTATACCTCTTTCATCAACTGTACCTTTTTCATCAATCCAATACATATATTTATGTGTGAAATATATATTAATTTGACACATTCAGGTAATTTCAGGGAAGCTCAACAATAAATTAGTAAGATTTAAAAAACCTGAACCAAACAACAAATCAAACCTAATACTCTGAGTCTTCTGAGATTCAACCATCACTAAAACCATAAAGCCTGACATTTCTTTCATCTTTATTACACCTGAAGAAGTTATTTTTAGTTTTTGTGCACTGTAATCCACTTGCTGTTAGCTATGACAAGCATCACAAAATAATTAACTTAATTCCTCTCTAGCAGTGGCATCACTGGACAGCTGGTTTAGTTATTCCCACTGTGACATGTGAAGAAAATTTATTTTCTTTCCTTCAGATATAAAAGGCAGTAGCAACATAAGATGTCGGCTTCAATATGTATTGCAGTACTATCTCTAATGACTCATGTCTTTCATGTATTTTCCAGTAGCTTGTTAATTTTTAAAAATCTATCTTTACATAGGTATCTTGAGATTAATTTCAGGAGATTTTCAAGAATCATGCAGGACTTACTGCTAATTTGGGCAACAGACAGTAAGGTAAGTCATTGATACTCTTTAATCAGATTTCATCATCTTGATGTATAACAAGACACACATGTATATATACATCCAGATGAATATGTAAAATGACATGAAATTTTCTATACAACCAGAAAACAAGGATTCTTCACATTCTTACATCAATTTTGGAAAGCATTCAAATCTCTCTCTAACACAAGCCTACATTATGTTGTTTTATTCAGTGTAAGCCAAACTTTTTCAACATATATGTTTATCATATATGTTTCAACATATATGTTTATTAGTTTAAAAGTGACAGAAATCACCAGGTTAAGTATGGTTTAATGTGTTGGGTACATAGGACAACTAAAACATTTCTATTATTATCTAGCTTCGTTATGTATTTTCTCAAGCTTCCATTTTCCAATGGAAAGTCAGTCTCCCTCTCTACCAATAAAAAATTATGATGGAAGTAAATACTGAGGGATAACATTTTTCTATATCCATTTCATGGCAGCCACATATGAGCACTTGAAAATCCAAATACTTCAAAAACAACATTGAGATTTGTTATTCTAATGACAAGAGATTTTCATTTTTCCTCCTTACTCCTCAGATCAGTAGGAGGAGAGATGTCCTGTGCAAATAATATATTTTGTAAAAAGACAAAACAGGTCCAGAATAAAAAGTCCATCTAGAGGGCAGTCAAACTGAAGCAGGCAAATAAAAGTTCTGATATTGCCACCAAAGATCTATGTTAAAATGACCTTTGAAAACAACAGGAGAACAAAATCAGAAGCAGAGAGAACAACACTAGTCTTAACTGACTCTTGGCATGAAGCCCATTCCTTTCATTAGAGCTTCTGGAAATTTTAAAAGAAAATTTCAAGTGACACAGAAAATATAATACTGTGACACGTCTTGATGAAGCAGAGCAATCTGCCTTGAAAACACAGCATCTACTCCTTGCCTGGAAACATGGGACCTTCATCTCAATCTATTACAGGAAGGACTGAAAGAGCACTATCATTTTACCAGCTTTGAAATGCAGGATTTGAAATGCATCACTCCTCCTGTTATTGTGCAGGTTTCACATCTTTTTACGATTAACCTGTCTCACATCTACCTCCCTCTGCCTTTTTTCCCTTTTTTTTTTTTTATGTTTAAAAGAAACAAAGCTTACTTGACTAGGAGCTCAGGACCACGGGAACAACCGAACAGAACTGAACATCCGATTGTCCATAAAAGTTTGCCAGGTCTCACAGTAGTTGACAAAATGGTGTGCCACTCCTGAACTTCTCCTACAGCAAAGTTATCACTAAGAATTAGAAGGAATAACAGAAACAGTGTCTTCTCTTTGCTGTACTTTTCTCTTCTATTATTTTTGTCTTCCAGGTATGGGTACGTAACCAGAAACAACAGGTGCACCGTACCTCAACCAGGTTCTTCAAACATGTGCCTAACATCTTCAACACCACTTGTAAGATATGGAGTTTTACTTATTAAACTAATTTCAGTTAGAGCTAGGTATTTTTTTCCCCCCAGTAAAAAGTTGAAAAATATAGTTCTCCAGCGACTCTAAAAAATAGGGAAGGAGGAAGAAAAGTAATGAAGAATGTAAACCTCAACTAAATTGTCAGGTGAGCTCTGACGAATTTGTAACTTTTTTTTATTTTGCCAAAGCAACTGATAAAAATTCCTGTCTCATAAATAAAGATGCAGGTATATTCCTAAAACTCCCATTTTTTCCACAGGGTTATTACAACTAAGGACAATTAAGCCTGACTGAGCCTTCCAGATTCAAACCGACTGAACCCCTTCTCATTCTTCTCTTTTTCTAATAAAAAACTCACAGCGATTTTGGATGGTAAGCAGGCTGACGTATCTGTAGGCTATCTCTATGTTGACAAGCTTTATTCTGTCTTTGCTTGGGGTCAAGCATGACAAATTTCCAGCCAGATAACACTTGTCACTTCTTAAGCCCATCCAGACAGCAATCATGCCTGCTGCTCGCAGAAGCAACATCTGCCGCTGCGACAAACAAGAGCTCTTGATTCACACAATCTCTTGCTGAGCTCCCAGCTCATTAGTATCTCCTAAATGCTGCCTCTTACACATGAAAAAACACACCTATCACTGAACAAGCAAAATGCCTCGCTCCCTGCTAGACCCTTGAACAGAGCAGCTCCTGCTGAGCCTGAGCTTGGCAAGAGCAAGAGCCCCCTTCACTCACAGAAGCAAGATCTCGTCAGACTGTCTTTCAGCATTACTGATGAGTGAGAGGCTCTTCAGCTCTGAAGCCAAATCCAGGTGGCTTCACAAGCGCCCTGCTAAAACCCCAAGTGCAGCAATGCCTGCTTTAGGCACAAGCCTGGAGCCCACAGCGGGGTGAGCATGGGGTTCCCTCTGCAAAGCCCTCCGGCTCACCACTGCTCCCCCTCCTTTGGCCACCTTGCCTAGGAAGATATTTTGGAGCTACAGCATCAGCTTAACGTTTACCATAAATTAATGTTGCCTCAAAGCCCCCAAACTTACCTAACTGCTTATGGTTTTACACTTGGCAGGTAGAGGGCACATTTAACTCCCTGTCCCTACTTACTCATTCTCAGGTATCTGTGCCTGTATTGCCTTAAGGTTAAACTTTTCTAGTATGGAAAAGACCTAGACAAACTCGGCTGTTAAAAAGAACAAAGAATTTCACATTTAGCCTGCTTGATACAAAATTACTTTTCTCTTAAAAGAAATGGTGTGTTAGGAAGAGGTGAATTTTCACTTGGGGAAAACTTCAAAAGCAGCAGCTTTTATGGGATTAACATCTAAAGGACTGTAACAGTCTAATTTTCTTTTTAAACAATCCTATTCATACAACATCAGCCTAGAATTACAATATAAGAAAACGGTCTTTCTTCGAAGGAAAAAAAGAAGAATTCATGTCTTCCTATATTTTGACAAAATTCTTTGAAAAAAATACCTGGAGCAAAATTTAGCAATTTTACATGACTCTAAAAAGTTAACAAGCCCAGTATATTAAGGAATTTGAGTTAGTTAATCTTTAAAACATGACATGAGTACTACTGAGATCTTGGGATGAAATCTTCAGTAGATATTACTGGGAACTGGAGGGTAAATGAGAGTCTAACAATGGGGGGAAAATACCCAAGATAACCTTTGCAGAAAGAAATACTGCATCTTGTTTTACGGGACCAGTGTTTTCTTTAACACTCCAATTAATTCGCTTTTTCTATAGGCACTAGATCCCTTCTACTATCCTTCATTCTTACGTGGAGCTAAAGGGTGACCCCACAGCTCAAGGAGTTTCATTCCAGAGATCTGCTTTCTGTTTCCTACTGCACCACAAACTTCCTACGTGATCTTCAGCAAATCCCTTTTTGTCTCTTCCCAGTAAGACAACACTTGTGAACTATAACTTAGGATAGGATTGCCAAAGTATTGTTATATGAACAGAAAACATTTCTGTTTATATTATAAAAAAAAGATTTCTCAAATAGTAGAAATTAAAATTGTTCTTTTCAGATTTACATACACTGTTAACCAAGCCCAGATCTCTGTAAATTTGACATCTGCTCAACAAATGGGAAGGACTTTATTTGTCCATTTATGAAATATCAACAGGATGAACTTGCAGCAATTTTCTCTACATGGAGAAATCTAAGGAAGAAAAAAAAACAAGAGAAGTCCATAACTGAAAATCTAAAACTGATGCTATGACTTCAGTTGTGAACCATTTGCTTTATATTTAACATCCAACAGTTGTTTCTCTTTTTTTCCAGAGCATTTTATGCATTTTTATATGTATTTATGTATTGTCTATGTATTTATATATATATTTATATGCATACATAAATATTTATACATTTTATATTTATACATTATGCTAAAAATATTTTTATACAAATAATATCACAGATCAAGATACAGTCTTATTTTCATATCCTGTTTCTCTTACTACCCTGCTTCATTATTTTTTAATACAGAATCAGAAGTTTGGCTTTTAAACAACAAAACCAGTATTTCATAAAGCACTTCTGGACAGCTAAGCTGCGTTGTGGAAGCATCAGAAATTAATGAGCATGGTGGACCACAATCCAAGCTCCCAGAGGCAAGATAAAATAACTAAGTATTTAAATTAGCTCCTTGTGGCATGTCATAGAATAGTGTAGATGTAAAAACAGACATGTCACTTTTTTTCAGGTACTGTATGCTTAGTATAGATGCATGTTCTTCACATTGTAGTGTTTAATACATTTAATCTCAGCCTAGAGAGCTTATTTTAATGGAAGGAAAACAATTAAATATACACAGGAAAAGATGTACTCTAATGCATACAAAGATTACAGACAGTTGACATATGGCAACATCCTATTAGAGTTTCACATTGCAGACTCTTGAGAAACTGGTTGCCGCTTAACAACCTTCTTATTGTATTCTTAAATAAAAGAGGGAAATACTAAATTCCTTGAAAATTATTGTAACAGAATATCCTAAACATAATTATTTCCCTCTAGAAATGACTCATTACTTATGGGGATGGGAGCCAGCAAATGTAAAAGCACAAAATACCTGATACCCTTCATTAGAAAAGGTACTATTATTTACAGTTACTTATTCTTTCCCACAAGGATTCAGAATCTTTATTTTTCTTCTTATAAACAAATGAGAATAACATAAAGTTACGATTAAGATTTTGCTTGATAAATCTGGAAATAAATATGTATTTTGAGAGTTCTCTTTCCTTGCAAAACACTTGGCTTAAGTAATTGGAAAGGGGCAGGAACACCTACTGGAATCAGTTGTTATTAATAACAATGTCATATTACTGCTGACATTAGAAGTTACATTCTTTTAGCTGGATTATTATAAACCTCCCACTGTTCAATACAGTTAGCAGAGAAAAGCACTAGTCTGACAAACAGCGAGAAGCCAACGCCAGCAGTAGCAGCAGTTGCAGTGTGGTGTGAAGAGTGAGAGAGTTGCAAGGTCCCTGGGGAGGGGACTGAGGAGGTTTCTGCCCCCTGGCACCCTCCAGCTGCATGTGTGGAAGGACTGGATGCAGGTCTCACAAGAAGGGCTGAGCATGGGCAAAGAAATCCTGAATTCAACCTCCAGCTGATTCACACAAAACCCACGTGATGAAGGGTGGTAGGGTTAGAGTGGACATCAGGAAGAAATTCTTTCCTGTGAGGGTGGTGAAGCACTGGAACAGGTTGCCAGAGAAGTTGTGGATGCCCCATCCCTGGAAGTGTTCAAGGTCAGTTTGGTCAGGGCTTTGAGCGACCTGGTCTAGTGGAAGGTGTCGCTGCCCATGGTGGGAGAGGGGTGGACTAGATATCTTTAAAGGTCCCTTTCCAACCCAAACCATTCTATAGTGCTATGATTCTATGACAAAGAAAAAAGTCAAGAGAAAAAGTGGTTACCATTAATAAACTAGTGATCTACTATTAAAAGACTCTCGGATATTCATTAACAGTACAAGACAGGAATTTGTTCAAAAGATTACTTAGTCAACACTACATTTTAATTTTACAGTAAGTTTTGATATCCTATTAGTAGGATCAATAAGTAAATTCAGTATGCTTAAACTCTCATTTGCTATTTAGTTATTACTTTGGTGTAACTGCTTAGCAACAGCAGCAGGCATTAAATGCTATTGATATTGTAATTGGAAAATAGAATTATTCTGGTAAGAATCAGGTTTAGGTTTGTAAAGCCACTATGGAATTCTGTACTACACTGCAATAACATGGCAGTTCCTCACAAATAGCTATGGACAGTGTTGTAAATATTATAGTCTCAGGAGACACATTTATGAAAACACTGACTGCTTTCTAATTAAATTTAAGACGAGAAACTATTTCAAAATCAGATATTGAACAGAAAAAGTTTTTTTGAGACTTCTCACCTGTTTTTGTCCAAATCAGTCCATCCAAAGATCTCTCATTTTCCACTTCCCTGGTATTTTGATTTTCTGATATTCTGGAAGATTTCATAAAATTCCAACTAAGTGATGACTCCTCTCTTGCGAAATCTTCCAGTGAACTCAAAATTCAACATCTTTGTAACTGAACTCTGTTCAGTTTATGTCTACATAAAGGAGGTCTGAAATCTAATGACCTCAGTTTGAATACTTTAGCCTTAGCCCTTTGATAACTAAAAACCTAACAGATCAATCCATTGTGATTATTTGAGCCAGTTAAGATGTATTTTTGGTGGTACAAAGAGACCCACCCTGTATCTCTTGAGTTTATTATCTAACTTAATCAAAGAATTTCTAGAGACAAGGAAATATTCAGCTAACTTTGAGCATCCGTGGCCTTATATAGATAATAAATGAGCACGATGGCTTTTTATAATCTTATAATGTGGGAGATGACAGTGTCTCAATAAGCCTCTAATACCTTGAAGACACTGGAGATTCAAGTTAGATATCAAGCCTGGATGTAATGTTAATAACACCGACTAAATCAGTTCCAGAATCCAAAATGGATTCTGAGAGAAGATTGCTTTGTGTGCTTGTTTTACAAATAGCCATATTACTGTCATGTCTGTGAATCCCAATTATGTAGTTAATTAACTAATTATGTAATTAATTAATTCATTGTAATTACCTGTAATTGTAAAAGCAACTCAATCCCCTGAAGTTTCTCACTTGTTACTTGCCACATAACATGGTTCTGTAAGACTCTTTTCCCTTGGTGGCCAGATGATCAGATTATCATAACAGTGTTAGGGAAACAGGTTGAGGAGAGCTACATACTTTTTATATAAGGAACATCATAACATCCTCAAAATTCATTTTTCTTCTCTTGAAAACAAGAAGAATGCCTAATATGCATTCATAGCTATGTGTATCTGGAAGTATAGTGGAACTGTAAGCAGAAAGATAAGTAGTTTATAAAGTTACTGTACACGTTCCATTTAGTATGGGGGGAAAAAAAAAAAAAGAGGAAAAGAAAACACTTAAGAAAACTGAAGAAGAAACTTATATTATGACAGTGATGAGCTAAATGCACAAAACATTTACCTATCTACACTGAAAGAGAAAAGTTTGTAAATATAAAATGACTCATATTGAATCTGTGCTTCTTACATGAAATGTATTTTCAAGATTTTCTTTCTTTCAAACAAAACTAGCAGGAGTTTTAGTGCTCATTAAAGTGAAAAATGGGTATTGTTGTCCAGAACAATAGGCACAGCAAAATATGAGAAGCTAAAGCATAGCTTTGTTAATAGAAAACAAACCAGCCATACCCTACAATCTTCTTCTCCAAGGCAGACAAATATCCTAGAAGAGGATCTTTGTGTCACAGAATCACATGGGGTTGGAAGGGACCTCTGGAGATCATCTAGTCCAACTCCCCTGCCAGAGCAGGTCGACCCAGAGCAGGTTGCACAGGAACTTGTCCAGGCGAGTTTTGAATGTCTCCAGAGAAGGAGACTCTTGTCACATGTACTCAGCATTAGTACTGCTCCCACAAACTCTTCAGGTGGCAGTTCCAATGGCTCCAACATCTACCTCCCTGTAAACGAGCACTTCACCATCTTTTGCAGGAGAATAAACAGCAATCAAACCCACGACCCACTGAGCATCTTGTCTGGCAGCTACATGCAAAAGTCAGTCAACACGTAAAATATTTAGTATTTAGGAAAACAAAATACGATTGGTTTACAAAAATCATAATCTATTGTTTCAATCAGAAGTTTTTTTTGAATGAGGATGATTTTAAGAAGGCCTCTCACTTCTGGGGTCACGGTTATGCCTCCTGGCACAGAAAAATTCTCAAGTAAAAACTACCTGTCCTTTCATGATTTTTGGGTGCCTCCAGGACCCCCAGAGTGGGCAGGAGCACAAAGAAGTGCCGCTGGTCTCCCAGAGCTCAGCTGTCCTCTGGCACAAATGCTCTCCAGTGACCATGGAGGCACTGAAATACTAATGGCTTATTTTATCAGCTTGGTCGCTCCAAGATTCTTGTGCACAACGCATTGTCACACATAGGTTGTGAAGGTCACAGGGCTGGAAGGGAGCCACTGCAAAATCAAGTCCAGTTTCCCATTATCTCAGGCACCACCTTGAAAGCTGCAGCTTTTGTCCCTTACCTCATTAAAATATCATTTCAGAACTGCACTCTTCCACTTAATTTTCAGCCCAACTCCTTTTTTTTTTTTTTTCCTAAGTTTGCAATCATATTTTTCCTGTGCCAAAAATTGGTTTGTTCAAATCACGCTTCTCTGGAGTTATCTTATATATTTTTAAAGAGACATCCTACCCAGAGGCAGAACAGCAAACCCAGTAAGCAGCTCCGGACCCATCTACACTCCAGTATGAGCGCAGAGACCTGAGCAGGCACCCTCACTAACCTCAGAGCTGTACTTGAGACAGATATCCCCCCCCAAAAAAAAGCTCAGTGCCCGTGCTGTAGAGCCAACCGGTCACAGGGCAGCCCCTGGTCACCGTCCAGGTGGCTGCCGGGTGGGAGCAGGCAGAGCTGCCTGACCCTGAGCAGCTCCACGCAGGCACCTCTGACTCGGGGCCGCACACAGCGCTCAGGGCAGAAACAGCCTCTAGCGAAACCTCACCTTTCCTTGTTCTGGAAGTCTTTTCTCTTACGTAGCTTTTCTTCACCTGTGTCTGGTTTCCTAAATGTCTGTGAAGAAGAAAATGGGTAAAATGAGAGCTGTGGGCTGGACAAACGTGCAGTCCTGCTCTGGCACAAAATCTGGCTGCAGAAAAAGCAGCAAGTAACTCACTGGCTTTGTCGTTCCTGTAATTCCCCTCCTAATTACCTGTACTACTGAAATACCTTCAAGTTACTTCTCCCATTCCACCATTTAGTCCACTATGATAACAGCTTCTAAAGTTAAAAACACCATTAAAATCTCAGTTGTCTCAGGAAAGTTTTTGGTTTGTTTTTTTTTTTTTTTTTTTTTTTTTTTTAAACCATGCCCTCCCTGGCTTCTAGGGACCTCTAAGTTATTACAGAAATCTTTCTCTTCAAGGTATCTTTGCATCTCTTCATTCCTGTTGTCAGGTAGTCAGAAATGAGGACCTGAATTTGAAATTAGGATGCAAATAGCAGAATCTGAAACTGAGTACTAAAGCTCTTTTTAATTCAGCTCTATTGTTCATCTTTAAGCTTCATAAGGCTCCACTGACCTAGTTTCACAATGACTTTTTTTCTATAATTTTGCCTCCTGCTCAATGAAGCGGGTACAACCCACTGTATTCATTTACTGAATTAATAGAATATTACATTAAAGACAACATCTCCTGAATATAGTTTTGGTATTTCTGTTACGTATATTCACTGTATCTGCATGGCATCATTGCTTTTCTTACATTTTAGGTATTCTCCTTCTGAAAGTAAGAATTTAAGCACGTACATCTCCACCGAGAAGTAACAAATGGACTCTCTAGTTCTTTATTTCTCAGTGTTCACAAAGATGTTTCCACTAATTATTCTTTTCTATCATTAATATATTAATATAAGTGACTTTCTAAGGGGAAAGTGAAAATCTGAATCAGAAGCTTGCAAGTTTTCATTAACAGAAAGCTTTTTGAAGAATTGTACCAGAGAGACAATACGCACAGACAGTCACCTTGTACTGTAGCCTTAAAACGTGGGCAGTGACGGAAGGGAAGTGGCTTCAATCAAATCAGACCTTGTGCTGACTATTTGTTTTGCCTAAATGCAGCATGCAACTCGTTTCCTTTCCTCACTGAAATACTAAAAGCTTCCCAATCAAAGTCTTGTGTATTTTCAAAGTAAGCCATTTGCAAACGTTGAATTGTTGCTATTAGTATCCTTGCTTGTACTCTTGCATGAATTTGTATTAAAAACTTGTATTAACCATATCTAATATGTCCACCACAAATATTGATAATTTTAAATCTAATGCTGCAAGATGACTGTATGACACTAGCATTACACGTCAGTTTAATACAAATTACTCTAAAATACATAATTCACATCATAGTTCAGTTGAATATAAGGACAATACTTTTTCAAGCATACTACCCCCAAACAATTTAATTATCCTCATAGTTCCGAAGTCAGAAGAAAAGGGTGAAGGACAAAAGGACTATTTGATCTACGTTGAGAGAAACTAAGAAACATCTCAGACATATACCTCCTATGCCTCCTCATGATCCAGCAACCTGCTTCAGCCTTTGGCAGCTGGTACCACCACCTGCCCGTGGATTCCAAACTGGAATATATGTTGGTAAGTATCACAAGCAGATAAGAGAGATAAGAGTGACAGACCTGACCTGAAGCAAGCCTCAGCAGCCTATGTACAAACACAACTCCTTGGTGACCATCATCCCTTCTTACCTTTTGCGTAGCCAAACTACACAACTGTCCAAGTCTGAGCTACATTTATTTTCACTACTTCTGCTTTTAAAGCTGGCCCATCTTGAAAACAATGTTACAGCGATAAGAAAAGATTGTGTTCTTCAGATTATCTGACCTGTTAAAGCTGTTTCTCCTCCATGGGAAATCCCTGTTCCCCAGGGATTTCTGCAGGTTGCAGCTCAACACATCCTGAGTCTATCATTCTGCTGCACTGGAGAGAGATGAAACCATGTCCCCCTCCCATAGAGGGCTGGTTCCACACCCTCCCCCAGGCATACACGTAATTCCCACTGCATTGCTGGCAACATTGCTAAAAAGGCATAAAACACCTCCTCCACAAAACTTAAGAGGAAGTCTAAGCAAGAAGCACAGGTATAGGGAAACCTCATTAACTTCACTGTCCAAACTCAAATATCACATTTTAAAATTGGCTGACACCTACTGTGAAAAGGAGAATTTTGAGTTTTTGTGGCAGTGATCTTAATCACAACTACATTGATGGCAATTTTAGGATGAAAGACAGCAACAGCAATCAAAGGCCACTGATTTTAAACAAAAATTCTCTCTTTAAAAGCAAAGGTTTTGGTTAACATACAGACACTTCATTGGAATGCAATGGCTTATTTTCAGTTTTGCTTTGAATCTATATTTGTATCCTTACTAATGGCCATTTTAATAAACTTAAATGGTTACAGTCATTGTTCTTTATCTAGCTAAAATTGTGCTCTCCCTGGAAGACTGCAGAGCTTCTTTGTTCTGGTTCAAAAACAAGTGACTCACAGAAAGGATACCATATCTTGAATCATCATTTCATTGACATTAATGGCATCTCAAAAATACTGTAGATAACTGATAGCTGTGGTCACATCAATAATAACACCAAGTATCGTCTTTGTGCACAGACTTTCTATGGTTCTAAGACTTCTATGAAAATTGCATCATGTGTGCTGTTGGGATTACCAATGGCAAATACAATTCCTTAATGGTATGGGAATTCTGCTCACAATTTCAGCTGACCAAAGGTGAAGTGGAATTTATTGGCCCTACTTTCCTCTTGCCCCTCACTTTGTACAGTTGAGTTACTGTAAATTAGGGTTAATATACAACAAATTTAGAATGGATGATTTTGTTTCCATTTTGCAGTAATGTCAATAACTGCACAAATGTAAATAGCTGCACAAACTGCAGAGAGAAAGAGAATATTATTCAGAGATCAACTAACAAATATTGCAGTTTTATAGTTCTAGACTTTCTAAGTCTGCAACAATCAGATATGCTAAAAAAGAGTAAACATGCAACATATAATATACATAATGAACAATCTGCAGTACATACAGAAAAGCATATAGAATACAGACAGGACTATCCTTGATTTATGTCCCAGTTACCTGCAATTTGACAGTTTATTCAAAACCGAGTCAGAAACACTCATGTTTGACCCTCATAAGGTTCTTCGTGTTTAATATTCCCACATGGAATTTTCTGCCATGTCTTACCATTTTTGAACTCACTTATACTACATAACAATAACATCCGCAATGGTATTATACGCTCAATGAAAAAAATATACCCTTTAGTTCTAAACCCACACAAAAAGAAACAGCGTGCAGTACTGTCCTATTACACTTCCCAATTCCACTGCAGATCACATGATCACATCCACAGCCTGGGAGAGATGGCTTGGAGGATTGTCTGTTTCCTTCCACTGGAGAAAAATACCTATTATTCCTCACCTTCAATTGCTATCTTTTAACTAGTTATTAATCTGTAAGAAGCTTTTCTTGTGAGTTCCAATTTAGTTCAGTTTAATTAAAACCATTTCTTAAGGAAATTTGTCAAAAGCATTTTGGCATCGAGGTATAACAACTTTTTGTTACAGTCACTGCTTCAAAGTGATTCTTCAGCTGTTACATCTTAAATTTATATGGAGCTGTTCAGTACTAAAGCAAGAGTATTCTTTTGTGGGCTTTTTGAATATTACTTCAGTCATTTAGAGCATGGTAGATGATGGTCAGTCTCTATCTCATCCCTTATCACAACATTCACCTAGTTCATACAGGGGCAAATGAATTGCTGTATTGTCTGTCCCACAGTTTCTCTCCGTTAGTGTTTCTCAGTTCCTGTAACCATCTTGGTTGGCTGGTTTGTACTTTTCTTTTATGTTAATCTTTTTCCATTTCTTTTTATGCCTGGAATTTTGCCTGTGGGGCTTCAATGGCACATGCTTACATAGTGAGCCATTTGTAATCAATACCTTTACTTGACTAAAACATGGAATTGCACTGTTCTATACCATGTGTACCTTGGGCATACAAGGGATCCTCACTGCAGTACATACATTTCTGTAATCTGTACAGAAGCACTATACAATTGGTTTGAAATGCATGTCTTCTTACATGGCTTACTTAAATGGGACTTGTCAGTACCATTCTTTTGTCCTTTTTACTCAAATTCTATTTCTATCTTACACTATCTGGTACTACTCGTACACAGGATCCAAGCCACTTCAGATTTCTTGCGGCACTGGTTAGGCAGAAACCTTAGAAGAACACCCTACCTCTTCAGTCCACTTCTTCCCATCAGCTGGAATCAGTTTTACAGAAGGACTACTAACAGTATCACAGCTGAAAGCATACACAGCTATCCATTGACCTTTGCTGACAGTTCAAGTGAGCTTGGAAATTGTGACATTATATATAAGTTCATGTCTCCAACTCAAGCTGCAGAAAAACGAGTTTCTGCACCTAGTAACTCAGTTTTCCACTTTAACAGTTTACCTCCAATAAATCTGCTGTCTTCCTTTGTCATCACAGCAGATTCCAGCAGGGCAGCTGAAGATCACCCTCTGCAGGATCTCTGCCTCTGTGGCTCCCATCTCTGAGGAACACTTACTTTCTAGTATCAGAGACTCACTTAACTACTTCAAATGACACAGAAGAGAAACTCAGACCTGTTTAGTTCTTCAAGATCCAGATTCAAAATAGACACAAGTTGTCCAGTCCAATAAACACTCAGATGACATTTTCCCACAGAGTGTGCTTCCTTCACCACTTGTTTCAACAAAGGCTTTGTTATCCCCCTCTTTATTTTAAACTCTCCCTATGAAGGGACTGCTCCTCTACAGCTTTTAAAGAAAAAAAAACATGTTGTATGTCTCCTGTCACCTGTCCACAGTCACCTGAGTCCACATCTTTTGAAGTCATTGCACTGCTGGGCACCAAAAGCGTCTTATACAATCCCAGCTATGTGTTGGGACTGTATTATATGTTTGTTCTAACCACTAAAATATCAAAAAACATTGTCAATGTGTTCTGTTTCTATGTAGCATGGTTGGTCACTAATCCTCCAAAAAGAATATTTTATTGAGATAAAAAATACAGTTGTTCTGGACAAATCACATTCTTTCAGGCTTTTATTTCTAGTATATTATCACACAAACAGGGAAAAATCAAACACTGAGACAGTGCAACACAGGTCGCTACATGGTATCTTGGATTGCTGCATAGACGGAAATCAAGCATGATTTAATTTCAAGAATTAAATTTGCTACAAAAAGATTAAGCTTTCCCAGTGTCAAGGGTAAGACCTATTTTCTTAGAAAACTATCACAAACTAACTGACTTAAAATGTAATACTCAGTTCCCTCAACAGAACATTTTAAACCAGGGATTTGTTTATTAGTCTAAAAAAAAGCATGAAAGCAGCAAAAAAGTCTTGTATGTAAACACAGGGGAACCTTTCAAGCTTTTTATAAGCTTTTCCTTTTTTAACAGAATCACAGAGAGATGTAGGTTAGAAGGGAGATTCTGGAGGTTTGGTATAACACTCACTCAAAGCAGGGACAAGCATGATGTCGGATCCAACTTCAACATTAAAACAATCTCCTCAGAGCCTCTTCAGTCCAGTTTTTAATATCTCTAAGCATGGAGATTCCACACCTCCATTCAGCAAGTAAACTTCTACTTATACTACCAAAACATGCATAGCTGTTAGAAAATATTTTCATATTGAGGTTGTCAATATAGAAAAGATATGTGTCTCTCTAAATTATTGTTTTTAAAAAAGAGAATTTGCTTTCCTGACATCACCTTTAGGAAGGGGAAAATATTCCATATACATTTACACGCATCAGTCTTCAGTGAAAAAATTAACTACTGGAAAGTGAAATTCAGTATGTGCAGATTAATTGCAGACCTTATATGAATACAGGAGATAAGCTGTCTGTTCAGACAGTCTGAAATTTCAGGATTGCCTCTTTCATAGGATTGATAAAAAAATAACAGAAATTCACCTGCATTCTTATTTGCTTATTAAATAATACCCTGTTACGCATATTACATGGCGTCTTTAATGAAGGTAACTGAAGCTCATTTGCAATTATATTCACAGACATATACTCATTTATTTATTTTGTTAATATAGAATTTACCAGAATCTTGCAGTAAATACCAAAAGTAGAGGCATTATCTAAAGAGGCCTCAGCTCCATACAAAATGGAAGCGATATTAAAATGTACCTTGCAAATTCAGCTAGTATTGCACTTTGAGTCATAGAATTTGACAAATGATCACTTCTGGGTTGTCAAGACAGAGAAATCAATCATTTGTAGAAACATGTAATGTTTTTGGTTTCAATTTTCACTTGTCTGTAAAGAAAGAAATATCATAAAAAAAATGGTGGAGGCTTAAAGAGCACACTGCTTCTAACAAGTTTAAGCAAATTCTGCCCAAGTAACATAAAACCAAAAATACATTACTATCTGACAGCTCTTCCTTGATTTAGGTGAAATGAGTTGTGAGTTTTGCTCACTCACTAACACATTAATAACCATTTTTGAAATCAACACTATCCTCCTTGTTCTCTCGGGCCTGTGCTCCAGACAGTAATCTTGACTCATCAGCACTCGCACACTCATCTGACTCATTTATTTTTTCAGGGTTGGCAAGAAAAGCAAGCTAATTACAATGAAAAAAATCAAGGAAGAATTCTAGGCATGACAGAAATTCATGACATGGAACTTAAAACAACTGCTCAAACCCAAAGGAAATGATATTTTAAATTTTCAGCCTTTTAACAGAACTGAAATATCCTACACACTGACTTTTGATCAATTCTACCTTTCGCTAACACTGAAAAGTCCCGCTGGACTAGAAAAAGAAATTTCCACAAGCCCTGAATTTGCTACCAAAAAAAGAATATGTCATCATGGCAAAGCTATTCCAAGAAGGAATTTGTAAACAGTAGGAGAAATGCAGAAGTTGTACATATGATGACCTTGATACAAGATTTACCCATACTGCCAGAGCTTCCAACAAAAACTAAGTTTGAAAAATGGAAAAAACCTTGTTCAGTACTCAAACAGACTTTGGTCTCTTTGTTTTGAAAGGAACTGGGATCAGGGAGACAAAGAAAACATTTTGATTAAAAAATAAGCATAAAATCTATGAATAAAACACAGGGGTGGCAGATTCTGCAGATGAGTTCTTTCTGAAAAAAAAGGCCATGGACTCATCTAATTGCAGAATGTCAGAAAAATAACCATTCAACAGAGGAGAAAAGAAAATGCAAAATTTTTTAGTATGGACAGTGAGGCTCAGAGCTATGAAAAATTAGACTGTAAATATGGGCTGATATGTTTACGTACAGAGCTGCTCATATGAAAAATGTAAAGTGTTAACTTAAGGGCCTCATAATAGATACTAAAAATATCAGTTGACACAGCTGACAATTTCAACTATGTTTATATCTATGAATCAGCAAATCCCAAAGCTCAAAAAATCTCCTGGGAGGTTTCTATCTCTTCCTTTTTTTAATTCATATCTTCCTTTGCACTTAGGGACTACAATTGAAAAGCTTAAATACAAAGTAACAGCTGTTCTCATCCCATTTTCGGCTTTAGTGGGATCAAGAGAAAACAAAAGGCTTGTGAGAGAGACTGCTATAGAGAGATCTTCGGCAGAGGTTGGCTAACAGAATATTTTGTTGCTTTGGACTAATTCAGGATATTTCACAATTTATTAGAGACTAAATTGAGGATGATTTCCAGGTTTCACCTACACAGTGCCATCCATAGTATTAAGATTTTTGCCACTTCTCCTTTGCCATTTTATTTATTAAGAGGCTGAAGGATGTAAAGTGCTGAGGTGAGTTGAACCATTCTAACACCTCTACTTCCACCGTAGTCTGCTTTCTTCACCCCAGTGTAGTCTTTCTCTTCCAGTCATTTCACGCAGTTATGTGCACATTCATCTAAGAATCTATGTCAAGTTCCAGTTTTAAGGGTATTCGATTCAGCTCACATCTAGGTTATCTACATAAAATATGGGTAATTCACAAAAGATTCCCATTACTAATGTTGAAGACTCTCACTTTCATTCAAAGCATCAAACATCCTTCTACTAAAAGCAGAGATTACCATTTCCCCAAAAGACTGAAGTTCACCAGTGATGTTCACTAAAGAGCAAAACTTCTTTATCATCCGTACATTTCCCTTGAAAAGAGATAGTAGTGAAAGGCAGTGAAAAAAAACCAAAACAAAACACGTGCATCACAAAATGTGTTTGACCATCTGCAGATGGTCATTCGTTTTCTTCATCAAGTTCTTTAAGCTAGCACTCTCAGATGATTTCACCAGGCTTGGAAGGTTAAGGAAGGTTTTGTGGGCAGCACATTCAACCAGTTTTAAGTGACAAAACTGAAGTAAAATTTTAAAAGGTGAACATTATCTCAAAAGATATTGAGATTTTTCTTGAAATTCATTCTTCCTTCCAATGTTCTAGCTCTCCAGTATCTCATCTTAATGTGGCTTATCTTACCCCATCCTATTACTGTAGCTGCTCAAGGCCAACATGAAGAGATTTCAAAAGAAGTTACAAAGCTGACAAACAAAAACATCCATACATGTGTTCAGAGGTAGTCCAACATGATGCCTGAAAAACAAACACTCTTCCTATATTTAACCTAAAAAATCCCTCAAAGGCAGAAAGCCTTCATGACCACATAAGAACAAAACAAAGAAACTCTAACTGTAGTTAGTATTTGGATTCTTTGGGGGTAAGATTTTAAGACAGCCCAGTAAAAAGTGGGACATGAATGCCCTGTCAGACAAGTGCCTCAAGATGAAATTATTTAGATTTGCTCTTGAAGAAAAGAACAAACAAAAAGAAGGTTAAAGATAAAAAAGAAAAAACCCAAAAAAATACAAAACAAAACAAGAAAAAACACACCAAGAAAAAACAAACAACAAAAAAGCCTCACATCTTGAAAAAAAACCACTGAAAAAAGAGGAGCGACTTAATGAAGGACATTAAAGAATAGAATCTGTATTTGTGTTTAATTTGAATGGTTACCAGTTTTCACGGAGATGAATGAGAGAATGACTGAAGCTGAGCCACACCAAATATTTCAGAGCTGAAGTGTTATTTCTGTTTCTCCCCCTAAACCTCAACCCCTCATGTTAGAAAAGCAGCAGACACAAATGACTATATTTAGAAAACTATGGAAGAAAGGTGGCGTCTTACTCCTATCCTAGTCTAATAGTTAAGCATTTTCAGAGATATTTTTATGCAAAACACCCTAGTAGTCATTGAGACACAAGGACGATGAAAAGGGAAGAAGGCAGACTGTGCAGACACCAGTCATTAGTCAAGACATCTTTCTTCCTATTGTTTGTGAAGATTTCAGAGAACCACGAAAGCAGTCCATATCAGCCTACCCACAATTCAAAGGTGAAACATGCTTACAGGATATGAAAAACCTATAGCTACAGCTCCCCTGTACAGTAAAATGGAGAGAGAGAGGTTGTTCCAAAGGCTAAATCAAAACAGGAACTCAATTCAGAAATTTAAATTTGAGTGTGAAAAACAAAAATTTCATCCCTTGGAGTTTCTATGACAACTGCTTTATCACCCTGGCTCCCTGCTACCAGCACAATAACTGGTAGTACTTTTAATGTCCTTTGGGTCATGAGTAACAGGCATAAGTTCAGCAGACTTGTTCTTCTGGTGTTGCTAGGAACAAGGGAGCGCACATTCAGCTATGTGCTGACAGCTGTTCCATGTTGTCTCCTATCAGGGCTAAAGATCTGCATCATTAACTACGCTGCAAACCACACAGCCCGGTCAGTGAAAAAAAAAAAAAAAAAAAAAAAACACACACCAAAAAAAACCCCCACACAAATAATTCATTCCAATACAAAGGAACGGTCAAGAAACACACAACAGAGTCCTTAAAACTTGATTTAATAAGATGGCAAAGAACATCTGTGTTGCAATTGTTTATGGAAACACATTTAGAACTTCCATCGTGAATAAAAACATCAAAGCAGCTTAGTGATTGATAAACACCAGTTCAACATTTACATTCACTATAGCAACTCGCTGCCTCCCCCTAGGACATATGCTGCTTCTGTATCTACATGGCTTGTGCTACGGTTCCAGAGACACGTCTTGAGGAGGCTGAAAAGACTTCTCTGAAAACGTTGCCATACATCATGAGTCATACTGCAGAACTTGGTGACTTGGCAATTTCATTAGCTATAGAATAACTGACCTTCATCAGCTCCCTGCTTATCTTCAGCATGTTTGAACAGCAGCTGTCAATGTCCACTGTCAAGGATCTGCCAGTAAAGTGTATTATGATGATGAGGGAATTTATACTCTGATCATTACTATGGTTACTAAATGCTACAGTAGAAAGATTTTTGATAGAAATTACTTTGGTGTTCATATTTTTAAATTATCTGTAGTGGTTCAGAGACTGCTGAGCGATAATTACTGGAAGTTGTTTTGGTTTTTTTTTTTAAATCTTTTCAGTTTTTTATTTATTTTTACTTGACCCTATTCTTCCTCAAGTTGTAAAAAGTAAACCTACAACATGGAATTCAAGCTTTCTAGCTGTACTATACCTGAGACGTCAACTATCCTTTATTCCTTGCCCAGGATCCTAAGCGTTATTCCTAAGCAAGGAATAAGTAATTACATGGCTTGTGCTATGGTTCCAGTGACACATCTTGAAAAGTTTTATTTGAAATCACTACCACACATCATGAGTCATATCGCCAAACCTGGTGACCAAGAATTACTTATGCCTTGTTTAGTACGACATCACCAGAAATACACTGCATAAACTAGTCTACCTTAAAATCAAACAGTCTAAACTAAAGCTATTCATGCAAATCCTCTGTTCTGTCCATTACGATCAACCTTGAGACTTAAGGGGAACAGTTTTCTTAAAATGCTCTGTTTAAACAGTTAAACCAAAAAGGTTAGTTTTAATTTGAAAACAGTTTGACTTACCCATTTCAGTTTATACAACAGTTAAAAATTTAAGTTTGAAAACAAAATATTTTTAATTCAATCTGATCTTTTTTCAACCACTGTAAAAAAAATTCGTGGCCGACATTCCACCTAACTGAGATAAGAAAAACCTTCAAAACCTTCAAAGTACTAAAGCACGAAAACCCTTTTGAACCCCAGGGCCATCTAATGAGAGTTTCGCCAAAAAATTAATAGTATCACATCTTGCAGTACCAAGTGATTAACATGTTAGTTTGAAAGATGAGTCTCTCAACAAAAGGCATTCACAGCCTTTTTCACTGAGACTTGTCAAAGACAGCAGGTCATTGCAAAAACAGTCCTGAGCAATTCTTCCTTTAACATAAACATTAGAATAATATTTCAGATTTGCAAGAACACCATGAAATCATAGATAAAGACATATATATACAGCAAAACAGCTCACCTGAGTATAAACTACTCTCTCTCGTCAGTATTTGCAGAAAAAGAGAATTCAAGTTTTACATGGAGAAAAGACTTCTGTCTAAAAGGAAAGTAATACACAAAAGGTGTATTTCCAAAGTAACTAAGACAAATGAAAGTGACTGTAAACTCCAAGTCTGTAACCAGGTAGTTACAGGGGACATATCCACCTTTTAAATTTAAGTGCAGTGCTGCTCCCTTGTGCTTCAGTTCATTTTTTTTTTTTTCTTTTGATGGGATGATATGATTCCCATTTTGAAACCGAGTCCTCCGTGTGTCACAAAACACTACTAAATAATCAAAAAGAGCTTTTCTTCAGACCCCTGTATCTATGTTCCCTGCAGAAACACGCTGTATTTAACAGTGGTGACATAATCTCCTTTTAAAAAGTATCTACATATAAGATGAAACAGAAATTTTTATCACAAGGTGGGGTTTTTTTGACCTAAAAATATGCTCAGGTTCATACCTGACCTTTGGTTTATTCAGAAACAAAAAAAAACAGGAGACAAGACATCACTGCTGAGGCCCCCACCAGCAGCCTGTTCAGCACAGAGAACACCTCAGCAGGAGCCAGGCACTGGAAAGGGAATTCCATTCCCTGGAAAGGGAATGAGGCCATAGCAAATTGGGATTTGAAGCAGGATTAGAGAGAGGAGTGGGTAGGTGAGATAGGTAAACAGTGGTTGACATATGAGTGTGAATCTATTCGGAGCACCGGAGAAGGAGGTAGGTTGGTGGAAAGACAGAAGTCATAGAGCCCTATTATATTTCATGTCAATCTTGATACAAATGTTGTCAATTATCTGTTTATACTCAAACTCACTTCTGCATTCAGGTAAGTATCATACACTTACCAGCTTTAAAAAAAAGTAATATCAGCAAGCAGACATCACAATGCAATAAATGCAGTAATACTGAAACAATATATGCCTATCTAGTTTATCATATGGATACTTGTGTTCTTTTGAGGATCCTGGTAGGTCTAACTTTGTTACAGGAAATCATTTCTTTCTTACAAATATTTTATTCGCCAGAATGCTTCTCAATGCATTGTAGTACAATGGAAAAGACACACAACCAGCTTATGGTGTCCTTGGCCGCAGCAGGGCAATGTCATGTTCAGGCTAATATTTTCTGTGGTTTAACATGCTGATATATCAGTTGGGGGCTGCAGTAACCCCAAAGTTTCTCTATTATGAACCTGCTGTACACCACAGATGTGCTATATTTCAGTTTATCCGTGTTGGTACTACCAACAAACCTTTGAAGATCTGATAGCAAATTATGTGCCTGTAGCCTTCTCCCTCCAAAACTCTTCACTGCCCACTTCACATTTGATATTGAGGCTCCAAGTCCCATAAAAAACCAAAGGACTAAGTATATATAAAGAAAATACAACATCCTAGAAGGACACAAAATGCGTCGTTCACAGTCCTCCTACAGTCATTCAAGTGTGTTTTGGTGATGACTGCCATATGTTATGTGGCTTCTTGCACAAGAGCACTCCAAATATTTTCCACAGTTTATTTCAATAATTATTAAACATGACTATCCTGGGAAAATTACAGAACATATCTCCACAGTTTTCACCATACAGTCTTAGGCATCTCCCTCACTTAGGCCTAATTGGAGAAAAATTGTTCCCTATCTGCAGAGACAGCAGCAGAATTTTAAGAACAGCTCTACCAGTGCGTCCCCATACAACTTCATTGTGACTCTTGAAACATGCATTTCTATCCTATGTGCTTTGACTCCATCATTAAATACCGCCTCTACTCTTTTTGACTGCACTTTCTGGAATTTTGGCTATTCTATCATTTGACTTGGTGTTAGAGCTATTTAATTTGCTGGTTTTATCTATTTTGCATACACTAAAAAAAAAGTTTGTTTGTTGTAGGAACAAAACACCTGGGTAGTGTGACATGAGTAGGCAGACTAATGTTATCCATCTCCAGTCCACCATCACTGTCCATGGCTCCCTTCTGAGGAAGGTATGTTTCTCACTGTTCTCTGCATATTCATGGCTGTACATCCCAATATTACCATCGTAACAAAAGCAGCTCGATAATTCAGGTGCAGCCAGAGGTCACGTCAGGGAGGCCTTTGAGAAGGGCCTTGGGAGAAGACTGATTTTTAGCACAGCAAGGAAAAATAGTTTCAGGTAGTACAATATCTCTTGTACCTGTCATCAGATGAGAAACTACAGTTCCACTAGCTAAATATTGATCACATATTTCTGCCACAGTTCAGAGTTACAAACAAACGCTCTCTAATCTAAACAGTCAAGCTGAAGCTCTGCTGAGGTATTTCTGGAAACATAGCCTCGATGAAGGCTGACATTTTGCATCTGAAAAATCACATGATGGTTGTTCAGAATGCCTTTGCCATCTCTTTTACAGGCAAGATTAATTTTTTTTGTCCTTGTTATTTCTCCCCTCCGCGCCCCTCTAGACTAGCTAATAAGATCCCTACACTAGAATTCAGAATTATGGGAAATCATGTCATTTTAGCACTTTTCACCATCGCTTATGAGTGAAGAGGGCCTGCTACACTGAATTCAGAACAGGCCTCTCCTATCAGCCCAGAGAAGCAGCTGTTTTCAACTCCATCGATAGTTTCTCTCTCTCTTGTGGCTCCAGAAAGCACAAAGTATGGCCATAATGCCCCGTTAGGAACAGGCTGGAACGCCAGCTCGCTTCAGGGGCCGGCCTCAGAGCATGATCCTCCTCGGGTGCCTTTGATGGGAGCACCCACAGGGCACCATGGGCAGGTTGGCATGGAGCAGCCGGCGCACAGGAGCCAGGGCTTGGGCAGGTTCCCAGCCCATCTGTTCTCCCCTCCTCAGGTCCTGCGGGCAACTTTTAAGCTCACTGGCAGGCCACGCTGCTTTGCTCTCCAGGGAACAATCAAATCATTTATTCACGATCTGGACCAGAGAGAAAAAACACTCTTCCTGCACCTTCTCTCTCCAAAACACACTCCAGACTGTCCTGGGCTGGACCAAAAATAAAGCAAGAGGTAGCACGGAGGACAAGGCTCCTAAGGGAAATTAAAATAGGCTGGTCCTGGAAAGAAAGCAGCCTCTCTTCATATTGAGAAGTGTGTGTTGAATATTTTCAGCTAAACTGGAAAAGCAAGCAACACAGCTGTCCCAAAGAATACCGAGGATGCAAGATGCATGATCTCTTCAGGGTTATTTTTGGGGTATGACTCAATCCCTAGGAGTAGCACAAAAGAGGATGGTGGCTGCATGATTATGTAAGTTTTAAGATAAGTTTCTGCGCGACACAGTCGTCTTAGTGAAAGTGCCTGAGGTCTGCCATCAGTTAAAATCAATGTGATGGTGAAGGTAACACTAACAACCTCTTTATACCATCCAAATTCTGTACTGCATTCCGCTCCTGTTCATGGCGGCACAGAGGAGTCAAAGCTTCCCAAACGGCAGTTCTCAATGGCTCTACAGCTGCTGTCAGCACAGGCTTTTAAACGTGCACCCAGGGGTGGGAGGCCACCTCAGCGGAATGGCAAAGAAAGAACAGCATTTTAAGTAATGACTCTATAATAAAAGCTATACTGGAGTCACATATTTTTCTTTTTCCATGTAAAAAAAGGCAGTTGTTTCTGAATATAGTCATTGTGGACAAAACTAATCTCCACAGCCCCAGCAGCATTTCTGTAACCAGAAAAAAACAATAACATAATTATTTTAATTGCAGTGTCTTTAAGACTTAATCTCTAATAATGTGATAGCCAGCTGTTTCTGCAATCTATCTCACTTAAAGAAATTGAATTGGTCGCAAACAGCTGTTCCTAAACAGCAGCCACACAATGTGATTGCACATTTTAAGGTCACAACATGCAAACTACAGAATTGTGAATTGTGGATAACAATCTCCATCTCCCTTTCATAATGCAATACTGAGCCATCTGAAGGCAGATAAGGTGAATCCAGTAACTACAAAATTGAGATTGATTTACTGTCGAAATGTAAAATAATCATTATCTGATAACCAATAAAGTTATAAGATCCAATGCCTGCAGACACTTCAGTCAAACAAAAAATGAGGCTGTACATGTTGAACTGTGAAAGTAACTATCATATTATCAAGAGTGCAATACAGTCTTCATTTTAAGTCTTGGAAGCAAGATTTGATGTCCTTCCGAAATGAGCACTCCTTACTGACCTGCTATTACTTATTTGATGCAGGAATTGGCTAAAAATGCCGTCCACTGTCAGGCTTAAGTAAAACAAATCACCAATGGTGATCCTTGCAGTTCTTAAAATGTCTGAAAATAGCATCACCAACTATGTCATATGAATATGGTGGTATTAAAAAAACAACTATATATTAATGGGGAAATTCCTGATAGCTGTAGATTGCTCCAAATTTTCACTAAAGCCAACAAGAATGAAGGGTGGTCCAAGGGAATCTACTTTGTCACAGACCCTGGATCACATTCTGCTGATACAGTTAGCTTATTCCAAGTGTTGCATGTCTTGTGACTTCCAATCCCAGGCAAAACTCTAATTGAAGGAGCCACAACGATGGCTTATCATTACCTTTTGACAAAAATATTAGTTCAAAGAAAAAGGAATGTTAAAAGAAATTACAAGTTTATGTAACAAATTACAGTCAAGGACTCTTACTAGAAATACAGTCAATACCTGCATTTTAATACAGTTGATATTATTTAAAAAAAAAAAAAACAAAAAAAAAAACAACAAAAAAACAATAAAACAAAACCCAGAAACATGATAAATTCATAAAAATTAAACTTTTCTTAAATACATAGATTTCTATGGCTATCATTATAAATAATATACACTGGTAAATGCTAGAAAGACGTCTTATAGACATGAACAAATGTTATGCAAAAGCACTATTAATCCGGCTAAGAAAACTGGCTCAAAAAACTATAACATGTATATCAGGATTTTTTTCTGATTTTTTTCTGAAAAAAAAACCAAACACAAAACACCAAGAGAAAAGGTATGCTCATATTTTATCATGGAAATTAATTGACCCGGATTATATAAACCCTGTTAGACTGTCCCCATCCTGTCTGCATGCATTTAGAACCTGCATTTCTGTCCTCTCTCCCCTTTTCTCTCCATTACACACATTTTACGAGACAGACTTTACATACACTATCTACGTCATGTAAGTAGGTCTATTACCATGACAGACAACCTAAGTAAAACAGCTAAGTAGGACTTCTGTTTAATTATATGGATAAAAAAATATGTTTTCTCTTCATCCATAATTTATCTTGTTGGTTGCCAGCAACTACACAACTGAGAAAACAGTTGTTTAAGAAACTGCACAAATATTTAGCAAAGGGTGTTTTACCCTTGAAATTGAATAAAAAACAAACTCCTATTACTAGCTGGACCAGGATTTCTCTATATAGAATACCTACTCTAGAAATTTATTTTTAAAAATTATTCTCTTCTATGAACATATTTAAGGAATTAATGAGTTTGCTCCACCTAATGGGTAATTACAATAGGTAATACAGATAAACAGTTTACCGTCCTAACTATAAAAGCTTTTAAAAGCAGAAGTGTAACCGCTCACATTCAGCGACGCTCCTTTATTACAAAGGATTTGAACACCATAAGTCCATCACTGCCCTAAGAAAACTGAATGTGCACAATCCCTACACAGGTGAACAGGAGTCCTTGGACAGAGAAATATTCCTGAAGCTGTGCTTTGAAAGACAGTTCCGAAAAACACAGACAACAAAAAGTGATGAAGAAGAAGTTTAATAGCAGAAGAATATTGTGTGAATAGCCTTGGGACAGCCCACCACTCTTTAGCATTTTCAGTTGAGAAATTACAGTGTTTTATCCTTGGAATCCAACATTGGTGTGGAATGATCAGCGGCATAAGACAGTGTTATAACTGAACAAAAAATTATTTACCTGAAATGAAAATAAACTGGACTGTGAAATGACACAGTCTGCATACAAAACAAGTTTCAAGAACTCTTGCACATTTTAAACCATATAATTGTTTTTCAGTGATGCAGTAAGACCTCTACATTTCTGTCCCCACCAAAAGGACAGTTTCTGCACAGTTCCCCCTTCTTACAGAAATAAAGCACGTCATCACATCTGCGAGTGCTGAATAGTGAAAGGATAAATTCTACTTTAACATACCAATATAAATAGAAATATTAAATAGTTATGGAACTCTGCCCAGGGAAGTTGTGGATGCCCCATCCTTGGAGGTGTTCAAGGCCAGGCTGGATGGGGCTTTGACCAACCTGCTCTAGTGGGAGGTGTCCCTGCCCATGGCAGGGGGGTTGGAACTCCATGATCTTTAATGGTTAGATAGAATCTAACCATTCTATGATTCTATGGCAGCACAACTGCATTAAAGAAGACCTGGAAAAGCTGAAAATGAAGCAGAAAGAAAATTAACCTGAGGTACTGAAAAGTATCTCGCATTTTGACAATGAGAGCCTTCAAGATACATCTTCATAGTCCTGTATTCTGAGAGGCTCACCAGTACTTAGAGGTAGGGCTAACCCATTCGGCAGTGAGCAGCACGCTTTTCACTTGCTCTGTGTCACCTTTATTTCAAGCCAGAGCCAGAGGCAAAATCCCAGAAACAGGATTAATATTTCTAGAGCAAAAATGGGTTTTAAGCAGACAATTTTTATACTAATTGATGGCTTAGCTCACAGATGTAACTGCTATAAAACAGATTTACTGTATCGCTTGGAAAATACAGCCATAGTAGCATCTTTTCTTCAGTGTTTTTTCAGTGCTTATCAATAATGTCCTTTTGACATAACATGACAAATGCAACAGAGAAAAAGAAGGAAGAGAAGATACAAAAATTGTGACATGCAAATTTTAGTGTAATTTAAAATGGACAAAAATTTGGACAGTACCTATAAAAGACTTCAGGCACATATGGAAGATGAAACAAAGGTGAGATATATGAAGCAAGAACTTTGCTTGTATGTACTTAAGCTTCCAACTTATATCCCTAAATGAACTCCGCAAGTTCTTTGAAAGAACCATTATAAAAGCATGATAATTTCACGTTGTGTGTCTGCTATGTAGCAAGAGTCAATGCAAGACTATCGACTAGTTTTCTGTGAATACAAAATGTATTTTTCTTGTATTTAGGAGATAAAGCTGATCCTGTATTTATTGAGATATGGCAACTACACTTCATCTCTGCCTTTCAAAAAGCATCTCCTGTGACATACCTTCTCATCTCAATGACATCTGAATCACAGTTTAATGCCTGTCTGTTCTAGGTACATATGTATCAGAAACGGACAAACTGGCTCAAGAGCCAAATCTGGCTTACAGTTAGTTCAAATGCAGCTTACTTACGAGTGGTGCAGCATGGGTTTTAATAACTCTCCTGAGAACATGAAGGAAACATGTTCAGAATTTATTTTAAGCAGGAAAACTTTTAAAGAAATAAAGTATGTGACCTATTGCACATTCGCTGTCACAGAGCTCAAGCTCACGAGGCAGGAGGTTCTTCTGCTCTACTCTGCTTTGCACTACATCTCACTCCCTACCAAGGGCTGTTCTTCCAACTAAGGACAGAGAAAAAAGTCATCATTGGGAGGCTGAAAGCACTGGGTTAGGGAGATGTTTTATACAATGGGACAATACGAAAGTCAGCACAATGAAGTTGCCACCTACAACATGGGCGTGAGGATTTCTCAAGAAGTCAGTAGTCAGAGAAACCTACTTGTGGAATGTATGAGATAGCTCTCAGGTATCTGACGATGTATTTGAGGCACCACAAGAGTTTGGTCATACCTGGTATATTTAATAAGTGAAGAAAGCTAAATGGATCTCAACTGTAACACAAAAAATTAAGACAAATGAGACCAGAAAAAGCCCTTCATTGTACAAACATCGGTTTTAAACTAAGAGGAATAAGATAAAAAAATTTGCAACTTCTTACAGAAAACCTGTCTGCCTAACAAATAACATGATGTAGAAAATACAAAACAAGCCAAAACAAGGAAAAAACTGTGAAATTGTACCCTTCCCAAGTTAAAAACTATAGATTTATATGACTGTAAAAAAAAAAGTAAACAACATGTAGGCTGCTATTGCTATTCACCCAAGAGAGCTACTATCATATACTAGCTATGATTAAGAATCTTCCAACATGTGCCCTTAACATAGACCAACGTAATATTTTCCACTGGCCATGTTTATGCAATTGCAATGGCTCAGTTGAGGTGAGTGTTCTCTGAAGGGGCCTATGAATGACGAAACACAAAGGTGTAATGCTCCCTTGTGATCCATCCACAAGACTCACTGATATACTGTAATTTCAAGCCATACCCTGGAAAAAAATAAAACCAAAACGCAATGCAGGATCACCTCTAGATTCTCATCAAGGATGCTAGCAAATTGCAACCATCTCAGAAAGACGACTTACTTGTCCTCTTTTCTGGAATCTGCCCTCCTTATGAGATTCCTCTGAACACCTGTGTGTGTATTGTAATAAATTTGAGACAAAAGAGGGGAGGCCAAAGGGTTTCCAGTGTTTACTCATTAATGTAAAAACCCTTAGGTCTAAGAATAAATCTCACACTGAATGTAAAATCACGTCTATTTTAGTATAAAACACCTTTCCTTCAGTACCAGCAAACCTTTCATTAACCTCAAGACGACTGTACCCAGAGGGATGTTTTAGCCTCCAGTAGCTCCTCTGTGGAAAGAGAATTGAGCTCTTGAGGCAATTCAGATGGAACTTAATCTGTAAAGTCTGCCACCTTGTCCACCGCATGTTAAAACACTGGCTGATATAGCTTAGTAATTTTTCTCTTCATTTGTAGACCAACTAAGGGATAGATCCTTCTGCCAAGAAATTAATTTTGGGGCATCTTTGGTTTTGGCATGGATTTTGCAGCCTATTTTTATCTCTCATTACCATCACTGACAGTAGAGAATGTGAAAGAGGATGAGTATAAGACAGCTATGCAATCCTGTTGGGGTAGGGATCTAAGTAATGCTAGGCATATACCAAAATAGTTAAGACAAAAACTGGAGTGGCCAGTAAGTACTTTCCTGGATTACCTATCTATTGCATTAAGAACCTGATAAGGCTATCAGGGGTCTAATAAGCATACGCCAATTGAAAAACCCCAAAGACTACAACAATTTTTCTTGAGCCTCAAGTGGGAACAGCTCTTAACAAAGCTTGTTTGGGAAGTGGAAACTAACAAGCACTTTTTATACCTCCTAGACTGCTACATCTTCCATATCAATAAATGTGTATGTCCCTTTGACAATCTCCCTGTAGCACTGAGGGACTTATCACATGTGGGTCCAGTCTAAAGATGGCCTAAAATGCCTTATAATTTCAAGATGTTTCCAAAAGCAGACAAGAAATATTACAAAGCAGAAGAGTAAGTGTAGGAAGCCAAGTCATAGCAAATAAACGTAAATAGATTAATAAATAACTTTTGAAAGTTTCATTAAAAGCCTGTACCCTTTCAAGACATTTCCAAAAATCTGTATTTTGAAATGGCAAACTGGTTCTCTTTTATTTCACGGAATGGGAAATGGAAGTACAGCTGATGTAAGTCTATTTAAACCACATTATGCACATTTCAGATTACAAGTATTCTTTCTAGAGCAAAGTGACATTTTTCCTACCTGCAGTGTATGACCCTCACAAAAGCAAGTCAGGATATTCAATTACTTAGCTCAAGTCCAAGGATAATGAGGTTTTAGTACAATTTTGTTTCATACAATTTCATTAGTTACCGGGGTCATATTGATCTGTAATTAGATAATGTTTTGCCACATCTTATGGAGATTCTTCAGCCATGTTCAGGCCCTGGCCATAAAGTGAAGAATCTTCATTTTCTACAGGAAGATGTATTCAAGAAAACACAATCGATTCACGATAAAAGAAACAAACAAACAAAAAAAAAAAAACCACCCACCTCTACAAGCTACTGGAAGAGAGAAAATAATTTGGGAAAGTTTGATAAAATACCTCTTTCCTCCCATCACTAAGCCCCTTAGTGGTCTGGCAGGAAAATATGGGGACCTGCCCCTTTTCTGTTTAACATTGGGGACGAGTGCTGCCTAAGCCCGTTTTCATGCCTAAGCCACACTCCCCTGAATATGGAAGCTCTATCCCTTCCTCAGCCCTGGTTTCCTGCCTAGAATAACCTAACTCCGGTTCCAGCAGGCACCCTCTAGCACAAGCTCTTCTTTTTAAGAAGAAATGATGCTTGAGTGGATTACAAGCAGGTGATGGCAGGAAAGGGCAGATGGTAGATAGAGGGAGCAGCTGCTGCTACCAGCAAAAATGGTATGGCAAGGTCACTGCAGGAACTTTGGTCACAGCTAGAAATGGTGTTGGGGTGGGTTGTTTTGGTTTTTTGTTGTTGTTATGTCTCTGAAATGAATACTGGACAGCACAAAAAAACAGCTATTTTAGCCTACATTTTCGTAGATTAGAGTAGAAATCAGCTGCACACAAATACATAGTGATAGGAAAGTCCTTGTCACAACAGGAGACTGCACCTGACCGCTAAGAAATTCCAACAAAGGTTCAAAGGATCAAGTCCTTTTCCCCTGAATGGCCTGGCTGTGATGTACAACCGCAAATTTGTGGAGTATATATCCCAGGTGAAACTCCAGAAAGAAAACAGATACCTGTCTCAGATTCCAGTAGGACAACCTGATCTCCTTAAGAAGAAGTTACGAAAAGGCCACTGAGAACATTCATGCTCCGTGACTTGCGACGTGTCTGTTCCTATGACTTGAAGGTGGTTACCAAACTAATTAGGTTACATAACTTAAGGGCACCTAAGTGCCCTAACAAGATGCCTGAAGGAGTGAGAAGGTAGTCAAAGCGCCAATCTAAACCTCTTGTACTCCTGATGTATTTGTTTCTGCTGTGTAACTTCTGTGCCACGATGTGTTTAACTCCCTCTGTTTGAGTACATCACCATAATAGCAAACAACTGAGTTTGGGCCACACTTTCCCATGAGGTGCTCAGTGGGCTGAACAATGGACATGCCTTACAGTTAAAAACAACACACTACAAAAACAAAGGAACTAATGAAATATTAAAGCACCAAAGCAAGCATGACCATAAGCAGAGACAATGAGACACAGGGGTGCTTTTATCCGTACTTTCTCAGAGAAAGTAATGGACCAGTTTTAACCAATATTGTTCCGGTGCCTATCCTGTGCGATGGGATTGTATACACACGCTAATTATTTTTTCTCACTTCTGTAGATTGCCTTTCTGCTAGGATAAATCCAACATAACTTTAACACTGGTAACGTGTAAACTAAAACATCCTTACAAACCAGAAGGAAAGTAAAAGGAGAAGAATGACACAGCTTCACACTTGAAAAAACGTAAACAAAAACATCTTCAGATAACTCATGCACAACACTACTGTATGGAAAGGAATATAGTTTATTAAATTAGTCAGGCATTTTAAGTGCAATATGGTATCAATTAGGGAACCATGGCTGTAGCTACTGTATAATAGAACCATGGCTGAGAAAAATAATGTCAGTAAATAACAGCTATTCCAGCACCAAAGTAATATTGCTATATTGCAAGGAATGTAAAGAAAAATAACAAAGTGGAAAGATATGTTCTTGTTAACTCCCAAGACTTCACAAATTACAGTCATATTAGATAAAATGAAGACACAATAGCAGAGATCTCTAAATCCTCATAACCATTTAAAAAATCTTAAGCCTCGGGTCCAAAGTCAGTAACTTACAAAGTTAAATTTTCTATTTCATATTTTTACCTTTGGATTTTTTGTCATAAAAGTCTATTAGAGATTTTGCTGCATTTTCCATTTCAATATCTATGATTAGCTGCAGTCAGGGAGAGGACTAAATGGAGGTTCTAAATGGAACTTTGGCTCTAACATTCTTGCAAGAAAAAATTATCAAATAAGTGATTCTATTCAGTGAGAAATTAATTAGGAATGTAATCATGTAAAGGCATGAACCACATAGACCTGTGGTCTGTATTACTACTAAGAACTGTGGTTATTTATTCCTTCAGTTTTTAAGCGTGAAAATTACATTTCATTTAATAAGTCCTGAAACTGTGTATAACCTGTTCCTGGTTTTGTGGGTGGGGCTTTTTTTCCAAAAACTCTGTAACTGAGAAAGTGTCAATTCAGCAGGATGATCTTTACTAAAAAAGTTACTCTTGCTTCCCTTTCAAATATTAATAAAATATAGACTTTTTTATATATATACATATATATATCGCAATAACTCCTGATTCAGCTATGTGGAAGCACATACATTCAGCTGTTTATCACATGCACAATGACATTTTCACTCAGGAGCAATGTTTCCTACATATAGACTGCAGAGGTGTGATTCTTGAAGCACAATACAGACTGATAGATGATAATTCAGTATAGCATAGATATTCCCAAGTCATCCTTATTCAGTGGTCCTCCCTTGTCTCGTATGAATCTGAACCCAACACCCTCAGAAGTCCTACTGCAATGAGTTATCATCATATTTATATTCACTCTTGCTTTGTTTGAGTTCTTATAAAGAGGATGGTCTAAGAAAGAGAGAGTTGTGTAGCTTCGCTAGTTTACTCAATGATTTTGAGATGGAGTTCATGACTTTGAATTATTTTACCCAATGCATGCATTTCAATGCCTGGTTGTGTCTGTCAGAGTGAATTATGACATATTACTTCCAAAATTTTTTTTCTGGAAAAGCAGCACGGTTTGGTTTTGGGTTTTTTTTCCATAAATACACAGAAAAAGATGAATGCAGCTGTACCAAGCACAGTGAGACAGCAGGTCTCTGAATAATTATATATCTTTATTCAAGATTCCACCTGTAGATCATTTTAAATTACATTGACATTATAAAGCAATCTGTTCGGTTTTGGCTTTTTAAAATATATGTAATTGATCTCCATCCCCCTTTCATTTCTTCTACATACTTACAAATCTCATGTAAAATGAAGAAGTCCCTGGGCATTATACTCAGCAAGACCCTGCTACACACCACGGACAGCAATCATAGCTATCCCCAAGTTACCGGTGACTGTCAAAAATGGAACAGATAAATTCTGAAAATGTTGTGGATTGATTTCCTAAACTTCATAAAATAAATAGGCTTACTGTGCAACCCAAATATCCCAGAAAAATAATTGGAAAAGCAACAGGGGGTGAAGTTATCATCACTTGAGTATGAAAGGCATGCGATAATGGCCTACCTTATGCGTATACTAGAAATCTAAGTACATGGTAAATACATCCATCACTGAAGTCCATACGGATCTTACAGACTTAAACAGCTACAGAAACAGAGCTCAGAAGTAATCAGAGAAAGTTCCAGGTAAGAAACCTATTTTGATTAATAACATTTTGGTTCTCAAGAATTAACAAATAAATAGAAAAGTATTAAAATCATCATACTTAGTATTTACAGTATAGAAATTTAAAAATTCCACTCAGTTTCAGGCAGTTTTGCTTACTGCATAAGAAGAGATGATCCTGCTCTAACTTTCTGCACAACTGTGACTTCAAAGATTGCTGTTTTGTAGCAGCTGTAGTAATAATAAATAGTAGATGCCACACAGACCAAGTTATCAAACCAATTTAATAGAATAGAAATAACTTTTTTTTTTTTCAACTATCCATCTCTTGCAGAGGAGGAGCTTTTGGTAGGGGAATATAGCTCTGAGGAACCTGATTGCCAGCCCTTGTCTTAAAGGCATAGGACAGCTGCAGTGTGGGACCTGCACAGCTGCAGTTGTGGGCACAAAAGGCAAACACAGACCCAGACGAAAATCAGAAGGCATAGAGAAAAGTTACTGCTGCACCCTATTCAGATCGCAGAAAGTGTATGTGCGTACGTATTCAGAGCAGTGGGACCCACACCAAAATACAAAAGGAACTCTCAACAACAGCATGGTGAAAAGAAGAGCACTACATAAAAACCTCATTCATCTAAGCTCCACTGACTTGCCTGACAACAGTAGAAGATGAAAATGCTCCAGAAGTTTATTTTAATATTTTTCTATTTTTTTCACAGTGGGACTGCTTTGAGTCCTATATGTTGTCAGATTATTTCTTCCCTGCCCATCACAAACTGCCTCTTTCCTTTCTGAATCATAGAATGGTTTGGGCTGGAAGGGACCTTAAAGATCATCGAGTTCCAACCCCCTGCCGTGGGCAGGGACACCTCCCACTAGAGCAGGTTGCTCAAAGCCTCATCCAGCCTGGCCTTGAATCTATATCCTTTATCTACCATGCGATCTTGCCAAGAGCACAAATGAATTTAAAAGATCCCTAGTTCCTTGGGGTCCTACATAATCACTGTGTGTTCCATGACAACTTTATTATACCATTACAGATGGATTACAAATACTATGTTCACACAGAGTACTACATGACCTTGGTAGCTGCATTACACCTGTAGCTTCCTCCCTGCTTATGTGTTCCTGTCTTCAAAGGGAATCATCACACATGAGAAAAACACGATGCATACATGGAACTTGTCCCAACACACAGCTAGAAGATGACACGCAGGGGTGTATTCCAGGGTATGAGACATGGGTACCACTTCTAGGTGACAATAATTTAGACACGGGAACAATGAAATGTTGGTGGGTTTATTTGCACATCTAACTTTACAATTAATTTTCTAGGACTATGTGTTTTCTTGGACTAGAAAGCACAGCACAAGTTAACCAACTGCTCCTCCACCAGCCTGAAGGACCAGGGATTATTCCTACCCTCTATTTTCATGTCTGATCCCTTCAAGAAGTAAGCTACTCTCCGCATATCCCTTGGTGTTTCGGGAATTTCATTAAGGTGACACATGGCTTATTGGTTTTTTTTTTTTCCCCACACAGTATTGCATACTGATGGCAGGCATACTTGTCTAAACAAACAAGCAAGCACATTGGATAGGGAAGGTATTTAATGACTGAATGTTCTGTTATATTATGATGGATTCACAAGCAGCCCTGAAAACATTCTCGGCATTTTTCTTACTCATATGAAAACATTCAATGCTAAATTAGCTCAATGGAAAGGTGTATTTTTCTGGAAGGCAAGCTTTGCAAAGTTCCTAGCACTGAAGAGGCAGCACAGGCCTTCTGTTCCAGACAGGCTGATCACCTGGGCCTGAAGTCTCATATTGGTAATGTAGCTCAGACTTTTCCACCTATCATTTTAAGAAAAAAAACCCAAACCACGTAAGAAGCCAAGTACTGTCTAGATATTGTACAGCAGGAAGAAAAAAAAAAAAAAACACAACAAAGAAACAAGAGCTAGTGTATTATTTCTATAGTGGTTTTCATTTAGAACAAAACACTACACTAATCTAGAGCAGACTGAAAAATTAGAACTCTGGCTGTACATTTATTCATTAATTTCTTCTCTTCTGTTGGTTTCCCTGCTTGTATAAAGGGATTATGCTGTTTTGATTTTAACCATAAGAGGTTCACCTAATATCTGTCATGTCACATGAACAATGAATAGTACACACACCAAAGACAGCGTTCAACAAAGTGTTGGGTTTTTCCTTAAGGACTACCCACAAACAATAAAGGGGTGGTGGAGCTGACAAAGACATTGAGAGCATTTCAAGCAAAAGAAGATGAGGTGACAGCACACAGAGATTAAGATTTCTAAAGGAAGTAAATCACCACAGGTACTTTTATTAGCAGGATGCCAATATAAATATTTTGTCCATTTTGTTATTATTCTTTCCCACTAAAAAGTAACCCAATATCACAGAATCACAGAATCTTCTTGGTTGGAAGGGACCTTTGAGGTCATCGAAGACTACAAGCTGGTTGCATTTTAAGTATGCCACGGAATATGAGTCATAAGCCATTAATGGATAAAGCATCTCCATCTGAACATAGGCTGCAGTTTCAGAAAAGCACACACAAGACTGCAGCCCCAATGCAGAACTGCACATTCCAACCTAGAAGAGAAGTTTAGGACAACATACTTGACTGTCAGTAGAACACCAAAGAACAGATATCTAGAGCAATGGCAAGTGATTATCTTAGAATGATAGGTATATTACTTTTCTGTAGTTTTCCAGGTCTTAATACCATCCAAATTGTGCAAAGAGGAAACTACAAAGCAAAATGCTACACCTTGAGAACACAAAGTGCCACAACATGGAAACACAAGCATCGGAACGAGAAGCAGTACAGTCCCGTGAGTAACCTATGATCTATTAAGTCCCACCCCAGCAGGACCGATTAGTGTCTTCATTTTTTTAATTCCCATTTCTATGCCTTCTTGGCACACCACCGCTGCGATCTTACTGCCAGCTTGCTTAGTCATGTTTTCACTTTGTTCAACATCGTATTAGGCAAACTTGGTTGTAGATGTTGCCTTCTGTCCTGCTCAAAAGCCATTTCAATTCAGTTTGTCTGAAGGAGTATGAATTCATGTGTATCAAGATCTCCAAGGCCAGTCCTTCAGGAACAATGGAAGTGACTGGACTTCCAAAGCACTGTTCTTCAAGACTGCTCAGGCAATATCAGTATGATGAATCAAATGTTCTGGTGACACGGGGCCATGCTTCCTTGAATTATGCATGATTGCTAGCTCAATAAAACACCATGACTCACACAGTGTTAAGGACAGACAGATCACCATCCTCTGTAGGAACAGATCTGCTAATACTGGTTCCATGAAGTGCTGAGAAAAGCCCTTCCTAACTGGAATCCTTAAAAAACACAAACCCCCTCCCAGGAATTTACACATCAGCTGGGAGGCGACAAGGGCCACTGTATCCAAAACACAAAGACACGACAGAGAGAAGTACGTATTTTGCAGTATCCTTAATACCACATTGTAAGTTAATTCCCCTTATCCTTATCCCATCTCATTTGACTCCCCAGCTTTTCTTTAGCATTTAGTAGTCCACATTTTCAATACGTTCCATTGGCTTTACTTTGGTCATCCCAGTTCAAGAGAGACAATGAAAAAATTAGAGAGGCCACCAAGTGTCCTCTACAAAAGCAGAAGGTCTTCGTGATGTGAAAAGTATTGAAAAGTATAACTTAATAAAGACAGTTGAAGTAGCTGGGTTTGTTCAGCCTACAGAAAAGATGGCTTCCAATAGTTAAAAGGTAGTTGATAAAGAAGATGGAGGTGCACTCTATGTAAGGATGCACAATGGCACAACCAGAAGCAGCAGGTAGAAACTGGATCAGGGGAAATATCAAAACAAATATCCCCACTGTGAGGACCACCAAACGTTGGAAACAGGTTGCCAGAAAAGTGGTGCATTCTCCCTTACTGGAAATATTCAAGACTCAGCTTGACAGGGCCATTGATAAACTAATCTAAAGCCCTGCATTTAACAGTAAGTTGGAACACGTGAGCTTCAGAACTGTCTTCCAACCTAGACTTTTTTCATTGTCCCATGCTAATAAAATACTGAATTTTATGATGCATGATTCTCCCTTAAAAAAAAAAAAAAACTGACTCCAAGAAAGCTGTCATACTCCTTAACCAATTTTAATTCTGTCTACATTCCACAGAAAACTGTTGGCCAATCTTTCGAATAGTTAGAAACCATAAATATTAGACTATATGAAATAGAAATACATACATGTTATACACATGCATACTTACAGATGCTCTAAATTTGCTGCTAAAGGAAAACACACTTTCTGTAAGGGACTTACCACTGTGTAGAAGTTTCTTGAACAACTCATCATGCCTCTCTTACTTGGCACCAGCTTCTCTCACCACATTGCTTTGCTCAGTTGTAACAGCTGTCCCCTGCATGCTCTGTTTCATTTGTGGTGCTGGGGACAGACCTGCAAGGAGAAGCCTCACCAAGTACAGGACCAGCAATGGAAGTTTCTGTGTCTTGTCTTGGACTTTGAACAGTGAATGTCTTCTGGTATGCTGTCACATTATAAGTACAGTTTTGACATTTGCCTCTCAGAGCCCCTTCAAGGACTTTCACTGAGACAGTTCCACAAAGTCAAAAATAGATGATTTGTTGAAGCGAGAGATATAACATTCCAAACTGCCATTGATAAATGCACTAGCTGCAATAGCACTAATATATGATGATAGTGCTAGCAAAATAAATGCTATCCTGGGCATTCCCATTCTTCACCAAGAGGTGAAAGTGCATTGCTTACCAAGAAGGCATCCCTGTCTCGCTGGAGGAAGAGGAGCACAGCCTGCCGACTGCCGACCTCTTCTAGGTCTCTAAGTCTTTTCTCTCCCTGAGAGATCTCTGATACTTTCCTCAATGTCCTTTATATCCTAACCTTAACTGTTTTCCTCCCTGGGGTGACATTTAACATGATTTGGGTGGAGAGTCAAGTACTATAGTCTTATATGTTTAGCATGTCCTTCTTTAAGCTCATTATCATATTCAGAGGTGTCATGGATAATCAAGCTAAAGGTCTCACTCCAGACACCACAACCTTCAAGATTCTGTGCTGAAATTGTTTATCTGCTTATTCCTGCAACCTTTAGCCAAAATAAGATTCTCCTGCCTGTGCAAGACTCCTCCTTTCAGCTGCTTCTCACACTGACCTCACAGATCTCCACCCATAAGATCTGCACAAGACATAAGAGGTTAAAAATGCTGGTGTCCACTTACGTACTATTCCCACCTATGCACGCAAGAGGAGAGTGGAGGTAGAGCAACAGAGGAAAAAAGAAGGGGGAGATATAGCCTAAGGGCTATGATGGAGTTCAGAGCCAGCCATCCCCATCTGCCCATGCTCATCAAGGACAGTACGATCAAGGCCAGGCTGGATGGGGCTTTGAGTGACCTGGTCTAGTGGAAGGTGTCCCTGGCCATGGCAGGGGGTTGAAATTAGATGATCTCCAAGGTCCCTTCCAACTCTAACCATTCTATGATTCTATGAGGACTCCAGGCAAAGCTGAGGAACCACAACTAGGTCCTCACCCAGCTCCTGCTCTGTTACCTCACAGACAGGCAAGAGAACCCACAGTCATTCCCAGCATAACAGCCACCAAATCTTATCTCAACTGCACAACCTAATATGATCATTTTATATTAATCTTTTCAACACTGTTCCATAATAAAAGCTTTTACAGGACTTGTATAATTCTCAACAGAAAATGAAATTTGTCCACTTAGAAAGAAGCAAGAAAGAAGCAGAAAGAAACAGTTATTCTTCGAAATGTCCTACGATACTACAAAGTACCCACAAAACCAGTATTTTGTAAAGCATTCTCCAGTTTAAAAATCACCCATAATAATCTCTGTTAAAACTTTAAAAAAAAAGTGCAAACAGAGTGACATATTATTCTTAACATAAATTTGATATTAAAGTAATTATTTACAATATTGGGGAGGGTCAGTTTTATTTTCAAATTTAGTTGGTTTTAATACTTACTGATTAAAGTTCTCATGTAGCTTTGCACCTTGTTCTCAGATCAATTAATCTGCATGCAAAACAGTAAGATCTGGTTCACTTACTTTAAACTAGATGACCATTGTAGTTCTATATTATTTTCAACTCTTGAAATCAACTACTGAAAAGACTACTACCCAGTCTACCGATTCGTTGGAAGGAGTACAAATTCCCTCTGAAATGCTGCAGAAGACAACAGGGTTTAAACCTGTCTGAAGTGAGAATTTGTTTATGTGTTTTGCAAACAAAAAATAGGCTTAATTATGAGGTTAAAGACAGGCATTTAAACATTTAGTTCAACTAGTCCCCAAAAGAATATGGTAACATTTTAATCCACTGCGGTATCACTAATAAACACTGGTTTTACTACAGAGTATTTTAGCACAGTACGTGTAAAAGGCTACTGATTAGTAACTAGAAGTATTTGTTCTGAGATGATGCTGTTCCATCCCATTAGCTAGCTCATTACTCATGAAACCAACTCATCCTCAGTCAATATGACACAGCAACTATAAAGTACTCCTGCATTTTTCTCCGTGATGGATGGCTGTAACTGATGGATAAGGTGTTGTTACTACCTAAGCAGCAACGTACTTGCCCTATAATAGCTTTTTTGTTGCAGAATTTCATGTAGCTTCAATAGAAATGCAAATATTAGCATCCAAGGTCTGTTACACTAGATAAACTGTTGTGGAAGAGATGATCTAAAACTCCTGCAGTTTCTGAATTCCTGATATACCCTAACTTCAGAACCGGGATTCTGAAGGCCCTTCTTAGTACCTAACCCATGATTTGCTTCATTTATCTTTCCAGACAAATTATCTTTTATTTATGATTTCTAAATTCTGATTTTTTTTTTTTTTTTTTTAGTTTACTTACAGAAAACGTATCTCCAAACTTTCAAAGGACTGACTATCTGGGGATTTATCCATGTGACTAATAATTAAGAAAAGAAACAGAGTGAAAACAAAATTATAATTCTCATCCATTTTTATTTAATTGCAATAGTGTATATGAAGACACGCCATGCACTAGAGACATGTTACTGGGACTTTACAAAATGTATACAAGATACTACCTGCCTCCAAACAATTTAACGATGTGCATATATCACTCCTGTTGATGTCACTGAACACTGCAAACCTTGTGAATATGCATAGCAGTGAGGTGAGATAAAAGGGCTAGGAAAAGTTGGTAACTAGAGCTAGTACTAAAATCAAACAAAAATCTCAAAGACAAAGCAAAACAGAACAGGAAAGTAATTTTCAAGAAATTTCCACTTACAGGCCATGCCATTTCTGTAAAAAATAATACCTACAATTTTATATGAAACATATCTTACGTACATTATTATACTTAAAATTAGACTCAAAACCTTTACTGATTTTTTTTCCTCTTACAGAAAATTTTTTGCATATTTTTGGGGATTGCAAAAGCAGTTTTGATGAAAGTTTCAAATAATATTTAAATTTTTACCCTTTTGAAAATGACATTTTCAAAACGTGTAAAAAAGCATTTCTGCCTGAAAATATTTAACCAAAATCTGGTCATAAAAGCATAGCTGGCTGTGATATAAAGATAGTCCAGAGGTATATACACCACAAGCACTGAAGCTACTGAATCAATAAAAATACTAATATACTTAAGTGTATAAATATTAAAATTATTACACAAATTTAAATATTATCTAAAGTTAATTTATTATCAATTATTATTTTCACATGTATTATTTATGAAATCATTGCTTTTTTGTAATAAATTTAATATTTAAATTATTGAATTATATAAATTTAATAAATAACTCTACAAATTAAGTCTTCAGCCTGTCTACCCAATAGGCAATCACTGCATGTGGTGTAGTGTTTCTTCAAGTCCAGATACAATGAAGAAAACGGGAATATATACATTTAGAAACACTGTCAACACTTTAAAATTACTGGATAACATAGCACAATGTTAATACATTTCAGTAGTATAAAAATGGAAATCCTAAGAAAGTGATGAATAGCTTCTGTAACACTGCCAAAAGACCAGAAGGGACCTCATACAAGAAGCTTACCAACGTAGGAGTGACTTTGCAAATATTTATTTAATATTAGTATGGGAGAGAACATATACTGATATCTCTGTAACAGCTCTGAGCATGCCTAGTGAAAACTGTGAGCAGACTTAAATCTGAAACAGAAGGTAACAAAACAAGTGTAGATCTACCAATTTAACTCTAGAAGCCCCACCATGGTCTCCTATGACACCTACCATGGGTATGACTGAGAACCTTGCAAGCATTCTGAATAGGCAACGATGGCACCTCATGCAATGACTGCAAATAGGTACTAAAGTGATTTAAAACAAACAAGCTAGGCACAGGAACAACTTTAATGTTAACCTGTACTTCATCTGGCAGCAACAGTATTATTTAGAATTAGATGTTAGTACTTGTGCTCCCAGAATTAACCGTTCTTTAAAAGACACTTTCTCTTTTAATGTGTACCTTTATTCTACCACCCATTTCCTTTAGGGACTGTACAACAGGCAAGGTGATTGAGGAGACTAGTCAGAAGCAATGGAACTGCTAACAGGTCAGACCTAGTAACAGACAAGTAAGACCTTCTGATCTACCATTTTAATTTGACTTGCAACCACCAACCATTCTTGCATTAGAGGTTTCCTCTACACTTAATAACAAAGAATGAACTCCTCTACTTCACTAGGTTACTTGAGATCAGCCCAAAGAGAGCGCCTCCCTTGACGTGAGTTCTGTGTTGAAAATGTAGAAGTGAATTCCAGGGAATAAGAAAGCTTTTCTCCAGTAAATGGCAGTTCAAAGAAGTTTCCCCAGGCTTCAGTCATGCTCTAGGATCAGGGAACATCAAACCTGTGGCAACAAGGCGACCACAAGTTAGCTATAAAGAACTTTGGCAAAAAACCTCCAAGCCCACAAGCTACAGGCTGCAGCTGTGACCAAAGGTCAAAAAGGTGCCAGAAAAAATAAAAATAAAAAACCAAACCCAAAACAAACCAAAACAAAAATGACAAAACCAGGTAAATTTCATTCAGAGAAGGGCCAATTAAATCAGAAATATGGAAGACACTTATAGCCTATTCTGCTGAATCTAATCTTGGATTACATAAAGTACAGTACAATACAGTGTGTACCTAAAACATCTTCAGTCCTTCAGGTAGTTAAAAGTAGTGTATAACAGAATAAAAAAAGAGAGTTTGAAACTGTATTTCAAACTTTGATGGGAAAGCAAGCTGTTCCTCAGTAATGGTAATATTTAATAAAGAGCAAGGCTCAGTGAACTTAAGTTGACACAGTTGCTGTCTTACACAAAAGTGAGCGCCAAGAACAAAGAATGCTAAATATAACATAGCTATAGGCACTGATCTACAAATATAAAACATGAAAGAACCTAAAAAGGAACCTGAAAAATGTTTCTTAAAATGCAAAGAGCATAGTAATATGAAAATGAATACTACTTGGTTCTTGCTGTACAATTTAATATATTTTCACTGACTGGAAGTCAGGTTAAATATGTTTAAATACTTTTTTGTTATAAAAGTGTATTTGTAAATGCATATTTTGCTACAAATTTAAAATTATATTTATATATGCATCTGTACATACAGAAATGCATGCGTAAAATAAAATAATAAGAAATTATAGAGTAGAACAAAAATCCTTAATATTGTCAACACAGCAGAAATATTTCTATGGCTTCTCCTACAAATTCTGTTTTTCTGAGACAGGCAAGTAAAGGCATTAAGTAGTGTTACTGAGTATTAAACTAAGTATTATGTCATTTTCCAGTACTCTGACTTTAAATGCACTATTTTTCAATGCATAAATAGAGGAAAATATCAACACATTCTCATATTTTCATGTGCAGTACAGCTATAACAAGGTACATGCATGACTGCTACAGTCACAAGATTTCAATCTGCCACATTCTTTAAAGTATTTAACCCTGAATAGCTTATAAAACACAGAAATTACAGTATTCTACCTCAAAATCAGTTAAGAAAGTGAGGAACGTGGATATCAAATCACTTTTGCAAAATTATACTGAAAACTAGTCAACACAATAGGAAATAAATCTAGATAAATACAAGGAAAAGAAACTATAAATGCAAGGATCTCTATACCATTACTGCCTGACCAGAATTTCTAGAGTACAATCCTATCTACTCATTGAACTCCATAAAATCAGTATATAAGTAAAAATAAATCTGCATGGGCTCCTAATGTATGGCTTCTCTACGGAAACCTGGGAGATTCTATAACATATTCTATTTCTTGGTTGATTGGTTGGGTTTTAGGCAAATTGCTCTTGATTCCTTAGCTGAAAGTAAAAACGCTCCTTTCTTCCAGTCTCATTTCCTTGAGTCCTCCCACCCCAAATCAATTCTGTTACTCAGAACTGATCTCACAAGCCTTCGCAAAACAAACTTCTTTTTTCCATGTCCTCCTATCACACTGATGAACATAAAAGTCTACTTTAAATCACCACCACAGGGAACTCACAAACTCAAGTAAGCACCTTTAGAAGATACAGTTTCAAGTCACTGCAATCAAACTTAGCTAACTAAGCAAACCTCAAGTGTATTAAATGAAAAAAAAACTTTGTAGGACAAAAAGTAACTATGGAAGAGAGATTACTAATCTATTATTCAATATTGATTAGTATTAAAAACTTGATATTGAATTTTATTAATTTAATTAATATTTCATATTAAAGTATTTTGCAAGTATAAGCTTGCTCTGAGACTGACCACAGCATTTTCACAAACATATCTTCCATTAAGTTCTCAACAACAAAAATTACCAATCAGTAACTAGGTAGAAGCTTTTTAATATTTAAAGCTAAGTACATGTCTCAATGTCCAACTGAGCATGAATGGACTTCCAAAGAGTCCTTTCTTGGAAATTCATTATGGAAATACCCTCCCTGAAAAAAAAATAATAAATGAATCTGAACATTTTCATAAAAGAAGTGTCCTGTAGGAATTCTTGGTAAGAATGGTCTTATTTTTGAACATTTTACAAACTTCCTGTTAAGAACAGTCCATCTTCCTCAACGAGGATGGCCACCAGTCCAAAGCCAGGTCCAGCCCTAAAAGCAGTTTCAACTAGCCAACAGAAGTGCTGGTCAGCTCAAACGTGTCACTCAATCACACAGACGCTATTGCTAGCACATGTTGTGGTGGAAGCTGAGGAGGCAGTGACCTTCGCAGGGTTGTACCTCACCAACTTGAGTGCTCTGGTCTTGGCCCTGAACTGTTCTAAAGGCATGAGCTTTCTCTTCCTACTCATTAACAAATCTCTGGATAAGCATCAGCACATCATCTCTGCTTTCCTTTTTTCACCTATGTATGAAGAATAGAACACTGAAAGCAATTACACTGCTGGGGAACGGTCAGGGGTTTTCTTGCATGGTGGACCAGGCCCATGTGATCTGTAAATCAATTTGTGCTTCACAGAGAGGTAAATAAAATTATGCTGCTCTGCTTTTTCTTCCTTATTTCCAGCTGCTAACCTTCACTAAAAACTCCATAAACTAGAGTAAAGACATCCCTCAGGAGTCAGTTGCTCTAATTCTCCCGGAATATATTTGCAAAGAAGGGGCAGGTGGCCCACACAGCAGTCCGGATGGAAATGTGATCAACCGTATAAACATTTGAGAACCCTTGTGCTCACAAAATTGAATGGGAGTTGGCAGGTATGACAGGGTACATTATATATCTTATCCTCATAGAGTTGGAGCACATAAAACTGATTAGTTATCCACTGCCAATCCATAAAAGGACTTGGCACACATGGACTTTGCCAGAGTAACAATATCCAGTGGGAAGGAGACTGAATTTGCTTGGGTAGCCTAGTCTGATTCTGCCAAGCCAATTGTACGTTCAAAGAGCTAAGAAATACTGTGTGTGAACTGTTTCACATTATCAGGAGGTAATCCACATTTCATTTTGAATTGTCAGATGTTTCTGAAGATACTCTACCCTACACACTAGAGGTAAAACACGGGAGGAAGCATGACAAGTCCTTCAACATTGTCTTTACGACAATATCCTTCCAGCAATCCACATGAGCATGCACAGCAAGGGCTTCTGCTGCCCTTGAGGTATTGTGTGTAAAACACAGGCAGCAGATCTTCAGTTAACGGAGTTCCAAGAAGTTAGAGCTTCCGTCATCAAAATATTTCAGGAAATTTAATTTCTTCCTAGAGTAGCGCCAGAAATGTCATTGGCATTATTAATGAGTGAGCAATTTCCAAGACAGGTACACAGAGCTCAACTTTTTCTGAATAGTAGTAGAAATATTATCATTAACTTATTCAGCACAACCAAATTGAATCTGTCATACATATATACAGTTGTTCATGCAAATGTAAAAAAATATATATTTGGGGCGTTTTGTGGTGTTTGTTTTTTTTTTTTTTTAACTGGACTTAAAGTTTAGGACTGCCGTTTTGAAAAAATGCATATGCTCAGTTTTGTGGGTTGAGCACATTCCCAAATTAGAGTTATCACTATTGAAGGAGACACAGACTGAAACATAATCTATCCCAAATTTTAATTATTCTGTACAATTCCTGCAGAGATCCTATTCATAGATTGACAGATTGGAGCTCTGCCTGGTGTGTTTCGATTGACCTGATATTATCCAGCTTTTGTTTACTCCACCAACCACATCAGTGTGCCTCCATTCTTACAGGTTTCCATTCTTCCTTTTATTCTGCCTCAAATTTCCTGTTGTTCATACTGTCATTCTTCCTGGGCTGTATTAAAAACAGACTTGCTCCAAACACTTTTAAGCTTGTGCTAAGTACCAGTACATTGCTTTTCAAACAGGAAAAAAAAAAAAGCTTTTTTTTATCACCTTTTTCTTTCGTTTTCCACCATATTTTTTTTTTATTTTACCCACGCTGCTGTTACGTCCTTTCTAATACAGTTTTTATTTATTTATTTTATGAACAATTTCTTCTCAAATAACGGTTTTAATGACATCTACTTTATCCTAATATAAAATCCCTGAATTGTGATACATGAAAATGCAGTGTGCTTTAAAGAAAAAGTGTTTACTATGGAACAACCTCTAGAAACAAGACGAACAGATAGGTTTCTAGCCTATTCAAGTTCCAAATTTATCTTCAGGTATCAAACCACAATCTGCTATGTTGGATTAGTTTAGAGGCACGCTCACAAGAAAACACATACAAGAGCAGTCACATCACCAACATTAAATATACTGCATGCTTATGCAAGATCACTACACTCTGGAAGCTTCTTTATAAAATAAAGAGATATAGAGAGACTTTTTGAGAGCTTATTAAGGATGAGTTTAATTTGGGTGCTCTGAGTTGCCCTACTACAGAAGCCTACACTTATTGTACACTAAGTCTACAAAGCGGTTTTGGTATAGGCATCAAATAACCCCCAAAGTCACAGTAAGTCAGTCATCAAGTAACCCCCAAAGTAATGTTAAAAAAAAAATTTAAGAAGTTTATACCTTTAATACTATGTACAAAAGTACTTGTGGTGGGAAACCATACAATTTCTGAAGCAGGGACAAATTTAGCTAAGTGATAATTAATAAATTATGTTGCTTCTGAAAGAGTAAAGGCATCTTTCCTGCCTTATCTTAAATTGGGAATTAGATTGCCATGATCTTCCAGTTGTAAATTCCCAAGTACTGTGTTAATGCAATCATAAAGTTGCATACAGTCCAGATGGTACCTAACACAAAATGCCTAGAAATATGTTTTGGGTTTTGTAATTGACACAAATGCTGCATATATTGTGTATGTTTCTTGACAAGCCAACAAAAAGGGCATGGATAATATTGTTCATTGATCTACACTTTCAGAAAAGCAAGAAGTTTGTGCAATTGTATTCTGAGCTGGTCTCTGGTAAGAGTGGTGGGATGCAGAGCTTCCCAAGATTGGTACAATATATATATTAAATAGATTGCTATAAACAATAAACCAACTGGACTTTGTCAGCTTAGTCTTCTTGGATATATTCCTTTTAGAAACAACTCCTGCAATATAAGGCATTAACTATTTCCCTTGCTAACAAACATTTCTTCTTAGGGCCTCAAACATAGGAAGATACTTAGAATTGTAATAGATATCTATGTCTTTCTCATTTCTTGCACTATGCATACTAATTTCACTTTCACCTAGTCTTTGCTACACTGTTTGTAAGCCGCCACCACCAACAACTCGTTTTATTCATTAGGCAGATACTTAAAACGTCTCCAAATTTTCAAATTCTTATTACACTGACAAGAGCTACTGGACTCTCACAGACCTTTGATTTGTTTCTGCTTGACACCGTTCTAGAAACAACATTGTCGTTCCCAGAATGACACTCCATTGTTTCCAAGTATCCTCAGATGACAAAACGACTATGAGAAACTGGAAGCATAAGTCCTCGCTGATCTTTTTGGGGCAGAAGTGCACCCTTTCTTAAAAACACTACCATAAGATAAAGTACTGACCACGTATCTCTTACAGTGAATGGGCAAGTTATCTATTCATCAGTACTGGAAGGAAATCCACAAAACTTTTGGTAATTAAAGACTGAATGGATTTAGATTGTGCATGCCAAAAAAAAACCCAAAACAAATAAACCACTTTCAAATCAAAGAAAATTTAATATCAAACCACCAAAATATTAAATGGACTCAGTAAAATTGGTAAGCCAGTTCTACTCAAAAAAAAAAAAAAAAAAAAACCACAAGCCTCTGATGCAGATGAAGTTAGCTGTAAGAGGAGAAGGAGGAGGAGGAGAGTCTTTACGGTACACATTTATTTTTCACGACAAACTAGACTGAGTAATGTAACATTTGGCCTTCATCACTGGTATGGAAAATCTCTTGGATTATACATATTATACAAAGTAAAATCTTGCTACATGGTTAAACTTGTTTTGCTTTTTTTTTAATGGACAAGTTGTGCTACTTCGCATTTAAGTTATCTGTTGCACCAGTAAAATCAGAATCTACCTATCACAGTAGATGTAAGATTTTACTTTGAAAAAAAGCTTTGATCAGTAGCATTCACCTCTTTCTCAACCACTTCTTCCTCAGTTTTCTAGATCATTTGGCTGTCAAAGCAGCAAATTTATATTCTTTACTGACTAAATTGTAGCTACAACCACTCAGCAAGATTCTTGCTCTGAACATAATAAAAACGTGTTAAAAGAAATCACAGACTGATTGTTATTCGTCAGTCCTCCTGCATAATAAATATCAGTTATCTTTCAACAAACAAGACAAGACAAATACTACTCCACCAGGATAATTTTAAAATCAGTTTTAAGGCTTTTTAAGACCATCTAAGCCATTTGTTATGTATGATTTGCTTCAAAATATTTTTCTTTCATAAGAAAACGAATTGTTTCACTAAAAATATGAAGCATATGACAACATATTTTTGCATAGATAGAGTGGATGAAAGTCAGCAAATACTTTCTGCCTGCAAAAACATGGAGCAAAGTGTTTTCAAGTGTTCTCACAAAACACTGGGTAAAATCTTTCACACAAGACTTAAAATTCTTACTTACCTGTTGCATCTTTGTATAGATGGCAGTAAATGACACAAAAACCGCATTCACCCTACACTAATAGTATTTTAACACCATTATGTCTGTCCTTTTGGAGAAGATATGAATGTTACAGTTTTCCTACGAGATCTTATTTATGTACCATTGGATCTTGCAACATAATCCATTTATAAACTGAAAGCATTAGAAAATCTCTTTTCATAGCATAATCTCATCAATGGTCTTATGGGCGTTTCATCGCCCTTGAATCGCAGTGTCATTTCCTTTCAACTACATGTTGAATAACATTAATGCTCCTCTGTAGTCTTGTCCTCGATGGACACTCCTCACATTCTGTAATAGTCAAAACATCCCCCTAAAGACTTCTCATACTTTTTGCATTACAATGCAGCCCTAACATTTTTTGGTAATTAGAAGTGCAATATTCCTTAAATACGGAGGAAGCATTTGGTTTTGTTTCATCTCTATTCCGCAACGCACATTTCAAATAACATTATGCTCCTCTGAAGTATAACGCACTTTCAAAACAGCTGTGTGCCAAACCAGTAAAGCTAAACTTGAAAGTAATGCTCATCTTATCTTTTAGTAATTCTGTTGTTGTGTAGGGTAGAGTGGGATAGAAAGCAGTGACTAGATACAAGCTGCAATCAGATTCTGTAGGTTTAAAAGACTATTTGCAAAGCCCCCCAAAATGAAACGGTTTGAAGATGTAAGCCTTTCAAATAGATGTAATAATGTATAGAATTCTTACAAAGCATGTGAAAAAATGAACATAGCGAAAGGCCAGATTGAGCCTGGGCCTGTCCTTGTCTCAGGGATGAGAACAGGCAAAGCAATACGGAAAAACACCGGCCAGCCTGTAAGGCAGCACCTCAACACTTATTTTCATGCAGTACAGGTCCCATTTCCTTCCCTACCCAGAGGAGCTTTGCAGAATGAAGGTCACAGCTCCACCTCACCCCATTCAAACTTTCTCAGGAAATAAAAAAAAAACCGCAAGTGAAATCTCATTCAGTAGTGAAGCAGCGAGAGCACTGTCTCGTAACAGGGAAGATGACCCCCTTCACTGCACGGCTGTGCCGAAGCAGAACAACTGAGAACTGGGAAGGGAGGCAGCAACAGCATTTTATATCACAGGGATGCTCAAAGCACTCCAATGATGAGTAAGAGTCTTCAGCCTGAAAAAAATTGCCCTTCCCCTGCTAATTCCCACACATAAACCTTAGATATTCAATTTATTCCATTAATTCATGGGCATGAGAATGTTTGTGCAGTCACACAATGATGAAATCAACTGTTTGCTGCTTCACTGGAAATGTATTCAGGACTACCTAAACATGGGCAGCAGGCAACACAAAGTCATTTAGATGGGAATTGAGTCTGTTCTTTCTTCCTTACTTCCTGAAATAAAGATTTAGTTTCTATTACATCTCATGGAAGCAGGAGAAGGCCAGTTTATTGTATTCTCATTCTGTGGAATTGCAATAAAGAAATAAATGGCTTTAAGAAAAGTGGGGCACTTGATAACCATGGTTGACCAACAGAGCCTTAATGACAACATATGCTGTTTTAGCAGCAAATCAAGAGTCATCCTTGGTTGGACTGATCAAATTTATGATCAAATGAATGTCAGGTTTGATTACCTGAGATACAGTCATTGAACTGGTATCAGGCTCATGGTAAAATATTTCAGACATCATTTCTAAGGGTGTTTACTTGGTCAGTTACTGTGGTTCATTACTTAATTACGAGAAACCAATGACTTAATTGTTGAGAACTCTCAGTTTATAGAAATTCAATTATGTAATGAAGGAGATGGGAGAAAATAATTCTCTGATGCAAAAACCAAGGGCTACATACTAAATTGCAAAAGCAAAGAGCTACATATTCAGTTTTAGACAGGGAAGGTTACTATATTTAAGAAATTATCTATTAATAACCTAGCAAGGCAAAGAAATGTAACTATTGATTATAGTTTCTGAACATTTAATTAATCAAATACTACAACTATGTCACAAAGTATACTTCTGTGGGGGTTAAGTGTTTACTGGAAGTAAACGTGACTCTAGAAAAAAAAACTTGTGCAAACTACATAGTAAAATCAACTGAAAAACCTACAAGTACACAAAAATATTTCCAGAGAAGCTTCCTCTGGCCGGAGATAGCCCTCAGGCAGACTTCTGTCCAACAGGTTTGCAAGACTTCAGAAAGGCTATCCTACGCTCCTCTCTCCTCATTTTCTCCCACAGAAAATCACCACTCAACTGAGCAACATTTCTAGCCAAAGCAAAAGACTTCAAAACAGTAAGAAACAAATCTCAAGAGCAGTGAATAAGTGTTACCCAGGAAAAACAAAACACTTCAGTCCACAACAAAAAATAAATCACTGAAGCCCTGTCTGTTGGGAAACGCCTCAAAAATCTAACAACAAATTGGAACTGACATTAAAATCAATTCATGACTATGAAGAACTCCATTGGTGGACAGATATATTTGATTTCTATTTCCTAAATTGGCACATTACTTTCCAGGGGATTTCTGAATGAGCTTGCTAGTCTCCATGTACTGACCTGAAATGAGTCAAGTTCCAGCTCTAGTCATTTACTGTAACTCAAAGCGCTTCTAAATTGATATTAAAGTGTTGTTCCCTATAAAGCTCAATTCTGGAGTAATTTTAGTTATTGCAATGTTTTCATTACAGAATGATATGGCAAAAAACTGCTGCAACTGTGCAGTCCCATTAAGTTTAAAAAAAATTACAGTTTTCAGCTTTTATTATCAGAACCTAAGGACAGAAATATATTTAAAATAAAAGGCAGACACTGAACTAAATATAGATATAAACCCATCTATACTACAGCAAAACGGATCATCCTAAGTTTCTAGATGGTAAAAATATCAAAATAAGGGGGTTTGGGCATGCATCAGGTCAAACTCATTTTCTTTACTACAAAAGTATTTATCTTAATTATACCATTTCCTATTAAAAGTGTGCCAAAAGCATACCAATGCTACTGTCAAGCCAATTACAGAGATGTCAATTTTATGTCCTATATCAAACCATATAAAACAGGTCTATAAAATACACTCACTTTTTGTATGCATGTATCACACAAGAAAAAATAGCTCAAATGTACTTCAGAATCACAAAAAAAAAATATTACTTTTTCACCGAGGGACACTGAGTCAGTATTTGTGCAGGGTATGTAACCAGTGTTCACTATTTCATTTTTACATTCACATTGTGGATCCATGCCTTATTTTACCAGCCATAAGTGATGTTGCAACTCGGCGTGTCACAAGAACCTCAATTAATCTGTTTGTACCCTTCATCCTACTCAGTGAATGCTGCAACGCCTGGTGCAATATAGGTATGTTGTCATGTTATTGGACTGTCTCATTACACCTAAGACCAAAGTGAAAGAACAGATATTCTTACTGGTTTTAACACTTGAAGTTGCAATCTTAATAATTTTATCTATTATTCATAAATAGCTTTTCATTTAAAACAAACAAAAAAAACATATAACTTAAAAAAAAAAAGACAAAAACCTAAAGCTGATAAACCACTTCTCACCCTACCCAAATCCTTCAACAACTAAAGTACAGGGTGCCTGGCCACAGGCATACTGTAGAAGTCCATCTACAAAGGAAAAGAAAAAAATCACACATATCCTTATTTCTGGCAAATGGTAACACAAGGAAGGTAGCCAAAACTTTTTCTTCACCACACTTCTTTTCCGCTACATAAACAAAAGAAATTGGAAGAGTCACTGCACTTTCTGGGAGAGATTTCTGAAAAAAAACCATCATTTTTATCTGTTTTTCCTACCAGCCAAAAACCATAATATGACTTCCCAGGTGTCAAAACCTGTGCTAATATACATTTCATGGTTGGGCAAACATGAAAATGCCTACCATCAATAGAAAAAAAATGCAAGGTGAAAAATATTGTTGCAATCAGTAGAGCTAAGTTTCACTCAAAGTTTCACCCAAAAGATAGATACAAGGTTTCTAAAAATGTTAATATTTAAAAAAACTAAAGAAAAGTAAAATAAATTCATTAGTAAGTTTTGATTCTGCAATATGCTTGAAGACATTTTCAACAAACACATAAAATACTTTGAAGTTTTGAAATGGCTGTGAAGGGTTACTTTTATTTCTTTTCAAGTTATTAAAGCAAAAAAAAGTTCTTTTCTTTTTTTTAATATGTCTCCCTTTCTAGTGCTGTATTCAGATGAACACTGATTATTTGCACGCAGAGGAACAAAAATCAAAGCACTGATTGCTTAAATCGAGCATGCTCTACCCTTTCCCCATGGAAACATTATTGGAAACAAAAAGGAAAGTATGTAATTTCAAGGTTTATTCTCAATGCATAACTTTAAAGCTTAAAAAAAACCCAACAAAACATCACTGTGGGAACTACAGGTATGCTATAAAATTTATTGAGAGAGGCTTATTTGGAAACTGAAATGAAATAGTAATTTTCTTGCTGATCACACATGATTTATGTGCACAGAGAATCCGTCTCTCACAATTACTGGAATGTGGTCTCACAAGTCCCCTGAACGCCAGAAACACTCAGCTTTGCTCCACGGGCTCCTTAGCTGCAGGCAAACTGAGGTTCGATCCACACCACAAACTGTGCTGATCTGTGCTGTGCAAACGGGAATATCTAAACAAAAGCCTAGGAACTTAATCCTGGCTATGCATAGAAACAGAATGAGGAACTTCAACAATCCTACCTGTAAACTGGACTAATAAATTAATTCTCGTAGAAGGTCAATCCTGGGATCTGGAGATAGACAAATTAAGCCAGCTGGAGCAGAAACAGATGATTAGAGAACTATAAAGTGACTGGGGATTTTGTATTTTTTTTTTTCCTTAGAACACATCTTCTGTTGGTGTTAATTGCTCATAAGAGTGGTGACTTAAGAGAGCATGGTTTATTAACATTGGTAGGATTTCTTGAAAGCCACTTCATTGACAGCTGCTGTACCTCCTTCAGCATTACTCTTCGCATTTCCTTCTTTGCAACGTTACCATCGAATGTGCAAGGAAAAATCTAGTAAGCGGGCAGGTGTGGAGAGCAGCTTCAGTGAGCAATGAGGGAGAGACTGATCAGGGAAGAACGAGGTTTATCTGAAATATAAAATGGAGAAGGTGGTTTCTCTGCAGGGAGAGGAAGGGCAGCCCATGACAAGGCATACACAGGAGAACTACAGGTGGCTACAGCTGGGTACAACTTTTTGGAGAATTACAATAAAATGCATTGCGTTTAAAAACATTGCCAAGATATAGGTATAAATTTAAAAGCAGGAAAATGAAAATACGAAAGGTGTAAGAGTGTGTCAAGGTACAGGGTTTTTGCTGAGAAACAAATCTCTTGATATGCCAAAACATATGTGGAGGGAAAATAAATTTCATTTCATTCCTGAAGTTATCCGAGTTTCCATTTTTTTAAAAGATCCATTTTTTAAAGGTGCTTTACCTTATCTTCCATGCTTGACAAACTGACACATCACAAAACCCTCTGGCATAAAGGACAAGCAGCAGCACTCCTTGAACAGGCCTTGGGCACATTTTTTTCTGGCTGAGCAGCTCATTCAAAAATCCAACCTGTTGCTGCACTGTGTGAGCAGAGCAAGAGCTCAGGGGTTGGAGAAAAGGGGAAAGGAAAGAAAGCCTAAAGACAACACACTAAGGAGACCTGGAAAGGTACAGCAGTGAAAACTCTGGGTCAAAGTCCCACTCTGCATCAGTGCCGGTATTACCAAGACAGCCCTCTTAACCAACACAGCCTGATGTCCTGATCCAGCAACTCGTGGTTGAGCTCATCAGCGACAATCAGAGCATTGATCTTATGCTACATCACACACAGTTATAATTCCAATGTTGGAATTTCAGAGGATTTTCCAGGGTAAAGCTATGAGGTGTTATTAACTTGCACATTCACTCACCAGCTAATGCAGGGAAGAGAATCTATTTCAACATACGTTGACCAGCTGAAGTGAACTGTCGCTGCCACCAGTACAGCATGGCAGCACTCTCAAAGGCAGCAAACCATGTGCTTTTTCACAAAGGCATAAACTAGTGCTCCAAAAGCAAAGCAGGTGTGAATCATGACCAACCTGATACCAAAAGTTGCACTAGTTTAAAATCTGTCTTAAGACTGAGGTTAAACTCCTGCACAGACAGTCTTATGTAGACACAAAGCACTTAAAGAGTCATTCAGCGTGCACCTCAACATTTACTGCCAACACAACGGAGAACTTTGCACCAGCTTAATGAATGCAATGTTAACGCACATTATTTCAGTGGGTGTGAATTACATGCAGGATCGGCTTTCATTTTTCACCTTTAACTCTAAAACCAAGGAAGGCAATGATTCCAAAAGTAGAGCTCCTGATTTTGATGAAGCTGAACTAGAGATTGAAAATTCAGTTTAAGAATCTGGTTTAAAAAAAGAGATAAAACAAAAATTATAACTGTTATTGATGTGTATTATACATAAAGACAGAGTAATGTAAAGGTGGTTAGCATGATAACTTGCCTCTTTGTCAACCAGCAGAGTCAGCCAGAATACCTATTTGCAACATGGAAATAAATTCATTATACCAAAATATCTTTCAAAAAAATCTTACCCTTTCCATATCACAGAATCACAGAATATTTTTGGTTGGAAGGGACCTTTGAGATCATCGAGTCCAACCAACAAAAAAAAAAAAAACCAACCAAAAAAAAACCAAACAACAACAACAAAATGCTTTGTAGAAGCCAAAATGACTGTCAAAATGTCCAAAACTACTGATAAAGATTCACAATACATTTAAAATGGGCTCTGTGGAGCTCTAATCGAGACACTGAAGCAATAGGGACAAACATGAAACAGGTTAAACTGTGCAGTGTTTGTAACATACCGAGTTTCCAGACAGCTTCAGTGGTAACCTCCCTCACCTGCTCTGCACTCCAGCTCTTTTATATCATCTTCAGAACTGGAGACATCCTAACATTTCATCTGAGCTGATTCAACTCTGATTAGCTGGGATTCAAATACCTTTTTACTGAGAAACATCTAAAAGTGGCATGAACTCACTGACACAATATCAAAATCCATCTCTTGGTTTATTTTTGTTGTTGGACACAAGATAAATATTTTGTGAAAGATTATAAATTGTCAAGATGAACATTTCAGAGAAGCCAGAGTCATGCTTTCATTGCAATTTCTCTGCTAATAGATTATTTAGAAGAACAGACTGTCATACAGTACACAAAAAGATGTTAGACAATTCATCATCTTTGTTTTAGCGGGGTTGGCAAGAGGTTTTGAAAGGACCACTTACAGTATCACCAGGAAATCCAGAGAACAAGATAAGAGCACCAGAAAGGAACTGTTAATTTTGAGTTATGGATAGCATTAGGTTACTGTACAGAGAGGCCACACAACCGCCACTGATTTATACTCCAGTACAACCACATAAGTAAAGTAACGGTGCATGCAAATGTATGCGGGAGTCAGTCCTTACATACACCTCACCTCGGTGAGGAAGGAAGCCAGGCAGACAGCAGGGAAGCTGGGCCCAGCAACATGCCCTGATGATCACCACGCTGCACTCAATATGGCTGGATGGGGAGGGCAGCACGGCCGGCAGAGTCGCCACAGGCACAAACAGCCCTGGCGCCTGTGGTGTCCCCCACACAGCTCACACCGGATGGCTTCCCTCCCAGTGTGGCCGGGAGGGGACAGTGGCAGCACAGGCTCCTCTCCTGATACCACTGCTCCTGCGAACTCAGAGTAACACAGCCACCGCCACCTCCTCCACACACCAGCTCCTACCTAAAACAGTGCCTTTCCAGTGTCAGCTTTGCATCCCACTTCCCTCATGGGAGTTAATGCTTCCACCAACCCTTTGCGACTACATATGTCATCGATGTCAAATAAATAAAAAACTACTAATGTAATCACAGGAACTGAATAAACAGGGCTGAAACCCTTCTTGGGGAGGTAGGGCAGCAGAATGCAAAATAAAAACAAAAAATCAGTCTTTAAAGCTTACGAGCACCTTATAAGCAAGAGATTTAATGTTTATCAGAGCAGAAGATCTGTGGGAGAAAACCAACTGATCTAGCTATGGCAAAGAAGCTTTCTTTCACAATGGAGTCTAAGCTATATTAAGGCCCATCCCTTCCAGTCTCACTGTTCATTAAGCAAAAAGAAGTCCATCTCAATGATAACAAAAGTGAAGAAGAACTTACCCAAGGCTGCAGGCAACAAAAGAAGAATTTCCTAGATAGCAGTATTTTCTCAGCATGCTGGAGGCACCCTAGCCAGCTTCCAAAAGATCACCAGAGGCTCAGAACACAGGAGCAGAAACAGGAACCACAATGAAGGAGCTCTGTCAAGGGTGGAAGCCCATCACACACAAGCTCTTACTATTCACTGTTTCTTGTTTCTTTTACCCTTATTCACAGTCCCTATCTATCAATTGGTTCTATTTTCTGCTGTGGAAAACAGCTGTTTAACATTCTTTGATGAGATGAAGCGCTTTAATGAGGTTGGGTGCTCACTGTTTCACAGTTACACCTGTGAAAACACCACCTGAAATACTCTTATTCCATGGGGTACAAAAGAATCTTTTTTCAGCCATGATCATTTCCATGACTGCAAACAGCCATGAAGAAAAAAAAAAAAAGGGGATGGAGAGAGACAATGCTAAGTTGCAAAAAATGCGTAAAGGAAGTAAAAGAGATAAGCAAAATCAGTTACACCAGTAACACTAAAAAAAATTTAGGAGAAAAAATAGTAAGATAATTATGGGCAGGAAGATAGGGGGAGGTAAGAAAAGCCTAAACGTTGACAGCATGCAAACTAAAGAGAAGCGACAAGGTAAAGAAAGTCTTTAAATTGTATACAAATAATGTGTATTTAAAGGCAGATTTGTATAGGTAAACTACGCATTGTTGATAAAATTACCACCTCAAGGGGAGAATTGCAGGACTCAGAAAATGATGACACCTTAAAAATTGCTAGAAATAAAAATTAGCCTTTTATTTTCCTTAACAAATGTGGTCAATCATAATGTAAGTACTTGAAGACATCAAAAACTACTCAGGAGTAATTGCAGGTGCTCATAAGATTCCAGTTCAGAAAGTAATGGTCAGGTACAAGAACCCTTTTACAGCCCAGCACTGCCAGTGCCAGTTTCACTGCAAGAAGCAAACTCAGCTCATCCATACTTCTTGTTCTAGTGCTTTAGGTGACACGTTCATAGTTTAGGCTTCATTCCTCAATTACAGAAGCTTAATCAAGCTGTGGTGGATTGACCCTGGCTGGATGCCAGGTACTCACCAAAGCCACTCTATCACTCCCCTCCTCAGCTGGACAAGGAGAGAAAATATAACGAGAGGCTCGTGGGTCAAGATGAGGACAGGGAGAGATCATTCAGCAATTACCATCACGGGGCAAAACAGACTGAGCCTTGGGAAATTAGTTTAATTTATTACCAATGAAATCAGAGTAGGGTAATGAGAAATAAAACCAAGTCTTAAAACACCTTCTCCCCACCCATACCTTCTTCCTGGGCTCAACTTCACTCCTGATTTTCTCTATCTGCTTCTGCTAAGCAGCGCAGGGGGCAAGGAATGGGGGTTGTGTTCAGTTCATCACACATTGGCTCTGATGCTCCTTTGTCCTCACAAAGAAGACACTCACACTCCTCCCCTGCTCCAACATGGAGTCCCTCCCACATGAGACAGTTGTCCACAAACTTCTCCAATGTGAGTCCTTCCTATCAGGTGCAGTTCTTCACGAACTGCTCCAGTGTGGGTCCCTTCCATGGGGTGCAGTCTGTTAGGAATAGATTGCTGTAGTGTGGGTATCCCATGGGGTCACAAGTCCTGCCAGCAAATCTGCTCCAGCGTGGGCTCCTTTCTCCACAGGGCCACATGTCCTGCCAGGACCCTGTTTCAACAAGGGCTCTCCACAGGGTCACAGCCTCCTTCGGGAACATCCACCTGTTCTGGCATATGGTTTTCCATGGGCTGCAGGTGTATATCTACTCCACCGTGGACCTCCATGGGCTGCAAGTGGTTATCTGCTCCACTGTTAACCTCCATGGGCTGCAGGGCGACAACCTGCCTCACCATGGTCTTCACCACAGGCTGCAGGGGAATCTCTGCTCTGGCACCTGGAGCACCTCCTCTCCCTCCTTCTTCACTGACCTTGGTGTCTGCACAGTTGTTGCTCCCACATATTCTCACTCCTTTCTCTGACTGCAGTTGCACAGGTTGTTTTCCCCTTCTTATATATATTATCAAGAAGGTGCCACCACTGTCACTGATGGGCTCAGCCTTAGCCAGCAGCAGGTCCATCTTGGAACCAGCTGGCATTGGCTCTGTGAATACAGGGGAAGCTTCCAGCGCCTTCTCACAGAAGCCACCCCTGTAGCCCCCCTGCTACCAAAACCTTGCCACGCAAACCCAACACACAACCACATCAGTCAGGAGATCTATCAAGAACGTGTTTCATCAGTCTCTACATGGAAATTGACAGAAGGGATAAAAAGGACTATGACTTCTTGAAAGGTTGGACCAGATGATCTTTCGAGGTCCCTCCCAATCAGTGCTGTTCCATGATTCTGTGATAACTTAGGTCTTGGATGTAAATCAGATTGCTCTCAAGTGCTGTTTGCAATGGTCCATGCAACAGAGCAGTGCATCTGACATCACAGGCACAAAACTGCGCAGGTGAGAGTGAAGTACTACTATTGCAGTGCGATACTTTAAAGCTACTTAATAAAGGCATCATTTTCTGCATTAATTAATGCTTGGGAATTCATAAGCGGAATCCTAGTAAATTCCTTCAGTGGAGAACAAAAACATCCAGAAGGGTTTTGATCAACCTTCATCTCTTTTAGCATGGATTTTTTAAAATGACCAAGGTCATCGTTGTTCAGCTTAATATATGCATTTTAGTTGTTTTACGCCCTCAGATAGATTTTACTGAATAAACCTGTATTTTCCAAAAAGATAATTACCCACATCAACCAATGAATGTTCATTATAGCCGAAGATGGAATATGCTTGCCTTGTAATGTTCTGCTTTGTTTTCTTTTCAAAGAAAACAATTTCCTAATAATTGCAAGGAAAAGGAAAAGGGTAAAACTGCTACTACAGTTAACATAGCTATAATTCAATTTAGTCCTAGCCATCGGCATAATCGCTAAAATGTTCTATCCTCTTATTCATAAAGCTACCACTGGAAATAATATCAAAGCACATTACATATTCCCTGTAGCAATGCTCTTGGCTTCAGAACCAATGAACTTCGTTTATCTTTTTTCATTGAGCTCCAAATTTATTAGACACACCTCATTATTTTCATTTGTGATATAAACTTGTCTGACTTGTTTCCTGACTCCAAAGTAGTGATTTATCAACCTTTGGTAAATAAAAGCTACTTTAGCATAGAATAACAGGTCTCACTCACTTGGTTGATGCTACTATGAAGTAAAATTATTATTTTTTTCTAGTATAAACCACACTGAGTGGCTAGAAGAGGATGAAAAATGTAAGAACAAGAAATCATATGTTCAGCAAAACAGGTTGCTCATATGTGAAGACATAAAAGGAATGTAAATCCACCAGTGTGTTTCAGTCCCGCACATGGAAAAAAAAAAAAGTCTTCCTGCTAGAAAAAAATAATTATTCTTTAAATTACGTGGATGTACTTAAAAGATTTTCTGCGTACTGTTCCTGTTATTTGTTCAGAATTAGCCTTTAAGACTAGCAGTCTCAGAATGTATGAAAAGATTGCGTGTGACCACATTCCTCACCTTTTACATTTTCTGTTACGCATTTGCGTTCAGTTCTCACACAGCACTCAAACAACCAAGGTAAATGACATATCTTTGAGATTTCTTTTTGCTCTTTACCCTGACCTGTAAGATATATTTGGGTATTTCCCTTCTTTGCAGGTTTTATGAAAAGCCTCTAAAGCACATACTATACTGACACACTTGTTTTTGCAGTTCCAAAAGTTCCTGTGAACAAATGTTTTCAGTATTCCCAAGTCCAATTCAGCATAAGGATCTCAGCTTCTCAGGGATCCATAGCACGTGCGCACTAACATTTTGCCAGTAGCACAATTTTACCAAAATTTATCATTGCAAAATTTTAGTCCTTTTAGAGAAAATACACTCAGCTAGACAAGAGCATTTTACACCTTTCATTCGAACAGAAACCAACAAAGTACTAAGCCAATTTACAAATTGTGCCAATTTTGCTAGCAGTGAGACATTTTTCCCTCATTTCTAGAGGTAACTTGTTTAACACAGTTTAAAAATGCAAGTGTGAATGCCACATTTAATTTTCAAGAGCACTGCATGAATATTGGAGGATCTGAATAACTCTAGGAATAACTTCTCCCCAAAAATGCAGGAGTAATAAACTTTATAATTTGTATGACGTTCCTTGTAATGTGTTAGATATCACAAAAAAAAAAAAAAGGTAAACTCAAAAGTGGAAAAATTTGTATTTCCAATTAGTAAGAAAAAAATTTCACTAGATAATCCTCTGTCACTGCCACAGGAATGAAAGAGTACAAAGCGACTCTTCTTTTTGTGAGACAAATGTTTACTATTCTTTCAAAGACTGGAAATCCGGCACAGGAGAGAGACATATGTCAGAGGAAAATAAAAAGTTAAAATGGTAATAAATATTTAAACGCAAACAGGGGTTCTGGAAGTCTATCCCTCTGCATTTGAATCAGGTTTTAGGATTCCCCTGTGCTTTTGGACATTTTGTTGGGCAGCTCTTCGTTTACAGCTTCTAAGCTCTAAATTGCTTTAATCTTTGTGATTAGATAATGATGAACTGCAGAGCCCAGAATTATGCGGCAGAAGCTTTTTAGTCTTTCATCCATCCAGTTTCTTTGCAAAATGCCTACTGCCACTGATCATGGCTTCTCTTAGCCCATTTGTTGAACACTAAAGTAAATTTCACAGTCCCCCAGCCATAATTTTAAAAGTACTCAGACAAATTAACGGAACCCTAGGTCTCATATCCCCAACTATGTTAATGAACTGCATACCCCAGTTGTATCATAATTACCAATTTGGCCACAATAAGCTTTAACTAGGACTTACAATACATTTTTTATAAATACACAACTGTTCTACTCCATGAAATAAAACACCCTGCAAAACACCCAGAGTAACAGAAAACCAAGGGACGTCGGCACAGTTGTTCTTATTTTTTAATTCAGTTGCCTAAGAAAATATATTTTGTGTTATCATGCTGCATGTATATGCCCACACAAGGGTGAATGGGTGAAAAATAACTGCTTGTCTGAACATCTCCAAAAGCCTTTATGAGTTTGCAATCTCCTTCTCATACTCAGTTTCAGCAAAACCGGGTCACAGAGGGAAGAGTACTGACGATAAAAGTTTCTAAAGGTTTTGTGCAAACTCGTAGCTGGATAAAACAGAGTCTCCATTATTAATCCTACTTGCAATTAACACATCCACCAGGGGTGTGAGCTTTTATTCTTGACAGATAACCTATCACCTCAAAATAAAGTAAAGACAAATGAAAGCACTGCTTGCAGAATTACCAACTACTGTGGAGAAACCAAAGTCCTACAGCGGTGGGACCACAGAGCTATTTACATAAATGTAATCCATGCAAGACCACAGTGGATTATCCCATTTAAAAAGAAAACATTTCGCAATCCCCAATGCTATGCCAAAATACTGTATTGAAACAATAACTTCTTATTAAGCAGAGCATGGCCCTAACAGTGAGGCAGTCTGAGTATCAACTACAGTAGCTGCCTTACAATAACAAGACAGCTGTGGAAAAGAAAGGCAATGGCACTAGAAATCTTTGCTAACAAGCATATATTGTGAGGAGGGATGGCAAAACATAAGTTGTAAGTGGTTTAATGTCTCACATCAGCAACTAATACACCTGCTTGCTGATACAGAATGAGTCACTGACAAGGTGCTGTGGGACAGATGGGATCACAATGGATGGTTCTTCTCTCTCTTTTTTACGGAGATAACTCTCTTACACTGTTACTACTATGCTATTTACACACTAATTGCCATAAATTCTACATGCATATGCCTAATACATTAGAGGCCTTGCCAGAACATTAGTTTTTGGTAAGATGGTGAAGTCATCCTAGCCCCCTTCTGGTTTCTTATCAAAGCACCTGATTCTTATTACAGAATCACAGAATCTTCATGGTTGGAAGGGACCTTTGACATCACCCAGTCCAACCACAGAAAAAAAAAACAAAACAAACAAACAAACAAAAAAAAAAAACCCCACACACCACACCCACCAACAAACAGATGCAAACCAACAATCTCGGGCACTAGAGCATGCCCTGAAGTGCCTTGTCTACACATTTCTTAAATACCTCCAGGGATGGTGACTCCACCACCTCCCTGGGCAGGCTGTTCCAGTGCCTGAGCACTCTCTCAATAAAGTCATTCTTCCTAATATCTAATCTAAACCTCCCCTGCTGCAACTTCAGACCATTTCCTCTGGTCCTGTCATTATTCACTTGGGAGAAGAGGCCAACACCCACCTCTCTACAACCTCCTTTCATGAATGACCATTTCATTTCTGAAAACTAGTATCATTGCCTCAAAATCTTATGCCTCAGAAAAAAAAAAAAAAAAAAAAAAAACAAACCACAAAACTACCTAAAGCTGTAAATAATAGCAAAGCAGGAATTCAAGAGTTTATGTTGCACAAGGGTGCACGATCTGGAAGTCTATGTGTTGGCAAATGCTAAATCCAGAGACCTGTGCTAGCAAAGCCTGCCTCCAGCAAGGCTCAAGCAAGTGTTAATAGTTGGTTTGACAATGTTTTCCAGCTGGCCTCATACTAGGCTATCTTTCCACTTTCATTGAAACTACCCTTACATTTCAGTTTTATTTTAATTCTTTCCCATAACAGGAAAAATGTAACATCGTATCAAATCCATATTCAGATTTGCCCATGGAATTATAGCAGTTTTGAAACTAGAGACTAACATAGGAAAAAGAAATTTTTTAAAGTCAGAACATAAGAAGCAGCATAGGTTACTATACCATATGTTCAGCTGTTTGTTTGAATATAAACAAAATGCAATTTATTTTGGGAATTTATAGATCTCTAAATAACAGTCCACTTTTTCCTTGTACAGTGCTGTAGTAGAAAAAGAATAAATTTATTTAGCAGTTGTGGCTCTGTTCACAAATAAAATGCTCATGGAGAGATTCCTTCAAGTGCTTATTTGCCCCATCCCTGAAGTGTTTAAGGCCAGGCTGGATGGGGCTTTGAGCAACCTGCTCTAGTGGGAGGTGTCCCTGCCCATGGCAGGGGGGGTTGAACTCCATCATCTTTAAGGTCCCTTCCAACTCTAACCATTCTATGATTCTATGATTATAGCACGTGAATCCTAAGACCTCCAGATGTTCCTCTTTTCAATTAAGACAGAGACTGGAAAATGAGCAAATATGACTTCATATCAAATTTAATTTATGGCAAGAATGGATTTAGACAAATACATTTAAAATGCTCCTACAACAAATCAAATTATTTTCCCGGTTTGTGTAAGGTTCTTCCAAAAGGCAGTAATACATCAGAGAAAGCAATGACTTCAAGTATACAGAAATTTGCTATTAGATCATGCAAAATACTTTGAGAAACCAAAAACGCGTGTAAATCAATATCCAACACACTATATAACTCCACCGTCTCTAACTACTGGAAATAAGCCTTTATGTAACCATTCATTAATGAAGTCTCAAAAGTACTAACCCATGTGTCCACGAAGGATGAATTTAAGCTCAATGAGATAAATGAGCCAAAAGAAATTTATGTGACTTGCTCAAGTCTATGTGGTGATCACAGAGTAAATCCAGTTCAGGAGTTCTAGTTCGCCATTGAGACCCTGCTCTACTCCATACACTTGACATTGTCAAACTGAAATAATTAAAACTTATAGTTTTGAAATTTCTTAAACTTCAGTAACCAAAACTATTACAAACAGAAAAGTTTGGGGTAAAATTCCACTAAATTATAGCTAAGACAATTTGGAAAAAAAAAAAAAAAAAACATTAACAGACCAGTTTAACTACCAGTTGTTCACACAGCTTCTGATGAGCCCACAAAATCCACGTTAACCCACCTCCCAGCCCAGGTTCTCTTTAGTTAAGAAGGGTTCACCGTTCTTTTTTTCCAGCTCATTTGCTGTGTGTTTTTTGGACTACAAACTCTGAGGATGAGAGTATGCAGTATAAAAAAAAAAAAAAGACCAAGATTTGTTTTCAAAGGGAGGAGGTAGGTCAGCTTTGCAGCTGCCCAGCACTGCCTAGTTGAGCACTTGTTGCCCACACCAACATTTCATGAGCACGATGAGGACTTGGGCAGAAGCCGGCTCAGAGCACACCAGGGTCCACGTCTTCTTTTTGCGTCTCCCCACACTTCACATCTATGCAGCCTGGATTCAAGAGTAAAATTTCTCTTCACTGATTCACTGCTTTTTTTAATTCACTGTACGTTCAAACTCATATTTGCAACTTCACTTGTTCACATTGTTTGTTCTTAAGTCCTTTTCCTGTATTTTTAAAATCAACTCTTGACAACAGCACTTTAAATTTTCTGTTGCTAACAAATGGAAACAGGTTTAAGTCCAAGGAATCTAACACCAGTGACTGCCACAACTGTCATCAAATGCTTAAGACTCATCCATAAACAAAGCAGGGATGTTTTATCAAACTGAAAGTAAATTTCCAGGTAATCTTCCCAATGTCTGGTATGTACTCCCTAAAGGCAGATGTCTAAAAACATTCACATCAAGCATCCGCAATCTCACTGAATAAATGTATATTAAATAGTTTTAAATCAAATACTCAAGTGTAGCTATTGAAACAAGAAATACTATTTTCATGCTCTGTGCCAGGATGTTTTAATATACAACAGTATACATTAAGTAGATTCTATTATTGGATTAACAAGACAAAAATTTTAAAAAGGCAAAATTTCAGTTGCTCAAAAATTAGGCATTAAGATCTCATTGAATAAAACTGAATAGTTTTATTTATTATGAAACTATTCAAAACGAACCACTGAAAAAACTTCCCATTTAGGCTTGAAATCAGTTCCAGATGGAAACCATCTGCAAGCATCCTAGTAGAAGTTAAGATGACAATTGAACATTATAAAAGCAGATTTTCAAGTAGAGCATTTTTACCTTCATATGGGACAGAAAAATACGTGTTATGGAAATTTCAAGGGGCAGAACAAGCAATTCAGACAGTGGTGGACAGGTGGTAAGAACAAAAATTTCAGTAAGCTGCTAAATAAAGTGCTTAATGCTCAGCTTTACTAAACAAAACCCTTGAAAACCAAGAGAGAGCAGCTTCAGCTTGATGTGAGGGAGGAGGAACCAGCAGAGGCATGTAAAGAGATTTAACAGGGCAGGAAGAGGATCCTCACTTGTGGTTCTAAATAGATTCGAGGGGGGTACACAGTGTGAGAAAGATTATCTGAAAGAGAGTCAATTCCTGTACAAGCATGGGCCACCGTGTGCTTTATGTAGGTCTAAAAGAAGCCACAAGAACATCCAGCCACGTAATGTGGCCATTGTCCCAATCAAAGATGGATTTATTATAGATTTCCAAATTCCAGGGCTAACAGGACTGACAAGCATTTAGTATATCATATTTAACACACATACATAGACATGTCTCTATTACAAACACATGTACACATACATATAAATTGGAGACATACACTGTCAAGTGATAAGCCAGTAAAGGATACAACAGAAATACTGGGGAGGGAAATCATAAATGTGAAGCTCTACCTAGGGACCATCCTCAAAAATATTAAAATGAGCTGGTGTCAAATTACCAATTTTGTCATTCCTTTATGGAAAAACTGGCTGAAAAGCGAAATTAAACCTTATGGCAATTTAAGAGAAATATATTCTCTGTATGTGTGTGTCAGTAACCAGAAACAGAAACATTACAACTGAAGTTTTACAGATGAGTTGACAACAATCTTTGTAACTCAAGTCCCGTTCACTTCTATCACGATGACACCTTGCACCTCAAAGAGATGCCATCTATGCTCACCACTGTGCACATGAACCACAAAGAAACATTCTTCTTTGAATTACGTACTTTTATATCATTGTATCATGCCATTATAGAATTACTACGCTGAAGATCTCACAGGTTTCTAGCAAGTAAGTCTCAGAACTACAAATCTCATATAACAACCGTGATTAATTGGATGCTGTCCTGCAAGCTACCACCCAATAAGATGGCCAGAAAGAACCTAATGCACGGCCTTTCCGGTGTTGACTGCAAGCACAGGAGATGAAGGCTTGATGGGCCACAATATACAAGAAGGGAGAGACATCGTGTCAGTGTCCTGGTTAGAGGTAAAACAGAACCAATTTTCTTTTCAGTAATTTTACTTTTCAGCAAAGCCTCTTCTATCTAACTGAACTCTCTGAAATTAACGGAATATTTTTCAGATGGTAGTCCGCTTCCGGAGTGGCAAGTCCTTGCTTATAATTAATACCAAGGAACGGTATGCAGAGAGGCTCCTGCTTATACTCATTGCTATAACAACCAAGGTCAGCTAATTTTGTTATTTGCCCTGTTGGAGGGCCAGAAGCAGAAAAGTATAGACGGGTCCCACCTGCAGGAAGGAGTGGGCAGGACAGGTGACCCAAAACTGACCAACAGGGTATTCCATCCCATCTGCATCACGCTCGGTATAAAAGCTGAGGGATCAAAGGGTCGGCCCTCTTTCTTCAAGGGCTGGCGTCTGAGGAGGACCCTGCCTGTTCGTCTGCCTCTGATCCCAACCCAAGCATTTCTGAATCCAGTTCCTGAGTTCAGCTCCTGTCCATCACTGAGTCCAGTCTGGGACTTTCCCAGTGCCTGCTGGTGATGTGATCTTCATCCTGAGAGCTCCATAGGATTGTGTACATATTGTATATTTTTCATTATTTTATCAATATTATTATCTTTTCTTTTTATTATTTTATTAATATCTCTTTAAATCAGTTTAGTTTCTTTTAAACTCATAAGTCTCTTTCTCTCTTGTCCTTCTCCCACTTGGGAGAGAAGTTCGGAAGCATATGTTTTTCCTTTTAGTGCCCAGCCCAAACAACAGTCAGTCATGGCTGTGAGAAGAAACAGAGCCCAAATTTGTGCACACAACACTTACCCCAAAGGTGTTTTTTGCCATAACCATTAATTGCAGCGTGTTCACTGACCTGTAACAGAGATATTATGTCCCATCTTTGTAAATAAAAAGGGTGCCACCACAGAAATCTCTGATACACATCTTCTGTCTTCTTTTAACAGGAGTACTCCAGCAAGGCCCCAGATACCAGGTAGCTACTCAGACGGAAGGGACCATCACATAAATCATTTCACACTTCAGAAGCTGCCTGGTGTACTTCAGTAAATAAAAGGCTTCCCCGACTGATGAAAACTGAGCTTGCGGTAGAAGAACATCCTCTCTGTGGTCGAGGAAGACAGAGCTGATTCAGTCACATATCATGCCTGTCATGCTCCTACAAAACACCTGCACTCTTGTTCCAAGCAAGCTCCTGCAGGCTGCTAGGGAAATCAGCAGTACGACTGCCATGAGGATTATCCCAAGAATCACTTCTCTATACAGAGAACACCATAGAGTGTCTCCTTTCCAGCAGCTGCAGGACTGAGGAGCATTGTGATTATGAGCAGCAGTTTCCTTCACTTCAGCTATCTGCTGCATGTAACGCACCAAGTTTTCCATCTTAAAAAATAGAAATAAAAAAATTTTATTTTATGACCCATAACAACAACCTCTGTTTTAGTTAAATACTCAGGCATCTTTCCTGGACCCCAGATTTTGGTGCAAAAGCTAACTGTCTCTTCTCAGTTTTCTTCTTGACTGTGTTAGACAACACTGCACAAATAATACTGTATACACAAGCAGATGAAAAATTAGAATCATTACTTCAAAATGAATTTTCACAGTCTATGAAGTATAACCACAAGAAACCACCTTTGGAAGAAAAAAAAAAAAAAAGATATTGCCGTTGAGAGGAAGACCACTTTTTGGTCAACCTCCCATTCACCCAGTACACACAAACAAGACATCACCGGAACCAATGGCATATAGCATTACTGTGACTATTTAAATGCTAGATGCAGAGACTCTAGGTCCAGAGCTTAAATTCACCCTGAGGTATGGATCTATTAGGGGGAGGAAAAACAGTGGGACAAATGAGAAGGTAACTCAATTATCTGTTGATATTATCTGTCCTGTCTCAATTATCATTAATTAGTACATCATGGTTAGGTGTCTCTGCATGTTTGGGGATAAGAATCTGGCTATGTGAGTTCCTCAAGCCAGCCTATGGCTGCATATTGCACTGATCTGTGACTTTGCCTACAGTAGTTATTTTTATAAATTACTTCTTCATTGATTTTTCACTTCCCTTTGTTTTAGAGTTTTAAATACCACCTTGGTGATTTGACTTGCAGATTCTAGAGAGACCCTCATCCTAAATCAAAGGCTGCATAGATGTGTTATTGGTGTTACTGGTATATACAGTTATTCCCAATCTAGAGCATCTTGCGTATGCACTCACTATACTGGACTTGTTTGCATAGTCAAAAACTCAAAAGTCAAACACTGTCCCTAATCTGCATCCCGAATGCCCCAGGACTGTGACAACAATTAGCTTGTATGAGAGACCGTAATTTTGATGTCTAGCATTACTCTGTGGTGCTTAAAGCATGTTTTCGGGTCGTTTCTCGTAACTTCTAAATACAAGAGTGTATTTCAGATGGATGGTGTTAAAATAAATCTTTCAAATAAAGGATGGTATTTATGTAATTATACCTTATTTTTAAGCCAACAAAAAGCTTTGATGAATAAACAGACGGGTGGTTTGGGCAAAACCATAGGTTTTGAACACACAGCAGGACAGTTTATACACTCATAAATATAGGTTACTACTACAGATGTATATTTTTAAAAATAAAGTACTAGCTTTCCCTGCAGAAGCATCTCACGCTATTTACATGCCATAAACCTGCAGAAAGTTACATTTAGCTGTCATTGCAAAACTTCAAAGTACTGCATGGGTTTTGTGAGCTTTTGTGCAGAGGTTTTTCCAGTACTTTAAATGCCTGCAGAGAGAGATTCTATATGTACTAAGATCTAAAATACTTCTCACCATCCAGAAAAGAATATTCTGCTGCTGTAAAATGAAGAATGTAAGTTAATCTTGTGTATCACTTTGTAACTGGAGTAATATGACACTTGATCCATGAAAGCACCCTCATTCTCATCTACTTTCTCTGAAGCAGAATTAGTATTTAGAAAGCTCGCAATCTTAATTTTACACTTTTACAGTTGCCTGTAAAGGTGGTTCCAACTATTTGTTCCAGCTTTACTGCTGGAAAGGAAGGTGCCCAGACAATTTTCCTAAAGAAATTAGAATTGTGATATGAGATCCATAACTCTTGCTTAGTCTCCACAGACTTCTGAGCACTGTAGAGTCTATTGTAAGAACAGGTGTGTGCATGAAGCCAAATTTATCACTGCATTTATCTTGAGCCAGAAATACATGTATATACATGTATGACATGGCAAAAAGGAAGAAAAATCCTAATGATGCCACTTTTGCATCTCTCCTAACATGAGACAATCTGAGGACCTCACCAATTTCCATTTTGCTTCTGGTGCAGTGGCCAATCTCAGATGGACTGAGGAACCAGAGCATCTCAACTACATCCCCAAATGGACTGGCAGAAGCGAGTGGTCTATCTAATGGGACTTTTTGGAGAACAATGACACAGATACAGTCTTTCCCAGACATTTCTCATATGGGCAGGGAACATGCTTCTGGCAGAACTCTGCATGAGTAGCAAGTTGATATTTCAAGAATGCAATTCTAAATATTACTGATCAAGCGCAGTTTTGTGAAGCACCACTTTCCCCTCAAGAACATGGACAGCAGCTCTCTCATCAAACATCTTGCCTCTGTCCTTCTTGCATTTCTCTCTCTGCTTTGTCTATAAATGCAGCTATTCACCGTTCCCTCTTTTCAAGGGTCATACATATTCTCCCTCTATCACAGCATAAAGAATGCAAAATCACAGAATCACAGAATCTTAATCCACTGTATTTTTCTGCCTTCTTTCATACAGTCTATTTATATGTTTATGACCCCAGCTACTGGTGATCTATCTCAGGCTTACAGTCCTGTGGCCATTAAAAAACTGTATAGAAGGCATACTGATCTATATACATGGTGGTCAGTACCGCCATGCAGTAGCTAACAGGGAAAGTGTTATGCCATTTTATGTTCCTGAGAGTAAAAGGTGGCAAAAAAAAAAATCCAGAGTGAAAAAAAGCAGAGTTCTCTATCAGTATCCTTAAACACCTACTATCATTCTTTCTAATGAACAGCTGAATGTGACATCTTATCTGCATCTTATAACACCTAATGAGCTTGTAGCAGTATCTGCTGAATGGTCATTACTACTGCCCTTCATAACACATTATAAGCCATTAAAAGCTTCTGCTCTACATGGTAAACATTTCACTGACATAAGAAAAGCTTTATTTAAATTAATTTCTTTAAGAAAGAAGTAGGAAAAAGATGTTTATAGGTTTCTTTAAGTTTTGAGTGTTGACATTTAGAGAATATCTTCTGGCTCCACCATACTATACACAGTTAGGGTGAGGAATCCCCATTAAAGGTACCATATCTCCCTGCATAAAGTTATAATGCCTAAGGTCAGCAGGCACACCACATCTTCTTCTCCTAAGAAAGCACATATAGATACATTCACTTGCATACGCAGTGAATCCCTAACTGGGATTACCTATTAACAGGAATAAAAACAAGTTATTGTAGCTTGTCTTCTTTGGTACTAAAGGGTATGCACTAAGTCTGGGATATTTCTCAAATAGGGACTTCAAATCAGGTCTTAATCTTTCCCTGTTGCTACCCAGTAAAAAACATATTTGATTCTTCTCTGATACATTTTTTCAGGATCGATAGGCATCACGTTTCTTCAAAGTGTTTAAGCATATAAACATCTCCTGAAACTGAACAGACTAAAGACTAAAATGATCAAAAGGCACTCCCGTTTGAATCTACTGCAGCAAACACTCTTGTAAGGAAAGTTTGCTAGAAAGTAATGCCATGTGGTGAAGCAGGTGCCATATTCTGAGGGCGGCCTCTTGCAAAAGTGTTGGTCTGTATCAAATGGAGAGAAACTCTTCCCCTAAAACACAGCATCATGCAATCCTAAACCCCATTGGGTGTCAGGAGCTTAACAGGAAGCTATACCAGCCTGCAAATTCCTTAAATCCATTATTCTAGGTGCAAGAGTTTCACAGGAGCTTGTCCACACCACTCTGATTGGGTTCACCACCTACACAAAAAGAGGCTGTCTTGAATCTACTGGTTTCACAAGGCTGAAATAAAGAGCTAACAAAAAATGCCACAAGAGCCTTCTCCAGTGCTCAAATACTGACATCCCATGCTTTCTTCCAAATATCTCAGCCACAAAGCCTGGAGGCTGAGGGTGCAGAGATTCAGGTCCATTGCCTAATGACCCTCTCAGAACTGGACGTCCCCTCCCTGTGCTGGCTGCTCAGCCACACTGGGTACGACTCCTCTTTTCACTCCATTTTAACAAAGCATTTATTCAAGGATGAGATCCTTTGACACTGAAAAAATTTCCCAAGCTTTACCATCATCCTCACACTTGTTTCACCTGCCGAACAGGAATCTGGGGGCTATCTCTCTCTCACAGAGTAACAGACTTCTTCCTTAACCAGATAAATAAATCAATCTGAATGTTAGTATCTTTCCTGCTTTGCAAAATTTCCCATCTTACTTTTGATAAAAAACAGTAGCTGTACAGAAACAACTTTAAGATTATAACTTGGGCACATTATCAGCTTTTTTTTGGGACAATATTCAATCCAGCAACAACACAACAGGGTAACTGATTGGACCAAGCAGGCTTTTCACTCCTCCCCAAATGTGACATAATAAGGTCGACAGTGTAACAGTCTCTAATTTTTCTGTCTATTCGAACTGTATCCTCAATCCCTTATTTCCTTGCAGAAAATAAAGTTGTATCAAGCCAAATTATCATTTGTAGGCAAAAAATGAGCTAGCTCAGGGTTGAAACCTGAAAATAAAGCTAATGACCTAAGTAATCTTGTTCAGTGCTGAAAAGAATGGGTCCATATACAATGTATGAATTTAACGAAAGAAAAGTGGTGTACACAGACACAAAGAAGAAAAGCACAAAAAACTACAGAATCAATTGGATGCAAAACGTACTACATGAGGAAAATAAACAATGCTTGAGGTTAACCTTGAGATTTTAATTTCCGGAAAAAGTATCGTAGTATCATTAGGAGAGGTTAAAAAAGAGGAAGTAAGATGTACATGAAAGGGCATGTGTAGGAGCATAGTGATAAATGGCAATATCAAATCACTGTTAACAACTGGATTTCTCCATTAATCAAAGCATGCAATGAATAATCATATAGACCACCTCCCAAAAATAGGAAGTTTTGTTGTTTTTTTAAACAAGAAAACTTTGCAAACATATATAGGTATATAAGCAGCACTGAGGACATAGATAATAACACATCAAAAAGAATGTATAATCACCAATCAGTAAGACCGGCTCAGATTACTAGGAGGCTATTTAATGTAGTGAAAAGAAAAGCTGCTCTATGAAACAGATTAATAACCTGAAATTTAAGTAATTTTAATTGAGACATCCCAAGAAAACAGCCCAGACAACCTCACAACTGCATAAACAGTAACTTGTGAAAAGAAGCATATGATGAACCATTACTATTGACACTTAAGAATTAACTAGCTGAAAGACTAATGACATAGTGTAGAAAGAAATTCTCTACTTCTGCATTCAATTATCTGTGAAGGTCCTTCCTAATTTCAGTGAGTTAAAGAAAAACGAGAGGCAATAATCTTCAGATGCTGTCATGATTTCTATATACTTTGCCTGGAAACATCTAGCACGGTTACAGCAGGCTTCCTCCAGTAAAATTCCTTCGCGAATGTCACTGTATTTGACTGCGAAGTTCCTTCAGCTGAAAAAGCAATACTGTAGCTATTTTTGCACTTACATTAATAGAGTTGCTTAGTTTGCCGACAGGGAAGCCTGCCACTAGCTGCACCCCTGGCAGTCGCCAATCATACCCCATTCATAACGTGTTAACTACTCCCGCTCCTCGGAGCGGAAACCCCAGTTTGCTTTTACATCCATTCTTCCATGTTATTAAAGCCTAACGCTGATTTTGAAAAGCCTACATTTTATTACATGTTACGTTCTGTGTTCATAAAGTTGTTTCATAAAAAAGCATAACACATAACCCACAGAATGAGGATGAAGGCACTCCAAACATTAAAACCCATGGAGACACAGGTCTGACGCTGATTTTCACTCAAGATCTATCTTCAGTGAAGAGCTCTACAGACACATCAATGTGTTTTGTTACATGACGACAACTGTTGTGCGTGGACCAAACCCTTATATTGCCACATAAATGTTTGCCATTTAATAACTGATTAAAACAGTTGTGCAAAGAACTGTTTGTAAATTCTGCTGCATTCAGGAACATACAGCTGCGATATCAACCAGTAATGGGTACAGGCAGACAGCTGTGTGTGATGAAACCTAGAGCTGCAAGACAACTGTAGTACTGATGATTTTCCCCTCCTTTTTCACTTGAAAAAAAAAAAAATATATCTGATTAACGTAGATCAGTTCTCAAAGGCTTTTTATAATATATATAAAATTATAAGAGAGAGAGAAGAGAGTTCTCTTACAAGCATAATTCTAATTGCTTTACTTCTTCAGGGGTCAAAAGCAAGCCAAAGAAAATCAATGTCCATTTGTGTTGCAGAAGCTGAAACATACAGTTCATTATTCACAACTGTTAAAATAGTCACTCAAAACATTTACCATGTGGAGTGACTAGAAAAAGCTCTCTCACATAATTTTGAATTAATATATATTTAGACATAGCAAAGCATTTCATAAAAAGAATTTCAGAAATAATTCTGTAATGAAGAGTCAATGCTTTATAGCAAGGCAAATATTAACATCTATATTATGTATGAATATCAAACTTTGAAAAGATTTCCAAGAACTTAGTATTATACCTGTTAAAATCAGTGACATTTTTACATTAAATTCAATAAAAATAACAAAATAGTCTTTACACCAGGAAAGAGTCAGAGTAGGATTACTATCACTTGTCAGATTCTGGCATCTGTACAGGACGACTTCAAATTCCCTTTAGTTTTTGACAGAAAGGAGAAGAAAAATGAAAATAATCAACAGCACTCCCATTCTTACTTCTTTACGGATAGCCATATTCTTTTAAATAAATTTAATATAACAGGTGGAGGGCAAAAACTCATTTGTCTTGTTTCATTCAAACAGCCTTTGCTCACAGTTAAATGTAAGCCTATTTAAATACAAAGCAATATAAAATTTACTTAAAGCAATATAAATATTACTTGAACTTTATAATTTCAACATTATAAAGTAATTTTAGAGTCATTTCTAACATCTTCAACAATAAAGCCAGTACACTGTTCACTACTTGAAAAAATACATTGAGACTAAACAAAAAAATACAATAAACCCAAACTTTAGAATAATCCAATGAACAAACAGTTCCTCCTCTCGCAACGCTATCTCAGAAGCTCCAAGCAACAACCACTTCAGAAGTGCTTGATGTCATCAGCTTTAAAAGCACACCTTTGAACCAAAATCTCACCAGACCAGGGAAGGAACACTCAAATCTAACAGCAAGTAACAAATACTTCATAGGAAAAAAATATAAAAATCCAACATTCTTGAGATGAGATGTAGATGATAACTACCTGCAGAATAAGCCAACAATTGCAGTATCTGCAATTGAGCCAACAGTCAATTGCACTCACAGCATCTCTGATGCCATAAGCTCTTTCACAGACTCAGTACCAGCGCCAGTATTAAAGCAGTAAAACATCAGTGCCTTTACCTCAACCACATCTCGCACAGGAATTTGAGTGGCTGTTGAAAAGCACCCTGTGAACACCAGTGTGGGACTTTCACTCTGCTTCAGGGCTTGTTCCACTCCAGGAACATCCGCTTCCACCCTCAGGGCAAGGCTTTGTTCAGCTGTGTTCAGCTCCTGGCATGGGGGACCTCCTGCTTTTCACAGTGGTAGAAGTGTACAGAAGGTACAGTACAGCCTTCCACAAACCAGCCATGCCTCATCATTCAAGTCATTCTGAATACCTGAGTGACACAGCAACCCTTGTCCAGGAGTATCATTTATCCACGTTCTGGCCTCACGTGCAAAACCCCAACCCCATCTTTTAGAACTATACAAATGTAACTCAAATCTCCTGTTACTCTCACTTCAGTATCACAGTGAAGAACTTTTTAAGGGGTTTGTCCAACACTACCCAAATCAAACTGGAGAACAAGTCATGAAATTAATCTTATCGCAAACACTCTTCTTGATTAGTTTCCTTCTACTCATTATTTTAATAAATTGAAGAGTCCGCAGGGAACAACCCAGCCCTTGGCTCCTGCACCACCAGACTCATCACACAACTGAGCATTCTACCTCTTTTGGCCAACTCGAGCTAATTGCTGAAGGTAAGGCTCAGAGTCTCAAATGACAGTGACAGCCACATCTGAAGTGTGCAGTGGAAAAAAAGCTTTGTTTCCATTTTGGACACATAATCTACTAGAGCAATCTCTTAAGATGGATAATAATTTCTCCCTTGGATAATTAAATATATGTGTGAATTTCACTGGCTGTGTCTCCACTGCATTCCCTGGTGTTGATTAAAGTTGTATCTTTGAGGTATGACCTGTTTTGGTGTTGGCTTTTTTAATGTATGCTTCCTCTCCTTCCTCTAATCTGCAACAAGGAATGCAGAAAATTTAGGTTGGCCACAATGAGAGTAAGGTTTTCTGACTCGTCCAGTTTTGGTAGGTAAAACTCAGGGCAAACACAGAAGGTCGGCTGTGTAATCACGCTGAGCCAATGTCATAGCATACTGCCAGAGGCTGATGCAGCAGACTCAAATTGGGATTCAACCCACCCACATTCAGTTCTCTCCCTGGAAACCTGAACTGAAAGCACAGCCATGAGAAGGGCCAAGAAAACTTCACATTAAATCCATTTGACATTTCTTATCATTCACTACAACTCCTTACCTTTTTAACAATGCAAGCAAGAAGACCTGGCAATAACTACCAGTAAGAAATACTGACAGTCTCCCAGTTTTCCTAGTAACTGAGGCACAAGGACCAGTGCTAAATTACGAGCATGAAGAAATGGTACTTATCTGAGCACTTCAGAGGTAAGAACTGAGAGCAGACTACAGCTCTTGTTTGTTTTTCTTAATATTCAATTTAAGATGAATAAACAGAAATGACACGCTCAGATGGGTTGGGCTGAATAGAAAAGCCATGCTTAACTGTTGATATGTTTCATTTTGCTTACAGGTCTTTCTGTCAGTTCATGAAAGTTATGCCTGACAAGCCAAACAGCATGTCTGAGCAAACATGAAAAAAATCAGGAAAGAAACGTAATCTCTGAGCTTGCCCTGAAATTTCTGAATCAAGTCAACATCTTCTCTATTAAAGGAATTTGCATAGTACTAAAATAAAAACGCATGCTATGAAGTTGAATATACTATACTTTGGAAATTTCTGGTTCAAAAGACACAAGCAAACTGGAATACAGAACACTAAAGAGGATACTAGAATAGCCTGACAGTGAACTGTATGACAAGTACCGAGTCATAAAGAAAGATAAAGAAAATATGTGAAGACAAAGGTGTTCGATTAATATCTTACAAGTCACTGCTTTTAATTATATCCTTAAAGACCTCAAGTCTTACCTTCCCCTTTCTTTTCAAGTTTCTAATAGAAAAAGAAATGTTTCTTTTTTTTTTTCTTTCAGACCCTGTAAAAACTCGGTTCTTCGGCCATGTAACAGACTGAAAACCTGGCTGTAAGTGAAAGTCTAGAGCACCATGTTCTTTAATTCGGTGATGGGGACCTTCATTAGATTATCATATAGCTATGGGACAAGTCTCTGCAAAAGCCAAATGATACATCATTAAATTGTGTTTTCTTCCTCTCCAGGCAAAGAGCGAGAATAGCATTAGATTAGTTTGAAGGACTAAAAAGAAAAGGAAGAAAATGGCTTTGTAAACATACATCAGAAGTGACAAAGCTGATACAATTTGTAAGCCCCATTTATTTACATAATCAGTTATAAGCAGTTACTTATTCTAATTGTGGAAACCTCGAATGTAATATATAGCTGAAATGAATTCCAGATCAGTGCATGCTTCAGTGTTTTATGATCTCCCTTGCACATGCCTAGTGAAAGCCTGCCACTCTGCAACAGAGGAAGGAATTACTACAATAAAACCATAGGCAGACTTTGCTAAAAACTATACTTTTTTTGATATGACACAGAAGAAGCTGAGTGTTTTAAGTAATGGATAAATTTGCGTCCCACTGTCTAGCAACAGTTATTCTAATCGTGTTTCACAGTATCTTCAAAGAAATATGAACCACAGGAACACTTTCCGTCAAGTGCACTGAAACAAATGACACTCCCCTCTGCCGGCTTACCCACGGCGAGCTCCATCCACCATTACCAGAAAGGCTTACTTTATCTTTCTGCTAGAAACTTCAGTTAGTTACACGTTCACCATACTGACATCCCAACAACTTTTAATCTTATTATGTCGATATTGCATCTCTGTCAAAATGTGTATTTCAGTGCATAAAAAGATCTCTTGCTGCTGACAAATCAAAGTGCATTAACCTGGGAAGCTCTTGTGATTGCCACGCACACCCACACATGCCTTTCGCTAGAGATCTCACTAATTAGAAAACGAAATATCCGAAACTCGGTAAACATTTCACACACACTGACATTTCTGCAGGAGCAGGTGCCTCCAACGTTGCAACTTACGCTTTCATCACTATTAGCAAGTTATTTCCCCCAAGTTATTTCCTACACTTAAACCATAACCAGAGCCCCTCCTGAAACTACCGCATTCACTGAAACTGACTGAGCTCTTAGTGAAATGTCAGAGCTTAGCTATAAATCTGTGTAAATGCTTTTATTCTGTGCTGCTTTCATGTTAGAACAGAACGTACATCAAGGTCACTGTAAAAAGATTGTGGTTTTCAGGCTCATAGGGAAGACACCAAGGAAATCAATAACAGCAAACTTAATTAAACACTGTCTGAAGTTCTGTCTCTCCCAAACCTGCCCAGAATTCACATCTCTATCCTCTGCATTTCAGAGACAGGTGTTTCATAGATACGGGAAAGCAGGCTGCTTAGCTTACACGCTATCAGTACTCAAAGGTGAACAGAAGAATTCATTCTTTGCAAAGTGACAGGTCTGCTCTGAGCTCTCTGAGTTTTTAGCAAGAGATTACAGCCCCATGGGCCTCCTCCTTTGAAAGAGAGTTCTTCCGAGAGCAGAATTAGTCCCCTGCCTTCAAACTGTGCTCTATATAGTGAAATAAATTACAGTCAACTTTTTGGTTCATGGCAATGTCAAGTATAGCAATAAATATCCACAGGCTAAAAGTAAGCGAACAAACAAGGCTGGGCAAACCATATCCTCACAGCAAGAGCATCTCAAAGAAAATCACCAGGTAGGGCACAAGAAAGTTAAAGGCGTAAAAATCAAAACTCTGGGTTCACTATCTTAATCCATAACCGGGTCTGAAGGGATAACACGCAACCTGCCTCTCTCCCACAAGAAGCACTGATGGAACGCAATTAAGAGACCCCCAACAATGTAGCTATAGCTCACCACAACGGAGAAGGCATTTAATATTCACGCCTATAAGGCGGCATCGCCTCGTACAGCTGCAGAAGCGGGAAGCACTGGGACGCTGTGCTTCCTTCCCGGCCAACCGCGCCGGAGCACCGCACCGCACCGCACCGGCGGGATGCCCGCGGCGGACTCCGGCAGAGTTGGAGCGGGGCTCCCCTGCAATCCCGGCCACAAACCTCCCGCACCTAGACGCCTCAAAACTGGCGCCGGCGCCGCCGGCCATCCTGCCCCCGAACCAGGAGCGGGAGACCAAAAGCCGCAAAATTAAAAAACAAACAAACAAACAAACAAAAAAAAAAAAAAAAAAAAAAGAAAAAAGTGACTCGCGACGAAGGTAACGCAGCGAAAAGGCAGCAGAAAAAGGAGCGCTTACTTGCCTACACGCCACCGCCGGGCCACCTCCTCTCAGCTGGTGAAACGCTGCGCCGCTCGTCCTCCTCGGACCGCCGCTCCGCGCTGTTTCCAAAATATTTCCACAGGGCGCCGGCACATCCTCCGGGCTCAGCCGGAGCGCGCAGGGAGCCCGCCCGCCGCGCCCCCCAGCCCGGTGCCCATGGTGCCAGCCGCAGACCCGGCAACTCGCCGCCTCCCCCCCACACCCCCCCAACCTTTTCCCCGCCGGCGCTACCTCGGGGGCGGGCCGCCGGCTAACACGGCATCGCACCTAAGCCCCCGCCGCCGCCGCCGGCTCAAACTCCGCCGCCGCGCCGAGGGGGGCTCCCCGCGCCCTTCCCGGAGACGGAGCGGGGGCGCCGGGAGGGGGGGGGGGGGGGGAGTGCGGGGGAGGCAGCGCCGCCCCCTCCGCGGCGGCGAGCGGCCGGGGGAGGCGAGGCGAGGCCAAGGGAGGCGAGGCGAGAGGCGAGGCGGCGCGGAGCCGCCACCGCGGCCGCAGCCAGCCGCGGCGATGCCGGCCCCGCCCGGGACCCCCGCCCGCCGCTCCCGGGGCGCTCCGTAACGCCGCCCCGCTGCCGGCGCCACCGGATCCGGTGACGCCCAGCCCTCCCCCAGGCCGGCCCCCGCGGCGGAGCGGGGCGAAGGGGCGGTGAGGAGGGATGCTCAGCCGGGCCCGCTGAGGGACCGCGGCCCTTCCGCCGCGCCCGGCCTCTCCCGTCCCGTCCCGCCCGGGGATGGTGGTGTGCCCCCCAGGCCGCGGGGGAGCCCGTTCGCTTGCAGCCCGCCGAGTCCTCCCCGGTCCTGGGGAGCTGCGGCTGTCGGCTGCCCTCCCGGTGCCCAGGCGGGAAAGTTGTCCGCCCCCCCGCCCTGCTCCCGCCTCGGTGAGCCACGGTTTCTGCTGAACTTGCCCGGCTGCGTGAGTGGCTCTGGGCTGCCCGCCCCGCCTGCGAGCACACCCGTGGGCCCCCATGTCTGAAGAAACGTGGTGCCGCGTTTATCACTTTGCCAGCCCGGCCGGTTCGGGCGCGACCTTTCCCCATCCCGTCTCCCAGACCCTCACCCGCGCCGCGGCTCTGCGGACCCTGCCCCGCACCGGAGCACAGCGAGCCCCGCACGCCGGGGCTGCCTGGGACAAGGAAGGGACCCAAAGGGCAGGGGTGCCCCTCTGTGTCTTCCTAAACGTTAAGCGTAACCCTCGCCGTCCTCCTCCGCACCGCCCTGCCCCAGCGGCACGCGGAGCCCTGCCGGAGATCCCTCCGCAGGCATCGCCCTCCCCGTCGGACGGCGCTGAAGTGATACCCGTGTAACGCGACAGATCAGCGCCATGGACACGCACACACGTATATATGTGTATATATATGTATGTATATATATATGCAGGCATTCACAACCCATACGCGCAGGCCGCCGCAGGGGAGCCAGATCTTCCCCCCGGCAGGGGGACCGCCAGGCACCCACCCGCATCCCCGAAGGCTGCGGGGGAGGAGGAGAATCAAGGCAGGAGGGGTAAAAGGAGAAACAGGGAGCCCGGGGGGAGCCGCCCACGGAGCCGCCGCTCCCCAGCCTGCTGCCCCGCGCTGGGGGGGGGGGAACAGCGATCCCCGCGGGCTCCCCGCGGCGGGTCCCGCAGCCGGGACCGGCCCCGGCGGGCGCGGAGCGGCCTCGCCGCCGCCCGCCGGCGCTGTCGGGACGCGGGCAGGGACATCCTGCGGCTGCCGCGGCAGGGAGACGGAGCCTCTGCTCCATCCAACGAGGTTTGAGGCAGAACCGACCCGTCGGGTTGCGCTTCCTAGGGTGGGGTGGGGGTGGGGGGAGCATCCTCTGGGGCCCGTTTTAGCTCTTGGAAGTGTTATTCTGTGGTCAAGCTGAGGGTATCAGGGAGGGTGGTCAAAATTAAAAGGTTAGGAAAAGGAACTTGAGCTTTGCTTTTCTGTAGCTCCTGCGCCGACCCTTTTCTTCTCAACTCATTTATGCTTCTTGGAATGAAAAGTAATTTTCATACGCATCTTACAGTTAAGGGGTCTTCTTCCACCACACGGGTGCAACTAAAAATGTTTTTGTTCCTTATGAATTCCTTTTATAAATACTAACTTCAGTAATGTGCACTGAGCCATTAAGGGGGAAAAGGATTTAAAAAGATGGCTTCATGCAAGCTAAATGCAAAGATAATAGACTTGTTCTGAAGAGTAAAGTGTTGAATTGATAAATGCAGGAGAATATGCAGTGATAGGTTTCATGCCTAATTGAACAGATTTGTACTTCAGTTCTCATCTAGAGATACAGATCCTTATTTTTCCCTCTTTCTTAATACTGATTGATGTTAACAGAGTTCTTGATAGCTACAAGCCAACCACATTATCTGCCCTATTGTGGTTCTACTGAAAGATTGAATGGTTTGAACTGACAGTTCTCCTGACAAGGTTGAAAAAATAAATGATTACAACTGTACATATATTAGGACTAGGATGATTAAAATACATGTCTGAGAACTGAAATAAGTGAAATGTAATGAACCAAAAACTATTCAAAGTCAAACGCAGTAGTAAAGCAGAACTGTAACCCTCCTTGCTCATGCCCTGCTGAGGAAGTCGACACTCAACCCTTGACAGCCCAGTTTTAAACAAAGTAAAAACAAGTAATGTTTTATGGTCTTTTAACTACCCTGGCCAGAGCCAGGCCCACCCGTAACTTTCAACAGGGACAGCCTCCTCTGCTTTCAGTACTGAAGCCGCTTTCACATACCACTCTCTAACCTGGGTATGGATGAATGGTACGTGCCATGTTCCCCCACCTCTAGGAAAATCTGTCATCTTTCATGAAGACCTCTCTCTTTTTGCTTTATGTGATGATGAAGAGTAGAGTAGTTTAAGCAAGCAAGAAAGTTTCATTTTGAAAAGAAGAAGTTGTTACAATTTTCACCGCAGGAAACTTCCTACATTTATTAGAACACCCGCGTTAGTTACAAGTTCCATTAGCAGTAAGAACATGTTGAAGATGAACTCTACCAAACTAGGTGAAAACAGTGTGCAATATTTTTAATCGTTATCAAATTGATGCTACGTGATTGTATGAAATGTGTGGCTGCAAGGTTTACATATGATTAGAAGGTTAATTGTGTGTTGTATTTTTTGCTTCAGGCAGCACAAACACAACACAAAATTCTTACATATACACCGAAATCAGAATTCAGGTAAGCTTAGGATGTAGTCAAGAATATGAATTAACATTTAAAGTCAGAGTGGGTGAGCCAGAACTGGTTTTGTGTAGTATGGGCAATGCTAATTAAGAAATTTCACTTAATAAGTTAGTGGTAGGTTGACCTCTGTTGTAGGTTCTGCAGCTTCAGCAGACTGGTGCCACACAAGGCACCAACAAGGATGGAGTGCCAGAGGAGGAACAGCCTTAAAAATGGAAGAAATAGAGGCTAAGCATGAAGACAAAATGGCATTGTTTAAAAAAGATAAGGATGAAAGGAAGAAAGTCACCCAACAAGAAAGCGAGTGACATCCTTTGTAAATCTATCTATCTGCAAGAGATTGTTTGTCTTCTTTTCCCTAATCAAAATTATTGCAGCTCTTTTTTCTTGTTAAAGTACAGCTCACTTTGATTGTGGGCAGCAATTCTGACATTTGGCAGCCAAACACTGGTGTGTACGTCTGTCACACATACGCCTCCCTGTGACAGTGCCGGGAAATGAAGAGCTGAGAACTAAGGCTTTGAAAAAGTTCATAGGGAAAGAAACTGCCTGCAGTAGTGGACAATTAAGATGAATATATAAGAAAAATGTTACAGATGCTTTGGGGAGCAGAGGGGGGAGCCTTTTTATCCAATATGACTGCGACAGTGGGTTTTCCATTCCTGTAGCAGGTCCTAGCATCTCTGGGAGCACATCATGGCTCTCCACTGTTACCTATTCTTTCCTTGGCAGAACCTTGCTCTTTATCAACTTTAAGCCATTAGCAATATGAAATACACTTCAGTCTGCAAATGAAGGCAAGGTATACTCCTATTTTGAGTATGAAAATCTGTACCCGAAATCAAGCATGGCTGGTGTTCATTTATAATAATTTTTTTTTTTTTTTCAGTGACAAAGTGCTTTTAATAGACCTCTAGATGTGGTTTTAATTCTTACAAAGTATCAGGTCTTATTTATTCTCATAAAAACACTCAATAAAAAGAAATTATCAGTCTGTTTTTAAAGAGAATATCAAATAAATTGAAGTGAAACTTATAACACTGATGTGTTTTTCATCGACTCTGTGAGAATAGAATTAATCCATTTTCAATTACTACTTCTGGAAAAAATAGCAATCGGAATAGTAAATGTAACTCCCTCAAGGACAAGTGTCACATGCTTTATGATAAGTAGGTCACAGGGTCATCTATAAACACCTTGGAACTCCCTATATTGAATTACAAATGCAGAGCACATTCCCAATTACCGATGACTTTGTATTGTTTTTTATTTCCACTCACAGAGTGGTAATAATCCACAAAACCGAGTCCAGAAAAGTCTATGAACATATTCCCTCTTGTTTCCCCACAACTAGTCTAAACTACACTTAAAGAAAATACTTGATTTACCAGTATCTGGCACACTTATATAAAATAACGTGTCATTTGTCACCATGGCTTGTAATCTGAAAATCTGACTGTGGTAATGATAGAGACCAAAATAGCCTTTTATAGTCTGTGGGTGGCCAAAAAAAGCTGCAGCTATAATTCCATAATATTCCTTGCTGCCATGATTTTTTTTCTCAAGAGCTCTTATCAATCCATTTAAAGCTCACACTCACGTAGACCCAAAGAGAGACACAGGGGGTTGTTCAGACTGCAACCGAATATGTTTATACATTAAAATCCCCCTTTTCACATGTAAACAGGATATTATTTGGGTGGTGAAACACCAGAAAAGGTTGCCTGAAGAAGTGGTAGATGCGCCATCCCTGGAAACATTCAAGGTCAGGTTGGACGGGGCTCTGAGGAACCTGATCTAGTTGAAGGTGTCCCTGCTCATTGCAGGGGGGTTGGACTGGATGACCTTTAAAGGTCCTTTCCAACTCAAACTATACTATGATTCTACAATTCGCAATTCTATAAATTCTACATGAATTTTACTTTGAAATTCAGAGCTTTTCAAATCATCTCAAAGCCTGGGGAATTTAAACCCATATACACTGAAACCAAACAGCAGAGAACCTCAAAGAAGCCAAACTGTGAAGTTCATAGTCTTAAATTCATTCCTTAATCCCAAATTTTACAGACAGCCTGTATATCATGTTCAGTACTGTTTTTATTTATGCCCATCTATAATTGGCTTACATCTCATTAATGAATATTTTTAACCTCTAAGAGAATTTGGATAAAATTATAACAAAGGATTTTAAGTAGTTTCAGGGAAATTATCTGTGTTATCTGCCTTAGTAATTAATTTATTAAAATCAATTATCATGAATTAGAAAGGGCACGTAACAAATCACAGGCTATAAATAGTTAGATCTAAGAAAATTATAATTACTTTTTTCTGTATTATCCTCAATAAAAAACTTATCTTTGCATTATCACAATTATCCTATTTCTTCACCAAAAGAAGATAAAATTGCCCATCAATTTTACACGTTGCAAAGTTCAAAACTGTTTTGTTTTGTTTTTCCTTTGGAAGCCAAATGACTGATAAAAGCCAAGTGTCATTTTGAAATAGCTACTTATACTCTAACATTTATAAGTATCTGTAAGAAAACTAAAAATATAAAACATTACTAAGGATATGAAAGAATTTATTTCTCTTAGCTGCACAATTTTTGAAGTCACAATTAAAAGATGAGGCAGTGGAATTCCAATATGGGATCTGCAATCTGCAAATAATTTAATTGATTAAAGCCTTTTGAAATATATGTGGATACAGCCATAGTTTATAAAATGATTGCTATGTTTCTACCATTAAAGGTCATTAGTATATACTCGAGACAATTTTTGTGGATGGAATAAAAGTCAAAGTTTTGCCCAAAAGTTGAAACCACTCTGCAAAGAGGTATTAAGGCATAGGTACAAAATTATGCCTGTTACAGATAATCCCTGACAGATGGGTATTAGGACATGGTCTGCCCAGCATCTTCAGCCTGGCCCAAGTGTCTGCCTGTGGGAGGATGAAGAGAGCAATGGCTATTTAATCAGCAAATGCTTTCAGATGGCTCAATATTTTTTTCACACTCATAGCTCCCAGTCAGGGAGTGGGATGAAAAGGAGCTGCTTGTGTGGCTGCCAAAGAAATGGGGAGGTGGTTCTGCCCATGGATGAATGAGACAAGCCTTCCTGCCTGGAGCCACCACAGCACCTCTCCGAACCTTCAATAGGAAGAGCAGCTGCTTTAGCTCAGATTTCCCTCCTCAGTCCCACAACAGCAACGTGATACTCCATGAATGTATTCAGCATTTGCTGTAAATGCAAAGAATGGATGCTTCACTGGAGAGGAGATGTAGCTGTCTCTGGGTGTGAGGGACACCATAGGTGTATGTAGGCTGAACACTGTCTGCTAATGCTCAGTGCACATGAAAAAGAAAGAACTTGGCCTAATTTGATTATCCTGTAAAAATCCAAGTAGTTTTCTGCCATGATGCATGTGGTTTGCGTGCATGACCTATGTCTAAGCCTAGGGAAAACCATCTGGGCTGTGGGAGATGCTTGCTGATGTTTCTTCAAGAGAAACTGAACCCAGCTCAGAACCGTGTGACCACGACACTTCTGCACTAATGAGTCAAGTAGTCTAGATCCTTAGTATAATCAGCATTGCTCTTCCATCATGGAATCATAGAATCATCTAGGTTGGAAGGGACCTACGTAGAGAGTCTTGAAGTTTTCGGGTTTTTTTCCCCATCTCCTAGCCATGGAGTGGCTCACAAGTGAGAAATAGTTGTCAACACCACTGTGTGGTTCTCCTACCACACTTTGGTGCCACCTGCTGAACATGAGCATGGTTCTCACTCACCCCGCTCCCAATAGTCCAGTTCCCTAGAGCTCTGTGACTCTGGTCTTTGCTCAGCCACCACCTAACGTTGCCCAGCCCTTTCTTCTCAGCGCAGCCTGTTCCCACCTTTTGGCCTTCTTGGTTAGCTGTCTGTCAGAAAAGGCACTGCTTGCCACTTGAGTGTTTTTCCATGGCTTGGCCAGGGACCAAAACGGAGATAAAGGAAAAGAGCAGAAATGCAATTAAAAGCACGCAGTTTTGGTTTTGGTTTTTTAAACAGAGTACTTTTAGTCACAATAAGCATGGTATTATCTATGAAGTTAGTCTTCTGGTTTTGTCCCACAAAACCTAATGTTGTCTGCTACTTCTCTGCTTCGGTCTGATACAGATGACATAACTAGCACAGCTTCATATCGTTCCCTTATCCATACCTTGGAAGGAGCACACCTGGGAGCTCCTCTGCCTCAATGTGCTGCTCCAGAACAGCTTTTCTGAGCAGGTTGGTGCTGAGGGCTCTGTAGGACACGCACTTTCCTGGGTGGTGTCAGGGTGCTGCGACGACTCCCTGGGGACCAGGCTCGTATAGTGACAAAGTCAGGTCCAAGGTCAAGGTGGGAAGACAGGTCAGGGTCCAATTCAGCAAGGTCCATGGCCAGGCACAGGCATAGTTATGAAAGAATTGCAAACAGACAAACCTACAGCGTTTGCCTGTGTCCTACAGCAGGAACTGATGGCCTTGGGTGGAGCTGAAACGTTGTTCTGGTCCCATGGGCAGGAGTGGGAATCCAGGGGAGTCTGGGTGGGGACAGCAAGGGCTAGAAAAGTGCCCTCAGGGCCCTTGCAGTTGATAAAAATAGAAAAATACACTTCACCTGTAATTGTGGTGGATCAGGGCCTGCCACTTTTCTGAAGTAAACCTACCCCAGGACATTCCCACTGCAAAGGCTTTCTGTGCTGCATGTGCGTGTACCAGATTATTGCTCATTACGGAAACATGAAGGTACCAAGCTGAAGCTCTAGCTCTGATGCAGCATTTCCCAAGAGCTGCTGCTTTCAGGGCAAAGCAAGCCCTCATGTAATTCCAGTGCTGTTTTTCTCACAGTTATAAAAAAAATCCCACAGCATCTCATTCACAAACCATGAAATGTGAATTCTTTTTTACTAGCATAAGAAACACTGGCACAAAATGTTCCTCATTTTTTATGCAAGGGAAAACATTTTGACGTGGTACATTTGAAGTGTTCCTTCTGAGATGCAATCAGCACCAATGAAACCTAGGAGTGAATTTGGACTATCCACCTCTACTTGTCTTTCACAGTAATAATCTGTCTTCTGAGTATTACCTCTCTATAAATATTATATATTTCTGAAATAATTTTTTTTTGCAGAAGTAAAATGAAGAATGGAATAAACCTGGTGTTCTTTTTCAAGTTAGAGATGAAGTCTGCTAAAACTGAGAATGACATCTGCATTGTCTTCGTCCCAGCTCAGTGCTCTGGTCTGACTGCCTGCATTATCCTCCTCCTTCCTGGAGGGAACTCCACTGACCCAGGCATCTGTGGGAAAGCTCTAGCCACAACTACAAACAGGGAAGAAACAAGATTAAAGTCTTATATATAAATTTAACCAATCATTTTAGCAATTCCTTAGTAATTATTTCTGTGGGAGGAAAAATAACAGCAAGAAAAGTGCTGCAGAGTTATAGCCTTAAAATCTTGATACTGCATTTAATATTCCATTTTCTCTAGAAACAGCACGTCCTGTTTTCTGCCATATGTGACCCAGAAGTTGAATTCAGATCATGAGCTTCCCTCGGAATTTCAATTGGCTGACTTTTGCAAATTTTCCTGGTTTGTGCCCACTAGACATTCATTAGCTCATAATGACACTTTTCTTTCTTGTATTACAAATATTTGAGTGAAAATAATTCATTTGTTCTCTTCTTTACATATTTAATTATTTTAGTAGACTTTGTGTTATCATAATGAAAGGTTGACTGAAGAAGAAAATAAAGTACTATTTATATACACCAAATTAAATTATTTATTGCTTTCAGAAGAGCAAATTGACTCTTAAGTATATTCTGATTCTATTTCTCCCTTAGTAATACCTCTCAAAACCAATCTGATATTACCTGCAGATGTGATTAAAATAGCCATAATTTAATATGTACTGAAATATTAATTGCAGCTTGTTCATGATGAAAACAAACCACTTGTCATTATGCAATAGTTGGACACTGTTGTTTTTATAAGTTAATTAGCCTTCAACATGGGCTTCAGCTTTAAAAAAAAAAGGAAAGAGAAGGTAGACATGCATCTCAAAGCAATCTTATTTTTCACTGCAGATGTTACCGGGAGACTAAGTATGAATGGGCCACAGTTCTACCACAAACATGAAATCCTTAGCAAAAGCCAAGATGGGTAGGGTTGCATGGCTATGAAATGAATATGAACTCCTGGCTTTTTTTCCACATGGTACTAACCAGTGAGTTCGATTTTATGCCAATACTATTATGAATGCTTTAAAGAAATGTTAACTTCTACTTTACTTAATTTTTTAAAAAAAATATTGAGTTTACATTTGGGATTGAATTAACATTTTTTTTCCATTGTTGATTAATAGCTCTTAAAATAAATAAAAATAAACCCCTGGAATTTACATATAGTTTGATAAAAAGATAGCAGAGTTTTAGACATATCCAAGACATTCATTTTAGAAATTAAATCATTGTGAAATTTATCAGTTAGACCAGAAATGGGGAGAAAGTTCATTTTTATTTGGTAGGAAACACTGTGTTGTTAATATAATATCTCAAAATTTTCCAGAGAAATTCCAAAAAGCTCTTTTCACATCAGTCAAAAGCTTTATAATGTTTTCTTCTTTTATTCACTATAGTGAAATTAGAAGTAATTCCAAACCAGAAAAAAAAAATATGTATTTTCTCTTCTGATAATGTCAGTTTATTTTGATGCTTACTTCAAAACTCAATTCTGTCAGGCTCACTTGGTGCCACTGTGACTCCCCACCAAAATGCTTTTGATAAATCGGCTTTTCTGTAATGGAAGCAATCTGCCAAAAAAAAAAAAAATAAAATAAAATCAGACTAATTCTATCTATATCCAAAAGCCTATGTACGAGTTTATGTACCGCTCACGCAAGCTGTTTTGACTGATTGGCATCTGAATCGAAGCTAGTATCAATGGGTGCTGGTATATATTGGAGCCTCTCTGTGCCCTTGCATCAAACTGAAGGGTGGAACAATCACTTGCAGCAGCTCCCGTGCAGAAGTTGGTGTACAGCTGCCGATAGATAAATCATTTACTTTCAACACCTGTGCTGGCTACTTCCTCGAGGTTTTACATTAGCATGCTGGCTCCCTCTCTGTGGAGAGAAAAGACTATTAACCTGCAGCCGTTTCATGGACAAAGGAAGAGACACATTCCGACAAACTGAAATACTGAGAAAAAAAAAAAGTCAAAGCTGAAATATGGCAATTCTCATTATAAAGCTTCTTTCTGATAAAAAGAGACGTGTTCAAGGAACTGCCACATGTGTAACATATTTGTATTCTTCCTGGTACATCACGCAAAAGGTTCTGTCTGGATTTTATGGTTCTCTTGTCTAAATTACAGTTTTTGTATGTGGCTTCCTATGCTCACAAAATGGTTTAATGCTCCCGGATCACAGGGAAGAATCACTTAGGAGACACTCCACAGTCTCTTGTGATTAAGTAGTCTATTAAAACTACAACCCAGACATGAAGATCCTGTAGAGAGGCTCCAAAGACTGACATTTGGAGCTGAAAAGGATCTTAGAAAAACTCTTACATCTGTCTGGCAAACTAAGATTTATTCCCATCGACCCGCCTGAACTTGATATTCTAGTCTGGGCGGTAATCCAAGATCTTTTATGAAACTGAGTTCCCCCAAGCCTCCTTAATATCGCTAGCTCTTCAATAATGGGGCTTAAAATTTCGAGACAACCTGAGATCTTTCAGCCCTGAGCTATTCCCATGTTACAGGCTTCACTAAGCTGCAAACTGCTCAAATAGTAACAGCTCAAATACTGTCTTCAGCCTGATTTCTTTTGATATCGTGGTCAGTGAATCTCTCCTGCCCACTGTTGCTCATTCAGAGTGTGGAAACATGAACATTTGTTCACGCGCTCCACCCAGCTATGTCTGAGACTCCAAGAAGGAAAGAGCAACAGTACAATAGAGAACTTCTCACAGAACTGGAAATAATAGTGGTAATATTTTTTAATGGCAGGTGGTGAGGGTCATGGGGAGCTGTGCGCATGCATCCACACACACAGTACAAGTCCCTAAAAATCAGCAATCAGAGCTCTAATGTTCTGAATACAACAAAATATTATAGTTGTAAAAGAACTCTGAAGTACTGAATGCTAAATTTTTAGTGTGGTTCTCGCCGGTATCTTTAATTCACGTGTAAATAGTATATAAACCCATTACTTAAAAGAATGTAGACAACGTAAAGGATATTAGATATCTGAAGAAAAGACTTCTAAGTGTGACAGCACCAGCGTCAACTTTCGTAATCTATGCATTGTAAATCTATGCACAAATATCTTTCAAAAAATTGAAATGCCACATAGAACAAATCAAGTTGGAAATGTTGAGGATATATGGAGTTGTGGCTTGAAAAAGATAAAAAGAAAATATGTTAGACTAATGTGCTCTTACGGGCACACTCTTTACCAAGGATGGCAATACTGCCTTCCAGGGTCTGGTGGGCATCCCCCACCATCTGTGAGGGATCATTGCATAATCTCAGGACTGAGACTTCTCTAATTTAAGAATTATCAAAATAAAAAAAAAAAAAAAAGGAGACAAAAACACTCTTTTTAAAAAAAAAACCTTTCAATTATAAGTTTCTTATGTGTTTCCTAAGGACATATTTATATTTATAAAACAGCTTTTGAAAGCAATATCTGCTCATCATGCATGATATTGATATAGTTCTGTATAGTTGTGTCTCAGATGAGAATTAATTCTTTCAGATTACAAACTGGGCATTCATTTTGGATTATCACTCAACATTGTTACTGTGTAGTTCATAAATCAATCCCATTAAGTTCATCAAAGAGAAAGTATTGAAAACCCCCAAAATTCACAATTGCTACTGTTCCTCAGTGCTATGAAAATCTTTTTATCAATTAGAAATCTTACAGAAAAGTAATTTAGGTTTATTGGAGAGTTCCCTATAGTAAAGGCAGTACTAAAAGAAACAATACTCGGTGTGGTTTTAGTGTAATAGCACTTAAGACTGATTAAAGAATAGAAACTATTACATTAGTATATTTGGATTAGAATGTAGAAATTTCTGCATTAATATTTTTTATGTGCTAAAAATTAAGAAGAAAGCTCATATTTGTTTCTATGATTTTAATTCAAAGACCACTAGAATCTACTTATACCTAATTGCCTGATGGTCTGGATGAGGGAGGTATTAATACACCGATCTACTTAGTTTGGGGAAGAAAAACCTGGTCCCATGTTATAAGGAAGAGGGGATTAACATGAAACCCTTACCTCTTATACCACTTCTCTGATTACGAGGCAACAGACTTCTTCCTGTTTCTAAAAGATCACATTTGATAGTCAACATGGATGTTTCAAAAGAATTTCAATTAGCAAAAATGTCCACTTGTTCCAAAGTGGAATGAAAACAAATCCCCAAATCTCAGAAGTTGCTGTGAAACAGAATCGTTGTCAGCTCTGCTATTACCCACAGAGGGCTTTGGATCAGACCCATTATCCCTTTAATCTCTTTATGTCTCTCCCATGAGCGGAGGAAAAAATGAAAACAGAAAGCCCTGTGCATCAGTGACCTAGATCAGATTATGGAGTTTGTAGCTAGAACACTATAATATCACTGCTCAGGTTTTCCTTCTGCCAACAAGCTGTGCTATACTCTTGTCAGTAGATAACGGGAAAAGAGAGCACAAAAGGAAAACAATTAGGGGAAAAAAAATGTATGCGAATATCTATTTTCTTCTAGAAAAATGTATTTTATAAATATCTCCATTTAGTGGCAGACCATGAAGAGCTGGAAGCACCACTATCTCCATGCTCCCAATATTTTTTTTCCAAAAATCTACTGAAAACAAAGCAAAAGTTTTGCCAGCTCTGCTTTGGAGCTGCTTGTGAAAGGCAGGAGTACCCTTCGTCTTTCAGAGTGAGACAGCGCTGGTTATCTTCCAGCCAGATTGGGAGCTGCTATAACCATTCCTGTAATTCACCGGCCTGGCTCATTGATTTCTCTGTGGGAATTACTGACAAATGTCCAACATTTTGTAACACTTTTCATTCTTAAGGATCTGAAAACCATATGTATGTCTTAGCTACGCACATATACATACATAGATATATACATGAGTCACCCATGATGGTAAATGTGACTGTTAGGCTACCTGTTAATTTTTGGTACGTAATGTAATCACTGCAGCAGTTCCTTAAACTTAGAAGATGAGGTACTTCCTGATCACACACTGGAAAGTATAATAAGTACTGATTTCTTGTTAATGATGATCACTTTTATTAATTTACTTCTTAAAGTTATTAATTTATTAATTTGATACTTGACAGGCACAGAGAAAGGAATGTAAACGGCTATAGCAGGAAACTGGAAAACTGCTACTAACAATGTGATAATGACAGAGTCACAACTGTCTTGTTATTCCATTTGAGAACGTGTAAGACAGTGACAGCGTCAGTGTTCATCCTTAGATAAAGGAAGTGTGTGTGCAGAACACTCTAGATTTATATTTTTGTGTTCTGTTTAATACACACTATAAATGTTCTCACCTCTTGATCTACTTGCTTCAAAATATTAACAAAATTAAAGTTGTCCCACTGCTTTGCCTAAAAGAGTAATTTTAATTCAGATGTCATCAGTCGTATCTGTTGTCCAACGAATGAGAAAATAGCCAATGTGTTACAAGTTTTTTTAGAAAGAATTTGAATATGATAGAAGTCTCTCTGTAGATAAAGATTTTGCGTATTGGAAAGTACAAAGAGATAATGAAAAAAATAATTCAGTATCTGTAGACGCAATAGGAGCAATAAATAAGTAAAATCACCAGGAGAAAAATGTGCTTTTTTTGATTATGGATTTTGCTCACAGCTTTAAGCAATATGTGTGCTATCAGAAAACATTCTTTTTTCTAATGAGCAGTATTTATATGTACAATTCTAAAAGCTGGTCAAGGTGCACACATACATACATGCATACACAGATAGACATACACACGAGTGCAACTCTACACATAATGTTCATGCACATAGATGCAAAAGAAATTATGAATTGCATATTAACCCTACACAAATATAAAACCTTTCTGGTCCTTGAAAAAGAATTCCACATACCTGTAACCAGCGGTGTCCCCCAGGTGTCAATACTTGGCCTGGTTCTGTTCAACATATTCATCAACAGCCTGGACAAGGGGACAGAGTGTATCCTCAGCAAGTTCGCTGATGATACCAAACTGGGAGGGCTGGACAACACTCCAGAGGGCTGTACCGCCATCCAGCGTGACCTGAACAGGCTGGAGAGCTGGGCAGAGAAGAACATAATGAGGTTCAATAAGGGCAAATGTAGGGTCCTGCACCCGGGGAGGAAGAACCCCAGGCACCAATATAGGTTAGGGATGGATCTTCTGGAAAGCACTACTGAGGAGAAGGATCTGGGGGTCCTGGTGGATAGCAAACTTTCCATGAGCCAGCAATGTGCCCTTGTTGCCAAGAGGGCCAATGGAATCCTGGGCTGCATAGGGACGAGTGTGGCCAGTAGGTCGAGGGAGGTCATTCTCCCCCTCTACTCTGCACTGGTGAGGCCACAACTGGAATACTGTGTCCAGTTCTGCGCTCCCCAATTCAAGAGAGACAGGAGAGACTACTGGAGAGAGTGCAGCGTAGGGCAACTAAGATGATTAAGGGATTGGAGCATCTCCCTTAAGAGGAAAGGCTCAAAGAGCTGGGGCTCTTTAGCCTGGAGAAGAGAAGGCTGAGGGGAGACCTTATCTATGTTTACAAGTGCCTAAAGGGTGGGTTGAAGGATGATGGAGCTGGACTCTTTTCAGTGGTTTCCAGTGATAGGACGAGGGTCAATGGGCACAAGCTGGAACATAGGAAGTTCCATTCAAATATGAGGGGAAACTTCTTTAGGGTGAGGGTGACAGAGCCCTGGAACAGGCTGCCCAGGGAGGTTGTGGAGTCCCCTTCTTTGGAGATTTTCAAGACCCGCCTGGATGCAGTCCTGAGTAATGTGCTCTAGGCAATCCTGCTTTAGCAGGGGAGTTGGACTAGATGATCTCTAGGGGTCCCTTCCAACTCTGACAATTCTATGATTCCGTGATACCATTATTCTTAGAAGATAATGACAGAAAGATAGAAGATAATGACAGAAGAAAATGACAGAAAATGACATGAACCAAACCCCTTGACTCTTGCTTTTACTGCCTTCTGTTTTAACCTTGTAAAATGGATGTTGCATTTACAAGATCTCACTGTTTCTATTTCTTTAAAAAGAGAAAAATGTGTCTGCCGTACCACTGCCAGAGCGCTGTAGCAAGTGCACTTAGGCTATGTCTAGATGGCAGAGCAGATGAACACCCTGGCATGCCCCGGGGTCCCAGTCCTCTGACACCCTAATCACAGATGCGTGATGCTGCTGCCCCCGGCCTCATCACCCATTTTCTTACCCATGGAGATGAGGATGTAGGGGAGGGAGAAAAGGAGACTATGGTAATGGTGCACTTCTGGGTCTGGCTCTGATATTCTCTGGGGTCCTGCTGTGTAAATATAGTCTTGGAGACTCTCCTAATGCCCACTGAAGTCAATAGGAATTTTTCAAGTAAACACCCATCTCAAATTCTCCATATGACAGTAGGGGTTGTAGAAAGAAAAACATTAACAATGTTTAACTGAGAAAAAGTATACTTATGATAAACCGCAGGTACTCATATTGCCTTAGGCTCTGAGAATCACCAGACTGGTTTAAAACCAAGATTTGTATTTGTTATGTCACTTATATTAAATTTTGTATTATTTCCGTAGGACTTTTGATTTTGACCATTTGCAACAAGCTAAAGCTTGGACTTGGAAAAAACAGCCAGGCCAAAACCTGAAATATGTAAGTCATACCAACACAAAATATTTCAGTTTCACCAGATTACAAATTTCAAATGGAATTTTGTTCCATTAAAAAGTTTTTCTTCCTATCAGTAAGTTAATTTTTATACAGCCAACAGAGTGGGTGATAGGCTTATTCCTGAATGAAAATTAGTAATTTTCCTGATTTCAAATCCCAAAATAGTTTATATTCAGAGCTTCCAAAGCCCAGTAATATAGATGTGACTTTGGTCAGAATTTACACAGTTGCTTCTGTCTAGATAGGTACTTTAAACTTGAAAGTCAAAATACCTCCCAACTGATGAACATCTTTCCTAGATTTAAGCCACATCTTTAAAACAGTATTTACAATATTTAATGTCTTGTTTAACCTGATGTACAGAGGTCTCAAGCTATCACACTGCTGCCTCATTCCATCTCTGTTAAGGAGTCAATTAGTCAAATAGAAGTAAATGTTAAACCCAGAAAAGGTCTTTTGCTCAGATTATTAGTTATGCAAAATCGGCAACTGCTGTGACCAGTCATGTTCAAGAATTAAAAAAAATAATAATTTATGATCTTCTGTTTCAGGACAGGTCTCTGAACAATTCCAAATGAAACATATGAAAAAGAGAACACAATCTGATTGATTAAAACTTCTCCGGTGACACAGAGCATCTTGACCAAACATGGTTTATGACTTTATTATTGCAACATATGCACTATTTATTTAATTTCAAATACTCTGTTTTAATGTAGGGGAAGCTTTTTGTAGTAAGTAGCAGTCCCTAAGTACTTACCCATAAGGCTGCTTACGGCAGGCTGCCTAAATTACACAAGAATAGCCTGTGTCTCAGTGCACAGAAATACTCCTTTTATTAGTACAACCAATTAAAACTGAGGCACTGTACGACAGCTGTGGAAATTGTTAATAATTAGAATCCAGCAAATGGCTGCTGTATCTTGACTGATCCCTGCACAGTCATACTCAGCTTGAGAGCACTTCAAATGAAAGGTAAAGGGAGAAAAAGGAAGATTTCATTCAAACCCATTGTCTCTTGGAAAATAACAGTGGAAGTAAAAAGATGAATATCATGTTTCATCCTTGGGGATTTGTCAATAGTTGTATTACAGCCAACACTAGAACTCTCAGAGAAATGAATCATTAAGAACCCAACTTCAAGACAGGAAGTTTTTTTGCAGATGCTGAATAACCAATACGCACCTGAAGAGGGGTAGATGGCATTAGTCATAAGTGACTGTAAGCTTCTTTGCACAAGGATGGAAGGAATCACAAGAAATAGCTACCAAGTGCAGTGAGGTGAATGGGAAAGTATAATTGTCTTTGGTATGAAAAGTTATGCTTTCCCACAGGATCTTCCTCCTCTGGATTTTTATGAAGACCTACCAAGAACCTAAAGAAACAATCCTACACGTCCTTGTCAACAGACATAATTTTATATGCATGTGGCTCCATTTCTGAACCACAGTTGTTTACATCTTTAAGGTAAGAACAAACCCCAAGATTTGTAGGATTTGAAACTACAATGACTGCTTTGCTTCTAGTAAAAATGGCAAACTGCCATCAGATTGAGTCCTGGTTAAGGTACCAAATGGTTCTCTTTCAAAGGAGAATATAATTATCTCAGTTACTCACTGGAATTTCTGGCATGAAGTAAACCCCAAAATAGATATACAAAGTTGGATTAAATATGTATAAGTGCCTACAATGTGAAAAAACATTCCTTACAGCACTACATCTTGCCAACATAATTTTAAATTTTTGTACATATACATAGCTAGCAGATCATAACAGAGGTTGATAGCAAGACCAGTAAGAATTTAAATACCTAGGGAGGAGAAAAAACCCAAAGAAAATCATGCCATTAAAATTGTAGGAGATAACATTATTTCTCAAAAGTGGTGAGAAGGTTAGGTGAGCAATAATTACTTGACAGTAAAAGCCATATTACTTTCTACTGCAGTTGTATTTCACATACCTAACTTTGAAAGCAAAATACCTCAGCAGTAGACTCTGTTAACAATTTTCTTCATTACTTCAGGAAGTGTAACTCACTGTTTTCTATGCAAGATTTGGATCTCTGCTTTCACAACTATAAACAGCATTACTATTCAGTAGACCACAGAAGCCCACCTCCCTTTTCTTTGCCCCGGGCTCATATTAAGAAGGGAACACAAATAAACATACTATTATTCTATTAAACAAATCCATTAATTATACAGTGATTTTTAAACGTCTTTGAACACCCTTTTTGGAAGGATGGGAAAATATAGTTAAAGCTAAGCAGAAAAGATTTTTCCTGTGTTTCCAAAATCTAAAGCATGGGAAAAAGCTTAACTTTTCACGTTGCCTAAGGATGTGAAAAACCTTAGTGCAAGGCAATGTACTTGATGTCTCACATTGTAGAAGGTAACCCTCATTAAGAGGTGGTTGACTATGTTGAGGGACTTTCTAAGAACCGAAGTGCCATCTCAAATACGAAAAACTTTGGACTGTGATGGGGATGTGATCTGAGGTGGCCTGATAAATTGACAGTTTGTGAAAATAAAACACTTTGTAAATTCAAAACCAAGTCTTCTTTATTTTCCCTTTGACAGCTATGAAAATAGAGTGCTGTGAATGCACAGTTAGTTTCATGCCAATATAAGAAACCAGTTCATGGAGATGTTAGAAATAACAGACTCAGTCCTATGACAGTTACACTGAAAACAAAATTCCAGCTCATATCTATGGATGTTACTAATCTGTGGAAGAGAATTTTATTCAGTTTGTCATATAAAGCTGTAAAGGGACTTCCATACATATTTATTTAACTATAAGTATCTTGTTTGTTCATTCCAGAAACTGGCAATTAGGACTACAAAAGGCATAACAGAGTGTTGGGCTACACCTGTCTGACTCCAGTGAACCAGCTACTCTGGTGATAATGGGTGTTCAGCGTGGAGCTGGCAGCTGCCAAGGTGGAACGCAGTCTGCAGGATGCAGGTGCTCTCATCTCGCTTCTGCCCACGATCCCCTCTGTACCGGGGAGTCCGTGCATTCACCGAGGAGGCTGGGATGAATATGTCTCAAGCTAGTATTGGTTTCCACAAAGTAAGACAAAACCAATCCTGACAAGAGCGAGGTGCTGAAGGCAGCATCTGAACTTGGTTTAGGTTACGGCCCATTCTCCACATCATTCAGTAATTTTGCTAGCAGTTTTAATGAGATAATGAGTCCCTGTGCAAAATACATAATTCTGGGGTGGGATATTGTATTTAGCTAAAGCATATGGGTTGCACATGGAACATCAGTGTTTTCCAGAGTGAAGGCATCACAGAGTATGAAATACCACAAGGCTTTTCACAGACAACCCCTATATGTGCAAAAGCGAGTAATTGCAAGTAACTTATGCATCTCTGTGTGGTAACATTATGGTGATTCTCCTTGTAGCAAAGGCATTCAAATGTGAACACTTGCCAACCACTGTTATAGTGATAACATAAAAATCTCTCTTCAGTGGATTTTTTCTGCTTTTTTCTGTAGCATTCTCAGTTATATTTTATGTGCTAACTGTTGGAAAATTCAATTTCATTGTGATCATCTGTGTAATATTCCATGTTACTGTCTCCTAACAATGCAAATAGCTCACATTTATCGTGGCCTTCCAATCAAATTAACAAAAATGCTGAAGTTGTGGAAATCAGTGTTTTTTCCAGAAATATTTAGGAATGCTTGTCACGTATCTAGTTTTCATTTTTATCACATGAAGATTTTGAAATTCTGTTGGCAAGTATGGATCTGATCTATTGTTGCGTATAGATGCTCAATGTGTTTAGATATGAAGGTAATAGATGTCCCAAAACTAGACCTAAGCAAACAGATTGATTAGAAAATTTGACCTCTACAAGCAAGCAAGCAGGAAGGAGGTTGAGTCATTGGTCTTAATTTTAGCACAAAGACATGCTATCCAGGAAAGGCAAGAAGAGCTTTTGTTTGTAGAAAGGATGGGGGGAAAGAACAGAAGTAAAGCACTCTCTGAAGAACTGAAATATGAATATGCTTCTGTACCTAACATATGTATCAAGAATGAGAGCCAATCTGGCTGAGCATATGATGTAAGGTAATGTGCTATTGAAAGTACCATAGAATGAAAAGCAGGAATAATGATCAGTCAGTCACCTGGCAATAGTCCAGACAAGCAAAAAGCAACCATGAGCACTGGTAGTTTTGATAGTGTGGCACATACCTCATTTTATGCTTATGTTTCTCATTTTGTTTATTTGCCCATCACCTATTTGTCTTTTTCTTTTTGTCATCTTTTTTTCCTGCTTGGGGTGTTTCCTATGAGACCACCTGGTCTCAGTTGAGTCTTTGGCCCTTCGTACAACTTTCTTGGTCGCTTATGGTAGTGATAAAAATGAAGGAAAACATTGAAATGCACAACTGAATATACATGCATTTTTTTTCTCTTTACAGAAAGTCAATAACTGCCAGGTAATGGAAGGGCATTTTCCAAAATAGTTGGAGTCAGCTGGACTTCAATGAGCCTCGGTTGGGCTCTGGAGGTGTACATCCAACTTTTAAAATGCAACTTTTTCTTTTCCTTAAATTTCATGTTACAGATTTTGTAAGTCATCTCATCTTAGATTTTGAAATGGCAATACTCTGCAAGACACCTTCCTACCTAACAAAAACAGTAAGAACCAGCCAAAATGCTGTTTTGGCCTATCTGTAGAGCTAGCAGCAAAACAGGAGATGCCAGAATTTTCTATAAAGGTATTTCTCAGTTCTTTTTCACCTGCAGCCTGAAGAGAGGCTGTATATTTTGCATTAATCTATGTATTAAATTTTAGATTTTAAAATAAAGCATACCATTATATCAGTACAATGTCAGAGCCTAAGAATTCTAGAGGAACCAATAACTAAGACATGGTCTTCTTTCAAGCTTCCTCATATTGCTGCAGAATAGTTTACTTCAGTAGTTCCCTCTTTGTATTTTTAAGCAGTGGCTTACGCCAGTGAACAGAGAGAAAAGGCACATTCTGTATCATCTCCACTGCTTACAGCAGCCTAAGGTACATGTATGCTCTAAGTTATTTAGCTCTCCAGCTCTTTTTTCAGGTCCTGGTCCCAAGATTATTTGCGATAGGTGAGCATTAGTTCAATCCCAGGCTCTCGTTCGTTACAAAGCGACAGTTCCTACCAAAACAGAGCCTGGGCACAGTTTGTTCAGGAGGTACCTCCCAGTGGGCATTCTGGAAAACAGTGACCCAAGTCCAGCTGCCGTGGCCCTACGCTGTCCTCCCGCAGGATGCCCAGCGTGCTGTGCATCCTCGCAGTGCTCCCCTGCCAGGAGTCATCACCCATGCAGCACCCACCGTGTGGACATGCTTTGGGCTCACAGCGTAAAACCCCCACTGTTTCAGAAGGTAGCACAGGCCTTGCATTGTTTGGCACATTTCAGACTGGAAAAAAAAAAAACCCAAGACCACACAAATAAGGAGGACTGTATCTTAAGATGACAGTGGCCGTCCTTGAATCCCACAGAGGACCCACGGCCATGCTTTTTTTTAGTTCAACTGCAGCTCTCAGTCTGCACAGCCCAACTAAGGATCTGCTCCTGGAGAGGGTATGCAGATACGCACGCTCTTTAGGATGTGGCTTCAAAAGACATGACACAATATGCCGCAGTGGCCACTGTAAAAATATTGTCAACGGCTCTGTTACCCATTATTTGGGTCACAAACTGCTATATTGTACAGCTCTGAATCTTTTAAAGTAGCATGTTAAATGATAATGATAATAATAATGATAATTATAATAGTACTACTACTGCTACTTACAATAATAATAACAAAGAATGCCTTTGTTTTTCTTCTCTTTATTTCTGGGCAGGTTATACATACTTGGCTGAAGACTCCCAAGTGGATTTAAGCCTTGGTCTTCAAAGAGTATTTTACTCTTTTGGCAAGCTGTTCTCTTCCACAGGTTTCACTATGTCTGGAATAATGTATCTTCAGGATCCAGGCTATTGAGTCACTTCCCTCAAATATATGATTTTATTTAAGTGTCTTACTGAGGCAGCTGAATATATGCTTGTTCCTGTTCAGACAACTCTATATTAAAGCAAATAAGAATATTAGGACACCTCAGTAGCATTAATTGTTCACTAGTCTTTGACCCCCTGAGGTTCACATAATATTCACAATACCATATTTTGAGGCCCCAGATATATACTATTATGTGGCAGATGGAGTAGAGTCCATCGTGAATGTGGCTGGAGTTTCCTGAAGTCTACAGATGTCCCTCGTAGTCTACTATTCATGGAATCATAGGACAGCCCAGGTTGGAAGGGACCTCAAAAGATCATCTGGTCCAAACTGTCATGGGAAGGGGAGCCTGAGATTATTGAGAACCCCGTCTATTTGCCTCACTATTCATTATTCTCCTCAATGCCCAATAATGCAGGATAAATCCCAATAACCAGTATATTCTGAGCAATAGTTGCAAGTCTCAGCTGCATCCCATATTTTGAAACATAGGTTTCTGGTTTGTTGTTGTGGTTTGTTTAATTGTTAGTCTAAGTTTATGGGGACTGCCTTTGCATGGTTTGACCTGATGGATTATCACAGGTGAAGAATAGCTGGAGCTCAGGGCTGTGAGTTCTTGGCTGACTAAGTATTTAGCCACTTCCATTTAATTTATACACCTAGAATCAGAGGTAACTTTGAAAACTTAAGTCTTATCCTCAAAATGATTTTTTATCAAATACATTAGTGTCAAACTCAATGGAGTACATCAACAACCCCTTTTAAAACATAAATTATTAAAAGTTTCAGGTGAGTCAAGGTAATTCACGCTTTTAACTGCGGCAGAGCCAGCTTTTCAAAATACGTTGAACATATTTCAATTGGACTCACTATGGCAATGCCTGAGGCTTCGATAAAAATTCATGACTACAAGACATAAATGACACTGATGAATTCACTGTGTGACAGACTGAAATGAAGAACAGAGGTGAAATTTCAAAATGTGAAAGGCTTCCAAATTTGTATCTGTGACTATTAATAAACCCTTAGATAAAAATAACAAACGGTATTTCCAGGAATGATGCAAAAAGAGATCATCTCTTATCTCCAAGGGTAAAGCAGAATATTCAGAAAACCAGAGAAGAAATTAATTCTAACTATGAGCTCAATTGAATTCATTAAATGGTCAAGAACTGGAAATTTCCACATAATCCCTGCCAGATTCTAAGTGTCTATGGGACCTGATTTTTAATTCTGTTACAGGAATAAGTCCATGAAAGTAAATTGTTGAAACCGAATATGGTTGTTAATGCTACTCTTCTCAACTTGCCTCTGTTTTACACATATAATCCTTTGGGAAATGAAGTATTTGGGGACTTGAAGCCAGAGTGCCATGAGATGTACACCTGGATGTCATAAACATATGTCACTAATGGAAAAAATAAGTACGCATATATAATTTTACTTTCATGGGGAAAAGGGAGACCTGTGACATTCTGCAAAATAAGAAAGCAGCCATTTGCAGACTACAGTGAAATATGAAGGAGGAAGACAAAGTATCTTCCTAGAGCTTCTTTGGTTTTTTTCTGTTATGTTAGAACAGAGACAGAAAAGTCTTTTGCTTAATTAAATATTGATGGTTATATAAATATGTATTTTAGCTGTCTGCTTAAATGATGTACAGGTTGATATTAAAAAAATTATAATGCTCTGAACAAAGCTCCTGTGATGCTAATTACATCTAGTACATTACCTAATAACAAGCACTGCATTTGTGTAAGAGAATTTTATTTCAATTTGAGGACAATGTGGGTGTATACAAAACAACAGAGAAAGAGCTACACTTCTGCTACTCTGTCAAAAAGCTTTAGTGGAAAAGTACCCTCAGAGGAGATTAATTTTAGACAACTAATTTTTCAATTATTCCTAGATTTTCAGCTAACCAGTAAAGTTTATTAGAGTGCTGAATGCTGCATGTTCTACATCGTCACAAACTTTCCACTTGTACATGTTTATTAATATTTCTAAGATACATTTAGAGTTTCCATTGTAAAAATCCATTAAGCAGTCAGCACCAGTTCATCCAAAGCATCTAGGGTCTAAATTCCATAGGTTTGGATCAGATAATAAGGAAGTAAATATCAAGTAATTGTAATTTAAATAGCAGCTAAAGTGAAAATCTTTTTCTAGTCATCCTAACGTTCTATCCCTTCGTTTTCTTCAGTCCGGCTAAGAAGGAATTGTTAGATAAGTGCATAAATTTAATCCCTGTCCTAAAGTAAGGTGTTCTCTTGAACCAGGGCTCAAAACTGAAAATCACATGTTCTAATCCAGCAGTGCCTAACCCTGAGCCATGGTTGGCGTAAAACTGTTCACTTTGGAGTAAGGTCCTTAATAGTGCTGCATTTTTGGATAAAAATTTGCACAATAAAACATATTCTTTGAAACAACTTGATTCTCCCCTCACCCTTAGTGCTGCTTCAGTTTTGTTTTCCTTTGAATAGTATCTGCTTGTCTTAGTGCTTGTAAAATTGCAGCTTTATTTTAGTCAGTACTACAACTGAGCATATAAGATCTGTCAAAACACCATGAAGTAGGTAAATGGAGACAAAGAGAGCCTTTCTACTAAACTTTCAATCACAAGAATATTTTCAAGATTTTTTTAAACAATGGTGTTAAAAAAAATGCTAAAAAATATCTTCTGCCCATGTTACACTGACATATAATTTGACCAAAGTTATATATTCATTAAAATGCTTGTAATAATCACCCATTTTAAAAGTGCTCTGTGGCAAACATTTGCTTATCATTCCTTATATGAAATTTCCTTAAGTACTTTAAGACGAACTTTATATATGATTTTAAAGAGTGTATCTTCTTTCTCTTATTGTGCAGAATAAACACTATCCACAGCTTCCTTACTGTATTGGATTTATGTGATATATTCTGTTCCTACATTATTGTGAGCTTCTTATTTGCTAATACCAGTATTAACTTAGACAGTTTTCTTTAAAAGTAATCTACTGCTTTATGTTTTAAGTGAAAGGGATAACAGTCTGAAAATATTAAGAGAGAGCACATTCCCCTGGGTTCAGGTATGAATATAAGTACAGAGTAGACACTGCTTATGGAGAAACAGTTCAATTCCAAATTGTTGGAGGAAAAAAAAACAATCAAATTTTAACACTGTTTGCAACTGGGCAAAATGGGCACCTCAAATTTGTTCAAAGTGGATAGCTTTAAGACTGTATTTAAATTACTGTCTGTAAATTATTGCAAAAGGTAAGTTGTCATTGTTAAGCAAATGAAAGAAGACAGTTCATGTGTCACAGGAATAGAATACTGCTCTAAAAATTAGGACCGCCTATTTTTCCAATAGTGGAGATAAAATAACAGTAATAATAAGATGAGCTTCTCTAGATATTGCCAGTATTCTGCATTATGCTTTATGTGATAACTTTTATATAGAAGATCTTTTGCGAGTATTAAACCTCCCAGGTAGTAGGTGTTGATCCCATTCTTTTATAACTGCTGTGACTTGCAGAGAGTATGGAGAGATTTTGTGTCAACGGCTGCTTAGCTCCTTCTCTGAAGCAAAACAAACTTCTTCTCAGGCTAAATTATTCCTCACAAATTTCCCTGCTTTGGTTCCCGAGACGGCTTTTAATAAGATTGTTGAGATATACCTTCATGGATTTGTACCATGCAGTGAAGACATGCCATTACTATCAAATACATAAGCGTGAATTTTTTCATATCCAGCTTTATCCACCTAACATGTATCATTATGAACTATCATAATCACGTAGATAAATTCACAAAGTGAGGCATCTCCAGAGGACAATTCATCTTATGCACTGTGAATACCTACCTAGGGATGAGAGGAATCACACTGAAGAGGTTCATTTATCTCCCTTGAAGGAACCCACATCACTTGCATAGATCAGGAAGCTAATTTTTAGGTGGCTAATGTTGGGTGAGATGAGTGCTGCCCCAGGTGATGAAGTAGCACAGTAGGTCAATGTTTGAGCCCTCTGCGTTATGCAGTAGCTGTAACTCCTGCTGATGTTACCATTCCTAATCAACAACAAACAGTTATAATGAACCACCAGTCCCAATATCTGAGCAGGAAATTTTGTATTAGCCATATCATCAACTGCAACCTTTCTTTTTCTTAAGGATTTTTTCTTTGTCCTTGCTGAACAGAAGCAGAAATACAGCATGTTCAGCCTTTCTCCAGTCTTTGTCTTTATATCTTTCCTCTACCTCCCATATATTGAGTTGCTGTTAGATTATACATCTTTCTACGCTAGAGTGAGGAAATATTCAGAATATAATGCAACACATCAGAATAGTCTGAGTTTCTTGATGAAAAATTATATCGTTTCCTTCGTTGTACACGATATAAGTCTTTGATCTATTATTTCTTCCTGCCTCCATGCTAGAAAAGTACAGTATGGGTACTGGATTTTGCTTTTTTTCAGGTTGGCAGGCAGATCTGCTGCAGGTTACTTCATGACAGTCTTTCATTTTTGGCAAATATTACTATTTTGTACAACATTAGAGTGAGTGAGACTGAGCTGTAAACAGCCCGATGACAATCATTTCATATATTATGCCAGAATGTCCTTTGTTTTACTCTGTCAATCATCTCCCATCTTTTTGTGTGTGTGTGTTTGGGTTTTTTTTAATATTATGTTCAAATGTCCTAAATTCTATGAAGGAGCACTGTGAATTTAGACACGTCTTTGGAATAGAGACTATCTTACTATTTCATTTTTTTGACAGTAATGCCCTCATCTGTGACTCAGGCTTCTGAATACTCTCTTGGTACAAATAAGACATGACAGTAGGAGCTGCCCAGATGATGCATATGGAGTACCACCTTAGGTGGAACTGTGAAAGATGGATTTTTCTATGTGACACAGTTCCTGGCCTCTCTGATCTTGCCTTAGAAATTTGCCTTGAATCTGCAGGAAACCAACAGTCATGTTATCCTAGCTGCGCTGGGATGACAGAAAGTAAGCCTAAAAATTCCTTCCATTCAATGGCAACTCAGCCAGATATTTCCATGACCTGCGTGGGAGGGTTGTCCAGCCATTCAGCTGCACTCTTGCTCTACTAACTTGTTTTGTAAGTGTTTTGCCATTTGCAGTGTCCTCAAGATCAACTGAATGTGCCAAATGTGGCTCTAAAAATGCAGTGGTAAGAAAATAATTCAATTCAGTAATTCAAAATTACTTTTTTAATATGTAACTGAATCCTAAACAAATCAGTGATACTTTCCCATTAACTACAACATTGTCAGAAATATAGTGCCTCTTTTGTTGCATAATTATAAATTATACCTTTTCTAATGTCGCCTTGCTAGATGGTTTTCTTGGCATCTTTGTTTTGATTTAAAAAGCAGTTTTCTATTAATAATATCTTTGTTCTCAGGTCGGTGAAGAAATATTTCTATCCTATGGTATTTTGCTTTAATATCATTTATGTCTTATGGCTTCCTTCTGAAGAACCACAGAAGTAAATGCAATCTTTCTATTTTTAAGTTGAACTTCAAGTAGAAGAAAAGAAATGGTACAAGAATGTGGCTTTTCGGGGGAGATTCAGAAATTCAGAGAAAATTTCAGAGAAATAAAATGTAGCATTATACAATACTAAAATAGAGGAATAAAATAAGTTAGGATAATTTTTAATTTTTATTCCACTGTTCTCATGGAGCCAGATGACAAAAAAAAAAAAAAAAGGAGTAATCCTAAGATTCCTAGGCTTTCCAGAAATCTAAGATTTCTTTTGATTATGAAACTGCCGCATCTAACCCTGAAAAGTAATCACGTATTTTAAAGCTTGAATGTGGGAAAACAGTAAGAAGGGTATTTATCCACTGGACACCTCAAACCTCCTTTGAGGGAGGGGATGACATTGGTGGAAGGACAGTACCTGATGATAGGCATTGGATCCCTTGCTATAACCTTCTTTTTTTCCTTTCACACTGTGCACTTGTGAATAAAAGTGGCATTAGCATTAAATCCAGGTTTGCTTCTCAAATTTCCAATGTAAGTATCAGCCATCACAAAGATTTTAGATGAACAGAGAGCAGGTGAGAAAGACATTAGGTTATTCCAAATGGACGAGTTCCCCCTTGTTTATGAACTTTCTGAGAGTAACTCAGATGGGTTTCCTAGTATGCTGCCCTGTAGCGGCTGGTTGGAGGGTGAACCGGCTATCTACTCCATTCACAGAATCACAGAATCTACTTGGTTGGAAGGGACCTTTGAGATAATGGAGTCCAACCAACAAAAACAAAAACAAAACCAAAACCAACACAAAACCAAAAAAAACACAACACCAAAACCAAACCCAAACAAACATCCACAACCCCACACCACACCCACCCACAAACAGACACAAACCAACAATCTCGGGCACTAGAGCATGCCCTGAAGTGCCATGTCTACATGTTTCTTAAATACCTCCAGGGATGGCGACTCCACCACCTCCCTGGGCAGGCTGTTCCAGTGCCTGACCACTCTCTCAGTAAAGTCATTCTTCCTAATATCTAATCTAAACCTCCCCTGCTGCAACTTCAGACCATTTCCTCTGGTCCTGTCATTATTCCCTTGGGAGAAGAGGCCAACACCCACCTCTCTGCAACCTCCTTTCAGGTAGTTGTAGAGGGCAATGAGGTCTCCCCTCAGCCTCCTCTTCTCCAAACTAAACATGTCCAGTTCCCTCAGCCTCTCCTCATATGACTTGTTCTCCAGACCCCTCACCAGCTTGGTGGCTCTCCTCTGGACACGCTCCAGCAGCTCAATGTCCCTCCTGTAGTGAGGGGCCCAGAACTGAACACAGCACTCGAGGTGAGGCCTCACCAGTGCCGAGTACAGAGGCACCATCACTTCCTTACTCCTGCTGGCCACACTATTCCTGATACAGGCCAGGATGCCGTTGGCCTTCTTGGCTACCTGGGCATGCTGCTGGCTCATGTTAAGCCAGCTGTCCACCAACACCCCCAGGTCCTTTTCTGCTGGGCAGCTTTCCAGCCACTCTTCCCCATGCCTGTAGCATTGCCTGGGGTTGTTGTGACCAAAATGCAGGACCCGGCAATTGGCCTTATTAAACCTCATCCCATTGGCCTTGGCCCATTGATCCAACCTGTCAAGGTCCCTCTGTAGAGCCTTCCGACCCTTAAGCAGATCAACACTCCCACCTAGCTTGGTGTCATCTGCAAACTTACTGAGGGTGCACTCAATCCCCTTATCCAGATCATCAATAAAGATATTAAACAAGACTGGCCCCAAAACTGAGCCCTGAGGGACACCACTGGTGACCGGCCACCAACTGGATTTCACCCCGTTAATTACAACTCTCTGGGCACGGCCATCCAGCCAGTTTTTTACCCAGTGAAGAGTACACTTGTCTATGCCATGATTCGCCAGCTTGTCCAGGAGAAAGTTGTGGGGGACGGTGTCAAAGGCCTTACCAAAATCCAGGTAGACAACGTCCACAGACTTCCCCTCATCGAGAAGGCAGGTCACATGGTCATAGAAAGAGATCAAGTTGGTTAAGCAGGACCTCCCTTTCATAAACCCATGCTGGCTGGCCCTGATCCCTTGGCTGTCCTGCACTTGCCGTGAGAGCTCACTCAAGATGATCCTCTCTATGATCTTTCCCAGTACCGAGGTCAGGCTGACAGGCCTATAGGTTCCCGGATCCTCCTTCCGGCCCTTCTTGTAGATGGACGTCACATTGGCCACCCTCCAGTCATCTGGTACCTCTCCTGTTGACCAGGATTGTTGATAGATAATGGAGAGAGGCTTGGTGAGCTCTCCTGCCAGCTCCCTGAGTACCCTTGGGTGAATCCCATCCAACCCCATGGACTTATGCGTGTCCAGGTGCATAAGCAAATCATTAACTACTTTCTCCTGGATTACAGGGGGGTTGTTCTGCTCTCCATCCTTATCTTCCAGCCCAGGAGGCTGAACACCCTGGGGCTAGCTGGTCCGACTATTGAAGACAGAGGCAAAGAAGGCATTAAGTATCTCAGCCTTCTCCTCGTCCTTGGTTGCAATGTTTCCCCCAGCATCCAGTAAGGGATGGAGATTCTCCCTGACTCTCTTTTTGTTGATGTATTTATAAAAACGTTTTTTGTTGTCCGTTATATTAATGGCCAGGTTGAGTTCCAGCTGGGCTTTTGCCTTCCTAATTTTTTCTCTGTATAACCTAACAAGATCTCTGTACTCTTCCTGAGTTGCTTGTCCTTTCTTCCAAAGGTGGTAAACCTTCCTTTTTTCCCTAAGTCCCATCAGAAGCTCTTTGTTCAACCAGGCTGGCCATTTTCCCTGCCCTTTAATTTTGTGCCTCATGGGGACAGCCTGCTCCTGGGCCTTTAGGATTTCCTTCTTGAAGAGCGTCCAGCCTTCCTGGACCCCTTTGCCCCGCAGGATTATCTCCCAAGGGACCCTCCCAACCAGGGTTCTGAACAGGCTAAAGTCCGCCCTCCGGAAGTCCAAGGTGGAGGTTTTGCTAACCCCCTTCCTTACCTCACTAAGGATTGAAAACTTGACCATTTCATGATCGCTAAGACCAAGACGGCCTCTGACCTCCACATCTCCCACTAGTCCTTCTTTGTTTGTGAAAAGTAGGTCTAGCGAGGCACCTCCTCTGGTAGGCTCTCCTACCAGTTGTGTCAGGAAGTTATCTTCCATACACTCAAGGAACCTCTTAGCCTGCCTGCTCTCTGCTGTGCTATATTTCCAGCAGATATCCAGTAGGTTGAAGTCCCCAACCAGAACAAGGGCTGGCAATTGTGAGACTTCAGCCAGCCTCTTATAGAATACTTCATCAACCTGCTCATCCTGGTTGGGTGGTCTATAGCAGACTCCCAGCACAAAATCCCCCTTGTTAGCCTTCCCCTTCATCCTTACCCATAAACACTCAACTTCGTTGTCACTGGAATCTAGCTCTATACAGTCAAAACACTCCCGAATGCACAGAGCCACACCCCCGCCTCTCCTTCCTTGCCTGTTCCTTCTGAGGAGCTTATAGCCACTCATCGCAGCATTCCAGTCGTGACCATCATCCCACCACATTTCCGTGATGGCGACTATGTCACAGCTGTCCTGCTGCACAATGGTTTCCAGCTCATCCTGTTTGTTGCCCATGCTACGTGCGTTAGCGTAGATGCACTTGAGCTGGGCTCCCGATTTCACCCCCATCCTTGGCCCTTTACCCCCAGGCTCATTACCAGTGGGCCTGGTTTTATCCCCTTCCCCCTCCACCTCTAGTTTAAAGCTCTGTCCATAAGCTTTGTTAACTCCTGGCATAGTACCCTTTTCCCCTTTCGGGATAGGGTTTTCCCATCGTTCGCAATCAGAAATTTCTAAACGTCTATCCCTTTTCTCAAATGAAACAACAGAGCGAGAGTCCTCACTAATCCAGCATCCTTCAAGCCTTGGTGTGCTTCGCTTGGGTTTAATCCTGACAGGCCCAGTTAGTTCCCCTTCCCCCCTCATATCTAGTTTAAAGCCCTACCAATGAGCCCTGCTAACTCCTGCCCCAAAATTCTTTTCCCCCTCTGGAACAGGTGTATCTCACCTGCCACCAGCAGGCCAGGTGTCTCGTATAGCTGCCTATGCTCAAAAAACCCAAAACCCTGCCGATAACACCAGTCCTGGAGCCACGAGTTGACCTGTTGCCTCTTCCTATTAATTTCCTCATTCATGGTTGCCACTGAAGGGATAGAGGAGAACACAACTTGCATTCGTGATCCCTTAAGCAGCCGTCCCAAGGCTTTAAAATCTCTTTTAATTGATTTTGGCCTCCTCCTACCCACTTCATCACTACCCACCTGAAATACTAACAGGGAGTAATAATCAGAGTAGTTTACCAGGGCAGGAAGTTTTTCCAGCATGTCCCTAACCCGTGCCCCAAGGAGGCAGCAGACTTCCCTGTGAAGTGGGTCAGGGCGGCATATTGGTCCCTCTGCCCCCCTCAGTAGAGAGTCACCCACAGCAATGACCCGTCTGCTTTTCCTTTTGGAGCTAGTAGTGATGCCGGGTCTATGGAGACTTGTTCTTTCTGACTTCTCCAGCCTGGGTGTACCGTCCTCCTCTCCAACAGCCAGTTCCCCCTGCAGGACTCCATACCTGTTCTGCAAGGGTAACTGGGGAGGTGGGAGGGGCCGGGAGGGGGCTCCCCTGCTTCCCTGAGCAGGGACCTGCTTCCATTCCCCCTCTTCTCTGAGATCTCCTCCTATTGCTTGGTGACAAGAGGGGAGGGGGTCCTCTGATTTATGTGGGGCCTCAACCTCTTCCCTTACTCTCAGGGAGTGGGCCCACAGGTCAATCTCTCTCTCACACTCCCTGATACTCCTCAACCTCTCCACTTCATCCTTCAGCTCGGCCACCGGGCTGAGCAGATCCTTCACGTGTTCACATCTGATACAGGTGTTGTCTCCCCTACCCTCCATCGCAAGAGCCAGGACCCAGCACTCTCTGCAGCCAGAGGCCTAGATGCCACATGTTTGCGTGAGGCCTCTGTCTGGGTGCCCACAGCTTTTCTAACAACAGTCTTTGACCGGGTAGCAACCGTGGCTGGATCTCTACAAGCAACTGACACCTTGCGACTCGAAGGTCAGTTGGGATGAGCCCCCTAGTCCTCTGGCCACTTAGAGGGATTGAACTTACCTCATACACTGGTAGAGGCTCGGCACCCAGCCGTACAGACTGCAGCTGGTTGAGGCACCCGCCGGGGCACACACACAAGCACCGGGTGCTCGCTCCGGGCTCTGTGGCCAGGGACTAGTCCCTGCCCTCCCTGAAGCTTCTTATAACCTGGTGGCTTGGTGAACCAGGGGTGGTGGTTCCCTCCCTCACTTTCACTTTCCACAACACGGTATCTCCTCTTTGGTGTGATTGCCCCTCCATTCTCAAGTTTCCAGTGCTGAAGGAATGAAGAATCAAATTCTTTCAGAGGGAGTTATTCTGGCTGCGCTAATGTAAGGCAGTTTAATCGTTATTCATTGCCATATGAAAGCAGACAGCCACCAATGGGTAGCATTTTCTAGAATTCTGCCTATATTTGAGAATAGTCAATAGAGCCCTGAAGGCAAAATTGAACCACTGAGTACATTAAACAAAAAAGGAAACTGAGTGGACACAGGAGCAGCACTTGGCATTTGCATAGTTCTTTGTTGGCTTGGCCTTGCATGTTAAACACAGATGTGAGTGCTCGCTGGGAGTACAACTGTCTAAATACAAGAGATCTGAAAATGGTGGCTGGCCCAGCCTGAATTCCGCAGAGAGAAAATGTTGCACCATTTTCGGTAGTAATTAAAGCTATTGAATATTTTTACAACTATTTGTAACAGGGAAATTGTGCTCAGAATATATTATACAGCTGGCCAACGTTCCTTTAGTTGTGCTTTTTCTTTAAAAGAATGCTGAAGCACAATTACATAAATGGCAGCAGAAAATGAAGTGAATAACATTTCAAGATCATATTGATTTCTCAACAAAACCAAAGGAATGCTTATATTTTTTTTCAGATATCCCAATAAGAAGAAAAATACAGTAACATAAAAACACAATTCAAAAAATTATCTATGTAGAGAAGGAATGGGAGTAAAGAAGAAAGAGCTTTAACTCCCAAACACATTGTACAAAAAACATTACTTCTATTGTCTCTGAGGACTAACTATGCACTTCACTCACAAAATAGACAACTATTTCATAAACAGAAACAAAATGCTGAAGGATCTTGATATGTATTCACAGGAGCTAAGATTTAGCTTCTGATCTCATGGGAAAAGCTACAAAAAACAGAATTGGGCACCTAAATTGAAAATATATTAACTCTAAACTGTTCAGAAAAGAATTCATAGACTCCCAGTTGCTACACACACACAATTTGTTGCTACCCCAGTATTGAAAGAAAAATTATTCATTCTATTTCGACAGTGAAGATAAGTCATGGCCATTTCAAGAATTTTATATTCATATCAATGTTTCATGAGTCAATGATAAACTAACAACTTTAACAGTGATGTATATACCTAAAAGGAAGATTTTCCCCTTTGAAAGTGAGAAAATGTCAATGCCATGTGACTAGTGACTGCCTCCACTCAAGATTTTTTTCAATTACACATTTTTGGTGAGAAACCACCACTTTGAGAAAAACAGAATTATTCACAGAAATCACTGCACAAGAGTTTTCTTAGGTCTAGGGTAGCCTTACAGGGAGAAAGAAGAAAAAGGGCCATAATTGCACAAACAGGCCCATGGCTAGGGCACTCTCTGAGATGTAAAGCTACTCTGTACTGTGGCATGTCACTTCACCAAAATTTCTGGGTGATGATAGCACAATATCATGTCAGAACAAATCCCACGCTCATAGCGTGAGAAGGAAACACAAGTGTGTAGTACAGAAAAGGGAGTCAAAACACATACAGGTAAATCCCCTAATCTCCAACCAGTGTCAAGGATAATGTCGGTTGCTGCACTACATATCCAGCCCAGCCCCTTATCCTAACACAGTTTCAAGGACCCACTTGCTTTAAGAAAATGCAAATACAGTTTGAAACCTTTGCATTTCTGTAAGAGAAAATTCTTATTTTCTAGGTAGTGGTACACAGGAAAGAAAATAAAGAAATTAGCTAAAAACATTTTTTTGAAATTACTGTATGTTGAACAAATGCAAATAACATACTTTTAAATTGTTGATTTTTTCACAGATCATTTCTGAGAGTGCAGTGTTTTGACTACTTCTTATTTCAAAATTAAAGAAAAAATTAATAGCTTTCTATAACTTTTTGTCACTGCAGAAGTCTATGAGGTATGTATCAAATAGAGGGAAAACCAAGAAAAAGTCTAGAAGTCTAGGAAGGGATTCTATTTCCAGCAATACATGTCAATATATAGTCGTTTTAAAAGCAGGGAGGGGTAATGGGGATATCCTGATATCTAAGTAAAAAAAATATGAGTAAAATATCTGTGTTTCTACAGCTCTATTTCTCATATTGCTACCCTTCTCCTTCTACTATTTTCAGCCTTCTCTAACCCACAAGGCTCTCTCCCAAATCTACTCCTTCATTCCAAGAGCTGGTGAAGGAGCAGCAAAGGCCAAGAGAATGAAATCATCAAAAATTGTAACTGGCAGAAACTGGCAGTTAAGAAAAATAAAAGTAAATTTGAATTTTTGACTTTCTGTAAAAATACAAGTCAAATCTTTTTGAGCTTATATTTATAAATTATGCATAAGTAGCAGATTTGATTGTACATTTAATTTTTTTTTTCATTGCTTTGAAAAATAACTGTAATTGTTGGACTTTTGTATTGTGCATTTCCAAAGGACAGGACACACTGTTAATGCCAGAAGAACAAGGAGGAAACACATTGTTTTTTATTTTGCTTCACCTCTTTTCTTATGTATAAAATTTTTGGGCATAACAACTCAAAAACTTTGAAAGATGATCTAATGCTAAATGTTAAAATGAATTATTTTTTTAATGTGAAACAGAAGCTGTTTGCCAAATTTCATATAAATTGTCTCCATTTATGTTGTCTTTTTCCGCCTAACAAGCCTTCTTCCCTGACTATGAACATTGATATTGATCTAAGCCTACAGTTCAACTATTATTTCTCAAATTACTTCTTTTTCCTACCCCCATCAAGATTTTCTCATGACATAACATTATCAAAACACAGAACACATTCTAATGCCAGTGTAAGATTTAAGGAGAATTTTGGTGAAGCATAATTAGCATTATGTTAAAATAAACTGTTTGAGGGATAAATTGTTACAGGTTGTGTCATGCTGAAAGACCATAATGAAAGTCTTTAAGATTAAATTCTGCTATTTTTTCCTAAATTCTATTGAAACTGGCAGGAGGTAGAAGCCTGGCAGTTTTATTTTTCTATTATCTTCCATGGCAGCAAGCCATCTGCAAAGGAAATGAAACAGATTCAGCCAGGGCAGAGCACACTGCTACAGGATATCACCCCATGAAGACATAATACAGAATAATAGAAGCAGATATTAAATAATTTATCAATGCCATCACATGACGGGTGAATAGCAGCATCAGGTGTAGCTCTCCCTGCCCTGGTCCCTTCCATAACACCTTCCCACTCCTTTTTGAGGGTGGTAATCACAGAATCTTAGAATAGTTTGGGTTGGAAGGGACCTTTAAAGCTCATCTAGTCCACCCGCCCTGCAATGAGCAGGGGCATCTTCAACTAAATCAGGTTGCTCAGGGCCCCATCCAACCTGACCTTGAATGTTTCCAGGGATGGGACATAATAATGGTAGTAATGAAGATCGTATTTTAGTTTCCAATTTTTAATTCTAAGAATGACATCATTCATGAAGCATAAAATATTAGTGACTCTGTGGCACAAGTATGTGATTTTTATTCCAGGGTATGCTTCCTTGAAATGACATTTAAAATTAACATATAAATTAATTTAGCTGTGGTTAAGTGAATGCAAATTGATATTTTGGCAACCATTCTGAGAACAATAAATTTACCATTTCTCTTAGCCAGGAAGATCTACTATATGAGGGAATCCCAATGAAAAATGTGAATTTAAGCTCTTGACATTACTGACAAACTCTTTTGTCAGTAATCTGCAGGTTGATGAACTGAATTGCTTACAGTAACTTACGTAGCTTATGAGTTGGACGTCTATAGCAGTGTGCCATTATATATGGGCCTTCATTTTATATTCTCCTCTTTTTCCTTTCTTGAGGGTGGGTAAAACATATTATCATTGTTCTCAAGGCGTAAGTCTGTCTCTGCAATTCTTCGCATCATTTGACCTGGCTGTAAATATGAAGCTAGTCATACAGGAATACCTGAGTGCTGCTCATACCGCTTTCCTTTGAGCTACTGGGTAGATGGCTGACCTGAAATATCCTACTCCAACTGACCTTCTGCTCATTACTGATTCTCCATCTGAATTACTGAAGCATTCTCAAAATAATATAAAAAAACTCTTATGTTTTTCTCACAAAAGGACATTCACTTAGGATTCACAAGTTCTTGTGATTTCACAGAATCACAGAATATTTTTGGTTGGATGGGACCTTTGAGATCATCGAGTCCAACCAACAAAAAAAAAATAAACAAAACACCAAACCAAACCAAACCAAAACAAAAAAAAAACCACACACGCAAAAAATCCCAGAACACCAACACCAAAACCAAACCAAACCAAACTAAATGCCCACAACCACACCCCACCCCACCCACAAAAGAGACAACCAACAATCTCGGGCACTAGAGCATGCCCTTAAGTGCCATTTCTACACGTTTCTTAAATACTTCCAGGGATGGCAACTCCCAGAGTTTATTAAAAAAAAAAAAAAAAAAAAAAGACTCTGTGCACATATACTCTTTGTTCTGCTCACCTATGAATGTGATATAATGTACTTGAAGCTTATGAGATCATCATTTGTATCACAGAAGTTAGACATCACTGACTTCATAAGACTCACGAACATTTTCAGAACTTGAGAATTTCAGAACATCTTATCCTATGAAGTTATAATTGTGTGTATGTGTACATACATGCAGTGGCAGAATGGAATATAGTGACAAAAGTTGATGATAACGTGTATGCATACAGGTCTTGGTACAGGTCTTGCTTCACAGGTACTTAAAGGATAATTCCTTTTTCCACTGTTAAATGGGAATGACTTTTGCATCAATGCTTCCTATTAGATACTCCACAGTTTTCACCATTCCCTATGTAAGGAAAAGTTTTGCAATGTTAACACTTAAATTGTGTGAAACCACTTCTGCTATAGCAATATAACTGGTTAAGATTTTGCTTAAGATTTTTAATGCACTCATTACTGGAGAGTATCCACCAAATTTTTTAGAGGAATAACTGTAAATCATTTGAGAAGAGTTCACATTCATTACAAACGAAGTGCACAATGCTCATAATCCTGAATAACATAGAAATTAACAGCAGAGCCCTGCAAAGCTGTGTAAATTCTGTAGCTATTCAAATTCAAAATCCATGCTGAAAGGGAACTTCATTAAGACAGTTGCATCTTATTTCCAGCTGCAGCTCAATCTTTAAATAACTGTACTAGAAAAAGAATTTAAAGATGCCAACTTATGTAAGTTATTAACGTGAATAAAGGACAAGTGCTTTACAGTGTACTACCCCCCTATAAGCCTGCCTCCAAGTTTTCTGATGATTCACAGCATATCCAGGCAACAAAGTAAATGACAGCTTTTGACTGCTTTTCCTGTTCTTTCTTCCTCCACACTTATAAACTTTTGGATTTTTTTTCCTCCCTCCCAGAAGACTGGTTAGCCATTCTGGTAGCAGTTTTTAAAAAAATTCCATTTCATCAGTTTAGGAAAGAAAGACATTCCCTCAGTCAATTTGTAATGTGATCTAAAGATATATTTAGTTGTGCATGCTTTCCAGCTTTTTGGCTTATGTCCTGTTGCAATTAAGAAATGCTTAGGTTTGTCCATATCTCTAACCTCTGACTTAGTCACCTACGCATTTCTATAGCACATTCTCAGTACTTCCATATTTCTGTTGCTACCTATCCTGCAGACACATCTCTAACTCCATTCCATGGAGCATGTGGACTCTCAGCCTATTGCATACATAAAACTTTTTTGTTTACTTTCACTTGGTTTTGTATTGTTTCTAATTAACTGTCAATTTAGTAATGCTCCCATTTAAACAGACCTTACAGCATCTTATGCTCAAGTCTGGAATTTTATGCTCAAGCCTATAAACAAGGCAAGGAAGATAACACTGGTGAGCTCATTCTTTTTGATTACCTGCAGACCATATTCTTCAAGCTTTGGTTTGCAGGGAACAATTTCACCAGCTCTATCCTGTCTCTGATATATTTATAATAAAGAGTCCCTTAAATTCTAATAGTCACAAGGCTAAGTTCATTTTTCTCACAGCACATTTATTCAATTTTAAATTTAATTCAATTTCATTGTTCTGCAATTCTATTTTACAGGGTCTTTCCCCTTAACAATTACTTTTCTGGATGATTCATGAGAGTTTAGTGGCTTAGCCCAGAATCTCTGCCCCTGGCAGTATTCAGCGTGTCAAGACATCGGATTTTAGTGAGAGTCAAAATGGATACTCAGGAAAAAAATAGCTCTTCTGAATATTGTTTCATCATTTACTATCTCTATATCCTGGAAAACCCTCAGTATCCAAATAATTCTCCTTCTTTTGAAATCCATGAATTTCAAAATCCAGATAAGTAATCACTTTATTGTGCCTGTCGTGTATCGACTGGCACTGATTTTTTAGAAATAAGACGACTACATGGAAACACTGATCTCTGAACCACACTGAGTGGTGCAGTTGACATGCCTGAGGGACGGGATGCTATCCGGAAGGATCTGGACAAGCTTGAGAAGTAGGCCCATGTGAACCTCATGAAGTTCAACAAGGCCAAGTGCAGGGTCCTGCACATGGGTCAGGGTAACCCCTGGTATCAAAAAGGCTGGGAGATGAAATGATTGAGAGCAGCCCTGCCGAGAAGGACTTGGGGGTACTGGTGGATGAAAAGCTGGACATGAGCCAGCAATGTGTACTCACAGCCCAGAAACCTAACCATATCCTGGGCTGCATCAAAAGAAGCATGGCCAGCAGGGTGAGGGAGTGGATTCTGCCCCTCTACTCTGCTGAGGTCCCACCCGGAGTACTGCATCCAGCTCTGGGGCCTCCAACAAAAGAAGGACATGGACCTGTTGGAGTAGGTCCAGAGGAGGGCCACAAAGATCATCAGAGGGCTGGAGCACCTCTCCTACGAGGACAGACTGAGAGAGTTGGGGTTGTTCAGCCTGGAGAAGAGAAGGCTTCAGGGACACCTCATTGTGGCCTTTCCAACTTAAAGTGGTCCTATAAGAAAGATGGGGACAGACTTTTTAGTAGGGCTTGTTGCAATAGAACAAGGTGTAACTAAAAGAGGGCAGATTCATACTAGATATAAGGAAGAAATTTTTTATAATGAGGGTGTTAAAACACTGGCACAGGTTACCCAGAGCAGTGGTAGATGCCCCATCCCTGGAAACATTCAAGCTCGGGTTGGACGGAGCTCTCAACAACCTGATCTAGTTGAAGATGTCCCTTCTCATTGCCGGGGGAGTCGGACTAGATAAAAGTCCCTTCCAACCCAAACCGTTCTATGATTATATGATTCTATGTGGTGGTGCTGTAAATTGATCCTGAACACAAACTGTCTGTCATCTTTTGAGCTCTTCATCAAGGTGTTTCTCAAAAGTTGTACAAGATCATTGTCCATTATATGACACCCAAACTTTTAATAACTTAGAAATTAAAAGAAGTTCAAGGCTCAAATTCATGCAGAAATGCTATGAGAAAGAAACACCAGAATGAAAATAGAGGGAAACTAATAAGCAACTAGTCTTAAAATTCCACAAAATGTCTAATGGTAGTAAAATTTTTCCTCCAACAAACAATCCACCAAACCTGTGCACTATTCTGTACTAATTCAAGGACATCTTTCTTCCCTCCTTCAGTTCAATTCCCACAGCAGTCACTATTCCGCTAAACTCCCTTTGAAAAGGGGTTAACTCAAACTAGCTGAATTGCTGCAGGCAGTCACAGGTAAACAGAACTTGTCTGTTCTTAATTGGCAGAAATTGGAGATTTTTTACTGCTCAGTTTGGCATAAACTCTTTCATTCACCTTTTTGATAGACACTTTATTGAGTAATGACTCAAGGGGGAAGGGTCTGCTTTTTTTTTTGTGTCATCAGACTCTCAGATTGTTCATGTATCTTATTGAACATCATCTTGCTAGTGGGAAGAGTTTTACCTTTGGTTAAGCAAAATTCAGACCTGATAGGGAGGTCTTAATAAAAATGAGGGCAAGTAAGCTGAAGGGAGGAAAAATGAAGAAAGAAGGAGGAGGAGGAAGAGGAGGAGGAGGAAGAGAGAGAGAAAAGACGAGCGAGAGAGATATTTCCAATTTATTCACACTGTAATACATTAATACATGGGGTTTTTTAATGTATTTACTCTTGTATTTCATAATTACTTTTCATGTAATTATGTATCACCAATGGTGAACGATATGAAATAATACCCACATTTGCATTTTACTTTAGCTGACGTAAATTAATAGGGATTTTGAGATAACTGGATAATATCAAGGCCCTTTTCCTCCAGTGGCATAGTAACCAAAAATACTAGATTACTGGGGAAACTTTTTCTTACCCCAGCACATTCCTCAAAACAGCCAAATAGCATGTAAAAAGTTTGCCAACTCTCTACCTAAAAAGATTCTGCACACTAGAGAAATGATATCACAACATTAAAAGAGGAAAAAGTATTTTTCAGGGACTTTAGTAGGTGCAGAAACTCTTTGGGAATGTGTTGATGTCTCCCAAGTCACTTGAGCCCAGAGATGCAGTAGTATAAGGAACATACATGCCAATCTCTTTTGCTGCATTTATATTTGGGTAACCAGGAGGTTGCATGCAGTGTGACACAGTGACAGAACAGCTGAGCAAGGAGTTGGAGAACTGGAGAGGTGCCTGGCCATGCAATGCAACAGTCCATACCTTTTCAGCGAACATCAGAAGTGGAACAAATTCTGGACCACCCTGAAAGGCCTCTGGATGTGGGGTGCTGCCCTATGTTTAGGCATCCATTTCTTCTGAGACAGAGATCATGGCAGGCACTTTTACACTTCAGGGAAGAAGAGGGGTGTCAAGAAACACATTGTTTGCTGCTTGGCAGAGGAGAGACCCCTTCTTATGGATCTGGAGCAGACGAATAAAAGAGGACTGGCCTTTAGTGTAGGCTTCTTCTCTACAGATATTAGTGTTTGCATTGGTTATCACACCCTGTAGAACAGGCTTCCAAAAGCCAGTGAGAGCAGTAAGGACCAGTTGGCGCTGACATGCACTCTGGTCATTTCTCAGAAGCTCTTCATTGTTTTCTCCATGCACAGAGAGGCTGATTGCAGAGTTTTGTTATGTGTTCAGGGACAAATTTGTTCTGGATGTGTTTTGGCACAACTTTGGCCTGAAACACGCCAACATCTGGGATGAATTCTCAATGTCTGGGATGCTCCCCTTATTGTTTAAGAGGGCCATAGTAGCTCTATTGCTGAAGACCTGAGGCACAAATTCCCACTTTCTCTCCTCAGCACAAGACTGTAGTGTAGGCCACCTGCTGCGACTGGTGTCTGTGCTGGAGGATGTGATTCAACTAGATCAGGCCTATGTGGTCCCATGACAGAGCATCTTTGATAACTCCTGTCTGATCCAAAACATCCTTCACCTAGTCTGTCATTTGCCTCAACACGGAGAAAGCATTTCACACGGGATATCAGAGCTATCCTACAGGGAGAGATTCCTACACACTGGTATCAGGCCCTGCTTTGTGAGGGTCCCTTGAGGCACTATAAACTGTCAAAGAAGGCTTGTTAAAGTTCTGCAGGAACTGCAGGTCAAGCAGGTCAAGAGGTCTGGCCCAGTGGCTGGGGAGAAGTGAGCTCCTTCCCAAATGCTCAACATACAGCAGGGCACAGACACATCTGGGCATCTACAGCTCTCCAGCCAATGCCTGGCCAGCTCCTAACTGGGACAAAATGGAGGCGAGGGTTTCAGAGTGGGTGTGAAAGTGGGCAGGTTTGCTGTGTGTCCTTGCCTTCAGGGAAGATGAGCTGATTTTCACCCTGCCAGTTCTGCCCACTTCCTGGTACTGCTTCAACAGCCTCTGTCTTTTCCCCATTGCCTGGACCTGGATGTTTTTTCAGCTCAGGGCAGCACTGGCTCCTTCCTGGCAGCTGTATCCATGTACCGTGTACCCAGAACAAGTTAGCAAGGCAGGGTTTCCCTTCCCAGAGGCCACGCTGATTCTTTTTTTTTAGAGTCTGTGTTTATCCATGTGCTCAGTAATCTTATCCTTTAATATAGATTCTTCCATTTTACCACAGACGAAAGACAGACGCAGTGGTCTGCAGTTCCAGGATCCTTTCTGGAGCCCTGTTTGTGGATGGGACTTATAGTGGCAATCTTCCAGTTCCCTGGCTCAGTGGCTGCTTGTAATGATAGGTTACACACTTTGGCCAGCAGCTCTGCAATTTCACATCTGAGTTCCTTCACAGCTCTTTGGTGAATGGCTGCTGATCCTGGTGACTTATTGACATATAACTTATTCTATGCGGTCTAATACTTCCTGTATATTTAGCTCAAATTGATATAGCTCCCCTGACTGATCTGCTGAAAAAAAAATGCACTGGATGTTGGAAACTCCCCAACATCTTTAACAGTAAAAAAAAAAAAAAAATATAAAAAATAAATCTAAATCTCATATCCTCTGCTGTGGCCTTATCCTCAAATGCCACTTTAACACCTTTGTAATCAGGTGGTCCAGCTGTTTCATGAGCTGGCTTCCAGCTTCTGAGCTGTTTAAAGACCTTTTTATTATCAGTCTGAGTATCTTTTACAAATTCATTTATGTTTCCTATAATTTCCTGTATACACATGATATGCCATGATTTTACTGCTCTCCTCATTTGGACAACCTTTCTGTTTTTTAAAGTCAATCCTTTCTGTACAGTAGCCTCCTTAAGTTTTCTGTTTAGCTATACTGGGTTTTTACTGGGTCACTGTTCTCCTTTTCTAGGCAGTTTACCTGGTCTTCTAATACAGTATTGTCAAACATCCTCAAGGCTACTTGCAGGCTTCTTGTTTTTTGGAGTAGACATTTTAGGGGTGTTTTTGCTAATTGCCTCATTTTTATGTAATTCCCCTTCCTGAAATCGAATCTCTGTATGCGCGTTTTATTTGGCTTGCTCTCTCCCACTGCAATATTAAGCCTAATTTTACTCTGATTGCTGTTACAGAGTGCTCTTGAACTAATACTATTTGAATTAGGTCCTGTGCATGACTCAGGACCAAAGCCCAAATGGCAGCTTTTCAGGAGAGCGCTAAGATTAGTTGTTCTGGGAAGCAGTCATTTATTGCATACAACGGTCTTATCTCTACCTCTTGTCCTAATGTAGCAATGATACAGTTTGTGTATATGTATGTATACGTATATGTATAGTGAAAATCTCATGCTATTGCAACCTGTCTTGAATTTGCAACCTTACTTAAGCCCTATCATCCTCTAGATCTAAGAGCCCAGAGTACAGTCCTAGTACTATTTGTTTATTATTATTAGAGTATGGGATTTCCACCAAGAATCCCATAGTGCTTCTCTTTTCCCACAATATTTTTATGCTGTTAAATTTTACATTTTCCTTCACATACAATGCCCTCACCTGTACATCTCATTCCATCATCCTTCAAAGCTGGTAGCCTGGCAACACTGTATCCTGTTAATTATCCTTTCACCAGGTCTCTGAGATGCCTATTGTATCAGGGTTGCTGTTTATTGCCAAAAATTCCGTTTTCCCTGTCTTATATTTTAGGCCCCTAAAACTGGTGTAGAAGCCAGCATTTGTTAGTTTTGCCCTTGGTTTAGCTTTGCCATGCCAGCCAGCTGCCATTTTAGGCAAACTGACTCGCCTTCCCTATTTCTGTTTATTTCCCTTCTGGCCGTTTCAGGGGTGCGCTGAATATCATCCAGGTTACCCTGCCAAGCTGAATCAATCTGAACGAGGTGTTTCTCCATGCTTATCAACATTTTTCCAGTTCCTAGCTTAAATAATCCTGTACGACCTTCTAAATTTTCAGAGCCAGCAGTCTCTCTCCACCTTGATTAAAATAAGGCCTGTCCTTCCTTTATGGGCTCCTTTTGTCTCAAAAGGTTTCCCAGTTCCTGAAGTACTGAAATACCTGCCCTCACTACACCATGGGCTCATCTGCGCACTGCAACTCTGGAATCTTGCCTGCCTCTCGTGGCTCATGCCCTGGAACTGGCAGCATTTAGGAGCATGAGAATCCTAGCTTCGGTCTTCCATTGGTCAGCCCAAACAGCCAGAACATCGCTCATATAGTGCCCCAAGTGACTGGTACCAGCTGAGATCATGACTCCTGGATCCTCCCATGCACCCTCACATTCCTCACTATCACCCACTTCTTTGGATAGCCTGCTGCTGACCACCCTTGGTGAAAGAACTATCACACTGGCAAGAGGGATGATCTCACCTCAGACATTATATCTTTCATTTTCAGTTTGGCACCTTCTCTCCACAAGACCTCTTTAGGAACACAATGCTGTCACAGTGGATGGGCACCCACTCTGAAGCATCCCAATAAGTAGGTGTCATTTGTATACCTCTCCTTTTGATTTAGCTGTCAGTTTTTAGTGACTCTCAAAAGAACAGAACCAACCTCCCCAAGCCAAGAGCTCCTCTATATGTGCAGAGAAGGGTCTATTAGGAGTCATTTCATAAATATAAAATGAGCAGCACCAGCAACCCATGCTAGCGATGTGGCAGCCAGTAATTTCAATTACTATTGTATCATAGACTCACTGAATCTTTGGATAAATTGTGGAATTAATTATAGGAAAATATATGTAAGAAAAAAAAATATAAGCAAGAGACAAAACAATTTAACAAAGGGTGAATTAAAATACTTGCTTACATCACTAGATACAGGTATTTATACTAAAATCACTTGGTTCCAAGCAGATTGAGTTTATGCACAATACAACATATTGGTGCTCAAAAGTACAAGCAGTTCTGAATCTGTATTGTGTTCAAAGAACACAGTAAGCGGACAGCTATGGGCAGTGAAATCTGTTTAATCCATGTACTAAGGTGGGAACAATCTTGACCTTTTTTTTTCTCTTATACATGATATACTAACAGAATGAACTGACAAAATTAATTACAGCATTTCATTTATTTCATTTACTTAGGTACCGTACCTCATATACTGTACCTACTATACTACACAAGGATGATGATTTGATTGCTAAAAGAACTTTAATAATTAATACAGGGATATGAGTAGAATTGGATAGGAGAGCTATACAGTACAGCAAAGGCTATTTCAAAAAAAAAACCTTAACTTGGATTAAATCAAAAGTTAAAATCTAAAAGTCCACCCCATTTTTAATTCATATGAACTTTCAAATCTCATTAGATGCAAGTATTTCATTTTTATCATTCTAATAAACATTATTTGGCTTTTACCCATTTTAACTAGGATTTAAAAATTAAAAGGAAGTCAAATAAGGAGAAAGTGTTTTGTAGATGTCAACTTCATTCAGATCATTTGAAGTGTATTTCAACCCCTTTTGAGATACAGCTTTATTTGAGCCATCTTTTACCAAAATAGGGATTCCAGCAGGAATTTAATTTAAAACTTTTCATGCATATCTAGACAGTAGACTGGCTGTTTGACTTAGTAGTTAAATAAAGCATAGGAGTCAAGTAGTTTAGTAATCTCAATTCTATTCCTCGCATGCCAAATTTAATAATTTATTTCATGTAGACAAGATATTTTTCATATGTTGACTGTTAAAATAGAAACAATTAAAGCCAAATTCTCTTATGAACTCACAAACTTGAAGAATTATTCTCTGTTGGACAGTGTTTTGAAAATAGAAACTCTCCCAAATTTCTTGTTCAAGGTTTAGATGTCAATACACTGTAATTTTTTGTTGAATCTATTACTGTCCAATAGACCCTTCAGGATCTTCTGATGAAAGGTGTTTTCATACCAAAAAATATCCTTACTGCATTTTATTATACAGGAGAAACATCTAAGTCCAAAGGGTGATTGTAATTATTGTGCAAACCTACAATGGCAAAAATAAAGCTGACTCCACCAGCCCAAAATACAGGGATACAAAGGTGAATCAACCCCTCTAGAAGGGACTTTTCTGGCTGTCTGTACAGGGAAGAAATGACAGGAGCGTTAATGGATTAATAATGTTATTTTAGTGTGTCAGAATTCATACTGACTCCATACAGAATAATAAGATCAAATATTCACAACAGGCTTTGTCTTTTCTGAAGAGAAAGTGCTTTCAGGTGATAAAGTCAATGCTAAAGCTTCTCAATGGGATTTTCCTAATGTTAGAGCCAGCAGGCAAGAAAGAGGCTATACAGAAAAGCATGTGTTCCTTCTGGGAGTAAGATCATGCTAGTTCACTGCCTTCTTAAATTGCCTTCAGAGAGTTTGTCCCATTCCTAGCAGCATTCCGCGATTTCCCACAACAGCAAAACCTGATGTGGGAGAGCTTGATATTACAGTCTGTTTCTCACTAGATAGATAAGACCTCAACCAGCATAAATAATGTCCATGACTACCCTGCAGTGACTATTCATTTGATAGTGTAGTGTGATTTACAGTATCAAATGCTTCAAAAAAACCTAAAGCTGTTGCACTACATTTCTCACATTTATCAAATTCAACAAAAGTTTTGTTAGTCAGATTGATCTACGCTGCCTTAAGAAGTCAGCCCAAGCCTTAAGGAAAACTGATTTGTAAGAAAATATCACTTGTAAAAATGTTGTGTTCAAGTTGTGGGCTCATATGCTGTTCAAAATAAGATAGGTAGGAGTGATATGAGTGTTTCTGTGGGTTCAGTTACAGCTTCACATTTCAAAGCTGAATTTTATGTTCACATTGCCATAATCAAAAGTATATTGAGAAAGAAATAACTATATCTTTCTCGGCAGAGGAGTTCAGCTATTGTAGGAATTCTGCTTCCATATTGTGTAGGCTATGGGTCACTTTTATCTCTTCAGCTTCTGTGATTTTATTTTTTTTTGGCCCTAAGACTAACAGCTTTTTGCATGAGTTTTCATTTAGAAACAATATGCAGTTATCTGTGGAGTGACAGTCTCTGGATTCAGTATGGGAGGAAGGGGTTCAAGAACCTGTATTTTGTGCCTGCAGCATTCTGAACAAATAGGTATGTGAAATTTGCACCTGAAGTTGTATGTTATATTCATCACAGAATCATGAGAAAAGAGTCAATAGTAAATTTTTATGCATATGAATACTCTTCTGAGTAGCTAGAAAAGTCTGATTACGAGTATACCTATGCCCTGTAAAACACCTATGTACGTGCAAGATGGTCGGTCTACCTGGCCATAGGGCTTCCTTTTCTATGAGGTCTAAAAACCAAAATCAAAATAGAACTTTCGATGTAAAAATACTGTGAAAACAGTTAAGCCTCTCAGGCATGCAGAACTCAGCTTTGTGACACTATTCATTTATTTGTAATGCATTATTGCCTGTGCATAAAAGAACCTTTTACTATGCCTCTGCAAGGGTTGTTTTTTATAACATAAAGAAAAAAAAAAAATCAATAAAGAGATCATCACTATTTGGGGATGTATATCTCTATCAACAGAATGATGGCTTTGAATTTCAAAATCTGGAATTATGTTGTTGTATAGCAAGAGGGACTCCTGCAGTGCAGGTTAGGATGCCTCCATATGTGGGGAGAACCTCAGCTTCCACCAAACCCTGCACACCTTAATGGAGTTAAGGGCTCAGGCCCCATGTCCTCCCTCGCCTTTTGTCATTGTATAAATAAGAGTGAAATTTACTTTGCCTACCTTTAGACAGCTAAGCAGTAGGCATCCAGTCTAAACCATTCATCTAGTCTCCTCAAACAGATCAGAGGAACTGCCCTCTGGAAGAGTATACATCTTTCCTTTGACTAAATAAGTAACCAAGACAACTAACTAGCTCAGTCTAGATACATACAGTTTAGGCAGCTAAATCTGAGAGAGTTTTCACCCAGAAAGTTGTCATATATATTTGTAATGCAGTTTCTTTTAGCTGGACAACTGCCACTCCACAGGAGAAAAAATAAAAAATTACACTGAGTACCACGCAGAACTGACTCAGATTGTTTCAACTTGACCATGTCAAAACACATAAACACTTCTCACTTCCTGCACTCCGTGAGGGCCACTTCCATGATCTGTATCAGCATCCTATTCCATTTCAGTAGGCTTGCTTTAAATGAATAAAACATTTATTCCTTTTGCATTTGACCAAATCAAATCTTCTGTTTTCAAAATAAGCCATCTCCACCTCTTTTAAGTATGAAAAATTCCATGCCCATAAGAAAATTTTCAGAAGACCTTGGACAACTGGGAAAAAGAGGGCTAAAGAGAAAAAAAAAAATTACAATGTCACAAGAATTCTGGTAATTTTAGTCTGAATGACAAGAAAAAATATTGAGCAAAGCTACATGTCCTTCTTTCTCCCTGGAATGCCTGGACTTAAATTGCCATGGACACATAAGATACATGCTATGCAATTTAATACTTGCAGGGTCAAAGTTCCTCAGAAAATCCATTCCTGTCTCATAGAGTAATTCTAGAGAAGTCAAGTCTTAAAATTTGTTTTAAAAAATTAAAATTAGAAAACCAATGAAAAACTTCTATTCTTCCCCTCCAATGTCAAATTATTTTCTGCCTTTCTGTTTACTTGCCAACATATGCTACCATGGAACAATTGAATCAGATTGTCTGCCAATGAATCTGAGGAAATCATCTTCCAGTTCACTTCTTGGCAACTTTTTTTCATACAGCTTCTGATTTCATTGACCTTCTGCAGTAGTTCCTCGAGAATTTGATCATTATGAGAGTTTCCTTCCACTGACAATTTGATTGAGTTACAATTGAGCTACAGTAGCCATTAAAAATCCTTGCTGCTTCCTCTTCTCACTAGGAGAAGCTGGGAGCTGTAAGGTTATTGACACATGCCATGTTTTGCGTATGGTAACATTCTCTCAAAACCCTTTACATCCAAGTCAAAAGATTTCAGCAGAGACACAATGTAGTTAAACACAAAACCAAATTCAACAGTGTAAGCCTTTTCTGACCTTTCACAGGCCTTGCTTGCCATACCACACCACAGATATTGTAAAAGTATGGTTCTTTCCACTATAGTCACAGAAATTGTCATCAGAAAGCGTTGGGAGGGTTAAAATAGCTTAAGTTTTGAATCCTAAGTAATTGACCACAAGGCCAAACAGGTCTTGTGCAGTTACCCTGTGACTTCTGCAGTACAGCAGATACTGATCCATCCCAGTGTCACAGACGCTACAGAAACATGTAGCATGTTTCTCTGACCATCTCACTTAGAGACTGACACGCTGCAGACTCAGGGATATAAGATTAAGTTAATAGTCTTCTTTTTTTTTACAAGAAAGGAAGGATCACGGTTACAGCAGATGTGTCGGGAGGACAAATTGCATTTCTTTTATGTCTGCAGGACATTTTGGATGTTTGAGAAAGGCATCTGTAAGGTTTTCATGCCCACTTTGTTGGCAAAGAGAGAAGAATCCAGTCTAACACCCAGGTCAGGCTGCAGAATGCAGCTTAAATTTCTCTGATAAACTTGTAGCAGCAGGGTTTATATCCCTGAGGATGTTTCTTTTTTTTTTTTTCCCTTTTTTTTTTTTCCTTACGACTTAATGACTCATCACCTTCCTTCATCCATTCCCTTCCTGAAAAGGTTTGCAGCTGCAGGGCAATGACTACAACTGACCTTGGCTTACCCTCTCTCCGGACCACTGTCTTCCTGCTCCTATCATTATTTGTATTTCATTTCACAGCCCAATTCAGAACTGTATTATATGTAGCTATATTCACAAAATTAAAGCATTAGTGTCAATGTATAAGAGATAATTTCAGATAAAAAGGAGAGTTAGACAACTTTGCATCAGCCAGCCAATTCACAAAACAGTTCACACGGCAAATGATTTAACAGTTCCTCCATGCAGAGCTTTGATCTTTCTAGCTGCGGTTAAGATCACATACTGTCATGCAATAGGCATCTAACCCAAATGTTGTGTGTTTCTCTTTGAAGTACTTCACAGTTGTATTTATTAACCGTTACTGAGTCAGTACTACTGATAGATTTAATGAATCATCTACAGAGAAATACCTTGTTTGCCCACTCTCTCTCTACAGTGTATTAGCCTGTTTTATATCATATACTTGCCAGGTGTTTGTTTACAAGTATAATTATTTTTTTCACTATTCCAACCTATATTATTCAGCTCTGTTTACCAAAGAAGAAGGACAAAAACCTGCTGCTAGTGCATGGAAACATGCACCTTCCTGAAGCTACTCTCAATTCTTAGGGAATGTTTGCGCTTAATAAGATATTAAGTATTTACTGTTAACCACACAGCAATAAAAAGCAAAATATTACAGGCTTGATATTCATTTATATAAATGTTCACTTTCTATGTGCAGTCCCCTAAGATCCTAGTTCTGCATCCATTGGTAATGGTAAATATGCTATAATCTACAGCCTGAAAGATTCAGCTGTGAGACTATGCCTTGGCTGAAGAGTTAACTTATCATCAGGTGCAAAAAAAAGAACTTCTGACCTGAACTCAGAGATCTTTATGTTTGGCTAAGCCAGTAAGAGGCATGAGTTATAGTCCAACTTCCTTTTTAACGGGGTCTTAACCTTCCTTTCACAGCAGGGATGCCACCTAGTTAATTTATAGCTCGATAATCCTTCGGGGCTATGTTTATATGGCCATCTGCATATTCCCTACTGCATTCAGCCTACTTAGGGTATCTCCCATCATGCCTAAAGGATTCTCCATTGCTCTTTCACAGAGAGGAGTCAGATTAAGGGCTGCAACACAAAATTGACTTCTCATCCTTTTCTATTTTTTTTTAAATTAATTATGTTGTCACTGGGAATCTATAAAAATATTCAGTCTACTGTTAGACACTGTTTGTGGATGAAGAGTCTCCTAAGTACCTCAGGATGGCCCAAGAAGAGAATAAGCCCAATGGACAAATAGTCCTATGAATAATAATGCATGATGACAAGTTAATGATCATACAAATGTTTTAAAAGTATTCTTCAAAAAAATTAGAAAGACCCCTCTAATCCACTTCAAGTTTTGTAAATTGGGACTGAGGTGAAAAACAAAACATAAAAAAGAAGAAAAAAGAAACCAGCTGGGAATTTTACCTCCCAAGAAGTAAGTACCCATGATTAATAACAACACTTACAATTGATTTTAAGTACATACACTGTGTTTAACCTGCTCAGTCAGATTAATTTGGCATTTTGTTATTCATGGACATTTATGTTGGCTAGAATTACGGTACTACTTCAGGTATAGATTATGTAGGCAGTACCCTGCGAAGATCAAACCTGCTGGTCTTCACCTTGAACAACTTTGTTCAGATAATCCATAACTTTCTGGATAGACCTATCTCAAAGAAGCCACATTGTAATATGGATATCTGATCAACCAAAGATGCCTTCACTATAACAAGCCACAAGAATGAGGGGAAAAAGCTTTCCATGATTATTCTCTATTTTCTAAACATTTTTTTTCATAATTTTCCCTATTTCATGATTTAACTTCAGACAACCTTACCGCATCCAGACAGTGGGGGAACTAAGAAACTGGGAGACGTCACTAGCAGTGCTGATAAGCATGTATGAGATCTGTTCTACTTATTTACTGATTAATTTAAATTGATGGTTATTCTTTTTTTTTTTTTTTTAAATCTTCCTAAAACATTGTGATATAACATTTAAATGAATAAGGAGAAAATTAGAATATATTGGTTATGCAAAAAGAATTCTAGAAAAAGAAATTAAATTTCTTTCCCCTATTTCCTTTTCCATATTTGCCAGAATTCTTCCAGTTACTCCTGCTTAATTTCAGAGGGAAACTAGTAAAAGTTCTTAACCGATATATAAGATCATAACTTGTATAAAGATATATATTTATAAAAGGTCTAGATAGAATTTTGCTAAGTTTCTGCTGAAAAAGCTTTTGAAATTGTAATGTGATCATGTTCAGACGGCAAAGTAGCACTGCTCTCTGCTGGTTGTTGTAAAATTAAATTGCTACTTGGCAGTTCCATAAAAATTCTTCAATGTCTTTGTCTGATTCATCTTTAAATTATGCTTTTATTTGGATTAAGAGAGATAAAGAAATATTTATTTAGCTTTAAAGCTAAAACATACGTGCTTGCCCTTCTGATAAATGAGCAATTCTCAGATAAGGCATTCTCAGCAAAGCATCACATTTGCAGAATTTTACATTTGAAGATCCCTCAGCCTTTGACCTTTCTGACATAACCTGTATGTGTATTCTCATCTCTAATAGCTTTTCTGTTTTATCTGCTTCTTTCTTTAACTTGGTCTTCATTTCTGTGAGAAATTAATTCTTTTCTCATAATGCAACTTTCTTTTAATTAGGGAAACTGAGATGGCATGAGCCCAGCTGAACACTGCATTGACACACAGTTCTAATTGGCTGCGTCTCCACAGAAAGAAATTTCCTGAAACCTTTATCCTTAGGCAAGGAAAAACCAGAGCCTTTGCTCCCCTTGCTGTGAGTAATACACAACAGGCTCCAACTTTTCCAATTACAGAACCTCCTGACAAATGAGGAGACTTCCTCCATGTTCACAGGAGATTATGGTCTGTGTCAGTCATCTGCCTCCGCTTTCCTTACCTCATCCAGAGGACATTCAGAGGGCCCTCAGGTCAATAACCATTGCAACGACATCGGCTCTGGGCATTTGAGGGTCATGAGTTAGGCTCCTGAGACCTGTACTTTTAAGAAGTAACAGCTTTGAGAGGGAAACATTTCCTGGTTTTCAGACTTCTGATTACCTATTTCTAGGATCTACAACCACAAAGACTAGTAACATATTTGTACAATTATTTGCTTCTCTGACATTGATTCTTTCTTTCTGGAAATATATATGATCTTATTTTGTTCCAATATGCGCAATACTATGAATCATCAGAGTTGGTCAAGCTTGGACACTTTCCCAATCTAAATTAAGAGGACTTTGAAACTTGACAAGGACTGTGCCATGTGAAAAGAGCAGGAGCTACTCTACCCTAGCAAGCAAAAATGAGAGAAGCCTAAATCCCATTTTTTAGCTCTAAACGCAGGCTGGGAGTGGATTCTTCTTTCACTGTCAAATGCATTGAGCCTGTGTTTGTGTTTGTTGAGCCTGTTTCCAGGATCAAGCTTTGCAAAGAAAATATTGAGTCACCTTCAGCAGGAGAAAGTAATGTTTTTATATTAACACAGCACTATTTGCCACAGAACTAAAATAAAAATTTCCTTTATTCACTCTAAGGAAAGCAAAATAAGGTTTTAATCTGTGACAAAAAGGGAAAAGAATCCAAAAACTAACAGCCCTTTCCTCTTAATGCAATTTTATTTCAATATCTCTAAACCAAACTGAGAAAAATTAATTGGTATGCACTAAATTATGTATGGAGGATGAGGTTTTCAAACGCACAAAGGACAGTCAGATGTCTAATTCCATTTATGCCTTTATAAATAATTATTATCAATACTGAAAGTAATGCTGTGATATGTGATGAACATAATCCCAAGTCTTTCTGTTCTTTTAAGCAAATAAAACATTGTCACCTTCCACTCAGGAGAAGAATTCCCTGAGAAAGCAAAGCAAACATACAAGCAAAGAACCCAACAGCTCTGTTCCCCTCATAGTCCCCAGGATATGCATTCATTGACTGTTTAAAAATCCTTTCTCAAATCTTGTTTCCCCAAAATTTCAAACACAGCAACTGACAATGGCTTTGAAACAGGAATGTCGTGACTCATGCTATTACTTATACCAAACCTGGTAGTTCACTGCCCCTGCCAAGTTAACACTCAGTTTTGTTTGTTTGACTTTACCTTCTGTTCCTTGGCTAAATTTTGGTAGCAGGCTCTTTAGGGCAGAAATCAATCCTAGTACATGTGTACACAATACCTAGAATGACAGGTAGGTTGCCATGTGGCATTAGACTATTCAAAAAATTTAAAGCATTTAACTTGTCCTTGTCAAACCAGGGAATTATTTCATAGAATGGTTTAGGTTGGAAGGGACCTTAATGACCATCTAGTTCCAACCCCCCTGCCATGGGCAGGGACACCTCCCACTAGACCAGGTTGCTCAAAGCCCCATCCAGCCTGATCTTGAACACTTTCAGGGATGGGGCATCCACAACTTCCCTGGGCAACCTGTTCTAGTGTCTCACTGCGCTCATAGTGAAGAATTTCTTCCTAATATCTAATCTAAATCTACCCTCTTCCAGTTTAAAGCCATTACCCCTGGTCCTATCAGTACATGCCATTGCAAAAAGTCCCTATCCAGCTTTCCTGTAGGCCTCCTTTAGGTACTGGAAGGCTGCTAAAAGTTTTCCCCAGAGCCTTCTCTTCTCCAGGCTGAACAACCCCAGCTCTCTCAGCCTGTCCTCATAGGAGAGGTGTTTCAGTCCTCTGATCATCTTCGTGGCCCTCCTTTGGACCCACTCCAACAGGTCCATGTCCTTCTGTTTGAAGCTCCGGAGCTAGATGCAGTACTCCAAGTGGGGTCTCACCAGAGCAGAGTAAAGGGTCAGAATCACCTCCCTGGACCTGCTGGCCACATATCCTTTGATGCAGCCCAGGATACAGGTGGCTTTCTGGACTGTGAGTGCGCATTGCCAGCTCATGTTGAGCTTCTCGTTCATCAACACCCCCAAGTCCTTCTTTTCAGGATTGCTTGCAATCCATCATCTCTCCAGCCTGTATTTGTGCTTCGGATCGCCCTGACCCATGTGCAGGCCTTGCACTTGGCCTGGTTGAACTTCATGAGGTTTGCACTGGCCCACCTGTGGGCCTGTGCATCTCGGTCCCTCTGGATGGCATCCCTTCTCTCCAGTGTGTCCACTGCTCCACGCAGCTTGGTGTCATCAGCAAACTTGCTGAGGTGCACTAAATCCCAACATTAGTGTCACCAACAAAGAAGTTAAAAAGTACCAGTCCCAGTACTGACTCCTGAGGAACACCAGTCATCACTGTTTGCCATTTGGACATCAAGCCGTTGACTGCAACTCAACCAGCGACTGTCCAGCCAGCTTCTTATGCACCAAGTGGTCCATCAGTCAAATACGTCGCTCCAATTTAGAGACAAAGATGTCATGTGGGACAGTGTCAAATGCTTTGCACAAGTCCGGCTAGATGACATTGCATATTTGGACATGTATACAATGTAAGATTTCTACACTTTCTCTTAATTTTCAATTAATTTGTAATCTTGAGAATAATCCAATTAAAAGAGTATTTTATTATATCAAAGAGAAGAAAAAGCTTTATCATGCTAAATTCTTATTCCAGTGCTCAGGAAATCAAATCAGCTACTTTCTTCAGAAAATTTAGAATAATGGAGTCCTGAATTCTTTATATATTTTAAATAAAATGTAGGAAAAGGCTGTTAATGCAAAGGTAATGCAAATGTAAGCAGGTCTGATTTTCTTTATAAGTTCCCACATTTCCTTCCTCTTCGTTTTCTCACCCACCTGTTTTTCTTTTTTCTTTTCCCTCCAGATCAATTCAACTGTTATCATGCCTCAGAGGAAAAAGTCTTGCACAAAAATATGCTTCACCTTTGGAGATCAAAGCTGATTTAAAGCTGGGTTTTTTTTCAAGCCTCTTTTAATCTTAGCAGCATCAAGCTCATTAGAAACAACAACAAAAACAAGAAAAAGAGATTTTTAAGCTAGGATCAGTAAATTAAAAAGGAGCTTTGATATCTAGTAGAAAGTAGTGATAGAAAAAATATTCGCGTTATAAAATGGGACCTGGAGAACTGATTATGCAAGAGGGATGGAAATCCAATTTTTAGTGTCTCACTTCATCAGTAAAAAACAGTTACAGGGCAGATTCTATCTGTTATAGGGGAAACAGTCAGGAAACTTGTAGTGTAAGGAATAACCCAACTGAGCAAGAATATAACCCTAATAAAGCTATTTTAATGAAATATTTATGGAAATGGAAAAACATTAACTACAGATTTGTCCAATTGTTATGTATTTTACAAAAGAACAACACATTGTAAATAGCATGCCATTAACTAGCGCAAAGTATCATACCATAAACATCATGCTGGTCCCAAAAAGAATGCGTGAAGTGTATAAACAAAAGCATAATCACCGTATTTCCCTTTTCAGTTCGATTTTGTTGACTTAAAAGCTTCAGCATTTAGAAGTTAATACACTGACTATAATCTTCACTTCATGAGAAGAATGGGTTAAGTTAATTTCCTTTCCCATTTCCATTAAAACTGTTGTCATGAGAACAAATCAATTCTGTACCATTTTCAGTTTGCCTCATTCTCTCTCAAAAGATTGGGACTTCTGAATTTCAAAGCTCTGGAGTATCTCTGAAAGACAACAGTTTGCTGGACACTTCAGCCTTTTAAATAATCTCTATTTTTGCTACTTGTCCCTTCCAATCTTTGTCACCGTCTGTGGGAGCGAGGCAACTGACACTCAGCTCCACAACTCTATTTCATTGGAAAAGACAGTGAGGAGTGGCAACTCACCCCTGCCCAGTGAAGACTACAGCCGGCATGACTGTCGCTGCCTGAGACTCGGCCCAGCCAAGGGCAGATGTTGTTCTCATTCAGAAGAGACACCGGAAGAGATTGGCAAGTATATTGGCTGCCCTGATGGATGGATGGATACATTACTCAGTGCTTGGACTCCATATTTTTGCTTTTCTGTTTGTTTTGAAGAGAAGTTCTTGTAAGACTGTTTAGTGAAATATTGCTTTTGAATCAATTCAAAAATTCAAGGAGCAAAGTTTTTACTCACAATGCAATTTCTTGATTTATGATTCACCTCAGTATCCCACGGTAAGGTGTATTTCCATTTAGTAAAGAAACCACAATTGTGTTGTTTTTTTCAGGTGCATTTCATGCTGCATAAAGTATATTTTTCCTCTTTCCAACACGAATTTGTAAAAAGTGCTTATGGAGCCTGCAGTACTAGACCTTTGCCACCTATTTCACCAGGTGTGAAAAATGACTCTCTTTTTGCATAGCAAGGAGAATATTCTACTCTACTGCCTACAGTTTAATTTCCAGTTGGTTTCTGGATGCCTTTCAAGGTGTTGCTTTTAGCCTGCAAAGTACTAAACATTTTAGCCTTTATTACTGTTTCCCTTCCATGCAGCTTTCATCAGCTGAAATTATCTGAAACTGTTGATGCAAAGTAGAAATATTTTATTTCAAACCCCTGTGCTGCCTGCTCACACACGTCATGCACACAAAAAAGCCTGAACAGGAGTTCGCAGCTACCTAAGCTTTCTCCTTGAGAGGGATGCAATCTACAATTAATTTTTGCTACTTTGATCATTGGAGTGTGGATGTGTTCAACGTCAAAGCAAATTTCAAAACCTGACAATTTTTCTGGGCTGAGAAAAGAGTAACATGGAAGAGTGGATGAGAAAGTGGAGTTTTATTGTTGCTACAGTATCACCACCAAAACCAACTTGAATAACTTAAAAAGGAAGTTGTTTACTACATATAAACATAATGTGTCCAAGTGCTGAAATCCTACATACAGTTATTACAACTGACACCATTCTGACAAAGACCAATTTTTGTTTGCATAATGAATCGTACTTAATAGAATTTGAAGATCAGATCTGACCATTCTGATTATATTATATGACCTCCTGCACTGTGCAGACCAGAGAAATCTGTTTATTTGGACTAAATCCTTCATTTTCAATCATTTAGTATTATAAAATCATAGTTAATGCCAGTAGAATAGCTGGATGGCTCAAGTCTCTTTTTTTCCTTTTTTGAGCTTGGAATTGCTGAATTTAGAATTGCTGAATTTGCATTTAATGTATTCTATGGCTATACACCCTACAGCAATCACTAATGTAAAGCCACTGCAAAGTAGCAATTCAGACACTGAATCTCCAGTCTCAGAAAAATAACCCTGAATAAAAATACTTTAGCGGCAATTTTGCTTGGATAATGACTGCCTAAAGTTAGAGTATGACTTTAAATGAAGGTTTTCACTGAGGTTTTTGTCCCTCACGGAGGACTGATAATTAGAAAACAACTCACAAATTGTCACGCACACGGAATTGTCCATCAGCAAACTAAATGAAGTTTCTGAAATTTTCTTAGCTGTAGATATATTTAACCTACCTTTTGATTTAAAGACAGGAAAATCCTTACTGAAAACAAACACCAAAATGCCACCACTTTTTAGATGTTTTTGGGGTGACGTATTCAAACATTGTACCTCATCACTGCAGTTTTGATTTGATTTAGTTCAAGCTTTGGGAGCTTGCATCTTAATTAGATATGGTTTAGCCTTGAAACGAATATGCAATTTATTTTTGTATAGTGCATGTCTTTCTGTTGCTATGGGAACCAGATGTTTGATAATTAAACTTGCGCTGTAAATAGTCGTGTGCTGTCATGTGAAAGACTACTCTTTACAAGTTGCTATCCAGCCAAATAGTCGGGTTTCTTGTCTATTGAAAAATTGGAAGTAAATTGGGTGAAATAGATACCTCTGAAATGAACTTTAAAAAGCAACCACTTTGCTGGAGTATTTTAAATTATAGGAAAGCATGGGTGGATTTTGTGTCTATTCTGTGGGTCAGAACCTATCATTGTATTCCTTCTTTCAGTTCTATTTGCCTCTTATCTTCCACTCACAGAAAAATGAACATGAACAATACAAGAGGAAATGTAAAATTCTTCTGTAGCTAAGACAGTCACCGATTTCAGCCTAACCAATGAGGGCCTGCATGATCCAGAGCTTAAAAAATATTTTTAACTCATACCAGTAATGAGGAGCAAAAATTTTGTGTTGACCAACTCTAGTGAATTTTCCTTTTTACATCCCATGAGTGATCTTTCCCATATTTCACAGAGGTAGCCAGGAGATTGCTGAAGGGGAAATGTGTAAAGCTGGAGACAAAGACCACTGCACTGAATAAGCAGAATTGGTAGGTCTCTGTGGAGTGAGGACAACCAGCACCTTCCTCCTCAGGGTGGTGTGGAAAAAGGCCTGAATAAGAAATAGAAGAGGAACTGGTGGAGTATGTCTGGCCATGCATTTCTGTGCCAAAAAAACCCACAGCTAATATAATGATATAAGGACTTGGAATTTGTGCTTTTAGTCTCAACAAGGAAAAGAGTTCCTTGTTAAGGAACAAGAAGACCATCTATAAGTAACAAGTCTAATATAGATCTGCATCTCAACATGATTTAGAACTGTGAATTGCTCAACCAATGCAGTAAGATATTAAAATAATCTTTGATAATATCGCTTGTACACTGAAGACAAGCAAGATCAAATGCGGTTTCACCTTTTCATGAACAGAAATTCTAATCAAAGTTTTTTCTCTGACACTGTTCACAAAAATAGTTGCTTCCTGCAGCAACAGACTTGCTTAATCCATAGACTCACAACTTGCACGATCAGCCAAAGGAATTCCCAACCTCCCTATAGTAAAAATGTTTCTGGATTTGGGTATTATACTTTAAGTCACTTGTGAAGGTACACAACACAATAATGCCATCATACAATAAAAATAGCCTATTTCAGATTTTTATTGCTAGTTTAATTTGGTCTGCCCAAGAGCAATTCTGCTGTTACCACACATGAAACGAAGCTTGTACATTAAGAAAACTTGCTGCTTGCTGAGATATGTGATGTCAAGTAATCTGTAATTATGAAAATAGCTTTAGTCTATTTACACAATCACCTATTTTTCCTCCACGCAGCAGAAGGGGTGTTGTTTGAAGGAAAGCATCTCTGTAAAACTATAAATACAGCTTATGCTTTATATCTCTAACTTGCTCTAGCCTTTCTCCTGTCTCACACCCACTGTCTTACTTCTTTCTCCTTCTTCCATCAGATGTATTTATCATTTTGGGAGTTTTTAAACATTTTGAAGTACAAGGACACAGAAGAACTAAAGAATATCTGTTTAACATAAAATGTGAACTTTTGGAAAATATGGACACTATCACTAACTGTTTATTTTGTTTTTCTTCTTTTTGTATAATTGTTTCCACCACAAAAAAATCCCTTTTTGAGACAATTCAATTAATTTTTTCAGCAGGCAACAACATCAGACTCTTATATGTAGCATTTGGCTGGGAACAGGAGGCACAGAGCAGAACTCCAACTCTCTAGTTTCATTATGAATTTCTGAAGAATTCCACCTTGAGGTGTTATTTACTTGAAAAGCACCAGGACTGCATACAGAATGATACCTGTTAATACATGCATGTTAGATTTCACATCAGACACCACGCTGGGCATCAGAAAATATGAATCAAAGCGTGTGCATTCAGATTGAAAAGACTGTTTGAATTTCTCAGTGGGAATCCTACATACATTATTTCATAAACCTCTGAAGCCTACAGTTCCTTTATTTGTAGCCACAGGTCCGTTATTAGCAGTCCAGTTTTGTGACATTTGCTGCATGAGGTTATTTTTTCCATGACAGGAATACATATTTTCCAGCCCCAAAGCAAACTCGTTCTTTCCAGCCTTGTCTCTAAGTTTAGCAAATGACTGCATTTCATTCAGAATCCTCCCCTTTTCAAGAGGACATTTTTTGGACAATATTTGGGTTTTTTTTGTTTGGGCACTGGACTACCACAGTGTACAAGACAACAGTGATCCAAGTACAAAGCCATTTATACCTGTAAACCCCTGAAAGCTTTCCCTATCACCAGCCACCTTCAAAATAAACGCAAGCCATTTCCTAAAGCTATCTTCAATACTGAGTAAGACCTGACAGTAGATACAAAAGCAGAACGAGAAATGTGCTTTCCCAGGGAATATAATAGAAGACGGATCCTGACTAGTGACCTCACTAAACTTTAGAAGTCATGAAAAAGTAATCTCTGAACATAAAGTAAAATTGAACTCTTCACAAAGAAAGCAAATAGAAGGGGATATAATATGAGCAAATGGCAAATCAGGAGGGAAAGCAGATCAATGAATCTCATCTACTCAATAAAGTATAAAGAAAGGAAAGCAGTAGTTGCTATTTAATGCTACAGCCAGTAAAGAACAGCAATTATAGTGGCCTGCTTCTCCCCATTCAATCACACAAATCTTACTGTAGGAAAGTCATTTATTCCCCTCCACACTACCACCATATGGAAAAAAAAGGCTCACCATTTTCAGCTGAAATTGTAAAAACAAAACACATAATAGAACTTAACCAACTGAACAAAACAATCACTCTAAGAACAAAATGAAAAATTAGAGTTCCAGACACAAAAGTTCACAGATGCTTGTGGAAAGTCCTGTAGAATAACAATATATCAGCAACTTTATTTAAAGGTGATACTATGTTTTCTATGTATAGTATAGCATTAGTCTGTCATGCAGGGACTGTCCACATGAAATGCACATGTATAATATTAGTTGCAGCTTGTCTATGCATGCCTAGCTCTGTATGACAGATCTCTATCTGGAAAACCAGGTGAGAAACCTGCAGATCTCTCGCAGGATACAGCACCTTCTAGAGCTAGAAGATTTCTGAGGAATACATTAGTTCTGCCTCTGGTTCTTTGACAGATTTGGTTTCCTGGATAGTTCTGATCTCAGCACTTGGCTGGCAGCGACAGAGGAGGAACCCAAGGCTTTCACGTGCCTAGTCCATCCCCACCACTTCTTTGTCCCAACACTTCTAATTCCCACCTTCTCTACTTGCAGACTCAATCACATTATCCCATAAGGTCAGACGTCCGTGCCTCACTTGCCTGGTTCTGACAGATGAATGGCTCCAATAAATGATTAGGTCTTGGGGGAGCTTCAGAAACATCCAGAAGCTGCATCCTGTGTGCTCGTAGTCCACATGTGGGACTGACTAAAGCAATTGTTTATTATATTCAGCATGGGCATGTTTCTGAGGTAATGTCTTCCAAGAACAGCCTTGGACCATCTTCAAAGATAGCTCCAATAAGAGCACGATGTGTGAAAGTCCAGAAGTTCAAGAGCTGGGGATTGCTGCTGGTAAGGTGGATAAAGATTCCCAAAAAAGCCTTTTGCAGCCCACCAGAAGATGCAACATATTTCAGAGGATCAGTGGGAGGCACTGCTTTTCTGCCAGTACTGTAGGTCCTGAAACAATCCAGTTGGGAAATTTTCCAGGAAATGCAAGAAGAGAAAAACCCTCTCTAATAACAAACAAACAAATAATTTGCAATTAATGTAGCTCAATGATAATAAAATAAGCCCTGAAACAGTCTGAAGGCTGCAATGAGTAGGAGGTGTCAGGGAGCAGCAGCCCCAGCAGCTCTGCAGGGGAAGGCTGATAGACCTAAGGGTGGAAGTGTCCTCGCTGACATGGGTGCAGTCCCACAGTGCCCAAACGAGAAGAGCCAAACAGATCTGACGATGGTCACCAATAGGGTCAGGGCCAGGTGTGAACGCAGAGCTGGCCCCCATCACAGGCAGCCAAGCCCTTGGGGTAAAAGACTTGGTGCCACCAGGGACCTGACAGTAGGAAACATGGAGTGGCTCCAAAAGCAGATCCTGCCCTAACAACATCAAGGAATAGCACCAGAAAAGAAACAAGAAAAAAAGAATCCAAGCTCCCCTGTGGCAGCACAAAAGGGCTGATTGAATCTCATTTGACTGTAGCCTTGCTTATTTGTATTAGGTGTAGGGTCCCTTTAAGTTGTTCAGTAGCTTTTGAAATTAAAGTCACACATTAGGTGACTGGCAGTACAGTGTGTCACTCTCTGCACATTGTAGTGTCATGGTGAGGCAGACTTAATGTGGACCCTTACTGTGGGGACCCCCTGCCTTCTGCCTTCAGAGCAAGCTGGGGAGTGGACCAACAGCTTTCCCTCAGACAGCCCACCAGAGGGGAGGGCAGCAGCCCTCAGCAGTTTTACAAGGTTGGGAAGAAAAGAATTTTCCTCAAGAATGGCTGAGTCTTCAGGACTGTTATTTATTTGCTTCCTGAGAAAGAGTAAATCTGTCGTAACAGTGGTGGATTGGTCTGTCAAGCAGCCCAAGGCTGTGGACTTCTCAGCATTGTAAGGGAGGCTCAGGTGACAGTTTTGCCTCTAATTTACCATCTATGACTTCTGTATGACTGGTATTTTAGGGTTTCAGGACCATGCTTTTCTGAAGTAAGAAAAGCAAAACTGTATTTCTTTTGCTATGACACTTGATGATGTATGTGTCTCTGCTTCAAGGAAGAGCACAAGCTCCAAGTTTTACCTTTCTCCTGACATGCAGAGCCATGGATTCTCCTCTCAGGATCTGAATAAATAAGAGTCCCGGAGCTCAGACACTGTACCAGCCTACAGATTTGTCCCATCTTTCTGTCCCTCTTGTTGCAAATCATACCTCATCTCTGGTAAACTAGGACTGCAAACCTCTTCTGTGGTCCCCATAGTATCTCTGTTATTGATCCCACACTAAACACGATTACTCCTTTTCAATAAAGAAATGTTTCACTATCCATTTAGTTACTTTTGAAAGCCATTCTTACCCAGAAATTTGCACTGAGGTCTGGAGTTCTTTTCAGCCATTCTGGCTGAAGCACAGTACACAGCTAAAAATGTGCATGATTTATTTACATTTCCATTATACATTTCTTTTTGGAGGGGATGAGGGGAGAAGATTATAAATTAACTTTAGAACTTGTTCCCACATGGGCATACAGGATTTTCAGCCAAAGCAAATCTTAAATTTTGTTTTAACAGCGATGAAACGCATTGATTTGTAACTGCTCTAGTAGACCAGTGAGGTTGTATCTTACAATGTCCCTTGGAATTACATACCTGAACTTCAGTGAGGATGGTGAGACAGTAAATTCCTCATTCTTGAAGGTACTGACTTCGCATTGGAGAGGATGCAACCTCAGAGTGAAAAATCAAGAAGCCAGAATGCAAGCACCTAGATAGGTACCATAATTTATATATAATTTGGTATTGAAATTTCAGGAGACTGGAGAGATGAAGATGAACACAGATGTTCAGATGGTTCAAATAATAGAAAGGGAGCATTTATGTGGGAGAAAGTTTGCTTGAGGGTCCTAGTGGAGTTATGCTCTTCTGGGGCAGGGGCAGACAGGAGCCTGGAAGAAGATACCTGTATATCAATCAGAATTCTGCTTCTCTAAAATTTGTATTTAGAGGCTAAATCCTTCAAAAAAGAGATTAGCTCTTTATTATTGATCTCCAGCTATGGCCTTGAGGACTACCACCACCTATGTAAAATAAAAGCCTATTTGTTATACTAAGTGGAAATGAAATATTAAGCTTCCAATTCCAGAGGATTTTAGTATATGTACTCTGAGCTGATAAATTAAAACAGGATATGAACAGTTGATAATACTTCACTTTTCATTCACCTTTTTTCTATACAAGGCTAAAATGTTTAAAGCTTGGCATTCATCACTATAGAACCAGAGTATTTCACAGTATTAATAGATTTTCCTTGAAATATGTACAGGAAAAATAAATAATCTGAACACTGAATGCAGGAGGAAATAAAGAAAAGAGATCAGCAGCCAGTTTCTTTTCAAGTCCACACTGGCCAAATTCATGCCACCTACTTTGCATAATTCTATTGCAAAAAATCATACAGACATGTTACAAGAATCAATCAGAAGACAAATGTCACTAGTACTACTACTGAGAGAAGAATATACACAATCAAAACACCCAGACATAGGAAAAAAACCCCAACAAACTCTAAAGGAATGTTGCAAAACACTAATTAGGAGCTCTCTGGTTAGCCACTGTATTCTCTTATAAAAAATATGCTGGTTAACTTTAGTACCAACATTTCAAAAAGCACTGAATTGCATTTATTAAAGTTTCAAATAATCTGAGAGAAAGCATAATGTCTTAGATTATTTTTCAGTCCAGTTGTAAGAGTTTGAAAAAGAATGCGAGATTACTTTAACTGTGAAGATGGCAGGTGACTAAGGGTATTATGCAATGCATGTCTCTGCCACCCTCATTGCTCAGTATAACAAGTAGCTGGAGAGAGAATAGATGCAACACCAGGTAGTTTGTTTGCATCTTTTCACATAAAAGTGCTCATTTAATGATGAAAAATGTGTTCATGCATTCACACAAACAGCATCTCTATATACAGTTCTTGATGGCTGGTTGTGTTCCCTTGGATTACTTAATTTTAGTAGTTTACTGCTCCTTATGGTTCTGGTTTTGTTTCCATTTTGAACATGAAAATCAATGTAGCGTGCAACCAAATAGACCAAATAGACATGAAAATATTTCTTAAAAATACTATTCATGATAGTTCTTTAAATTATTTTATAAATAGATGTAATATTTAATGAAAGATTCAGAGAGACTTTTTTACAGGCAACAAACTGAAAATTAATTCACAATGTTTAGTGCACTCCTAGTTTTATATCCTCATCCATTATTTTATTATTGTTATGCTAGGTAGTGACTTTTTATGGTTATGCTACTCGGAGAACATAAATTTTCATTTATAATTGCAGAAATGCATCAGAACAGCATGGTTTAGAGTTCCAATTATTGTTGACATGACCTTCTGGAAGGAGAACTGAATTATTGTATTTTGATGAACAAGAGTAATAATATCACACCAAAATAAACATATTCTTGACAGTTCTATTATTTTTATCTATAGAGAGCTAAATAATGACTTGGATTTCATAAACAAATATAGCTTATGTGGCTAGCCCTGCAACATCTTGATGATGTTGTGTATGCTTCATGTTCTGACTGGGCCTTTCATATTTGTGGAAAAGTAGAACAGAACCGGAGTGAATGTATTCTTATCAATATGATCACGTTTCCTAAAAGAATACCTTGCCAGTCATACAATAGCCTTCATTTATTTCTTTTGCATTTTTTTTCCTTCTTTGGGAGTAATCCCCAAGCTATGACTACTTTTATGAGTTTACAAAGAATTGTACAACAATGGTCTAAATTTTTCAAGGGAATGTTCATAAAGAATAAAAAAACCAAACACCCCGTAGTAAATGTTTCTTTACTAGAAGGCACTGAAAACCACAGAAATATAAGACTAGTTATATACAAGTCAGGAGATATTAGCTGTCAAAGAGCAGTAGAAAAGAAGAATCAGGACAAAGTTCACCTGTCCCAACGTCCTGTCTGCAGCAGTGATCAAGAGTGGATACAGAGGAAAAAGCGCAAGAACAGCTTGTGCAATTCACAACTCATGGACTTCTGTAACCCATTTAATGACACTTTTTTGATCTGTCATTTCTGGAGTTAGAGAGAGTTCCTCTCTTGATTTAGAGAGAAAACGCTATGAGATGTAAGATACTTTATAACATGGTTGATAAACTTATATAAATTATAAGGTTTGTATAGTTTTATATAATCACAAGTTGCCCTAGCCCCAATAACGTAGTTTTTATTAACATCTACAGCTTAATGACTTAATTTAAGTATCCAATAAGTAGTCAGAGTTACTGAAATCTCAGGATAGTGTGGACACAGTCACATTGATTTTATACACATGTATTTTCCATGTAAATGCAGATGTAATTTTTTAATAATATATTAAGAGCTTTGAACTGTCTATTTTCCAACAATGCCACAATTTTCTTAAGTTACCTTCTTCCAAAATATTATTAATTTAAAACTTTGCATAAAGGACTTCTTAACTATATTAATAAACATATTGTTTAAAGTGTTAGGCATTGTTGATTGCCATTTGCTTATTTACAGAGAAACCTACAGACAACTGAAGCCGGGCTGCATTTTGCTAGATAAGTGCAAAGTTAATTTTTTTACTCTACTACAACTTTGATGGTTCTGTAACATTAAAAAATTGCCTGCTATTACATTAACTATTAGAAGAAAATAATACACTGTAGAGAACATGGTATGACCAGTAGTAATAGCTAAAAATATTTCTGTGAATTAGACAGTATATAAAGATGCAAAAAGAAGCTGTTTTCCAAAAAGACCTCTAATAATTCATATTCATCTTGTTTATAAACCAGAAAGTACAAAATCAAAACAAATTTAATTGTTAGAAAGTTACATGACCGTAAAGAAGAGGATTTAAGTTATAAATGATTGATTTTACTCCACAATATTATTATTTTCTATACATCATAAATATTTGTTAAGTGTCTGTTCAGAAGGATGAACCTAATTGAAGAACAAGCCCAGTTTTATCAAAAGGAGCCACGTTTAAAAAATAATGATTTGGTAGATTTCTGTTGGGTTTGCTTCTTTAAAAGACTTTTTTTTGCTTCTGTTTAAAAGACTGACAACTTTGGCCAGTTTCAAACTTGATTGACATTCATTAACAATGCAATTTGCCAATGGTTAGTTCTTGCTCATTACCCGTTATTTCTATATATATTCAAACAATTAGTTCTGAACAAGCTTATCCTAAATTAGCTGTGAGTACACAATATGACGGAGTTGATGCTGATGATCACTATGGTCCTTGATGGCCTCAATGCCCAAGTTCAAGGTGGTCAGTGCTTAGAGGTCTTTGAGAAAGGATGGTGGAACTGAGACAAATTACTTCTTTCTTCTCCATCTTTCCCCTGCTCATGATTGCTATTTTAAATTCTCTGTTCAAAAGAACAGCAATTTCATATACTCCTGACATAGATGAACCTTTCTGGGTTTGTTTTGGGTTTTTTTGTTTGTTTCATCAAGGATGTTTCTCACTTATTCTCCAGTCTTATTTTGATTCCAGAAAGCTCTGCAAGGTTATTTTGGCTCTATTAGGTACCTTTCATGCCTGATCTACATCCTCAGTTTATGAATTGCACATGTGTTCTCACACCTCATTTGTGTAATTTTACTACAAATCTCCATTTACTCCTCTGCAGTTATCAGTATTATGTATATGTTTATGCTTAACTGTTAAAAAATGCAACCAATGGTGTTATGATGTTGCAAAGCCCTTACACACCTGCCCTGGTTATGCTATTTAGTATGCTTATGTGTGTGTGTTCAAGGCAAACATATTAATTATATCTTGCTTAGCCTGCTTCTATTTTATGGGTGCAACCAGCATCTGCTTTGACCAAAAACTCATAGACTTGCAATTTGAGTCAGCTTCTGACCAACTGTATGTGCAAGCAGGAGTTAAGTGCAACAACCATTGTCTAGCATACAGTGCTTCGGGGTGCTGGGCTAAAATGGCAAAGCAGAAACATGTATCACTGGCCTAACATAGCGGGTATTGCTTATTAGGTCAGTAGATCTAGAGCTACCTCAAGGTGTTGGAGCTCTATAGGTAAAATTCACTTTTACCGTAACTGCAGAAGAGCAAAGGAGGCAAGAGAAGAGAGGAGGACTATAGCTCATTTCTGAAAATCTGTGTTGGAGAGCTGGAAGGGACCAAGAAGTTGTGACAGAACTACAGAACTAAAAAAGCTGGTGAGAGTTTGTTTGGAGGACTATAGCTAGAAAGATGTTTCTGCCTCCTCCACGGGTTTCTATTTCCCTCTTCTTAAATAGAACAGCTTCCTTTCCTAGGTGACCACCTTCCCCCCAAGGAGCGGCTGTTACTCACTGCTCTTAGTATCCCAAGGGAAGGTGTCTATTCATCTATGCAAACAAAGTTCAGATGGTTTGAAATCAAATGGGCTTTCTCATCTATGTAAACAAAATTCTCTCTTACAGCATCCATCCAGGGACAGGAGATAGAGACATAAATAAATTAGTATTAAATAAATTACTGGTTCTACCATCACACCTCCAAAATAATTAAATCATGTCTTCCCCATTCATAGTAGTACATGCCTATGTGACCTAAGCATTTTTGCTTTGTTGCCCACCTTTTCTCAAAGAAGAGGATGCTAAAAAGGCTAAGACTGAAAGATCTTTGAAGGGAGTTTAACAGAATTTAACAGTTCTCATCAGTATGTGGATCTCATTTCAAGGCTGGGATTAATGCTTTCAAAACAGGGCTGAAAAAATTGATTTTTGAGGTGCTGATAAAAACCAAGAAAAACAATTTGTTGCAAACGAGTTAAATAATATAGTTTTAATTTTGTGGCAATGGGGGGGGGGGGGGGGGGGGGGGGAGGGAGGAGGAAGAGAGCTTTAAATTACTTCTTTTTTAAAAAAGAAAACCAAACCCAAACTTATAGCACTAAAACCAAGTCTTGTCAGAAACATGTTGAAGTCGATGACTTATAAAAAATCTGTCTTTTTTAGAGAAATGAATTAACTAAAAATTGATGTGAACTTTTACTTACTCTATTAACCCCTTAACTTTTCAGGGAATTTATTTTTGGTGAAAGAAATAACGTGACTGTAACTGAAATTGACAAGAAAGGGTCTGAAAGAAAAATGGAAGCTAAATTAAAATGATTGTGAGTATCACAGACCTTCACAGCATATATAATGAATGTGCATCATGTTATGTGACTGAATTATGAGTAGTACATATGAATTAGATGCATATATACATATACAGTATGAACTATATATAGCTTATGTGTACATACATACATATACAATAATATTAAAAAAGTTTCATGAAATTTCTAGCTAAGAATTTGCCGTGTGTGTTGTATTCCTATTTATAATACATCTGTTACACCAGTTTGTCACGGTCAGCTATGATTTTCCTCAAAGATGAAAGGAAATGACCTTTGAATTTATGCATTCTTGCCACAAAAAGTGCCGAACGCCCATAGCTGTCTTGTCAAGAGTTGCTTAGTTTGCTGCAGAACTAACAATTCCGTTTCAGAGCTACTTGAAAACCACTCTTGCAGGGCCTGCTATTTCATCCCCACAGCAACAGGAAAGCAGGGAGTAGATGGGAGGACTGGCAAGTGCAGACAGTGTATTCATCACTGCCCTTTCCTTGGTTCAGCCACTTCCAACACAGCAGGAGCAAGTGGGCTTTGTAGATTGCTCACTGTGTGTAAAAGCACTGGTCGTAATTACGAGAGTTTTTGTTGGTTTAACTTAGCAGCTTTCAATATCCTCAGTGGAAGGCAGAGTCCTCAACTTATTTTCCAATCAAATTTCTCGCGTAACTTTGTTTAAAAAATGTCAGATATTAAGCAAGCTTTTTCAAAAAATTGAACAGCCAGAGACTGGATGACTTGAGTAATATGAATACAGCCCGGGGAAGCTACATAAATCTGTAGCCTTGCTGCACATAAAATTGCTTTGATAGCTCTGCATCTGGAAAGATGGGGGGGTTTGATCAGTGTGGTTTGAAGGAGTGCCATCAGCTAAAAAAGCTAGTCCTGCACCTTAATTACCAGGTCACGCCACCCTTCTCCAAGCAATCTTATCGTGAACTTTTTAAACATATATAAAAGAAGTGGTGAGCTTGCAAACACTACATTCAATACTACGAAGCTTCCTTTCACCCTCGAGAAAACATAGGGGTGACTATCTGTGAATCATCCCTATAGGCATACACAGGCCACCTTCTGTTTCAGTAAGAATCTTAATGCCATAAATGTTTAATCCATATGCTTCCTTCGTGATTCAGCCCTGAGCAGCTCCGTATGTCAGCACCGGTCAGACAAGGCTTTTGAAATACACATGAGCAGAGCTAGTGACTAGCAGACAAATGTGTGCCAGTCCCAGTAAATTTTCTGTTTACAAGCCCATTTGTTTGGACTACAAAATAACTGCGGAGAGGATTGCTGAAGAGATCATCAGGGACATTAAACTGGATAAATTAAAGTTCATCTGGAAATAAACATACCTTTCCTGTCCCTGTGCTTCTGTTGCAGGGCTGGGTATGAGCTAGTCTTCTTCCAAGGACTCCTTGGCTATGCTCAACCTGCAGGAATTGGGCTTGGGTGCTGAATCTAGCCCAGCTCGCCCACCCCAATGTCTCACTGAGAATAAATCAGGCTGAGGGGGATCATTAGCATGCTTCCCTTCAGTGGGTGGTTAACAGACTGGGATTTTAAGTCTTACTGCAGCCTGTACCTACACGCAAAGTAAACATGGGCTATGATTCTGGTATTGGTAATCTTGAATAGAGAGAAGAGTCCATGGACTTTATCACCACAGTATCTGGTATGGTAGAGCATTACAAGCACTCAGTTCTGTGAAAATCTTATGAAGAGCAAGGCCAGAAATCATTCTCACTTTATAAGAAAAGCAATGAAGCCGTCAGGGAGAGGATGAAGTTCACAGTTCCTTCTGGCCTTATTAGTCAGAAGCATCTATTTTCATAGAAACATGAGTAATTTCTATCCTGCATTCCCTACAAAACCCTGTTTTTAAGGCTGCATTGCGCACAAGTGAAACAAAGTCTTCCTTGAAGTCAGGAAAGACGATATATATATCTACAATACTTCCCAAAGGAAGCTGAGGCTTAATGTGATGAAATCAAGTGCCCTTGTCTTTATATATAGGTATGCAGGCACAGGCATCAGACTCACAAAAATATGCACTGACTTAAGAGATGCACAGGAACTTGTTACTAAGCTAAGTTTGGATCAAGTTCCAGCTACAGACAACTGACTCAAGAAAACCTAGGTCTTGGCGCAGATCTTGCTGTAGCAATGGCAACATTTTTTTTTTTCACCTGATATATAAGTGCATAAGGGCATGAAGATTCAGCTGACTCTCATGAATCTGCATTAACCATGTCATCCATGAAAGATATCTGACCCAAAATATAGAGGACTTTTCATACTTCTGCCAAAATTTCCTGAACAGGAAATCTCAAATCGTAGGTCCATAGGTGAGGAAAAAAAAAAAAAAAAAACAAACACTCACTCTTCTTTTATTGTTATCTATAAAGAAATCATAAAATTTCCATTTTTTACAACAATATTTTTCAGTCCTTATCCCAAACAATATTGATAATAATTTTCAGCTTACAATGAAGCTCAAAAATTTGGATGAAGTTTTACAGCATAGTTTGTGTCAACTAAACGTATTTCTGTAGGTAAGCATATTTTACTTAGAACTCTACTTTATTAGAATAAATTACTTTCATTCAAATTTATTACTTTTAAACAGAGAAATATTAGTACCCTGAGTGTTAGGGTTAAAAGGAACTGTTCAATTATCAAGCGCATACATTCTTTTCTTAAAAATTTTATGTTGAAGTTTCCTTTCATCTGCATACCAATACATTTTAAACAGAAGAAAAATTCTTGCATACTACTCAACATTAGAATAGAAATACTTTATGGTTGAGTGGGTTGACAAATATTTTGCTGATTGATTAATTTTATAGCTGGTTGAATGCTATGGATTGGGTTATTCAAGAGATAACAGCAACTTTTGTTCAATGATTTGATAATTCATCTTAAGTCAGTGTTCGATCAAAGCTTAAAAATAAGCCACGAAGAAGGGAGGTAGGGTCTTGCTTGTTACAAAGTCACGTTGTTATTTCTCTACTATAAAAGTCTGGGAAACCTCCTTTCTTGACTTGAAGCATGGGTCATCTTTTACAAGCAACTAGATAAAGAATGAATATAAATACTGCAACACATAGTTTTTTAGGAAAAATTATGAATGATGATGAACAAATTTTGAATTTTTTTTTTAAATAATCTTACATTTCCCCTTTTTTTTTTTTTTTCCTTTAATGAAAAAAAAAATCACTTATCCTCTACAATGGGTAAGGAAAAGAGTGCTTCTGAGACTTGGACACCTTAGATGTTATTGCTTCCAGTGCAGCCTGAAGGCAAAAACAATTAAAGATCCTCAAATGGGAGATCCCAATTCAGTTGCACATTTTGTCTTCTAAATGAAACATTGCAAAGAGCATTGGCAGATTTTTCATAGTATCACCTGTTGTGGAAAAGTACTGTTTTTATAATAATGAATAGTTTTAGTAAACATTCATCCTATGGTCTCTTGCTTGTATAGAATGCGATATCTTCATACCCCACTTTCCAAGTGATAAATGTGTAGAGGGAGAAAAAGGAAAGACAAAATAAAAAGATGGTAACCACAAGCAGAAACCCAGACACTAATTTAGCTGACACTCTAAGTAAGCATCTCTATATATGCTTACCTTAATAGGATCTATCTAATTCCTTTAATTTCACCATTACTGATTAAATTCTGTATGGAAAAAAATTTGTATACTGCTGGGATAGGCAAGAGCAGGATGTCCTAAAGTAAAATAAACTCACCTTCTAACAAAGGACACCTCAGGATGAAGCTGTGTTCTAGAATAGGCTGATAATTTATTCAAATATTTGTATATATACACACAAAATTCTAGTTAAGACATGTCAGCTTCAGTAAAAACCTCACAGAAGAAGGCAAAAGATCAAAGCACAGAAGTGAAATTTTGATACAAAGAAGGGTAATATCAAATATCTTTTTCATAAGTTGTGTTTTATTTCTAAGTGTTCTACTGCAAAAAATCTGTGCCAGCCCAACTCTAATTTTAAAATGATGACCATTTTAATTTGAGAAACATTGTATGTATTTAAAAAATTGACTAGCAATGCCTACCAAATACACCAAAAGTTCTTTCTTCGCATGTTCTTAAGTTCTTTCTTGATATTTTATTCTAAAAGAAATGTGTCCCCTAAATTACATTAGATTGTCACACCACAGGAAATATTACCCAACAGCTGGTTTTATAGACTGCAATAGAATTGTTTTATGCTTAGGTCTAATGCAATTTGTGCATACTTTACATTTTATCATTGTGACAAGGTAGACATGTGGGATTCTATATTTGAAGATGAACCTAGAAGAGAACAGATTGCTGTTTAAAGGCAAAGGAATCACCATGGACTTGCATTAAGTGCTTCAAGAAACCCTTTCAATGTCATTAAAACACATAGCAGAAGGAAAAACCTGATGTTCTAAAAGAAATTTCAAAATGTCTGATTTTTATTTGGCAAGCTTTGACTTATCAACTGCTGTCATTGTCAACTGAGGTCTTCGTCTTTTCAAGGCAATAAAAATAGCCATAACAAATACAGTGTTATGTAATATGCATGGATGAAAAATTAGAAAATGAAACTGTCCATTTTGATTAACAACATGCAGCTAGGTTTTTTAAGTAGAATTTTAGTCATCAATTCCATTTCAGTGAAATTTCAATGCTTTCCTCATTAGGCAACATAACTTGCTCTGAGAAGAAGTGTAATGAAGTAGATTAAGGAGGGCATATTTTTAAGGGAGATGAAAGTCAGAACATATAAACAGGGCACCCAGAGTATCTCATTGTGAATTCAAAAACTGTACAGAAAGAAATTACTACAGTCCACAACAGATGCAGTGATTTAGGAAACGCCTCTCACTTCTTACAGTTCTTTATTGTGAAAAAAGGACTAGATCTAAGGCTAAGCAACATCATCTTGTAAAGTGCATGGAGACATTTTGATAAAAGTGGTGGCAAGATAGAGGATACAGTGACAAGTGATGGAGGAATAAAATAGAACAGGTCTTTGAACCAATACATTTTACAGAAACAGGTTTGCCAGGGGTAAGGGGCCCAAAGCTACTCCCTTCAAATTTATCTAACGGTCACCAGACATGATGTCTGATCAAATTGTCTAAAGTTAGACCTCATTTGGGGAGTCAATCTTTTATTTTTCCAACAAAATTAGACATTTAAAAAATTACACAAGAATTAAAAAGTTTGAAATAAACATTGCCACTATACTGATTGTAATAAATGATCATTTCTTTACAAGTACGAGAAAGCTACTCTACTTATGCACTAGTTTTTATTTTTTTCTTTGCTACTGTCACTTAGTAAAGGAATTAATAGAAAAATAGGGATGCAAAATTGGAAAAAAAAAAAAAAGGACATTTCTCACTTTGTTGTCATGTTTACCAAAGGTTAGTAAAAAAATACAGGAAATACACAAAATACTTTAAAGCCATGATCAATGACTTCATTGCAAATGCAAGTTTGAAATTAAATTCATTTTCACATTTACTCACTGCTGCTTTTTTTTTTTTTCCCCCAAAGTTCTTCAGTGTTAGGCTGGCTGTGTGCTATGTTCTCTGGGAACCTGAAGATTCGTATGGGAATCAGAAGGTTCAAGTGGAAATCCGAAGTTTTCCATAACTTTGTGATTCAAAGCTATGGGAATGTACTTTTTGAACCTTAGAACAGGATTTTAAAAGTACTTGATTTAGCTTTTATTTTCTGAAAAATCTAATCTTTAAAATATACAGTTTTCTGTAACAGTTGTATTTATCATTTTGATTGCATGTATCTGAGCAAGCATCAAACGTTTACACCGTAAAACCCATCATGACAAAACAACTGGAATAGAAGAAAATAGTGATCGGGGTGGAAGTAAGTAAAAAAAATGAATTTAGCTTTGCAAAATGAAGATTTATATACTGAGGAACAGAGTTCATAACTGGTAGAATTACGACTGTACCCTAAAAAGAGCACATGTACAGCACATAGACAATTTGTCAATGCAATTCTGCTGCAAAAAAGCGGCAACGTGATCTGCAGCTGTAAAAAGGAGGGAATAGTGGTTAGATGTATTTGATAGTAGTGAGACATATCAGAATAATATATGAAGTTCTGTAGCCCACATTTTAAAAAAAGAGATGGAAAACCTAGAGAGAAGACAGAAGAGAGTCACAAATATTACTTGAGGAGTATAGGAATGCATTTCTGCAGAAGACACCTACAACTCAATCCACTTAGCTTATAAAAAAGGATATTAAGAGGTGCTGTAACTGTAATGTAGAAATCCTTCAGACATCAGGTACTAAAAACAACAGGTACTAAAATGCTGTTCAGTCTAGTAGAAAAAGGCATGACAAGAATGAATGTTTAGGAGCTGATGTCCAATTCAAATGGCAAATGATACACAAATTTCTAAGTGGGAATATGGCAAGCTATCACAATAATGTGCCAGTGACAGCAGAATTCTGAATTTTTCTACTGTTTTTAAATATACTACGAAATGTATAGGAGTTGAGGAAATATTTTGAATATTCAGTTTTCTCCGCATAGAACTGAGCAGAAAACAGTTCCATTAAGCACATGGAACATACTCCAACAGCTTAAAAAAAACCCCAAACCTAAAAAAACTAAACACTGCATAAAAATCACTGCAAATCAGATGTATGTCAGTTCGGTGATTTTGAAATAGTCATTGCATAATGATTATTCCAAAATAATTCTATTTTGAAGCAACAGAATATTTCATTTTGATAATGAAAAACTACTTTGTTTTGATAGCATAAAAGTAAAGCAAGGACAAGCTGCAACATAGATCAGCACCAGAAATATGCATGCAGCTTTAAATCTAATCTTTTAATGTAATACAGAAACAAAAAAGATAGTGACCTTTCCTCTCTGAAATTTTGAATGAGTTCAGCGTGTTCCTGTAAAATGTTTCAATCCTAGTGAAAATATTATTGTTGACATAAAATTTTTCTGTTTATCTCTTTTGTCATTTTTGTAAAAGTGTTAACAACAGACATCAATGTCCTGGATTGATTTTTAAGATACTTGTTTTGGCAAACTCCAGTGACCTTAAAATGAATTTTGCTCAAGCACAAAAAAAAATTAAGAGAGACCTCAATCTTCAGATTCCTGTTTCTTTTTTTTTCCTCACTAAATGCACTCTCATCTTCCCCTGGTGTGAAAGCACATTTTAAAGAGTATTAAAAGTGATTGAAATTATAATTCTTAGAGCATTCGCCTGATGTGATTATTTCTATTGTTTAAATAATGATGACCACCATAATAATGATGACCACCATAATAATTACGACCACCTTAAATCTTCATTTCCAGATATTTTCTGACATGTTCTACTTGCAAACAGAGAAGTCTTACAAGAGAGCGCTACTCTAAAGTTTTGGGAACCTGCCAAATTCGAGGAATTTAATATATATATATATATTTAAAATAACATTCTGAGTCAAACTATAATGTAACAGTCTAATCTGGTGCAATCAAAAGAGCCAAATGCTGCATTGAAACCCAGATGTACAAATGCTAAAAAATTATAGAACATGAGTCATCTGTCATCCAGAAATTCAGTTCTGGTGTTGAGCTGTGATCCAAACTGGGTGAAATTGTCAGTATATGCCCTATTCCATACCCTTGCCTATAGGAAAAATGACAAACTGTGTACTTCTAAAAAATACTTTTCAGATAATCTTTTGTCACAGACCTGTTTAAGATCTTTATATTTAGGCACTTGTCAGATTTCCAGAATCCCTTATATTTTAAGACTCCTTGCACCTCGCCATCCTGCAGCACTTCTTCCCTTGGCCCCTTGGGTTCATTTCCTATTCACAATCCCTGATCCCTTAACAGAAAGGGTGCATTGCAGTCTCTCTGCCATGCTGCTCACCCTCAATCACAGGTGAAATTTGCTTCTTTCAGAATAGAGGTTGCCTAATTGCACACAGCTTGCACACACCTCACACAGCCATGTACACACACTTATTGAGCAGGGTTTCACAGGATCGCTCCAGTGCACTCAGTAACTTTACTGGAATGATATTAGGGTTGAGTTCAGATTTTCTGGTATGATGGAAGAGCCTTTTCCTCATAATCTCTTTGCCCACTTCCTCAGGTATTGCATCTTTCCAACTTACTACTGTGACCTTGGATAGTCCTTCACATAAGCCCTACCCTTCTACTCCCCCACTATCTTTTTACACTTCTTTCACAAAGTTTTCTTGAGTTTTTATTGACTCTTCCTTCTAAGTCTCCTAAGGATCCTTCCAAGCATCCTTCTTCATTTGCCTTGCTACAGTTTTCAAAATTGCCCAGTCAGACATAGTGATCAAAAGGTAAGCAAATCCTCTTTGTATTATTATGGTTACCACATACTACAAGATTTATCAGCAAAAAGGTGTACATAAATGCATCCTTTGATATAACAATTTTTAGAGAAACAATTTGGCAATTGAATCTAAAATTTTAAATTCTGTCTCAGTGGATTTTCTAAGTCCATATCATTAAGTCCTCTAGATCGGGAGACATTTTCTTCTTTAAAGTAGCATTATGCTTCTGAAATCAAGATCATTCAAGTCTTTTTAAAGGTTTCATTGAACTTTAGGATCAACCTACCCACACAAACATTGTCCACAGCCACACAATATGAAAACTGAACACATAATGAATGTTAGTATTACCCATCTACATGTACTTCTAAGTTTACGTTGTTGATAACTGTTTCCCATCATATCATATCAGATCAATAAAATCTCAGGAGAATCATGAGGTTACAATTGTCCCTACAAAAAATACTAAGAGTCTAGCAAATCTCACATGGTTCAAGCAAGTCTGTCAAATTATACCCTTAACTGATCACATCTGCTCAAGGTTGCTAAAAATTTGGTATTTAAGAAACACATGACCACCTAAATAAAATTCAGCACCTGTATCATTAAAGAAGGGGGAAAATTCAACAAGGAAATATATAAATAGGCTGATATAGTTTCAGTGGTTGAACTTTAAATTCATTTAGCTAATAAATAAAGTGGAGTCATGCAGGATCTTTGCTGTTTCAGCACTGTTCATCACTTTCATAAATCATCTGGAAAAAGGGAGGAGGAAGCTGTGAGGAAACAAAATTTGCTGGTGATAGTTATTCAAGGTAATAAAAACAAGGGCAACTGAACTGCAGAAGAAATAAAGCGATAATGAAATGGCAGATGAAATCAGTGTAGGTAAATGCACAGTGATGCACATGAGGAAAAACAATCCTAATTTTACATACAAGGTGATGAGCTCTGAGATTACTTTTACCATGCAGGAATGAGATCTTTAGAATGGGCTTGTAATAAATAGTTCAATGAAAATGTCAGCTCAATACTCAGGAGCAATAAAAAAGAAAATAAAACCCTAAAAAAAGGAAAAGATAAACAATACAGCAAATATTATTATATTGTATGATACTGTATAAAGCTATCCTGGGTGTTCCTCACAATTCCTACTACTCCCACCACCATCTCAAAAAGGAAGGAGCGAAAAATTAGAGAGAATAATGAAGGCCAGTCACAAGAGTTATTCAGCTTGGGAAAAGAAACAACTAATAAGCAGTAAAAAGTAAAGTCATATGTAACATCAAAAGATAAAAAAGGAAGGACTAGTGCAATAAAGACTGGAGATATCAAAGTAATCTAGCAAAAAAAAAACCCCACCAAACAAAGTAGAAATGCTTCATAGGTAATCTGTGGAACTCTGACATACGGGGATGTGGATGATAAGCCTTTACATGAGTTTAAAAAGCAGTGGGAGAAGCTTATAGAAGAAAAATCTACTAAGGGCTAGTAATCAAAGGCATAATCTCAAATGCAGAAAGTCCTTTAGATACCATTTGCTGTGGATTGGGATACTAACAGAGCCCGTAAAAGCATTTTGACTGCTTCTCACGTCGCCTAAAGTAACGATAGAGTTGAAAAACTCCAAAGAAGAAAAAAAAAATATTTCAGATGAAAATATAGTTTTTATGTTCTGTAGGGCTATATGAATTTTCCAGCTAGTTCAGTTGGTCCAGTAAAGACACCATCTTTTCCTGTCTGTTGAGGGTTAGCCCTGGTAGGCAGCTAAGCCCTGCACAGCCACTCGCTCATTCCGCCAGCAGTAGGGTAGGGGAAAGATTCAGAAAAGCAAGAGTGGGAAAATTCACAGATTGAGATAAAGACAGTTTAATATGAGAAGCAAAAGCTGCACACACAAGCAATGCAAAATAAGGAACTCATTCGCTACTTCCCACCAGCAGGCAGGTGTTCAGTCCTCTCTGGGAAAGCAGGGCTCCATCATGTGTAATGGTTACTTGGGAAGACAAATGCCATAACTCTGAACATCTCTCTTTCCTCCTTCTTCCCCCAGCTTTTATTGATGAACATGGCATCATACGGTATGGAATATCCCTTTGGTCACTTGGGGCCAGCTTCCCTGGCTGTGTCCCCTCCAAATTTCTCCCTAACCCCCAGCCTACTCCCTGGCAAGGCAGTGTGAGAGACAGAAAAAGCTCTGACACTGTGAAAAAACATCCCTGTATTATAAACACTCTTTTGGCCAAAAAATCCAAAACATAGCCCCATACTAGTTACTATGAAGAAAATTCATCTGTCCCAGCCAAAACAAAGACACTGTCTCATTTTCATCCTTGGTACATCATATAATTTTACCATGTGCATAAGTATTTCCATAATAGGAATGCTTTTCTGGATGAATGCTTGGAAGAGACTAAAATTCCTGATTCAGCTGCTACAATCTCTATCCAGCAGTCTAGCTTAAATAACACATTCTGTAGAACTTGATATACTTATCAGATGAATTCTTCCTCTATGAAAGTGTTCACTTTTTATAATAAATGTTATAAAGGGAGTTCTGGAAAATACTCATAAATGTTATATGCTACAGCAATTAAAACAAACTAGAGTATTTTGACTTTGAAGTGATAAAAAAAAAGCAACATGATATGTCCCCATAGTAGATACGGTATCTGTTATGCAGAATTTTCCTGTGTCAATTCTGATGATTATCTACCAGAGGACTTTCTTGTGATGAGCCTGAATATCATGGAAGTTAAAAAAAAAGAGAGTGAGTGCCAATTTGGAAAGCGTATCTTAAATTTGAACTGTTAAAGTGACCTGGTGAGTAGGATGCTGAATTTTAGCTAGGTATTACATTACATTAAAAGAGACAAAAAAACAACGACAGAGGGCTGTGCCGCCATCCAGCGTGACCTGAACAGGCTGGAGAGCTGGGCAGAGAAGAACATAATGAGGTTCAACAAGGGCAAATGTAGGGTCCTGCACCCGGGGAGGAAGAACCCCAGGCACCAATATAGGTTAGGGATGGATCTTCTGGAAAGCACTACTGAGGAGAAGGATCTGGGGGTCCTGGTGGATAGCAAACTTTCCATGAGCCAGCAATGTGCCCTTGTTGCCAAGAAGGCCAATAGGATCCTGGGCTGCACAGGGAAGAGTGTGGCCAGTAGGTCGAGGGAGGTCATTCTTCCCCTCTACTCTGCACTGGTGAGGCCACAGCTGGAATACTGCGTCCAGTTCTGCACTCCCCAGTTCAAGAGAGACAGGGAACTACTGGAGAGAGTGCAGCGTAGGGCAACTAAGATGATTAAGGGATTGGAGCATCTCCCTTAAGAGGAAAGGCTCAAAGAGCTGGGGCTCTTTAGCCTGGAGAAGAGAAGGCTGAGGGGAGACCTTATCTATGTTTACAAGTGCCTAAAGGGTGGGTTGAAGTATGATGGAGCTGGACTCTTTTCAATGGTTTCCAGCGATAGGATGAGGGGCAATAGGCACAGGCTGGAACATAGGAAGTTGTGGAGGAATGGCTGAGTGAAAAAGGGCATGACTTGATTACAATGAGCAACCCAGTCTTTGATAGGGATGAAAGCCTGGAGGAGGCTGTGAACTGTCCTTGAGAAACAAAAGTATGAAGAAGTAGCTACATGATAAGTAAGTGATAAGCGGTACTGCCTCCAGGAGATAGAGAAACATCTGCTGCGCGTGGACAAGAGGTCTGCACTAATTGTGTGAGCGCTCTAGGCGCATGAACAGAGACTGTAAGCCAATCGTATAATTGTTGCTAGCGCGTGCTCTGCTTGTCTGTCTTTATATACTCTGTGTGAACTTGAATAAAGGGAGAACGACCATACTCATATTGAGACTCATCGTTACTCCGGGTCCGTCTCCCACTCCGACATCTGGTAGCAGAGGATGCACAGAGATCCATAGCTCAGCGGGACTGAGTTCTCCGAGTCTGCGGTAAGCAGCTAGAGGAGGGGAGTGGGAAACCACGGCTGGGAGAAGTGCTGCTCGGGCACAAAGGTGGGAGCAGACAACGGTGCGAGGTGGCCTCTCGCCTCCCAGGCGCAGTGATGCAAGTAGAAGCTGCGGCCACGCTACTCGCTGGAATCCTCTCTAAGAGAGGGAGTGAAATACCGGCGAAACTGTTGATAAGTTCCATGCTACTCGCTGGAATCCTCTCTAAGAGAGATAATGAAGTACCGGCGAAACTGTTGATAAAGTTAATTAAATTAGGACAGCGATGGGGTCATTTTTCTGACACACCTATGCTGTTTTCTGTTTCGGAATGGCGAGATTTTGGAGGGACGATGTGGCAAAAAACAATCGAGGGGGATGAAAAAGAGGAGAAAGAGATAAAAGCCGTCCGTGAGTTGTGGCATACTGTGCTAGAGACTTTAGAAGCGATGAAAGCGGAGCGGGAAGTAGCCTGTGCAGCTGCTCAAATGTTAGGTCCAGGAGCGGCCGCCTTAAAACCTGAAAGTAAGCCTGGACCTATTGCGCGGTTCTTCGGGCTGCCCGCGGTAAAGGGAATGACCGGGACTGTGTGTAAAACTGTTGCTGAAATTCGAGCTAATGAGGACTCTGACCGTCCTGAGAAAAGTAAAGACTTGCCGCTGAACCCCTTGCAAAACTCGGGAAAAGCGGAAGTGACCGATGCGAAACCAGAACAGAAAAGTAATGCAAATGCGGAAGCGTCTCCTCAGAAAACTCCGATAGGGGAGGGGCCTGAAACGTCTACTGATCTCATCGATTTGGGAGGAGCAGCGTGTCGCCCTCCGCCCACAGCACCGCCTCCAGCAACTCCGCCTGCCCTGTATCCACCGCTACCCCCCTCCAGTGACTCGTCTGGTCCGCCAACTCCACCCCCGGACAAGAGTCGTAAACTGTCCACAGACAAACTGCTACAGACAGTTTTAAGGTGGCTCGACAAGTTAGATTTACGTGTGGCGAGGAAGGATGATAACATGCCTCCATGGCTAGTGAATCCCTCAACACCTCCAAGAACTGCACGCTGGAATGGCATTATTAGAGACGCTATACTAGAAGGACAGTGGGGAACAGCCGCTAGTTTGGGCGGAACTCCACCTCTCGTGTGTCCCGTCGTACATGTAAACAATACTGGCAAATGGGAACCACATGATTGGAAAATTTTACAACAAGCTCGCACCACCATCTCAACTTATGGAGTAAAATCTGAGGCTACCCGACAAATTGTCAGCTGGATTTTTTCTGCTGATCTGATGTGTCCATATGATTGTCGTAACCTAATGAGACTGTTGCTTACTCCAACACAATATTTATTGTGGGAATCCTCCTGGCAACAACGAGCTATGAATGAAGCATCTCGAAGACAAGGGGAGGGAGACCCCCTCCGTGGAGTCACGGCAGAGATGTTCACAGGGCACGGAAAATTTAGTGACTTGGAAGTACAATTGACGTTTCCAGCAAACCTATTACAGCGATCGGCGCAACTTGCCCTAGAGGCATTTCTCGGCCTCCCAGGATCTACTATTCCGTCATTTGGTACCATGATGCAAGGAACTACAGAAAAATATAGTAACTTTGTTGACCGACTGTGGGAAGCAATCATGAATCACCCTGATTTAGATGACAGCGGCAAACAACAGATGTTCAAAGTATTGGCTTTTGACAATGCCAATAAGACCACCAAGCAAATTCTAGCCAGTCTACCAAAAGGAGCAGACATTGAAGAAATGTTATTGAGAGTAGAAAGGACTGAAGCTCAAAAACAAAGCACCACGGTCTATCATAGACTCCAAGATTCGACCACAAAAAACCGAGCTCGCAACTCAATTGCGCACACTGACTGATGTCCAAACCCTGCTTGGAGACATTCAATGGGTGCGGAACTGTGTTGGTATTTCCAATACTGACATTGCACCCTTAACAGAATTATTGAGAAGCAATCATCCAGCCGACGGCGTTACTCTGACAGTGATGCAGCAAGCAGCACTACAACAAATTGCACAAAAACTGCAATCGACGTGGTCATCTCGACGCATTTTAATGTTGCCAGTGTCTTTGATAATATGTAATGGGAAAGATTCACCATATGCAGTCATTTGTCAATGGCAAAACAAAAAGGGGGAACTTGCTACTCCCTTCTCCTTCTTTGGTGATGCCACTGACAAATGCGAAGGGAAGGTAACAAAAGAGAATGTGTTCAATGTCTTAGAATGGGTATTCTTAAGTGTACAACCAAAAACGAGCATTCAAACGCGAACTGAAGCAGTAGGTGAATTGATACGAAAAGGAAGATCACGAATCATAGAAATCAGTGGTAAAGAACCAGAGGATATTAGCATACCTGTTAAGGCTGTAGATTTAGAATGGTGGCTGCGCAATGACGCTGCCATGCAAGAAGCCTTGTTAGGCTACAGTGGGAGAGTGCATTCACAACAGCCACAAGGGAAATTGTGGCAAGTTTTAAAAAGAAATCAGTGGCTAGAAAGACCCAAGGTACGGAAAGACCCATTGTCAGATGGTATCACTGTGTATACAGATGCAGGCAAACGCTTGCGGCGTGCAGCCTGTGTTTGGCAGGAAAAGGGTCAATGGTGTCAGCATATCATAGAGGGACAACCTCGAGATTCCCTTCAAACATTGGAACTAACCGCAGTAGTTTGGGCCTTGAACAATTGGCTAAGCACTCCCTTGAATGTAGTAACAGATTCATTATATGTGGCTGGAATAGTGCCACGCCTGGAAGACGCTCTACTTAGAGAGACAGCTAATCCTAGGCTGGGGATTTTATTTATTCGGTTGCTATCTGTACTTGACCAAAGAACAGCTGCCTGTTGTGTTATCCATATTCGTAGTCATCAGCTAGACCTTGGATTAGGCCAGGGCAATCAACTTGCTGACAGCCTGGTTAGTCCAGTGTGTCATGTGCCTCCTATGGATAAATTTCAACAAGCTAGGCAGAGTCATGAGAATTTTCACCAAAATGCAAAAGGGCTAAAAAGACAATTTAATTTAACAGAAAATGAGGCTCGAGGCATTATCCAAGCCTGCCCGAAATGTGGGAGCCATGGCCCAGGAATAGGGTTAGGAGTGAACCCAAAAGGATTAAAAGCGTTAGAGTTGTGGCAGATGGATGTCACACATATCCCAGAGTTTGGTCGCTTGAAGTATGTACATGTGACCATTGATACATTTTCAAAAATGATCTGGGCAACCGCATTGCCCGGAGAAAAGGCACATCATGTATGTAAACACTTGCTTGCTTGCTTTGCTGTATTAGGAGTGCCTGAATGCATTAAAACTGATAATGGGCCTGCTTATGTTAGTCAAAAGGTTAGAAAGTTCTTGTTAAGATGGGGAGTTGATCACACGACAGGGATCCCACATTCGCCTACGGGACAAGGATTAGTGGAACGCACTCATCAAGTATTGAAGAACTATCTAGGTAAACAGAAGGGAGTAGAGACAGATGCTCAGCAAAGGCTACATCGTGTGCTCTTTACGTTGAACTTTCTCTGTCTCATGGGTGATCGAGAGGAACCGCCAGTGATGATTCACCATCAAAACCTTAAGTTCAATAGTACAACAATACTCCGGCAACTCAAAGTGATGTATAAAGATCCAGTCTCTGGAATTTGGTTGGGACCTGTTCCTGTTATATTTAATGGTCGAGGTTATATGTGTGTCTCCACAGATTGCGGTCCAGTGTGGGTGCCTAGTCGAGCTGTAAAACCTGCTCTGACTCGACATGATCCGCCTGACAATCAAGATGTTCAAGATCCTGACCCTGGGGATATTGATTCCGGCGGTAATGACCCTCCACAAGATTGAACCTAGGGAAAACATGTGGGTCACCTGGGCGAATAAGACAGGACAACAAGCCTTTTGTCTATCGCTTGCCTCTGCTACAGAGCCTTTTCGGACATGCTTGATAGAGAGTGCCTGGTTTTAAGGTAGAAGACTTTAGCAAGTATAGTAAGCAGAACTGTATTAATTCTCAGAGTGTTAGTAATTGTAGTGCCACGCTCCTTAATAGCCTGAATGTTACGCTGCCTTGGGACCCTCAAGAATTAGAACTGTTAGGATCAATGAGAATTGGAAATGCCTCCCAGAACTGGACTCAAACCTGCATATTTTTTGGAGGACCTGCCTTTACTGGCGTAAATTATTATCGAACATTTAATTGGATGGGATGGACAAACGTCACTCCGAAAGCAAACTACTATGACTATAGACATAAAGGTGCATTTTGTGGCACAAATGACACATCAAAACAAGGATTGGGAGCCCTTGGGGTTGGAACAAAAGGGGAACAGCAAATTTGGAAAAATGGCACCCCAAAAGCCTTGCCGCCAAACGTGTTTTTGATATGTGGTGACAGGGCATGACAGGGAATTCCGAAAAATGCGATAGGTGGTCCATGTTATCTTGGCAAATTAACGTTGTTAGCCCCAAATCAAAACTGGTGGAAAAATGTAACCAAGGGAGAAAATGCCGCACGTACAAAACGGGCGGTCACGGGTCTCCCACCAAATTGCAATGATGAAGTTACCTTACTCAATCCCACGGAGAGAGTGTTTTTATCCCTGTTTGTACCTGGGGCAGCAGCAGGCAGAGCTTTGAAGGAGATAGGACGGTTAGCTTGTTGGGCTGAAAAACAAGCTAAAGTCACCACTGAGGTAATAGAAACTCTGTTAGGAGATCAAAATAGCTTACGCCACGCAATTTTGCAGAATAGAGCGGCAATTGACTTTTTGCTATTAGCTCAAGGTCATGGTTGTGAGGATTTTGAAGGCATGTGTTGTATGAATTTGTCTGATCACAGCGAATCAATTCATAAACAGTTGCAGTGGTTAAAAGAGCATGCAAACAAAATTCATCAAAACCATGGGTTTTTAGATAGGTGGCTGACTAACTTGTTTGGGAATATGCCACAATGGTTAGTAGGCTTGCTTATTGAAGGCTTGCGCATTATAATAACTCTTGTGATTATAGGTCTATGCTTATGTTTAGTGCTTAGTTGTATTAAGAGAGCTATGTTAAAAGTAGTAAACCAAGCCTGGATTGCTCAAAAACAAAAAGGGGGAATTGTGGAGGAATGGCTGAGTGAAAAAGGGCATGACTTGATTACAATGAGCAACCCAGTCTTTGATAGGGATGAAAGCCTGGAGGAGGCTGTGAACTGTCCTTGAGAAACAAAAGTATGAAGAAGTAGCTACATGATAAGTAAGTGATAAGCGGTACTGCCTCCAGGAGATAGAGAAACATCTGCTGCGCGTGGACAAGAGGTCTGCACTAATTGTGTGAGCGCTCTAGGCGCATGAACAGAGACTGTAAGCCAATCGTATAATTGTTGCTAGCGCGTGCTCTGCTTGTCTGTCTTTATATACTCTGTGTGAACTTGAATAAAGGGAGAACGACCATACTCATATTGAGACTCATCGTTACTCCGGGTCCGTCTCCCACTCCGACAGGAAGTTCCATTTAAATATGAGGAGAAACTTCTTTAGGGTGAGGGTGACAGAGCCCTGGAACAGGCTGCCCAGGGAGGTCATAGAGTCCCCTTCTCTGGAGATTTTCAAGACCCGCCTTGATGCAGTCCTGAGTAATGTGCTCTAGGCAATCCTGCTTTAGCAGGGGAGTTGAACTAGATGACTCTTGAGGTCCCTTCCAACTCTGACAATTCCGTGATTCCATGATCTTTGTTATGGACAGTCAGAATTACAGGGCCCAAATTCTTAACAGTGGCGGATCACATGGAAAGTTTCAGAAAGGAAATAATGAGTTACCAAACCTCAGCTATTGATAGAAAATGGAATGCACAAGAATTTTCTAAGATGGAATAAGAAAAAAAATAAATGAACATATACATTAAATACCTCTCTATGTCAGACTCTAACATATATTTTCCAATATATCTGAGGAAAACTGTTCTTCTCAACTTCAAAGATGTTTCTGAGTGCAATATGAGGTGTCACAGAAATTATCCTTGGTCCTCAAAACCCTAATCATATCATATTGCAGACACTGACCTTTTGTCAGTGAGTGATGACAAATGAGTGGTAACCTCTCAGAGGAGACTCTGCTTCAGTTTTCAAAATCACACAGTGCCTGCATCTAGCCAGCTTGTTGGGGGTTGGTAGAATGGGCCCTGGTGTCCTACTTCCTAATTCAGATAAGCTGCCAAAGCAGATTAGGCACATCCAAATATTGCTCAGATGTAGATTCAGGAAATACTTCCAACCGCTAAGACTTCCCATTCCCCTAATATGTGTGTATCTACTCAATTACTGGCCTTGCAACTCATCTCCACAGGAATGAAGGTTAGAGCATCCAGTTACCTGTCACCTATCCAACCTACATCATCACATGGCTCTTTGGTAGCCCGTCCCTGTCATGAAAGTTGTTTGCTTTGTCTTCTGCTATGCACACTTGTTTGCTCTGTTCTTTAGGATTCAAACTCGTTGGGATAAGCAACGTCTTCCTATGTTTATATTGTCCCTGGATTTGACAGGAAGGATGCTTCAATAATACAGCAAATACAGCCTTAAGTCTTAGGTCACAAACACTGAATCCTATGACACAAATCACTGGGTTTGCATCAGTCCCCTGCTCTCAACTGCTTCAAATGTTAAAAAAGATTGAAAGTTTAACTTGCCATGCTTGATGCTGGATTAGATACTGGTTTTGCCACTCTAACTTCACGTCAGATCAGATACCATTTGCTCTCTCATCCCTGACATTAAGCCTTCATGAACTCCATATTCGATGCTCTGGTTGACTTGACGGATGTTTGACTGTGGGTCCCTTTGGGAGCTCTGGTTGTGTGTGCACACATAGATCAGCATTAATGGAGTTGTGGCCCTACAGAGGTGTGCCTGCTGCATCCCATATTCTGAGGAGTTTAAAGAGAATTAGGTACTCATCTCAAATTAAGTTTCAGTTAGTTTTGTTTCTTTTGCCACTGCTAAAAATCATCATCATTTCTCTTCTTCTAAATGTTTAAATCTTCAGCACAAGTATAGAAATAATACCTACCAATTACATACCAGATAAGTCATAAATATCCAAAGCAAAACTTCTAAATACCCTATGGGTTGCAAGTTGTCTGTGCAGACAAGTGAGAAAATATTAACAAACAAAATACATATGAGTTATAGCGATTTTGTTGGCAGGAACAAACATTTGCTATGTATTAAATACATATGCCAGAGGATAATTTGATTTTTTTAATCAGACACATAAGTCTACAATGCACAAAATCAGATTCTTGAAGATTGCTGAAGATGACACTGTTACTTTGTTTTAGTGGTACTGCATTCAACAAATTTGTGACAAAGCTAGTATCCCAGCCCAAAGAGTGCCTTTGCTGAACCTATTTGTAGTGTTTGCATTGCTCAGTTTCCATGCCAGAGAGCAAAGGTACTATTTTATGTTCAGTATCAATCAATCATATTTATTCATCTTTATTTGCTGTGTTGTCTGATAGAAGGCTGAAGGCAGCAAGAAAATAAAAACTGTCTAGGCTAAGTGTAGGATTTAATATAGTAGGGGAAATATCCAAAGTCCAACAATGTAGATGAGGCAAAAAGCAAACTCTGTGTTGGTGGTACTGAAGCCCAAAGAAAGATTCATGAGTAAATAAAAGCATACAACTAGAATTTCATTTGGGGCAGATTTTTAGAGCGGGAGTCAAAAGCTTTACCTGGGACCAACATATCTGGTTTTCTGGTGTAATAATTCTAAAGAAGGCATCTTTTCCTGAAGAAAGATGCATAAACCAGATCAGCAACTCCTAACTATTGAAGGCAGAGCTAACTGCATATATCTATTCATCTTGAAGCCTTTTCCTGACAGCTCTTTTCTCATGTTTGTGTTTATCTCATGTTTGTGATTGCAGTCCTGAGTAACATGCTCTAACATGCTCTAGGCAATCCTGCTTCAGCAGGGGAGTTGGACTAGATGATCTCTGTGGTCCCTTCCATCTCTAAAAATTCAGTGAAATTCAGTGAAATCTCCCCATGTGCCCACTCTACCTAACCATCCTGCAGCCTTCAGGGACTCTGGCTAAATGCTCCTTCAAAGGAAGTAAGCTGTAAGAAATCAGGAAAGGAAGGCAAGAGACCAGCATGGCTAAGTCAAGACCTGCTGGTCAAACTAAAGAGTAAGAAGATAACACACAGGCTGTGGAAGCAGGGAAAGATATCCTAGAAAGAGTATAGGGACGCTGCCCAGTTGTGTAGGGATGGGGTCAGGAGGGCCAAGTCATGGCTGGAGCTGAACTCAGCAAGGGATGCAAAGAATAACGATAAGGGCTTCTACAGGTATGTCAGCCAGAAAAGGAAGGTCAAAGAAAGTGTACACCCACCCCCCTCAGCCCCCCCAATGAGAAAGACTGGAGAACTGGTAACAATGGACGAGTAGAAAGCTGAGGTACTCAACAACTTTTTTGCCTCAGTCTTCACTGGCTACCTCTCAAGTGAATGGACTGCAAGGCAGGGACTGGGGGAGCAAAATCCCTCATAACATAAGAGAAGATCAGGTCTGTGACCACCTGAGGAACACACAGAAGTCTATGGGGCCTGATGAGATGTATCCCAGAGTCCTGAGGGAATTGGCTGATGTAGTTGCCAAGCCACCCTCCACAATATTTGAAAAGTCAAGGCAGTCAGGTGAAGTCTCCGGTGACTGGAAAAAGGAAACATTGCACCCATTTTCAAAAAGGGTAGAAAGGAGGACCCTGGGAACCCTGTCAGCCTCACCTCTGTGCCTGGGAAGATCACAGAACAGATCCTCCTAGAAGCTATGCTAAGGCACATGGAGGACAGGGAGATGACAGCATGACTTCACCGAGGGCAAGTCCTACCTGACCAGCCTAGTGACCTTCTGTGATGGAGTGACTACATCAGTGGACAAGGGAAGAGCTACGGATGTCATTTATCTGGACTTCTGTAAGGCCTTTGACATGGTCTCCCACAACATCCTTCTCTCTAAATTGGAGAGGTACGGATTTGATGGGTGGACTGTTTGGTGGATGAGGAATTGGTTGGATGGTTGCATCCAGAGGGTAGCGGTAAACAGCTCAATGTCCAAATGGAGATCAGTGACAAGTGGTGACCCTCGGGGTCCATATTGGGACCAGCACTGTCCAATATCTTCATTAATGACATAGACAGTGGGATTGAACACACTCTCAGCAAGATGTGGATGACACAAAGCTGAGTGGTGCCGTTGTCACGCCTGAGGGACTGGATGCCATTCAGAGGGACCTGGACAAACTTGAGAAGTGGGCCCATGTGAACCTCATGAAGTTCAACAAGGCCAAGTTCAGGGTTCCTGCACCTGAGACAGGGCAACCTCTGGTATCAATACAGGCTGGGGGATGAAGGGATTGACAGCAGCTCTGCCAAGAAGGACCTGGGCTTGCTGGTGGATGAAAAGCCGGACATGAGCCAGCAGTGTGTGCTCACAACCCAGAAAGCCAGGTATGTCCTGAGCTGTGTCAAAAGGAGCATGGCCAGCAGGGTGAGGAAGGGGATTCTGCCTCTCTACTCCACTTTGGTGAGATCCCACCTGGAGTACTGCATCCAGCTCTGGGGCCACCAACATAGGAAGGACATGGACCTGTTGGAGCAGGTCCAGAGGAGGGACACAAAGATGATCAGAGGGGCTGGAGCACCTGTCCTACGAGGACAGGCAAGAAAGTTGGGGTTGTTCAGCTTGGAAAAGAGAAGGCTCCGTGGAGACCTCATTGAGGCCTTTCAGAGGGCTCATGCGAAAGATGGGGACAAACTTTTTAGTAGGGCTTGTTGTGATAGGACAAGGTGTAATGGCTTTAAACTAAAAGAGGCTTAGATTCAGACTAGACCTAAGGAAGAAGTCTTTTACAATGAGGGTGGTGAAACACTGGCACAGGTTGCCCAGAGAGGTGGTAGATGCCCCATCCCTGGAAACATTCAAGGTCACGTTGGACCTTGAATGGATCCTGAGCAACCTGATCAAGTTGAAGACGTCCCTGCTCATTGCAGGGGAGGTTTGACAAGATGTGCTTTAAAGGTCCCTTCCAACCTAAACTATTCTATGATTCTATGATCATGGATGAAGCAGCCCCGCATGTTGAGCTGGTCATCTGAGTTTGTTGGCAGACACAAACCAACCCTGATTCATATGCCACGTGATAATAGAGACAAGGAGCCCAGGAAGCCCACAGTGATCTTTTCAATCATACTTAGCAGTGGTGCTGCACACATTCCGGAAGAGGCTGAGGACTAGGGCTAAACTTCCAATGTCAATTCAAGTAAAAATATGGCTACCTTAAAAGAACCCCAAACTGTGGTGTGAAACACCCAAGTCAAAGGGATGAAGAAATAAAATGAAGGTGCCTCTGGCCAAGTTGCTTGAAAAGGCAACTGTCTATGGATAGTTGGATAGTTAATGAAAGACTGAAAATGAAAAGTCCCTTAAAGTAGCCAAGGTTCCCTAATGACAATACCAGATTCAGATAGAGACCTTCAAAGGATGTTAAAAGGAACTAGCTGCTGATCTTTTAGTGGCGTTTGGACTTCTTTGAAAATCCAAATCAGAGTATGTACTGAGAAACTTGAAAGGAAAGTTAATGATGAAACCTGTAGAGATTAAAACAAAAAGTAACTTTTAAAACTTTGAATGCTCCCTTAAGACCAAAAGCGAGCAGTAGGTAGTCTGGAACCACTCATTACTGTAATCAAAAGTCTGGTCAGTATTATCAGAAACTAAAAGAAAAGAAGTAAAAAACAACCAAAAAAACCTCCCCAGGGAATAGTGTGACTGCAGGTGATTTTTTTGAGTGATTTGAGATAATGACTGAGAATTCCATTTGGGAAAAAAAAAATACAAAAGGAAAAAAAAAAAACAAAAGGGAAAAAAAACAGGTTAGACTGGAAAAAGGCCCTTCCTGTTCTGAGGCTTTTCCATGGTTAAACAAGATTAAAGAGTGAAATAATAGCAGCAACAGCCTCTAATATATTTTTGTAAATTGGCAATAGTTTCATTAAACACATTGGTAAGCCTGAAGCTTTCATCAGATATGGAGCAAAGCTGAACTAAAGAGATTTCTTAGATTTATAAATGAGAAAAAATCATTGGGGTAGGCACAACATATGATATGTGAGAGTAGCGGTTATTGAATCCACTCCCATAAACAATAAAATTCATCTTTCCTATAATTATTTTGCAATTAACTAAGACATTGTTTCAAACATGGGGATAGCTACATTATATGAAAATATTGTTAGGTTAAATGCTACCAAGGTTCTCTATACTAAATCTTACCATTTGTTTTTGTCTCAGAGAGTGCCACTCTTTTTTTTTCACTAAATTGCATGGATTTCAAGTCCCAGAGATTGCCATTATTTTCTACTAAGTTGCATAGATTTTTAATTAATCAGAATTTGCTATGTTCCCTCCACCAGAAAACCTCAAACAAAATGCAAGCAAGTCCTACCTTGAAGAACTTTACTTCTTCAAAAAAATTCCCCCACAGTTAATTCCCCCACAGGTGGCATTGACACTGCATGGTGAACTAAGCCAATTTTAATCTTGTTTAGATGATAACTCCGGATTTGCCATTGGATTTTCACAGCATATGAGGTAGATATCATGACAGTTAGTGATCTTTGAGCGCAGAGGGAAAAATAAGAACCTGAAACTTTAGTTGTGGCAGGACGTAGAAGACACGGAAAACCACTCACTTATAATGCTGACAGTTTTTACCAATTTAAATGCCACATTTAGTGTATTTTATGTGTGTTGTCTTGAACTGTTGTCAGACTACATAGTTATCTATTATCTGTCTTCAATGCATCTAAACATCAAGTTAACCGTTTAGCCATCTTACACAATAAGTCACAAGTTAGTGACAACTGAAGTTCTACTGTGCAAGTCTGCAGAAGTTCACCGTACCTGCAGTGTGAAGTCAGTCATACGGCAACAACTGGTCTTCTTTCTAATGGAATCAGAGTACTAAATCAAATGACGGTGGCCTTGCTGTAAGAGCTCTATTGTTGCCATGCACACGTATTTGAGGAACACAGTGTCCTATTTCTAGCATTGAGGATTTGGAGCTTTTTTTTTTATTTAAATAAAATGCTTGTAAACTCTTCAAATGAAAACCACATCAGCATATAAACTATGCTCTCCATTTCATTTCAGAGTTAGAAATTAATGAGACAAATTAATCACAGAGTTTCAGCACAAATACTTGAAATTACCATGAATGCATCCCCTTTTGCTATGCTGAACAAATTGCTAAAAGACCTTCAGATGGTGTTATTCAGTTGATTGTCACTAGCACTGATTTACATCCTATACTCTTGCTCACAAATTTTAAAATTCAGAATCTGATTTTGAGTTGAGCTGAACCATTTCACACCAACACTTTCCATTCCCAGGGATTTTTTCAGAGGCATCCTGTTCTCTAACATCATTGTACATGGTTGAGAATTTTTCTACCTATAGAAACTTAAAGGAACATTTCAAGTCAACAGTCTAAGTCCCGAAGGGACTCCTACAAATTAAGGGACGTTCATTTAGTTCTTGAAAGGGTCATAAGATAAAATCTGAAAACTTTGGTAGAAAATGTTCTGATTTGAATTTTGAGAAATGTGAAATAAACAAAAAAGTGATGTAGAAACAGATAAGAAAAAAGTGAAATTTAAATCAAGGCAAAATGTGAAATTTCTATGAATTTCCAAGTATTTAAATGACAGATTATGAAACAGAGAACACAGACAACAGATATTGTCACTTTTCTTTCAGTGACTAGCATTAGCAATGCTATCCCTTTAGGGGAAACCACCAAAGTACCCAGAACATCAAGTTCATCTGGGCTAAAGTCCATAGGCACCTGGTAGGATTTGGCGTGGGACACTTCTTTGAAAATATTATTCAATTAGACTTAATTTTCCTTCATCAGCTTTATTTTACAGAGAAATATGCTGACATCCCCTCAGGTTCTTCTTCCTAGGTATCTCTTAGCAATTGCATAAAATCTCCCACCACAGGACTTTGTAACTCAAAATATCCATGAAACACAAACACTTCTATGCTCTTCTGAGACCTTCTTGAACACCAGCCTTTTCAACAAAGGAAAATTATATCCAAGAAAATTTTTTCTTTTTGGTGTATTTTATTCCTGGAAAACAGCATTAATATATGCTAAAGTTCTGAAAAGACACAAAAGACATTGGAGATCATGACCAATAATTCAGAATTTGCAAGTTTTTCATAGTTACAAATATTCAGAGATCACTTATTAAGTTACTAGTTCTGAAAATGGCATCTCAGTATGCCTCAATAAGCACTGTTAGAGGTTGAGTCACATGCTGTTGAAACAAGCACTCAGACTCAGATTTAAAATTTACTGGGTTATTACAGTTTTTGATTCCTTTGGTAAATGTCCTTGCTGAACACAGACAGCAACTCTGTTCTTTACTTAAGCTGCCACAAATCTCCTCAAGTCTGTTGGATATTTAAATCTAGGCATTTGCCTCATTGAATAGATTCAACTAATCGCTGAAGCAACACACATACGGATGCAATAACCTCTTTAGTAATTTGTTCAAATGCTCTGTATGCTCGCCATCAGTGCCAGTGTCTCTCATTTAGATCAAATAAAATACCAGTGTGTTTCTTAGGAGAGAAAAATATGGTATGAGGAGCAAAAATACTTTGTTTGGGCATGTTCTTTTCTCAAAATATTTCAACTTGTACTGTGTCCTAATGTACTACAGCTAGGTCTTCCAAAGCAACTTCTCACACTTTACTGGCAAAACAAATAACACATAGGGTTCAAAAATGGTTACATCACTGGGGGGCAAGAGGAAGGATTTACATAAAAAACCAACTACACATAAGAGTTATTAGCTTTATAATATATATTTAGAACATCAACAGGACTTAAACGATTTTCCACCCAACATTTACTATTTTTCTTGCTTTAGCTCGTGTGCAATTGTTTTCTTTGATATATAAAGATCATGTTACTTTAGTCATACAGTTAGAGTATGTCACATAGAAAAAGTAATCCATTTCACAATTTAAATAATCAATACCAAATCTTTTCATAATTTACTTCCCCTGTCAACACCTTTTTTTTTCTTTTAAAGATCTTATTTATCCCTTATCACTACAGTAATGAAAAGCCTGAAGATGCCAGTGTATATATAGCTATACAAAGAAGAAATAACTTTAGCTAATTAGCTAATAATTGGCAGTTAATTGATATATATTGACGTGTTTCAGTTTGAGGAAATAATACCCTTTGATCTTCAAGTTGGGAAAAATAAAATGTTCCAAGGTATCAGTGGTGTGTGTGTTGCTAAGTGAGAATATCAATCATGTGTCAACACAAGGCAAATGAGAAAGATACACAGAGTCCTACGGTACGTCTAAGCAGGTACTTCCATACACAACACTACAACACCTAAAAATAACTCTCAAAAATGCAAAGAGAGGTTTCTCAAAGAACAATTCGATTCTACAGTTCAGTTCTAAAAAGTAATAAGAGAAATAAGAGGGCATCAACAAATGTATTATCAGGGACTCAGGTATTAGATTCTTGAAAGATCATGGACAAAAATCCTGCACTGTTACGGCAAAATGACAGTGGACATATTGGGTAACAGTTATTGAATATATTCTTGATAGGAAAGCCACTTTTCACCCTTTTTAATTGCAGTTACAAGAGAGAGGCAAAGAGTTGGCAGGCATACTATGAACACAAAGGACACTTTACATTGCATGAGTCAACATAAAGATCCTTGGAAATAATAACGTTCATGTTTACCTTCCCTGACTTTCATTCCAAGGCATTCTTTCCTAGATCCATCTTTGTATTTTAGATTTTTTTAAAAAATGAAGTCACTCAGCCAATACTACTTTTCAGTGATGGCACATGCTTGCTGGTGAGTGCATGATTAAGCAGCTTGCGATACGGAAATTTTTTGAGTTTAAGCTTCCCGAAATGGCCTACTTTTTCATTTGTTTTGAGAGCACTTGGGTAAACTTTGGCACTTGACATAAAAAAACTGAAAGACTATAAAACAGCACTTGAGTTAAGAGAACATGTGTTAATTGGTTCTTGCCCTTTGATCCTCATCTAACAACAGCACTGGTTCTCCAGAACAAGCTGTGCTTTTTATCGCATCACTGCCACAATCCTTATGAAAGTTGAACCAGTCTTTACTAAAAGATCCCAGCTTGCTCCAAGCTGTCCAGGAACATAACACTTCTGCAATGCGGGATAGCCACCTGATTGTGCGTTAAAAAAACCCTGTCAGTGGGCTAGGTTGAGTCAACAGTCAGAGTGTTGTGCTCAAGCAGCGACACATATTTCAAATTGGAGAGGTCTCACCTCTGGCCAACCTGGGACCCAAAGCTGTGGCCAAAGGGAACTCGGAACCCTCCAACATTTCCTTTTTATTTCAAGGTCTCCCTGGCAACTGGAAGGTCCCCACAGCCATGGAAAAGGGAGCCCTGGTATTAATTTTTATCAGCATTCAAAATACGAAACAAGAAGCACTGTGAACTAGCACTAAAATATATTTCTTAAGTCCTTCTTGCTGATTTCCTAGATGGTTGTTCTCCCAGAGAGAGCAACGGAAAGTTATTAATATCCATTGCTCAGCCCTGAGGACATATTTATATTTCCCATCATTTTCCTGCATAAAATATCAAAGGATAAACTTAGAGGCTGCTTCTGCATGTCAAGAGTGAATTTCTTTGTGAAGAACTCACTACACCTAACTCTAAAGACTAGACTCAATTTATTTTTTCTTACTGTATTTATTTTTTTAAATAATGGAAGTTCTAATAAAAAGGTCTCAAATGAAATACTTTTCTAAAGAAATATTTTTTACACTTTGAAGATTAAAAAAATGCACATATAATACTTTAAAGCATAAGAAACAGTTCTAATAACTGCATGGAAAGTACTGCATTCTGAAAATGTCGCTGTCAATTCAATTCAATTTCAATCTTAATTTCATTTCAACTTTCCTTTCCATATCTTGAAAGCAACATTAAAACAGTATATGAAACTTGCTAGACCTACCATTGGGCTTTTTATCTTTGTCAATTTTATGTTCCACACTTTCCTCCTGCCCAATACAAGCCTCAAATACCCAATCAGCACAACTGCTGAGCACTACACTACTGCCTGCAATAACACTCAACAGAAGCCGTGCTAGAGTACATAAAGTGCTAGATAAAGTGTTCATTTTGCAGAGTATATCTGAAACTGCATATGGCACTGAAAATCATAAACATGTTTTACATTTTTCTTTTTTTACAGTGATTCAATTGTACTGTTGTAAATGACATAATACAAGCCCCTTTTGAGAAGGGATAATAAAGATAAATAATGGTTTTGAAATGCTTAGATACCAGAGTAATGATCCATATAGACAGATTTAATAATTTGTTTTCCAAACAAGATTTCCCATCACCACTCTCTATTAAAAAAGAAGAAAGGGGAAAAGAAAAAAAAAGAAAAAGAAAAAAAAAAAGACTGAAGGAGAGACCTAAAACAAGCAGGGAAGAAGAAACCATGAAATATCTACTCATTACTAGCACTCTATCTGCTCTCAAAGAGGCGGAAATCCTCTTTTCTAGGGATGAAGAATAGGGGAGAAAAATGATGCCTGTATGGTATGTCATAACTGATAGGCACGGGAAACAGTGGAAGGTGCAGGAGACTACATAAGACTGCACAAATAACCTTAATTCCAGTGTTCCTTGTCTTCCTGGAGCTTGACTCCGACTATACTGATTTTAAACAAATTTTTTTTGTGGTATGTATGCTTATAGAGAACAGTGCTATCTCTGCCTTCCTTTTTATATTTGCACCTATATAACTGGTTCTTTACTGGGGTTGCTGAACTCTTACTTTCAGAAAAATCCGAACAGCGCAAATACACCTATGAGTGAAATAGCATGGCCTTGTAAGAGTTACCACCAGGTACTTCTCTGAAGAGTTACCACTTTTTCTTCTTCTTGTGTGTCTCACAATAAGACCTTTCAATGCTTTCTCTGAGAACTGCCAGAGTCAGGTGAGGGATGGCCAGAGGGGTTGGGAAGGGGAATACGCTACCATTGCTCAGAGGCAGTCCTTTAACAGCAGTCACCCTGCTTCCCTCTGAGGCTGCCTTACAGCTGTTCACCAGCCTTCTCCATGACCCATTGCTCCTTCTCTACATCTTGGCTTGTCAGACCAGACGTGTAGGATGAAGATAGTCTTGCTGCCCATGAAACACTGAGAAATGGCACACGAGCAAAGGAATGTTTATCTTTCTACAAACCAAGTTCCTAAACTTTGAGTCTAACTAGGAGTTTCTTTAGGCTGTCTCTAGCAAGAAATGAAGGACAACAGCTCTCTTCCTCTCACTAGCACATTAAGTAGTTGTAGAGGATGGAAAACACCATCTCCAATCTCAATTTAAAAGTTGCATGAAATTTAAGAGACGTTTGCAATTACAAGGATCAGAATTTCAGTAACGATATGTGAAATCAAGTTGGGGTCACCTTAATAAACAAAATTATTTGTTTATATCAGCAAGAAAAAAAATAATTAAATAGCCACACTTTAAACACAGATAATTCGTTTTTCTTGTATATCATTATAAGTGAGAACAAGAATATTAAGAAGTACAGAACAAAAAACAATCAGAATTTTAATGGATTTTTAGCCAGGAAAATGAAGAGTTAAAGTCTCCAGAGTAACTTCTCTGCAGGACTTGTACTGGTCACTGCATTTATTTAAAAAGTAACATAATACAATTCAAAAAACAAAACTAAGTCACGTTTTCTATGCACACGAAGATAGCTCGCTGGTCAAGGGAAGTGATTGTCCCAGTCCACACTACAGTCCTGAAGCCCACCTCGACTACTGTGTGCAGTTTTGGGTACCTCAATATAAGGACATTAAACTGTTACAGTGTGTCCAGAGGAGGGTAACAAAGGTGGTGAAAGGTCTCGAGAGCAAGATTTATGAGGAGCAGGTGAAGTCACTTGGCTTGTTCAGCTTGGAGAAGGCCAAGGGGTGCCCTCACCACAGTCTACACATTCCTCAAGGGTGAGAGCAGAGGGTGAGGTGCTGATCTTCTCTCTATGGTGACCAGTGACAGAACACGGGGAAATGGAATGAAGCTGCATCAGGGGAAGTTCAGATTGGACATTAGAAAAGGTTCTTCACTTAGAGGGTGGTCAGTCACTGGAACAGGCTCCCCAGGGAAGTGGTCACAGCACTATGCCTGTCAGAGTTCAAGGAGTGTCTGGATGATGCTCATAGGTTTAGTTTAGGTAGGCCTGCAAGGAGCAGGGAGGTGGATCCGATGATCCTTATGGGTCCCTTCCAAATTTAGATATTCGAATTCAAATGAGTTGTGGCTGCTAAAGGGAACCTGTCTTTGTTTTTTCACCTAAATGTTTTAAACCATCAAAATCAATTCCAGTATTTTGAAGTTTTTTTCAACTTATGTGAGTACCTAAAATGCACATAAATATTAATGTAATAAAAGATTAATAACGTTCTCTGAAAAATAAATACTCTGAGTGAAAACTGTCATTCTTGAATTCCTTGGAAATAGAAAAAACTATCCAAATACTGAAATATAAATGTTACTAGAATGACTGGTATATTGGCCTGGTTTTGCGGTAAGGTGTTCAGTGAACAATTTTCATTTTCTTGGTTCAGTTCTCTCAGCACTTCAGGTGGTTCCCATGGCTCACTAATGACTTTTTTTTCCAGATGACACTTGCATAAGTAATTTGAGATTTAAGCTTTCATACTTATTCAATAACCATTTTCAGAAACAAAATTGTCATATACGGGAAAACACAAGAAGGAAAACAGGAAGAAAATTCTCTCTCTGAATTTTTCTTCTATTCACCATTCCGCAAAAAAACACTGCCTTCTTTGAAAAAATAAGCTATTTAACTAATGAAACATTCTTGCAAGTTGTATAGGAACACCAGTAAGTAAATACTGTGTGCACTTTCTGTGCTTCTTTTTACAAAGACTTTACAGATACTGAAAAATAACAAAGCTTCTGGTCTAATATACTCACGGAAATGGACCTCAAAATGCACAATAATAAATATCAAAATAGGTTATTGCTCCATCTTTGCCTTCTTATTTGGGACACCAAATTCTGTACAATAGTATTTCTCTGGTACTACTATAAGCCAAGCAAACCTTGCCTTCTATGGGTCTACCTCTTCTCCACTTCTTTTTCTGTATTCTGCTGTCCTGCTATTCACTCTAGAATCTACTAACAGACATCTGACTGAGTTTAAGATAAGGAATGCAGACAGTATCAACCGGCTTACCATCAGTCTCATGTACGCATATGAATAAGAGACAATTGTTAAAAGATTGACTCTGAAGACGAAAAGGTAAAAAAGAGAAAAAGTGTCTAAATAGAGAGACAAAATAACCAGGATTTTTTTTTTTTTTTAGGACAAGTAAGATCTTTCCACTGTATGGAAAGCAGGGTACCAGTTGTTTTTCTATGGTCTGTTTATGTTGAAGCCTTGCATGAGTGACACATTGTAGTAAAGCACAGTCTCCACACATACACATGCACATACACACACACACACACACACACACACATTGTTTCTGAATAAGATGCTTTTTAATAGCGAAAAGGCATTCAAATGTAGCTAAGCCATGGATACAGTTATGAATTATTCTTTTGAAAGCACTTTCTTTTGATACGGGATTTACAATACTCAGCTCTCAGAACTGTATTTGCAAGTACTACTCAGAGACATCTCCAGAATCCAGGATTACCTGGACACTTCTCATTTGCCTCAACACTGCACTCACTGTGTATGAGTACTCCATGCATGTATAGTAAGGTTTAATAATCGCACATAATTAGCTCAATGTCAAGTATACCTTATTGCTCTCTACAACTCCCTGAAAGGAGGTTGTAGAGAGGCGGGGGTTGGTCTCTTCTCCCAAGTCACAGGTTACAGGACTAGAGGAAATGGCCTCAAGTTGCGCCAAGGGAGGTTCAGGTTGGATATGAGGAAGAATTTTTACACTGAAAGGGTTATCAAGCATTGGAATGGGCTGCCCAGGGAAGTGGTTGAGGCACCATCCCTGGAGGTATTTAAAAGACAGGTTGACATGGTGCTAGCGGACATGGTTTAGTGATGTTCTTTTTTTGTTTGTTTGTTTTGTTTTGTTTTTGTCAGAGTTAGTTTGATGGTTGGACTAGATGATCTTGAAGGTCCCTTCCAACCTAGATGATTCTATGATTGTATACCTCCAATCTATATGTGCCTAGCACTGTATCCACTGTACTGTTGCATCCACAGCTGGCTGTGGATTCTCCAGATTGGAAAAAAATGTAGAGCTTGGACACCACTGGCTGTCACTTCAATATACCACTGCCCATAAGCACCTGCACACTAGAGACAGTACAGCTAGAACTGGAAATTGCATACAGAGCGTCAAAGATGTTAAGGTGTCAGAATCCCTGCTTTTATATCTTGCATCCACATCTGCTGAAAATCTAGTTTAATTAAGTGTTTATCACCATAATAAACTCATTATTCTATTCTTCATAAATGTTGTAGGGCTGACTGTAAAAGAAAATCTCTCCTGCATTATATATAATTTTCTAGTTAAACTATTCCACTCTTCTTCGGCAGGGGAGTTGGACTAGATGATCTTTATGGTCCCTTCCAACTCTAAAAATTCAGTGAAATTCAGTGAAATTCTGGGATAATTACATGACAGTAATGTACACAAAGCTTAAACAAAATTCACACATAGTTTGTAGATGAAGGACTGAAGTGCAGAAAGAGACTGGCCCATATTTGAGGGGCTTACCATTGGACCATGACATTTTAAATAATACAGTATGGTCTTTTTAGAAGAACTGGTGAGTGCCTTTCCTGGGGATGCTGGGAATCTTCTGGGATGTGCAACCCATACCTGAATTCACATAGGCAGTTGCTTTGCTAATAAATCTCTTCCTACTAGAGGCCTAGCTAAAATCCTGTTCTGTAAGAGGTGGTATCCACAGAGATACTTAGGACATATATTACAAAAAATGGGAGGCTCAGGAAAGATAATGTTGGTAGTGAGAAAACAGGAGCAGCTAAAGCCATTTAACAGGCAAAATTCACTAGACATACTGCATAGATTCAAGCATGGATATAGTGGGATGTGAGAAAGAAAGAAAAAAGATGAACTATTATTGTATATAAAGCAATTGAAACAGTGTGAAACTAAGCCTGGCTGAGACAGCAGAGTAAGTACATTTTTTCCCAAAGCATGGAACTTCTGAAAAATAGATATCTCTTAATGTTTCAAAAGAGGTGCTTGGTTGCAGAAGTTTTGATTTACCTAAAATTCATGAGTCTTATCTCTAATTATGACACTCATTGTAAGAGACATGGATTTGAATTCAAGATAGAATGAGTTCTGAGAGATGCAGATTTAGATTGAGGAGGAAAAAACCCCCACCCTCAGACTTAAAACTCCTGCAGTAATAACAGAAAAGGACAAAATGAAAAATAGCAAAAGGAAAGATGGAGCCCTTCTAGTGAGAAGAATGAAGAGAAAGTAGTAGAATAGAAAACTGAGACTAAAAAAAAAAATATACAGCAAAGTAAATAGATTCTAAAAGACTCTGTAGAGCAAACATCTCAAAACTGTAAGTCAGAGAAATTGCCCGTGATTGAACTCCTGTTCAGTGGTTCCCAGTCAACAAGAAAACAACACGACAAATCAGGCACTGAGTCACATGTATATGTTTCTCTTCCGCTTCATATGAATTATTTCTTAGGTCAAATAAAGACTGCTATGTATTGAAGGGAGATGGACAGCAAGCTGAACTCCTGACACTGCAAGCATTGCTGGAAATGGAAGAGTAGGAGTAGCCGGGAAACAGATGAACATAAACATCAACATAAACGGGCCACAAGCAGAAGAGCCCGAAGTGGGAAGTGATATTCTCAAGGTCTTTTTCAAACTATTTTACTGTGATAATGATTATTTCTTTTTTTTCCCCCCTTCTTTTTAATTTTTAATATTTTTTTATTTTGTTCTCTCTTTTTGAGAGAAGGGAAATTAAGCTTCAAGGCTGAACAGAATCTTTCCTTCACATATAAAATGTCTGCCTATTTTCCCTAAGATTCCTGTCAATTCAAGGATAGAGCTGTGTCCTTTCTTGTCTTCTCCCAAATCTTTTGGAAAAAAGGATGAAAAGCAAAATTCAATGTTTGTGAAATACAAATGCTAAGAAATACGAAAAACAAATAGTTATTCTTAGATATAATGAGATACTGCATGTCCACTGTGAATCAAAGCAGCATAAAACACTTTTTAGCATGAATAGCATAATGGGATGGGAACAAAAGAATTCCAGTAGCTGCTAAATTTCTTTCCAAAAGACATTGTTTCAGCCTCTCCAGATAATATTAAATACTATGAAGGCAATTCAAAGGTATATTCAGACTCTTATTCTGTACTAAAAAAATTATATTACTAGAGCAGATGTAAGAATGAGTTTGAGCTAGCTCCAATTAAATGGTTACCTGCTCTATCATATAAGCAGTGTTAGTTAATTTAGAATAACTAAGGCAAAATAAATGGAATTAGGAAAAAATAAACAGACACAAAATACACAGAATTGGCCAGTTTGAGAAAACCTCATTCTAAAAGACAGAGTCAAATTCCAAAGTCACAGTACTATCCTTGAACCAAATTCCTGAGCTAAACTCTCAAACCTGAAAATCATTTTTGAACTCGGATTTTCTCATTGAAGATATACGTTCCACAGACTATGTAGACAGTAATGTTTTATGTATATATACATACACACACACACACGTATACGTCTGTAAATGTACATGGATGTGTATATATATGTGCATAGACATACATACACACATATCCCTATATATGTTGTGCTGAGAGAAGATTTTGCAAAATAGGAGCCAGAACCAAGACTTATTTTAACCATTCACATATTTTTCTAGTGAAGATACTCCATATAAACTCTGTAAGTTGTATTTGCAACTTGTGGCATACACAGTGCATCTTATCTAAACACGATAGCAAATAACTATCTACAACTTTGTTCTCTAACTGCCGAGTGCATTAATATTCTGAAGACAAAGAATAATGTTTGATTTTGGGAATCTTGTATATTAATTTTATATTCAGAAGAGAACAGTGGGTATAGAAATGTGGAAAAAATGGCATTAAGTATAAACTCTTTTCAAGATATGAAATTTTTAGAGCAAATGTTATTGTAAGCATAACACAAGAAGTTGGAGGACTAGGGGTTATTTGCTTTTCTCTCCCCTCCCCCACAAGAACTCCTTTCTGAAATTGCATATTTCAAAAACTGCTCAACAGCTTTTTAGTGCCAAGAGCTATTTGACTACTGCAACACACGGAAAGAAAAGGGCTAAGGGAGAAGAGAGGAATGTAAGGAAGCAATACAAAGAAAAATTGAAATTAGATGAAGAATAGAATAAACCAAAATAGTATATATTTAAAAAAAAGCAATATCTAATCATTCAAATGCAATGAGAATGAACACATTGCCCAGCAATCTTAGTTTTGTTTTTCTTAGGCACTGTATTTCCCACTGAACCAGAGGGCGTGATAACATCAGATTCATAGACACAAATCTCATACATAACTGAGATCACAAGGTAGTCCCACATCTCCAGAAGGAATAGAGCAGCTTTGCTCGATTCCTTTTCCCTCCTTTCACCTAACTTTAAACTTTATAGGGCCCTGTAGTTGCAGTTCACATATTAAATCTGACTGATTTAATACAAATTTAAAGGCTGGTGGTTTTTTTGGTTTTTTTTTTTTTTTTGATTGTGAGTCATGTTCTCCCCTGGGATATTCCAAAATACAGCCCTGTGAGCAACAGAAATAATGGTGACTGCTTTCCCCATATTAGCAATAATGTTTTAGGTTGTACATGAGTGTTAAGTAGGTACCAAACAAGGATTTTCTTGATGCTAGGTCATTCTCTGTGTCCTGCCCATGTAGACTGTTGGTGTTTATTGAAGTGAGGGTTTCAGTACGAACTCAGATTCATTTATGTCTTTTCTGCTGGGCTGATTGTAGTTATAAAGCCTGTAACACTCAGGGACCTCTTGCCCTTCCTGCTAATTTCATTTGGCATAGTGGATGGAATCAAACTGTAAGGAAGAAGATACCCAGAGACACAGACAGAAAGAGAAAGCACGATTGCATAAGCCTTATCTCCCTCTCCTTAGGGAGCCACATTAAAAAAACATTTCTTGACTATGGGAATTTTAAGTGGAGGGATTTTTTTTTTTCTGGCAAATAGCTAGTTTGTTTTGTGATTTTGTTATTTTTTACTGCCATGAGAAGGTTTGTTGATTACCACAGGAATACTCCAGTGAGAAAATTTTACTCACATGAATAAAAACGTGTTGGACCAGAGTCTAAGAAAGCATGCTAATTCCTTTGGGCACACCAATATTATCAACATCAGCAACACTATCCTGAGGCAGAGCTTATTTGCTACTTAACATTCCTGAATATGTTGTGCAACAGATTAGCGCAAAACAACTCTGCCCAGATGTTCAACATCACGCAGTTGGAGCAGGCAGCATGCACCGTGCACAAGTAGTTTATGCATACACAGACCTGACCTACTTGAATATTATACAATAAACAAGCTAAAATCAATGACCTAATTGGTCAAAGGCACTAAAAACATCGCCATGAAATCACCTGGCTGATAGATTTTTGTCCATCTTCACATGAAAACGTTTGTCAAGGGCTAACTTAAATGTGGCTGTGATCAGCTTTTCAATACATACACAGTACTTTTAAGTATATGGGAAAGTGCAGTGGACCAGAAAGCTATGGAGTAGTTATTGCAGTTTTGTTTAAAATACAGTGAAAGCACTTAGCAGAATTCATTGGATGATACTAATAAATTTAACAAATATACCTTCATATAAATAACTTCAGAGGCACAGATTCAATAAATTACTAAAGCATTATATAGACAAAATTAAGGAACAATATCAAGCCCCTAAGCAAGCCTGTTTATATCCTATATAAACAGGATAATATTTTTATACTTCATGGATTATTTGACTTTGAGTCATTACAAAGAGTCATTCAGTTTAGATTATAAAGTTTGAAATTGGAGTTGAGATTTTCAAAGCTACATTTTGGTTTTTTTAATTGTACTGTATTCAGGTGCTTCACTGATTGATTCACAGGTGCTAAAACACCAAAACATTAATAAAGAAACATACACTTCTGAAGAATTTTAGTACTTTGAGGGTACCTGAACTTCTTTGCTGGTCAGTTGCTGTGCTCAAAATGCTTTCATGCAATTCCAAGCCAAGTGTTGACATGAATTCTTGAAATATTTTGAATAGATTTTATATCATCTCTCTGCATCAGAATGAGGGGATGATTTTATCAATTACAGCAGGGCATATAGTCGATAAAAATTTTACCAACTATTGAAGCTTTAAAATCCAGTTCCATTTTAGAGGAAGATTAGAGCAGTAAGTGCTTCAAATTATAACAGCCTGTAGGATGTAAAATCAAGCCAATTAAAGTAAAGAATTGAACCACTAGGTCAATTTTTTCCAAAGATAATTAGCAAATATACAGATATCTCCCATAGACATCTGTGGAGATATGGGTAAGAATGCAATTAGGCATGTCTTTGAACATGAAGAAGTTCTGAACTTTCAACAAATATTTGTGACTGAACTAAGTAATAGATTAGTCTATTTGATATAATTTTGGAATTGGGGAAAAAAAAAGAAGTACAAAGTAACAGTGGAAATCAATGGAAGATCAGAAGACTTTTTAAGTTAACTTAGACTACTTCTTTTGACTGAGGTATTTGTTTGTTCCCTTCTTGTTTTTAAAATAATGTCATTGCTATAACTCCAAAAGAATCAAGAAGGAAAAGACCAAATAAGAATAAAGCTAACAATACTTAGAAGTATTTGTATCTCTATAAATTACAACAGAAAAAAAAAAAAAGTTCACATTTGCTTTGGCAGGCTAGAAAAACAGGAATTCAGACCCTAAATTCTCCCTGTCCTGTTGCTCATAATGCTAAGATACTCTTTATGCTCTCTACACTTTTTAGGACAGACAACCCTTTTTAAATATAATCTACAGCAGAAAATAAATATATAAATATAAAAAAAAAAAAAACAACAACAACAAAAAAAACCCCACAAAAAAGTCCCTAAAGATTGTCCTCATTTTCCCCAGCAAAACTTAAAAAAAGCACTTCTTGAAAATTTCCAACTGAGATAAAGCACTTCAAGTACATCCCTCTAGGGCCTAGTACACGTGAATGAACAACGATTGAAGGGAGAAGACCATGGCAATGGTTTGACGAAGGTTTTTCAAGTATTTTACATCAGCTCTGAACTTGCATTAGGAACCTGGGATTAGGCATGGAATCTGTGTGCAAAGAACTCAGGAATGCAGATGAATTCAGTTCTGCAATTCTAGTCAAATTCAAATTAATATTAGAGGTATGAAAAAAAAATCAGAGAAAATTTTACGTCAGTGGAGATATAAGATACTAAGTGTCCTGCTCGGGTAAAGAGGGAAAAGTGGGGTAATTACATTTTCAAAGCAATAATTATTTCTTATTTTTTACTTTCCCCACAACTTGTTTCTTTTAAAAGGACGATATCATTGTGTACTTCTGCACCAGCAGAAGGAATCAGAAAAGTTTCAAACTTTCATTATGTCTCTGTGGAAAAACCCACACTAACCCAGGAAAACTTCACAGCAAAACTAGCAGAATCATGCTCTCTTTGCTGTGAAAACCTCAGCCAGCAATGCTTTGTGTTTTCTTTTCATACTTCTACTTTCTACTTAGTAAATTAAAAACATCACATTCTGTCTATTGAGTAATATCTTTTTATTTGCAAACTTAAATTAGTTACCAATTGACAAGGGCTGAAATTGAAGGAAGAGTAGATAAATAAGAAAGTAAGCTTGTTTCTACAAGACCAATGTTTTCTATCACACCTTTCATAATAAATGTTGATATCTTATAAATAATACATTGCTTTTAAATTGTGCTTTATGAGAAAATAAAATGCATGCAGAAAACAAAAATCGGCAAAACTCTGTATTTAAAAAAAAACCAAAGTGATTTTATACCTAAGCATGTCAGATGCACTAAGGAAAGCATTTTATAAAGATTTGAAGTATATTTTTAATATCTTGATAGAAGTGACTTTATAGTAACAATAGAATTTTTATATATGACATATTGCAATGTAGAAATACTTGCAGAAGTGAGCCTTTAGGCAAATCTGTTATCTAAGAGGCACTAGATAACAGAGGAAGAACAACTGCACAGACTGTTGGTGTGACATGACTAAATGATAATTAACCTAGAGACCATTACTAATCAGAAAGGCAATTATACTAGAAAGTCCATATTAGAAGGTAGTTGAGTGCAATTCACTAAGTTGATGGTATTATTTATACAGTAATTTAGCATTGTTATGTATTGAATAATGTTATGATGTACCTGCTATCCATATTATTCAAGTAATTCTCCATTCTGATTAAATAGCATGTATTAAATATAAGTAAAAATAGAATGAGCTTATTTGTCTTGAAATATAGCTTTAAATCTATTATACTTCACTCAAGCTTTTAAGTTATGCCTGCATAATAAACTAGAACTGAAATATAAAAAAATATTGTCTCTTCAGTGTCATTTCTGTTTAATTGAAGACATTTAGACATCCAAGAATATTGTCTGCTTTTTCATTCAGGCAGGAAAGGATTTCAGGAGTCACTGTTTGACTTCCATAGACAGTATAAACTAAAGGGATGTTGTCACTTCTTGTTTAATCTACGAACCATTCTGTGCAGGTAAGAGGGTTGCAATGGTTGAAATGATCTTTGGTGCACGACTACATAAACACATGCACACACACACAATATTTACAGATGTGTATCTTCTGTCTATAGACAACGGCATGTCTCACCAAGGAAGCACATTCCCACTGGACTCAAACAGGGATTACCCATTTCTCTTTTATACAACTTTTCAGGCACTTACCCCTAGTAAGCAACAAACTATCGAGTCAACCAGCTGCCTAAGGGTAGGATGTATTTGTACTTAGTAATCTTAACTTCTTTACAGAATAGTGACTTCATAGTACTGTTTTATGCTACTACTACACTACATAGCATAAAACATTTTTGACCAACATCCCATCAGACTGGCAAGGATTCTGTCCTTGTGTCTGCCTCCTGCCTTCCAGAAGGAGTCTTCAATCTTATGCATTTCCCTGTCTTTGAAATAAGCACCACCGAAGCAACTTCTCTGACTAGTTACTTCTAGTAACTAGTTGTTACTACTCAGCAAGTTTTCTGACTAGTTGCTCAGTGAAGACCCGTTTCCCCCCCGAGTTATACAGTATAATTTATAAGTGAAAAGATATTTACAAATGAATGCCCAGATGTTGGAATCTCTGAGCAAATATACTGCATGGCTCAGAAAAAGACTTAACACCAAAAGCTGTCAGTATTGCTAATGAGCAACATAAGGAAGCTTATTAGAAATGATAAAACATCCTTGGGGGAAAATATTTTTATATGTATATATAGCTACACAAACAAATATATTAAAAATATACACATGTGTATATAGAAAATATACACAAAATATACACGCTTTTCACCTTCCCCAACTCCAACAAGATACTTACAGCTTCTATATTAAAATAAGTATGTTAGACTTAAAAAAAAAAGGACTGAGGAACAGCTTCCTAGAAAGTTGAGGAAATGACTAATCCTTTTCCAAATGCCCTGGGAAAAGAAAGTCAAGAAACTCTAGCAAAGAGTCTGGAAGGCCAATAGATTATCAAAGTATAAAGAAAAAATTCAGATATTCAGAGGAGGTAATGCTACACCAGAAGACTACGGGAAATATTTGTCTCCATATTTGTTCTAAATTTGAAGAGATTCTCGTCCAGAAGCTTTTGTTTCCGGGGGGGTGCTGAACAGATCTGTGTCTGATTGAAATGTAGGTAGAAAAGGCTTTAAAGAAAACTCATAAAATAAACAGCAACCAATCACTAGGCCTAGAAGGCATTCAGTAAAGAGTTCTTGACCAAGCCAGAAATGAAATAGCTATTTGTGTAGTGTATAATTCACAGTAAAAATGCCTTGGAACAAGAGGATTGCAAAGTGGTTAATGGTGCACAGTCCATCACCAAAAGTGCTGAAATTTAATGCATACAAATGTTTAAAAATTCAACCAGATTAATTATTTATTAAAAAAAAAAAAAAAAAGAAAGAAAGGAAGCAGCAAAAAAGCTTTAAGGGCTACCAAATACAAAGAATTACCTGTTGATGAGGCCCTCCAGCCTGAATTACCAGAGAGTGGAAAAGTTCCACTACATGCTCACAGGGTTCTTCAAAGCACACTGGGTATAGACTGGGGCAGAGGCCGGACAGCAAGGTAGCTAGATGGGTGTTGGTGTGACTCAATGCATGTGGGCTTGGTTTTTGGTTTGTTTGGTTTTCACTCTTTCCAGAAGTTTTACTATCTTAAAAATGTTAGTCACTGCATTTTACTGCAGACGCAATATGCCTGCTCCTGTTAGATTAAGGTGTCCTGAGTAACAGATACCTTCTGTCTACATGATAAACTGTAAGAAACTCACCTCTGAAATGACCCACCTTGACAATTAAATGAATGAGAAGAGAAGCATCCTATTGCAGTGTTGTTACTAACTCTGTATCAAGCAGAGCACAGCACTACTCATTTAACCTACCCTGTTTTAAGCCATGTGTAATTCCTAATGTTTGGAACGTCTAATAATTTGCAGCTAAACTCCTAATAAAACATTGAACTTTTCACAGATGTTCAAAGACATTTGGAAGATTTATTTTCAAAAGTCATATAATTATAATAGAGACAATTTAATTAGAGACTCAAAGACGTTCTGTAATTGAACCCTGCAGCACAGTCTTCCTTCCAAGGGAAAAGAAGCTTACTTTGCTTGACAGAGTTGAATCAGTGTAAAAAGCTAAAACCAGCCTCAGAAGCAAAGGCTTGGAGGTAGTTGTTTGTTACCTAGAACAAGTCATTGTATTTGAAATCCAATTTATTTCCACATTTGTGCAGGCTTGGGGCAGCTTACCCATACAGCTTTCTCTGAGTGTTCAGTACTGAGTCAATAGAAACTACAATAATTCTCATGTAATACATAAAATGAAGACTGGAGTGCTAATTCATTTGGGCATTCATTTGTAAATGTCTTTGCAGACTCTAGTTGGAATTTACAATTTGGGGTCAAACCCAGGAAACAAAGGAGGGTGGGGAGGAAGTATAAGCTTCTTTGGCATCCATCCCTAAAGTCTGTATTTCGTATGAATGAAATGCATATCAGATACAGCATGCCCGCTAGAATTTTTTTCTCCCTTCTAATCTTCTCCTAAGCATGACCTCTGTCTCTCTTTCATCTATCTGCAGATACATGTGAGAGAGCCTAGGAAATGCTGAAAGAAGAAAAAAAAAAAACTATTAAACATACCCTATGCCAAATTCAAGCAAATAAACTTCTTACATATGCATGTATATTAAAATGTGTGGGCATGGAGAAAAACAGGAGAGCAGAGCGGGCTTCTCTAATCCACACAAACTTCTATGACTGCACTATTCACAAAACAACTTGTTATTTCCCACACAAATTTTTATTCCTTCTTTTTAATTTTTTTTTTTTTTTTTTTAATAAGGAGAATTATCATGGAACCTTCAGCAGCATCTCTTGAGCTTAGATTTAAAGCTGAATAAAATTACATGGCATTTGCTGGTCTTCAAGCAGTTTTACAAAACCAGTCAGGGTCTCTTGCTAATGAACAAGTTAGAGAATGGCTAATAAAACTATGTAATACGCATCTGCCTAAATTCAGCTGCATTGTAATATCCAATTATTTCATGAAATATGATTGCTCTTAAATAACACCTGGAGTTGGTTCAAATCACAGTACAATCAAAAAACTAGCATAACTAACAAAAGAAGAAAATGTAAAGACATGCAGCACATAAGTCTTTAAGGTTTAGATCTCAAGATATTTTCTTGGAAAATAAATCCAAAAGGAGAGATAGAGAAAAAAAAAAAAGAATTCACAGTACTTGGAAGTTTTATGATGGATGATGAAGGTTCGGATCTTCTCAGGTATATTTCTTATCTCCTGCAAAGGAAGAGTTTTTTTTTAAATAAAGGGCAATACCACTGTCACCTCCTCCTTTAAAATACAACTTTAAAAATCCCAAATGAAAACTTTTCAGCAAATTTGCCTGAAACTTTAGCTTGATTTTGACAAACTAAGGATTCTCAGGGTAAGAGAAGCTATGCAATCAGGGATGAAACTGGAAAGAAGGCAAACGAGAGGAAAGAAAGGACTAGGAGAAAGACCCAGGTTTTGAGTGTCCGTGAAGCCAATCTGTTTGCAAGTTTCTGCATCTGACTCTGCTCAGGAGGATGATATGCAAAGATGAAAGTGTGGTATATAAAAATGAAAAAAAAAAAACAAACCACCAAACCCTAACAAATATCAATGGGAACTCTTCTGCCCCTCCACGTAGCCCTCCCTGCACCCCAGCCTCTCCTTCAGGAGCAAAAAAAATATTATCAGAGAATGTCAATTTATGAAGGAAACAAGAAAAATAGTGGAAAGAGATTTTTAATAGATTTTTATTAGCGGGGATGCTAAGCAGTATAGGAATAAGACTACTTTTCTTTCAGGGAGAAGATGGTAGTTTAGTGATATTGTAACAGTATAACACAGCAAACTTCTGCACCTACTTAGGCAGATGACTGGTTCTATAAGTCTGAGGTGCAAGTCTGGAATAATTTAAGAAAGTAAGTGGAATTTCAGTGGTGTGAGACAGTTGCCAATTGGAGAGAAAGACATTAGAATTTGATCTCTAATTGATGGTAGATCTCTGGACACAAGCAGCATATCAGAACTTTTTAGTAGAATTTGACCTTGGACTATTCAGCATCTATACTTCTTCGTACTTGTCAGAAAACTTAAATTAACCACTGAAAATAGCTTCTCTGATCATTGTTATTTCAGCAAAGCAGGTCAGCAGCCTGTCAGCTCTCTCATGTAACCTTCCCCTTGTTACAATTCTAATCCATCAAGGTAACTTCAAGGATAGTTTCATATTATTTTTCCCCAAGGTAGCATTAGGTTGACACTTACAACAAAAGCTCAGCATTCTCAAATCCTTCCTATCCCTTGTCATGAACAGATGGGACAATAAAGATGGAACCATTTCCTTACTCTCAAAACTTAGAGGAAGTGGAATTTGTTAGGAAAAACAAAATTGGCCCTATAAATATTTCTGAAGCTGCTTATAGTTTAGTACTCTAGAAGTACAGAAGCAGCAATATCCTTCTCGGCTTCTGGCAATACTGTCATCTATACATGATTGCAAAAAATTAGAAACACTACCCTTTTTGCTTCAAGTTGAAAACTACAAATTTCTTAACGAGCTGAGAGTGCTAAAAAGCCCAGATGGCCTTTGCACCACCGCACAGTGAACAAAAAACTGTTGAAAAGTGGATGAGTGATGAGGTCTGGAGGGTAGACACCCCAACCAATAGCAATACACTCCTCATTGCAGTTGGTAGTTGCAGCTTCCATTTATAAGCTAAAATGTTCCTAGGGTGGGCTTTAAGCTGCTTTTTAGCATCATAGAATTATTTTGGTTGGAAGAGACCTTTCAGATCATCAAGCCCAATAGTTAACCTAGCACTGCCAAATTACCACCAAACCATGTCCCTTGGCACCACATCTACATGTCTTTTAAATACCTCCAGGGATGGCGACGCAACCACTTCCTTGGGCAGCCTCTTCCAATGCTTGACAACTCCTTCAGTGAAAAAATTTTTCCTAGTATCCAATCTAAACCTTCCCTGGTGCAACTTGAGGCCATTTCCTCTTCTCCCATCACCTCTATCTTGGGAGAAGAGACCAACATCCACCTCAAAACAACCTCCTTTCAGGTAGTTGTAGGGAGCAATAAGGTCTCCCTTTAGCCACCTTTTTCTTCCACTTCCTCTGGTCCCTCCATTAGGCAGAGTACAGCAGTGTCTCTGCTTCCCAATTCCTGCTTTTCTACCCTTTATAGCAACAAGGAGACACAACCACACAGGACACCCACAAGTTTTCACTCTAACTAAAATTACACATTTTTTAAATTTTAAAAATACACATCTTCTCTGCATTAGTAAAGAACCCTCCCCAGCCAGTGTAGCACAATGCTCGTTCGTGTCCTGCTCCTCACGGACCCTTTTAAGAGACGGCCACAGCAGGTATCACACCTTAGCAACGCCTAAATCCAGACTACCTAGAAGACTCCTGAGTACTCTAAAGAAAGAGTAATTTAACCTCTGTGTTCCCCTGGCACCATGGGATTCTTCATATAGAGAATGCTTTGTCAACAGGCAAAGGAAGGACTTCTTGGCTTTCTGAGTGCAAGATTAATTAACCTACCTAGAAATTAAAGACCATAAAACCTCATCACTTCCAGGGCAGAGCATCTCTCTCTCTCTCTCTCCTCCTTCTCTCTCCCAGCTAAATTTACTGAAATATCTGAAAAGGAAATCCTCACTTCTAGAAGAAAGCACAGTACTTGCATTTACCTTTTTTACAGAAGAGCATAAAGGAACAGACATACAGACGATACACTTCTGCACAGCTTAACATGTTCCTGGAAAGAGGTCAGAGAATGGGCGGGGAGGGGGGGTGGGGGTGTGTGTGATAAGGCATTGTGGTGATAAGGCCTCTCTCAGTGAGAGAGGCCCTTGATGACACTTGTTGCTGTGGCAACCAGGGTCAGCTGACCTGGTTGTTTACCCTGTGGGGGTTTGCACCAGTGGGGAGGCATGGACAGGTCAGGTGACCCAGACTGACCAATAGGGTATTCCATCCCATCTGCCATGCTCAGCATAAAAGCTGTGAGGGAGCAGAGGGCATCAGGTTGGCTCTTCTTCAGGGGTTCTTTGTTGCTGGCTTTCTTTTATCAGTGACTGATGTCTGAGGCGGGCTCTGTCCATCTACCTTCGGTCCCTGTCAGTGAGTTCTGGAATCCAGTTCCCATTTGTCACTGAGTAGAGTCTGGAACTGTCCCAGCGCCTGTCAGTGACACCTTCCTGGGATTTTGATATGGTTCAATATATGCTGTATCTACTTCATTTTTTCCTTTCTGTTTTATTAATAATATTTCATTAAAGTAGTTTAGTGGCTTTTTTCCTAAACTGTTAAATCTATCTCTCTTCTTCCCCCCCCTTGGAGCAAGAGGTGGGAGAGAGCATCTGTTGTCTTGCCATTGGCCAACCTGGCCTAAACCACGACATATGGTATCCATTAAAGAGTTTCTCTCTACCTAGTAACTGAGACACATCAGTACTCAACTTTAGCTGCGACAGTGACTCTTTAAACAAAAAAAAATGAAATCACACAGGAAATGCTCTTTTTCTTCCTATTTGACAGGGGAATGAATATACAACTGTTAGCAGTGAATTTTAGGATAAAACTAATAAAAAGGTCTGAGCTGACAAAAGGAAATATCATGCCAATCAATCTGCATTCAAAAATCCTCTGACTTAGAGTGCAAAATCCAGGCATGAAGAAGAATGGGTTTACCGTATACCACCTGAGCATTACATAGTGCTTTGTTTATGCATTCAGTTTTCCTTTGTGATTAAAATTTCCTGTAAAAAGGTTAGTGAAGAAAAAAAAAAAGAACAAAAAAAGACAAGAAACAAAATAAAACATTGCTACCATACAAGAAAGAATAGCAACTAGATAGGAGTAATCTCTTTTTATTTTGTCTGTCAATAGCAATTAAAAAACCCTACAAGTAAATGATTAAAATGTGAAAATCAACATATTTGATAATTTTTGAAGCAGATGAAAACCAAAATTAGATTTAAAAAATGAGTAATTTTGATTATGGAAAGCAGTACTATAAAAACTCTTAAAGTCATGGTTACTAGGAGAAAAATCATCCATGTTAATTAAGGATATTTTCTAACTTTGCATTTAAAAGAAAGATTACAACATATTTTATATTGATGTTCTTACAGAGAACATTCTTCCATAGAGAATAATTGCTCTGATATTAATATTTATGATATGCATATTGGCTTTTCGAGTTGGCTACAGTTTGCTCTCCTACAAAATGCTTTAGAAATGCTACATATCTGCAATTGCCCTGTAATTCCATCAGTGATATTAAGACAGGTTTAGGGGTTAATTCAAACCTTGGTGGCTTGAGGGCACTCTGATTTTAATAAAGAAGCCTATGCAAAGAGCAAGCTGTCAATTTAATTACAAGTAGGTCAGAGCTAAACTAGGCCATTTTTCCTTTGGGCCAAATCAGAAGCCAGAGGAAAAAGTCTAGGCTAAAAGGGTTTTGCTACAAATGTCAATCAGTAGTTAAACAACCGAGGAAGTGAATCAGCCAGTAGCTTTTACGGAGCAAAGCAATGGCTGCCTATGAGTATTTATGTTCACTTATGGGAGCAGAGCCATTGCAAATGTCCAGTTCCCCACAAGGGAAAGGAATATGTGGGTGGAACTGAAGAGATTTACTTATCCTATGGATTGCACTGTGTAAAGGAGCGGGAAGGGAACAAAGGGGCAAATTTGAGAACTGCCATACTATAACATACCATTAATTTATCTAGTTTTGTCATCCATCTCTGTCAATGACTATTACATAAAAGAAATGATTGAATGCTTATAATATACCTAGCTATATATACTTTTGCATTTCCTGTTCACATGTACCACAGATCGTTCCCCTGACACCAACTGTCATACTACAGCATAGCTTCAATCAAGAGCCTGAAGGCATCAGGCTCAGCCGAGTGCCGTCACTGCATAACTAAGCATGGTTCTGAACGTTATTTAGCATCCCTTTTTTTGACAAATAGTCATTTTTCTGATGCAAGTCACCATTCTTTGGGCTCTCCTCCACACTGCATTATTTAACAACCACCTGAGTGCCTTAAAATCTCCCTCAAAATCAGAATCTTAAAATAATAGATACTTCATGTACATATATCAGGGAGGAATCTGTCCAAAAAGGCCTATTTTGTAACGAGACAAAAAATGAAGAAAGATAGAAAAAGCGGATAGAATTGCTCATAGGCATAATGCAAACTGGAAAAGGAACAAAATGGAAAAGTCAGGTCAGACTTCTGTTGTCTGAAGGGAACTTTTGATGAAGATCAAATAAAAAGTTCAGCAATATTTGTGAGGATAGCAGTCATGTATTTGATTTAAAGATCAGATCTTTCATAAAGCTAAATGCCTCGTAGGAGATTCTTAAAATCCTCATTGCCCCGATTCCAGCAGAGCTGGAAAGCCAGTAGCATGGTGGAGAGCCACGCTCTGTCCTGTGATACAGTATGCTTCTCACACCCACTGACTTGCAGACGCAGTCTCTCTTTGTGTTCTCAGTGCCATTTAACTATATGTACAATGATCTCCCAGTTAGGATCACTGCAACGTGATAGAGGCAATTATCACAGCCAAACAGAAGTTGTCACGTAAATGAAAAAGATATTTGTGTTCAAGATAAAAGAATTCAGCTGTGTTGAAGAATTACGGGAATTAGATTAGGATTGTGGTAAGTGCAGCAAGAAGTTCTTATATGAACATCCTTTCTGTTTGACAGTAAAAGTGATGAACAGAGTTGTTTTCTTGTAACAAAATCCTATAATAGCTCAAATGATCAAAATGGGGTAACCCTTTCTGTGGATGGAGTCTGTATGGTGTGCTGTGCCTTATAGTGAGACCATGCAATGCTGCATAACTCAGGGTTCCCCATATGTAAAGGGATGTAAACTTAAATATATTATTCTCTTTTTATAGTGTTAGCTTGAAAAATTACCATTTTAAATTATACTTTACAGAGTCTGAATGCTTTGCTTATTGGGATCATAAGTCCAAAACGCATGACCAAAATATGCTGCTATTTCACAAGAACCACAAGGTGCAGTGAAAGGCTTCTTAGCAGCCAGTTACATACAAAAAGTTTGAATACAATTCCTGCAGGCATCTACAGATGTTATCACAGTATTCCCAGACAACTCAAACCTGCTACTTGTTTGAAAAATAAGAACTTATTTGTTCAGCAGATGCCAGTGGAAACTCTAGAGAAAAAAAATATTAAATACACTGTAATGTTTTTGCATTGTAGTTTGTATGTTGTTTGTATTGTATTGATGGATTAATCTAATATTCAGAAGCAATGAGAAGCATGTTACTTTAAATGATTGAGAGGTTTACTGTAATTTCTTGTAACATTGAGCCATTGTATTCAGAAACTGATTGATATTTTCCCTTCAAACTTCTGTCCCCAGCCATTTCTACAAGAACTTGACGCAAGGGAAAAGGATCATGCAGTGGCATAGGCATCTGCCCAGTCCTGCAGACAAGCACGTCCTATTTACATCACATTGGAAACTTGGGAGGCGAGAAGATGGTGGTTTATCAGAACCACAGCTTTTCAGAGTGATGACTCTTTTTCAACAAATCCTCCAACAGAGCAAAGGGCACATGTTTTTTTCCTGCCAGCTCGTCTGCATGGTGCATAATTGCCTATGTGAATGCAAAAATATGGGTTACGAGGATTCCATATTTCTGGAATTTTAAAAAAGCTTAATGTTGGGCTGAGAGTGTGAAAGAATGCATGCTTTTGATGTAACCTAGGGTGGAAAGTTGAGATGAAAGATCAAGGCATTTCAAATAGAAGTAAGCGTTATTTCTCCTATAGAATGGGCAAAGGAAATTTCCCATTCTTAAACTTTTAAACTTCACATTTTGCAGGCTCAATTTTACAGTCAGATTCTTCAGTAGATCCTTTTCTATCAATATCCACATCTTTGTCTCTCTAAATTTTTAGATTGCTCAATTTTACTATCTTCCCTGTAGAACTCAAGTTTCCAAGATAACCTCCTCTTCTTTCAAACCTGTTAGGAGACACAGAGGTTATTAGCTGATACTTCCTGTATGTCCTGGTAAAGACAGGAAGATCATCTTCAGATAATTGCTTTATTTTCAGTATCCATACAGTCTAAACAACAACAACAAAAACCCTCCCAAGAATACATACATCACATTCTCAAAATGCCTCACTAAAACATGATTTAGACAGAAGCAGAGCATTCTGTTCACAAATTTTAGGCTATTTCCTAAGCAGTGAAAAGACTAGTTTGACAGGATTATCAGTTTTCAACAGCACTGGCAGTCAAGCTCCTCAGAAAGACTTGAAGTCTATCAAAAATTATTTATTGTAACATTAAGCTTCCAGTCTTCTATGCATGTTTTTCTGTGTGTTTTCATTGAAGATAATGTGGTGGTTCCTTCAGGTTTATCCTTATTGTGCATGTAGAATATAAAGTAATACACATTTTAATTTTAAGCAACTAAAAATGAAGAACATATTACACATATGCTACATATATGTAGCATTTGCAAAAATATTGTTTAGAAAAGTCTATAATGAATACAACAGCTGCAGAATATTGAGTCTAAACTGAATTTAGCCTATAAGAAACATTTTCATAGGGCAGAAATCATTCTTACTTGGAATTAACACAGGCAGAAAGAGCAGACTTCAACTACAAAAGCAGTACTGAACCACAGGACTAAAAGGGACATCCTGTCCCACCATATAAATTCATCACTGTTACAAGAAACTGAAAATCTGTTGTTCTTTTTTTCAGGAATTTATGCCTAGGAACAAAGTCAGGAGACAGCTGGATTATTTATTTATCTGTTTCTCTAGAAAGACTTTACAACATTATCAGAAATGCATGGAATATCTAACAGTCTTGGGGAAAAAGTGATTTCAAAAGCCAGAGCCTGCAAAGTCGGAGCATACAATGTTGTATTTAGGTAAGGATTTGCATACAAAGAACTTTGCAAAAGCAGACTGTAATTTCTTATTCAGTTTACAAATTTTCTATCATAATCTGTTGCACACTATCAGTCACAAAAGCTAATTATTAAAATTGTAATTGTTTTCAGCTAAGTTGACAATTACTTGCACTGAAAAACCTTGTGCTTTTAATGTTTCAGCTAAAAATGTGTCTGAGTTATTTCAATAGTTGTTTCTTGGAATTCAGAAGGAATTTCCTCTCTGTTCATATAAAGATTGAGGCAAATATAATAAAAGTTATTAAAGTGGCAAATTATAGCCACCTTCAATGCCAGCATAGATTGTACATTTTCCAAAGAATTAATATTTCCCATTTGTTAAAGCATTTCCTTTTTTACCTACTGTGAAATTCTTGAATGTGCTTTTCAACACAGTCTTTGAAAGTGTCAGACGATCACAGAAGCTCCGTTCCTAGCTTTGGCATTTCTTCTCATTGAAAGCACACAGCTTTTCTTCAGACAGCCTAGGCTTCACCCTCCCAACACATTCCTCCCCATCACTCCAACAAGGTAAATCAGCTTGGGCTTAGTTTTCATTGCTGTAGATTTCACTAAAACTCTTATCCTAAAACTATGAGACTGAATAAAGTAAACCACTTTGGCTCTCAAAGTGCTCTGTTGTACATTTGGCAAGGGTGAAGTATAAATGCTAACTGAAGTCTTCCTTAACACGTTACTTGAGAAAGAAAAGAGAAAGCACAAGCCCATTCTTCCGTCCAGGCATTCCCCAGTTCCACCTGGGCATTCAGTGCACTGTTCTTGCTCAGCTGCTGTAGAAAGGCCTGAGCTAGTGCCTCAGATTGGACTCAGAAGCAGCACATCCTTTTTTGTATGTACTGCCTAACTCTACCAGCCCAAATTGGTGCAACCTAAGAAATTCTGAGCACCAGTTATTCATTTTTCTTAACATGTTAATTTCTGACAAATGCACAACTATATTTGGTATTAACCGTCTTTTGACACATTACGTTTCCTTCCCTCCAGTATAAATTATTATTCAAGTTCAAGAGGTATTCCTAGTAACTTTGTAAAATGTTAGTTTTAAGAAGACCCATATTCTAAATTGGTCACAGTTACTGCAAACCAGTAAAATCTTATTTCACGATGGCTGAGAGCTCAAGACAAAATGCATTTCCAAAAAAATTATTCTCAAGGAGATATGCCACATAATTGTGATCTTCATTCAACTGAGTAATGACTCACCTAGAATTGCATGATGTTTATATATGAGAAACTTTTGCCTACAAAAGAACCAAGCTGTTAAAGTGTGCCACCAAGAAAAACTGTTCTAATTCTAGAATAGTGATTTTTCAGTACAGCTGCAGACTGAGACACAAACGTAAAATTAAAGAGACCTTGCACTACCTAGAATATGAACACTTACAAGTGAGAAATCAAGGATTTATAAGAACCTGGAATGCAGATGATATGAAAAGGAGAATTTTCTTTATCACTCTGATATCAGGATTCCATTTCAGTGATATTTCTCCCCACAACTGAAGAGCTAGAACAGATTCCACACATCTTTAGGTACTGATTTGCCAGCAGAAAACAAAAGGCAATAGAAATGGACTGTAGTTCATCTCCCACAGATGCATTACTCTGCAGGTAATAAGACAGCATGTCTGCAAGCTCCACTGTTCAGACCAGGGATGCATTTTGCCTTTGTACCAACTTTGGTGACTGTAAGGTTCAATTATGTAGAGGTAGAAGTACTAATGTTCTTGACCATTTCCTTATGGCCTTATTTATCTTTGATTCTGAACCAGCCTTTTGGCCAGCAGACAATGAGTAGAGAAAGACCTGTAAAGTGAAGTCTGCCAAATTCCATTCACAGTCCCAGTCTAAAGAAGTCTTTCCAAAGCATTTGTTAATTTTACCCATAGTTAAAGTCAAAAATTATCATGGGGACACCATAAAAGATTTGTTCAAGTCAGTTTCACAAGTCATTAGCTCTCAGCTGAAATCCCCATTTCCCTAACTCAAATTTTAGCCATTAAATCATACTACTGCCAATTGAAAAAGATGGCAAAAACCAGCCCTTCAAAGAAGAAGCACAATCTTTCATTTTTGTTAATTTACATCCTTGCATTTAAACCTCCCAAACTAAAGGGAACTCAGAATATTGGGAAAGTGGACCTATAAGTTATTCCTCTGCAGGGGAATTTCTAACTGAAAAAGCATGGTACTAAAATCTACTTTAATTTTAATATGTACAATTGTCTTACTTTTCCCTCAAGTTTTACATGTACAAATCCAATACATTAACTATATTACATAACCAATTGGAAGAAAAAAAAAAAACCAACAAGTAAATAAACCCCACAACTGTGAGAAAATATAAGAACTCCTTTTTATTGACTATTATATAGAATCATAGAATCATAGAACCATTCAGGTTGGAAAAAACGCTTGGGATTATCGAGTGCAACCATCAGCCCTACTCTACAAAGTTCTCCCCTATACCATATCCCCCAACACCACATCTAAACAACTCTTAAACACATTCAGGGATGGTGACTCCCACCTCCCTGGGCAGCACGTTCCAGTGTCTGACCACTGTTTCTGACATCAATAGAAACTGAAGCTGTTTTTTCAGTTTGTTCATCTATTCTTCACAAGTTATAAAACATCAAGAAAAAAACCACACAATAATTTCCCCAAGAGGAATTAAGAAACTTGTATCAGGAATTGTTACAAGTACTTCATACTGTATTTCTATAGATGTGAAAAGGTAAAGCAGGGACTTAAGAAGTAGTTTCCATGTTTGTATTGTCATTCACACACTGATAATTTAGTAGATTTTTCAGTGTATTAAAATCAGTTCAAATAACCCACTATTTTCTCTTCTTGGAAGTTTATCTTTCTGCTCTCTGTGTAGGGACAGCCACTTGTCACAAACAGCCACAAACACTTGAGAGAGGTTTAAGGTAATACTTGGTAGGGTTTAGAGCCAGAAGCAAGGAAGGAAAAAACCCAGTATGTTTGTTTATAAAATATACATATATAACCACACCACAGTACCTTACAGGTTAATTATAGCTATTTCAAAATACAAAAGAAGGGCACAATGGAGGAATTCAAATTGGAAGTGGAAAGGGATTTTAGTATTATGATCAGGAAGGAGGAAAATTAAAATAAGAAATCTTAGAAATGCTGTATGGAAGGGAAAAATAGCATATGTTACAAGGGACTATTTCTAAGTATTCCAGCAGAAGACCAGGGGTGAGGGGGTAGTGAGACAAAGATGACTCCTAGACCAAAGGCTTCAGAGGTATTGAACAAGTACCACTTTTCAAATTAGGAGAGCTGAAGAGTAATTGCCCCTGAATCCTCCACCTACACATTGCTATATAGGTATACTGTAAAAACTCACTAAACAAAAACACATCCAAAAAGCTGTAAAAAACAGAAGCCTCGACTGAGAACAAGATGAACCTAAAAGGGTGACATTTTGCAAACACTACCACCAAAGAACGCAGAATCATAGCACTGCCTATGTTCTTGAAGATAACAAACATTGCATATTAAAGAGAGAAAGTCTGTCTTTCCAAAAGAATGGGCAAATAAAGCTGTCCCCTTGTTCTCATATAGCATACTGACTGAAATCCCAAGAGCAAATTCAGTCACAAAACTGATATGCATACATATGAACAACACAAACATTTATGTAACTTGAAGATACTAAAATAAAATTAATGTTGGGTAACACAGTCCTTCTGTGCATGTAGCAGAATACTGCATAATCACTAAGTGAAGAAATTTAGGAGGAATTTGCATTTTCTGCAACAAACTTTTTCTCAATCATGAAATTAAATAATACGATCAACAGATTCCCTATATAAGGCAGTAGGTATCTCAAAGAGATCAACTTTTTCCAGTCTTTGTGACCTTTGTAATATTACCACCTTCTAGCCAGGAACTCAGGAAAGCTGATGATCACTGTGTTATTGGCATGAGCTTGTGATTTCTGGCCAGATGTAATGAACTGCATTAAAGAAATCAAGGTACAGGAGCTTCCAGAACAGAATGTTCCTTTATTGAACTCTCTAAATCTTCTTTTCTTTCCCCTTATGCTATGACCCACTCAATGAAAAAGAACTTAGATATCTGATTTCCCTTCTCAGCCCTTACTTTTAATGGTAGTTTTACAAAGTATTCTACTCTACAGACATCCAGGAAGACTCTTGTGTAGTACTCGTGAGCCAGAGAGCAATCTCTGAGAACCACTAATCTGGCAAACATGAGCTTGATTCCTATTACCAAAAAACACCAGAGAGACAGAATATATGCCTTTATTTACAAATTATCTGCACAGTGATGGTCTTTAGAATGCTCAGGAATTAGTAGGTTTGATAGGGAACTTTTTTTTTTAATAACACGAGTCATGAACATTTAGACAGGAATTTTGTGTGAAGTTAGAAGCAAGTATTGCAACAAACAGTAATACTTAATGTGTACAAAATTTTGTGGCCTTTAGGGGGATTCAGCCAGATGCATGGGTGCCATACTATCATTTCATCAAGTATTATCGAGTATTATCAGCCCAAATTCATGTACAATGAATAGAAATAGAAAAAAAAAATCTTTCCAATGAAAGAAGAAAGAAAATCACATCTCCAGCGACTTAATCCTTTCCACATAAAAAACAGGAATTTGAACTAATTGATTCTGATTGATAAGCATCCAAAAACATGGAGAGTGGAAGGAACATTAATATATTTTAATATCTTGAATATCAGTCACCTTAAATAGCTTCACCGGTAGGTAACCCAATCACCAAGCTTCAGATAAAAACTAACAACAAAACAGCATAGTGAGCAGTTTCTTAATATCTAGCAGACTTTAGTTCGGCAATGTTTATTTTAAAACATGGTTGAAATAAATGAAATTATGTGAGGTTTTCCATGTTGCTGAAATCACAGGTAGCTACAAATGAGGAACACTGTGGAAAAGCGTAGTGTGCTTTCTCCAGGATGAGGTAGAGCAGAAATCACAGTGTCACCCTGAAACCACTGCTGTTTTCAAACAGTGTCAAAACAGGGCCCACAGTTGAACAGGCTTCAGTAAGGTAACTCTGAGGTGCCACCAGCATAAATAATTATGAGTAGATGTTCCATGTAAGAAAAGATAACGTCATTTAGCAAGTGCAAAGGGAAGGGCAGATGTGTATACTTCATCAGCAATACTGGATCTAGCAAAATGCCAGGATTTACTTGCTACAACTGCTGAAGTTTATCGAACAGCAAAGATACTTTTCTTGAAGGATGGTGATTTAGGTGCAGTCTGGTTAACTATTTCAGCAGCTGTACTTAACTAGTTATCACATAAAAGCACACATTATTGTGGAAGATCTTTAGATGGATTTTGGGCCTCATCTGATTTGAGAAATTCTCCCAGAGATACAAAATAATTTGCTAAAATTATACTGTGGGGTAACTGAAGGGTGAGTCAGAAAAGTACCTGTTTATTCACATGGGTTAGGAATCACATCTGTATCAGAAACACTGCTGTATCAAAGCTAGTTGGAATTCCTTGAAAGCACAACTTCATTATCAATACAAGTAACATTATTTGTACAGATTTAGGAAATAAAAAGGTCAAGAAAAGCAGAGAAAAAACTCTAGAAATTCCGAAGTTGCTTTATTGCAATTATCTCATGGCCCAGTCTTAAAAAAAATAAAAATCAAGACAGGGGTTGATTCATTGAATCACCGCTACTTTTCTTTTCACTAGAGGTAGTTAACGTCCTACCAGATCTTTGGAGGAAGAGAAGAATTTACCACATAAGGACCTGAAAATATTTCCCATATTATTGCTGATAGATGACAGTAGTTGGTAAAATTTTACTAGAAAGTCCATCCAGGGGAATCCCCTAATTTGGCAATGTTAGCTCTTCTGTTAGACACAGCTAAGTTTAAATCAATGGTATTCATAAAGGAGAGCAGTAAACACTTCCCTCAGCCAGGCTTATTCATATTTAGGTTGAAAGTGTGCATTTTTTCAACCTGTGCATAGAGGGAGGCTGTAGCAGCCTTTGAAGACCATTGGAGCTCTTCAAATTAGTGACAACGGAAGGCCAAAGATCAATGAGAAGAAGATGCATATGAAAGAAATTAGAAACCATCAAAAGGACATTTGATATGCCCCAAAACCTGGAATTATCTTTAAATAAAAAAAAAATTAAAAAATCACCATACACTATTTTCTATGCAAACCTTATCTTTTTTATAATGTCTCAAAAATCTTAGAACAGACGTATAAAAAAACCTCAAGGCCAAGGGTGTATCTTAAATTAAACAAGTGGCTACAAGTTAGCATTTGGGCAATGAAGCATTCACACACAGTGTTTAAGAACTTTTTTCTAAGTCCCCATGTTGAATAGTCTTATATTTAGATCCTAAAAGATTAAAGTTATAGATGATTTCTAACAAAACAAAAAGTTAGTGCAATACAACCCTTAGTAATCCTACTGTTCTTTATGGTGTAAAAGTGTCAATCCTTACTCAGAGTGGAGAACTGTGGGCAAAGAAATTAGGAGAAAATGGGTTAAAAATAAAGTGTGTTTAATTACACTTTCTCAGCTACTTCTTTTTGAAAGCACTCCACCTCATAGAAGATAAAATTTAGCAGTGAGTCATCTCATATAATTTCATACCAAAATAACTTGCTTTTTAAAAGAGGAAGTACTGATTTTGATATCAGGAACTAAAAATTACTTTTTTCACCTGCTATAAATAAATTGCATTGTCAGCTACTAAAGTTTAAATTCATTATGAACAAGAAAAGTACAATAGATTAGAGGTGTGATTGAAAACTGACCTATTATCACTTAGGCAGGCTACTGAATAGCTTCCACAGCTGAACTTTGGGGTTTTTTTGTGTTTTCTATTAAAAAGTTTTTATGGAAAAATTCATCTATTAGAACAATGACTGATTACCTACTAAAACATGGCTGAGATTACATTACTGAGATTGCGTTATTACTAATACTCAGGAAATTATATTTTACTCAATAAAATTATGGGCAAGAAGTCACATTAAAAACAAGGAGTCAGACCTTAAGAATTGTTTCTGATAAAAATAAAGGTAAATAACATTAAATTATAGGTGCCAAAATTGTACATAAATAAAAATGTTACTTTTTAAACATGAAAAACTATCTTATGGAGAACAGCAAATATACTTCCTTAGGCTATTTTAATATATGGTCAAATGTATTTACAACTGCTGTCATAATATGATGAATTTTGTTTATACCAAGAAACACACAGAACTTGGATGATAGCAGCAGACTTATGTTAAAGCAAGGAGAAAGTATGGAGACAACTGCAACAGTCTGACCTTCAAATATTATTTACTCTAGTTGAAAAATAATATCTTCATAGTGCCATTCGACAATAAATTTTAAATTTATGATTACTTTATGTATTTATGTATACAAAAAAGGATGTATTTGGTTATGTTCATTGGTTTAGAATTATGGAGCCAACAAATGGAAGAAATGCAATTTGCAGGATCCTATCCTTCTTTAACCCTTAGAGAACAACTCTGATCAGTATTAAAAAAAAAAAAAAAAAAAATTAAAAAATCACTGTCTCACAACTACTGGTTGCATTGGCTAGCTCATTGCATTGGCAGAATTCTGAACAACAGAAGACAGGATTCTTAAGGAGGGGCCTTTAAGCCCTACCAATGTAAGTGACAGCTGGAACTAGTGCCTTTTAAAAAATTCTTCATAACTATAACATACAACAACATTGAACAAACAAATTATCAGCTATAACTTGATTTTTCATATCTACCATGATTCGTTATATCTACCACGTCATGTATATGTCCTCATCTCCAAATAATGATGAAATTATTGAAGAAGCTAACATGTTCTGCTATAGTTGTTATATATGCCAGCTTTACTTGAATTGCAAGGCAGTAGCAGCGTCCTCACTTTACAAATGAACTAGCACATGTATCTTCAAACTGAATGATTTGTGAGTGATCACAGGATATGTTTTATTAAATAGTACTTAATGTCACATCCTAAGCGACTGCTGATCACCAGTTATATTCTTTTACAGGATAGACAATTGAAACAGTTACATGGAGCTCATTCAATGTCCCTTCCCTTCCTTTTTTTATTCATGATCTAATAATTAATATAAATAAACATAAATCCCAAGGTACTAAATTCCCCGTGTGATTTTCGGAAAACTTGTGAACCTCCTTTTACAGAATGTTGGTATCTTATAACAAACAGAAAGTACCGACGGGAGATCTAGTTAAGAATAAAAATCTTAGAACACTTGCATGAAACTTCTTTGTCATACATGGGCACTAGGTCAGTTATATATGTTGCTTTGTTTTTTTCCAAGCAAGATGCATTTCTCTGAAAGGCACTAGCTCATCCAAGGATGGTACAACATAGAAAGAGCAGTCAGCACTGGTTAACTCTGGGAAAAAGAGTATATTATACCCAGAATATTCATCAAAACTGAGATGCCTGCCACATTGAAAGCAGGATTTCAATGGAAACCTCTATGGGGTGTTACAGTTCCTCTCCTCTCTCACAGGCAAAATCCCTACCATTTTGCAGATTTCTGTGACAGACCTCCTTGGCAGTGGACAAGGGATCCCACAGATCCCACCATGATCTAGAGAGCTTATTTTATGAAAGAAATATTACGTGCTAATGTTTCAAAAAATATTTTTGAATATTTTTTAATTATTTCATGAAGGAAGTTTAGAAAACTTTTATTCCCATTCACACAGAAACCATCCTAAAGTTTCCAGGAAATCTGAAATAGGTTGTTCACAAATTTGCAGCTCAGTGGAAACAGCCTATAAAGATTCCCATTTACATCAATTAAAAAAAAAATATGCACAAGTAATAGTGTACAGTTTGCTCATAAGCAACATGAGAAATTTAAGGTTTTAGCCAAGAAATATAATTGTGGAAGATCTGACAGAGTTTAGCAGAGATGTTAGTTGTTTGCTGATGCTAAACTTAGATGAGCAATCAAAACTTTATGTATAATGTTATCATGTGCCCACCTAATTGGCAAAATCCTGTTTATCTTCTAGCTGTGTGTATTGCTTTTACATAATGTTTTATTACTGTAATAAAATACCATTCAAATATGCCTTTAGAAGGACACTGTAATAAAATTTCTTGAATAGCTTACTAAAATCTTAATGCTTAAATCTAAACCAATAATCTTAAATAATATTTAAGACATTTTGGATGCTTTCTATAATGCATGCTACATACTTTGGATAACAATTATACTGCTTGATTTCTACTTCTGTTTATGATCCACTTCACTGCACTCAAGTTTGCTTTCAGTGGCACAGTACTACTTACAAGACTTATTATTACAGGTAGGTTAATTTCAGAGAAGCTAAATAATCACTTTCATAAAAAACATGTTTTTAGTAATCACAAGATTTTGAATTTGGTTAATGTTTACCAAATAGGTTGTGTCAGGAAAAAATTTCTTCCCAAGATTGGAATGTTTTCTTTCCTTTTCATTTGAGAGTTCATTGTACAAGAGTACCTGTATAGAAGACAGAAAATCTGTATTAATTTTTGCCTTCATTATGAGAGTATGTAAACACATGGTCTACACCTCTCATGAGCCTCAGAGTCAGACTGGATACTCAGGAGCTGCTCTCAATGTCTTCTCTTCGCCACATTGCATTCTGTATGAATAATTGGATATTCCCTTAAGCAAAGGCCATTTTTATCCATTTGCATTTACCAGCAACCAGACTACAGCATCCTTTTTTGTCCCATTCTTTTTGCCTAAGTTATTTAATTCATGGAAACAATTGCCAGAGGAAAGAACAAGACAAAGGCACGGCAGAATTCTTTATTGCTTAACTGTTGACACCTGAGAAAAAAAAAATCATGAATACAGAACTAGATTCATCCTGTAAACAAAGTGACTTCAGAGTTCCACCTTAACTTATTCAAAGTAATTTTAAAATAATGAAGTTTTTAGAAGCCTAAGACATTCACTACTGACCCTACAAACTTTCATTCTGCCTTAAATTCTGTTAAAATCTTTTTGTTATTTATAGAAAAAGGGCAGAAGATAATTTTTTTTCTGATTAATTTTTAAGAAAGCAAAGTGTTCAGTGCTGGGACAGTAGAGGCTGATGGGGTGCCCTTACTGAACAGCCTCTTCTTCCAGAATCATAAATGTTATCTCAGAGTTCACTCCTCCACACAGCCAGTGCAGGCTCCAGGTGTTTCATACTGGCTGATGACGGTATGCCCTTACGCAGGCAACATGGGGAGAAAGGCTGTGTCTGCTGCTGAGAGGCACATTCGTCTCATCAGGAAAATTAACAGAAACTTGCAGGAAGAGGTTCATATCATCCCAAGAGTAATGTGTAAAATCTTTCAGGAATAATAGCCCTCTATAGCTCTCTATAAAGGCAGTTTATATCATCAGTTTATCGCAGACATTTCAAATAAGAGCAGATGGCTCCTGCTCTCATTCTCAGGCCTGGATTTCTTTCAGCCTAACATTTACGATATATAATAGAGTACTAGTTTAGGTACACTAGGACACCTCTCATTGAGCAGAAATTACCTTTGTTTTTGGGGAGCATTCAGCTTTCACAAATAAGCAAGACATTTTGTTTGTTTTAAACTACTAAAAAGAATTCTTTTCAGCTTCAATAAGTGAGTCATTCATTTTCTTGCAGGGGGCAGCCAGACTAAGCTGTTGACAAGGACATCTTCAAGTTCAAAGCTTCTGCTGAAAGATGAGGGGCCTCACATCTCCCAAGTACAAAAATTCACCTGTTTCCTTTTCTCTTGGTTTATGCACTTTTAACCATAAAAGCACAGCAATAACTTGTACCCAAATACTGTGTATGTTGTGTGTAAACCACCGCATAGCATGGAGTTCTTGCTGAGTCCAACATGCCTGTGGACTGCCAGAGAGGGGATCGATGCCTTCGGAAAAGAAAATGTTTGTTTTGTAGTTTATGAAGAGTTTTACCTTCTAATTTTCTGGCTCCCAAATCCCATTGATTTTTTTTTTTTTTAATTTAAGAATTCATACACCATTTATGGTGGCATTTAACTTGATGTTTGCTCTCAGTGTTACTTCCGACTTATTCAGTAATACAGAATACCAATATTAAGAGTTTGAGTTGGTTCTGCCCCTCCCTGCAACAACTTCGAAAAAGGAGCTCTATTTTAATTCCTTGCATACGTTATACAGTCTTTCTTACGCAATGTATTTACTGTGCTATCAAAAATAGAGCTGTCCTTTCACTTTGTCTGGTTCAATGAAATGCTATACTTGGAAGAATCTAAGTTTTAAACAGTGACAAGGACTATTGAACTTCCTGTAGACAGTGAAAGAAAGTCAATAAGGTATAGTAAGAGGACAGAAATGTTGATAATATAGCAAATCCTTTAATACAAACAGTGAAGAAATGTAGACACGAGGTAAAAAAAAATTCAATATACTGCTGTATTACACAATTATGCCTAGTGAATCCACTGGGGCAGGAGTGAAAGAAAGGATAAAAAAAGTGACATTCAAACATCCTGAAATCACAGGAAAAGCCTACATATAGTAGAGATATACATCCTTGCCAGTGATTTATAGGGTGATTTACTTCTCAGTGCTTTAGCAAGACACTGATGAACCCATTCAGGATCTTTGGAGTGGGAGATATCATAAGAAAGTTTGTAATTTCAAGGATCTTTCATGATCCAGACCAGGCAGGAACACGTCCTGATGATGAGCTGCAGACATAAGCTCACTTGCCATCAGTATCAAGCTCACATTATTTACTGAGTTAGGTTGCATGCAGCCACATTAGAAGAGCAGGACTGCTATTAGAGGAGTTCCTGGCCTTCTTTCTTGATCAACTTGCGTTAGGAGAGGGAAGGAGAGAAGATGTGAAATGTCATTGACCTTTTATCTGAAGAGTGACTGCAAGGAAAAGTGGTTATTTAGGCTGCTAGCAGAAAACAAGGCAACAAAAAAATACCTAGTCAAAAGAATTGACTGGCAGAACTTGAAAGCCTCGCATAGCTTTGGCTGCAGCCAAACCTCAGCCAAGCCTTTCTAGCAACAAGCTGTGTTGGATGAAGATTGATCAGAATTTAGCAGTGTAGATTACTTGGTTAGTGATAAATCACAGGAACACTGCAAAGATATACTTTGTAATCTATATCTTTACATGGGCAAAGACCAGTAGTTTATACATTCTTCGATACCCATCAAATCCTTTCACATATGTATAATTTTTTGCTTTCCAATCTACTGCAGTGAAAACTTTGTCTTTTCATGCTGCTGCAGTTGAGTGTTTTTCCTTATCTGTTCTGTTCTTTTAGATAACCAATAGGTTTAGTTGTAATGATAATTAACATCAGTTTGTGAAAACGAGCAGTAACTGTTGCCGGGGTATCCCTTGAAAAATAAGGCAAACTGGAGAAAATTGGAAAATTATAAAAAAAAAATTAAACAGACAGAGAGTTTTATTTTCAAGATGTTTTTCAGATGTGTAGCAGTTCCTCAGCAGTGGAAATATAAAAACCTTAATTATCAGGATGAAGTAGCCTGCTGTTATTTTATTTTACTGCTAAAAGGAAGTTTCTTGGAAAAAAAAAAATCACTTCATCCATACTAGCATGTGGCTACAGCTAGAACACAGCCATTTAAATGCACAGAGCATTGCCTACAAACACAGAAAAGAAGTTTCTATTTAATGTTGCACCCAGCTGAGACCACAGGAAAGATTTTAGGAAGACTTCCTAAAAATTTCAATTTCCCAAATTGAAATGTTGGGGAACTAGCTGGATCAGTATCCAATATTATGAAGTTTGGGAATGCAAAAAAGAGAGAGACGATTAAACAAGAGATGCACAGCACTTCAAAGGTTATCTCTCAGCTAAAGTGAATGAATTAATGAGAACTGCATCCCCTTGCACAGTGTACTAATTGCTTGGTTTAAGATTTTCTGGACACCCAGATTTCAGTTAGTTTCCTATTTGCACCATGTCCAGAACCAATCATGTACAGGCCCTGTCTCTAGAAGTAAGATGCAGTAATTTACAACAGCAGAAATTTGTCCATTTAAAATTATTCTGGTTTTAGAGACTTAGTTTCAAATAGATTCTTATTTAATATAGTAGATTTATACTACCCTGTACAACAAGTTACTCTTAATTTCTAGGTTAAGAGTTAAGCTACAGGTTAATTAGATTATGAGCAATCACAATAAACCTAATAGATTTAGAATGGTCTAATATACTCAAACAAATTATCAGTCTGATTAGATAACAGCCATTATACTGACAGTAGATACTATTCTGCAATCATCATTGTATAGTATTTATGACTTTACTACCTTTAAATTCTCAGAATTGTCATTAGTGCCAGTAATACACTCTGAATCAGGTATTATTTTGATATTGACTATTATGACAATAATTTATTTCTGAAGGTAGCTACCTCCTCACAGTGAAATTACTTCCAGAATAGTAATTTTCCCAGTAAGATCATCTTTTTCTACTCATCCAGCCTTCATGGAGTAAAAATGGCTTTACTGCTTTCACATTGTATTATTCTGACTGAAGGGGCATGAGATTCCCAACAGCACTCCACACTCCTGCAGCCTCACTATTTCTTGGAAGGTTAAGTGACATACTCTATTTACATATCCCTGCCCTCCTCTGTTCCCCAAATAGGAAAGAACAGACTCAGCCACAGAAACAGTGACGTAACAGCCAATATGCTTCAAAGGTCAGCAATTAAATATCATTATGTCACAGGATTGCAGCTACTCTTTCCTTATTATAGCCTGCCTGTAAGATCTTATCCCTGAGTCAGAGATAACATATGGAATCATAGAATCATAGAATGGTTCAGGTTGGAAGGGACCATAAAGATCATCAAGTTCCAACCCTCCTGCCGTGGGCAGGGACACCTCCCACTAGAGCAGGTTGCTCAAAGCTCCAGCCAGCCTGGCCTTGAACCTCTGCCTCCAGGGATGGGGCATCCACAACTTCTCTGGGCAACCTGTTCCAGTGTCTCACCATCCTCACAGTAAAGAATTTCTTTCTGATGTCTAATCTAAATCTACTCTCTTTCAGTTTAAAACCATTACCCCTTGTCCTATCACTCCACTCCCTGATAAAGAGTCCCTCCCCATCTCTCCTGTAGGCCCCCTTCAGGTGCTGGAAGGCCTCTGTAAGGTCTCCCTGGAGCCTTCTCTTCTCTGGGCTGAACAACCCCATCTCTCTCAGCCTGTCCTCATAGGAGAGGCGCTCCAGCCCTCTGATCTTGGCCCTCTGCTGGACTCACTCCAACAGGTCCATGTCTTACCTGTGCTGGTATTAATGTCATAGTGTCATATATTCATCTTTTACATTTAAATTATTTGTTTGGATGGGACTGGCAGTTAAGGAAAGGAAAAATCATTTGTCTTGAACTTGTTTCATAACATGAGACACCAAAAGAACTGGTTTTGTACCATGCAATACTGAAGAACACAAATAAGACTGAAGACTCCTACAGCACAAGGCGTCTTCCTGACAAACCATGCTTACCCTTGGAGCAGTCCTAACATAGGGACTTCCCAAAGGATCACCATCTTCTAGGTTTGTAATCACCATGTAAAAAGCTTGAACAGCCTCACCAGTTCACCAGAACAGGGACTTTCCTTTCAACAGAGTGAGAGGCTTAAGAATCTTAGCACTAGAGATCTGCTGTCCAGGTGTGCAGCAGGGAACCCACAGGAAGCTCACATCAAGGCTTTAGCTTTGACCTCCAAGGCTCTGACTGGTTTTCTCCAAGGCAGTGCAGGTATGTTAGAAACCCTGCCAGCTGAAGCCTGTTTGTGACTTTTCTCTGGAGCTGTAGATCCTGACAACCTCAGTAGCTACATGAAGCCAGCGGTAACAAACTGAGGCTGTCGTTTCACTGGTTTCATGTTATGTGGGTTTTTTTTCTCCTCTGCCAGCAATATTGGTGCTCCTTTCTCCATATAAGGAGCTCTTGGTGAACTCCAGTCAAAAGAACCCAAGCTATACTGTTTTTTATCAGTACTCATAAGGATTCACAAGGATTTCTTAACATGTAAATTTCTTCATCTTTCTTTCTATATTTTTTTATTAAAAAAATCATACTAGTTAGGTATTTAGTGTAGGTTAATTCTGGGGTTTTGTTTGTTTTATTCTTCACAGATACTATTTTGGAACAAGAATAGCTTGATTTAAAAATATATAAAAATTATGTTTCTGATTTTAAATGTAAGCTAGAGATAAAACTGTGAAACAAAGCCAAATAATCTTAGAACTGTTAGAACTGTAAATGACCTAAAGGTGCTGTAAGATAAATAGTGCTGCTAATTCTTCACAAAGTGTTAAACACTGGAAATCATTAAGATATTTTTTCTCTAATGGAAATGTTTAATTCAGTATTTTCAGCTGGATGATGATTTTTCTGTAGAATTTAATGTAATTCCATGAAACAGAAAAATGACAAAAAGGAATTAATTTTCCAACTACAGAGGTTTATGAAATCATTTATTTGGAAAAGCATTAACTTTCTTAACATTTTAACCATGTTCTCCAGAATTATTACACTATGGCTTCCTTTCTAGATCTCCTCTTTGCCTGTAATTATTTCTAAGACCTCTTAATGAACTATTTGCTCAATGTTCATTTGTAAAGCAGACAATTTAAGGAATATGCTGGAATATAGACTGAGGAGAGTATGAGCTGAAAACCAGTAAAGAATTGAGGCACCTAATCTAAATTTCAGAGCATTTATGGCTATAAACCACATTCCTTGTATGATTAAAGCTAAATGAATTTATATTAGCTTAGTAATGCATTGCTAAACCAAAACAAAACCTGGCACGGGCATTGTGATTCAATCTATATCTAGGACATATCAATACAACTTGCTTTAATTCCAGTTGAAATCAATATTGTAAATCTTTCTTAAACATCCGCAGGGCTTCGTAGGTTTTTAACATAATTATTTCAAAATGTCTTCTTGTCAAGCTAACTTGGCTTCCAAATACAGTTAAGGTGAAGTAAAGATGCTTGAAACTCAGAGTAACTCACAGGATTTCAGAGCTGTGAGATGAAAATCAAGTCAGATTCAAGATATGCAGCCACAGGCAATTAAAAAATGAGGGAGAGATAATTGATATTATAATAGTATCAGCTCTGATACCTGTGTCTGCTGCTTTCCTGACAGAGTGGTGCAAGGAAGCCTGGGCAAGGAGATAATCGCCCTTAGTTCTCAGCACTGAAGTACCAGAATCCATCTACCACCATTCCTCCTCCTCCTGCCCTGCACCACAGGAGAGGTCAAAAGTATTCAAAAGCAGAGAAAAAGACGGGTTACTACATTCACTGCGATACTGGGAAGCTCTAAAAAGCTTTTACCTGTTACCAAGAAAACCCATACAGGTCCATCTCAGGAAAGGCAGAGAGAACATAACCGTATACAGTTGTGTGAGGGATATTTATTTATTTATTTATTTTAAAAAATTAAAAAAGAAGATGAAGAAGAAAAAATAGTGCTACACCTGTTCAAGAACAGAGTAATACATTATGTCTAAGAAGTTTTCAGGCACAGCACATTCTACTGAAGTGTCAAGAATAAACATTAGCAGCTGATTAGCTGGAATTCATGGTGAGAGAGTAATGAATGTCATGTCCAAAGCGGTTAAGCCACAAAGAATAGTAACTACTGAATTATAACATGACGCTTGCCGTGCTCAGATCTCAGTGGGAAATCCAGAAGCAAGTTCTGCCTCTGTGATTATACCATTTAGAGCTCTTATTTAGTAACTTTGCTCATAGAGCATTGTGGGATCCTTAATGGACCCTTTATCAGCCAACTGACAGATTCCCCAGTGCTAAGAAGGGCTGAGAAACATTGCAGCAACTCCCACACACATGGACAGTTCACGGCCCCACCTCTGCAAGGGTCCTGGAGGCACTAGCAGTTTGACTTAGGTCTTGGATCTTTGCTTACAGTTTGCATCTGCATCTCACCTGCTGTGAGAAACTGGCCGATGACCATCACCAACTAGCACAGAGGGACCGTATCTGGGCGAGTTTGGCCCATAATCTCTAAATAGTTCCAGACTGTCATCTGGTTTGTCTTCATACAGCCCCACTGATAGGATTTATACTGCTCCAAAACCTCTGGCTTCGCTAGTTCACAGTTTCAGGATTGTTCATAAAGAACTGATTCCTTCAAAAATCTGGTCCTTTGATTCTGCTCCTTTTTATAACTCTGGGCAGGCTTATTTGAAAGCTTGACTTTATACTAGTGTTTCTGATGAAGCGGCTCTTAAATTAAGTCAGCATACCTTTGGCACCTAATATCATTCACTGATACTCTGTGATTAGAGATAGATAATATCTACAGCTCCTTGCAATGAGTTCCAACACAGAGCTTTACAAAGGCAAAGAGAGGTTAATCACCCAAAGATTAGTTGAATAATCCCACTGTAAGGAAAGCTAATGTAAAAGGCTCAATAAAATCATGCTACAGAGTCTTCTAATGATGAGTGATATACTGCGCTAAGTGATAGGTACCTGGGATTTTTTTTTTTAAATTTCACATGGGGAACCTTCAAAAAAAGACCACATTCCTTTACATAACTTAGTAGCTCGTATTATTCTCTTTCTCAGACTTTCTTCAATGTACCTCAGTACATGCTGCACCTAATTTTCCAGTAAAACAACTCACCATAGCTCACAAACCATTTGCAATTAATTGTTAGTTTCTAGAGTAACATTATGTTAATATCTTAGTACATATAAATAGTGTGATTTCCTTCCAAGAAATTAAAATTACATTCTGCATTTAAATAGGACACGGAAGCTTAAATTTACAGTTTCTACACTGACGAAGTTTGTTTGGGGTATGTTTTTGGTTTTTTTCATTTTTTTTACTATTTTTCTAACAATTTTCTTATCCCAGGCAGATCAAATCGATGAGGCGTGTCCTTCTGAGCGTGGTGTAACATTTCTTTTTCCATTTCAGAATTTAGCTGACTGAGGAACTGTGTCCATCTGAGGCATTTTCAACCAATAACATTTTATCTCTTCAACAAAACATATTTAAGGTGTGACTAGAGTATGTTTTCTTTTGGCTGTGATAGCAATAACCTCTAGAATTGTAGCAGCTGATTTCTGGTGCAGATGGACATCTTTTATTACACCAAGAGGCTACATGCAAGAGCCTTTCTTTAAGCAAACCACTCACGCTCTTCTCTAAATCCTTTATCTCAGAGCTTGGAGAAATGATTTTACAAAAGATACTCACACATGATTTGGATTTAGAAAAGTTATTGCGCATTTGTCATGTGAAGACTAGTAACAAAGTACCTACAGAGAAGGTCATTTTGTGTATATATAGTAAAAATATTTGAGTATATCTTTACACAAATATGTGCACATACAAAATAACGGTGTAACAGAAAAAGATTTTAAAGCAAGTGGTTTGTTTGGGTTTTTTTCCTATGTTGACGAGAGGCTGAGCAGTACCCTTTCAAATACTTCATGATTTGATTTGGTTTGGTTTGGTTTGATTTGATTTCTTGCATGAGATTTTATGAGTATTTTCCTAATTTCATTATGAAATTCCTAAAATATCTTGTATTTAAAATTCTCTAGTCAAGCTCCATAATGAGGCAGCAAATCATATGCTATTTGACTGGACTGTAGCCTTTACATACAGGAGATTTGGATTAAAGTATCCCAATTATTATGTCCTTTTTGAGGACATAACAGCAGTCAGCTGTAATTTGCACCTTTCCTTCTGAGTTCTAGCTCTAGCTGGGTTCCAATTCAAAACAAAGCAAAAATCTGAATTTGCTTAATTTAAACAGGGGCTGTAGGTAGCTCAAACTACTCAATTAGATTTTGCTCTAAAATACACTAAAAGCAATCATTTCATCAATAATAGCTGAGTACCTCTTTAGGAGATTAACAAATTTCAGCTGAGGCTGTTTCAGAAACACAGCAAAAAGAACACAGCGTAATGGATGAGTTTAATTACTTGTTGCCTGTACTGAATGATGGTTAGCTTTGAAAAATGCAAATACAGTACTATTTACATCAGTACAGTTAATTGAGGCTGAAGCCATCTTAAAAAGTTTTTACCCTATATATTCCTGTCCTAAGTATAGCAAAGTTATAATTATTTGACTGACAACTGTTTTGTTGCTAAACCAGTAGAAAAGAGAAGCCGAAGCAAGGCTACCTAATGTCTTTCTGAAACCACTGTTAAATCTGTTATCAAATGTTTTCAGTGGGACTGCTGCTTGTATAGTTAACATTGAACCTTTTCGCATGAGGAGATATTTACAAGATACTGTAATGTAATTTGGACTTTTTGCTCATTACAATAATTACAAAACAGCTGGGATAGAAAATTACATTCCTTAATGGATTTCTTCTCTTCATGTCTTCAGGACCATAACCCTCCGCCATGTCCCTGCTTCCCCCTGCCCCCAGAAACCTACTAACTGCAATACACAGTCACCTGTTAGTGATTTTTATCACATACAAAGTAAGTGTAAGAATCCAGAGATTCATAGTTAAGACTTCAGGCCTAACCAGAAATAGAAATATTTTATTTAAAACTGCTTTAGTCTGCAAATCTCAAAAAATTGACTTTCCACAGTAGAAAGTGAGAATACCTACAGATTTCTGGGTCATTGTTCCTTGTTATGATCCTGTATCACTGATGGAAGTAGCTAAGACAGCATGGAATATGTACTCCCAACAAGCATCTCTGGGCAATAAACCTCAGAGGAGGCAATCTGGAGGACAGCAAGAAGAAAAGTGCTAGTAGAAAAGTGCATCTGGGGAGGTGAAATTCTTTCTACTGTTGCTATACAGTAAAGGTACATAAAAGTGGTCATTGAATAAAAGCAGCAGAATCTGCCATCTCAAGTGGCAAATTCTAGCAATAATTTTCAAATGGAGCAGTATCTAAACAAAACTCTGTGCCTACTCTGAAAATGTTAATGATGATGGGAAGGTTAGTAGTGGTAGCTATATTTTTAGTGACAGCACTTTTGCATTATACCCCATTTCTTTTCATTATTGCTCATAAAGAAATTAATAGAAGTACAGCCTTGCCAATTATCTCAGTATACCATGACCTGTATACCTTCATATTTTAGTTTCTAATGCTCTCATATTCAATGTTACATTGCCTTAATACAGTAAGTGTATACTTCAGACATCAAAATTCATCTCCAACTTTTCATCAAATTAAAATTGCACACCATTTTGCTATTCATCAGTCTTTTGATTGACACATTGTTGGCTTTCATATAGTAAGACTTGAGCACACGCCAAATGCATATCATACATTCACTGACTTGGCAGGAACACCCTTGCATTTCTTGAAGCCCAAACCAGTTTTGGGAGCTGATAATACAGTCTTGGACCCCAGTGCCTAAATTTCCTTTTAGCATCTGTTATTCAGCAATAAATTTACTGGACTGTGAACAACAGGCTCATATTGCATGAATGTTCTCGAAACCTCTGCTTGGGAATTTGCATGCAGTGCATAGCTGAGCCCACGGCTGAAGCTGGCTGGAATCGTTTTCATCCTTTGACGCAGACGAGTTGAAAAACGCATTCAGTGATATCAGCTGTTCCTTTTATACAGGTATGCAGATGACTTGAATTTCAGCATTCCTTTAGAATAGCACTGGCAAAAGCTCCCCTATTTTTCTGAATATAAGTCTGTTATTTGCAAAGAGAATACATACGAATTCTCATCTTTCTCTAAAATGTCAAGTGTCACACATTAAAATGGTACATAGGCCAGCAGTCCTTAAGAGATCATCTTGTTTCCCTGAGCCAGTGAATCCAATTTGAATTTGTATTTCAGATAAACTGTGCAAAATATCCCAGTTTGAACCTGAGTTTGATGACAAAGTTATCAGCATCTTTGACAAGTATTGTGATTTCTTTGTACCTATTCATTTGAAACATGAAAAATATGCAAAAATAATGTATCTCTGTCTCCTAATGATACAATTTGACAAGCTAGACTGTGCTTTTGCCAATAAAGGTTGGGCCACATAGTCTTTAAGGTCCCTTCCAAGCTGGTGTTCTATGATTCTATGATTAAAGCTAGATTTCTTCATAGCAGATTAATATAGTCTCTAATTACTAATTTGTAAATTTTGAATTTCCTCTTTCTCCATTCGTTGTGTAAGAATTTTCAGGTTTGACCTTCAGAGATGACTTCACAAAAATGTTCTCCCTTTTGCATTTTAAAAATATAGCTGCACATCTTCCCCCTCACACCACTTATTACCATCTCTTGGTAACAAATACTACAAAATAGCTAAAATTGCAAGCACCTTCAGGTTGCATAAAGTTGGAGTTATACAGTTGTATAAAGACTGAAGCACATGATACATTTGCTTTAGTTCTGTTTTCAGTATCTACGAACATGACTGAGATGATTAAATCCTTTTGTAACTTTTGAAATCCAAATGTCTTTAAACCATGAGTGTAACTTCTTCCTTTGCTCCCCTAGGGGTTTGGCTGCCTGGCCTTAAGTCTAGGTCTTGGTGCAGCTGCATAACCTCAGATCAGACAACTGTGTGGAAAGAGCTGTGTGAGAAAGAGCCATGAGAAGTTGGTCTTGACCAGCCGTGTTTGCACTTGTGTTTACCTGGGTTACTTGTCCTTTGTTCTGGCCAAGCTATGCTGCTGTAGTGCTGGTGCCTCTCTGCTACGGACTTTTATGGTGCTCTGAACTCCCAGCTGACAGCAGACCTGCCCTGCTCACCTTGCACAGGTGAGCGGACTGTGGGGACTGAGCTTGGCAGTTGTGTCACCATCCTTTCCTGCCTCGTTAGCCTCCTCAGCTGCTGGCTCACCTTGCTCTCTGGAGCAGACTGCCCTTGCTGCACGTTGTTGGTAGTCTGCTGTGTCCTCAGCTGCCTGACTCATAAGGACTGAGTCTGTACCTTGATTGCATCCTTGAGGAATCATCTTTCAAATCTGTGTGGCTTGTGCATCTTAGCCTAAGCAAATACTATGGAAAGTTTAGCTTAGGACAGGTAAAAATTCAGGACAACATTACTGAATTTATGCCTTCTCTCTGGTTCTCTTCCAGGAGGTATGTACTTATTCCCTTCCAAAGAAGGTCACTAGCATAAGAAATCCAAACTGCTGTTAGGTAGCCTTTCCTATTAACTCTTCAGAAACAGATGTACCCCACAAAAAGATGCCCAATTTGTGAAAAGGGACAAAGGTCTTGGCACATTAAAAATTACAAAAATACATTACAATACAGTTCGTGCTGTTCCCAAATGCACAGCATCAGCAGCATAGTTATCCTGCAGCCAGACATCTACAAAATATCTCCCGTGATTTTGTTGAACCAAACAGATAATGGCTATGTTCAGCTTGAGAACCTTGGAAGAGCTATGAACGTGCAGACATTCTCTCACACGAACTGTCCAAAGCAGCATGTACAACCCCCAGCTACATGAGGCTCTGATGCAGAGTGGGACAGGGTAAGTTGGATGTACTTTAGGATCACCGTTCTTCCTTGCTCTATGTTCCCTGAAATCTAACGCACAGAACACAGCCTGCAATTTAGTTCTTGTAAAAAAACCCTGAGCAGGGGGACTTGAATGCTCTCTTTCGTCAGAAAGTTGCTGAAATATAGTACACTAGCTACAGACTGTACTGTTGAATTATGCAAAAAAAATACCAAAAAAGAGACAGTAATAATCTAAAATATGAGGCTAGAATGACAAAAGAAAATAATTTTCTTGCAAACCAGTGTCTCATACATTACTATAAGCTAATCTTTAGTATTAGTAGGCAGATGAAAAAAAAAAAAAAAGCCCTGAAGTAAAAGAAACAAATGATATATTTCTAATGGAGAGCAACATATGACCCAGAAGATCCTTGCATTTGTATTTATTAGAAGTTATTTACAAGTTTTAATTCAAGTTTTCTTTAACGAAATCTTAAGCTCTGACAAATGGTGAAGTTGAACATTTCAAACCACAGTACTCAGTGAAATAGTTTGCCTTCAGAATGTAACATGAGGGTAAAAGATAGATTATGATAAGAATACAATAAAAGGACTATGTTCAATAAAAAACTATGATTTTTGTTACTGCTGCTATACTGGTAAGTGACTTACTGGAGACTGGAAAGCGATAGTCCCCTGCAGAAGTAGAATACACATAAAATTGATGGCACTGAACAATTTATGGCCCTATTTTATGTGATGTGGAAATTTAGATGTAAAGACAAAACACAAATTGCCTCCCTCAGAGTAGTTGCAGAGAAAACCCTTTATGAGGAAATCATTGCTAAAGGAGGAAAGCATGGGGTTCATTAATGTGGAAATTCACAATATTCTTTAAGAAGTGAGATACATTTTTTTTCCAGACAATTCAGATCTCTTCAGATGTAAGGGACTCACTTTCCCCTCTCCACTGAGCTTACCAAACTCCTTTTTATTACCCCACAGGGGTAGTTTTCACTTAGTATGCACACAATTCCTATTCAACTTTACAGGAGTTTACCAAATGAATCAAGGGCAGAATAGATATCCTTGATCTTATGTCTACATATTCTACTAGATAGACTCTAAACCCAGGTACAGGATAAACTTTGCTAGCTCTGTAGTTTATTCTCTGAATCTTAAGTGTGGCAAGTGCGGAGATGATACTTGGGGAAAAGATGAAACTACAGAAAAGTGAGAGCAAGACAGTTCAATGTCTTACAGTTAAGGCTGAGATATTAACAGATTTTGATTGTTACCAGAATAAAACCATTGTTCCAAAACATTGTTTGTTTGTTTGTTCATTTGTTTTCCTGGGAAGTAAAACCTTTCAAATGTTTTTTTTTCTGATTTTTTTCAGCCACATCTTTCATTGTAGGCTTATCTAATGGCTTTGGTCAAACTGATTGTGCATTCCTTCATGAATATAATGTTCAACCACAAATTTTGCAGTGCTTGACTTGTTGTACAAAATGTATACACAAAGTAAAATAAAACACAGTGCACTGAAATATTGCTAAGCTGCACACAAGGAACTTTGATAATTCAGAACAAGAAAGAGTATAATATATGGTTGCTCTGTATTGTTATAACAACCATATTGCAGTTAATAAATAAATATTAGTGGATTAATGACCAAAAAATTAAGGACTATAAATCAAAAACCTCAAAGAGACAAATAGCTGCATATGTATATACATGTACAATCTTACCGAAATTAGTCAAGTAACAGTTACAGCAGCTGCATTTATAGTGGTATTAGAAGGTGAATGGGGATTTAAGATGAAATCCAGCAATGAAGAGGGTGCTGAGAAAAAAATTTCCCACCTCTCCCTCCCAAAGAGGTAATACTAAAACACAGCCATGCCAAGACAGTTCTTGTAAGATAATTGCTTTCTTTTGTTATAGGGAAAGTGACCCCTCTTTTCTCCAAAGACTGAAAGAAGTATCTTGCATGCCCATTTGCTATGCTAACTAGACTGCAGGAGACAGTCCTCTTTCAAAGGAAAAAGCAAGTGGCAAAAATTTAGGTCATGAACCAGAAGTGCATTGCACCAGGTACCACCTTCATTGTAGGAAAACAATAAGAATTGATAAAGCGAAACACAGGTGTAAAGAATGTGTGGGATTCACATTGGCATAAAGACATACACTATATCGTGGGCTTTCAACTAGCATTACTACTTAAAGATCCAGTATGTAACAATAAGGTAAGGTAAGTAATAAAAACTGAGAAGAGTCCAGTCCTCCTCAAAGGCAAGGAACAAAATGATGTTTCCTATGAACAAATGGTTTGAACCTAAATGCTCACAAAAGTGTAAATTTTATTAAAAGCATGTTTGATTTAATTTTCAGGTAATCAAACATTACTGAATATCTAAGGTACTGGGCAAGAAATCTAATCACTGCTGGTATTAGGAAATGGAGACTGAAAGGAATTTAGTAATTTTGAATGCATATGTTTTGCTTTTCAGATTTGAACTTTCAGAGTTTCTGCCATATGTTATTTTGCACTGCCATTGACACAATTTACATTACGTACATGACAAATAGGTTTTTAACCTGCCAGTTCTCCCAGGCACAGGCTAACAAATTTTTGCCACTTAAGAAACAGAACTTGAAGAACATAACATACCTAAAGTATTTACATAATTTATTACTCAAGGTTTTACTATTTACAGTGATTGATTAAGCTATAACAAGTTAACAGTGTGTTTAGTTTTACGGCTTTGATCTCTGTGATGAAGCCAATGGCTGTTCTGGCTGCTTTGTCTCAGTAGTCCAACCTTTTAATTTGTGCTGAGTTAAGAAGGATCTGCTCAAAGGTAAAGCAAATTTTTGAAACAGTAAGTTTTCACTTTTTCATGGTAGTGTGGTATTTTTCCTCCTCTGTTGTCTGCATATCAGTTGGGAAGAGTTAAAGTTTATTCAATGAGGAGAGGTGCTATTCTGGACCTTGTTCTCACCAACAAGGAGGAGCTGGTGGGGAATGCAAAGCTCAAGGGCAGCCTTGACTTCAGTGACCATGAAATGGGGGAGTTCAAGATCCTCAGGGTGGGGAGGAGGGTGCACAACAAGCTCACTACCCTGGACTTCAGGAGAGCAGACTTTGGTCTCTTCAGGAATCTGCTTGGCAAAGTAACTTGGTATAAAGCCCTGGAGGGAAGGGCGGCCCAAGAAAGCTGGCTAATATTCAAAGATCACCTCCTCCAAGCTCAGGAGCAATGCATCCCAAAAAAGCAGAAGTCAGGCAAAAACACCAAAAGGCCTGCATGGATGAACAAGGAGGTCCTGGACAAATTCAAACAGAAAAATGAAGCCTACAGAAGACGTAAGTGAGGACAGGTAGACTGGGAGGAACACAGAGACATTGAGCAGCCAACATTCAGGTCAGGAAAGCTAAAGTCCAGATAGGATTAAATCTGGCCAGGGATGTCAAGAGTAACAAGAAAAGCTTCTACAGCTACATTAACAATGAAAGGAAAACTTGGGAAAATGTGGGCAATCTTCAGAGGGAATCGGGAGACCTGGTCACCCGGGACATGGACAAGGCTGAGGTGCTCAACGACTTTTTTGCCTCAGTCTTCACTGGCAAGGGCTCCAGCCACACTGGCCAAGTTGCAGAAGGCAAAGGCAGGGACTGGGAGAATGAGGAACCACCCACTGTAGGAGAAGATCAGGTTCAAGACCATCTAAGGAACCTGAAGGTGCACAAATCCATGGGAACTCATGACATACATCCACAGGTTCTGAGATAACTAGTGGATGAAGTGGCTAAGCCATTATCCATCACATTTGAGATGTTGTGGCAGTCCAGTGAAGTTCCTGTTGACTGGAAAAGGGGAAATATAACACCCATTTTTCAAAAGGGCAAAAAGGAACACCCTGGGGAACTACAGGCTGGTCAGTCTCACCTCTGTGCCCGACAAGATCATGGAGCAGATCCTCCTGGAAATGATACTAAGGCACATGGAAAATAAGAAGGTGATCAGTGACAACAAACATGGCTTCATTAAGGGCAAATCATGCCTGACAAATTTGGTGGCCTTTTATGATGGTGTTACAGCATTGGTCGGTAAGGGAAGATCATCTGACATCATCTACATGGATTTGTGCAGAGCATTTGACACTGTCCCACAGGACATCCTGGGCTCCATCAGAAGAAGCATGGCCAGCAAGTCAAGGAAGGTGTGTAATATTACAAACACAAAATCAGAAATTTTTGCTTTATATAGACAGATTGCATGTAGAGGAAACGTAAAATATAAATAAAGTTTCTTTGAAAGTACACTCTTTTGCTTTTTTAAATGTTTTTTGATGTCAGTATAAGGAGCCTGATTACAGTCAGGAAAAATTTTATTTACGTCGTTGTAAATGAGCATTAGTGGAACTATTCCTGTACAGAGCAGAAAGTCCAGAGTAAAAGCTGCAAACTTTTTGGTTCTTATAACTTCCTTCACTTGTTACTGTTGTGATTTTTTTGTACAGGTAGACTAAGGAAGTGAACAGTTTTAGCACAGGCTTTGAAGCTCACCTATTCATTCTTGTAATTACTGATCAAGATGAACAACAGGAAATTAAGATCCAAGTTACAGAGTAACCTTTGTTGAAAGTGCATTTCTTAGGTTCTCTAGTCCAACACACTTTAATACAAACAAGGGAAGCAGTGGGATATCAATGGTGGTTTTTGTAATAATCAAGAGAAGTGTTTTTCTCTGTGAGGGATAACCGGTTTAGGGAAAGACTTTCAGAACTGCGTTACTTCCAAGTAATATCAATGAGGAAATGTAGCCAGTTGAGAGTATTTAACAAACTTACCTTAAAAGCAGTAGATATTTCAAACAGATAATCTTCTGTAGAATAGATAACCAATTTTAAAGCATTATATATCGTTTTATCTACTAAGCAAACATACAGAAAAAGGAGTTGAGTTTTTCAGTATTTCAGAGTATGTGACATAAAAATATGCGATATATAAAGAGGTAAAAGTTACAAATTATATGTGAAATATGTCAAGAAAACCCTCCAGCCTCACTAGATTATTCTCTAGTCTCCTAGTTCAGTATTGGAGCTCTTCTTGTGTTTAGTATTTACTGAGAGAAGAGCATGGCGCTTCCTGTCATGGTGCGGCTCATTAAAAAATATTGCTCACACTTTTGCAAAAACGTTCCATATTTTTGAAAGTAGTAGCACACCAATTTGTTAAAATAAAGATGGAAAAGCTAAACAGTAAGTTACTTTTTATTAGAAAATTATTTTATTTAGTATTTTTATATGTAGTATGTTTTAAAGAGTTATTAATTGGCTTGTGGAAGTCTACTGGTGGAGAGGAAGCCCAGGAACTGGTAATAGAAAGGGATTGTAAATGAGCTATTGCTTGTTTTTTCACAAAAAGCTTACAGATTGAAACATGTCCATTACTGCTTCTTTTTACTAAAATAAGGAGCAAACTTCCTTTCCAAACACTCCAGTGAGATATGATCTGGTATATACATCTTATTTTACTTTATTTACGAATTAGCATGGAATGTTTACTTTGACAATAGCTTCCAAACACTCAATTATTTTCAAAATTATTTATTTTCAGAATATCTAAAACCAAAGCTGTGATTAAAGTAATGTTTTGGTGATTCATCATACTTAGATGGGTAAGCATTAAAGAGAAGCTCTAAACTAGTATAATTTTGAGACATTGAAAAGTATGGATATGATTTATAATTGCCTTTTCTGTGTGCCACTCAAAGGGAGAGAGAAAAAATTGCATGAAACAAAACAGTAGAGTGGCCAATGTGGCTGGATTTCTAGCCACCTTGGAAAAAAATTCTGAAATTTGTAGGTTTATGGTAGGATCAATGACAGCTAAGGGTTCTCCATTTAGTTAGTTAATTATTTGCTTAACTTAAATTTAAATTTCACACATTGTGAAAAAATCCTCTCTTCAAGGATTTTGTCAGCTATCCCTGTTTTCTCCTGCAAGGTTTTACTGAGCTAAAAATAAGGGAAGAAAAAGGCAAGACTGCTAGGCTATTTTACAGCACTAGATAAATTAAGTGGCTCAAATTGACATCTTCATCTTCTTCAGCAGCACCCCTAAGAGTCACAGAGAATCATGCATTGTGTTGAATTTTCAAATACTGGCAGAAACAGAAACGGGGGTAGACATAAATTAATCATACCAACAACGTCCTGTTATTGTGAAAGACATTATGTAAAAGATTTGACTCTCATCTAAAACACCTAGATAATTTGGTTGAAGTGTTAAAAATCATCATCCTTAAAAAAAACAAAACAAAACAAAACCAAAAAACAAACAAACAAAAAAAAAACAAAAAAAAACCCACAAAAAACAATAAATCTAACAGTATTTGTTATAAATTACATTAATATAGAAGTTCCACTGCAAGATTTTGGCTGTACTGAAGATAGTGAAGCAAATGGCAGGGAAGTGAAAATTTTAATTTTTATTTCTCTACAGCTTCAAAGTTAGCTATAAGCAGTGCACTTAAAGTGATTTAGTGTTTGCAGCAATGTGTAAAATTTCCTTTAAGTTTAGTGTAAATTTGAGAAGCAGAAATCAGAAGGATTTTCCAGGGAAAATATTTCTGTGATGATTTAAAAGAAAATCACCGGTTTTTCAGTTTAACCTTGTGACGAACAGTAACAATTTTACTATCTATCTCATTTGGAGTCCTGTTTGATAACATAAGAGGTGTGGATGGGCAGCCAGCTTCCTGCACCCTATGTCGAGCAGCACCCCCCAGAAAGCAGCAGATAAGAAATACCTTCCTCCCCTTGTGGCCACTTACTCCCTAGGGAAGAAGTCTCCCTGTGTGCAGCAAAGAAGCAGACAGAAATAAAGAGTTCATTGGGACATAAGGAATTGGAGTTTGCTGCAACTGAGAAGTCAGTAAGACTTGGAATAAGCCCATGAGAAGGGATGTGCACAGAAAGAGGACACAGCTAGGAGAGACTTATTTACAAAGTCTTTTATTCCTGTTCTGTTTCACCTTGAGTTCTCTTTTCACAGGTATTTTAAAAGTGAGCTTCTTAGAAGTATTACTCATGCTTGTTTCTGTTCTAATAAAACTTGGCTTTTGCAGTAAGAGCTCTTCTCTCTTCAGCACTTGCTGGGAAAAAAGAAAAGGGAGAAGGAGGCAGGAGGCCCTAAGCTATTCCAACTTGCTTTTTCCGAATATCACTGCAGATTTTAACAGTATCCAGAATCTGTGTTTTATTTGGGTTTCCTTGTCTCCAAAGAACTTTGTTCTGTTTTGTAATTTTAGAAGTTAAAAAGAGATTCTTTTGTAGTAAGACAAGATCTTACCTGTTTTTGCCAGAGCTACCCTGGCACATATTAACAGCCAGACTCCAAAAAACCAGAAGAAAAGGAAATATTTTATAGAAAAATAACCTCATGTCTTTTCAATCTTAGAATAAATATAATTTGATCAGCTTTTAGGCACTTACACATAAGAGCAAATAAGATTTTTTAAATATATTCAAGCCAATGTACTATAAAGGTGAAACTAAGAATGCTCTGGCTTAACAAGTCATATATTTTAGTTACATAAATGTTTACCTGACTCACCTTCCATATCTATCAGACTGTAGACAAGACAGGAAATTTTCCTGATTGACATAGGTCTAGGGAGAAGAGTGATGAAAGTGAAGTTAGTATTAATCACTGTTTTGCTCAGTATGTAATTTACTAGTATGCTAATTTTTCTGAGAAATTTGTGTGGGAAAGTCAAAAGAGGATTTATAGCAGTAAAGTTGGACTCTCTGAACTGCTTCTAAAGGCAATACATTAGAAGATGTAAACAAAAGATTACTACAGCAAAGCTATTTCTTCTTTGTTGGAAGTCCAGGAGAATTAAGTTTTCTTAAGGAAAGAGATAAAACTAGTCATTAAGCCCTCAATTAACCAATCTATAATTTGAATTCTATATTGGACACTGAGTAAAGGCAGAATTGGATGATTGATTTCTAATTTTTATAGAATCAATGAAAGGACAAAAATGGTCTATGTTTTATGAGATTAGAATTGTTCTGGCTCCTTAGAGGTAGCTGAGGGTATTGGCGGGACTATTTTAAACCACCTCAAGTTACATCTACAGTAACTTCGTACAGCTGTGCCAAAAAGGACAAGCATGCTCCTTGCTCAGCTCTATTAAATCCATATGGTCATTTGGAGAGGCCTCAGATGCAAATGTGTCACTGTTCACAGTTTCAATAAATGTTAGAAGCTGTCTTCTCATCGCACCAATACTGACTGCCTTTCTAAAAGTACTATAGTCAAAACTCATATCATTTAACCAGGAGATCACCAAGTTAGATAAACTTGTTAGACTGAGAGCAAACTCAGATCTTTGGACATCCTTGGATCCAATCATACCAAGAAAAATACTAGATGTTCCATGGTCCCCGACTTTCTGTCACTCTCTGCACTGTCAAAGACACTTTTGCTACCATGGCTGCTTGAAGAATAGGTAAACTTAGAGTCAGTGCTATGCAATTAGGAATCTGTGATGGAAATATATCACCTACTGTTTTTTGCAGTATAGTTTTAATAGTTTTTATTTCTGGAATTCAGACTCAGAATTCAATCAGGAACAGCAATAAATTGTAACACATCAACATTTACCTCTTAAATCATTTAGAATATAAAGCTCCATGAAAATGGGATTAGATGGGTGTTAGTCCTAACAGGACAGATGGAGAAGAAACCGCAGTCCTTACTTGCACTGAGTATTTAAAACTCAATAAAAATCCTCAAGGACTGTGTTTCATATTAAATTTTGAAGAAAGTACTGATCTTTATAGTGAGCTGCATTTTAGGATGGGGTGTTTTAATTCTATAATGGATTTGTATTTTAAAGGACAGTAATATCCACAGGTAGGAGCCCTTGAATACTTTGCCTTATTCAAAAGAGAGCTGAACATGCACAGGTACTTCATGACCTTATACGAAGTCATGTTGTGATCTATTAATTCCTGTAGCTAAATGGGAAGAAACTCGTATAAACATATGACATCTTCAATTTTAGCCATTTTGGCAACATGTATTGCCCAAAAAAAATGGAAAATAAAACCAACTAAATACAATTAACATCTACAAATGTTTTTTATCTAGTTAAGTCAATATGTGTTTTGATCATGACAGTCATTACACATACAATTAAGCAAGACAGTTTGAGAGGGACATAGCTTCATGAATGCAGAGAGGTTAGTAGGTTCTGTTATTCATACTGGATTTAAAGAGGATGAATTGGAACTCAAACTAAAGTGTAATTCATTTAATCGCCAAGAATGTTTTCACTTAACAAATTTTATCCTTAACTGTTTGAAAAGTACATTCACTTTATTAAAGAATATTGAATGTACTAATCATAACTTTGCCTGTGCCAATTTTTTAGCTTTTTCATTACTTAGCAAAGAATAAATATTTCTGCATATTCAGAAATATTACGGTAATTGGGGCTTTAAAAAAAGAATAGATTGTAAGGTTTCACAAAAACTAAGCTATTTCATCTATCAAGAATTCAAATATGTTATTTTTAAAGCTACATTTGTCACACTGCAAGTAAAAAATTTCCACTGTAGTAATTTTAACTGTCTAGATAATATTCCTCTTGTTCCACATTTAGGTATGTCAAGTAAGCAAAGACAAGTAGCCGTACAAAAGAAGCTCGATCCAAGTGCACAGGTGCTTCTGAAAGGAAGGAATTTAAGTATTTTCTATTTCATTGTTTGCTGCCAAACTATGTTTAAGGATCTAGGCATGAGAGATTAGGCCAGAATTCATTTGGAGGATCTTTATTTTGGAGCAGTGAGTAGTGTATAAAAGGTTAAGCACTGATTTTATTTGCAGAGTTGTAAGCATACAAATTTTCCACAAGCCCAACTAGGCCAACAGGCTGTGAACTGCAGGAAACAGGTGATGACCTACAGAAGGCTTTTCCAGCATACTATGCAGGTATAGAACCCTATCTTCTGTGGTGGCATTCAAATATTTTTTTCCTTATCTCTCAATCAGAGACCCGATCTTTTGTCTTTTTAAAGTTTTTTCCTCTTAGGTCATGAAATCTTCTGAGTACACTGAGGGGCAGCAAATGTAGGAAAAGGTCTATTCATCCAGAACCATCCGAATAGAATATGTATAACAAAGGTTTGGGTTTTGCAAGTTTTCTTGTCAAACTCTAATCAGCACATAGAACAGGAAATTTCTTTTGGTCGTAGAACTCATATTTTTAGCAGTAAGTCCATAAGCTGTATCTGGCTTCTTTCAAATCCTTGGTCAAAAGCGTAAATCCCTTACAGCTTCCCAGTGCCTGCAGAATTGCAATACTTTCCTTAAATGATCCAGTTCACAGAAAAAACAGAACCATTTTTGGTGAAGCTTTCCCCAGAAACATTTAATACAAGGCCACCATCTTACATAAGATGTTTGAGGCAAAATGTTTTCATGAGTAACTAATGCTACAGGCCCTAAGTGCATACAAGAATACCAACTATCCAGTATCATCACGGCTAGAAGGGAGACAAAACCCACAGATTTAGATACTGAAGTGCTAACTTCAAAAAGATTTATGTAAATACTCATCAATAATATAATTCAGAACCAAGAAGTTTGGAGAAGTGTTCTGAGTGTGACAGTCTGGAGGAAACTGAGAAAGAAATGCCATTGCCTTATGGGGAGTAATTTCCTTTGCTGTGACAGAATTTGAAGGTCACTGTGACAGAAAGTTTTATAGCACAGTATTAGGCACATAATGTATAAAAATGCACATGAACTCCTGCCTTTCTTCACACTGTTCCTGATTCAATGCTTTGGTATTAACTTTACATCTCTGATAACTAAAAAAAAAAAAAAAACAAAAAAACCAAACAAACAAAAAAAGAATTATAATCAAATAACATTCACTCTTAGAGCAGCTTGCACTCTTCCACTGGTCAGTAAAAGAAGTTTTGCCCAGAAATTCTAGGCTTGCACTGCAACAGACACAGCAATCAGTTACTTATCATTTAAGCAAATGAGTATTAAATAAACAAAGGAGAGGACATTCTTATATGGGCGTGTTGTGTCAGATACTTTAAAATTATTCCCATTGAGCTAGTCAAAAGGTTTGGGCACATAAAATCTTAAGAAGCCATAAGTATAACTGAAGGTGAGGGCAGAATCAAATCAAGTCTTAAAAATTACTGGTACTTGTTTCCCAGCTGATTACTCCCAGACAGGTGGTGGAGTCTCCATCTCTGGAGACATTCAAAACCTGCCTGGACATGTAGCTGTGCAATCTGCTCTATGTGGACCTGCTCTAGCAGGGGGGTTGGACTAGGTGATCTCCAGAGGTCCCTTTCAACCCCATGTGATTCTGTGATTCTGTGATTTATTTAAAATTATATTTGTAAAACACACTTTGCTCCAAACCAAATTTGTCAGTGCCAAGGCTGGCGCTACTGCTCACAGTTAATATAATTGGATGAGCAACCTTGTTTGAGCCACCTGAATCTGGGGAATAAGCAGTGTCTAGAATATATTTGTATATATGTATAGATATTTATATGTCTGTGTATATAATATATATACACATATTGTATACATTATAATATCTATTGTATTCGTTATTATATGCATATAGTATATAAAGTATACATATTACATGCAATATATAGTGCATAAAAATATTACATATATTATTCTGAAAGATATGCTATAGGTATATAAAATATTTATTTTATAAACAGCATATATTTTATATATATATGTAAAAAAATTTGCAGAAAACATAGAGATGATCAGGCTCTAAAATTGCTAGTTACTTTCACTGAAAAAACAGTCAGCTCTTTAAAGAGATTGCTCTCAAATATCGATAGAATCATAGAAACATATGATGGTTAGAGTTGGAAGGGACCTTAAAGATCATCGAGTTCCAACCCCCCTGCCATGGGCAGGGACACCTCCCACTAGAGCAGGTTGCTCAAAGCCCCATCCAGCCTGGCCTTAAACACTTCCAGGGATGGGGCATCCACAGCTTCCCTGGGCAACCTGTTCCAGTGCCTCACCACCCTCACAGTAAAGAATTTCTTCCTAAGATCAAATCTAAATCTCCCCTCTTCCAATTTGAAACTGTTACCCCTTGTCCTGTCACTACCCCTTGTCCTGACAAAGAGTCCCTCTCTGGCTCTCCTGTAGGCTCCCTTCAGATATTGGTAGGCTGCTATGACGTCTCCCCAGAGCCTTCTCTTCTCCACGCTGATAGTCGTGTAGTCATATGTGTTGGTGTTGCAATTTGACAGAACCAGATACAGATCCCACTTTCTTTCAAAAGACTTTATGTTTGATAGTAGAACAGGAAAGTGAACAAAAGATAAAGGTATTTCATAGCTCTGAGCAGTAACTCAAGCAACAACTAGCCATACTAGAAAATTACTCTCTTATTTTTATTTCCAGTTTATCTGTAACCGAATTTCACCTGATCTTACTTATTACACTTGTGATGTCTAATTTAAGTATATCTTTTCTCTGTTACATTATGTACAGCAAATATGATCACTCAGCTTAACCTTGATATATGACAAACCATATTCAGCAATTAAAATGCCAGTTTGTAAAAAATGTTATTTTTATTGTTCCAAAACAGCCTGGCCTTAAACTGGGTTAAGTTTACTAGTATACGGTGTAAGTTCTCAAGGTCTTTCAGTCTGAATGGACAATGCTTGTCAAGTCCCACATCTAAGAATGCCACAAACTTTAACTAGGAAGAGGCAGTTGACCCTACGGAAATATCTGGTTTTAAAGTTCCTCTTTTCATTCCCAGCTTCTTATAATTCTTTCTCCTTCCTCATTTCAATGTGGAGATGTGAAATCAAGATGAACATTTAGGCTGCCTTGTTTGCCCCTGGTTTAGTTCTTCAGGCATAACAGGTTTTTTTGTGTGTGTGTTTTCATCTACTAAAGCCACTAAAGCATTTGTATAGATCTGTGGTTTTGTTAATATTTCCAGAATGAGTGTGTGGTACCAGCAAGTCCCTCCAAATTTTTAAAGAATAAAAGAATAACAATTATACTTTTCCTAAAGAATATGAAAACAAAAGAAACCAATGAAATCAAACCACGACTTCCTTTTGTAAACGCATGTTAAATGAAATCTTCTATGTAGGAAGTTAAGGAAGAAATCAAACTGTTGAGGTTTCAAAAGAGCTAGAAGGGGACTACATTCTTAGCTTAGTTCCAAGCTATGTTTTATCTTATATAATGACCTCAAACTGTGCAAAAAAGTCATAAAACCATCAAATTAGATTAGTAGGCCTTTAAATTCACTGTAGCCAGTTATCAATATTTCCTTGAATCACCTTATTTGAACGGCAACAATTTCTATCCTCAGCCCACACCAGATTCCTCTGTGTAAAAAAAAAAAAAGTTCCCTTCTTAATATGACCTATTTCAGTTGTTTGTAGAACGAATCACACTAGAAACACATAATACTGACTTTTTTTTTTAAGAAAAAAAATGCTCTTTACATTGGTATTTTCTCATAAACATTAAAAGAAAGAAAACCATAACTCATTAGAAAGTGCACTCTTATAATATAGGCTGTAGCAGCAACATCTAGATTATCTGCATGCTATTCATAAATAAAGAGATAAATAGGAAAAATGGGCTTTGTAGCTAAATCCCTAGTGCAGGAAAAACATCCCAGTAAATTGTTCCCATATGCTATGTTAATGAGATTCACCTGTTAAGTAAATTCACCTGATTAATACCTGCTGGTTTTTAATAAAATACAGCCCTTGTGATTAGCACAGCTAGCCTTAATTTCTTAGAATTATGTAAAGGTATTGATGTTGTAAGTTTTAAGGAGAGCTGGGAGCTTCCCAAAATGTGGTGCATGCAGTCTACTGAATACATTTTTAATCAGATGAGGGGAGAAAACCCTTCTTATTTTTCTCTTCTTCAGTAGAATCTGCATTTCATCACTATGAAGAGTTTGCAAATATGCTGCTTAATGCATTTATCATGCTGTCAGACCTATCTAGCTCACGTTTTTCACCTGTTATTTAACCATAAACTAGGCATTACATACACAGTCCTCAGCTTCTAAGGCAGATACTTTGCTCTTCTTCAGCAGAATTAGAAAAGTTGGCTAGAAAGTTGTCTGAGGGAAAGCTAAGGGTAACTTTCAACAGAAGGGATGATAAAAAGGTGAGAGGTATGGAAAGACTGAGGGTACCCACTGAAGAATATAGGTTTCATTTTGTTCCTTGGCCGGTGCGTTATCCCAGTAGACTCAGGTGAAAGTACTTTATAGTTTCAAGTGAGTGGATGGGTAAATAGGGTAGGGACTGCTGGATTAGTGGCAAATCCTTTTATCTGTTCAGTAGAGCAGAGCAATGATGCTATTTCCACTAACAGGAAGTATTCTAATTATAAATACACACACTTTTTATAATACACATATACTTGTGCAAACATGCATACAGTTTGAGCATGCAGTTTTGGTTCATTTTATAACACAATAATCATCTCAATGTGACTTGAGTTTAGGCATGAACAGGTAGGATATTCATTTTGGCCTGTGGAAAAGAGCTTGCTTTTTTTCATATATTATTCTGTGGATGCACCTGTACAATCATGTGAGAAATACAGAAAGTTCCTTTGTTTTGGAGGTAGTCCAAATTTACAATATTGAAAACCCTGAGTCACTGCAAACATTTGCTTAAATGATGCCTAAAGGGATTGAATTTATCTTTACCTTATAGTTGCAGCTGTCTCACACAGTTAACTTTAATGGAAATTTAATTTAACTAATTTGTATATAGTGATACATTCGTTATGATGTACCTGGCCTTCTATCTACTTTTTTTTCCTGACAATGGGTCAGAGAGCTCTATGTGGAACTACTGCCACATGGTGACCTCTTTTTCGTCTATACTCAGTCTTTATCAACATAGCTTTAATTAAAAATAATTGTAAAAATTAAATAAAAATAATAAGAGTAGCTACTGTATAGCCATTTAAGTTCCCAAAAATTTCATTTCCCATGCACTTTATAGTGTTAAAGAGTATATTAAATCCATGGCAAGTACAATCAACATGTAGTGAAGGATAAGGAGTTTCTATGTGCTCCTCACTCAGTTTGCCTTATCCTATTATGTCTTGTCTAACACTGAGATAGTAACCTCTTTGTGTTTATACAGCAATAGAAAGTGTCAACTCTCATTCATTAGTCATCTCCACAAGATGAATTATTAAGTAACAATATTTAAATGATTCCCTTTCCCTTCCTTATGCTGGTGGTCTGGTTTATACTCTTTGTTCACTGATAATACTTTTTGGATATTTTTTTTAAAAAATCTTGGCTAGTCAAGAAAAAGCATATTTAAGCAAACATGTACCAGATATACAGAAATATTTCATTTTAATTCATCTACAGAGTATTCGGTTATGTACCTACATAAACTATCTAGATAAATTATATGTATAAATGAAGGGAGATTTGGGTGTTAAAACTGACTGTATTAAAAGAGGACATGAAGAAGAAAAGACTACTGTTTATGTTCCAGAAACCAACACCTGATTAAGGCAAGAGGAGGTCAGAAAAAAGTGCAGAGGGAAATCTCTGGAGCTTAGCAATATAAAAAAGCTTTATTTTGGCGGTGGACATATCCCGCTGTTATGAAAAAACTAACTAAAAAATTCCATCATGAAAACATTTTAAGTTTTCCTGTCCTACTATTTTGTGTGATTTCTCCCCTTGGATTCTTCAAAATGATGATAAATTAGCTTCACAAGGGAGGTGTTTTTCATCAGATGATTATAGTTTTTATTCCATTAGTAAAAGCTGCAATGCATCACTAATGATGAAATGTTTGTTAGTAGATTTTGCTTTTATAGCACATAACTGTAGAGAGAAAATAGAAAATATAAGTTCATATTTAGACAATTTGCACTGTAATTCCCAGTTAGAGAAAATATGCTACTAAAAAGATAAAAAATACTGCATACCTCTGTATTTAATAGGTATGGGGCACTATTTGAATTCAAATGTTTGTGTTCATTTTTTTTTTCCTTTGTGATTCTGAGGAGTTCTGCTTCTCAGGTGACATTGCCAGAAAATGTCTGAAATGTCTTTTGCTGTAAGGTTGGTCTGCTGGATGGTATCTCAAGACTCCATTAAAAAGTTCTCTGAAGTGTCTGACGTGGGCAAGTAAACCCACTCTTCAGATCTCCCTCCTTAAGATAAACAATGTCTCTGCTTGAGGGATGTAGCAGCATGTCTCCACAGCTAATGCTTACAAGCTATTTTTATATCTATTTCTGTTCAGCTGCAACACGCATTTCTTTACTGGCATCCTTCCTTGCTCATTTGTGTCCTCAGGTGGAAATAGCCAATTTTAGAGCCCAAAGCTTCCTGAATGCCATGCAGTCATGACTAATTTATTCCTGTAGATAAGTATACTTCACTACAAAGTAAAAATCATGACTGAAAATCTACAGGCATTTGGAAAAGATTTCCCCAATTTTTATAAAGATTTCCAGCACAGCTTAATCAAAACAAAAAATCATTCAAAAAGCTGCTAAGTAAAATTATTCCAACAACTTAATAACATTTAGTCACTAAATATTTTCATTTTAAATACATATATGATGAATAGTCTGATAGTGTGGATATATACACACCTACGCACACATAGACAATTTAACATATAGATATATGGATAGACATACACACCCACATACACCTCATATATATAGATATGGGTGTTTTTTATATATATATATAAAATGCAGAAATCACTTTCTGCAACTTTGGTTTGGGGCTAGTTTTGAATGTACAGACTGAGTAAAACATAGTTCAAGAAAGTTTAGCTACACTTATAAGAAAGTGACTGTGAGTCCTTTTGTCTGCTTCAAACTGCAATTGTCATAGTTCATCTTCCTGCAGAAGTTTACTACTTTTTTTTTTTTAATATCTGCATGGAGAACAGCTGCTTTTATTTACTGAACTTAGCACCAGTTATGATGTTGTGACATACATCAACCTCTCATACCTTAGATATGATATTCCACATATTTTTGAATATATGAGTATTCTTATTCACATAGGGTATGGAAATGTGCAACTTTATATGTAGGAAGAATATTGAGAGTGTGTAGAAGAATACTGAGGAAGATAATTTGCTCACTCCTTTTTCTTGAGAAATTGGTTCTCAAAAACAGAGCAGCATTGCCCATTTTCTATTCCTGGAACGGAAGAAGATTGTAGGGTGCATTGTTTGACCACCTCATTTTACATTTGGTATGTATTTGAATATTGAGTCTATATTTGAATGTTGAATCCACGACTTTTTTGTCAGCACAGAAAGCAAAGCAAAACAGAGAGGAAAGAGGAAGGGAAGGAAAAGTGGAAAGGGAAAAGAAATTAAAGGAAAGTATGTGTTATACTGAGACGGAAAATAACAATCAGTAGGATCACTAACAATTTTAAAAGAATGAGAAAATAAAGCACTACAAAATAAGCCATATTTAAGCTAAAATGATATTATAAATATGATACTGTTGATCAGCACAGCACATTCACAAAACAAGCTATGATATTCATACTGGCAAAGACAAAGGCTTGCATACAAGTATGGTCATCCCCAATATTCACTACTGTTTGGGACTTGAATGCAGACAAAACATGTTTTCTGTTGGTTCCAGGATGGCTTCTGTTTTTTTTATTGCTAAATTTCCTCCATAGCAACATAATGTTCCAAGGCATCTGTTCATACAGCTTCCCAGTAACATAATGAGTCCAAATACACTCATATTTCTTTAAATGAAAACAAGATCTCACATACAGTTTATGAGAATGTACATATAAGAAAAACTTTAGCAGCATGTAATTGGCTATGTTTAAATTATTAAACATTTTTTGTAATGTTTTTCAATTTCTTTTACTTTTTTCCAGATAATGAATATCTAAATTCTGTAGTAGTTGATCACGACTGTCAGAAAGGATATAAGCTTCAGTTGTTTCTGCTGGTTAGGTAAACATTTCATAGTTTTTGGTTGAACACAGAAAAATTCACTTCTCTATACAGAAATACTCCGGGCTTTGTGTTAAACTATCTGTGGCATGCTCCTTGTGCTTTTAAGAGTTCAAGTCTTATATGTTTTCCAGTATCTTACAGCATGCCAGAAAGTTCTCTGGGGTGACAACAGATTACAGATGTTTGATGCACAGCTTAAGAATGCTGTAACGGTATTTATCTGTGGAGAGAACTTCTATTGGTAGGAAATATGAATACAGTTGAAAAGAAGAAAATAAAGAAAAGAAGCAGTAGATGTACAGATTATGACAGTTCTTGCATGTTGATTTACTTGTAAGGATCAGTGGGGCCTCAGATCCTCCCTTAGGTCACAGAAGCAATGCTGTGTACTGGTTTCACAACATAAGGATGAGGATGCAGTTCCCTTCTGCTCTGGCAATCGGGATGTAGAAAGAGTGGAATGAAGGATTCCGGTTCCTAATTCAGCACACAAAGATGACTTCCCTCACGTGTGTGTGTTTTACCTGCATAATGGCAAGGCAGATTTATTCTCTCTATACTAGTCAGCACGTTCAGAGGCAGCACCACTCTCTGTACACACAGCCTCCACACAGAGACTGAAAGGAACAGAGCAGGTAAAAACCAAGGCATTCCAATAAAATGTACAGGAGGATAAATGCTTCCCTCTGCACTGAGACAAATTGCTTTTTTCTTAGGGCTGATTGCCTCCTACTTCTTCCTTTTGAGCAGCAGGATACTACACTGCACTCCACTTGCATGATGTTCTTTTATGTCTGTTCTAAGTTCCAGGCTATATACAGAATTACAGAATAATCAGTCTGGCTTCAACCAAATCAACAGCAACACAATGTTAAGGAACTTGCCTGCACACACTCAATCCCTAATCAAAACCAAGAGACGGGAATAGCTGCTCCCTGCAAACTTCCTGCACTGTGAGACTTGTCTATATGATTGGTCTTGCTCATTTTGATTGTCATATCACATTCATAGAATCCAAGCTGGTTTTTAACTCACAGCTAATACAGATGAGTGAGCCAGGAAATCAATACCTTTGTGATTTTTTAAGGAAGAAGGAGTTCAAGTTATGACTTCAAGGGCTAGATGGTGACTGGTATGAACTGTGCCAATTGAACAAATACGAAAGATATTTCTTCAGTTGGCAGAGGTTAAAGAGGAAAGGTTTGGGGCAATTGATTGGCTGGAAGTGTGTCATGGGATTTGAGAACCTACATATCCTGTCACGAAATGTCTGGGGAGAAAGGGGAGAGAAACAGACTCTTTAGGTCTGTCTTAAATCTAAACTTGCTGAGTCCCCAGTCCATCCTCCTGATGCTGCACAGATGTTAGAAGAAGAAGAGGATTAGAGTGCCATGCAGCTATACAGCATTTTTTCTCTGGTCAAGGAATGTTGAAGAAGGACCGAGAGTGAAACTCTGGGTTCAGGTCTCCATCTTACCTAATGTGCCACCCTACAGAGTTGTAATATCTGAAAGATCAACAGGATAAAAATCACCCCGTGTCCTTCTACCTCCCTGTGCAGAGCAAGCGAACACCATAGAAGCAACTGATCTTCAACCTGCAAGCCCTTCTCCTTGTGGCAATGCAACTATTATGTTTGTTTGTGAAACAATCTGCATTTAAGGTTTTTTGGCAAACAGTGTTCTCCAGGTTAACAAAATGGATGTCTATGTGGACTGAGAACGATTTATATTTTCATTAATAAGAAATTGCAGCTATGCAATAGAAGCCATCACAAGGCATTGATCTGCAACAGTCATACAAGTAAGGAAAGTTTGAATGAAAATATAAAGAACACAGATCAAGAAAATGGGAATACGTATACAGCCCAAATGACCATTCAGGGAAATTTGTGTTAAATTTGCAGTCTGATATGTGTCATTATTCAAAGTTTTCAGAAGAGGATAAGCAAAATAACCAAAAGCTCTGAACAACTGGTTTTAATTATTTTTTTGTTGTTGGAAGGCATTAGCTCATTTGTCTCCAGCAATAATTTCAATAGTTTTAAAACTATTTGCAACATATCAAGTCACCTTTTATGTATGCCACTTATTTGCATACTATAGTATCCTGATGTGGCTTAGGACTATAACTTTAATGTAGAGAAACAGCTATGGGTTGGCTATGGGACCTGGGGAATCCTGGCCAGCCGTGTGTGTCTCTGTGTGTACAGAGTACACAGAGACCAGTACAGACCAGTGAGATGGTCCATACCAGCAGTTGGAGCGGGATTGCAACCTTGGGAGCTCATATGCCCAGATGCCAGCAACTGGGGAGACTGGAATGCAGGGACAGCTGCTGGGCAGCCTGCTGCAGCGTCCACACTGAACATACGTGTATATATATTATATACTTATACATACGTCTGTAAGTGTGTATACATGTAAGAGTATTTAAGACATATGTGTAAGTATATAATATATACAGTATGTATGTACAGTGTGGAGAGAGAGATATATTCTCATTAGTGGACCTCTATGCTGTTCAGCCAAAGAGGAGGGCAGGATGAGGCCACTGGTGCTGTGTTCGCATGAGTGCCCTACGTGTCCATCTGTGATCTGTGTGCCCAGGGATGTGTATGCGTGTACATGTATATACATGGTGTATCTGTGTGTGTGTGCTTACCAGGAATACATCTTCAGCCTCGCTACTGGTTGAACTTGTGGGCGTGGGGCTGCAGCAGCCTCACCTCTCCCATGCTGTCAGATCTGGCATAATATGTTTTCCTCTAACAGTTATATAACAATTATATATAAATATTAAGATTAATCCTTCAGCAATATACACTGGCACCTATTGTATCAGAGAGAGTCTGAGCTATGCAGCAAGCACCTATTTGCAATGACTGTATCAATAGCTTTGCAGTCCCATTATCCCTGCTATTAGAGAGGACCATTAGCTTCAATGTGGAAAGCCTGTCTTTTTCCTTCCAAATAATGTCTGTATGTTAATGAAATTGCATCAGCATCTTTGCGCTTTTGCTCACTCTAGTGATTTTAATATACTATTGTGAGTATTTCAGGTAGTTTGAATAAGGAAATATTTGTGTAGAATACACAGACAAAATAATTTTGGTTTCATGACTGTAAGGTAGATTATGAATGTATTAAATTCCGGCACCCTCCTCCCCGCCATGTTTTGTCCTCCCTGGTTGAATCTTTATGACTGCAATATTTTTTTATTTTGATTTTTTTTCCCCATAGACACACTAAATGCACTTCAGCTTAGTTGGATTAGGTTGACTTTTGATTTCATATATCAAATTCATAAATTGCTATTCTGTAGAAGCTTTGTAAACAGTGATGCCTGTGGTTTTGCTGTAAAATTATGTCTGGTCCACCGTAGCCTAACCTATGAAGTTAGCTCTTAACAGTTTGTTGTATTTTTTCTGTATTGTTAATATTTTTCTCAGTTTGGTAAAGATATATGTCTCACTGATTTTCTATGTGTTAAGTAACCCAGGGATGTCAAAGAAGCTTTCGATTCTGAAATATATGAGTCTTCATTATTGGCCAAACAAAGGATGGTCTGCTTTCTTTAATTCATTATGTCAGTGCTGTTGTTATTTCTCTGAATCATCTCTGCTGTACACGTTGCACAAAGTCAACACAAGTGTTTTCAAGAATGTCTAAGTGTATTTTCTCCTTCACAGCTTTGAACAGATTGAGAAACGAAGATATTCTAAGTCTCTTGAGCAGAAGAATATACTGTTGTTTTGACTGAAAACTGTAACACTTAAAAGCTTCGGTAACACTTCAAAGCTTCTGCACCTCCACTTGGCAAAATGGTTCAGGATACCCTCTTTTATAGACTTTTTGAGATGGGAACAGTGATAAAGAACGTGTTATAGACAGCTTTCTACTCTATTAAAAAAGCAGAAGTTACCAGGAGCACTTCTGCTCTTTAGTAGACACTGACTCACTGTTACAGTGTGTAGAAAAACTATGCAAGCAAACAATGGAGTGAACAAGATGCAATGGAGGGAAAAAGCATCCTACTCTGAGAGCAGCTCTCACAATACACAGCCACTGGCTGTTGACAGTCAAAGAACTCAGTCTTGCATAGGCAGACTCAGGCATATTTTAGATTGAAGAGAAAGCTGATGGTTCTTGCTGTAATTCTCTCAAATGAAGCAGAAATTAGATATTCGTAATGTTTCATTTCAAAAGTTTCAAAAAGATAAGGAAAATGGGGTTAGCTAAGCAATAGGAATATAACATCTATAGTATCCTCATTTACCAAAAGAACATGGAGCAAGGTGATTAATGGAAATCACTAGAAATATAGGAATGGCACAATTCCCACCTCTCAGCAGGATCTGTGGAGAGGGAAAAGTGGCAAGAAAGGAGTTCAAGTGTGAGAATCAGTTTCTTCTGCCATCCATTGAACAGAACCAGTATCCTTTTATATCCTCCCTTTCTGTTAAGATGTAAGGGGTTTTTTTAGAACTGAATCATATATTCTGATATTTAAAATCCCATGCTATGACTATTCATGGGATGACTGTTTTTAAAAGTCGCACATAATTCTACCCAAAAGTAAGATCTAGCTTTAATGTACTGTCAGGCCATGAGAAGCGCTTAATATGTTATCCCTTATTTTCCATACCTGTGGTTAGTCTTCCATTTCCCAGGAGAACACTAACGTTTTTAAAATGGTGGCTGGTAAACAGTCACCATATGTGGTGACTGGTAAATAGTCATAAAGGTGTGTATCAGAAAGAAGCTGTAAATTAATCCTGCTTCAGCAGGGGAGTTGGACTAGATGATCTTTATGGTCCCTTCCAACTCTAAAAATTCAGTGAAATTCAGTGAAATTATTGTCACCTTTCATGTCCGTGAATGTCTAGACCTCCCTAAAAGCATTCTGGGGACTGTTGATCTTTATTATTTCTAGGATTCTCAGTCCTTTGGTATTTTAATAGCTTCCATTTTATTTAATTAGCTGTCTTCCCAAAATCCTCAATTAATAAATTTCAAAGTAGTGCAAATTTACCTTAATTCTGGAATAACTAAATTAAAAAAAAGACAAAAAACCAACCGCTAAGCAAATGTCACCCAAAATTTAGTTTAGCCCTAACAGTAGTCTTTTTTAAGGCAAGAATGGTTTATCTCACTACCTAATTAGAAACTGACTGATGCTGGATCTTGAAAGTCCAGCTGAAGAAAGCATCCTTCACTGCAAATGCAGATGCTAGACTTAGTTTGCAAGCACAAATATTTTGAAGCTTTGAATAATGTCTTAGTAGGGGTTCTGGCAGGGAAAAAAAAAAAAAAAAAAAAAAAAAAAAGAAATTATGAGGAAAGAAGGGTGATGATGCCAGGTCTGGAATCACCTTTAAAGCCATAACATTTTTTTACTGGAAATCTTTAGAGTTCTTTAGAGTTGTCCTCGTTTTCAGTCACATTTGCATAGTCCTGTACAGAGTTTAGTTAGTGTCCTCCAGGTTCTGCAACTGGCAATCTCAACCATAAATCAAAAAGATCCAATCTTGCCATGAAAACTGTGTAAAGTAGAACGGAAAAGTTTTTTCCTACATCTTTGTCATCTATTTATGCCTTATGATAAGGCTTTATATCAATAAAATTGTCCTACTTCTGCTAGGAAGCACTGCACATGTTTCACTGGGCCTTCAAAGCTGCCAAATAAAAGAGGCAACAGAAGCTGGAAACTCATTCAGCAAGAAGCCAAGGAAACACTCTGATTTTTTAGCCTATTTTCCACACCTGAACAGATGAAGCATCAGGTTTGGCTGTTGATGCCAAACTAGAGTGTGTTGCTGAGAGTAAGCTGAACACATCTCCATGCCTGGAGTGCTACAAAAATGTATTTGGGACCTGGAGAAAGAATTGCCAACTATATTCCAGTACTCTTGCTAGGCTCCAAGGAGAAAGTGTATTTTGCAGACATTAATGGAAACTAAAATGGAGTTTCAGAAAGAATAAGCTTCTATTTAGTGTAGTTTTCCTTTCGCACTCCTAGGAAAAATGGTACGAAAATATTAATGTACTTTTTTAGCAATTACAATACCATTAAAAAACAGCTTTTTTCCTAGCAGTAGTGATTGCGAGCCTCTAGGTTGTAAAACATGCATTTGAATCTCTAAGTGGAATATCTGATAATGGAAAGAAACATTACAGGTGGGTATTACCAGGTTTAATTCATTGACTTATGCCAATATATATATGAGTGCCAGACTTTCCATTTGGGAAGGATCATGAATACAAATTGTATGACTTACTGTGTTCACTTAAGGTTGCACAACTTGATTGAGTAGAGGTGTTTTCAAGAGGTCTTGCTGTAAAAGGCTTTTATGACTACTCCATTTCATTTCAGAATCTGTCATCAGCTGATGTTTTAAGACCAGATATAAGAAGTCCATCAGACAGCTTCTGGTGTGAAAGGATCAGCTCTGGCACTAGGTATTTAAGTAACACTTCCACAGAAGGTTAAGAGAAATGTGCTTATAACGTTTATCAGGGCGGTTCTTTTATTGATGTTTCATTCCCTTACAGTATTTCAGAAAGCATTATCCAGTCAAGATTTGACCTTTCACAGAGTTTCATTCACCAATAATATATATGTGTGTGTGTGTTTCAGGTCTTTAACCATCTATTTAAGTTGCTAGAAATAATAACATTTCCATTTAGCTGTTGAGTGATAATGGAGAGGTGTACTGGACCAAGGTATTCTAATGCACACAGATAGTGTAAATAATACAATCAATTTCTCATGTGGTACAGCTTCCTTGTCAGTAGTTTTCAGAAGTAGTTTATATAATGTGAAATGCTGCATTTTCATTCTAGTACTATGCATTTAAATCCAAAGTGCCTCATTAGGTACTGACTTCTCCTAAATTCAGAAAAAACAATCAGCAAATAAACCAAAAGAACAAACAATTACCTAAAGGGTTTTCCTCATGAAGTCTATGTTAAGAGTTTTATTCTGCTGAGTTTTCTATTTAATACAGCTGCCTATAGTGATTTAAATAAAATTGAACACCTATATCTTCTCTTTTGTGAAGTCTTGGACTGCTGCCCTTGCATTCATACCTTTTGCCCAAATTATTTTAGTTCAGAATGCCCACACAAAACTTATTTTCCCAGTCCATAACATCGCTGACTGTGTCTGTTCTTTTGCCTTACCCCACTGATTTCTCCTTCTCTGCTACGTTACTGTTGATCGCTTGCCATCCTCAATGGTATAGCCCGTTTTATCCAGTATCTCTCATTCATAGTTGTGATGTTAACTCCTGCACTACTTAATGCATTTGCCAAACTTAATAGCCCAAACAGGTATTCTCCTGCTTTCTCCCTGGCTGCCTTTGGTTTGTGAAGAATTCTCTTCAAACCTCAACTAAACTAGAAGATTGTCAGCTTTCAGAGTCAGCTTAAAACTCTTCTCCTCCTATGAAGTCTTTGAAAACTGAGGAGCATAAGCTAACATAAACTGTCATGCTACATTTAACCTGTTAGTTCTTTTTAAAGAGCTGCTTCTAAGGACTTTTAAAGGACTTAAACATTTTAAATCAATATTTAATCTTAAATTATTAAACAATAGGTTCCTAGGTATGATGAAAATTCATAAGATAAACATCAATAATATTATTCAAGATTTTCAATGCCAAGAGTGTAATGAATCTAAGAACTGGAGCTTTTACATGCCTGCTGTTTTCTATTTCTTGCTCTTTACAACAGTAGAAACTATTAAGTCAAGAATTTGAGGGGGTATAAAGAAAAGAAATGTTACTAGGTAAAAGATGTATTTGTTGTGTAACTGACTGGAAAACTGTTGCTTATATCCTGAGCTCATTGTTGCTGGGCATAGAAAAATAAAAGAAGAAAAGTGTATTAGCTTTGGTTTATGAAGTGTCCTTTCATTCTGGAGCCGAGAATCACGAACAAATACATCCAGAAAGATGTTTAATGTTCGCCAAGTAACCATGACACCTCGACAGCAATTGCAGAGAAGTAAAAAACCTTGCAAACGTTATTTAGAACAACACTACTCCCAAAAAATAGTAATAGAACACCTTTTAAAACACTTTGGGACCAGCATTTGTGCTACCAATACTAAAGAATCTTTTCTGTGAAGTCATACTTGCTTCCAAGATTAGAGGTGAGGCAGTACAAAGACTTTAAAACTTTCTTTGACCTCAGTATAGAGTAAGGACGTGTAGAAAAAAATGCTTCACATTTCTGTTGTGTAAGTGAAAGTGCGCCCAATGACATTTTGCCAAAGGTATTATGATCAACACATTGATTTAAAAACCTTGTCATTTTTATCATAGTTATTATAAAAAAGAATTAAGCATGCAATCTTTAACTTGCAAGAAGAAAACGTCATGGCAACAGGAGTGAGAGACGTTATCATGACACAGATAAGCCTAATAAGCACACAGTAAATCTAATAAGCAATGAACAGGCATTTCATAAAATCATAACATTGTTTCCCTCCTATTTCCTCTGTAACACACATAAAGTTGTGACTCAGGCAATAACTGAGACTACTGTCTAGCTGTTGCCAGTAACTGTTACCTGATTCAGTATAAAAAATTTAGAGAAGAATGTATCTTGTTAATTGTATAATGAATTAAGTAGAACAAGTACCTTACTGACCATAAATAATCACTTTATTATTTGACTCAAGTTCAGCTTCAATTGGCCATATCATTAGCTTACTGTAACAAAGACACATATGTTATTTATGGTAGCACGATTACCACTAAAATCCAGACAGTTAGAGTTTACGGTGACATGAATAATTCCATGAATGATACAACTTCACTGATACCAATGGAATGTCATTACTGCTGCTAGATGGAGAACAATGGGGAGAGAATTGAGACTAAACTTGCCAAATATTATTGGAATTACAGAACTTGGAATCTAGACTCCTTGTACTGTGAAACCTATAAAAGCCTGTAGCAACTCCAAGTAATCAAAGAAACAAATTAAGGATTTGTCAAGACATGGAAGAATTCACATCCCCTTCACTGGAAGCCACAGAAAATTTTAGTAAGTTGTAAGTCCCCGTCACTTTGGAGGGATACAGCCTAATTAGACTCATGGCAGAGATTATTCAAACCAATTAGATTTACAAAAAGATTAGACCAAATTCATGAAGGAATGGCCGCCTTGTCCCTGCCCAGCCCCCCAGGGCTCCCTCCCGTTGCAGCCCCCAAGGCTATCAGTCCCTGCACCAGCAATGCTGCAGAAGTGGGGGTGTCCAGCTCCCCAGAACACTGCCCTGTCAAGTGGACTTATGGCCTGTCACAACCTTGTTCTATCCCCACAGAGGTGCCCGGTGCCTGGGGCTGCCCTTCCCCCCGCCATTCCAATGGATATGGTGCAACAGTGCACAGTGCACAGTGTAATGAGATGGCAACTGAAATAATTGCCCCTATTGCTACTTCTATAAATTGATCGGTGGTCTATTAAAAAGATGTCGTGCATTGCCAAAGAAAAATTACTCTTTTCTGAGCTTCCCACTACTCGGAACATCTTTAAGAAATTTTTCATAATGGTTGCAAATCACCAAGTCAAGAGCTTGGCAGTCAGTAAGAGAGTACCCCTTACGTTCTTCCCCCACCAGCTTATGTACAATACCTTTTCCATTCCCACAATGATTATGAGAGAGATAAAGGGAGATTCGATCCTTTTGACAAGAAATGGCTTGGGAGCAAAAGGATTAAGAAATGCTGTCAGAAATAAAACACCAGGAAATCCCTCCAGAGCAGGGTAATGAAACAAGCATTAGAGATTAGGTCATGAAAAATATTATCTTAAGGATGACAGGGCACACACAGCCCAGATGGCTGGATTATTCTATTTGCTTTCTTCAGAGAGAAAGCAGTTTGCCATGCAATGACTGGGGAAACAAAGTCCCACTGGAACCACAATCTTAAGGTCCCAGTCCAATCTTATGGCCCTCCTCTGCCCTGGTGAGGCCCCATCTAGAGTACTGTGTCCACTTCTGGGCTCCCCAGTTCAAGAGGGACAGGGAGCTACTGGAGAGTCCAGCTGAGGACTACTAAGATGATCAAGGAACTGGAGCACCTCTCTTATGAGGAAAGGCTGAGAGACCTGTGTCTGTTTGGCCTGGAGAAGACTGAGACCTCATCAATGCTTATAAATATCTAAAGGGCAGGTGTCAAGACAATGGGCTCAGGGTCTTCTCAGTGGTGCCTGCTGACAGGACAAGGGGCAACAGGCATAAGCTAGAACACAGGAAGTTCCATCTCAACATGAGGAAAAACCTCTTTACTTTGAGAGTGACAGAGCACTGGAACAGGCTGCCTAGAGAGGTGGTGGAGTCCCCTTCTCTGGAGACATTCAACGCTTGCCTGGATACATTCCTGTGCAACCTGCTGTAGGTGAACCTGCTTTGGCAGGAGGGTTGGACTAGATCTCCGAAGGTCCCTTTCAACCCCTACAGTTCTGTGATTCTGCGTGGATTTCAGAGCAGTTGAACGTATCTCTCCTTTACTGCTTGATGAAATCAGGAAGTTAGAGAATGTAACAATGCCTTTTCCAGATGCATATGCAAACAAGTGGTATAAAACAGGACAAGACCTGACATTGAAATTTCACACCGAGTTTCATAAAGATTATAACAGTAACAGAATGAAAAATTAATGCGTTACAACCTGATTTGAATGTATGGTATTTCTCCCTACAGTATTGCCATTTTACAGTAGGAGTTTTTCTATTGTATTAATTATCTCTGAACGCAATATAAGAGGTAGAAAAGATGCTTTAAGATGCAAGTGTATTTTCTTTACCTCAATTTTTTGTAATTATTTATATTAATTCCATTTTTGTCAATCTTGTGAAATTTCAGGACTACTTACTTATTTTGGGAATCAATGTAAGGATTATATGCCCTCCCTAGGCATATAATGACATAATTTATGGGCATATATAACAGTTAGAGTAAGACTTCACAGTCTCTAAGTCCCGATGTCAGGCTGCCAGTGGAGCAGACTCTTTCCAGGTTCCATTCACTCAAGAGAACTTTCTTTAAACAGCCAGTCTGACAGAACATTTCTTAAAGTGTAAATCAGAAGTCTGAATTTCCATCTTCAGTGTCTCATTTTCCCAAAGCTTTGCTTTTCAGTTTTGCCAGCATGTGGCTTATTTCATTTGTACTTTTTAGCCTTTTCTTTGCTTTCATTTCCTTCAAGTTCTCTGAAGGATTTTACTTCATTTTATGCATTATTAAAAAAATAAAAGCTTGTAGAAAGCCTTTCCCCTGCAAAAAAGCTGTAGGAAGTGCCAGTGTGTAGCTCTGGCAACAATGAAGATGAATTAGTCTGTTGACCATAGAACTGTTACTGGCCAGAACTCCAGCACTATCAAGTTCTCCTGCTGTAATATGGTAATAGTATCTATGATTCTGGGGACAAACTTTTAACACTGAATAAGATACACATCTTATATATCCAACAGGATAACTCCATCTATTTGTCCTGTGTAATAAATACTGCTGATTCTGGCAGCGCTGAAGACCATTGCTTCTTTCGAAAACATTGTGTTATGAAGCTTTTTCCTACTTAGAGTATGAATGACTCCACCATATATCCATATAACACCTGGACTGCATGCTGCAGATGGTACAGCTCAAAAATTGTTATGATTTGCCTCAAAATGTACTTTTATAAATCAAAAAAATCAGTTTAATAGCATCAGCTTTTCTATGATAGCAAGTATGCATTACTGTTTGTTTGTAATTCCTGTATTTTCATACAAGAAAAAGGAATTTAATTTTTTTTCCTCTGCAAAAATTTTATTCTGGCTTGCATCCCTCAACTTCTGTTTACGAAAAATTAAAAAAATATTTGTAGTTGTATCACATCACCTTTTTAACACTGACATTTTTATATTTATATGGCACACTTTTTTGCCTGGCACAATGCAAAAACTTGAACTGTAACAGCAGCACACTTTTTTCCTTGTGATGAATTTTTACTTTGAATTTTTATTTTTTTCATCTTATAGTTCAGGAACAAGGCCAATAACTATGGAAAGGGAAAAACATAAAGAACAGCCTTACTTTTATAAACTACACATTAATTTTCCTCACACCTTCTGCACAGTGGAGTTCAAATGCCACTACATTGTACTATAATCACTTTGCCAGAAGAAGTCAAAGCTGCCCCTGGAGAGAGCCAACATTTTGTGGAAGTTCTGTGAAGCCTCTCAGATAAAAGGCAGCAGTTACTGGCAGCACTCTTTTCTTTCCTGTTGGTAACACATATAAAGGACCTTGCAAAAAGAGTAAGAGACACCAGTAAATTCCAAAAGACTCTACAGCTGTCTACAGTTTTGCTTATTGTGAAGAATGAAGAAACATGAGTGCAGTTATGTGAGAAAGGAACCTTTAACTTTATGTGTCAAAGACATTTTCATTTCATCTGAAGGGACTATCTTCCCTAAAAATACAGAAAGATCAGAAAGTAAAATGTTCATTGAGGAGAATCTCTGAAGATTCAGCAGCAGACACATAAACATCAATTACTGCTGTCTTATTTTTAGACATTGCCTTTGCCTGCTCTAAAGACTACCAGTCAATTAGGGACAAAAAGGAAATGTCAAAGACTGTGCTTGCTGCAGCCTTTGTATCAGATGCATCCCGTGACGCTATCTTGTCTTCTGCAAGGGCTGTGACTTCAAACGTTATAGACCATATAGTTACCAGTACTGATATGGAAAACAATTAGCTAAGAAAACTGCTCTTGTCAACAAATTTTGGGAGGTAAATTCTTTTGAGTGTTGTTGCGTAATGACAGAAAACTAACATCTGCCTGAAATAAAAATACTCCATCTCCCATCAGATGTAAATGGAGATGAAAGAAGTCGTGGAGTGGGGGGGATCTCTTTCAAGTGGCAATGGGGAAAAAAAATGAACAAATGAATAACAGAAAAGCTCATTTACAGATACAACCTAAAGCTGCCATGAAAACAAGTCTGAAATTCTATTTATATCTCCCCAATCTCCCAGACTGGGAGAAGGGAAATGAAGAATGTGGCAGCCTTCCCCTAGCACCTTGACACTGTGAAAAATTACACAACAAATTAGTAGTTTAAAAATACCTCTGCTCATAAAATAGCAACATTTGTACTGGTCTGTTCCTTACAAAGTTCACCAGACTGAAGAAAGAAAGAGAACTGAAAAGGACAATGTCAGCCTCTTACGCTGCCAGTTTGAAAGGAAAAGCAATTATGATAATAGATCGTCCCTTTGTGGTTACAGCATAGGCAGAGGGTCAGGGCATGTGCACCAAGCTCTAACAAATATACTGTGTACTGATGTGTAAGTCCCTCAGTTTCTGCCTTGTGGTGTTTCAGGTTTTATCAGGATACTTAAAAAAATTCTAAAAGGAATTGTAAGCTAGATCAGTCAATGCCCGACACTTGTCTGCTAAGATTCACAAACAGAAGGCAGAATAGACGTTCATAGATATTGACAATGTATGCATATTGATACTGATTATTCCTGATTCATGAAGAAGTGATTTGGAAGTAGAATTAAAAAATCCCAGAATAGTTAAGGCTTGAAGAGACCTCTGGAGGCCATACGGTTCAACCCCGCTGCTCAAGCAGGGCCACCTACCAGCACTTGTCCAGGACCATGTCCAGACAGATTTGAATATCTCCAAGGAAGGAGCTTCTACAACTTCTCTGGAAAACCTGTGCCAGTGCTCAGTCACCTTCACAGTAAAATAGCATTTTCTGATCATAGTATCATAGAAGCATAGAATGGTTTGGGCTGGAAGGGACCTTAAAGATCATCGAGTTCCAACCCCCCTGCCACGGTCAGGGATGCCTTCCACTAGACCAGGTTGCTCAAAGCCCCATCCAGCCTAGCCTTGAACACTTCCAGGGATGGGGCATCCACAACTTCTCTGGGCGGCAGAGATGTTCAGAGGGACCCTCCTGTTCTTCAGTTTGTGCTCATTGCCTCTTATCCTGTCACTACACTACACTGAAAAGAGTCTGGCTGTGCCTTCTTTGCAACCTCTCTTCAGGTATTTGTATACATTGATGAGATTCCTCCTGAGCCTTCTCTTCTCTAGACTAAGTAGTCCATGTTCTATCAGCCTTTCCTCATAGGAAAGATACTCCAGTCCCTTAATCATCTTCATGGGCCTTTGCTGGATTCTTTCCAGTATCAGTATCATAGACGACTCTTCTAAACTCATGGTTTAGTATTTCCCTGTATTTGTTTGTTGAATTTCTGCAGATTACATTAGAGTTTTCACAACGTTATGATTCTGTGGATTGTTCTGAAATATTGCTGGAGGTAACAAGGCTCCCGTAGGCATCCAGCCATTCAGTTTGTAAAATACATAGTACTTCATATTATTTTATCTGTTCATTTCACTCTGCTCTGCCCTAGGCTCTGAAAATATAACTAACCCCTGCTCTGTCAAGTACCAGGAATATTCACAGCAGGCAGCTAGAGGGAGGAACATCTGGAGGACATGTTCTCACACTATAATTTTATCTACAGAATGAAGAACTATATCGACTATATGTTGAATTGGTCAACAAACTTGCCTCCAGTGCTCAAAATGGATCAAACGGCTTATGTAGCAGTACTGTAAGGCTAAAAGGAAGACAGTTTTTCCTAAAATCTTTTGCAGCACATCACCAGTTGCAATTGGTTTTACATAGTCAATGGGAGAAATTGTTATTCAGACGGCATTTTAGATCCCCCCAAAACCCAGTCAGGAACACTGCCAAAAAAGACAAAGAAATGAAAAAAAATTTGACCTTTCAATAAAGAATTAGATACTTGCATTTGATCCACTTCAGTGATAATAAAAAACCACATTGAAATGGTCTGAAGTCTGCAACAAGTAGGAGGAAACATGAAGTGACTGTTGGCTGTCTGCAGGAGATGTGATAAAATGAGGTGATAAAACCCCTGACTCAATGTGCTCTGCAGAGTACATATAAGCCCCAGAAAAGTGAGTTATGGGGACAGAGAGCAGTGAAAAATCAAATCAAAAGGAAGTCCTGATCTAACAAAATTGAAGAAGAATGCCAGGACAAAAGAAGCACCATGAGAATTCAGACACTCCTATGGCAACACTCAAAAACTGATGAAACATCATTTAACCACAGCTCTGCTTCTCTGTAGTCAATGTAGAGCAATGTGACTTGATAATAAAATTATATGTTCATTGTTTCACTCTTTTAATAGTGCGAAGCATCATGGTAAGGCAGAATTGCTCTTCACAGTCTTTGTAGGCACTCTCTTGTCCACCTCCTGTAAGAACCAACTATTATGGACCACCCAGTACAGAACAAGATAAACTAGAGTTCCGCAATTGCTTTAGATCAGAAATACAATGCACATTTCAAATGCAACTGGTTTTATAGTTATAGTCACCATGCCCTATGTGTTCTTTTCATCTGTAAAGTGATCATGTAGAACATGTGATGCATCCAGTGGAAGGGGAAGAAAAAAAAATGGAGCACTATAGGCAAAAAATGTGATTACACTAAGGGCTTTTTTAAGGAGTGGAAGCTGCTTATCCCTCTCTCTATTCAACTTTTTCAGCTGGTGTCTTCTATTACATTCAAAAAGCACAAAAACACAAAAGCATGAAAATTTGCAAAAATCGTTGCAAGCAGCTCTTCTGAATACTCAGTTTTTGTTTTCTCATGATACTTGTCAGTTTACTCAGCTGCTATTTTTGCAGGCAATCCTTGTTGCTGTCATATTTCTTGCATGGAATTACATAGATATGTTTGTGCAAAAAGGTTTTATGAAAGTATCAAAAGATCAAATCAATTTAATGATTAAATTTTGAGTTTCCCAATGATCAAGACTCACAAGGACAGAATTAGTCACTTAAAAATGGTAACTGGCAAAACGATGTACAGATCAAGATAATCTATAAACTATATAGACCAGAGTATAAACCAGGAACAATATTCAAAAAACCAATAGAAAATAATTCCATCATCAAATCTTCTACACAGTGCCTACTGAAATAGACATAACCCAGTCTAAATATTTCATACAGAAAAAGAAATCAATTAGTAATCCATTACTTCACCCTGACAACAAGCTGCCTGAACTCTTCATTTTATCTCACTGAAAAATAACAGCACAACTCTTGTAGTTTGGTGACAAAGACCACAGGACTGGGCCATGAAACACAAACCAGATTGCAAACAAATTAGAAGAGAAAGTAAAAGTCATGCAACTATTTTATAAAACCATGGAACATGATTTTCAATTAGATTTTATTCCTGAATATGTTTTCAACAGATGTAAAGTAAGTTTATCAGCTCCAGGCCTTTAGGATATTCTAAATTCTTAGCATATATAGTGAAATTTAAGAAATAAGACACAGTGTTCTATTAATAAATTGTTTTATTTCCTCAGGCTCTTCTCTTGCAAAATAGAATCTATGTAACACTACTTTACATGAAAAAGTAATTTTGTAGCTGTGAACTGGCATTTCTCATCACAATTTTGCTCCAATAACAAAAGCTTTCATGATTCTGATGTTTTACACATGTCGTGATTGTCCTAAATCTCCACAATCAATATACTCTCTCTCAGGTTAATGTAGTATACCCATTTAATTCTTCAATTATAAACTGGAAGGTAATGAATGTTAATATTCCTGTCAGCAATTCAAAATAGCTTGCAGGTATACTGGTGTACAGCACTCTCAACAGAAATCCAAATATCTCGATCTGTTTCTGCTTAAATTTATTGAAATTTTGCGAGTGTATGCTAAGGCTAAGGGGTTTCATTTTTCCACTGTTGTTGTTATATTAGTTTTTCTGTTTTCCAGCTGCTTATTACAAGTTCTGAACAGCTCTCCTGATATTATTTCTTTTTACTTTTTTTCCCCCTGCTTTGGTCTGATTCAATTCTAATTACATATTTTGTTACATAAAAAAAACCAAACCAAAACAAAACAAAATACCCACAAGAAGCCAACAGTTGTTTCTATAGCATAACCTAATAGCAATACACTTGACATTAATGGAAACAGCTCTAAACCAAGAGTCAGAAGCCCAGCTCCTGGTGCTAAGAGAAAGGTTATTCTTTTTGGTACACACAACCAGAAAAGAACTTTTTGGTAGTTTTCTTGCAGCCTTATCATACACAATTTGTTCAAAAATTTATTAATTTTTATCTTAAAATTATTTAGGTTGTTTGCCCTGTGCTCTTCCCATTGGAAGTTTATCCTGTAACCTTACTGACTTAATGTGCTTTACTTTCTTCATATTTCTAACTTAAATATGCTAATGTCCATTTCATGAAATGTTGTCCATATCTCAAACTGCTCCCTTTACTGAACTAACTTTGCTCATTTCCCTATGTTTATCTCTGCAGGTAACAGTCCAAAACCCCTCATGCTTAATTTGTGCTGCATTAAACAAGCTGCTGGTTTTCTGGGTAATCTGGCTCATTTGCCTCACTTTCTGTGACTGATTCAGCTTCCTGATTCAAGAAACTACATGGTAAATATGAGGAAATACATGGAAAATACAAGGTAAATTATGTTGGAAGTTGTTGCTTTTATTATCTACCCATTGTTTGTTCTTCTGTAGCCAAATCTCTGCATATTCCACAGAGATATCAACTGTCATGACCTCTGTAGTTGAATCATATGTTCTTAATTCAAGTCAAGTTGACCTATTGTTCAGGTTATTCCTCAGCGATGACTTGTACTGTTTGAAGCTTGTCCAAGATTTAAGTATTTTGTCACTTAGAATCATTTAGGTTGGAAAAGACCTTTAAGATCACCAAGTCCTTCGTGAATTGCAGGCTTTCTCTTTTCAAGAGACGCATATAAGCAACTTGTCAGTTTGTGTATAACCTATGTGTTTCTGCATGTGCTTCCTCCACAAATAGTCTGAAGCTGTGACGGTTCATAAGGGCAGCATAAAGATCTCCAGACTCTATTCTGCAGCAGGCTTCATACCAATACTTTATCAGCTGGTGCTGATGGCAAAGGACAAGCTAAAGACTCCTTTACTGCTATTTTACCGGTGCTTGAACACAAACTGAAAGCCTGCTTTTTTCATTCAGCAACAGATCTGTGCTTTACCTCAGGCAATCCCTAGTTTCCTCGCCCGTATGTTAGCCAAAACAGCAGCCATCACAGAATTAGTAAATTGTTCTCTCCTGGTTTAAGATTCTACATGAACAGGAGCCAAATAAACTCAAAAGTGTGTGGCATGGTGTTTCGGATGCCTCAACCAAGAGCATAACTGCAAGCTTTACATTTAACTTTCTCAACAGCTGACAGTACCCTGAGATGCACCAATAAACATACAGAAAATAATAGTCATAATTAAAGGTCTGTTCCATGGGTGCACTGAACAGTTGCCACAACAATTTCTCTGGTCAGCAGCACACAAGAAGAACAATGTGGTCAGCATTATATCTGGCCACCCCTTACACCTGCCCCCTACCCTGAAGATTCAGGTACCCACTTACAGGGTGGAGGTTTTTTTGTGGTAGAACTTTAGATGTAAATCCAAAGCAAAGTTTAATTAGGTACTTTCATTCCATCGCTCAGTACTAGCCAGTAGAATTCAAATTAAATCTCTTTCACAGTCTATATGAATATATGAATAAAATCACCAGAAATTACAGGAAAGCCTTATTATTCATGGGGAGTTGATCAAATGTTCCAGTAACAGGAGGGGTTACTTCAGAATAAGGTTACAGATAAATACACTACTGACAAGAAGAGCAACTGGGCAGGAAGGGGAAGAAAGAAGCTAATACTTACCAAAGAGTAATTATGAAAAAATGGTCCAAACCCACGCAACATTCCAGAAACAGATTCTAATTCTTTCCAGAGAAGGAAGAGTTTGGATCAGGAGTGAAGGATCTTGCACAGCAGTAAAAGCCTGTATTCCTTATCTCCTGGTCTGCAGCCCTATGTCAGGAATAGTTTACCAGCATACTCAAAGCGGGTGTATGGGACTCATTTTTTGCCTTATAATAAAATTTACAACAGTTACTATTTCTCGTGCTTTTTCAATTGTTGAATCTTCATATACCATATTGAAGTAATACTCATAAATATAGCAAAGTAATAAAATGTTTTGTTTTCAATTTGACAAAGCCCATACACTTCTCTCACTTACCCAAAACCCCTGGTATTAAATTATCCTCCTCTCATTTTAGTATAAGCTGGAAGTTCTTATCAGAAAATGGTGCTGTAAAAAGCAAAAGATAATAAAAACACTAAAGTGACTCAATTCTATTGTTTTGACACTTGGTGTCAATATTAGAAAATAATGTCTCACTGCTTTAGAGGCGGGGAATTAATTTTTATATTGATTTTGTCAGCAAACTGAGATGATGCCTAAATAATCTCCCATTTAAAATTCTAATCTTCAAAATATAATTTTAACCCATAAAATGCTGAATTTTATATATATTACATACATACTAAAATATAAAAATATTAACATTTATATTTTTATATATATATAGTATTCTCAGTATTCCAAACCTGGAAACTTGTAATTTAGGTACACAGAGTTTTGTTCATCTTTACAGACTAGTCTTAGACTACATGACCCATGATGAGATCCGACAGAATGATTCCCACGATGTACTATGACAGTTTAGCAAAAGAAGACAGTGAAATATCAGGGATAATGTTGTTCAACACAGTGAGAACAGTATAAAATATATAGCTGTTGCTTATCATGTTCAGAAAATTTCTAAGGAAATTGAGTTTTCCTAAGCAAGGTTCAAGGACAACACCTCCTTCTTCAGAGAAATATTTTGTAGGACCTCCATGCTCTAGACAGTAAAGTGTTATTTATCATGTCTTTTTGTCTGAAATACTTCATACAGTCCAGTTCTAAACATGTGGATGAGCAGACTGTTCTCATCATAAACTCTTTCAATGCATTATTCTTGTATTTCAAATAACTGATGGGTTTGTAAATTGGGCTTATTAAAAGGATACCAAAGCCAGACTATGGATTACTGATTGCAGTTGAGTAGACAACAGTTTTGGAATGTGCAGCTAATGTTATTTTTCTCTTCTTTTTAATCAGGAATGAAGTGAGTGTAGATGTGTGAACACTTGTCAATAAACATTTTGTCTCTCTTCTCACCCTTTCTCCATTCAGAAACACACACACACACCCTAACAGTCTGCTTACAACAAACCTGTATTTCCTTTCAAAGAAGAAACAGTATTTATTCTTACATGCTTAGTAGGGTAGAAACTCATTTTGTGATCGCTTTGGTTTGCATTTTATGTCCAAATACAAAATTCTAATATACTGATGTACTGATGTTATTGCTACATAGAGTGAGCTATTTTATGAACCAATGTGGAATTGAATGACCTTATTATAACTCTATAGTAACATAAGAAGCCATGTGAGTTCAGAATGTTTATAATAATTGAGAAACCTATTAGACATCTGGTAGTAGTTTAGAAAACCCTTTTGCTAAGCTCAGAAATACAGAACTACTTTTTGTAGGACTGTTAAAAAGAATACTTTCTTTATAGGCTATTTAAGATATTTTAAAGCTGAATGATTTTAACATATAAGTAGAAGTAATGCAAACCACTTAAAAAAGAAATTCAACTTGTATTCAAATCTAATAGAAATAAAAGAGTATCTCAGAAAATTAAGGAAATAAAAGGAAGTGTTAAAACCTATATTCTCAAAATTATGAGCAAAAGGATAAGGCAAAATAACCATGAAGCTAAAGATTTGCAATTCTATTGAAAGTATGAACATAAATTTTAATAATAGAATGCAGTCAGGACTACTTCACAAAAGGGTGGTATCAATGAAAGAATGAGGGCAGCCATTTGGAAACTAAAATGTAGAACTTCCCCTCTCTGGATTGTGATTAAAAAAGAAATCATTACATTTGGCCTAGTAACTCTGGTAACTACTTGTTTAATACTTAATAAACCTTCCCTAAGGCCAGGGAACTCATGTAATAATGAAAAATGAGCCAAGACAGCATTTTGGGACAGGAGTATTTTGTTCTCAAACAATATTTTGATTTGTGCTCAAAATTTTAGGCTATCATAGGCTGGAGTTTTTTCCCTTTTGTCTTCCATCAGAAACCATTAAGGATATTCAATAAGATATTTTCAATCCCTGTTAGAAACAGAAGACAGGGATATGCCTCTGAAGAGCCAGGTAGACAAGAACGAAACCTGCATTTGCCAAGAGTACAATGCCAACAGCTTGATGAAGCTGTAAAATAGACTATGGGATTAGGAAACTTGGCTGGAATTGGCAAGAACTGCAAGAATTAAATTCCTAAGGTACAGGGACTGTTGCAGAAAGAATGAAGGTGAGGAGCCTTGAGGCGGGTTGTGCACTTAACTGGGAGAGCAAGAGCTACCTGGCCAGAGCTGGAGAAAGGTACTGACCTAAAAAGGTGAAGGAACGAAGATGCCTTGTAGGGATAAGCAAATTCTCCATTAGGTTTGCTAGAAGGATAAGGTCTTGGAAAGCCTTTGGCAGAGAAAGATTCAAGGGATATAAAACTCCAGGTTAGTCAACACTGGAAGAAACTAGTGCAGAAGAAAGAGATTTCAGGGCTCTGAGTCATGATAGGTCACTTCCTTCAAAGCACTCTGTACCTGAATATTTCTACCAGGCTTGGTTGGGAGTTTGAGTAAACCCACAGAAAGTGCTATATTTTCTGTGTCCGTTCCATATCTTCATATATGGAACTCTTATAAACCGTGGGCTTTTTTTTTTTTTTTTTTCTCGGTATGAGAAAGCTTCAGTAGGTTTAATTGTAATGACAGCAGAATCCAGGTTGATTTATGAAAGTCAGAATGCATTTAGCTTTCATTACTAAATGCTAAATTTCCCATTTTTAGCTTCAATCATTGTAGCTGTGTTCTCTATTTCTGAAATTACTCCTTTTAACTACAAATCAAACTTAAATGACACTTCAATAACAGTGAAAGGGTACTAGAATGATGCATACGTAAAGTGCTCTGAAAGAATGTATAGTGATCGATATGTGTCAAGTAATGATTCAGAGGATAATCTTTCTCTAAATATTTGATTCACCCTCAAGAAAGTTTACAAACCATTAATTTGCACTTCTTTGTCTCTTGGCTTTGTCCTAACAATTATACTATTGAGGCCCTTTACTCACCAGATTGTTTCACATAGTATGTAAATACCAGCTTCCCTGCATGTCTTTAGGAATACTTCTCTTTCTTTTTACTGTGGTTGTTTTGTTTGTTTGTTTGTTTTTTGTTTTTTATTTGTTTGGTTGGGGTTTTTTTTAAATATAAATAGAAGAAAAGAAGTCATTCCTATCCCAATGGCAAAGGCAAATCTTTTTATAGAAGAAACACTTCTAACTTAATGAATTAATAGTTCTAGCTCAAGGAAACTGCAAAGGTATTAGATACAAAAGAGCTTAGAAGCTTGATTGAATTTATAGCTGAGTAAATGAAAGCTTGGTGGAACCTGAAGACAGCTGCAACTCTACTTCATTGTTCATGACAGGCAAACACAAAGCATTTACACAGAACATGGAGTTAGAGAGAACAAAATATAATTTTTCAATTTCATGTACAGTTAGATCTTCAAGCTTCATTATCTGGATGGATCTTTGGGAGTTATTTGTATAGAGACTTCTTACGCCTGCTGGACTTTCTCCCTTGCTAACAATGCTAGGTTTTGTTCAGTGTGTTTTAATAACAGGACCTTTCAAGTCCTTTTGCTTTCCCAAAAGAAAAAGGTCAGAAGTGGAAATATTTTTAAACCATTTTGATTGACAGACAATCACAAAAAATTGGTGGTGATTAAGGCAGGCACTATCACTTTAGTGTTAAAGTACCTAGAACAATAAAGACTAGGTCAAGCTACAGTTAATGTTCCAGCCATACAATTAGATAACAAATAGAGAGTGGAGTTCAACCAGGTTTTCCATAACATTAAATTGTCAATGCTGCAACTGAATTAGGGCATTTTGAGGTAAAATATTGGTAGATCTGGAAAATAACTGCAAATACGCTGACATGTCAGCAGAAAACAGCAATCTTAAAAAAAAAAACAAAACTTTTAAAAAATTTGGCTTTCATTTGAAAAAGGTCCTAGGTTCTATTCTTACTTTTTCTGTCATAGATCAAGTTTACTACTGTAAAATGCTTATAATAATGTAATAATGTGAAAAAATCAATGCCATAAAGTGGCTGTGCAGTGGAAGGAGGCTACACGCAATTCAAGACTGTAGTTCTATGTGATCCATTTTGTGTTTACCTGCATCGAAGGGCAGAGAGGGGATGAAACAAAGCCTGAACTGGTGTCTCTGCCACTCTCTAAGTAAGAACTAAGCAGATCTTTCTTTAGCTACACCTTCCTAACAAGACCTCTGGTTAGGCCAGAATCCCTTTCAATTCAAGATGTTAGAATGTGATTGCCTGTGCAAATTACCTCATCCCTCACTTTGAACTCAAAGGCTCAAACATTCCTAAAATACATGTTTCAGTGGATTTTTTAACGAGTGTAACATTGAATAAGAGTATGGGTTTATTTAGTTTTCTATCATATGCAAGATACAATACAGGGACAAACTACAGGTTTTTTCATAGTCACAGACAGAAGGAACATCTTCTATTAGGAATATTTAAGACACTAAGTCCTTCTTTTGCTTTTCAGAAGTTTTTTCTTCACTCTTTCCCAACAGATGAATCCAACATCATCTCTGTTATTCAAGCACACAGAAAGAAAATCTCACACTGTAAAGGAACACAAATCAGTGGCCCTAAAGAGATTTTTAATCATCAACTGGAATTTAGGGAGAAGGCCAGAATCTACTTCTACTACTTCTACAGGCCTCTGAAACATAAGGCCTATCTAAAATTACGTGTTGGGCTTTTCCTCTTATTTTATCATAGGCATTGAATAATTATTTTCCTAGTCTTTCTTAGAAGCTTGGACAACTGGTAGAGTAGCAAAGAGAAGATTCAACCCTTCTAAACTGAAGCACTTCAAATGCAATGAAGTTCATTTTCCTGAAGTGTGTATCCCTGCAGTGAAGCAGTGAAAACAGAAAATGGAGGGATGATGCCTGCATGACTCTTTAAATCTAATAATTTTATCTGGTTTTGTTAATGTTGCTTAATCTGAATACTTGCCTAATTGTTACGGGAAAAATATTTTCTTCTTTGATATTCAGTTCCTGGCCCTTCCACTTATGGACGTAAAGAATGCCAAACCTGTTCTTTATATTCCTGAGTATCTCATATAAAAAACAGAGATGACATTTTTTCCTTTCACAGATTTTAAGGTAAAACCCCAGATATAAGCAAAAAAATAACTCAAACACACTGTGTCCTCTCCCCCTATACTCCCTTCCTGACTACACTGTGGTAGAGCAAGAGAGGTCACAAACTTAGATTGTTTTCCTTGCAGGTCAACTTTCATCAAAAGTCCTCCATCAAAGCAGAACTGGATTTTTGTTTTAGGGTTTTTTTGGTCTGCTACTGAAATAGAATGTGTACTTTAAACAGATCCAACAAATCTGATTTATGTTTTCACATGAAATCAATACACTCAGTTAAAACAAATGTCTTCATATTGTGCACCCTTTGGCATTATATCATTGCATTCCAGGACTTTCTTACATCAAATAACTGAATGTGTAAGAAACTAAAGACCTTCTAGATACAAGGAGTGAGATCCTCCATTTGGGTCAAGCTTAACTATATTATGGACAATTCAGGCACTTGTTACAAGTAGAAATCTAGGCATCATATGGCTACATCTGCATGGGCAAATACTGTCCAAAAGCATGTCTGGACATGTAGCGTGTCATGCTATGGCATGAAACTGTTGTGCAGAGAACGTGATAGCCACATTAAATGTGCTTCAAATGTTTCTGCTAAAGACTAGCACTGGACTAGTCCAAAGCTAATGAACTGAACACCCACTAATAGCTGGAATGTAGTTTCCAGTTGAGTTTCATCCAAATGAAATCCAGTTTGTACACTCCCATACCACACTCTCACAAACCAAAGCACGGTAATCTTTGATAATTGGTAGGAGATTCACTTCAGAAGTGCATTTCTGATGCAATGCAGACACATCTACAGGGCTGCCATAAAGGATCTATTCTACTCTTCCTTGAGGCAAAAAAAGGGAACATTTGCCAAAATGGAAACTGTGGGCTGAGGATTTGCTTCTTCTGTGCCTGAGGAATCTTACAATGGACATGTTGTGTCCCTAAAAATGTCCTTTCAGCTTCAGAGAATGATCATTCTAGGAGCTTCATGAGCCATAGACTGCATCCATTTAACTGATATTTTATCATGAATTAGCAGGATGAGTTTTCCGTTGTGCATAAATGCAAATGAATACACCAAAGCATCTGGGAAAATATATATCTTTTTAGAATGTATTAATAATTTATATAAGGTTTCAGCATTCCAAAGCTATGAAAAATCCAGGCCTAGCTACACATACCAGTAAATACTACAGAATGAAAATTAAAATATTACAGTATGGAAATTAACATCTACTGAAACAAGTACTATGACATGGCTCTCCATTCTCATGGGAGCTGTTTGGGTTTTTCCTGCTGCTCAGTGCCCTACAGCTAGTTGTTTCCATTTACAAGTCTCAGTGTGATAAACCAGAGCCTTTCAAATTGAGCTGCTATACAGTGCTGTCAGCACGCATCTCTCAGCAAAAAAAAATTTTGATATTCTAGATACATCTAAGATTAAGTAAACCACCGCTTGCACGTTCACAATTTCCTATATAATTCTAGATGTGTTACTTCAATGTTCTGATCCTTGCAGTTAAATCAAATAACAATTCCACTACAGAATATGCAGAATATGCACAGGAATATGAATTCATACAAATTCCAAAGATGCTCTGATTCATCTATTATTTCACTCCCTGTTACAAGTACTAATATTTGGCTTGTTTCAGATTTGAGGGAATGGTATATTTAATTTGGATCTTTCAAAGAAGATTCTGGCACACATTTTAATCCCATTAATGTTATCCTGATTAGGAATGTTTCTATGAACCAGGACCCCACTGTTATCAATACGTCAGGAAAGGGACTGGTATATGGCATGATGCTACAAGTCACCAGGATGCTGCATGTCAGCAGGATACTATAGAACGTTTGGAAGCAGTTCATTCACGATGATGGGAAAGCTGTGATTCTCAGTGGTTTCTTTGATGACATCAGAGTGCTAATGTGCACAACATACCCTTAATTCCCTTACTGTCTGCTTGGTTTCAACACTGAGATGGAAATATTAGTAGGAACAAAGTAACATAAGTAGTGCTAACAGAAGTTTTACATGGTCACAGCACAATACCCTCACAAACAACATTTATGAACAAATATATGTATCAGATATGTGATATATGACCATCTGTAACATGCAAGTTTTGATAATTCTTGATGTATGATATTCCACTAGCTGAACACTGATCATGCTATTACACAAATATGTACAACATAAAGGCACTCCAGAGATGTGCTGTTCTCTGCACTTTGCATAGCCCATCCCTCCAAATATCACATTTACATTTCCTGCAGATGTGATTATAATACTATTTTATTCTTCTCATACATAATCAGACTGCTTTGTATGCAATTGTGCATATGTGCCCAAAGTGAAATTTCTACTGTGGCAATATCATGTATGTTTTGCTGCCTGGATTATCTGTGACATCTGCTAGGATTAAAATTATGCTGCTGCTTCATTTGTAAACTGGAAGCAGTTAATAGATAAGTAATCCAAAACTTCTTTAGAGTTGTTGACTTTTTTACTTAAGGTTTTAAGAGGTAATGAACCTCCTCCTCTCATATATTCCCTGTGCATGATGCTTTGTTGCAACCACAGTCCTGGCAGTTATTCAAACCTGGTCACATTTATTTCTAGTAACGTACCAGCACATATCTGTTACTGTTACTTTGTTCTTTTCCCCTGTAATCACCTATTCTGACTAACAATTCCCCAGTTCCCTATTTATTTTGAAAGGTACCTGCTGTCAAAATGACTTAAGATTTTACTAACAAATGCTATGTTTGTTTGGTGTTGAAATGTGTGAAAGGCAGTATCATACAGAAGAGTCTGCACTGTCATTCCTGAAGTCTCAATTTTATCTGATTCCAAAATAAAAAGCTTTTAAAGAATTATGATTATCATGAACTTCAAAATATTCATTGATAACTAATTTGTATACTGAGTTATACAAAAAGTAGATTTTAATTTTAATTAAGCTTTTCTGAATCATAACATAATGTGTTGAAAGATTTGGGTTTAGGTCAACTGGAATTCAAGAAGTGATAGTAATAGTAATGTAGTGTCTGTCATGTAATGTGTGATAGTAATGTCTGTGATAATACTTTCTGAGCTTCTTCCGTTTATTCTGTTCCTTCTCTTGCATGAAACAGCTGCTCAAGGAAGTAAGCATGTTTTCCTAGATGTTTTGTACTGTTGTGTATCCATATATAAAAAGATGTTAATATTAATCCATTTTTTAAAAAATAGAATTCTATCTCCTGTTTTTCAGTTGAATTATCATAGAATCATAGAATGGTTAGAGCCAGAAGAGACCTTAAAGATCATCCAGTTCCAACACCCCTGCCATGGGCAGGGACACCTCCCACTGGCCTGATTTTGGAGATCACCCCAAAGAACTGAAATGACAAGAGGATTGAGCTCTTAATAGGTGCTAAACTAGTTTCTTCAAGGCTACCTCAAATCAAATCCATGCTAGTACCGAACATACAAACTTAATGCAGGGTAATTATTTTCTAGAGGGAGGTTGTAAGACTCATTGTAAATGCCAGATGAAGATAAATATTTCTTTGAAAGAGCCCTGCATATTTATTCCCTCCTCCCTTTAGCGTATGTATTCCCTTTTGTGGGGAAAAGAGCTGCTTTGTGGGGAAAGATCTGCTTTGGGCATGTTTTCATCCATACTTCTCATTCTGTCAAAGAGGGAACATGACAGCATGTTTATTCCTATAATTTTAAATGGAATCTATCTAACTTAACACTTAAATGAATCAAAAAGGCTATGCAGTATACCAGCACTGGCAGAGCATGTTAGCTCCACAGAGAAGTTTATCATATTTAAGTACTATCTACACAAAACAGAAAAGGAAGCTCTGAAGAGAAATGTCTATATAGGCACAATGGATATTTTACACTCTCAAACCACAGTAGTTTGAATTGAAGCCACATACAAGGCGTATATCCCTGTAGTTTACTCAAAGTAAAAATACTAGCAATATTTGTATTAAAAATATGTCTTTGCATTTGGTTTATGATGGGAATGAAGGTAGGAGTAAGCAAAAAAAAAAAAAAGAAACCGTAATTCAGTTCACAAAAGCAAGCCCCTTTTTCCATCAGTCTCCTAGCATACCTAATGATTACGATTACCTGAGTAAAATGAAATTATAAATTAAATTCTTTACAACTAATTCTACATTTTAAGTGTATTTTCCATGATTAACTTTCAGAGGAAATAATTTACCAAAAGGAAACAGTCCTTTCTATTTTGGCATAGATTTTGCTAGAAAGGTTAAGCAATGAAAACATATTGGAGTTCCATGTCATCATTTCTCTTTTTATATATCAGCTTTTTGGAGTGAAATTTATAGTAGATCTCAACAAACTCTTTCGAGGATAAGCTTACCTTATAATAAGAGGAGGAACTGATTAATCTATGCTAATGCTGTCTGAGTGCAACAGACTAAAGTGAAGAACTCCCAGAGAAAAGTCAGGAGCTTTTTTCATACTTGAGAGCTACTCCATGTTGCTTTCTCTTAAGAGAAACAATTTGAAGTCACACAATTTGTACTTCCAACTAGAGCTTACATAGTGAATGGCAAGTGTAAATCTGAATATCTGTGCTTCAAATTACCTGGCCTGTCCACCAAAAGGAAGGCTCTGACCAAACTTTCCTTCTCAAGGCTGTGCTGATTTGTTGTAATGGAGAAAATTCACAAGGGGTTAGTCTGACAATAGTACCACCTAACAGGATGATACAGTGAGGAAATACTATTTCCAAAAATCACAGCCTAATGCAATTTGTTACACGAGCTGACTTGTGTAATCAGAAGAATACTTTCTATTAAAAATAAACAGTAAAAGGAGATCATTTTGGCTTAAGATGGACAGCCAGATAAACATATGCAGTGAAATTATTTTCTTTCCTCATAAGTAGTAATTACTTTGAGATTTCATGGAGAAATGACAGTCAGCAGTTGCACTTATTTTTCTAAAACAATAGCTGGTTTTGCATGAAAAATTAGGTACTGCTTTTGTGCAGCTCTGCAAGGTTGATGCTATAATCAATGGAGAAGTTTCTAAAATATATTTAGAATATTTGTATCGAATTAAGGCACTTTCTGGCTGTCTGCAAAAGAGTAAGTCCCTGCCTCGAGCATCACTTGCTATCTGTATCAGAAGTAGAGGCAAAGGCACAATGTTTTCTGCAGGTCTGGGCAGACATGAGAGCAGGCAGGCAGAAAGTGGGATGGGGCTGACTTCTAGCTGCAGGATCCAATGTAAAAAAACCCAAAAGTCTGTGAGAGATAAGAATCAGTTGACAATATTTCCTGTGGAGCAAAAAGGAAGAGGAGAGAATGGAAGGCAGGGGAAGAAACTTTATTTCTAACCTGTTTCTGTCTTTCTTCCTTGCAATGCATTGACTCTATGCAGGACTCATTAAGTTCAGAATTAATGTCATCTCTTTTCAACAGGTAGGTATGTACTTCACATATACCCCTAACAATTAAGTTCTGCAAAGTACAAATGGTATTAGTCAAAATTTAAGAGAGAAGGAATTTGGTGCATCCTAGGAGTTGTTAGGAAGACCTTTTCTGTACTTGGGGATTTCACTGTCTTCCTCTTACACATCCCATCACCAAAGAAGCCCTTTAAATAGATTTACCAAAATAAATGTATTATGATGTTATCTTCACACTCTTAACCTTCAAGATTGAAACTGATTACAGAAAAGATCTCTGTATTTTATTCAGTGGATGTTTTAGGGCCAATGGATAGTCAGATGAGACAATGGATAGTCAGATGAGACAATGGATATGCCCAAGAGAAGGCTTTCCAGAGATGAAGATTACATTAAAAATAATGCAAGCTTCATAGAAAAGCAGAATTCATATCAGTGGATAATTTATTTTTGATACCCCAAACTGTATCTACTGGTTTAAAATTGCATTTCAGGAACCAGTTTCTTATTAACTACAAACATAAAGTAATTTACTTGTGAATACATGCTATCTTGAGTATCTTTTTGTCATAAATATAACTGATGACAATATTCATACATCACTAATCATCTTTTCTGTATGCAAACAGTGTAGTCTGGTCAGTCTGAACACTTGGGACTGATTAGCGTAGCAAGCTCTATCACTTTGAAGTGAATGTTTTATAACACTTTGTCAGACATTTACACCAAAAAAAAGGAAACCCTAAAGTGATAAAAACCAGGTAACACTCAACATTTCTGCCTAAGAGCATCATCAGTTATATACTGTGCTTAAAAACTATGTATAAGGATTTCCTGAAGTACTCGAGGGTGGTAATAACTCATGCAGGAATCAAACCCCTAATTAATTTAGTTCTTATTGAAGTTATTTAAATGTGAGAACAGCAGAATTCTTTAAACAATCTGGTATTAAAATAGGACAGGAATTCCCTACTGGTATATTTGTTTATTTTAACTGTTCTACTCAGTTGACTTCATTACCTTTTGTATAATAGGATGGTGGAATGTATTCCAAAATAACAAGATTATATAGACATACCATAAAGTCATCAAATGCAGTTTCTATCTATCTTCTGTGTGGAGTATAGGAATTCTGCCTGTATCAGAGTTTTAATCATTTGTCTCTAAAATTCAGTATGGAGAAAGCAAATGAACAGCAGAATGACAAGTAGAAAGGGTAAATAAAAGAAAGAAATGTCTCCTGAGGGCAAAAGAGGAACATGTGGAAGGAGTGTTTTAGTCACATGCTGTACGACAAAAAACTGTCTTCAACTACAATGACACATTTGCTAAGCAGATAACTATCAGTATTCCCAGCAGCAAATGTTGGGAAAAAATGAATCCCTGCACAATTAAGAATTAAGCAATTTTCATGTATTTGACTCAATTTTCAGGTATGACTCTCTCTGAGACAAGTGAGAAGATTTTTTTTGTTAGCAAAATCCTGCAGATTGACTTTCATAATAGATCTAAATTATTTTCCTAAAGGAAAACATGGGCAAAAATATAGAGATTTGTTGAAGTCTAGAAAAGGTTTAAATTCCTTTTAATTAATCTGACACCTTTCCTGGTCCCTGTGACATTATCATCCTCATAGATTTCACTTGATTCATTTCCTTAAAACCGCTCCTTGATTTTACATCTCTATGTCATAAATGAGAAGAGTAGAGAAAATTCCATACATACTTGAAGTCAACAGCAAAATTCCCACTAAATTCCAAGTTGAGCCTGCATGATGAGAGAAACCCATCATCTTACAACTACTAAAGGCTGTATTCTATTTCTCAGCTTGCTTGATCTAAGAATGCAAAGCAATTCCAGTCTTACCTGCTTTTTTCTCAAAAAAAATCCTAAAAAACAATAAAGCAAAAACCAAACCATACCTTTAAAAACAAATTATACTAAATTTTAAATTCCTAAACATATTAACCTCAGAGTCTGATGCTCTGAAAATGTCCCATGAACATTTTTGCCGAAGGCTCACATTTCTACATGCTCAGGCTACAGCACACTTATACAAACGAGGTTGTATACAGCTTGTTGATAGAATTTATTAGTGTGTCCAGTCTTATAACTTAAATTATCTACTAGCATTTGATTTTTTGTCAACAAACGTATAAAATGTTCTCTGTACTAGAACATATTCTAAGTCCTTTCCTTAGTAATGGGAAAAAAATCTAACTTTATTGCACTTATTTGAATGGTATCCCAATTGTTGTTACTAACCACGTTTAAGTAGAATAGACTATACAGTGAGATGAACTTGCTTCTTGATTTAGAACTTAATTCCAGTACTTAGTTCAGCTGCTATTTCCTGGTTTTGTATTTGTTTGTAATCCAATAGTATTACACTATAATTCCTGTAATTCTAACCCTGCATATTATGCACGCACAATTATATTTCATAAGCAATAAAAAACCTTGATTCAAAATTTGAGCTGATATAGATTTGCCTAAATGCAATTGACAGATGATATCGTTTCCCATTCTGTGTTGCCTCGACAGAAATCCTTCTGCAGGATTGATGATATTCACCTTCAGCCACTGACACTAGCTGATTTGTCTTCTCAAGATCACTGTGTATTCAGAAAGATGAGCTCCTCCTGAAAAAAAAGGGGTAAGACCAGGGACTAATTGTGCACCTCTGAATCTCTCTGTGACCGATTTTGTTTTCTCTTCGTCTCTCTTAATTGATCACAGTTTCCTAAGTAGGCCATTTAAGTTAAGTGCCAACAGCTATGTAGCACGCACACTTCAGAATAACTTTCTCATTAAAACATCAGAGGCCAAAGGCTCAAGGAGAATTTGCAATCAATATTCCATATTGTCTTTTACAACTCCTTCCTTCAGCAGCCATTCCTGGCACTGTATTCATTTGCAGATCCTCTTAAACAAAGGTAACAGGAGGCATGTAGACCTACCTAAAACTCAATTTTACCAATGAATGGTGTTTTTCTAAAACAGTAATCATTTTACACAGCACAAGCTGAAGGTGAATGTAATAATAGTTTATTAGAGAAAATTCTGAAACTTTAATGGTCTTTGTAGTCATTCCATACTCTGGTAATGTTTCAGGGAGGATTTCCTTCTGTAAAGGTTCTATAATTTAAAATAGGTGAAGACATCAGGATGTGTATCATTAATTGTTAATTCTACTCACCTAACTTTATTGGTTTCCTACAGAGTAGCTAGTTAACAATGATCTACAGACAGATTTTTTTAGAATACCTATAAACAAAACTAAGGTACTTTATGAGATGGTTCCCACACCATCTGCTACATGGCTTTGAATGAAATGACAGTAAGAAAAGAGTTCAACAGAAATGATGTAGCAGATGGCCTTGAGATAAAATGATGACACATGCTTTATATTTGTTTTCTTTTTACTTACTACTGAGGAGAATACAAGTAGATAAGCCCCAAATTCTATTAGAATATGGTAAAATTATTTGGAACTATAAAGTATACCAGAAGAAAACCCAAAAATGCAGCCTGTAAATCTACTATAATGTAAGGGTCAGGGGGACAGGGGACGGGGGGGAAGGGAAAGGAAGGGGGAACAACAGCATCCTAGAGTGATAGAAACATAGTTACAATCACCATGTTAGTGAACATCTCCCTTTATCCTTCTTTCAACTTTACATGGCGTGGCTTTTTAGCTGTCCTCACATATCATAGAATCATAGAATGGTTAGAGTTGGAAGGGACCTTAAAGATCATCCAGTTCCAACACCCCTGCCATGGACAGGGACACCTCCCACTAGACCAGGTTGCTCAAAGCCCCATCCAGCCTGGCCTTGAACACTTCCAGGGATGGAGTGTCCGCAACTTCTCTGGGCAACCTGTTCCAGTGCCTCACCACCCTCACAGTAAAGAATTTCTTCCTAATATCTAATCTAAGTCTTCCCTCTTTCAGTTTAAAACCATTACCCCTCATCCTATCACTACACTTCCTGAAAAAGAGTCCCTCCCCATCTCTCCTGTAGGCCCCCTTCAGGTACTGGAAGGCCTCTATAAGGTCTCCCTGGAGCCTTCTCTTCTCCAGGCTGAACAACCCCATCTCTCTCAGCCTGTCCTCATAGGAGAGGTGCTCCAGCCCTCTGATCGTCCTTGTGGCCCTCATGCATAATTGCAAAGTATGCCATTACTGGTGCAAGAATCTTCTGTGTCTTAATCCAGTATTCTTTCCTCAAAAGTTCCTGAAATTGTCAGCGAGCTTCATCTTAATCAGACACCTCACCTAACTTTTGACCTAAAGTTTGGGAACCAAATAAATAGTAGTAGTCAAAAATATATCTGCTTTGCCAGTCATTGCTTGCTTTCTTTTAGGACATGAGAAGTATCTCAGTGAGCTGTTCCCAAAATTCTGTGTAATCTGTATGGTTGCAGTGTGATGCTCCCTCTATTGGTGATTCAGATGATTCCCAGAAACCGGATTAGCAACCTTCAAATAGTCTTTTCATAAAATTAGGCCTCATAAGTCATTATGATTTACAGATGAAACCTGAAAAATTACTTGTAAGGGAAGAATAAATAAATTAATAAATAAATAAAAGAAGGTATGCTACTGTAGAGGAGCTTCAATCAGATTGAAGGTGACATAAACATTAGTTGAATTTTACATTAGAACAGAAACTTTCCTTTACTATTGCCCTTTGCAACACCATCAGCAGTAAATTTCTTTCAGTTGCTAGACAGTTAGGTGCATTCCAGGTCTCTCTAAGCATTACCTCCCATTACAAAACTCTTTCATCTTATTTTGTAGACAGAATGCCAATGTATTTTACACCTGATTCTGCACTGTACAGCATAATTCATGGTAGAGTAAGAGTATTCCGCTTATGAAATTCAAGTTGCAGAATCAGCTACTAAACTACTTTGTAGTTCCCAAGATAAACAGAGGCAAAAAGAAAGTGATAAAATGTGGTTGTGTTTATATCCATGATGCAGTGACATATGATAGGACATTATAGGATAAATTTGGTTAAAAAAAAATCCACTGAAAGAATTTGGAAAAATGATAAAGTGACACTGCATTATGAAACAAACTTTCCATTATAAATCCTATTACAAACTAATCTAAGGAATTTCCTTCTAGAGATAGTACTTCTAGAGATAGATAGAAAAAGGTCATAAAGCTCAGTTTGGCATCGGTTGCTTAGATGTGAATATTTATAAAAATGGTTGTGAAAAAGCTGTAATAGGAAATGGGAAAAATTATAAGGGAATGAGCCTTCTTCCTTCATAAACATCTGATTAAATTGTGCGGAACTTATGCTAAGAACAACCGAATCTGCAAATATAATATATAATTTATGTTTGGTTTATATTGACAGTTTATTATCCACTTGAATTGAGCTGGACAGATAATCCATCAAACTTTTATTCTTTCTTTTTTTTTTTTTTTCTTCAATCCTGCAAGTTAGCTGTTAAGAAGAAACCTATAAGTATTATGACTGGCTTCAGGGGTGTAGTTTTTGCCTCTGAGAGAATGAATATATGAACTCTTACTTTCAGATTCAGCAAACCATTCTGGCTATCACTCATAGGATTCTCGGGCATTTGCACCTTTGGATGGCCATTACAGTTCATTTCCAGTTATGAAGAATCAGCTTGTGGAGATCATATATAAATTCTTAAAATAAGGTAACTATTAGAAAACTCTAGGTATTTATGCTTTAGGAATTTGATCTTTGCCTAACAGCAGAATATATCATGATCCAGACAAAATAATTTCAGTTTTTTACAGCTATGTCTGGGGTGAAAAACTATGTAAGCATCTGCCAGTAGAGATACTTACAGTAACTGTCTGTTGTCACTATTGAGTTTCTAGATTAGAATTTACCACATCGCAAAATTGTGTCAGACAGTGACAATAGGTGTGTCCTGGTTTTGGCTAAGATAGAGTTCATTTTCTTCAGAGTACCTAGTAGGGGGCTACGTTTTGGATTTGTGCTGAAAACAGTGTTGATAACACAGAGATGTTTTAGTTATTGCTGAGCAGTGCTTACACAGAATCAAGGCCTTTTCTGTTTCTCACCCTGCCCCAAGAGCGACCAGGCTTGGGGTGCACAGGAAGTTGGGAGGGGACACAGCTGGGACAGATGACCCCAACTGACCAAAGGGATAGTCCATATTATATGACATCGTGCTCAGTATTTAGAGCTAGGGAAAGAAGAAGGAAGCAGGGGACGTTTGAGTTATGAGTTTGTCTTCCCAAATAACCATTACATATGATGGAGCCCTGCTTCCTGGGGATGGCTGAACACCTGCCTGCTGATGGGAAGTAGTGAATGAATTCCCTGGTATTTTTGCTTGTGTGTGTGTCTTTTGCTTTACCTATTAAACTGAATATATCTCAACCCACAAGTTTTCTCACTTTTACTCTACCAACTCTCTCTCCCATCCCACTGGAGGGAGGAGGAGGGGCAGAAAAGGGGGGGACTGAGCAAACGGCTGTGTGGTGCTTAATTGTGGCTATGGTTAAACCACAGCAAGGTGACATGACAATTTCCTTGGGCTTCAATTTCTAGCATACTGCTATGTAAATGGGCATATGCTAGAGTAAGCATACATTCTTCAGCCTTTGCTTCAAAATACACTTATTTCTGTAAGATCAGCAGACCAAATAAATAATAGTGTCTTACTAGAAAATATCTAAAAAAGCAAAACAAGAAAACCAAAAGGAGTTTCTTTCTTAAGAAGAAAACATTGTTGAGAACATCAGGCAAGTTCTAAAAATGGATTTCTAAGATAAATCTTGAGTTGAGACTTTATACTTTTGCAATAAAGTGGCAATAAAGGATGCCCTAGAGGGAAAGTTGTACAATACTAAAATGTTCCATGAGTATTCACACCATTTATGCTTCTTACTACAACAATAAGAGAGTGCAGAGCCTTAGTAAATACAAAGTGGGAGTCCAAGACAAGGCATATACTTGCCCATGAACTGCTATTTTCATATATGGTCAGAAAATTAACTACAAGATACCATAAAACACCCATATCCTAAACTGAAAATTGAGAAAAATCTGACATAGACAGTCAAAATGAAGCTAAGAAGAACTGTGAGGAAATTCACAGGTTTTTTCAAGGTCAGGGGAATTATGATTATCATTTGTGTTTGACTTTTCTGCATGTCCCAGAGACAGAAAAATTTCCTGATAATTCCAGCATCTAGCCCAATAATAAAGAGAAAACAACTCTTTTGCATCTCTTATCTTGATCTTGATCTTGATCTTATAGGTTTCAGGAATGGAAAATGTGGCACATTCCTGGAGTTAGTTATGTGTTTTTATAGCCCTGTTTTTCCGTATGTTTACTAAAACCCAATAAATGATCAATCTGGAAAGGGTAGTTACATGATCATTTCTTGGCAAGGTTGGAGAAACAATGATAAGATACGGAAATGCCAACAGAAGTCCCAGCAATCAAAGATGTCACATTAAGAAATGAATTCAACATTCAGCTGGATCAAAAAAATGAAAAGTAATGAAACAGAGACCATAACCCTCTTAGGAAGTAACACAGCCTTCCTTCATGGAATAGTTGAGAGACTAAAACACTGGCAGATGTGATCTAACCTTCTGTACAGGACTAGGTATTTAGATCATAACATAGTGATAGGACCACAAACTCGGAGCAGCAAGACCAGCCATGAACCATGAAAAAGAAGCATCTACAAGGATTCTACCAATAGGCATAGAAGAATAAATGGACAAGGCACTTGTAATAAAACATTTAAGAATGTGAAAGAGTACAGTCCATCATTTATCTAGTTAAAAACTTTCCAAGGAATAGAAACATTAAAAGGAGGCAGATGGTTTAGAAAAAAACCAAACTGATAAGATGCATTAATGGAGTATCAATCATAAATGAAAAAAAAAAAAAAAAAAACACCACAAAACAAAGCAAAACAACAAAACCTGGAAATACTATACTACTAACCAAACAATTATTACAGAAATACAGAAATGTAGCCTTTTTCCTTGTTATACCATAGAACTACTGGAAATGTCAAGCTGCATATTTTTGTTTTAAACTTCATGATGCCTTCCTGAAAAAGAAAAGAACATTCCTTTCATTCATTGGATTTACTTAAATATTTGCCTGCTGCCAAGGAGTCAGACATAGGCCAAAAGTAACTGCACTACTCTTGAATGAATTTCTGCAGTGCTTTTTAATGTATTTAATTTGAATCTTAATAGGCCAGAAAAGAAGATTTAGCAAGAGAAAAATGGCAGCCCCCATTGATATTTTAGCATGAAAAGTTCAATAATTTTCATTTTATTGAAGCCTTTTTTAATGGATTTTTTTTTTTTTTTTAACTGAGTCTTGACAGATGTGAAGGGGGTGGAGGGAGCGAAAGACTTTTAGTCTTCTTTAAATGTTGATAAAACTCTTTCTTGAGAGCCTGGTGAGTCTAAGACAGATGAGACGCCCATCTGGAAGAGACTGATGTGAGACAGAGAAGAGAAGCAGTAATAAGAATGACACGGATTCTCAGATCCTACTTTCTATCGGGGAAGTGGCACTGCAGGGGAGAAGGAATAAAGGAGTGACAGAGACTGAAACTAGGGGCAGATGTAATGAGGGAGAAGTTGAGACTAAGACTTAAGGCAGAGTGTCACCAGGAGAGTGAAGGGAAGTTGGTTTTTATAACTGTCTCCTGGTAACCGCTTTACAGAAGTCAAATGTTGCTTGAATCTTTATCTTTGTAACTATAACATACAGAAGATCTGACAAAGGTAACTTGTAATGATCTTCAAGTAACATAAAAACAGAAATCGTAATGTTATTTAAATGGTACTTGCTTCACTTGTTTCTTTTTTAACCTTTAAGAGTAATGGACTGCTCTAGAATGAAATTATGTGACTTCGGTTGATTTGTGGACCCATTTTAGTGATATGCACTGCTTAATAGATAGGGCCATGCACAGAAGAACCTACTGCCTTTGAAATATCACTGTTGTGCAGTAATGACTCTCTTCTTCCTTCAAAATCCTGATGGAATTACTGCAAATTAATTATCCTTTGTCTTAGAAGTAGAGACCTCCATGACACAGTGCTAGGCAAGGCTTCCTACTCTCCATAATTGAGGTGCACAGAATTTTGGCATTCTTTGTGCACTTTATTAGGAGAAAGTAGAAAAGAAAATGCTATGAGAAGAAACACACCACAGGGAAAAATTCTTGAATCTGTGCTGCCTTAGGGTACAGTACATGTCTCCTGCAACATAATCTGCCAGTGTATCTAACTGCAGAGACATCATACATCTTATACTAGGTAGATATGTTGCATATGGGCTCCTTCTTCAAAGGTACCAGCATTGTATACCACAAGCATAGGCAGCAGAATCTAAAATTCCCTTTCAAACATGGACCATTCACTTCTCCACAATACCCATGGGTCAGGCAGTAGGATGGGATCCACTCTATCCCCATCTACAGGCTGGGATAGTACAGTGAAATATCAACTCTTCTGGAAAGAAATACAATGTTGAAATAATACTTGGAGCTTGATAAAATCAATGTAGTTAAGATAAATTAGAGAAAAAATTGGAAGATAAAGACTAATTAAACAAGAAACCTTTGGAACATAAGAAAGAAGTAAAGAATAAATCGATTCACCTTAAGTTGATATAACTTTACATTCCTTGTGAAGAACAAAGGAAATTAAATCTCTGATACACAGAGAACAGTGAATCAAGCAGTCTTCATCCGAGCACTTTTAGATTGAAAGCTAATCTGCCCTTTGATTAGGTGAGATCCAGCAACAGAGAGTTGGGGTAGGAGGGATTTTTCTCCCCAGTGTCTCTGCCTTGCAGTCTATCCAATCGAGAGGTGTGGGGAGTGTAATTTTAATTAACGATTCTGTTGAATATTACAGGAACCAAGAAGTTACAATAATTTTGTAAGGTGGCTTTAATCCTGGTATTAATCAATTTGTGACAAGGTTATATTTGCCTTTAAAATTACACAGCTCTTGATCATTTGCACTCATTTGATATTTATTTTTTTCACGGTCAGGCCTAACAACAGGCATCACCTCAGCATTTTGGGAGGAGGTTGAGCTCCGCATGAAATAAATGTTGTCAGCTGCTATTTCTTAGAAATGGGTTAATTATAGATTTTATTTTTTTTTTGTGACAATATATTAAAAAAAATCAAATTCTCTAAAATGTCAAGTGAGCTATAATACCTGTTTGACATTTCTTTGTAAAATCAAGGATTCTACATTCAAGTTCTCCTTTGGAGAATTTTCTCTATATCAACAGTCACAGATACTAGCACTCCTTTAGATCCTTTAGATCCTTTAGATACTACACCTTTAGATCATATAGTCTTTACTATATTTATTTGTTACAAGTGTAGCGAGTGTGCTTCAAGCTCCTCTGTCTACTTCCACTTTTTAGCTCAACATCCCCCCTCCAATGTCTAGATGGAGATTGGTGACAAGCAGCATCCCGTAGAGGTCTGTACTGGGACCGGTACTGTTCAATATCTTCATCAATGACTTAGTAGGATCGAGTGCACCATCAGCAAGTTTGTGGACAATGCCAAGCTGAGTGGTACGTCTGACACACCTGAGGGACAGGATGCCATCCAGAGGGACCTGGACAGGCTTGAGAAGTGGGCCTAAGTGAACCTCATGAGGTTCAACAAGGCCAAGTGCAGGGTCCTGCACCTGGGGCAGGGCAATCCCTGGTATCAATACAGGCTGGGGGATGAAGGGGTTAAGAGTACCCCTGCCAAGGCAGACTTGGGAGTACTGGTGGATGAAAAGTTGGATGCAAGTCGACAATGTGCACTCGCATTAAAAGAATTGTGGCCAGCAGGTCAAGGCAGGCGATTCTGCCCCTCTACTCTTCTCTGGTGAGACTCCATCTTGGAGTACTGCGTCCAGCTCTGGAGCCCTCAGAACATGAAAAACATGAACCTGTTGGAGCAGGTCATGAAGATGGTCAGAAGGCTGGAGCACCTATTCTATGAGGAAAGACTGAGAGGGTTGGGGTTGTTCAGCCTGGAGAAGGCTCAAGGGAGACCTTATTGCAGCCTTTCAGTACTTAAGGGGGACTCAAAAGAAAGATGGGGACAAACTTTTTAGCGGGGCCTGTTATGACAGGACAAAGGGTAATGGCTTTAAAGTAAAAAAGGGAAGATTTAGACTAGATATAAGGAAGAAATTTTTTACGATGAGGGTGGTGAAACACTGGAACAGGTTACCCAGAGAGGTGGTAGATGTGCTATCCCTGGAAACATTCAAGGTCTGGTTGGACAGGGCTCTGAGGAACCTGATCTAGCTGAAGGTGTTCCTGCTCATTGCAGGGGAGGTTGGACTAGATGATCTTTAAAGGTTCCTTCAAACCCAAAGTATTCTATGATTCTAAGAATTTGCTTGTTTCACCAGTTGTCACTCAAAAACAGTGTCTTGGAAATTTTCAATTCTTTTATCAACTGATGCTGTGAAATACTGTTTATTTTTAAAGAAGCAAATTTTTTCTTTCGATTCAAAGATAATTAACTTGTACTACATGGCTACGGATGAATTTACACTAATGGGTTCCAGAGAAGAGTTATATATTTATTCCTGTTGTTTTTCCCTACAGAACTTAATATCTTTCCTTGCTAAGAATTGTTGATGATCCTTTCTCACATTTATACACGTTATTTATTTATACATACAGATGATCACGATACATAAACTTACACAGCAATCTTACCTTTTATTTTGCTGCTTACTTTTATTTTATCTTTAGTGCAAGGTTATACATTTTAGAACATTTAGATACCAATGAAAGTGTTAAAAACTATGATTATAGTCTTCTTGTATTTTAATAGCATTTAGGTTTTGTAGCTGCATAGTGAAGCATAAAAATACAAATAAAAAATGTTGCCTAAAGGGCTCACAATCCATTTTGCTTTTGGTATTTTTCTGAATTCATTTTCATAAATACATAAAAATAACAAAACATAATTCCTGTTGAAAAAAAAATGGCATATTTTCTGCTATTTATCAAGAATTACAGTCTCTGACATAACAGAGGAGGCAGGCTTGTCCTGTATACTTGAAATACAGGAGGGACTTGCGTCTTTAGTTGCCATTACTTACAGTATATTATTTCCAAGACAGAACGATCTGAGAGGCAGTAACATAAACCCTGTGTTTCTACATGGGTTTTCTCCGTACAGTGAAGAAATGGGTGGGTCTGGGAAGAGACAACCTTGGGCTAGTTCCACGAAGGTAACGGCTTTTTTCACTTGTAGTGATTTCCCTTAGCATTAAGAGTCGTAAGAAGTGGACTTTAGAGTCCAATGACACTCTCAAAAAAATCTTCCTAATAGAAAGCCTCCAAATACATTTCAAGCTAGAAGAGCTAAGGTCATTTATAATGTATTTTGTTGAAAGGTGTTAAGTTAGTTTTAAAACAATGCCACCCACATAAATAGCTAGAAAATATCAAATGTCATGCTGTATTCTACACTACCTCTGCTGGAATGCTACAGAAAGATGCAATGCATTCATTATCTTGCCATGATAGTGAATGAATTAATTTATTTTGTACTGTTACTACTTTATGCAGGAAAATCTGATTTAATAACACAGAAAATAAGTCCAAGTTAAGACAAGGACAGTTACAGCAACTGTGATTTTAAACCAGTACTTAGCTTGATTGGGGTGTCAAAAATGCTTCCTTACTCCACAAACAAGGATAAACATGGACAATAAGATATTACAGTAATTACTAAGTAGTCACTGCTCTTAAAGATCTTTACAGTTAAATATAAACATAAGCTATCATTATAAGCACTAACACATAAAAAAGGTTGATGGACATTAAGGGAATTTCAAGAAAGTATTAGAAAGTAGTTAATGGAATTTGAAAGTATGTATCTCCCTCCATATGCTTAAAAATTAGATAACTCTTCTGTCAAGTCTCTAAAGTAATATTCAACCTGTAGTTCTGGCTTATAGTTTCTCCTTCCCCATTGCATATTTTCAGTACACAAGTATTTTAATTTTATTTGCTATTCATTTGTATTCCAGCAATGTTAACAGCTAGTTTTGTGAGCTACTTAGAAAAACAGGTTGTTTGTCTCAGAGTTCCAGTTAAAGGAGAAAGCTTTTAATGAGAACTTCATAGTACATACCCAGGTATGGAATGTTTTAATAAACAACCACTATTTTCCAGTTTCATGTTTAGGAAAATATAGCACCAAGTGAAGAAACTGTATAGAAGTATTGAAGTGATAATGCTACACATAGTTTTCAGTAGCATTTATTTTTCAGATCTCTTTACCCATTTCTTCTTGGGATCTTCCTTGCCAGTTCCTTAATTCACATTTATTAAAGGAAACCTCAGAACTTTCACTCCTTTGCCTTTGGAATTTGCTTTTCCTAGCATTTTACAAGGGCACTCTCCTGCTATTTCATAAATCTATCAAAGTTACTGGGATTCTGCAAAATTAGACCCAGGCACTTCTATGGAGGCTACATTTGGAAATGGGTCTCGTCTTCATAAATGCTATGGTTGTGGTTTTTTTCTACTTGCTTCTTCCCTTTAATTAATATCACAAATACATTTCTTCTTATTAGAGTTGTAATACAGACAGCAAAATAGCAGTCCAAAGTTAATTAAAGCCAATAGACAAAAGACTCAACACATAAATAGGAGTAAGTTGTTTGGACATTTTAATAAAACATGATAACCATATTAGGATAGCCATATTGTTTCTACAAAAGAAGAAACAAATGTTAATACATGGTAAATTAATTTATACATTTGGGTGTTTTGCTAGTCCAATAAACTAAAATTCTCATAATAAAATCCCATAATGCAATCTTGCCAATCATCTGCAAGTCTGCTTTTCCTCTTCACATGCATGTCTCCTCCTGATATCAATAGAACTACCTTACATAAACCTATAAACAAATTAGCATCTTTGTGGAGAAATGTTAAACAATATTTTCTTTCTCTGGAAAGGATTATTAATTTTCATGCTCAATTATTTTCCAGTACTTGTAAGCAACAATTTCCAATAGACTTAACAGAGTGCATTAGAGGCACTGCATTCTGTGATAACAAATTACTACTTCATCCAAAAATAAGACAGTTTGTCATAAACAATGGCTTGGCCAATAGACGTAAATTTTAATGATAGACAGATAAAAGCAGGCAGAGTGCAGTATCATTCCTAATACAGTAATACAGGCGTTCCCTTGCATAACAGCTCTCATTATGTAATTTCCCGTGGCAATGTAATTTATCTACTGTAATTTGCAGACACATTTAAAACTGAGTGCAATTAATATTTACGCAGCTTTTTGCCTTTTTTTTTTTTTTTTTCCAAAACAGATATTATTTTATTTGACCATGTTCCTCAAGTGAATTTTTGTCCTTTCATCTTTCTGGCTAATAAATCAAGGAGAATATATACATAATGATTAATGCTAATAACTGTCTTGCAATAATATTGTGATGTACTGAAGTATATGTCCTCCTGAAATTAAATCTAAACTCTTTTACACTTCTTTAATAGAACAGTGGTAGTAAAGATCACAACATATATGCCAAGGGGAATAGAAAAGAAACATACAAAAAATGTGTTTCAGCTTTTTGCATATTCTTTGAATTTATAAAATAGCTCACACTTTAATTTTCTTAAAGCTTTTTAATTCAATATTCAATTTGCATGCAAATTGAAATGTTTCAAAATGCGATGCATTTAGATGTGCATCTTCATTTTTGTAATTTCCCTCTATTTCCTTCCATGTCTATACAAATTCTTCCTAATGAGATTATTTTAACAACTTGCATGAAGCAGTTTATTGTAATTTTCCTCTTTTGTAAATAATTATGTAGATTCTTTTTAAATAGATAGCCATCCTTTCACTGTAAGGAATCCACAAGCTCCTGTGGCTGCTCAGCAAACAAAATTAAAGTGGCATGGTTTTATTAAATGATACACCTGGAAGGATTTGGGTGTATCTTTTAAAAAGAATAAGCATTAGAAACAAATTCTGAGAAAAACTAAGAAACGCTTTCCTTTGTGCACAATAAGCAACTAGCCTCTTCTCAATTGACAATCTTATTTTTTGTTCATTAAAAACTTTCAGAAACATAAAAATTCTCAGCGCTTTCAAAAGTGAAACTAAAATATAGTAGAAACATAATTAGTTTTGCCCAGGTATAAAGAGCTTTCACACTACTGCTCAAAACTATCAGTACAGAATAGGTTTGATACTGAGACTTGATGGGGAGTGGAAAAACAAAAAAAAAAAACAAAAAGAAAAAAAAAGGGAAGGAAATCATATCTACTTTATCTAGTTTAACTTTTTTAATCAACATATACTATAAAGCATTACCGAAGAAGAAGAGTTATACTCTGTTTTCCAACATCTGGGAGAAAATCGCCTGATTAAGACAAGTAATTGAGACTTCAGATTTGCAAAGTCTGACTGTAACAGTTGACACTAAGTGGGAAATTGTGAAACACTGAAAACTGGAATAATTCTGTGGCAATGAGAAATAGAAAAAAGAAAGAACACTGCCAGAGATGTTACATAAATCAGAACTGCAGTCCATTTCCTTTTACCTTTGAAAGTCCACTGTCCCAATGCACAATTTATGTATTTTAATATAACTTGTATAGCTTATCTTACTTCATAGAATCATAGAATCATAGAATGGTTAGAGTTGGAAAGGACCTTAAAGATCATCGAGTTCCAACCCCCCTGCCACGGGCAGGGACACCTCCACTAGAGCAGGTTGCTCAAAGCCCCATCCAGCCTGGCCTTAAACACTTCCAGGGATGGGGCATCCACAACTTCCCTGGGCAACCTGTTCCAGTGCTTCACTACCCTTACAGTAAAGAATTTCCTCCTAATATCTAATCGAAATCTCCCCTCTTCCAATTTAAAACCATTACCCCTTGTCCTGTCACTACATCTCCTGAAAAAGAGTCCCTTCCCATCTCTCCTGTAGGCCCCCTTCAGGTGCTGGAAGGCCTCTATAAGGTCTCCCTGGAGCCTTCTCTTCTCCAGGCTGAACAACCCCATCTCTCTCAGCCTGTCCTCATAGGGGAAGCGCTCCATCCCTCTGATCAGCAGACTATACATCCAGACTATACATTCAGCAGACATCCCTCCCAGACAACTGCCCCAATAACCAAACCATAGAACCAAGTTTGTTCACTTTCTCTCAGGCCTTAAATGAATATATTACTATACTTGGAGAGTCCACCTAAGAACTGAAAACAGCACTTCTCAGAATATTTTAAGAACATATGGCAGATGAGTTATGTATTCCATCAGGAGGAAACAAGACTGACATCCTGACGAATGATTCAAATGCTGTGACACTGACAAAAGAAGTGGGTCCAGACTTGAACTGCAGCTGATCTAGTCCTCCAACAACATTTACAAGAGCCAAGCAGTTTACACCTGAACAACTGCCTGCTTAGTACTTTAGTGTGACCTTGCTGCCTGCTGCTAGTGACCACGTAGTTCTGGTCATATTTAGGAGGTTGCTTCTAAGCACCAGAGTTGATAAACCTCCAGGATTAAGTGCAGCTGAGCAGATTTGGGAGAAGTATGGTTTGGATGCAAGCACTAACACTGGCAGTTAGGCAACACTTGTAGGCTTAAATCCTATTTCAAATTCGGTGTAAGATTCTACAGCTCACCTCTGAAAGTGGACCGGGCTGTTTTATTCTTCAAATAATGTGCTTACACAAATTGTAACCCCAATATCTGAACTGCACTGCTCAGGGACAACTTTAAATTTTCATTTAAAAAATAGTGATTGTTTAAAAATGTATGACCAACTACAGTAAGAATATTCTAAAGCCACATACTGCTTTTTAAGACAATGCTAAGAGTATTGCTTTTATCAGACAGACTAGGAGAAAGTGAGTTTCATACTAAAAAGTGTCAGGAAAATTAATACAAATCTTGTTGGAAAGCATCAATAATGACAGCTGCAGTAACAAGACAGTGACCAAAACACTTTAAACATACAACATAGTTTACTTAAAAGAGCAAAGTATGGTTTTATCAGTGTGTCTAGTCTGAGATAATTCCTAAAATTTTTACATACTAATCACAAGAAAAAGGTTGTTAGAGTGTGCACAGTGTGGGAAGTAAGGAGGTGGAATATATTTCCAAAAGTTTTTCTAAGAAACCCCGTTATTTACAGTATTTCCCAGCACAGAAATAGCATCAGTAATTTTTTGTACTAGGAAAGAATGATAACTGCAGTTTTCAGAGTCAAGGGAGGCTGAGTTTGCTAACGAGGTACCTGGCAAAACAGGGGTGGAGGTAGAAAGCAGGGAAAGGCCCCTAGATTAGAAAATAACTGAATGAGGTAGGTGGTTTTTTTCATGCTGGATGAGAGACAGAGGACAACTCTGAGGGATGAAAGAAACAGAAAGGGATGCTAGTGCTCGCAGATGAAAGAAAAGAAGAAATGACTCATCTCCTCTCAAAGTAAAGTGAATTTTTCAGAAAGAAGAATATAGAACATAGTATGCCCTATTTCCAACACTCCCAGAGAAAAAAGGATCAGTAGATTAGGAAAGTGAGGGTCATGATAAAGGTCATCTTTTGCTGATGCATAAGGTCATCTTTTAAAAATTTTTTAGCCACAGAGATCCATGGAAAAGAGGCAGCTGAGTTTTGAACATTCAGTTGTTACTTGGGCATTCCAAAAAGACAATCACCACTCTTCCAGCTCAGCCTGGCCTTGTTCCTGGTGGAATACTCCCCTCAGCTTCTCTCTGGATGGAGGCTGGAATCATACTAGTCTTAGCATGAAAACAGGCTTGGCCGCGCTGTGCCTGTGACAACAACTGCCATTTCACAGAATATTTGAGGTTATAAAACACCTCCAGAGGTTGTCTAGTGCAACCCACTGCTCAAAGCTGTGCCAGCCGGAGCAGGCTGCCCACAACTGCAGGCTGCTCGGTCCCAATTTGAATATCTCCAAGGATGGAGACTTCAACACCTCTCCGAGCAAACTGTTTGATCACTCTTTGAGACAAAGTGTTATCTTGTGTTTAAATATATTTTCTTACATTTCAGTTTGTGTCTGAAATTGCTTCTTGTCCATTCACTGAATGCTACCACGAAGAGACTGGTTTCATCTCCTTTTGAGCAAGTGCTCTAGCCCCCAACCATTTTGGTGACCCTCCACTGAACCTGCTCCAGTTTATCAACACCTGCCCTGCTTTAAGGAGTACAAAACTGGATAGTGTTCCAGATATATATTCATGAAGATCATTTAACAGCAAACACTAAAACGTATATTCATGACATGTAACAGCAAGCACTAAGAAAACATACATGGAAGAAAAATATAATAGATAATTTAAATGAGCTTTAAATTATATACATTAGTATATAGTGCTTAGAATACGCATTTAGAAAAACTAAATAATGCTGCTCTGCTCCTAATGTTCTTGTATTATGACTGCAAGTATCCAGAATTCCAGTTAGTGTATTTATCCAATATGATATAGTACAAATATGAATTTTAGTCATATAATAATAATTATAATTATTAATAATAATAATTTTCTTCTCCAATACATTTTATCTTTGAAATTTTAGGATGAAATCATATGAAAAATTTGTTCCACCTAGATATGGTAGGAAAAACTCCTCATACTATAACTTAATGACCAGGAAAGAAGCTAAAAGAAATGAAATTACACAGAAAGTACATTAAGCTACTTTTCTACTATACTTATAATAACAATTTAAAATAAATCTCAAAAGAGATTTTTCACACATTTATTTCAGTGCATCCTTATAAGTAGTCAGATATGACTTAGTCCCTATACTCAGATCATGGTTTTTGAGTACTGAGTAAAATTCACATTGATGAATTTTACTGTGTGCAGTAAAATTCACATTGATGAATTTTACTGCACACATCCATACTACAGCTAAGTATCAATTTATATGTTCCATTTTTACAACACATTTTGTCACTACAGCTCACTGAACGCTTTTTAACATGTAACACACAGTCGCACAGTCTCTTTGTCTTACTGAGCAAACATATGGCAACAATGAGGTTCACCAACAGCACACAAATGCTAGATGACTATTGGACCTGAGATTTGACAGCATATGTTTGTGGACCAAGTAAAGCGAAGCTCTATGTCATGGTATTTTATGTATACATGACTCAGTATCCTCTTCTAAAAATCAGGGATTTCATACCAGGAAGGAGTGAAATAATGCAAGCTAGTAGGACTACAGGCATTTTTTTAAAAGCAAACTTTGGATAAGAAAAGATACAACCAAGATTAAAAGATAAATAGAATATTTTTTAAAAGCTTATTTAGATACGAGTGCGGGGGGTAAAGAAGAAAAATCAAATATTCCAGGGACAATTAAGGACTTTTGAGATCACCTGAAGACTGAATATTGGCATGCCAAAGTAAATGTGTAATAGTTAAACATTTGTTTTTGTCTCACATCAGGAATTAATAAAAGAGGCTAAAAATGTGTAGAATGTAAATGAGGTCTTATCTGACATATCACTACAGTGAAATGAATGCAGTGCACTGCCCCAGTTCAGCCACAAGGAAACAAGTGTGCTTTCAGGTGAATACCACCTCACCAGAAAATCTACACCAAAAAGCAGATGAAAGCATCATTTACTGTCATGAAGCAAGACAGTAGCCAAGACCAAAAAAACCCATGTCTTGTATATGTCTGTGTATATATATACTTATATATATAAACATGTATATGTGTGTGTCTGCACATATATGCATATATGTACATGTGCACAGATAGGAAGCCTACCAGCTTGAAACATTGCGAGTATACAAAACTGTAATATTGAATATTTCATTATTATTATTATTTATGATAATGATGATGATTTTGAACATTTTCATTTTCTTCTGAAAAAGCATTTCAGATTTGAAACTGCAGGCCCAGCCTATTAAAACAGATAATCCACATCAAAGTAATACCATGTAAAAATAGGTTACGCAGTCAAGACACAAATACCTGATAAAAGATATGGAAGAGACTAATTATTTGAAATCTGAAAAAAGAGTTTTTCAGCACAGCCTACCCAAGAAATTTATTTACCAGTACAGAAACGCTCATCTAGGTCAAGCCTGTTATCAGCAAAAGGGTTCTACTGACTGTGGAGTTCCTAGTAATTACTCAATGAAAAGAACAAATACCAGCAAAAGCACTTTCCTTACATAAACTAGGGGCTTTTCTTCTTATATGACGTAAATAAATTTTTTGTGAGTAGTGAAATTAATGACAACAGTTTCAAAGGAATGTGTGCCTTTTATTCCCTAAACTCAAGCTCTATGCCATAATATCTTTTTCTTCTCTTATGCCCACCATACTACAGGCAGGAAACAGTGTGTGTTAAGGCTAGTCTACAGTTATAAAACTGCTCTACTTAAAATATAATACAATTTAAATATTTTATTCTGAAAGTTGAATGTGAACTTCATTTTGAAAGTGAATATAACGCTTCTACTTAAGGAGAACCTCAGCACAGAAGCGAACTTAGAAGATTGCACTTCATTTAACAAAAAACAAACAAACAAAAAACAACAAAAAAACCCACAACAAAAAACAAAACAAAACAAAACAAAAAAAACCCAACCCGAAACCCAGCCAGTAGACTTTGATTAGCACTGCAAAATTAAGGAAAAAAATTGCCACATACTAGATAACTAAACAGAAAATTCTTCAAAATATTGTCTCTCATATGAGAAAAAGGATCATTTTTTTTCTTATTTTTCTCTAGCAAAGGTACAATGGCTAATCACGGAAAGTTCAACTGTGTTAACAGTGACTTACAGCATCTTCATGAAATTGAATTGTAGAGTTCTGTTCCTGAACTGTAGGAGACCTAACCTTTTTTCTCAACCCCCACTAAATCTCTTTAAGTGGCAAATACTAGACATTTAAATTAGCTTCAGAATGTCAACAAGGTTATGATGCAGACTTCAGACCTTGTTTTGACTTCATTTCATAGGAGCTGTCAACCATCCCTTCAGAACAAAATGGTATGTATAGCTACTGGGGCTTTGTTTTCTCCAGCAAACCACAACTACAAAATGCAAAGAGGGTAAGTTCAGATATAAAAATATTTATAAACTTCCAAAGCTGACAGACGAATACTTTACAAAATAGCATTGAAGTGCTAACAAACAATGTTTCTGCAGGCAGGAAAATGTGTGAGCTTCAATCAGGTACGCTTTTCTTATTTACTGATTCAGCAATGGTTTCCTCTGCAATTCCTCAGTTACAAACTATGGAATGCAAAAGTGGAGTGGCATAACATATGTAGTGTATTTTAAATTTAATATATAAGAGATTAATATTTAAAATTTTAAATGGTGAAAGTCCATAATCTCTGTTTTGTAACCGACACTACTATCTGCTGCACCATGTGCTCTCAATTTCTTCATTTATGTTAATTTCCATGTGACATTTTCTCATCTACCTTACTTCTACACTTACTTCCATCAGCTCCGGTAATATTTGTACTGGTTGTGTAGGGGTTTTAGGCAGTTTCCAACTTGTCTTTCCCATATCTAATGTTCTACTAGTAATCACACCTCTGCTTCTCTCCATGCTTATCACTATTTTAACTTTCCATATTTACACTGACATCTTGTTACTATTTTTTATCTTCACTTTACCTTAAAAGTTTGATACTACTATTCATAGTTGCATCAAAAAAAGATGGGATATGGCACCTTTGTTCTTTAAATTCTTATTCATACATTTTGACTACACCACTGCACTATTTGCAATATTTCTCCTTTTCTTCCACAACCCATCCTATACATGCAGTTGGGTACTGGTATATCTGTGACCAACCTCAAAAGAGGAGACCCAGAAGATTCCTGCTGAATTAATTGCATAAGTAATGTAAAGTCCATTGAAAAAAATATATATTAACAGAACAGCATAAAAACTTACAAGACAAATTCTTCACCATAACTAAACCTAATGTAGATACTTGTGTCTTGAATATAGATAGATCATGAATTGATCTATATTGATCTAATGACATAACAAATACTTTTATACAGGAACTCTACATCAAACATTGCTTTTCTTTTTCCTCCTTCCACAAATCTTGCTAGAAACATCATGCTTAACAAGAAATAGTATATGGAATATTTTAGGTTAATTAACCCATGTTAGTCAGTAATTTTAAAGAAAGTCATAATGGCAGGCATTATAATGAACAATAGATGGGATAACTCCCATTGCTGTTAAATTGAAATAACTGTTCAGCACTTCTAAATTAAGTTAAGACATGTAGAGTGTTTCTATAATGTCAATCACACTAACAGCACTCAATCAATCAAAAGAACTGGGAAGAGCTGAACTAGCTGGGGGAGAAGGGAGGGTAACATGCTTCTTGTGGATTTAATGAAGAATTTGCATTAAAATCCATTGAAGGAACCATTTTACAAGGATTACACCGGGATAAAAACAGAAAAAAAAAAAAACAAACCCTTTCCATTTGTGTAAGAGTGAAAATGAAAGCTGACACACTGCTGTGCAAAAACATGAACGAAGTTGACATGTAGTAAGAGCAAAACCATACAGATTATTTAGTAATCACTGGGAGCAGTTCCGCCCTTCTTTTGGTGTGATTGTACAGCAGCAGCACTATGCCCACTTCCTGCTTTAATTATAAAGTAGGAGCAACCATGACTAACGAAGCTGTTATTTCTGTCACATCTCTGTTAACCTGGAGTTAATAACCTGGGTGAACATTACATTCTATAGTTTCCAACAGTAAGTAATTGAAGATCAAGTTTGCCAGACAGATAAGACCTTCTTCAAAAACATACAAACAGTCCCTTGATGTAGCCAAGATGAGAAGTCATAGGTCTGATGCTTGAACACAGCACTTATTAAATTGTTCAAATATCTATAGCTGAGAAAAAGAAATTGTTGAAAATACAGGATTTTAGTTCTGGAAATCACAATTCTATGAATTTTTAATTCTTTGAAAATAGCAGGGTGCCTGTTCTGCCTGATTGTCCTGTTTCCTTTTACACTGCTTTTCCTACTTACAAAATATAATTCAGAATAGAATGCTAAGAAACACAGTATTCTCTATATAGTCTGCTGCCCTCAACTTCAACAGATTTGGATCAGTTCTAATGTTATGAACTAACGTTACGAAGGGTTTATCCTGTCTTTGTTTCCAGTTGTATTCAATAAAATATCATCCAGTGGAGTGAAACAGCTAGAATTTAACTACAGAAGTATTTGTTTCTTTAAATTTTTGGCTCTAGATATTCCTTCCCTCTCCAATATCGAATAAACCAGCAGTCTAACCTGAATCTGCTTTTTGTAGTTACAGGTGAAAAGCGTACTGCTGCTTTCAATCAATAAAGCACAAGGCATTTTGTTGTCTGAATATTAGGGGAAATCATCACCCCTTTGGCTTACAGTTTTATGTCACAGTTACGATCATCGAGACACCTAAGTCAGAGATCATTCAGCCTAAACACAACAGTGCTGTTAGCAGTGTTGGGATACTTTGATGATTTTAGAACTCACTCTCCATAATAATCCACTACAGCCCAAGTTTGTTATGCCTCCAAGGTGTGCCTTGAAGCTTGCATTTCTTCTCTAAGGGCATCGAATAAAATGAAGCTTCCCTTTTCTAACCTAGGCTCTTAGCCAAAATTTAGAGGAAAGCTGATTGTTTCGGTTACCAAGGAGAAGCTGGTGATGGTCAGACATCTGTGAAGCAGCTCTATTTCCTTTAAAATTGTGCACAAAGTCTTGCTTTTCCTGAACACACCCCAAAATCCTAATAAACTGGAGGCAGTTCCTTTGCTTATAACCTTTGGTTATAATACATTTCCAAATGGGTATTTATAAAAAGACGGGAAAATACCTTGAGATACATGTTCCTTTCCTCTGACCTACATCAATAGGCATTTTAGAAACAAAAAGAGAAAAAGGATTTGTGTCATTTCCCTATCACAAACCCCAGAAATTTCACATACAACCATTATGACTGCATGTTCATTGAATTCACAGGTAAGAACACCTATAATGTGATAACTTCCATATAATTAATATAGACCTTTGCCCCCTTATAACTTTTCTCATGTTTGGAGAGCTGAAATGGCTTCCTCAAACTTTCTAGACATAAGAGAACCTAGTTAAATTTATATATTTTTGTAAATTAAGTGAACTGGTTTATCCAATGACATTTGATTTGGAGATACTTCACAATCTCTAAATACATGCTCCCAATCGTGTCTCTTCCAGCCTGCCCTGCCTGGAATAGGAAGTAATTATAGCACTGTGTAACTAAACTCCATCTTGCTAATATCTAGCTCTTTGCAGCAATATTCTCTATCACTGTTAGTCAGCTGATCATATATTTAAACCATTTAAACTGTACTTATTCTCTGCAGCAAATGACAGATAATAACAGTTTGGGGAATCTCGGTCAGACCATCGGAGATCTGCAGCTACTCATGAAATGGCTAGATACATTAGCTACCTTCTTGGAAAGACTTCAGCTGACTCATGTTATTGCATCAAGGGAGGGAAAGTACAACTGATTATAAAACCTGGCCTCTTCAACTTGCAGCCAAGGAATCCTAAGAAATATGCTGAAGAAATTATGACTATAACATTTGATTAGCTGTTACTTAACATGCTATGGAGATAAGACAAGTGTGACTTTCACTGAATCATCATTTGATCACTTGATTAAAGGGGTCTTCTTACGACTTACTCTGTGATATTTAGTGCTGTTCCAAGTCTATAATTATGTAGGTGTATTTTATTGCATTTCTAATTTTAAAATGTGTTTAAATTAATATATCAAGTACCGAATAAGCCAAGTAGAAAAAAAATGAATGAACATATTCAATCTGTTTTCTGTGCACAGGGCTTCTCCTGGTTCCTGGGGAGTTTTTCTGAGTAAAGCTGGCCAATGGAACTCTCCATTTTAAATAACTCAGCCAAATGGAAGATAGATGCAGGAATTTGTGTTTGTGACAGATGTGGACGTTCAAAGTGATGTGTTTTATCTAATATAAACATGAGTCAGCACTGTGCTCAACCTACCAGGAGAGGCCGAGAGAACTGGGTTTTTGGGATCAGATCTTATTTCCGCCCACCACTACCTAATAGGAAGATACAGAGGAGATGGAGCCAGGCTATCCTCAGAGCTGCAGAGGGTAACAAGAGGCAACATAAAAGATTGCATGTGGGAAGTTCCACCTAGATATAATAAAAAAGAAAATAAGAAAAAAGAGACCACAAAGGTGGTCAAACACAGGAATACGTTGTTCAGAAGGGTCAAAGAATCTCCATTCCTGAACATGCTGAAGTCTTGACTGTACAAAGCCCTGATTAACCTTCTCTAACTAGATTTGCTTAGATCAGGAGGTTGCACTACATAACCTCTAGAGGTCTCTTCCAACCTAGATAATCCTATGACTGTGTGTTAGACATAGCTTGAAGAGTGGCTGCTACAGGAAAACACTTCACCTGTGGCATGGTTCCATAGGGCTTGACATCCACTTTGTATGTGGGTACCTGCCTACTGCTACTCTAGACTCTTCTAAGTAGTTAAAAGTGCAACTGATTAGGCATCTCTGTTTATCACAATCAAGTGAAGAGAGCTCAGAAATTATTCTATGACAGAATGAACACAGGCAATGTTAGAGAAAGTTCTACAGAAGACTTACCCACTCATGCGTACTCTAAATCATTTTGAAGACCACCCTATCAAAGCTTTGTCAGTAGTTTTGCTGCTAAGATCTATCTCTGAAGTTTCTAAAGGAAACCATTCAGCCAGCCCATCTGAGTTGTAGCTGTGTCCATATCCAAGTGAACCTTCAGTGCATTTCACAGTTTTAGGTGCAGACACAGGCAACAGTATGCCTTCCTGTAAGCAGCCAGATAAAGAAAACTGAAAGAATGAGAATTTCTCTGCACTACAGCATAATCATTCTATTTGCCTAATGTATCTTTATAAATATTTCCACATGCTAAACCAAACAGGTTTCTATTGATCCTATAACTATTGCACTGTCAGCTGCAACATGGACTGAATGAAATGACTTGACTGAAATAAGAGAGACCAAACACTCAGAATGTATGTCCCTGTGGTAACATTCATAGGGAATGTTTGGATTTCAGATAATCCTCTGCGCTCCCATAGATGCTAAAATTTGCAGCAAAGAGAAATGAGCATGATGTGATAAGTGCCACGAGCAGGCTGCTTTTGATTTATTCCTCCCCTCCCTTCATCTTCCTTCCTGACTTTTCTCTGGATAACAGCTGCAGTCCCAGATGATGTACTATTGGTGCTGTGCTTAACAGAGCTCTCTCAAATGCTCCGTAACGACGGGAGAGCCGTCTGCAGAGATCATGAACAGATGATCCATGGCAGAATGTTCACTCTTGAGGCTGCCAGTGCAGAGTAGACAAATGAACCATGTGCCCATTCAGTTCTTATTTTTGCTTATGTTTATATTTTACTTTCCTGATGTTTATTTGGTGTTCTGATGCTGCCACATGCAGGTATAAGACTGCTACGATATCCAGGGACTCCTCTTCTGACTCTAGTTACCCCACTTCCCTTGCAATTTCTGATTTGATTCTTCCTGACACGAGTTCTCTATGTTTCCGAATTAACAGATTGTCAAATACATATATGTATTTATTAGTAAGTCAGTGCAAGCTGTGCTACTGAATAAAACTTTTTAAAGTCCCCAGAAAATATTATTTGATAAACAGTTTGTTACAAGTGTGCTAGAATAGCAGTAGTTGTTCATTTTTCCCTCTAAGCAGTCTGAACAAAATGGTTCTAAGCATTATGATTAGACAAGATTTTTTCCAACACAATCTATCAGCTACCCTCCAGCTGATTTCCCAGAATAACGGGAAAAGGCAGAAAACAGAACTGCTTGCTTGCAGCCTGATCTTTCATTCAGAGAAAGCCAGAATGCAAGTCTTGCACTTTAAGCCAATTTCAGTTCTAAATCTGCTCTGGTTTAATGTATATAACTGGACAAAGAAGACTAGCCCAACTGGTTTAGAGTTTCAGTTTTGTTAAAGGATGCTTGGTGACACAGAAAATCAAGGCAGAAAAAGTGCTAAGTATTTTTCCATTCAAAGTCCATGCTTTCTATGCTGCCATAGCTTTGAAACCTTTCTCAATTAATTAGCAGTACCACATCACCATTTTCACTTAACCTCAATTTCTGTTGTATGCCTGCTTGAGTTCAAAGAGCACAAAAGCCTTGAAGCTGATAGTCTAGATAGGTTTTAAGACAAAAATGCAATTCATGGCCAATAGCTTCTAGAGTAGCTTGAACTCCAAAAGAAAAAAAAAAAAAAAGAAATCTATTTCTTTCCAATCTCAGCTTTCTTAGGAGAAATTTTTGTCCAGACAGTATTTCTATTAAAACATAAAAAGGAGCCTTGAAGCCTGAAGCCTGTCTACACAGCCCAGTGTTTTGGGTTCACCCATTTTCTAAGAAGCCGGTAGGTTCCATGTAATTTGATGATTCAAAGAACTAGAGGGACCTATTTTCATAGAAACCTAGAAAGTTATTTCTTTTTTGAAAGTTTAAATATTCATGCACTTCCGTTTTCTAAAGATCTTATCATATCTTCAAGTAAATATTTGTATTAAAATCATATCTGAAATTATCTGGTCTTTCTATCCATCTACCTTATTTTCTTATCACATCAACTTAATAAGATTTACTTTAGGAAACTTATTAGCAGTTACGTACTTTTTTTGCAGATGTCCAAGCATGAAACCTATGTTTTTGTTAGTAAAGTGTCCTAACAGGTTTTCCTGTGCTAAGGCTTGAATGAATCACAGTTCTTTTTATCTTCTGGCTAATCTTCAATGATATCCATGAAATAACTACTTTCTGTCTTATCTCGTGTTAAGGGATGTATCTTAAGAGGACATGACAGAACTAGTTTTCATTCAACTGAAAGGTCAGCAAAGAACAGGCTGTCAAATTTGACGTCACAACAATCACCAAGCCTGCAGGAGACTGGGGACTTTTAAGACATTCATTTATATGAAGCAACTTAAACCCGGTCTAGCACCAGATATAAATTATTCTAACTTAAGACTTTTATTTTTCCCTGCTGAAATTCTTTCATTTTTCATGGAATAATACAATATTCATTTGGCTACAGTAAGAGAGGCTGTCACTCACTGGCTATAGCATTCACATGAAAAAGAAAACTAGTGAGACGCCAAGACAACTGCCTATTTCAGTAATAATTGAAGACATTCCACTCACTAAAAAAAACAACCTTTGCAAGATGAGAATGAGAAATCTATTCCAAAATGCTTTATAGCCTCTTAGCTAAGTTCATGTTCTTAACAAATAAGGTTTTAATTTGCTTACAAGATAATTTGAGCCTGAGTATTTTCCTTTCTATGCCAGAGGTCAGAGGACTTACCTGCAATTATCTGCAATGTCAGGAGCTTTCTCCTGTTGCACTTGTGAAGGGCAATTAACCTGACTTAGGCACAGATTCAAGAACAAAATTTAGTTCTGAATCCCAAATGGATGCAGGTGGTATCTGTTGATTTAGATAGGCAGCACGCTGAGTTAGTTCTCTTAGAAAATCTCATGCTCTGAGTTTGCTTTTGAGAAGCCTCTCTAATATATTTACATTCACATGACTGGTTCTAGTTTTCTTCTATTTATGTGGTATGAAAAAGAGGACAAAAGTTTATTTGGCTAGTTTATGTTCACTGAATTAATGTGGTACTATATAACCCATGTTGTTCCTACATCTCTATTTATTTCCTACTTCCTAGACAAACGCACCTAAATTATTGAAAACTAAAAACATACATTACATTTTGAATTCTTGTCCCACCCAGAATCTCCACATATGAATTTCCCTAAGACTTTGGGCATCTGAAACAGAGGCTTAATATTGACTTTCTTGTGACTCTAACCTATGATCCTTTTGCAGATAATATTGATAATACCAGTAGGCTTAGCCCAAACAAGGAAAAGAATAAAACGTGGAATTGCAATGCTAAAGCAGGTAGTAGAATATATTGTAGAAGAGTTATGCAAAGAACCATTTAAAATTTATGAAACATCTTTGATGGAAGACAGCTTTTTCTTCTTTTGCTACACTTGCCACATTGAAGTCAAGTTACACTAGCTTTCAAAAAATAACAGTAATTCTAAAAGCAGAAATACATGAGGATGTACTATACACCATATTTCCACATGTACTGGCATCAACATCTGATTTTGGTTTCTAAATTGAATCTTTGTAACAGAGCGATACGCTAAGACCAAGTCAGAAGTTACAAAACATTAACTTCTTTCAGGGTAAAATTCTAAATCTAGAAAGATGAGCAAATTTATTTAACTATGAGCAAAGCTGATAGCCTGTGCTCTCAGTACGTTTCTCAGACACTGTAACTGTTGTAATAAAATCCTAAAACAAACTGCATTACCACCACTAGGCTCCTCATAAACTAAAAATATTTTTTTTTTGTTTTGAAAGGAGCATTTTATGCTTTTAACTCATCGTTATTTAATTTTTCTTAGAGAGGCAAGTTGTTGCAGGTCAGATACAGATCATGATACTCATTAAACATGGTTGATGGTGACATTGTGACCACATTCAGGGTCAAAATTTTAAGTACTTGCATTTCATCAAACAATGTTTTGAGGAGTAACAGCCCGTCATTTCAGGACTTAAAAGGCAGTTTTTCATTCCATGCTGTGTGAATAAATGTTCCTGTCCCAAACACTTAGCCACTGGCAAATTTTGGGACTGTGCTGCAGCACATCAATGATATAGTTAAAAGTCCTTATCTGTTATGCCCAGTGTGGCCCTGGGAGAGTTTCTTATGCAACTATAGCTTAAAATTTTGTTCTCACTCTTCCTGTGTAGCATCAAACTCAGTATTAGTTTAAAAAGTAATATACTCACAATTTACATCCAGGGCAGAGCAGTTAATTTGAAATTAGCAAATCAACCCACCTTACATAAGGACAGACGTTTGATATTCCTGGAAAGAGAAATTGCCCTGCATTAGTCATGGCTTGAGACATCAGTATATCTCAAATTTTTACTTCCCTGGAAATCGATCATCATAGACTTAGAGAACTTGGTCTTAATAAACACTGAACAGCTACAGAGTTTGCTATTTTCGGGTCACTTTATGAAAAATAACTAATCGAGCACAATCTAAGAAGTTAACATGGCAGTTTTTAACATCTGTGTAATGCTTTTGCTCATAAGTTAAAATGGCATGTTTGTTTCCACTTGATTTTTAGACTGAGTAATTTTTAATGACAAACTTAATTTAACAAGGAGTTATGCTCTTAGAAGCTTTTCAAGACAAGATCATAACCACAGTTTCTAGGAATCTCATCCATCCCATTTATCTCACTTTGTCTCCATTTCTGACTTTTTGTCTCATGCAACTCAGGACAAGTATATCAAATTTTGATTCTTGATGGACAGCAATCACTGCAAACAAATAGGGGCTTGCAATTAGCAGAGATGTGGTGGATTAGTCTTGTTCAGCAGCCAGATGTTCTCTCATTCCTCCTCCTCACTCCTCCTCAGTAGAACACGGAGAGATAATAGGATGAAAAATCTCATTGACTGAGGTAAAAACAGGGACATTCACTAGTTACTGTCACAGGCAAATCAGATTTGATTTGGGGAAAAATAATTTCATTTGCTGCCAATCCAATTACAGTTCAGTAGTAAGACAAAAAAAATTAAAACACGCACTTCCCAGCTCAGCTTCACTCTGGACACCTGCACCTCCCCACAGAGAGCAGCACAGGGGGTTGGGGAGCGGGGGGCTGTGGTCAGTCTGTAACAGTTGGGGGCTGTGGTCAGTCCATAACAGCTGGGGGGCTGTAGTCAGTTCATAACAGTTGGGGGACTGTGGTCAGTCCATAACAGTTCCTGTTACTCCTTTCCCCCAGTGCTTCTTCCCTGCTTCAGCATGTGTCCTCTATGGGCTGCAATGTGGATAGGTCCTGCCTTTGGGCTTCAGGGTAATGTCCATTCTGGCACCTGGAGCACCTCCTCGCCCTCCTTCTTCACCCACCTTGCTGTCTGCAGGGCTCTTTCTCACACATTTTTCCTTCACTCCTCACATCACTGTGCAGAGTTGTGCCCTTTCTTTACATGTGTTACCACAGAGGTGCCGCCATCTTGGCTGTGGGGCTCAGCAGGGCCCTGCCCTGAGGCGGTTGGAGCTGGCTGGAACCAGCTGGAACCGGAACTGGGCCTCTCCTCACAGAGGCCGCCCCTGCAGCGCTGGGTACCTGCACCCAGTTCAAGAGGAAATAACAGCGTTGCTTTCACTTCCCTCAAAATGAGATTTTGCTTAGCTCTTAACACCTCGGCGTATCATTCAGGATTAAAATCAGGGTAAAAAAAAAAAAGCCTTTTACTCTCACTTTTGGTGTGTCATCCCACCAGCAAGCTGTTCATAGTCTCGGCATTGCGGGTGAAGGAGGAACAGCTGTATTACAATCTATTACCTCTCTTGCTCTTGTGTGGAAAGTCTCAGGTCTTACACAGAATATATTGCCCTTACACAAAATGTATGGGAGAATAAATTATCCCAGTTGTGAAACAGGGTGTACAAGGATTTCATTTCAGTTTCAGATCTTCCTTTCTACTGCACCACACTATTACACTCCCAGAAAATAAAATCATTTAAGAGCATAGTCGGTTTATATTAATTTACATGTTAATTAATTTAGTGCAGTAACTGCTTACTAAATTACATTCTGCCATCTACATTATTGCTTGTTGTAGATGTTTCTTCTGGCTCTTGTTCGAAAGAAGGTTGTAACTGTCTTACCTCACCAGACAGTCTTCAAACAGCTCACCCCAGTGTTCTGGTGCTCTGGTGTATTTTAATTGCAAATTACAATTACAAAACAAACAAAAAACCAAAGCAACTGTCCATCGTGGGGTTTTCCAGACCCATTAGAGAAAAGATGTGCCTCCTGCTCATCTCCTGACTGCAGAGGTAACGTGGCCAGTCAGCTTGGCTTCTGCACACCAGTTCAAATGAGTTCAGGAGTCACATTTCTATGGTTTCTCTTTCCCACTTTACACTTTCTCGTCTTCACACAGACATATTCACTTTTTCACATACACAATAACAAAAATGTCTCCTCAACTGACTGTAATGGATTGGTTTCATGATCAGTTTTGTTCACTGTGATAGTGATTCGTTTGCATGTTCTCGGCTCTTTCTCTGCAGCATTAATTAAATTGCCATTTTACTGCAGCTGTGTACTTAACATAACTCAGTTCATGTGCAGCAGGTTGCACATGAACTCAGATATCGGCTTAAGGGTTTAGAAACAGGCAGATGTGAAGAGACAGAATGTTAGGATCTTTTTCTAGTATTATCTATGTTTAAAAAAATTGAGATATTATATATGTCTAGATAGACAAAACAGTAGACTATAATAGTGGACAACATTTTTAATAATGAATTTACAAGTAGTAGTCTGGTATGAGCTGAAGCATTACCAGAAAATATATGTTTATATATTTGTATTTGGTAGATAAAAGCCCAGACGAACAAGTGTTCTTTCTTCTCCACAGCCCTGTGTGAGACACCCGCTGCCTGTCCAGGCTCAGTGACCACTCTGCCTATCAAGAATCTGTGTACAACCTCCCCCCTGCCAGCAGTCTGCCTGCATGACCTAGTGAAATGGTATTCTGAGAACGGGTTTTTCCAAAGCTCTCCTTTCTTTCACTGCAGCTGACTTAGGTAGCTCCCCAGCTTCATCCAGTCTGGAAGCAAGAATGCCAAAGAAGTAAGATACCGTTAGAAATGTTTTCCTTTTCAAATTCCTGGAGCCACAAGCACTGGCCCAAATATTTGTAGCCAACCTGCAGCAATAGGCTGCAGGAACACTGGCAGTGAGACAAGTGTTGAACAGAAACTGGAATCCAGTTGTCAAGCCTCTTTAACATGAGTTTTAAATGTCTCTTCCTCACTCTAAGTCTGAATTTGAGGTCTGAGTTCTCACCTTCAGGTGAGCATCCTAACATGAGACCAACTAAGGATACTCTGTCCACAAGATGTTTTCTAGGTTTCTAGCTAAAGCTGTCACTACCTGCAAAATTAACAAGTGTTCCTGGAAGACAGAGAAATTCCCCAGGACTGAGGGCTCCAGTGCTAGTCATTACCAGTGAATTTTTGTTCACATAAAGCATAACATTGTCACAGAAAAGATTAAAAGTGGTTTTATCTAAAATGCCTTGTAACCAGAGACTGAGAAGCAGAAGCAGAAATTAGAGATGCACTCTAACTCTAGATGTGAGAGTGCTTTAGCCCAGGAGATCTCAATTGGAAGGGTACTCTGCTACCTGTTCCTTCAGCCTTCTCCTACCTTTTTATTCTTTGCTCTTTAGTGTTACCCACACACAAACTGCCCAAATGCCTGGAGGGAAAAGGTAAATGCAGTTTAAAAATCAAAGCTTTGTTTGGATTAAAGATGCACAGTCAAATAAGTTGAAGAAGAAAAAAAAGTGTGAGGGAGGAATTGTAGAAGGATTTGCAGAAGGATTTGCACAGCCTTCCAAAGCCTTATGAAAATGTCAGAAAGAAAAAGCATAACTTCAAACACAATAACAGATATGAGACTCAGTCACTGAATTTCTTCAATCTAAAAAGACAATTTTGGAGGTCTATACATCATTAGTTATGACTAAAGTGCATTATAATGCCAATCAAATCTCTACAAAGGGTGACTACCACCTTGGCTATGTCCGAGGAATGAATTTAGGAAACCCAAAAGAAGTAGTGTTGAATCTGACATTATTAATTCAAAGATTAAACTATCAGTTCCACAAGAATAAGTAGATTTCTGACTTGCGAAATCAAAGGCAATCAAAGACAGGTATGCTCTATGAATGAAGTGGGATAGCAGGGAGGTATAACCGAATGAATGGTGATTACACTGCTGGAAATCTAAATTACTGCTTGCTCCTAGAGGCCAGGGAATAAGTAGGCATGTTGACAACCTGTTTGTGTTAAAGCCTGTGTAGGCAATACACAGGCAATTTTATAGTCAAAGGATTTCGGTTTCCATGGTTGCTAGTCTACAGCCTCTGATTTGATTTGCACACAAAAACCGTACAGATTAAAGTAAGGAAGGCCTTTTATTTAGTCTGGTCTGATGAAAGATCACGCTATTCATTTTGCTAGGTACCAGAATGAAAAAACATAAGACCCTAAAGTGTTAAAATAATCACACTAGAACACTGAATTTTAGATTTATTTATATTTGGTTAGCTACAGAACATGCAACAAGTAAATATATACTGAAGAACTAACAGAATCTTTCCTCTAAAGAGTTTCACAGTCCAACAAGGACAAATGACATTCTGAATGGAAACCAAATTACTACAAACACAGTATAGTCAAGGCAGCTCAGCTATTTATTTAACATTTTCAGAAAGAGTAAAGGAAGAATGTGACCTTTACTGGTGCTGGTGCAGAACAGACCCTCTAGACATGTGATTTATATTTATTTTATTCTTACAGTCAAAGTCTCTTCCAAGATACTTTTGCACTCTTATTTACTAATTAGCTATAGTTAAGAGAAATGTACATGCCTGGGGATTTTAAATACTCCCATGCTATTGTCACACGTAGAGTCCTCCATCTGCAGCTAGTTATATATCCATTAGATTTGTTGGGTGTGTTTCTGTATACTAGATGAATTTGAGTTGTTTGCCATCTGCACTTGAATCATAAAGTGTAACTGCTTATTCATCTATAGCCTTTGATTAAATCTTGCTGAGATGATCTTTTGAGCCTATTTGCCCCCTCGGCTATAGCTACCATAATACTACTTAACAATTTTGCTCTATATTCAAACATAAAGTTTGACTTTTTCTTCAGAAGTACTGCTGCTTGGCAAATCACAATAGTGGTTTTCAAATTTAAAAACAACAAAACAAAAAAAATCAAATTTGATAGGAAAGCAGTTACAGTATACTTTCAGTTACAGTATGCTAAAAGGGAAGTCAGGGTGGGTGTAATCTCCATGTGAATTAAGACACGGTAAGAGGGAGGACTGGGGTGGGTCAGCACAGCAGCAGTGGGTCACATTCTTATTAGCCCAGGCATAGCAGTAAAATGTTGAGGTCTGCCCTGGACAATGACAGCCATGTAGAAGGCCATTGGCTGCCTCATTATGCTCATCTTGTGCTCACTGGAGTTGCTGTTTCTCAATCTCCATGCAGTGCTGCAAACATGTTTCCTTGTTTCTGTTAAGTTTTTATGAGAGGCTTAGACATTGCTTTGTGAAGGTGAGCAGAACTTGAGGCAGAGCAGCAAAGCAAAAGATACTGTCTGTCTGATGGAATGCGCTTCTTTCTTTCCCCTCTTTTCCTTCCCCACAAAGCTCCACACTTGGAGTTGTTTAGAAGAGCACTACCTACATCCAACTAACTCCTAGTCTGCCTGACTGTAACACCACCTTGTAAACAAGATCAAGAAGTATAGTTGAGGACAGGTTTTGTCATAACTTTGATGTTTCAGATAGAAAAAAATTTTCCCCACAACCTAGTACTGTTAGTGTAGCTGGTACACATGATAGTTTTTTTGAAGAACTGCAGGCTTTACGAGAACAAAGAAACAGAGGGGAAAAAAAAAAAAGATTTAAAAAAAAAAAGAGTGTTCTGTGGGGCAAAGAAGGCTTTTGGCAAGAAGAAATTTTTGAGAAAAGGTTTAAAAAAAGGTCTGGTGAGCAGGTGGAAACCAGCTAAGCTTCAGACATGATTTTTAGTCTGGAAGGATGTCAAGGAAAGCTGCCACAAAGTCATTGCCAGAAAAATCCAGTCTGGTGAACAAAACATGTAGTTTCTATCAAAAAGGTCATAAATTTCAGCCCAGCATTTAGTTGTTCAATGAACTGATTACAGTACCATATTTTATCTTAAAAAAAAATGAGGTCAGGTAAGGAGAAAGGAAACCCCTGAAGTCCTTGGTTATAAATGTGTTCTATATAACCTACCAGGGAAGAATTATTTAAAGATCACTCAACTTGCACTCTCTAGAGATTTCTGACTGGACATTTATTATTTTCCTACAAGAAACCTGACTTACTGCTCTGACTTACAGCTCCAGTTTTAGAATGGAAATCTCAATGGACTTGCACTGATGTAAAAATGGAGTGTAAAAATTATGGTAACGAATCCAGCTCAGTGACATGCTGAATACTGAAAGACTTTTTTTTCAGTTCCTGAATTAATTTTTAAAGAGCCAATTTTAAAGTTTAAGAATAATTGTATTTCTAACTGATTTTTGGAAACACATCATGGAAAAAAAATTGGATTAAAAACATCCAAATCACGAAAAAGCATCTTGAAAGTAGTACTGACTGCAGCTGTCTGGATTTTCTACCATTTTGACTATGTCTTGATTAATTTAACCTGTTCTTCCTGAACTTCTGAATATCCAAAACCAACAAGAAAACTTTAATAGAAAGATATGAACTCATAGTTTGAAGGCTGCATTTAGGCAGACTCTTGCATACCATGCAAAATGGGAAGAGGCTCTTTACCTGTTCCTCTCTATTTGCCAACTAAAATATAGCTCAGAAAGAGGAACCAAACCTAAGATTATACACAAATTTACCCAATCAATTTGTAGATTCACTGAAAACAATATAACAACAGGCAGTAAAACATTTAGATACTTTTCTCTTTTGAAAAGACTTAAATACTTTCAAGAAACAAGTGTTAGGCTAATATGGAGGAGAGAAATATTTTTGTAAGTTGGTTGAACTCATATTTGATATTTTTCTCTTTCTGTACAAGTAAGGAGCCAAATTAGGCATTAAACCAAGGCAAACCTGGACAAACTCCATAGAAGGAAGCATATTTAGTCTAAGAAAACTGACAATAAGATTTGGCTATTCAGAATATGCAGATATGTAATGCATGTTTTGGCAGGTCCTCAACTTCTGTATCTTTAGATTCATGATCCCCAGATATTCATATATTTTTCAGCTTTAAATTGAGAGGTTTATCTGTACTTATACTTAGGCAGAAAAATCAATCGCTAGTCTGGATTTTGCCCCAGTTTTGAAGATAACCAATAACTGATCTTTGCTATATTCTGGCTTTCAAGGAACTAGTAACAGTAATCTTGGGAGGGGAACCAACAAAAAAACAGCCCCACAATGTTTTCATGAGAATGATGTTACAAGAAAACAGCAACATCAGAATATCTAGTTTCACCTGTATTTCATATGACACAGCAAATTCACAAGCATCATATCATTTTTTATCTACATGTAGGAAAACAACGTGCCACTGTTCAGAAGCCGTAAGAGCAGTCTAGTATACTGGCTAATACTGAGAATATGTTATATGTCTCTTCATTTCCCCATGAATGCAAACCTAGTTTTAGATGTGAGAAATCAGGGTCCGAGGTCACACTTAGCTACCTCAGCTCCTACTTCAACTTATTTGACAACTAGTAAGAGCTGGAAGGGTCCTATACATTACAATGGGTCCCACCATTGAGTCTAAATAGCATGGACATATTCCAAAATTATGGTGAAAACTAGATAGCAAAAAGCTTTCTTGAAAAGTGAAGTGAGTATTTCAGAAAAACATATTTTATGTGCTGTAACTTGTTAATAAGTATTGATGCTCAGAATTTATCTTTTTTTGTTTGTTTTCATTTCAGGTTTTCAAACACCTTAAGAGCACTCGGCTTCAAAGATTCCAGGTAAAATAAACCTTGGGTTAGTATTCCCACTTACATGTGAAGAAACTTATTTATTAACAAAAATATAGAAAAGGCCACATAGCACAAGTTTCAGACCCAGAAATACCATGTTTTACTCTCGGTCCCCCAGTCCCATAGGCAGAGAGGTTATTTTCAATCCTGAATTTTTGTGCAGAAAGCCTGGAAGACCACCATTAGCAGTCAACCATTAAAAATGAGTTTTATTTTCTCTCATCAGGCAGACAACCAATAAGTTATCTGTGAAACTGGAACCAGGAGCTTTCTTAACTCCATTTATACAACCTATGCACACTTCAGTGAGTGCCTAGTGACACAAACAGGTTCACAGAAGCCTATTAGACTTATAAAACACATAAAATAAACACCAGGGCAAAGAATGTGTATATAGATCATTATGGAGCTTTCAGAAAGAGAAGTAGGAGGAAATTTTATTTTGTAGCATTTGAAACTTAGTTGAGAAGTAGGAAAACATTGGAAAAAGAGCATCTGCTTTTTCAAAAGAATGTTTTGGGGATTTTTTTTTTTCATTTTGTAACAACCATTTAAATTTATGAATTTTTTTTGATGGTAATGTTAATTATTTTGCTACAAGAGGCTTCTGCATTCTAACTGGCAAAACTGTAAGGAGATCACAAATGGAAATGGTACTTGGGAGGGGCAGGGGGGAAGTAGATAATATCATACAAATATCTTAAAAGTGGTTAATATCATGGAAAAGCCTGAAACTGATTCCATCAATGCAGGAAATACAAATCCCATAAAAAACCCCATCTGGATGAAAAAATTGTAGTGTCTCAGCTGCCAGTGATCATTCTGGGTATGTGTCCGTAACAAGGAATACAGCTTCACATAGTACTATTATCAGTCCTTAGGGATTCAAGTGCAGATCTCCACAAGCTCCACAAGTAATAATACTCACTTCACTTTTAATGACACTTCTCCTAACTCCATTTTGCTGTATCTGTTATACAAGCACTTTGACTTAAAGAGTTTTCAAAACTGAAAAATCAGAAAGCTTGAGTTTTTCTGCAAGTGTCTGGAGGGAGAAAAGAATTATAAAGGAAATCCTAAAATTATAAAAAAAAATATATAAATTTTTAAAGAAAAGCCATTTTTCAGAACAAGAGAGGAGAGGCAGCAGAAAGAAATGCATATAACTAGCCCGACTGATCTCCTGCTGACACTGCACATCACTGACACTGCACAAATAGCTGATTTGGACAAGATGTGCTTTGTTTAGAGCAGATGTCCAGAAGGTGCATGATCAGGCAGGCCACGGTCAAAAGAAGGGCAGAATAAACTCCTGCTATTAGCGTAGGGCATCACGCACAAAGGTGCTTCTTGTTAGGTCACTGGCAGAAGCGGGCCTGCAGTGCAGACTGGAAAGCTTTGTCAGACATAGGTCAGCCAGTACTTCTGATTTTAGATTAATCCCATTTTCACATTAATCACTGACAAGAGAGAAGACATAGAGAATTAAGAAACTGATGATGGAAGATTAGATGACTTCTTCCTCCAAATTAGTTGAATCTAGGGAACACAGCCTGAAGAACTAGTGTTTTACCATAAATCATACAAACAGAAAAACAATTATATATGAACATACCTGATTGGAAATGGAAAAATGTATAAAAAAAACAAGAATGAGAGTTAGCCTGTGCTGTGCCTTTCACCATAGTTCTGGCCCCCTAACAGACAGACAGGCAAGAGACAGCTAGGCTAGCTATAAGCCAGATGTTTGTCTTTCCAGATCCTTGGCTGCTGTCATGTAAACTAGCCAGAAGATGCTACTTTTCTAACCTGAGTGTATAACACAGAAGATTTCCTACCCATTCTAGCAAAATTTGTCATTTTGTATTTTAATTCATATACCAGCTTTTAAAGCAGTGACACAAGCTGCATATAGAACCCATGCACAGGGTGGTTTTTAGGGCCATCAGCCAGAGCAAACCCTTGGACCTTCAAAGCTAGAAGCACCTCTCTGAAACTATGTGAGATGAGGAGCCCATATCTAGTTGTTAGAAAACTCAGGACACATCACAGCGTCACGGAATGCTATCTGGAGATAGTCTAGTCCAACCCACCCCTCAAAGCAGGATCAGCCAGAGCAGGTTGTCCATGCCTGCAGGCTGCCAAGTCTGGTGTGGGCTATTTCCAAAGATGGAGACTCCACAACCTCTCTGGGCAACCTGTGCCAGTGATCAGCTGTTCTCACAGTTTAAAAAAAAAAAAAAAAAAAAAGGTGTTTTCTTACATTTAAATGTTGGGTTTTTTTGTATTTCATTTTGTGCCTATTGACTGTCTTCCATGTGCTGGATACTACTGAGAAGAATCTGGCTTCATCTTCTTCATTCCATCACAACAGGTATTTATATACACTGATGAGATTCCCCCAAGTCTTCTTGTCTTCTGCAGGCTAGACAATTCCAGCCATCAGTCTTCCCTCAGAGATGCTGCAGTCCCTTAATCACGTTTGTGGTCCTTTGATGGACTTGCTCCCACATGCCCATGTCTTTCATATACAGGGAGCCCCAACCTGGAAACAGCACTGCATGTGTGTCCTCCCCAGCACTGAGTAAAGGGGCTGCCAGGGTACATTTCTGATTCATGGTCATCTTGATGTCCATCAGCACCCCTGGGTCTCTCCACAAAGCTGCTTTCCAACCAGATGGCCCCCAGCATGTACCAGCGCACGGGATCATTCTTCCATAGTTGCAGGATTTCACATATCCATTTGTTGAAATGGACAAGATTTCTGCTTGCCCATTTCTTCAGCCCATCAAACTGCCTCTGAACAGCAGCACAAGCATGTGTATCAATCATTCCCTCCAGTTTTGTATCAACTGCACATTTGTTGAGGGGGAGTAAGGGCAGACAAATGTAAATTTGTTGTGTCCATATTCCCAGCAGATCAGACATTTCAGAATATGAATTACCAGCTTATCAAAACACTTTGTCCAAGTTAAGATGCATCTTTGTAGTGCATAATACTCAGGCAAAAAGCCATAACAGACCAGATGGCTTTGCAGTAAGAGATGACTGATACCTGGTCACGGAAAGAGGCTCTAGCAACCTGTCAGATGTGATTCTTCTTCTGGTTCATCTGGAGGGATAGTATCACCTTTAATTATCTCTGAATCGAGATAACTATTTGGTTTAACGAAGCTTTTCTGGGAAATCAGTTCCTTTCTCTTCCTTAGTGTACTGGTTTTGGCTATGATAATTTACTTCATAGTAGCTTGTATGAGGCTACGTTTTGAATTTGTGTTGAAAATAATGTTGATAATACAGGGATGTTTTAGTTACCACTGAACAATGCTCACACTGTCAAGGTCTGTGTACCCTGAAACAGGATGCTAGTTCTTCCAAACAGAAGACACAACAATGAGCTCATCACAACAGATCAAATAATTGTCCAGGAGATGGTTGGATAAGCCAATCTATCACCAAAACTAAGCTTCAAGACAGTAAAACTATTTGCTGACCAAAAGATTTAAAGATGAAATATGTTTGTCTTCTGCAGGTGAAGACAATCCCACAAGCTCCCTCAACTACTCTTTGAGTTAACTCTTTCCCATGAAACATCCATCAGTCAGAGCCCTAAGACTTCTGGTGTTTGTTATTATCTCCGTTATCAACTTTTGCTCAGGGTTGGCACGTCTCTGGGAATAATGTATTGATTTTCTTGTACCTTGTCCTATCTTTTTATACTAACTAGCCATTAATCAGATATTCTGACAATTATCCTTACATTCTTCTAATCATTGCACCAATTTAAAAAACATGCAACATGCCATAAGGACTAACTCTTTTAATCATTTGGTTGAAGCGCTGTCATTATTTATTGGCAAAACAAGGTAGAAGTCAAAAGATGTAACAAACATTTTTCCTTAAGTCTTTAATCTCCAATTCATATGACTGATGTATGTGAGATATCAAGGATTTTCTCCCCTCCCACCAAGTTTATTTATGGATTGCAGGCATGTTCTCTCTTCCTACAAAAAGCTGTAACTAAGTGACAGTGGTTAATTACTGTAGGTTTTGAATAGCTCATAACACCTCATTGTGAGATTGGATGTGATTGACAGCACTTAAGTTTCTAATGTGACAGACATCTAAAGCTAGATCCACAGTGATTTTAGTTTATCAGTTTTAGCTTATATGCAAGTACATTTTTTTATTTCCTACTTATTTATACTGCTGACCTACTGGTTCACTCAAGCTGAATTTTAGAGACAGCAACCAGTTCACATAGGCAGGATTTACTATCCACGTTCTTACAAGGTACTGTGGACATTACTGGTAGGGAATTGATTTATTTACAGTCCTCTGAAGGTACTCCAGCTTGACTAATGTTAACACTGTTTGAGGGTTTCTTTGTATGTCCAAACCATTAATTGGCCTTTTCCTGAAGAACTTTTAGGACAGTCCACAGAGAGAACAATACAAGAAAAATTCATGGCTTTTCTCTCCAACTTTCTTAATATAACTTGCTTTTTCGACTAGGAGGGAACACATATAAGACTGAAAATATTTAAGGTTATTCTTTGACTCCTTAGAGGACTGTGGATGGTCTATAGTGGTCATTTTACTGTTGTCAGTTTTCTGCATTGGCATATAATGTGGTTACAGCCTTAAATTTTCATTATTGCTTGCATTATCAAGTCTCACCATGAATTGCAGTGTTCCTGGAGGAATAAAAAAACTTGCCCTATTGAAACTGCCACATCCCTTTAACTGAGTTAAGCTTTCCCAAGCCATCAGCTCTTCAACTGTAGCTGACCAGATTAACTAAGAAATTGATACCCTGAAAAACATCTACAGCAGGATGGAAACAAAGACTGCGTAACTATACAGAAAAGCTGAAAGCAATCATCAGTTTCCCTGTGAAAGGAAAAATCCATTCTGGAAACTGGCAGATTATTGTGAAACAATTCCAATTTCAGGATTTGTAAAATCATATAATTGAAGTGCTAACTTGAAGATACAAAGGAAGAGTAAGAACAGCTGTTTTCTTCAAGGAGACTTGGGGAATCATAGTTTCTTAACACACACAGGTCCAAGGTGAGATACAGGATAAAGGACATGTGCAATGCTTGGTGCACTGATGTTTGCCTGTGGGCTGATGAAATTATACAACCATTGTGAGGCTAGCAAAAATCCGTGATTTGCTCATTCAGTCACCTAAATCTTAGGAACCAAGGTTTTCTTGTCAGCTGTATCTTAACAGAAGAGCTGAAGGATACATCCACACTGGAATTTTAGTCTGGATCAGAAATGCACTTTCTGAGCAAAGCTCCACACCCATTTACCACACTTTGGTGTACACTGTGGTGCATGCGTGGTGGAATCCTTAAGGATAAAGCAACTCAAAGATGAGAGGCAGGAGCACAGCTGATGAATGGCAGCTCTTAAGTGCACAAGACCGAATCAGAGCTAGTCAGAAGGGTAAAGAACAGCATACGCACAGTGTTGATGTTACATTCTTGGTACCCATTTCTGCTACAAATCCATTCAACTAATTGTGCTGCACTGTTCACTAACAGAGAGTCTATAGCAGCCAGCCTGAGAAGAGACATTTAATAGCAGGACATAGTCAGGACCGCTTACAAAAATAGTCAGTTGGCTCCTAGGGATCAATAAAGATTCCTGCCTGCAATGTGAAGAGAAAGCTGGTTTTAACCTGGGTTTAACCCAGGTCAAAACCCCCCAAACTCCTGAAGATACAAAAGTCTTACAGGCAACTGAAATATCTTAAGTTTACAGCAGCAGAATGGCAGTCCTTTCTAAGTTATTTATAGAGTCCACACCTCAAGGGAGCAACAGATGGTACTCATATTCCAGTATACAGCCCCAACACATTTGGAAGGAAAGCGCTGATTAAAGCGACACCTGCAGTGCTTGCCATTCTAAGACAGCATGCTCCTGATGGCACTGCACACCTCTATTATGACAGCTGACAGAGTCAGTCAAACTGCTTTCTTCCAGGCAGAAGAGATTTGGGTAGAGGTTGAGGAAGACAAGCTGGCAGAAATGAATACTGGATGGAGACTCTGAAGGCTGCACACTGACATTCCAACTCTGGTACTGAGCACCAACTCTGGCAAGGAGCTCTTTCGTTCTCGAGTTCTTCTACATATGGAACAGCTTGCTCCCAGTCCTAGACTGTGGATTCCTGATCTTCAGCATGAATTAGTTTACTTTTCAAATTTATTTGAGAAGCTGAGGTATGCTAGAGTGTCATGTTCCATGAATCATAAGAAATTGGGGCTGGAGCTAGAAGATAGCATTCAGAAATGCACACTAGCAAGCCCAGGTTTAGTCCCATCTAAATGCAGTATGGTTACTGCTGGCTTGAAAGATTTGCCTCTGACAGCTGAGTCAAAATTTAACTTACCAAGTTAAATTCAGATAGTCAAGAGAAAAAGGCAATTGTCCCCTTAGTTGTCCCCAAACTTGCCTTATCTGGGTACCAAAGCTCCACGTGTGTTGCAGAAAGCTTAGAAACCTTTAAACAATTCAGAAAGCAATCTAAAGTAATCCTTAGCAAACACCAAAGAGGAGGAAGGGAGCTTTGTTCCCACTTAGGTATGCACACCTGGACTGCAAGAGGGGCTCCTTCTTTTTTGTAAGCATTTGATTGCACAGATATAAGCTACCTTACTGGAACACATTTCTAGGAGCAATTTGAGAAGGGAGTGAGAAACTCTTCTTTAAGGACAGGAAATGTCACATATATATCCACCCTAAAAGTGCTCACTTGTACAGTAACCTGGAAGATCAACTGTTTTAGGCTGGATTTTGTTTGCAGATGCTGTAGCTGTTAGTATGAATACAACATCAAGTAGCCCCTCTAGGTACATTAAGATTCTAAAATACCAAAGAGACTCAAAAGGATGTACAGAGGAGGGAAAAAACTGCAGGGCATGGTGTAAAAAAAAAAGCTTTACTGCAAAATGAATGTAAAATTCCATTAGAATGTATCAGTATGCAGTCAAAGCATTAGCTCACATATACTGAAAAGGATCTCTAAAATAAGGGTGAAATAAATATACTTTGTCTCAAAAGGAATAACAACATATAGAAAATATTATGTCTTTCCTTCTCCCTCAGGAAAATTAGTAGATCAGTAAATTTTAAGTTATTTTTCTGAAGCGACTCTACAAACCTACAACAAAACCCAAAACAGCACACCCTTCTTTTAAGCCACATGTATATTCTGATATTTAAAACATCTTCCTGGGATCCTGAGTTGAATAATATTAGGTGAAGGGAAACAAAATTCTGCTCTTCCACGTCGTGCAAGAAGACTAACAAAAAAATGAACATACGAACAGTAGTTATAGGGAAAAAAAAAAAAAGGAAAAGCTCTCTTTTGTTAAAAGAATAATTCTTCTGAAAGATGTGTCATAGGGACTTCTTTTCTGAGGGTCTTTTTAGTATTTAAATCCTCGGTAGAGGCTCCACAGCATCAAAGGCAGCTGTGTTCAGTCTAGACTGAAGATGCCCTGTCCTCAACATTCCCACAGGGCTGGCAGCTACCTTTAGGTAGGTCAACTTCTGAGATTTCAGGAGCCCTGACAGCGCTCTCCAGTCTCCCAACATATGCCATCAGGAACTAGTCTTTGCTTCTAGATCCCATTCCAGTCAGCTGTGAAGCACCTGATGTGAAGCATTCTTCACCGTTCCACTGCCTTAGTACAGCCAGCACGGGGGAAAACAAAGCAGCCTCCCTTGTCAGTACTCAGGTGGTAGCAGGTACATTGCAAAGCAGTTTGAGGAAATGCTACACCTTCCCCAACAGCAACCAGTACCATTGAGTAGTCTCACTCAGCAGGCCCTTTCACTTTCTTTCCTTACAGTCTACCAGAACCCAAAACCATCTACTTGATCCAGCAAACCAACCATCTCTCCCTGCTCCAGCTCTCGAGCAGGCTTTTCCCCTCCAGCTGGAACTCAGCCAGCTCTTCAAAGCACAGGACACCAAAAAAGTGTCAGTAAGAGCATGAGTAGTGAGATAACTACTTGGAATAAGGAAAGAGAAAAATGCAGCAGGAGTGACATCCCAGGGCTGGTGTGGGGGCAAGATAAGGCTAGAGAAGAGGGGGAAGGATCTTAGTTCAGACAGATTAGCTACTGAAAGGACTTCCAGGAACCACCTGACTGCTCTCTCCACTATTTCCACAATCAAATAAGGCTTGCTGGATCATGTTAGATTTCTAAATAGGGACAAATTACTCCTTTACACTGTTTAAAAAGTGTCAAAATTATTGATCATCCTTTTTTTTTTTTTTTTTTTTTTACATTTTCCCTTCATCTTCCTCTAACTGTTGAGGAATTTATAAGTAAGGTTTATATTTTTTTCCTTCAAGGTTTCCTCTGGCACAGAGAAAAGTATATTGTATACTTCACAAAATACAGCATCACATTTCTTCCTATCTTGTGTACTCCTTTGTCCAGCTATTGTTTTTCTCCCCAGTTGTTTCCTGGAGTTTCTAATTTTATCCACTCAAGCAGTGAAACCTCAGTGACCAAGGAAATACTCAAATCAATAACAATAATTAAGAGCAGGTTTCAACTAAGTTGTTGTCAGGGGAGAGTTTTTTTCTAGATGACGGCCCACATGATACAGGAAATATAGTTGTATCTATATTTGTGTGGAATGGGGAGTGGTTGTATAACAAAAATGCTGTTTGCTTCTGAAGTACATATTTTTTTGAAATATCATTGGTAGTTTGGTTTCTGATTATAAATAATGTGTGGTTTAATACTATTTTCTTAATAACTACATAATAGATATTGAAATAATCTTTTAATTTTGTTTAAAATGAAATGCAATTAAAAAAAAACAATTAAAACAATTTAAAAAATTCTCATTCTGGAGTAAACTCTGGAATGCATTCAGGCCAAGGGTCTTTGTTACAGAGGTTGGGCCACTGCGCACCGTCTTTATTCCCATAAACATTTCTAAAACATACTTGTGAAAAACACAGTAACATAGTTTAATGAGTTATTGCATTAATATAATATGAAGTATATTATTACACCTAATTGCATTGTTTCTAACAGCAGAAAAAATATGTTCTTTGCAAAACAAATATATTTTGTTTGGAAACAGCTGAGATGAAGGATCTTTTTTTTTTTTTTTGAAAGAATGCCAAAGTAGCTCTGCAACAGCAGCAAGAGCACTTACTAGCAGTAAATGGAGGCTTAGATTTGCAATGTGTCTTCCATACGCCATCCTGTTTTCCCCTTAGGAGAAGAATTAGAAGTGGTTCTGGGAACAGCATGGGGAAAAAAACAATCAAGATTTCGTGCAAAATGTTGTTCTAGTATCGTAGGACACAGTATTTTACAGTTTTGTCACACAGGGCAATTACAATCTGTTACCACTGATACTCTCAAGGGTGGGAAGACTCAAAAAAAGTATGTGGTATTACAGCCAAGTATTTTGCTTTTGATTCTATCTACATAGAGCAGTACTGTAGTGTACTTTAGTAGATGTGAATTTCATGCCAATGGGATTCACCTTGTCAGCCTTAGGTGTTGAAGTCTAGTACATAGTCAAAAAGCTGGTAGAGTTCCAACAGTGAGGTTGTGTTAATTCCTGCCATTGCTGAAGAAATTGATGTGAAATTAATTTTTCAGTTCAATTGGTCCTTATCTTACATGCTTAGATACTGGTAAGAGGACAAGGAGTGACTGCCGATAATTTGACTGAAACTATCAACAGTAGTTACAAACAAATAACAATCACCACAGCTATCCAAATTACAACTGCATTTGTAACAAAAAAGCTAAAAACTCTGTTGCCCAATAATTAACATAGCCACCATAAATACATAGGGGTCACTGCACCACAAACACAAAAGGTGACTTTATTTTGAACACGTGGAAATGTAACACTTGGACTCGAGTGTGTGTATCCGAGTACTGCAATTTTTTTTTCTTTTTTTAAAAGTACTGATGGCTACTTCGATGAAGCTAAAAAAGTTTTTTAAATTTTTCCAGCAAATAATCAGTTCCACGCTTTCCACAGGACTTATTTTGGCTATACATTTTTTCACTAATCTCACACAAAGTTCCATGTGTCAGTCACGATTCTTCAGCTTTTGCTTCACTTTATGTAACAATAACCAAGAAAAAAGTTCAACAATTTAAATTTTTAACTCCCTTGAAGTAAGGTAATACAGAAATTTAAGCTAAATGTTAGTATCAGCCATTCATTTGAATGAAATTTTGTGATAATTCTTTAGTTGGAAAAAAGAGAAGGGCTAAAAAAGATGATAATGATGGTATCTTACGATCCAACTGCATCTGTCAGATGAACAGAAGACCACTGAAGATCATGAATCAAATTTGAGTGGCTTTGCAGAACAAAAAAAAATGGTACCAAGAACTTGCAGGCATTCAGAGGTATTACTCTGGGTCTGCCTCTAGTCTATTCTCTTAGGTTAGAAGGTACGTTCCTGGAAATCATCTTCAGGTTTTGCTTTAAGAAGCCGCTAAAACTGCCAGCATTCATGAACCTCCCAAATGTCTGTTTCTGTTGCAAGTGGCATACTGTGGAGTCACCTGGCTCGAATTTGCATCCTAATGCATTCCCAAGCAACCAGCTATATTTCCATGTGGGTAAACCATGCGCAGTCATCTTAGGTTCTGTCTCTAAAGTTGTGAAAATGTACTTCAATCATCCTGTCACTATCCCCATAGGACTTGATTATAACAAGCAATTCCCTTTTTTATAGCAGCTTTTCACCAAGCTGAGTAATAATATTTTCCACAAAGAATAGCCATTACATCTTATGTTAACAGTATTATATGATCTGAATTATCCCATTATACGCTACTGAGGGTATGATTTCTAGTCCATATGATGGTACGTAAACCACAGCACATATACCTTTTCTTCACACCCTGCAGCGAATGGATTTATTTATAACATACAGCTTCTTCAGATCAATAAAGCTTTAAAAGATAATACATGTTCATTGATAAAAGATGCCATTTAGACAAAAAATAGTCTTTATTAACAGAAAATAATGGCAATGTTTGATTACCTTTAGGGTTTTTAGTTACACACTGAGAATTCTTTAGAAGAGTTCGATCAGCATTAATGTCTTCACAATCACCTAAGAAAATGTTTTCTTTCTAGTACAAAAAAAATGTTATGGAATTGATGGAATTGAGTTTTATTTATTTTATTTTATTGAAAAGAGCAAGGAGCCTTACCTTTTATACTTACAGCACAAAAGTAGTTTCATATAACCTCCTTGATAAATGTCATGTAAATTGCTCTATTTTCTACTGGGACATTGTAATTTAATGACCTTTTGGTCATGAATAACCTGAACACCTATTACCTTACAATAACTGCATAGAAACTGGAAGCACTCAAGCACTTAAAAAAAAAAAAAAAAATTAGGTTTTTGATTATAGACTCCCAGTAGAGAATCCATAAATTCTTGTGACTCTTTCTTGGAAGTCTATAAAATGACCTTTATATTGTATAAGAAATACAAGTGAGACACATGCATAGCAATCCAGTAAGGTACTTGGGGATATGCTTAGACAGAGCAAATAAGAATTTTCACTCTTTAGATATTTTGCTGGGATCTTCCTCCTAGATTCTTTTCTACTATCTATTTACACATCAGTCTTTTACATAACAGTATTTGCAAGTTTATTTTTTCATTAACAGCCACATGTATACCCATGTATATTAACATTCAACATTTCTCTTCATATGAAATACAGGACACAATGCAATATGGTGTGCCACAGTAAACATGCAAATTTTACAATTAGTGTGATAATTTTTTTTAGACTCTTACCTTTGGATGAAAGGCAGACATGCGAGAATGCTGTTATGGCGATTTGGAGCAAGGAAATAACTTTCATATTTAAAGATCTTTTTATTCAAGGTGCCCTATATCTTTTTTTTTGACTTCTTTTGTGAAAATTGAGTTATTGAACACTTTGCAGGTGCTACTTAAAAGATTTAATCATGTCATTTATTAATCCTGATGTCATCAGTATACAGGACCAAATTGAATAGGAAATATTAGGTACTGCTTTGAAAAGAGCAATAAAATAGCCTGCCTGGGTATTTTCTATAGAAGTATGGACTTGAATATCATACAGAAACCACAATCTTGGACATTCAAACAAGGTTTGCAGTGAACTCATATAAAATATTTTTCCTGCACAGCTGCTGTTTGGAATCAGTAACTGTAAGTTCTAAAATTTGCCCACAGTTTTCACCCTAATTACCTTCAGCACTCTCTCTTTTTCAGGCTGTGTCGCAGAGATAATATGAGATTTCCTTCTAAATGATGTCTAGGCTTCAGTGTGGATGTAGGTGGTTTTACAGAAATCTTGATCCAGATAATAAAAATAGATTAAAGGTTTGATTTTACTCTTCGAGCATCAAAAGAGTTTCCTATAAACTGGACAACTAGTATATGATGACAGATTGGAGTTATTCTAGTGAACTTCTTATTTTCCTGATAATTCCTGAAAAAGAGTATAAGCTCAATGATTTTAAATGATAAAATCAAAATCATATTCCTGTGCTGTTACAATATTTCTTATACAGAAGCTTTTCTAACAGCATGCCAACAAATGTGACTAATAACACAAGTTAGTTTATACTCAGACTGTTCCACACACAGCCTGATCTACTAACTCACTGTACATCATTCAGGACTGAAATACATACAACATTTGAGCTATAAAAACTATGTACAGTGGAATGCTCCAAATTATTCATAATACACACACACAATGGTGAACAATACAAACAATGCAATTATATAACCCAAAGATTGTTTTTTCCAGTGTTTAAGTTGACTATAAATAAATATTTAGCATGTGGAAGGGAAAGAGGTAGGGGAAGGGACGAAACTCCAGAACTCCAAAAAGAAAACCCAGGAAGATGGAGTTACAGTCTCACAAGTAGCTTTGTAGCTGGTCACTTGTACTTCACAGACATACGTGATTTGCATTTACCTTTTTAATGTAAGAATAACGAGTGTAGTTTGTTTCTAGCTACTTGACTAACACCAGGTATAATGATAATCAAACATTTAGGGAAATAATTCATTGCAAAAGTTGTGGCTATCAGCTGCACTTCCTATATTTTTTAGATATATCTATTTATATATATCACCTATCTATGCACTTCCTATAGCAGCTGCACTTCTTTCTATAGGAGTCAGCAGTGTGCCCTGGCAGCCAAGAGGGCAAACTGCACCCTGGGGTGCATCAAGCACAGCACAACCACAGCTGGGCAAAAGAGGTGATTATCCTGCTGTGTTCAGCGTTGGTGCAGTCTCACCTTGAGCACTGTGTGCAGCTCTGGGCCCCACAATTTAAGAAAAGTGTGAAGATCCCTCAATGTGTCCAGAGGAGGGCAGCAAATCTGGTGGAGCTGGAAGGAGTGACCCAAGAGGAGCAGCTGAGGACTTTAGGCTTGTCTAGTTTGGAGAAGAGGAGGCTGAGGGGTGACCTCGTTGCTCTCTACAGCTTCCTTAGGAGGGGAAGAGGCTAGGGAAGTGCTGATCTCTTCTCCCTGGAATCCAGTGACAGAATGCATAGGGGTGGTTCAAAGTTGTGTTGCAGGAGGTTCAGACTTGACATTAGGAAACATTTTTTTACCAAGAGGGTGGTCAAACACTGCAACAGGCTTCCTAGGGAGGTGTTTGATGCCCCAAGCCTGTCAGTGTTTAAGAAACATTTGGACAATGCCCTTAACAACATGCTTTAACTTTTGGTCAGCCTTGAATTGGTCAGGCAGCTGGACTAGATGATCGTTCTAGATCCCTTCCAACTGAACTATTCCGTTCTAGTCTAGTTTAGTCCAATCAAGTCTAGTCTATTCTACTCTACTGTATTTATCGTGTAATAGATAAGTTCTCAGAGTATTGCCAATAAAACATCTTTTCTAAATAACCACATATATAAGTTGAGTCAGAGATAATAAGTTTCACATACTTAAAACAGACAAATTCCTAAAATACCAAGTATCTACGTTATTTCTTATGATGAACTGCAAGATTTCTTGTGGATTAATAAAAGTCAATGAAAAATATTTTTAGAGGATGAGTAATGCAACAGTATTACAGGGTACAATTGGTTACAATTTTGTAACCCTGCCTGAATTAAAGTTCTACCTCCTACATACATTTTGTAAAGTAAATTGCATCCTCAATTTGTACGACTGAATAGTGAAAACTACTTTCCTTAAAAGTCTAATGACTTCCCTTGTTGCCTTTTCATTTACCTTTTCTGTCAGGCTGTGAGTGCTTATTTCTCTGTCACAAAGGGGTAAACACTGTCGGTCTCACTGAACAAACATAATACCCTTCCGCACTCGATCCAGCTGTATCTCTACAATAGGACTTTTCCATTTTCATTTTCATTTTTTTTTTTTTACCATATTGTTAGAAGAACAAAAGAACAGACAAAAAACCAAGCCAAACCTCAAACCTGTTTCTTGCTTTTTTAATATATTCTGGTAAAAGACCTTAGGCAAAATTCAATTCAGATATTAATATATGCACCAGTCTTCAAAAATACCAAGAGATCTTTATTGGTTTTGTGGTAAAAGATGTAAAATTTAAGTTATAATTGGGGTGTAAGTATGAAATTCAAGTCTCTCCAATAATTCCAGCTGTGGCATAGCTGGGTATCTGTGCTGTGGCCGTGCACCCAGAATTTCCTTGGTGGTGCTGGAGCTTCTCAGCTACTCTCTGCGTAGAGGAGGAAATGGACTTGAGACAAAGTGAATGACTGAGCCTTCAGCCACCTTCACAACAGAAGTATTCACTGTTACAGGAGCTCTCCAGGGAGAAAATTCACACAGCCCTGGAGTTTCCCTAAGCAGCCCCTGCTGTGCCTAGGCCTTTTGAAAGGCACCATCTGTATGCTTAAATGCATTTTTTATTTATGCACAATTAATTATTATGCAGTTATTAAAAATGCATCTACCTTGAATGAAGAATCTGGGAGGCCCACTGACTTCTCCAGGCAGTTCCTGATACAAATCTGACCAAACTCTATACAGATAGTTGTAAACTGTCAGTAGAAACCTTTTGTGCAGATACAAAAATAGTCATACAGAACAGTCTCTTATACATAATTAAGGTAGGAGATGTTTTGTATATCATTTAAAGTAATCAGTACAAACAGATCACCCAGATGCTGGAGTGGTCACACGGGACTACAGTCTGACTGGGTTTTAAGAAGTGAGTGGAATAACAGCACAGGTAGTCTCACCTGATCCAGGTGGATACACCGCTGCAAGGATTCTTGCAATGGAGGCTCCTGTAACCACACAGAAAGCAACCATCTTGTTCAAGAGACTGGTTTCCCCTCAGGATTGTTATACTATGTCAAGATGTCATTTCTTTTTTTGATAAAAAATTCTGCCTGTGAGAATCTCTACAACAGTTTCCAGTTGTTAAAGAGGGCTACAGAAATAACTGAGTATTAACACCAAATATGTCATTCTCTTTCAAAATGCATTGCTTATGTGTAATAGTAAATGTCTTTTTGAAAGTGCAAGACAAAAAGATGACTATATCACTACTGTGCAGAAGGATGAGTGCTATTTTTGACTTAGCATTTTTCTACGCTGCATCCAGAGCAGTCTTTACAAACACCATGCTAAAACAAAAGCTTAACAATAGCAGAAAATGAGGTTACTAAATTTGAAGCCTTGTATCTTCTACCACAAAAGATATATTCCTAGCATTTCCTCTAGTTTAGGTACTAAATGGAAATATTAGTCATGTACATTAGCTCCTTTCCCATAATTAAAAAAAAAAAATAGAAAAGGAAAAGCATGCATGACTAACATTTAAAAACACAATACCTTTCACCTCATGCTGAATAATAAATACCACATCAAAGGAAGAGAATTACAATATAGGTCAGAGTAACTAGGCTCTGCCGAAAGGCCATACACTCCTGTAGGTTGTGTTCATTCCCTTTGGTAAGAAGACTGGATGTACATGACAACAGTACATAAAGGCCAGCACAATTAATACACCTAACTTTGTGTCTGCCTCACTAAAAATGCTGCATGACCTCCTCTAGAACACAGAAAAAAAGCATCTGTGAGGGCACTGATGCTTGAATGAGACAGTGGCACAAGGTGACTAGGTAACTTCAAATAACAAAGTTGAATTACCCTCTGCATTCCTATTTAACAGTCTAAAATATATCTAAAAATAAACATAAAGAGCTCTCAGGAACTGAGATAGTGAAACTGATACTGAGTTTTATGTGACCCTGATATTACAAAGGCTTTGAATGCATTTATCTTAATATGTATGAGCAACTTCATTTGAGAGTAAGTAGACTACTCATGACTAGTGAGGAGGCATATAGTGAATTGTTTGCAGGATAAGAGTTTAAAGCTAGTGCATACAGCAAACATGAAATTATTAAAACATGGGTATCATTTTGTATTAATTCAGACATAGACACCTCTACTTTGGTACACTCTGGCAAATCAGAAAGCTGTCCAGGCTTCCATTTGGCATTCTCCTTCCTGTCTCACTAGACAGTTTTGATCACATTACACTATATTGGATTCTAGTAATCTATAATGTCACATAAGGGCTCCTAGATGAATCTATGAAATAGTTACTCAAGAATGAGTCTCTGAACGTTCCCCAATCCACACATTTTCTGTAACAGTATGTTCCTGCAATTAGGACAGAATATACAAAATATTCAATGTGCTTCTACATCTAAGTCTCTGTAAAAAATTAGCCCCTTTCTAAACTAAGCAATAAAAGGTTAAATGTCAAAAACATTTGCATTGCTTTTTTTTACTTGAGCTGTACTACAGTAATGAGAAAAAGACAATAGTAATTGACTGTGGATAATACTGCTTGGAAAAAGCTTAGCTAAATGGCAAATGGGTTCAGTTTAATTGTTGCCTAGAGAGGTGATATAGGGTACTGTTTTAAAGATGGCACTTATAGATCCTAGTAGATAAAAGGCTCTAAGATTTGCTGATACTGAAACTCTCAGGAGAAGAATTATGTAGACTACAATTGCATTTTAGGACAGTCTGTTTACAGCGCTGAGAAATAATTTAAATATGGGATATATGGGATATAATTTCAATATTAAAGTTACATTCTCATGCTCATCATAGTTGGCATTCACAGGAGCTGGAAATCTGATGGGTTCTTTTCAACAGCAATAGGCTTAAATACTGCCAGTTGGGCAGTATATTCATTAGGTAGTTATTTAGAAATCAGCTTGAGCTTGTATAGAGATACCACCCCCACCCCCCCCAAAAAAAATAATCCACCTCTTTACCACAAGCATTAGAATCTTGCGTAAGTGAATTCAAGCAGAACATTCTGAAACTACTAGATGCTTTCCAGTTTATTTCTTTGCTCCGGTGTGGTTGGTATTCTGATTCTGTTTTTCATTTGATTTGAAATCAGAAAGAATAAGAAAAACTGACTTCTGTGTAGCATCCATCTGGATAAGAAGCAGAAGCATTGAGTTTTCTGGAAAAAAAAAAAAAAAAAAAGAAAAAAAAGCCTTGAAACACTTATATACTTTTTGTTGTTCATATATGAAGGATATGCTCACATTTTTGTGCAGAAATAAATAGACAGAAATCAAGATAGCATCCAAAGCAGTGAGGACAGAATTACCTATATCAGAGAAGACTGTTAGGTTCAAAGTCTTCTGTTTACCATAAAGTATTTTTTGTTCCTGGAGTAATGTCTTCCAATGAGACTGAGTTCAAACACTTATCATCACCTTAGATTATATATTTGGTTAACTGTCAGAAATTAAGAACTTTATTCAGCAGGTAACAGGGAAAATAAATTTTTGTATCATCAAGTTAAATTACTGGGCAATCAAATCAAGTAATCCAAAATGCAATTTCTGGAAATAATGAGGAGTTTTGGAGATAATCATCCTCTTAACAATTCTGAACTCATTTAAACATCCTACCTGCAGTGTACTACTTTTGAATTGTATCGTACCTTCAGGAAAACACCTGGTGGCATTGTTTCTTGAAGAGCCAATGTCATTAGAACCTTCCTGTATTATTCTTGGCTGCATCCAAAGCAAGAAGTAATTTTCCCTGTTATATGCTATCACTGCTGTTTCTTGAATTCATTTAGTTTTGTAGATAAAAGAAATAACCAAATAATAAGATAACCAGTAAGAGTGATCAGACACTGGAACAGGCTGCCCAGGGAGGTGGTTGAGTCACCATCCCCGAATGCGTTTAAGAGTCCTTTAGATGTGGTGTTGGGGGATATGGTGTAGGGAAAAACTTTGTAGTGTAGGGAAGATGGTTGGACTCGATGATCCCAAGGGTCTTTTCCAACCTGGATGATTCTATGATTCTATGATTCTGTGATTCTAATGCAAGACCTACTACCTATATAAATGTGTTTATGAGAGAGGGAGAGAAGGTAAGAGGGACAAAGACATATAAGATGATGAAAAAGCAGTTCTGAGACCAGATGGCAAGAAAATTTTGAAAGCATACTTTTGGGACTAGCAGCAGTACATCTTGTGCTGCATTCATTTTTTCATCTGCCACTTCTTGGATCTGAATGCAATATCATGAACTCCCAAACTTTATAAGAAAACATAGTGATATCAAAAGAATTTCATATGACATCAAGTCATCAAATTTTAGTTTCCTGGAATGCTAGTTTTGTGTGCATACATATCTATAGTCTGATCTAAAACTTCCATTCACAAAAGCTTGCCCTTTAAAGGCACTGTTATAATTTTCTTCATCAGTCATTGATTTCTATCCCTCAGTACCTGGAGGTCTACTAGAGCATACAAGTGCATCTTAGGGCTGAGTATTTTAAAAATAAATAAAATTTGGTTTCCTTTTTCTTTGTTTTCCTATATGTATGTTCTACTTCAAGTGCTTCCAGGAGTGATCCTGTGTTTCTAAGCAGAAGAGACAAGTTACTGTTTAATGAACACTTGCATTCTAAGCTGTAGTTGGAATTTAAGTTAGATGATGAACAAAAAACCAAATCACTTGAGCTCTTCCTATTTACAGTTGGCTTATTGCTGCATGTTCTGTATAATGATTATTCAATACTGGACTACAACTCTTACTGAATATATGGAGTAACATCACTGATGCTCAAATTCAAGTACTGTGATCCAAAAGATCCTTCATTCCTTTCCCGTGTTCCCTCAACAACACTTTATGTCAGAATGATTCAGACATGGAAGTGATAGCACAGAAATCAAGAATCTAGCTCTGTGTATTTTCTTGATTTCTTCTAAAACTTACTGGAAAAACATATCAAATTTCTGATTCTCAGGTGCTGATCATATCTCCAGAATGAGTATGGTGCATAAAAAACAAAACCATATTGGAGTGCTTTGTTTTGACTAGAAGTGACTAAGTGAAGTCAAGCCATTTCAAATCTGTACCATATACCTGTTCACGTAGACTGTATCTGAAGCTATTCTCATGAAAAAGCTCTTTTGTATTATCTGCTATGCTACATTATCAGCAACAATGCTAGAATATACCCTAAATTCTACAAGAAGTGCTTCATTCTCCTCGGCTGTCTTTTAAAAAACATTCCTTTTAAAAAAAGACATTATCTCATATGAAAGATAACCTTTGGCTAGTTCTAAGTAAACTACTGTTTTTCAAATACCTTATTCTTTAACATGCAACTATTTTCTTTAACGCTCTCTTCACCCTTATAGCAAGATTAAGCTACTTTTCATATGGTAGCTTTTGTTTTTTCTCCCAAGGCTGTGCATAAATTATTTTTCATAATAGGGCCAGTGACAAAAAAAAAAAAAAAGAGATATCAGAAAGTTTGGTCAAATATGAATGAGGTTCTATTCCCCCTAAAGTCACAGCAATGCATCTGCTTAACACTTCTATGAATTCTGTGTATCCAACAAGACTGGTTCAGGCTGCCTTTCTAAGCCAAGCTATTTAAACAATGCTCTTCTCTGTTGGCAGTGTCAGTAACTGTTCCGTCTGTGTTCTCAGCTAAAAAGACTGGTGTAAAAGTAAGTCAAGGACTAGTCTCTGACTTCTCACCCCCCCACCTTTTTACTTCTCTGTCCTTGGTCACTGCACTTTGCTCAGAAGCCAAATTGCAAAGCAAAATCCTACAGGTCCTATTTTAAAAGTTATTAAACACTACTCTTGTAATCAATGCAGATAACAATGGGAAACAACATCACCAGAAGGAAGAGCCCAAATGTCAATGGGAAACACTGTTCCTGACATCAGATGATGTAATGAAGTATACAGTCCGTTCCCCCACCGCAGGTCAGGTGGTGTCGATACCTTCCCCCACATTTAGCTCAAAGCATATGGCTAAAACCAAGCAGAGGCACAGTCAGCATCACAACCTTCCCTGGTTCCCTCTGATCTTATCCTGTTAATTAGTGAACATAACTGCAGTGAGTCAAGTGGTACACAGCACCATCACAGAGGAGTGGGCTAATGAAGGGGCACTACACTCCCCTATGCCTTCCTCTCTTTTGTCTTGTTACATCTATACCCTTTATTTCTTCCTCCTTCCCCTTCCCAGAAGCCTGCTATAACAACTTCTTTACCAAGAAATGCACACAAGGTCCAAATCACAGAGACTACCATTTTTACTAAACACTTATATCTGTTGTAAATAATTCTGTCTCTATTTCTAAGTTGAATCTTAAATCATCTGTGGTGATTTCAGAAGGATATTGGGGTTCCCCCAACCACCTTCTTTTAGCATGAATGTCAATTTTACTGTATCCTATTCATTCACATAATCTTCAGAAACACATTAATTGATAAAACATGCAATCTACCTGACCAGCAAGATGGCATCAGGTCATTTATGATCTCTGGTTTTGAATCTTCTTTGCTGTTACTGGGATGACAAACCAAAAAAAGTTTTTATAACAGAACATTATTTTGATAATTTTGTGAAATTAAAATATTATGTTTTTAAATATCAGTAATCTGCATGTTAAAGAAGGTATGTATTGTGGGTGCCAAGTGAAGTTAAATAAGGTTTTCTATACAACATTGTTTTCTTGAGGAAGTCTTCATTTGCTTTGCAAGTTGGGAATATTTTTAATTGGGCCCACCTCTTACTCATTAGAAGCAAGCCATTAAAGCCACACAATCTTATTGAAGACCAGAAACAAGTAAAAAAATGCTAGTAATAAAGGGAGACCTTTTCTGTGCACAGATAATTGAAACATGGCATGATAGCCTTTGGTGATGAGGCTGGATGTATAATAGAAGGCAGGGGAGCCCTGTGGTTACCATTTACTTGATTTGCAGGATGGAACACCAGCTTCTTTCCCTGACAAATAGCTCTTCAGGGTGAAAAGGAATTTAAAATAAACAAGACAAAACAAAACACACCAAAAAAACCAGAAACCCAAATCCATCACTGTTGTTGTTTTGGGGTTTGGGTTTTTTTTTTGTCGGTAGAGTCAGCACATAACACCTCCAATACCCAGAACCTTTCATTCTCTTGAATAACAAGGTGCTAGTTATACATATAGGTGTTTTTCAGAATAGAAGTATATTTCAAGCACCTTGCTCAAGATCACACAGGAAATCTAGGACTGAACAAATGAAAACTCAGATTTCCCAATTCTGTGCTTTAATCACAGAATGTCCTTCCTCTCCTCAAATGTCTCCCAAAAGTATACCTTGCAAATAGTGTAGAGATCATTACTATAAGTCAAAGAGATTCATAATTACAGCCTGTGTTTGACAGAATACCTTGAGGATGTTTGCTCATCTACAAACAAATTTAACCTAGAAGCTAACGAACTCTTTTGTTTCATCCAAATCGGTGCTCAAGCATTTGAAATTAGTCCATGAAAGGGTTCTGAACCACAGAATCAGTGAGCATTGTAGAAAGCAATTGGAAAGGAGGAAACTCAAGCCTTGTGAAAAAACCTGTGAGGCTCTAGGCATCACAAAGGGCACTGCTTTCAGTCACAGACCGCTGGTCTCTCCTGGTGTGATTCATCTTGCTGACACAGACCTCTAAAAGCTGAACATGCAAACTTGAGCTATGGTTCACACTATGCAACAAAGATTACGGGAAGAAAGTCTACTTGATTTACCTTATGCAAACCTGACCAGAAAATAATTTAATATACAAATACTCTGCCCCAGACAGAAAGAGGATAGCTCTCTTTTTTTCCCTACCCAAATTAGGATAGACATAAAGCCTAATTACTAAGCATTTGCACTGTTTTCCTAGATTCCATATGCATGGAATAATGTGTCGGCTCCACTTTGTCACTCCCACATTAAATACCTGTACAGAAACACTTCCATCTACTCTGGGCATGCCCTGTACAGGCATACAGAGTTCAAGTCCATGCAGAAGTAGTTTCTCATTTTCAAACTTACCATCGGTTCAGCTACTTTTATTTTACTTTTTTGTTTTCTTCACACACTGAAGAACTTCCTACCTGCAAGGGAGGAGAAATGGTAGAAGTGTGAGTAGTTAGCACTTATTTTACTTTTTTTTTTTCCTGTCCCATGGGCTTGCAAACCATTTAAAAGCAGCAAGAACAGTTATTCAAGTGGAAAGCAGATGGCTAGCACTTCGTTATGGTATTTCCCAAGTTCCATTAAAGAAGCACAGACCAACCCACTCTAAAAGAGTTTGTAAGCAAAACTAAGTACCACCCTGCAAGTAATACTAGTAGAGAGGTTTAGTGTTTTAAGCATTTGTCATGCAAGTCTACACTTAGTCATGTAGAAGAACATCCCTTAGGACAATCAATTATTTTTTCTGTGTGAAAGCAAAAACTGAAAGGTGTTCAGAAACCTGTTCAGAAGTCACAAGGAATTGGGTGCTGCTTTGGTCATTTTTTGCTGAATAGAAATTAATAACATATGACTGACATTATGCTCTATTTTATTTTCAGGCAAAATGTGTATGTTAGACTGTTTCAAGGAAAAATGCTTAAAGAAACCAACATGCTATGTCTGTGCTGGCATGGATTTCTAGCCTTTTCCATCTCTCCTTTGGAAAGGCAAAAGACATCTGCAGCGTCCATTTCACATGGACCAGTCTCCTCTGACGTTCTATAAGATTCTCCATTCTGTCTTCAAATCTCAGCTGAGAATGTTTCTTTTCTGTATCCCATTAAGCTTAAAACTCAGATTTCAAAAAGAGGCATGTTTCTTTCTATAATATATTTTTAAAAGTTACTCGTTTATTAGGTTATGCCTCTGGGGACAGAATTTATGAGCAAAATGTAATAGAAAATAGATGTTGCTGAGCAAAATGAAATTATCATCACACGCTAAATGTATGGAAAATACAATATCTAAAATTATATATGATGACCCAACCCTATATACCTAAAAATTAAACATCAAAGTTTCAGTAAGTCACCCCACAGTGTCTTAAAGTCATTAAAGGCATAATTGTTCTTTTGCATTTTAGACTCCTAGCCAAGGATGAACAAGTCTTACGTGATTCATGTGCTTATTTCTTTCTACTGACTATGAAGAACACTTTGGATGGCTAGTGCAGTCTTACATGTCTCACAGTCTCTGGGAATGCAATACAAAATGTGGGGAAGCTGCTTCAATGAAATTACAAAGAACTTTGGAGAGAGGCGCACAACTGTTGGGTGTCTCAGAACCCAAAGTTCATTGCACTCCAGTTACACTTAAAAATTTTGAGCTTTGGATGGCCTCATCAGCATGCTTCCCCTAATTCTGGTAGAGTTATGCTCACACTGGAGGCAGAAGTAGTCTGTACACCTTCCCCATGCTTGCCTTGGTTCACTCTAGGTTCTCTATGTAGCAATGTCCCACAAATATAAAGAAAAGCTAAGGACTGCCTCCCATGGAGTTAAAGTAAGTTTTATGAACGTATTGTTGCACTGGAAAAAGAGCATGACCAGTCCAAGTCAGTTGGTATACATATCAATCCATCCATGGTATGGATAAAAACTTTATTGGAGACAGGAGGAGTACAAAAAGTTTATTAAGCTACACATCAACTATGCATTCCAGAACAGAATAATTATCTGTATTATAGAGGTGGAAGAAGCATTCACAATATACTTTAGAGGTAAGCAACACTACAAAATCATATTCTTAGTCATTATTATTGGAGAGCAAATGATCATGTCTTCTGAAAGGGATGCTTGGATAGTCAGTTACTTTTGCTCTAGAGTAGTTTAATGAGTACAAGAAGTGAATTAGAAAAAAATGAAGATTTAAATAACTAGATTTCAATACAGATAAATCATTTACATAAAATTTATTTTGCATCAAATAGACAGCTCTGGATTGATGCTGGTCCCTAGAGGACAAACAGCTACAGATAAATTAGTTTCAGCTTGAGAAATTCAGCTGGATAATCAACTTGCAGTGGCTAAAGAAAGCTTACAAACAGCCTGATAAAACATTCACGAGGCTGCAGAGCTGTGCATTTCAGGCTTGAGAAGTTTATGAACATAACTATTTTTACATTGCTCATCATCTTTCATTAGCAAGATAGTAAAATCCATAGCAATTTAAAGCAAGGCTATAACTTTACACAAATTCTCCTTTTGGGATTAGTGGAAATACAATAACAAGAAGGTAAAAATTGAGTTACCAGCTTTTTCTATAGCTGAATCAAAATCCAGTGCATTTCATTCAAGGCTCCAAGAGTTCATTCAAAACTTAAATGAAAAAAGGTGCCTTCCACAATTCACTCCTTTCTAGTGGAGATGTCCAGAAGACTTCTGTTACAACAGAACTAAACATTATTTTCAGTCCCATTAGCTTGTTCATGAAAATAAATATAGAAATACATCTCTTGAAGCCACTCTGAAATCATCCAAGCCCTAAGTAAAGCTAAATCCCAGCTCCAGAAATGGCATTAGCAAGCAGTGACAGTTATCTGGAGCAGCAGAGGGTGCAGAGCTCATGGGAAGGCAGCCCTTTCCCCAGCTGCAGTAACAGATCAACAAGATCAGTCTGTTGTCACACTGATGGGACTGACCCTCCCAACCAGAGTATGAGCACACCTGAATCCCACGTTTACTTGCTGTGCACTGCGGCACACTTCAGCACATTCCAGCTAATGCACACATCTTTTCACCAAGTTGTCATTTCATGCACATAACCAAGTCCTTGCAACATTTCACTTTTCAAGATATCTGAGCTATGACTCTATTAGCAACTAGAGTACACCAGCAGGACTAGGTTTATACAGTGAAACAGTTGGTAACAATCACCCCACATTATACACATGTCCATGTATTTTTCCTGTAGATTTCTCAGGCAGTTTAGGAGGTTGAGCCATTAATAATTCCAGCTGTACTAGATACAGTTGTGGGGAACATCTAATGTCCTTCTGAAAGGAGTCCAGTTTGTGTGCTTTGAGACTGCCCCAGGATGCTCAACAGGCATGTAAAAGGTGAAGATGCTGGAAAGATTCTCTGCAGCTGTGCACCCCTTGTTTCAGCTAAAACTGATGCAGAGGCACCCTAAGAGCCCTAAGAACAAGTCAAGTATCTAGATCATTCAATCTGGAAATCACTCAAGATATGTCTAAAGAAGAGTAAACACTATTATTGTATTCTGACAAAATTCAGTCATTAGATTTGAAGGCACATAACTAGAAATAATGTTTCTTAATATCTGGTACTTTTTTTCTCTAGTTAATATTCTTTGTAATTCATTCAGCTGGCAGAGAAATAGAACCAGCTGACAGGGTAATTTTGTAGCTCTTTCAATTAGGGACTGTCTTCTCAAATTTTTGAAAGGCTGGGACACCTCTAGAATTGATTTCCTTTACATATTCACTGGAAACATTATTAAACACAAATGCTGCTTTGGCTACCTGTTTTAAGCAGTACTGACTTGTAGCTTTCCTAGTAATAAGATGCTGTTTGTTACAGCAATAGCTCTTGATAGGCATAGTTGCTTTTGAAATATGTAAGCCTCTGGCTGAGCAGACATAGACAGGATTAATACATAGTCAATAAATAATCTCATTTATATGACCTGACAGTGGCTCCTCCTACCAAACTGGTGGTTCATGTCTTAAGAATTTATTGTGCAAGTTAAGCACCAGTACTCAATGCTCTACAATTTGTAGACTAAGAACCATATAGAGTAATGAGGGTAATAATGAATGGAATAAACATAAAAAAATATAAAAAGATAAAGAAAACTTCAGCATGATTCATTAGGCTGTAGTTTTGGTATAGTTTGGTTAAGGGTGGGATTTGGAGGAGTTCCATCACAAGAATAAAAGACAATTAACAGAAAGCCACAGACACAATGATTTCACCAAAGAGTGTGGGTTACACAGCACCCTTCCCTCCCAGCCCTCCCACACGTCGTTCCAGCTTTGCTTACCATTACACCATTTGTGCGAAATTCTAAAAGCCTAAATACAGATGCTAGGTGCCTTCTCACAAACTGTAGGGCATTCAACACACGCACGTGAAGCAGGCAGATTGGCAGATATAAAAGTCTCACAGGCTGCTTCCACCAAATGCTAACATCAATAAAAACTGAATTTGTGAATCACATGTTTGGAGAAAGGGATGCTGAGCTATATGATTCCACAGAACCTGTTGATATTAACCTTATATATCTTATGCGTATAGCATCTTTAGAAGAAAATTATAAGAAATCATCAAAATTGGGTTTGATTTTTTGACATTTTAAGATGCTAGTAAACTTTACACACATTATTCCACAAGTTCACATCAGCTTTCTCCCTTCAATAATAATGTTAATAGAAAATAAAGCAACATTAATGAGTTTAGACTGGAAATATTTGAAATATTCCTGCCAACTCTTCTCCGGAGATACTGTGTTAGCATTAGCTTCAGGTAGCCTCATTATTCTTACAACTGTCTGATCCTCTTCAATGTATCTTATCCTAAAACAATCTCTGCCTTGATGCTCTCTCTGGTTGTTAGCCAAGCCGTTTCTAATACTTTTTCTTCTCAAGTGTCATTTAAATTCTCTGACATTGAAAAGATGCAAGAAAAACGGGTATTATCAAGACAACCAATAGAAAGAGCCTAAATAGAAGGTTGCTTAAAGGGCTTCATTTGCCACATTTTTAATCAATCACTTTAATCTCTCCCCTGTGTTCAATTCACCAACAGAAAAGTAATTAAAAAGTTATCTCCATTTTATAAGCAGTGAGAAAGAACAGTATTTCTCTAATTGTTCGTCAACAGTTAGTGTGGCCAACACAAAATTAAAAGGGAGGAAAATATCCAGTGTTCCACTGAGATTCAAAGCTGTGCTTTGCTTTGGTTTCATGGCAGTGAAAATTGTGTTTATTCTCAAGTATAGGACATTCTGAAGCATCCAATTACTCTTAAAAAAGAAAGGAGCTTTGATACACATACTTTCAGAAAAACAACTCTGTAGTCGAAATACATAAAAGACAATTACTTTCCACCAATTAGTACTACATACGGATATATCAGATATCAATTTCCTTTTCTGGAATTTTTTATTACTTACATTTATTTGTTAAACATCCTACTTCCAGTTTTCACTATTAGCTATTCCACTGAGTTTTCTTACCTGGTCATTACTAGCCTTTGCCTACTTTTCTCTCCCCTGTCATAACTCTATCTAGTGAGGGATTCTACCTTCTACTTCTATCTATAATTAACCACCTATCTGCTTCCACAATATTGTTCCTCCACCCACCTTTCCCTCTACTCCCCAAGCTAACATCTATTCAAAACTTTCTGTTGGGCCACTCTCTCAGATGCATAGGTCCAAAAATATTTTTTTTCGATTTCCTGACATTTTTCCCATGGCAAATATGTTGAACAAATTCCTGGAAGACACTTAAGCTGTAAAACTACTTTATTATAGTCCACAGTAGGCTGAAAAACCCAATATCTCCATGTTTGCTGGCAAACACATCATTATATAAGTTTTGGTTGACACTACTGCAATTACACTTTTTCTTTCTTTTGTATTTCACCATTTGTCTTTGATATGTCAATCTCTTTTATTTCTTCTGCCTATATTGACTTAAAAAATACCTTTTTTGCACATTTTTATGCTTGCTTCTGTCTTGCAGTTTTTCATATGGTACTGCTGTTTGTGCAGATTGTAGCACAGGGAGTCGTAAGATCTGAAACCAGTTTTTCACTCTGCCATTGATGTGCTAAATGAAGTCCATCAAGTCTCCAAGCTTTGTTTTACCTCAGTGTTTCTCCACAGAATGAGACCATTGTTACTAATATACCACTGAAAAATGCCTATTGGGTTACTCACTTGACATTTTCATGGTTCACTTATTTTATACACCCTCTGCTCCCATAGATTCATTGTTTTCCTATCTCATTTCTCTGCTTAGTTTTCCTTTTTTTCTTAATCTTTACTGTTTTTCCTTACCTCAAAGAGATGGCCCATTCATCTTTTCATGTATTTTCCCTCTGGTATAACAAGATAAAAAAAATTTTTGTAATTACCAATTTCTGTAAATTTTCCATAGCTGAAGGTCAACTTCAGTGCAGAAATAATGACCTAAGCAAAAATCTGGCCTCTTTTTCCAATACTTTCTCCTAGGTGTCTAGTTATTAGCTCATGCACAATTTGACTAAACAAAGCTCTTAATTCCTTCCCTCTTCCCTGAGCCAACTCTCTTATCCATCAATGCGACACTACAAGTCCTTAGATCCTATTAACCACTATATTGCCTGTCACTCAGACATACAAATCCAGGAACCTTTTTTTGACCCTGATAAATCCTCAGCTGCAGGATATGTCTAAATCTTGCTGAGTTTTATATATTTTTTTTTACATAACATCGCTCAATACAACCTTTCCTACACCCCTACTCAACCAAAAAAGATGCTCAGATCTTCATCCTATTGTGTTCTGTTTCTTGAATCATCACTTTCTTTTGGCAAATAAAATCATGCCCTACCATAGCTTTTAAAAATGCTTCTAGGAGCTATCTCTTCATCTGTGATTTGACTAAGTTGCACTGATTCCCTTTCCAGGTAGCTCATAGCCTTGGAGCTCCTTCATGCTCTCTGCCGCTTTTATCCCTCATATTTACCATATTTACTAAATTTTGATCTCCTGCTTCTAACAGTTCCCGTGTGTTCAGATTCCTTGATGGTCTGTCAAATTGCTCAATGGTCTATCAAATGACTTAATAAGTGTCTTTATTCTTTCTTCCCTGCTTCTCTTTATATTGCCAAAATATTTCATTACTCTGGTTGCATCCTTAAGATACTATTTGGCTGTGGCATTACCAAAATATCCACACATGTGGGGGTTAATATGCATGTGTGTAAGCAAATGTATTTCTGTGCACAAATAGGCAAGGCTGTACACATGCTTTTGCATGCATGTAAACATATCTCTGTGTGTAGATATGTATATGTGTACAGATATGCATGCACGTAAGCATATACATACATGCATGCATAATGCAAGTATGTGCAGATAAACCTCTGTGTACACATGTAAATACATATATATATACATGTGTTGTGTGTGCATGTGTAAATACATGTGTTTTATTCTTTATTGGAGGCTTTTGCAACCTTCATTACTTTGTTTATGCAGATTTCCAACAGATATACTTCAAGCCACACTTTAATATCTACAGCTGTCTCAGCGTGATTGCAAATGGATGGATTTTGTAGATGATTAATTTAAAATTCTGAAAAGAAATCATTTTTTCTTTCTGACTGAAAGACCTTCAGAAGTCCATTTTGAACAAGTGCCTATGCTAAATTCATACAGCTGAATGGGGCTTTCCAAGATACTGCACTGAATAATGTAATTACTGAATTATTGCCTGAATTTGAACATGACTGATTAGACTTTATAGGGAAATAATAAGGTAAGATGATAGACTTTTCTGGACATGTATAGTATTCCCTATATTAATACACTTAAGTGTTATGGTCTCATTCAACCTTCCAGAATAAATAAGTGCTTGTTTCAAATCATAAACTGCTATACATTGGAAAATTGAGGTCCTCTATTGTTCCTTTTCTTCCTCTGCATCATGCAAAAAACTAGATCTAATTTGAGTCAGTGTTGAAAACTATTTTCAAAATTAGTGTTCTAGTTTCAAAACTAGTGTTCTAGTGAAAGACCACGTCGCCGCAAACCTGGCATCACAACTAGTTCAAGAAGGAAAAGCAGAAGGGTCATCGTTGTGGGTGACTCTCTATTGAAGGGGGCAGAGGGACCAATATGCCGTCCTGACCCGCTTCACAGGGAAGTCTGCTGCCTCCCTGGGGCACGGGTCAGGGACGTGTTGGACAAAGTTCCTGCTCTAGTCAACCCTTCTGACTATTACCCCCTTGTAGTTTTTCAGGTAGGCAGTGATGATGTATATAATACATCCAGGAAATTAAAAACAATCATAAAGGACTTTAAGACACTGGGAAAACTGGTTGAGGGATCAGGGGCACAGGTAATTTTTTCAGCAATACCCTTAGTTGCAGGAGGAAATCCTGAAAGAAATAAAAAGGCAACTGCGATAAACAAGTGGCTCAGAAACTGGTGCCATCACCGAAATTTTGGGTATTCTGAACTCAGGGAATTTTATATGGCACCGAGTCGGATAGCAACAGATGGAGTACACCTGTCTCAGAAGGGGAGAAAGATACTGGCAAGTGAGTTGGCGGGGCTTGTTGAAAGGGCTTTAAACTAGGATCGAAGGGGGAGGGGGTTAAGCGTAGGTTGAGCAGAAAAAAACTCAAAGAGAGCCTTCAACCTGCCATCTCAGCTAATAAGTCGGCCCCTTTAGGCACCCAGCTGAAGTGCCTTTACACAAATGCACACAGCATGGGGAACAAACAAGAGGAGTTAGAGATGTGCGCACGCCTCCAGGGCTACGACATTATTGGCATCACCGAGACGTGGTGGGATGGCTCTTACGACTGGAGTGTTCGAATGGAAGGTTACAAGCTCTTCAGGAAGGACAGGCTGGGCAGAAGGGGAGGGGGTGTTGCCCTCTATGTCAAGGACCAGCTGGAATGTATGGAGCTTCACCTGGGGATGGGTGAAGACAAGACAGAGAGCTTATGGGTCAGGATTAAAGGGAGCACGGGGGCAGGTGATGTTACAGTAGGAGTCTGCTACAGGCCACCAGATCAAAGTGACAGCGAGGATGTGGCCCTCTACAAACAGATAGGGGCAGCATCGCGCTCACACGCTCTGGTCCTCATGGGGGACTTCAACCACCCCGACATCTGTTGGAAGGACAACACAGCAGAGCACAGGAAATCCAGGAAGTTCTTAGAATGTGTCGACGACAACTTTCTTCTGCAAATAATAGAGGAACCAACGAGGAAAGGAGCAGTGCTGGACCTTGTCCTCACCAACAAGGAGGGGCTGGTCGGGAATGTCAAGTTCAAGGGTAGCCTCGGCTGCAGTGACCATGAGATGATAGAATTCAAGATTCATAAGGCAGCAAGGAGGGTGCGCAGCAAGCTGGCTACCCTGGACTTCAAAAGAGCAGACTTTGATCTCCTGAGAGATCTGATTGGCAAGGTAGCGTGGGAAAAAGAACTGGAAGGGAGAGGGGCCCAAAAAAGCTGGGTGGTATTTAAGGATTGCCTCCTCCAAGCTCAGGAGAGGTGCATCCCAAAAAAGAAGAAATCGGGCAAAATAGCCAGTAGGCCGGCGTGGATGAACAAGGAACTGCTGGACAAACTCAGGACCAAAAAGGAGGCCTATAGAGGGTGGAAGCAGGGAAAGGTAGACTGGGAAGAATACAGAGAAGCTGTCCGAGTCACCAGAAACCTGATCAGGCAAGCGAAAGCCCAGGCAGAACTAAATCTAGCCAGGGATGTGAAAAATAACAAGAAGAACTTCTATAGATATATCAGGGATAAAAATAAGACGAGGGAAGCTGTGGGTCCCCTCCGGAAGGAAACGGGAGACCTGGTCACCCAGGATGTGGATAAGGCTGAGCTACTGAATGACTTCTTTGCCTCAGTCTTCACTGGCAAGGGCCCTAACCACACTGCCCAAGTCACGGAGGGCAAGAACAGGGGCTCTGGGAATGAAGAAGCACCCACAGTACAAGAAGACGAGGTTCGAGACCTCTTAAAGAACCTGAAGGTGCATAAGTCCATGGGACCTGATGAAATCCATCCACGGGTCCTGAGAGAACTGGCGGACGAAGTTGCTAAGCCCCTCTCCATCATATTTGAGAAATCGTGGCAGTCTGGTGAAGTTCCCACTGACTGGAAAAAAGGGAACATAACTCCAATATTCAAAAAAGGAAACAAAGAAGACCCGGGAAACTACAGGCCAGTCAGTCTCACCTCTGTGCCTGGCAAGATCATGGAGCAGATCCTCCTGAAATCCTTGCTAAGGCACATGGAGAATAAAGAGGTGATTGGAGACAGCCAACATGGCTTCACCAAGGGCAAATCGTGCCTGACAAATTTGGTGGCCTTTTACAATACTGCCACAGACTTGGTAGACAAGGGCAGAGCGACTGACGTCATTTACCTGGACTTATGCAAAGCATTTGACACTGTCCCGCACGACATCCTGGTCTCAAAATTGGAAACTCATGGATTCGATGGATGGACCACTCGGTGGATAGGGAACTGGCTGGATGGCCGCATCCAAAGGGTTACAATCAATGGCTCAATGTCCAGGTGGCGGCCAGTAACGAGTGGTGTTCCTCAGGGGTCGGTACTGGGACCAGTACTGTTTAACATCTTTGTCGGTGACATGGACAGTGGGATAGAGTGCACCCTCAGCAAGTTTGCTGATGACACCAAGCTCGGTGGCGCAGTTGACACGCTGGAGGGAAGGGATGCCATCCAGAGGGACCTAGACAGGCTGGAGAGGTGGGCTCGTGCAAATTGCATGAAGTTCAACCAAGCCAAGTGCAGGGTCCTGCACCTGGGACGTGGCAACCCCAGGCACAAATACAAGTTGGGTGGAGAATGGCTGGAGAGCAGCCCCGAGGAGAAGGACTTGGGAGTGCTTATGGATGAGAAGCTCAACATGAGCAGGCAGTGTGCACTGGCAGCCCAGAGAGCCAACCGTGTCCTGGGCTGCATCAGGAGAAGTGTGGCCAGCAGGTCTCGCGAGGTGATTCTGCCCCTCTACTCTGCGCTCGTGAGACCCCTCCTGGAGTACTGTGTCCAGCTTTGGAGTCCTCAACACAGAAAGGACATGGACCTGTTGGAACGGGTCCAGCGGAGGGCCACGAGGATGATCAGAGGGATGGAGCACCTCTCCTATGAAGACAGACTGAGAGAGCTGGGGTTGTTCAGCCTGGAGAAGAGAAGGCTCCGGGGAGACCTTATAACAGCCTATCAATACCTGAAGGGAGCCTACAGAAGAGCTGAAGAGGGACTCTTTGTCAGGAAGAGTGGTGACAGGACAAGGGGCAATGGTTTTAAATTGGAAGAGGGGAGATTTAGATTAGATATAAGGAAGAAATTCTTTACAGTGAGGGTGGTGAGGCACTGGAACAGGTTGCCCAGGGAAGTTGTGGATGCCCCATCCCTGGAAGTGTTCAAGGCCAGGCTGGATGGGGCTTTAAGCAACCTGCTCTAGTGGGAGGTGTCCCTGCCCATGGCAGGGGGGTTGGAACTAGATGATCTTTAAGGTCCTTTCCAACTCTAGCCATTCTATGATTCTATGATTCTAGTTTAAAAAAAAAAGCACTAAAAATCTGTAAAAAGTGGATTTTTTAGTAAAAATTGTGAAAATAGAAAAACAGCTAAAGTAGGCTGTCCTGACCAAAAAATTCTGTTGAAAGTTTCCATGTATGAAACATAACTTTTGCAGTATGTAATATTTCTACATTATCTGGAAGAACAACTTGGTACATGCTGACAAGCAACTCCTGAAAACACAGTGGGTTTTTTACAGAAACAACCAGAGCAAATATGTTCTGTTTGCAAGTGAGTTGTGTTATTTTCAACTCTGAAAGCAACAAACAAGTCAAAATCACAAAGAAAAGAAATCCAGGTTTGTAGGTTTCATGTTTCATAATGTCAATTCAACCTTCCCCCTGGAAAAAGATCTTCAATTGAATTTCATCAGCTTCTCTGTTAGTTTTCCAGAAATTCTTCCCACAGAGTCCAGCTCACACTCTTAGAGTTTCATGAGCTCCTCAAATCAAATGTCCTAACTCTGTTGACAACAGTTCCTCTGCTAAGGCGCATCCCAAGATTTAGAGCTCGGATTCAAGTCTGCTATGTACAAAGTGCTAATTTTGTGAATTACTCAGGTTTTGCTTAATTTGTAATTCTATACCCAGCATGTTTTATCTCACTTGGACTTCCTAAACTTTTTACATTAACAAGGTAAATCCTAAAATTCATAAAATTTACAAAGTTTTCTGACTCAAAGTAACAAGCAAAGACATTTTATACTAGGATTTCAACACCAGTTCTTCAATTTTTACACTTTTAACTTTCATTTTAGTGGCCTCACAAAACTACTAAATATTGTGCATTGTCTGCAAGGGTATGATTCTTACTATACACCTAAAATAACCATTTTTATTCAGTACCTTTTTTAACAATCACATATCTAATCTAGAGGGTAAAAATGAGTTCAACTTGACTTAGTTTACATGTAATAATACGACAACTTTAGTACAGCAATGCAAATATAATTCATGAGATGCCACCCTTGTGTATAGAAAACCCTAGTATCTACTAGGTAACAATTAATTTACAAGAATTCTATGTCTACCTTTACAGAATCTTTGCAAATCTCTCAATCATTAACCAGAGAATTTTCTATAGCTTAGTTTAAAACATTCAGAAAGCAGAAAAAGGTAAAGGAATATATCCATGCTTTAAGAGCACAGTCTCTAGGGGTTTTCTCCCCCACCTAAAGGGCACTTTGTTGTATTGTATATCTCAGCACAAGACATGCTGCAAATTTGCCATTTCTTCTACATGAAAAACATTGGCACTGGGGATAGGTAGACGCTATTCAAGACAGAGAAACAAGCAGTGGGGATTCAGCAAACAACGGCTTCAGAAGCACTGCTTTTATCTTCTACCGTTTTCAACAGTCTTCAAAAAAGTATAAAGACTTCATAAATGTCAGACTTCTGCCTTAAACCATTCTAGAGGTTGTGAAGTTGAAGCTAAACAGCGATAGACCTTATGCTTGGCTCTGGGACTCAAACTCATCGTACTGAGAAGAGTTTTATTTTGTAGATTTACTTTTCATGAACTTGGACAAAATCCAGTGCTATTTCTAAAGCCAGCTGGGGAGCAGCAAGAGGGCAGGCACCTTAGAGCAACACCTGCGTTCCACACAGGCACTGTGGTCAATCCGGTTCAGTACATTTATGAAAGAAGTGGGAAGTGAAGAGTGGTTTGTCCTTGGAGACAACTTCTCTTGAAGGAGGGGAGAGTAACAAGGACCACAGTTCTGGTCCAGCTCTTAGACAGTCATTTCTATTAAACATAAAAATGATCCTGTCCACATGGCTCAAAATATCTCTCTTGCTTCAAGCTTTAAAAACAGCACCCTGCTGTTCCAATAAATGGAAGCAGGTAAAGTACAATGGGAGTGTCATCTTTAGTGTGTGCATTTCATATTACCTTGCTGGTCTACTAGTCATGGTGGAGGCACCTTCGCAATAGAAGAAGAGGCATTAAATTTATAGCACTGGAATTGCTATAGAAATAAGGTTCTGCACTTCTTTTATTAAAAGCTTGAGAATTCTTAGACTATTTTGAAACTGGGCAAGCCTGGCATATATCCAAAAGCTTTAGAAGATTCAATCTGAGTTAAGTGCTTATGCAGTTACTAACAGCATTCCCACCAACACAGCAACTAACTAGGTCCTTGCTAAACAGTACTTCATACCAGATGTTAAATTTAAATAAAACAGTTCTCATTTTATGAATTCCACAAAATAAGTTTTAAAAAGGAAAGGAAGACACCGTGGAAATTTATGCAAATATAATTGCCACAATGGTATTTTAATCACAAAATAAATTAACAGCAATTGGAAACTACATTTCTTTTTTGGTTTTTTTGTTGTTTTTCTTTCAAAACTTTAACATAAGCACACCTTGGCTTTTAAGAAACATTAATAAGAAGTCAGTGAGGCAAACAGCAAATTAAAAGTCAATCAAACAACCATTTACATCAGAGCATTTATAAGAACTTTATATAGTTCTCGTCTCCAAAGGGGTGCTTTCTGCTAGGCAGCTGTCTTTACCCAATCCTCTACCTAGAATCGTGTACTTTATAGCACGTGGGATTCATTAGGAACACTTATTTGTTTCCTTCATGAGGAACAGTCTCTTCACGTTACCTGACACAAGACAATTCCACTCATAAGGAATTTTATCCTTTCCTGTACCAAGAATAAACACTTAAGGAAATTGTAGTCATTTAAAAGTTATTAAAAACGATGACAAGTACACTGACATTGTAGCAAAAGGTCTGTATTCACATGTACCACAGCAATATCTTGAACACCTTCTTTAAATGACAGCTTAGCCGAATCCCGTGCCCTTAGCCGCTTGAAGGCCAAAGTCCTTCAGGCTGTCCTGTAAGAAACTGCTCCCCCCTGCTGCTCTCTCTCTTTTCCAAGTGATAAAGTTTATGGAGGTTTGCATTAGAAAATCTGGATAAATCATCACCATGTTTTTGTATCCACTTATCTGCTTACCTCTAGCTTGCGAAAAAGGAATGATACGTATTATATTTAAACCAGGGATTACTATATGCAAAACAAGAAATACTATCATAGTCTTAGGTTTCTCTAAAACAGGAGACCTACCTACAAGTTGCAGGCAAAACGTGTTTAGGACCCCCTCCTTTATTTTATTGTTCAGTTATATAGAAACTGGTTGAGATCCTGGAATCTTCTAAACCAATTAAGTGACCTCTGGCAATACAAAGATTGCCAAGGATGATTTTTTAAACCTTAAATGCAAAATGTAATTCATCCATTTCTAAAGTTTGGGTGAAACAGTGTGCACTGTTTGGAAGAACACATAGTGGTTTCTTAGAAGGTATTACTTTTAACACACTAACATTACAAAAGAAACTTCAAAATATTTGAAGCAAGGGAGTATAAGTGGATTTTAAAAAGATGTGGACATAGGACGAGTCCACAGCTGGATAAATTCATCTCAGTTTGAGAAGAGAATCTACTACAACTGGCCACTTCGAGCCAAGATTCCTTCACTAGTATTCAGAGGCAAAGCGTTTAGGTCAGGTATGATAGGCTTAAAGCTGATATGACATACTAATAGCCTGGGAAAGAACCAGTGGTACACCTAAAGGTGACCAGGATTTTTCTGTGGCAATATATGCCTGGAGGTTTTTTAAGGGGGAGGTTGCTTCTGGAAGCCTTTTTTTCTTTCTTCCTCTTTTTTTTTTTTTTTTTTTTTTTTCCCAGAACTGGATTTTTTGTATTGCTGGAAAATTCTGCTTTACTTAGAAAGGACAAAAAGTGGTTTTTCTGCTGCTCCCTTGGAAGGCTTTGATCAGATGTACTTTCTCTTTGCAAAGAAATAGACATTGCACTTCACTTTTGAACTATTCAACCCTAATTTGTCATTAGGGTCTAATTGGTCTTCTCTGCTTATTAAGCCAAAGAAGAATAAAACCCCACATATTCTAGTAGAAGGCTCATACAGATAGTCAGCAGCTGAGCTGTTTCTAAAAGGGAAAAGAAAAGAGAAAGAACAGAAACACTAGGAAATTAAGAATGCCTTTTACAATGACCATCAATAAAGAGCAGCAAAATCCATTTATTTAAGAAGTTGAAATCCGACTTCTCGGTTAGTCCAGCAATAACAGAATTAGCAGGCAAAGAGAATCATTTACAAAATATTTTGGGAGCTGAACAAGAGTAACACTTATTTTCTAAATTATTAAAGAATAGTTCAAGTATTCATTGCTGAAGTTCCAGCTGGCCACACAGTAGCAGCCTAATGTAGGAGCACAATTAAGTTGAATACACCCACATGTTAATAAATGACATCTCTGGAGCCTGAAGAGTCACTTTGAAGTTTGACTCAAAGCAAGGCTTTAGTTTTACTTGAGAAACTAACGTGTTTGCAAATATTGGCTAATGTGTCAAGTCTAAGAGGCATGTTTAGAGGGAAACTTTTTTTTTTTCCTTCTTCTTTGAAATTGAATTTTGGGATTTGTTTATTTGGAATATTTCCTTCTGAGAACAACCTGAATAAATCAATACACAGCCATACCTCAAACATAGTCTGCTTTTCTGACTCGGCTCACTCCCAGAAAGAAATGGAAGTTATGAGGACTAGCAACAGAGATTATTACATGTAGGAAATGCCTCCCATAACAGTAACAATGAAACAATGCAGGATTTTTCTGCTGGGAAGAGACAGATAAGGGGGGATATCATAGAGTAACTTTGTGTGGCACAGAGAAACTGAATGATGAATAGTTGTTTTCCACGTTTCATAATACTGTTACTAGCAAACAACAACAAAAATTATTGACACAGTTTCAAAACAGAGATACTTTTCCTTACTGTACCCAGTTAATCTGCATAGTGACTTTAATGTCATAAGCACTTGTCTACAAAATATTGAGGCAACCAAATTTATTCTGTATGACTAGGTGTCATATAACACAGGTGGTGATCAGTTGAAAACCAGAGACCATTTTATCACCATAACTGTGAAGCAACAGGCTGCTGCGTCTGTTAGAGCAACTGAAGCATTAGAAAAGCTTTAAATTTGAGGAGATAAGTCAGACAACAAAAATTACTTTCTTGAACTGCACATTGAGCTGATCTTGTTTCATTGTCCTATCACTTATCCACTTTGTAAAACTATTAACTCATAACAAATGCAAGATTAATTTTTCCACTACTTTGTTACACTTGAGAAATATTATCATCTACCAAGTTAGAGAAATGCACTTTGTTACATGAGCTTTCATTTGAAGTATACTTTAAAAGATGAATATCTTCCCGCTTTGAGAAACACACAAGCAAACAAAAAAGAGCCCAAAACTCAACTAGGGTTTTTGTTTTTTCTTACTTCATTCAGAAGATAACAACATATCTTGATAAGCAAGAGCTTCCAGAGTGTTTTGCTCTCACATCCAACCAGATCCCTATGGTGGAGGATATTCCTCTCTTATGTCTTCTTCCTCAGCTTAAACTCAGCCCTACAGGCAAGTAAATACACAATCCATTCAGACACATGCTTCAGCCTGAGTAGCTGCATGCAGCCGAGGAGGACACAGGTATTGGCATCATTAGCTGGTATAGTTAGCACACAGCTCAGAATCACAGAATCACAGAATCACCTAGGTTGGAAGGGACCCTTTAAGATCATCTAGTCCAGCCAATGAGAAAAAAAAAAAAAAAACAACAACCACACACACACCACACCACACACAACCCACACACACCCCACCACACCACCCAACACTAATCCATATCCCCGAGCACCATGTCAACTCCTCTCTTGAATACCTCCAGGGATGGTGCCTCAACCACCTCCCTGGGCAGCCCATTCCAATGCCTGATAACCCTTTCAGTAAAGAAATATTTCCTAATATCTGACCTGAACTTCCCCTGGCGCAACTTGAGGCCATTACCCCTTGTCCTATCATCTGTAACTTGGGAGAAGAGACCGACCCCCGCCTCTCTACAGCCTCCTTTCAGGTAGTTGTAGAGAGCGATAAGGTCTCCCCTCAGTCTCCTCTTCCCCAGACTGAACAACCCCAGCTCCCTCAGCCTCTCCTCATAAGACTTGTGCTCCAGACCCCTCACCAGCTTCGTTGCCCTTCTCTGGACCTGCTCCAGCACCTCAATGTCTTTCCTGTGGTAGGGGGCCCAAAACTGGACACAGTACTCGAGGTGGGGTCTCACCAGTGCCGAGTACAGGGGGACGATTACCTCTCGTCTGAGGTCACAGCTCAGAGGTCATCCTGATGATCACAGCTCATCAGGAATGGCAGGCATGCTAACCATCCCATCTTCAGAATTATTATAAAGCCTCTGAAGCTTGTTTAGTGAAGAACACTGAAGCTTGTTTAGGGATCTCCACTGTTCTGCCAGGGGACCAATGTGTAGCTAAACACTGGAAGGGATACTCATAAAGACTACCTTTATCTTGTGGAGGTATCTTTAGGCTGCAGTCTGCAGGCAAAGCTCAGCTTCTTCCTAGGCAGCTCTAAGAAGGGCTGAACTCCAGCTGCTTTGACATAGACATTAAAAAGCAGATTTTTGACTGAGACTAGAAGTCTAGGAAGATCTGGTTTTAACTTCTGCCCCATATTTTTAACATAATGAACAGGCACAAATGGAACAGATTTATCCTCCTTATGCAAAGAAATTACTTACCTTGGCCTCTTTCCAGATCACTCTCTCCTATATAGCATATCCATGCGTGTTTCCCAACTCTTAATTCCCAACGTTCACTTGGAAAACAAGTAAAAAAAAGATAAGCAATGCCTCAGTTCTTCTGTACATATCCTTTTGATATGATGGAATTTAGTCTATATCATATAACTGTCCCTGTCTCCAGTACCTTCCCCAGTATCCCACAAGGATCTTGCCAGAAGGTTTGGAAGAAATCAACACATTTCCACAGAGAGACAGTCAAAGTGGCTATGGCACTAGCCATAGTACTAATCAAAAAAAAAAAGAAGAAAAAACCCAAAACACCAAATAAAAACAACAAAACAACAACAAAAAAGATGTCAATGAAGACCAGGCGCAGATATTGCCAGTAGACATAATGTCTGAACCACTACTGCCATGTGAAAACCTGTGTCAATATGACTCATTTGCATTGAAGCATTAAAATTAATTAAAAAAAATCGAGTCAGTGAGATTAAACATGTTAGACAAGAATATTCCTGTAAGCATGAAAAAGCATAAATATGCTACAGTTATAGTGATAGAAAGAAACAGCTATTTAGCCTTTAGATCCCAGATTTATTATGCTTAAATACTGGATTTTAAAACATTGAAAATACATTCTCATGAGAAAAAAAAAAAGATTGTAAGTAATGCACACATGGAACATTCTCTCAAAAACTCAGAATGGATCTAGTAAATTTGGCTGAGCAAGATACTTATATATTACTTAAAATTAAGTATTTAACAATAGTCCTAGTAAACATCAAAGACTGAAATTTAGTAATTTACTAGATGTGGGAGTTTCATGTTCACATCAATTTTTTTTCTATTTGCAAAAGAAATTTTATGTTATAGAACTGGAGCAAGACAACTTCTTGCATTCAAAGTATTTGTTTGCATTCCAAAAGTGAAGCAAAATGCTTTATGCAATTGGAAAAACAAATTTTTAATCAAACTTGTTTACAATAAATCTGACATTATATACTACACTATAATGGGATACAGAACTGTCCAATTGTCTTGCTTTATATTATGATTTACTCTGTCTTTTTTAAACACGTTTACCACATATTTTGAGAAAGTGAAATAATCATACCAGAGGAAGAATGGGGCTGGACTGACTGCTCCTATTTTCTGTCTACATCTTTTGTAGCAGGAGAAGGAGGGAGGGAGACTACTAAGTATGAAAGTGTTCTGTTTTCCTTTTTATATATAATTATGCTTTTCCATTTTACAGAAAAAAAAAAGTCTGTTAGTTTAGAAAGATTAACTGTATAACACTTTTGTGGATCATTTTATCAGTAGAAATAAGACAGCAAGAGTCAGTATTTCACTGGTAGAGTCAAACATACTATGACAGAGAGTACTCTTTCCCAGCAAAACAGCAGGGGGGGCAGGAAATACTTAAAGCTAAACTTAGCTGTTTGCTTTGCGCTAATAAAGTGGTGTACTGGCTATGTCTTCACCTACACATCTTTATGCAGTTCGGCAGTGGTGTGGCACAATTAAAAACCTACATCCGGATGTTACACCTTACTGTGCCCTCGTCCAGATAGCTCATGGTGTTCTTGTGTTAAGAACACATTTGCCAGCTCCTTCCCTTCTATCTCAGAAGAATTTGCTGATAAGTCTTACGGGATGACATTTTACCAGTAGATAAGATCAAAAGCACTAAAATACTTAATAAAATAATAAAAAAACCCCCATTATTTAAAAGAAATGTAATCCACAAAATGTAAGTCAGAAAGGATTTTCGCAGACTGTGGCACAGCTCAGGACTCCCGAGGAGACATATAACAAGGCGATTATTTTTTTGGAGCTCATGAGTACATTAACCTGCTTATACAGGTGTATGGAGTGTGGACTAGCACATGGCACTGGTTTTAGTTGAACCACTGTCCTGTGTTTTTTTCTGTATAATTTCCTCATTTTCATTTTCAAAAAAAAGCTTCTCTCACTTTCATTGAAGAAAAAAGGAAATGTGGTTGCACAGAATTTCTTCTTTCAAAACAAATTGTATTCTATGGTTCTTAATGATTTTTTCCTTTTTTTTCTTTTTATTTCATGAAGAGGAGTATGTCCACTTATAATATCATAATAAGGTTTCCATTGAGCATAAAAAAACAATTCTAGTCCCACCACAGGAAACATTGTATGTACAGCAAATAGAAATCAAGAGTTTTCTTCCTAAAAAAAAAAAAAAAAAAAGAAACGATTGAAACAAATATAATTTAAAGTCTCATTGCTTTCTTTTTATTTTTTCAATCCACCTTTTTACTTGTCTACTAATGCAGAAGTCATTATACTAATAAGTAAAGGTATACAACTCAGCTGTACAAAAAAAATGAGAGATCCAAGTAGATAGAAATAACAGGAAAACTATAACAAAGCCTCCATTTCCCTGAGAAACCTCAGAAATTTTCCACTGAAAGGTCTACCAACCAACCTGATGGGAGGAATGAGAAGCAGCAGTATTAGGAAAGGTATTTCTGACTACTTTGGGTGTCCTTCAATGCTTACAGCAAGTTCAGAAAACAGTAGAATTTCTCAATAATGAGCATCCTTCCTTAAATTTGTTTTAAATTAAACCTAGTTTGCAATTCACAAACTGTTCTTGTGATTAAAATTTTCCAAGAAGTGTTATATTTTTTTTTAACACAGAATAGTGTAACTTTCAGTCCCTGATGCAACTGTTACGAATTGATTTTGTCAGAATTCCTATGATGTTCAATTACTACTGTTTAAGAACTACATCATAAAAGTCTGTGACAAAATGACTGTACTCATCCTTATCCCATTACAGAAATGGTATGAAATCATTTGAATCTGTCTGGAATAAACTTATAAATCTTTAGGTAACAAGTTTGACAAATTGTTTAATCATAAAAATGTCAGCAGCCTAAAATTAAATTTGATACAGAAGAGTGATAGGACCATCTTGCATAAAACACAAATTTCAGTTCTCCTTGATATTCCTGCTTTAACATGATAACAGAGACCCAGAGACCAAAAGAATTCTACTGGAAAAGGAATATTCTCACTTGCTGTACCCTTACTATCCCTCATTCCTGTGAAAACAAAAGTATCCTCTTGTATGCTCAGCAGCTAACAAGAGCTGCTGAGAAAAGGTATTTAATTGCTTACTGCAGAGACACTATAATGATTTCATTTTGCTCTTCAGAGTTGTAAGCAATATTAGAGGTGAATGATACTTATACAGCTTATAAAACTTGGAACCCCAAACGACTTAGAAAACCACGATGTTATCAGCTCCTGCTTTACATCACTCTGCAGGATGGAAAGCATCAAAGTGCTTCGAGTTCCTGTTGTTACTTCCACTGAAGTCAGCAGGAGTTTTGCACAAGACTCATTTTGCTGAGATCCACAGTACTATCCCACTTACAAACTGCAAAACCCTTTCTCTCACTGGGCTTTTTCGAGCAGGACCCTGAAACAGTCACACTTTTAAAGTGGTTTTGTAGCTAGACTTTTTCTTCCCTGTGAGCTCCCTAAAAAAAAAAACAACAACAAAAAAAAAAAAAAAAAAAAAAAAAAAAAAAAAAAAGGCAAGCCAAATACTGCTGAACAAAGCCTGGAAATTAAACTCTGAAAGAAAGCTGGCTCAGGAAAAGGTAGGTAAGACAGGGTAGAATTACAGGGTCTCGTACACAAGTATTTTCTTGCTCACTGTGTCCTCAAAGGTGAGTCCTTGCTTCCAGGCACCTCAACAGTTTTTTGAGTTGCGGTGAACTGCAGTATCTTCTGGCCCCTGGGAAGATTTGAGTCACCACTGAAACCTGGCTCTCTGCTCCTCGCTGCATGCTTTGTGCGATGGACTCCCAGCTCAGTACAATGACTGTGCCTCTCTGTCTCTGGCAACTTCTCCTCTGAGCACAGCGCCTAAAGGAAAGAGCGGCCCCAAGCCCCCGGTGGGCTTCACAGGTCTGCATGCCTAAAGAAAAACAAACACAAATTTAGAAAAAAAAGTAAAAGACATAGAAAGCCCTTCACAAATCTTTACAAAAACATCCGTTGGCTACGTAAGCCAGTAAGCTCCTTTACATGTGCAGGTGTGAAGAAAAATACTGAGCTGCAATGCAAATTCCTGTCCAGAATAAAGACAAGCCCCTTCTTGCAAAACTATGATCCTGCCTAAATATCTTCTGAAATTCCTTCTCTTAGGTCATGCTCAGACCTGCACCTGTGCCACACTGCCACCAAACCCAGCTGCGCGCAAGTGTCCACCGCTCCTGGGCAAGGCTTCCCCCCACCACCAGGTGCCTTCTCCTGGGACCACCAGCCTGCTCAAACACCCTCCAGCCCACCTCACCTGCCCCACAGCAGGCATCAGCTGCTCCCGGGCAGGGCTTTCTGCCGTGAGGCACCTCCACCCACAGGTGCCTTCTCATGGGGGCAAGGGGTAGGTGCTGGCCGTGGCACCCAGGAACAGGGAGGAAGGTGCCTCTCCTGCTGCCACACAGCTCTCCAGAGTACAGGGCATTGCGCATCCCACAGAAGGAAACGGGGCAGCCTCAGGGGTTGCCCAACTCCGTTGGCAGCATCCCTGCTGACAGGAATGGCAATGCCTTGGGCTTTTGGTACCCAGTTACATCCAAAAAAGTGGAACAGCTTTCTAGCTGCAGGCCACTTAGGAAAGCTATAGAGGAAAAAAAATGTGGACTTTTTAGAAAGCGATTTGTAGGTTTGCTGTTCACTGGCCTGGCTGGAGAATGCTTTTTGTGGAGTAACTTAGGAAAAAAGATCAGCGCAAGTGTAAAACTTCATGTCAGAGTTACTGCAGCAAAATATAACCTACCAATTTCTTTTTCAAAATCACCTTTCATATGAGGCTTTATTGATTTTTCTTGCTTCTGTTTCTGTTGTTTTAAAATGTTCAACACCTACTGGTATCTCCTTAGCCAGCCCTCACTTTCAAAGTACCTAAGTTATTTTTAGAGATACTTAACTCTTTTTCAGATATGACCTAAATAGATCTCCAGGGCTTAAATTCATAACCTGAGTAGCTTTATTAAAGTCAATGGCATTATTCCAACAAAGTCTTGTCATCTGTAGTTTTCTTCTATTTCCATCTACAAAGAAGTACAGTTTTCATCTGTTAGTGAAATCTGTCTTTGGAACTCAATGGATCTAATATTTCTAATGTCATACTGTGTGATGCAAGTATTTGATGTATATGACAGTTCTTTATCATCTTGATTTCAGCATTTTCTGTTCTACAATCTGCTCCATACCGATGTAAATGTTTAATTTGCCAAATAAACTGTTTCTTTAAGACTCCTTTATCATCACTGTCATCTAGTCTTCCATTTTTTTTCTTTGTTTTCTTCCTTCTGTTTTCTTCCTTTCATAAAGAGGCATCTAAAAATGAATTTAAGTAGGTACCTTCTCTTATTTGACAACAGCCACTTGTAGTTGAGATAAGAGACAGTAGATTTCATGTCTTGTAATTTTCATTACATGGATTCAAGAAGACTTTGCCTTATCAACCTGCTCTAAAATAACTATACTTAAAATATCTGTGAATTCATACTTTATAAAACAAAGGATTAATATTGGAGCATTGGACCACAGGTCTTCTGTCACTGAAGGCAGAGGGTGATTTATGACTGGTTTTAATGAATGAAAAACCTACCCCAGGAGATACAGAGTTAATTCTTCAGGCATTAGGAAAACATTTAAAGAAGTCAAACCTATATAAAGAAGAGGCAAGGAAAATCCTCTAGAAGATGGTCAATTATTACAAGTATACATTCACTTTATTGTTGCTAATATTTAATTATAGTCACTTTAAAATGGCTTTATAAAAATTGCTCAAAAATAGGAACACTATTTTTACCATGATCCTTCCTGAAAAGACAATGTTCTTTTTCTACTGCTAGATATGCTTGATATACTTCACTTCTTTTTTCTTTTTTTTTCCTATAACATGGAATATTAGATTGTCACTGCAAAAAAAACCAAGCAAATATCAATACAAACATGTAGTACAAACCTTGCTCAGGAATGTTGTACTGCTGTGCACTAATGAGCCATTATGTCAAAGGCTGCATTTTGCTTCACACACTACCCAGCTTCATGATCTGAATCTACAAATGGTTTTCTGTACAAGTCTAAGTAGATATGTACAGGTATATAATGTATGCAAGTGGCATGTGCTTAATAATTTTTATACATGTTTTCTGAATTTCCATGTAATGTGCTTCATCTGAGAGATAGGCCAATAATTGGGTTTCCTCAATAAAAACCTCAGTTTGTGATACGGATTGTTCTGAGGACATTTAATTTTCTTCAGTGTTTTGCCAGAGACCTGAACATTTCTTTTGTAGCTGCAGTTCAGGGAGGAACACAAAGGAAGCCTATGGCAGGCTGAGTCTGAGCGGTCATTCTTCACTTCAGGAGAAAATTGACCTATAAAGCTATTTAGTCTTTGAATTTCTATTCTTGGCACCTTGCGTATTGAGATATTAGAATTATATCTCTATGGTGTTTAAAACTGCTTTGCAAGAAGAAGAAATTAGTCTGCTCAAATGCTAATACATTATGATTTAAGATAAATGTTTCTTCAGGAAAACCAACAAGGGCAATGGACAAAAAGCAGCTGTGCAAATTACACTATTGAAAAGTTGATAATTTATCAATTGGTTAGTAATCTATAATTTCATCACAATTTTTAGAATTTAAGTAGGACACAGAATTATTTAAGAAGCTTTTTGCCAGATATCTCCTTCCTGCAGTAGCTTCTAGCAATTTTTAACTGCTGCCTTTGCAGCTTTCCTGTATATACTGTCTGAAAAATAGAAAGCTAAAGATATTGCACTGGGGAAATTAAAAGTACATGAGGATTGATATTTCAAAAAAACCCAAAAAACAGTGTTTTGAACAACGTCTGCTACTTAATTAATAAAACAATTCAAAAGTCCATACTGGTATTTTGTGTCAAGAGAGCATTCTGAGGTATAAAAAAATAAAAATCTGCCTTTGCAAAGGCAAATGTAACAATAACGTCTCTTGCTTTTTGCAATATTTGTAGTTCGTGGCAGATGGTGATGTTTATGTTGATGAATATATCAAACTCATCTCAATCAGAATAAGAAATATGAAAATATATGACCTTTGTGTAGCTTGATCTCATTGTTACCATTTCTTAGTATTTTTATGGAATTTTCTATTGCCAAAATTGCATCAATAGTATTACTATATACGTACATAGTTATATAGAGAATAATGCACTAAGCAGATGACCTTGCAAAAGCAAGATAACCCCGTAGAACAGACTTGCTATTTTCAGTTGTGATGCCTTCATTTTAAACATACAGTTGTTGGTAATTATCAGAATCAGCATTAATGCCATACTGAATTATTTGTTGTTATTGTCTTAATTTTAAAACAAAGCTCAATTATTATAAACTTTACAAGATGTTTCCCTTAACAGACAAGGCATTTGTATCTTGGCTATTTATGTCTGTTCGTTTTTCTTTGCCATCCTTGGAGTCTCCATTTTTATTGACATATTGGGAAATATGGTGCATAGTAACCCTAATAATACTGCTAAACTCATGGGAGTGTTCATCTGTGTATTAGTTGGTGATTGTTAGTGGAAGATTTTGATTGCAGAAAAATATGCAAGGAATTTGCTGAAACATGGAACTAGTATATTCAGGTCTATGAAACTGGATTTACTGTGTCTTTTTACTAGACTGATTATATGCCATATTTCACCATTAAAGGGAATGTATTTCTGAATACTACTTGAAATTCTGAGATGTCGTTGAGGTGGAAAAGAGGATTCAGAGTTCAAAACAGAAGACAGACTAGAAAGAAAGAGACTCATTGCTGAGGAATTTTTTCTTCCTGACTACTCAGTAAAAAGTTGCTGTAGAGATGAGGCTCTGGTTAGAACATGACTAGCAATTGCCTTTGATATTTGTCTTTGATTTATGATCTGCCCTGGAGAACCAAGGACAGATGCTGGTGCTGCATAGCTCCGTTGCATCATCTGGCAGCTTTGAAAGGACAGAGAAAACCTTGATGCATTAGGTAACCATTAAACTTGAAAACACTCCCCAGCCTCCAATCCTGGAAATAAACACCAGATGTATCCTGATTAAATGTTGGGATGAGACCCAGGAGTTCACCACCCCAGCTTCGAGGTCTGCTCATCCTTCTCCTGCTTTTCTCCAATACCCTGATTTCTTCTGGATGACAACCCAAGTATACAGCAGCAAGTGCCCTCTGACAGGTCTCCTATCATGAAAAAAGGTGTGGGACCAGGTAACTCTGTAAAGCAGTTTCCTGCCCCACAGTTTGGATGTAGCACTCTTGTCAGCTACCAGTTTAAGAGCCGGGAACAGGCAAAGAAAATATTTCCGGAACTCTTCTACAACACAGCTATAGCTGTGAACTTTTACAAGTGGTAATAAATAGGACATTATTAAATAGCTCTGATTTCAAACAGGAAAAGCTCTTATCCGGAGTGCTTTGAGGCATTTGTTTATCACCTGCATATCACCAATCGATTCCTTGATTGTGGCTGAAGATTTGACTCATGCTTTGTAAATGTGAGAAAATGGATGAGGACAGGAAGGAGTCCATTTGGAGAGGTTTTTGGTTATTTTTGCACACCCATGCATTGTTGATTCCTTCTGTACTCTCAAACTTATATGTGAAATATATGAAATTAGTCTCTGTTACCTCCTTGCAATTCTGTTTGCTCCTGCAAATAGCTCTACCTACCAAAACAGTTGATTTTTTAGCAAGAATTTTCTGCTAAATGGAGCTAAAGTTCAGAGCAACTACAGAAGTTACCTCAAGAAAAATTGAAAAGCATCTCTAGAAAACTTATAGCAAGACATTAGAGATACTCAGACAGGGCTACAGCAACAGAAATAAAAGTTTTTAGGCTTCAAACACAGTCATATGGCTGTTCTCCAGCTCCAAAACCAAACTAAAGTGTCCCCTTAGAGTGCAGTGGAGTGATCTGGGAATTACTCAGGCAGTTAAACAGACACTACTGAGGAACAAAGTGTCCCCGTGCTTGTTTTACACTTCAGAAATGCCTATAATTGACAACAGCAGTACACAAAGGGTAGGGAAACTCGTGAATTATAGCTCTCTGTAGGCATTAGAAATGTAAAGTTTAATTTTTCTTATGCTGGCAAGCTGTAAGTTTGGGGCCATTTCAATTAAAAATACGGAATAATGTGCCCTTAACTGTCCATAGCAAGACTGTAATTCCATCAAGGAGCTATGTATAAAGTGAAACATTTGAGTTAAACTTAGTTAATATGACTCTGATTCCAAGACTGAATAACTTCAACACACATTTTCATTACACACCATTTTTGTTTTGTCAGATGGATAAAGCAAAAGCAGAAATGTTAAACACGCCACTGAAATTAATATGGTTTTATGTAAATGTCCTTTTACTGAAGCTAATTCAGCAAATACATACTTCCCTGCCAGAACCGTTACTCATCTCATAGGAGGTATTTGCTTCCTGACAGGGACAGTTGCTATTCTGCTGCTGCTTCTCATTGAGGCTTCATAAATGGGAGGGAGTGGATTTATTTCTCATTATGTCCTTGTAAAACCTTAACTGGAAGACAGCCAGACTTCTTATTTGACCTGGGTAGAATTTCTTTTTCATTATTTCTGATGAATTTATTTAAAGCAATTGATTAAGAGCTTCATTTTACAGCCTGGACAATCTAATAGTTTTTTGCTGACAGAAGTGTCCACCACCATTTACTGTTGTGCAAACAAAGTTGATCCATTGGTGACCTTGGCACAGTACTCATTTTAGAAGACATTACAGCTATTCACACCAGTTAGGTCGGACTCGCCAGGAAATAACTCTCACTTTATTATTATAGTTTATAAATGATCCAAAATATTCAACAAGTAGAATTTTTTAACTGATGCAATTTCAACCAATCACATATTCACAGTTTTATCTGGCTAACACATAAGTGCTTAAAGCTGGAAAATGTAACCCCAAGAACCCTGAATGAAAAGCATATTATGATAATTTGAAAATAAGAATTTGATTTGTTCTCAGAGACAATTGGTTGAAATGGCATTCATACACCTAATGTCAATATAACAGCAGAACACATTTAAACTTAAATGAGCATCATTGTGGAAGGTATTTTTGATAGTGGCAGTTTTCAGAAATGTCTAAAAATGTCTGCAGTTCTTCCATAGTTATGAAAAATAACTTTATTTTTTCCTTTCAGAGCGAATGATGGAATTCCTACAGCTGGTAAGCACAGCCTAAGACTTGTGCAATTTTCAACACATGAACTGCAGTATTTTCTCTAAAGCAGTCTGTTCTGACTTTATGTTGTGTGTCTGAATCCGGGCAATATTGAACTCAACTCTGATTCCTAAACCATGATCTTAATCTCATCAGTATAAAACCAGGCTACTGACCTCATTGCTACTAGTCTTACCCAACAGCAAAGTGTGACTAAATCTTCACCAATACTATCACCTTCTCAGCTATTTTCTATCTACACTAATACACAAAATAATTAGCTTTGTTACTTTTTTTTCCCCATGTCTTTCCCCTTCTCTGTTAGAACCCTAGGCTGATATACTATGCTAATCAACTTACATATAATTGCCTTCTTGGCCTGGAATCACAAAAGCATATGTTATTAACAGAATACTGAGAGGTTTCATGGTAGATGGAGTGTCAGCCTGTCTTATGTACGAATAAAATGCTAAACATTTGCTGTGTATCCAGAACAGTCGCTGAAGTCACTGAGGCATATCTGAGAGAGGCAGGTTTCTTAGTTTTATCTTTTTTTAACCTGTTACATTATACTGCCTTTTATTTCTCTATTACCAGTTCTTACTTATTTTGGTACTTCACCTTTTTGTGCAAACACATGAGCAACTCTGTATTTTGCTATCTTAGGGTATTCTGCTTCCCATAGTTCATTTTCCTTTATCAGTTGTCACTGTTACAGACATACTTTGACTTTTTCAATTTTTGTTTCATTAAAAAACTAGAGCCTACAATGCCAGCTTCTTTTTCAATTTCTATTTTGTCTCACTAGTGTCTGAATAAACTACCCTCATATTGAAATATTTGTCTCCTGATTCATCCCCTGTACTTCTCAGAAATATGAGAAATTCAGTATATATGACAATTCAGTTTGTTTATTTTTTAATTTTTTTTCAGCCTGTTCAAGTGCCAGCTTATACTGTAAGTTCTCATTAAGTGTGTGATTTTCTATGACTTAGGAATTACTTGCCAGATATTCATGAAGCAATGTTTAACAAGCGTCCTCACTATTACCTTAGCATGTCATCTACACAGAGTAATTGCCACAAAGAAATCCAAATTTGTTTTCCTACATGTGTATTTTCCACTACCCTCTGTAAAAACAATGGATATTGTTGTAGCCATTAAAACTCCATAGAACTCCATCATAACCCATTTTTCATTCATCCCAAATGGAATTTGTCTTTTCCAACTTAAGATGTCTGCGATGCAGTCATCTTTATCTGAGTCATCTGAACTACTTTTATAATCCATTGGGAAAAGTTGACAATCCTAAAGTTCATCTGACCCATATCATCTGCAATAGCATGAAATGAACTCCACATTTGACATATCTTGTCCTTACAGAAACTGTCTAGGGAGATTCCTAGTCTACATTGCAGATGACTACACTGGGTCAACAGAATTTCTTCTTCTTTCTCATGTCTGAAGTATACCGTTACTATTCCTTTTCTAGCTTAGCTATGGAGCAGACTGCAGAATCTCACTGTTTTATTTTGTTTCTTCCACCAGCGTTGAAGTTACTGCTAGTGACACATGGCACCTTTTTAGTGGCATCTGCCCCTCTGTATGTGACATAGTTCTGGTATTCTCCAAACTGCTCCCTCCTGCTGAGTCCACACTGGCATCCGCAAATGTATCCCTGGGGGAAGAAAACATGGAAGCAACATGACCAAGGTTTTGTACATTTCCACTCTATTCTAGCCTCCAACTGCCTCTGCCCATATTGGGAAGTAATTAAGTCTATAATAGCAGTGGTAACCTACTGAGGGATATGTGAAACCACGCATTATACTTTTCTCATTAAAAATGATGTGGACTTGCTAAACTAATTTCCACATTGACTTCATTTTGGACAGAAAAGCAAAGATGGGTGAGATGCTTTAATTAGCAGGCCCACTACGCATGCTGCAGTATCAGATAAATGTACCTTCAGCTAATCCATATGCTGCTCTGTAGCTTTCCTTACGTGAACATCCCAGCCTTCCCCTACAATATCAAATGACTGTCATCTTGAATGAAAAGTTCAAATAAGTCTTCGGAGATTCTTCTTAGAGGCACAATAGAATAGATAACAGCACAAACCCCTGGCCTTTTGAGATGCTATACTCACTCTTTACCTAGTGCATTTTATGTGGTCCAATTGTTGTCTTCCAGGACCATCTATCTATGAATATATTTCATAGCATTGATCTGAGGAGGATATGTAGCTAGTGAGTTGATTGCAGTTAGATAATGTACTAATTAAAGTGACTCTAAAGTGTTTGCCCACTCCTGGAAAAAATAGAAGAGATTTAATAACAGGCCTGCTAGAAGATTCTGATATGATGAAGATCATAAAGAATTACTTCATTTGATATTTTATGATACAGTATGGTGGGCAAAGTAAATAGTCAAATGGCCTAGGAAGCCTCTAAAGCTGCAATAAAGGGAAAAATTATTAGCATTGGTGTACTTAGAGAGGAAAACCGAAATCAGTTGATAGATTTCATGGCTTTAAAAGCCAAGCATAATGAAATACATTTTGAAAAGGAAACGGTAAATAGAACTGTAGAGGTAAAGGACAAAGTAAATGCCTTCAGCATGTAAGAAGATTGAGAATTCTTTGAAGCTTACACTGGATCTTTTATGAGGGAGGAATAAATCCAATAGACTGCTACCTTATAAACTTAGCCCAAACAGAAGTGCTGAATAAAGATCCAAAATTATGAAAGGAACTTATCACTTTCTTCTCCTATAGGAATTGTCATGGTATTCTCCTGGAATTTTACTAAGACTGGTAATGATTAGTGCTCTGTGCATGTCTGAAATCTAGAAATTTGCTTTAGGATGCTTTAAATTTAGGGCTTCTTCAACTTAACTAAAAGATTGATCTGTGATTTGATATCACTTTATTAATTTCTAACTGAGAACATTTATTGGTTCTTGTAGGATCATACATGATACCCCGCATTCATAGAAAAACCCTAAAATTAAAAATACCCTAAAATATAAGAGTTTTACAATGAAGTTGAATGTACAAAAGCTGTGTGTGTACACATTTGAGGTACCTTGCAGCTGCTCAGAGCTGGAGTTACCAGAGCTTCAGTTAAAGCACCAGCAATGTTTAGAAAGAAAGGGAGTTCATCAGTTTAAGTCCTAAATGCATCAAAAAAAAAAAAAGATGGATGAATGCACATTTTCTTGTGGGTTGTAGTTTGTGCAGTGTGTTGAAGGCCTTCTGATGGCTGCATCACAGCTGTGCACCCACTCACTCAAACACACTTCACTGATATACTGAGGACTGAGCCTTCAAGCCTTTAATTTCTCTGGGAAGAGTGAGGTGTTTATGGTTTTGGTAGATCACTCTAGAACAGGGATCACATTCATCTATAAGGACAGGTGACTGTGTTTATGTTGCATTTTTTGCATGTGGAATTTGTGGGTAATAATTATAGTAAAACACCATTCTGATGGTATTTGAACCAGTTGTAGACCTTTATATTCCACATTAAAAATCATTGCCATTTACACGTAAACGCAAAATAATTTGTAATTTGCAATTAACCTTTCCTTGTGAGTCATGGTACTGCTCTGAAAAATTTATATCTAGAGGGTATAGCTGCAGTGCAGTAGAAGGCAAGACCAGTATATCTGTATTCCAGCCTGCTTGGATACCAGTTATGGATAAATTGCAGAATTACCAACTTCAGCAATCAACTCTATCTGTAGCGTGTGTGGAGAAGGAGGATCATGAACACGGGCAGTGAGGCTCCCTCTAAGAAAGTGGCAGCAGGGAGTACAGCTTGACAGGTCACATTTAAGAGCTGGTTCAATAACTAGGAACCCACTAAGATTTTTAACGTCCTCTAAACCAGGCAAAACTGCCTCCAGCACAGTCCTGGAATAAACATGAGTTTAATTTTTCATATGCTGCGATCCTTTTTTCCTCCTAGCAATTCCTGTTGCAACCTGGTAAATCTGACCTGCAAAGGGACAGTGTTTCTGAGCCTGAAGGTGTCCGTAACGCATGCAGAATTTGTTCCGTATTACCCAAGAAAGCAAAAATTCTTTTAAAGTTAAACCCCAGTAGATTTCCTATTATTGTGGGGGTTGTTTTGCAATTTGTGCTATATTAGATTTTGTGAAATTATTGAGAGTTTGATTTCTTAGAGAATGGTCCAAAGCAATGATTATATTAATGGTAAAACTAGAAAGAGAATTTTCTATCAAAACAACAGTCCCATGCTACAGCACATTTCAGTCCATGCTGCATGAAAACATTCTTCAAACCACCATGTCACCTGCTAGAAATGAGGATTTTGAAGAACTGCCTTCTTATGTGTTTCCTTTTACCAGATGTAAATAGCTGTTCAAAGCAGAAAGAGTTTTTAATTCCTTCAGGCTTCAGAGTGCCAGTTTTCTTCCCCAGGAATATAGGAAGGGAACCATCAATCCAAGTCACACCTTGCCATGGATATTAAATCATATAACACCATTGCTTAAATAAGAAGTAATTCTCAGTTACCTTTATAAATAAGAAGTGACTCACCTGAACAACAACTCTAAAATAATTAAATTTATATGTTTATTTTCTATTTCATCTTATTTCAGGCAACATTTGTAGATATTGGTTTAAGACAGTTAATGCCAACAATTTATAGTCTTAAGAAAATTGATTTGTTTATTACCTGGAAGGTGGTATTCTCATTATTGCCTAAACTATATATCTCACCTGTTTAACAATGATTTCAGATGCTTCCATGTTTTTCCTTTACTGGACACGTTTTATGTGCCTCTCAGTAAATGTATTGATCTTTTTAAACAATTTATTTGCAAAAAGTTGTTAAAAACAAGTTTAACCATACAAATCTATCTTAACCCGAGTTCTAGAATTAGTTATCGAGGTTCAGAGCCATAAAGCTGCTGGGCAGGGCTGAGATTCAGAGAGATCTGGACAGAAATGGGCCTCGTGAACTTCCTCGTGAAGTTCAACTCAAGTAAGTGCAAAGTGCACCTGGGATGGACGTGGTTGGTTGACCCCAGCCAGCAGCCAAGCACCTATACAGCTGCTTGCTCACCTCCCACCCTGCAGCGAGACGGGGGAGAAAACAGGAAGAATGGAAATTGGAAAACGCATGGGTCTAGATAAAGACAGTTGAATAGGTGAAAGAAAGAAAAACCCAAGCAAAACAAAGGAATCTCTCAGCACCACCCACAGGCAGACCAATGCCCAACCAGTCTCCAAACAACAGCAATTGGGGAAAAAAACCAACCAACCAAACCAAAATAAAACCAACCAAAAACCAAAAACCCAAACCAAACACCATCTTCTTCTACCCCAGTTTTTGTTCCTGAGTGTGATATCGTACAGTATAGACTATCCCTTTGGCCAATTCAGGTCAACTGCCCTGGATGTGTCCCTTAGCAGCCTCTTGCCCATCCCTAGCTGACTCTTGGGGGGTAGAAGGCAGCAGAGTATGAAGAGGAGAAAGAAAAAGAAAGCCTTGACGCTGTACAAGCACTATTTAGCAGTTGGTGTGCTAGCACCACTGTTTTAGCCACAAATCCAAACCACAACATGGTAGGGGCTACTCTGCAGAAAGTTAACTCCATCCTATCCAGACAGAATACAATGGAATAGCCCCATGCAACAGTATGGTTGGGAAAGCACCTCCACAGAGAAGGATCTGGATGTCCCAGTGGGCAGGGTGACCATGACTTAGGAATGCATCCTTGCTATTTAAACTGGAGAATAAATGCTAATTGGAGACCTATTGCTATTTAAAATACTTGATCAGAGGATGCAGGTAAGATGAAGCTAGGCTCTTCTTGGAGGTGCATGGGCATAGGACGATTGACACGAGTTAGAGCATGAGAAATTCTAATCAAATATTAGGTGGTTGGTTTGTTTGCTTGTTTTTACCATAAGCGTGTGATGACCTTGAATTAGAGACCTGTTTTGAGCAGGGAATTCAACTAGATGACCTCTGGAGTGCTCTTCTAACAAATTATGATTCTGTGGTTCTAGCCCTGATTCAGGAAAAAATCCTACACTTCCATCTATCTCTTAAGATAAATATCTTTAGATAATGGTTAACTGTTTATCAGGGTGGACTGAAGTCATTGGGAGGATAGGTGTATATTTAAGGAGTTTTCTGAACAGGGGTGTGCTCCTCCCCAGGACTCAGATACACAGGAAATTAAACTACACTCTGATACATTTTGTTTATAAAGAATAAGAAGTTAGCACAAGTTCTACCTTTGTCTCTTTTTGCACACTCATGCAAAAAAAAAACCAAAAAACCACTAAGGAAATTCCTTCACGAGGAACAAATTTTCTTCATGTGAAGTCTTAGACTTATGACTGTAACAAGGGCACTTTATAAGTAAACTACAGCATGCAGACTTCTACCACAAAAAAAGTTTCCAACCATCAGTAGTCTACCTTAAACTAGTATTTTTTGTTTAGAAGTCAGAGGAGCAGCTTAAAGCCTGAATACACAAGTTTCTGTCTGCATTTGGTTCACTAACAGCAAACATTTGCCACGTGGTAGATAGGAACACTGGGAGAAGGTATCCAGTTCTCACTGGTTTTCAGTATGCATTTAGGTATCTAACTGCCCCATGTGCCTCTGAGGGATATGCCTTTGGGAACCAGGACTCCCGAAGGGATCCATAGCAAAACCATGACTTGAAGCTACTACTTACCTTAGCAAGGGAAATAGATTCCTTAATGTTCCTATATGGCAACTTTTCGTTCTTTCTCTTACTTGTTTTCATATTTAGCTTGTTGCTACTATCCAGATAACAAAATATCTGCTTAAGGTTTTGCATGATGATTAATTTTCTATGATGTGATGACATCCTTGATGTCTTCCAGCCTTGCTTTTATATTTTCCTTTAAAATGAGTAAAACTATTGTTCAGTTGCCTTATTCCTCTGCATTCCATCTCCCTTCTGATGGAGCCAACAGAAAAATGTTTACTTTCATAAATATGAAAACTTTTACAGTTCAGCAAAACAATGGATTTTTTTTTAGAGGAGAAACACACTGACATATTGTCTTCGCCATATTGAAATAGACTTTTTCGAGTTTCCCAGCTTGTGCATGGGGGGTGTGTGTGTGTAAAGTAATGACAGGCAGCAGCGGAAGGAAAAATAGAGAGTCCTGGAATGAGATAGATAAGTTTTATTTTTCTATTTTCTTTTTACTACCACGTTCCCTCTGTAGTATTTCTGTTACAAATTAAGGCAAATATGAAACTGCCATTTGTTATGACAAATATCTGCATGTGGACCTGTTCTAACTTCTGTCTTCAAATTATATCAAAACAACAGAAAAAAAAAAAAAAAAACCAAAAAAAATGAACAAACGAACAACAAAAAAAACCCAACCAACCACAAAACCAAGCACAAGTTTATACTCACTGAGGATCGGTACCAATATCTATGTTTACTGTATAACCCAAAATGGGGAGTATGACTGACCAGAGAGGGTATGGAAACATGCTGTGGGAGGGGAGGTCTCCAATTCCCTGGACCGGCAGCTTTGAGGCCAAACCAGGTACGAAGGAGGCTAACATCATTCAGGACATAGCAGGGCTGCAAAGAAACTGTGAAAGCACAAATTCTGCTTCCTAGATCTGGCCAGATTCAACATCAAATTCGCAGCAGCGCGGAGGCGGAAGGGTCATGCACAGGTTCCTCCCTTTTCCCTGGCAAAGCAAGTGAGGAAGGCAGTCAGGGCAGGTAGCCTGCTGGGGGAAGAGGGGGGCTGGCAGCGGGGGGGGACTCCACCTTGCTAGTACCAACGCTGAGCAACACTGGCGATAGTACTATATAGTTATATACTTCTACCTGAAAGGAGCTTGCTCCTGCACTCATTTCCTATTTACTGGATATTTGCTACTGAATCATAAATAAACTTTCAGATATTTTTAAATGTGAAAATGATAGGAGGAATTTACAGTTGCTTAATGCTTTATACAATTCTGTTTGTAGTTATTCAACAGAACAGTTTAATTGAAATTATAGTTCTTAGCGGCATGATGGAAACTTAAATTTTGCTATGATCTGCCCAAACAGTGTTGCCTTTTAATGTATCTTTACCTCTGCAGAAACACTCTCAACTCTTAATCAAAACACTAATTATGAATTGGTGTGTTTTTAATAACTTGGCACATGTGATCTAGTTTTAAACTCTTAATCTGAAACACATAGCCATCAGACCTACTACTTTTTTTCTCCCATAATTGTATTACAAGAATGACCAGAGTGTGACAGCCTGCCTACTTAGATACCAGAGATTAAACCCAGGCCTAATGAAGATACTGACAAAATGTTCTTTTTGTTTCTGAAGAGTACTCTATGTCAGGAGATTAGTCTGTGTCCCGGGGGTGGGAGGAAAGAAACATGGAACAAGTTGACACTGCAAAGTTCAATTTCCAAAGTTGGAAGGAAATCGTCTGTGTCGCAGCAAGGAATCATCTGTGTCGGGAAAAGCACACACATGCATGTGCGCACACACATGTATCATCAAGCAGAGGTCTTCATATCCAGTTCTCCGCACTGGACGCTGATGAGAGCAGCCCACAGCAATATCATGGGGTATCTTTCCAACAGTTTCCTGAATCGGTCTCTTGTTCTTTCCTTTGTGGCACCGGTCACCAGAGTCGGACGATTTGCGTTGTACTCAGCTCGTGGCCAAAGTGAGACTATGGTACTGTTGTCCCTTAGGCCATTTATGTTATGAAGATTTGAGGAACTGGGATTTCTTATTTTACTGTTGGTATTTCTTCTCTCCCCAGGCACTCCGAGTTTTCAACAGATTTAAGGTAAGAGGCTAAAGATTGCTCTCTCAAGCCATCATTCTTCCAGTCCTCTGCAGGCTGAGATATGCAGGCACCAAAGCCTTAGAACATTGTGTTGAATGAAGGCCTAATTATCAGTCCATTTCGGGAAATCATTAATGCTATTTGCAATGTTTCTTCTTCTCTGACAGTACAACATGCTCTGTTTAATCCATTTTTAGTGCATCTTTAGTTTACGTTGGATTATTTCTGTCTTTTTAAATGTTTCTTTTCAGTCTTTAATTTAAACACAAACTCTTCACCCATAAAGAATTACTTAAAAAAAAATTGTCTGTAACTTTTCTCCCCATTTCCTTATGACAAAAAGGTTATTGTGATTTCTCAAGCTCTGATGAGCACATAGTATCATTAAAATCAGCCTCCAAGGTATCTAGAGTTATTTGTAAGATCAATATATAATTTCTAGAGATAAGTTAAATTAATTGTATTTGCCTAGTAAGATAAAAAATCAGAGTATGTGAGTAGGTGTTTGTATGCTTTATTTAAAGCAGTTTGTATCAGTTGCTTTCAGCTTTAATTTCAGCTTTAATATTCCATTTGACGCTGCAAAGCTCTTTTGACTAGTGTATTTATGTATTTGAAAGCTGTGTTACACTCCAAATTCATCAAAATGTCAATCATTTGTTACAACAGTCTGCTCCTTTTTTATCAGCTCTCCATATTATTGGGTTGCAGATGCAATCACACTTAGTGCTGGCATTGGTGTGAACTTGATCTGCCTTCCTCCCCCATAGATCTGATACTTCCGTGGGCATTGATGAAAAGCAACACACAGAGGTAAAATTAAATTCTAATCTGTTGGCAAATCTACACTGGCAAGCATTGACACTCCTGGCACTTGTCTGACATTCTCGTACTGGAAAAAATAACAGCTGCTTATTGATGATGTATTAGAGATGGGCACAAACCAACTGGTGCACACATTCATGTAAGAAAGGAGAAAACATTCATTGGTAAACTGATCCCTTGCCTCCCGCTATGTACATGGCCTACATCTGTATCTTCTGTGGTAGCTGTGCTTGGTTTCAGAGTCACGGTCATAGAGGTAAGTGCCCAGAGTCAGTTGCAGCCATACTGCCAGTAGAGAGACAACTTGAAAACGAGCAGTCCTGGTTTTTCTTATCTAGGGAGTCAGCTGGTTCCCTCAAAGCTCGAGATTAGATGGCAGCCAGCAGGTTGTTGGTCTGAGTGGTCGGGAGGTTGGGGTCAGCTAAAGCAGGGATATCATCTGCACGGTTTTCGTATGCCTGTGCTATTTGCTATATGAGCCTCTTACTGATTTCCAAATTCTGTTAAACACAGGAGCTGGAATTTGTATCATGACACCATTAAAACTCATTTGATGAGAAATATATGTCTTCTATGGAACTAAAACTTCCATAACAAATACTGCTAAACACAGACCAAGTTGCTGTTGTAGCAAAAGAAATTTGAAATTCAAGACTCTTTCTGCTAAATAATTGCTAATTCAACAGTAGGTTAAACAACCTTTTGAAAATTAAAACTCAGGCCAGCTCAAGACTACACGAAGAGAACACATTTGTTCATTCCAGCTAGTCAGCTTTGAAGGAATAGTAATTTATTTGGGGTAAATACAGCCAGAGTGACTCCATTTTACCCAAAGAACTGGTGACTTGCTACTCTCTCTGTCTCATCCTTCCCTTATTAATACAAGGAGATGTAAATTCAGCCAGACCCTTGATTACTGTGGCCAGTGTACTGTAAACAAACAGGTATGAGAAAAATAAAAGAAAGACACGCCACAGCAATTTTGATGGGACATCTGCATGGAGGGGTACAGAGCACCCAGCAGGGCAGGAGGCCGTGGGGGAATAAATGCTGCAGAGGGCACTGCAAGGTGGGAACTGGCACACTCGGGTTTCCTCCAGACCCGGTGCCCAGCCTGCCTCCCGGAATGCAGGGAGGGTGAGGTGACAGATCAGGTCTTCCACCTGGTTTTCCAGCTGGATCACAGAGATGCACCCAAAGGCACTCTTGGTGTTACAGAGTGCAAATGCCAGGGAGTATAGCCTTGTGGGCAGGGTCACGGATGCTGTAAGAGGACAATCTTTTAACATTGGCTCTATCTTAATAGACATGAAATATTTTGCGAATCTTGTCCTAGACTGAATATTTAGTATTATTTTCCCTGTATAAATTATGAAGAGAGTGAGAGACTCTATAAAATAAGTAATGGACTATTTCAAGTAAAGTAATAGATAAGTTATATGGCAAATGTCAGTGTTACATTCATCAGTGTCACCGGCCCTTGGTCTTAACTTGCAAACTTGAAGAGAAAAAATTGGTTTATGCAGAACTGTAGATCACACTGTAGCACACAATTATTCCTCAGACCATCTCCTTCAGTTAAACTGGAGAAGCTTGTGGCTATATTACATATCTGGTAAGATTTTGAGATCCATTTTAGCACTTCTGTGGTGTCTTGTTCAGACTGTAGTAGTAATCCTGCAACATGCTAGGTATTTTCCAAACAGAAGTCCATACTCCAGGGACTTTTAGTCATAATACATTGTTTGAAAAGATTGCTGTTAAAAATAATTTTGCGTTTACCCAGGCTGTTAGGTTCTGTTTGTTCCTTGAGCGTGCGTATTTGCTCAATATTTGAGGCAGTGCCATAGAGCTGAAGCAAAATGCGAAGTGCCACTGTTACTGCAGCAGTGTACACCTCTCCAGAATGGGTAGATCAGAGGACATCCTCTTTAAGAACTGCTCCTGAAGGAGCAGTTTGGTATATGAGCATGGTATATGAGAGAATGGTATATATGAGAGTGGTGTATATATACCATTCTGTGATTCTGCGAGTCCTAACCCACCAGAGATACATAGAGGTCAAAAGGTGCTGAGCACTTGCTGAGGAAATAGCGATTTCCAGTATTTATTGTGAATTCCAAGTTAGAAAATAGCTTCTGAGTTTGCAGCAGCTTGTTTATAATTCTTACAGACTGTGTGTGTGTTTGGGTATATGTAAGAGCGTGAGAGAGAGAGAGGAAGTGCCAGGTACACCCAGGAGTAAAACAGTGAAAGGAACCATTTGAGACTAGAAAAAAAAAGGTTACTGAGGAGAAATGCTATGCTCTGCTGCACATTTCAGATATGCCACAGATTCAAAAAGGTCATTGCCAAGAGCTGTTTCCTCTGTTGCAGAGAAACAGTAAATGTGTGAAATGTCCCTGAGGGCAAGGCTGATAAGATTTAGTACAAACATGTTTGATCTGCAGGGTTTTTCTCTCTCCTTTCAGATTTGTTTTTTGTTCAGTCCTGTAATAAAGATGTTAGTCACAGCCATTTGCAGGGAAAACTGTATTTTTAAAATAGAAAATATGAGATCTTAGATATGGGAATAAGACCAAGGGAGGAGAGTTATTTAAATAAATGGGTCTGTCAGCTGACACAGGGGAAAATAATTTAATAAGTGTTGAAGATGAGTATTTTTGCTTTCTCAGGGACAAGCAATGGCCAAGTTTTGAACATCTTCAGGCAAAGCTTTATGCTTAATCTTTCTGTCAGGTGTTAGCAGGAGCAGAGAGGGGCTGATTTTCAACAGGTACATATTGTCTTTAAAAAACAGCACAAAACAACAGTGTTACAGCTTGATCACTACTTTAATCTCTCTTTATCTGTGGGTTCACTGCACATTTCTTAGTTAGTCTGCTGAGTTTACACAGTAGGACACACAATACTTCTGTGGTTCTGAGCACCAAATCTGCATCCCAAACATGAAAACCTGCACTTGTGAGGGAAAGTATCACCAGTCTTTCTAGCTGAATGAGAAATAAGTATTGTGACATGCTACATCATATCCCTGTACCATCCAACAGACTGATCTTTTGTACCCCATTACAGTCCAGCTCCCAGTATACACGTTTCCATCCAGATTTTTTTATCGGTGGATAATCGGTGGAGTATTATTGGGTAATACTCTTCCAAAGTCCTGAGATTGCCAGGTGGCCCTCTCATTTTTTTTTTCCAGGGATTGTTTGATATTCTTTTCCATGTAACTAGTTACGGTTACCTAGAGAAAATAACTGACCTCACCTAAGGTGACAGTGCTTCAGCTGCCCCCATAGTTTCAGGAAATAAAAGTCGGGGGCGGGGGGATGGGGGTTTTGGCTTACACCCATTCAAGGGACAACTTAACGCACCATGCTATACCTCAAAGTCTTTACAGGAAGTCAAATGATTGATAGACAGGAAGGTGGAAGGTGACACTGGCTGTCTAAATCCTATTTTCCTATCACTGAGTTCATCTCTTTTGACCAAATGTCTTACTGCTTCTATCCAGTTTCTGACCATCTATTATGTGGCTTTCAAAGCTACTTCAGAAGCTGAGTAGCAGGCTTGTCCAGATTACACTTTGGGGTGCCACACTCTCCCCTCTTCATAGGTCCAAACTAGCAGAGAATTTCTTTCCTCCTGGTCTCTGCCATTAATGTACCATCTTTCTGTTTCATAACAGCTCTGTCACCTTAGTAGATGTGGCAGATATTTGCTTCAGATACTGAATTACATAAGGCACCTTCTTGGTCATCACCGTTTTAGAAAACAGTAGTTTCACTTTATTACAGCAGCAGTAAAAGACCACTGGATTGGCATGCTTGCAGAGCTTCTGACCAGTGAATGCTGGGGATATGGCTAAAGCTCCTGGGAGTCACATAACTAAACCCAAATTCAAGTAAGAGTCCTTACGGTCATGAAGGGAGTTTTCAGTTCTTATCATCTGAGTCACCATCTCGTGCTCAGTGATTTCCCACTTCTTAAAATATGTTTTGCATGTCTCCTACGTCAGTTTTCAGAGAGTGAAGTCTTTAGGCTATTTAAACCAGAGCTAGGTTAAGAACAAAGGAAAATTACATGTAGGAGTCCGGTTCTTGTTAATAGCATCATTGTCTGTATATCACTGCATGCAACACTTAACAATGCAGACAAGTATTTTAACAAACAACTCTTACACGTTAGATTATGTTCAAACATATATTCAAAGGCAAATGTAATTCTGCCATGATGATTTTGAACACTGAATCCCTTTGAGCACTCAAACACACTTTAATAGCATTTTGCTTTTTTCAGTTTACACCTGCGCATGAGAAGCATGCTGTCATACTCTTGCTCTTTGCTCTGACATGCTCATACTCTTTGCTCTGACATGCTCTGGGCAATCCTGCTTCAGCAGGGGAGTTGGACTAGATGATCTTTATGGTCCCTTCCAACTCTAAAAATTCAGTGAAATTCAGTGAAATACTTAGCAGAAGCTGTTCTATTAATGTACATTTCATGAAAGTTTACTGCTGAGTATTCAGTGAAAAATAATGCAGTAGTGATTGAGGCTTTGAATTTTAGTTCATATTATTTCTGATAAGTCCTTCAAATAAGTCTATACTATCAGGCAAGGCCTTGATCTGCAGACCTGCTTTTGAGAGAAGGTATGAAGAAACCTTAGATGATGGTACAAACCTGCTGGGTTGAATCAAATGTTAGAAAATTTATCTCTAGAGGACTTTTTAAATTACAACATATTGTTTGCAACAATATATCAGGCCGTGTCTAGTTTGAAAAATGCCCAAGGAAGGCTTTTGTGTAACTTTTTTTTTCTTTTTGGCAGCCTACAGATGACATGAAGAACTTTGTTCTAGAAGCTATAGTTAGAATTTTAGTTCCTTACAATCTGCAATATACACCATCTAGAGCAGAGCTTCTCTTTCTAATAAATTTGCATCTGAAAGGTAAGACTTTGATTAAAGGTATTAAAAAAAAACATTCATGTTTCACTAAAAATGGCATTACACGTTGTAATAGAGAAGGCACATGTGAATAGACAGGTGTGGAAGGATTAACAGCAAAATATCTTCCTATGACCTGCAACTCATCCCCACTTGACAAAAATCAGACCCAATACAGGTGAAAAAAAAGAGAGACTTAAGTGCACTTAAAAAAAGACTGTCTTGTCCATGTAGAATACTGTGTGGAGCCAGGCTGTTGCACGGTGTTATGGGGCATGTGCCCAAGCCTGCTCTCAGCGTAATAAAAATAAGATGGGAGGGGATGAGAGGTGGAGAGAAGAACAGAAAGGGAGAGTAAGTCTGCACTGATGGCACCAGGCAGAGGCACAGATAACAGCAGGCATTTCTAGCAAGTTACAGCAACCTCACTGTGGGGATCTTTATGTCACTCATGTAAACAATATCCCAGTACTAATAAAGGTGGTGCCCACAGGGCAAATAGTAATGCAGAGACAGGGGAGTAGACACATTTGCATATGTATTGCTGATCTGCGTTAGTAGCCAATGATCTTGCACCTCGATTTTCAGTGCAAAAATGTTGTAGAAGAGATTTATTATTCTAGGGGAAACTTAGAATTAAATAATGGTTTACAAGATTTGTTTTGGCACATTTTATTACCCTGATCTGCCTTGACCTTTACTATTAGAGAACAGCACCTTATATGAGCTGGCTTATGATCTCTTTATTTTGAAAGAGCTATTAAGCTCACATAATTTTTTTCAAGCAAGCAAAGGTAAAACATAGGTAGTGGATATCCACAGCTGAAAACAGTCACTTTTTATTTCAATAAAACTTTTTACTGTGTGCTTAGTTAACTTAAGCATTTGCAATTCTTTCATGGTCCTCTGAGAGTCTGATTGATTGTGACGTGGCTCCTGGATCAATACTGCTGTAGCATATCAAGCCGTTGCCAGTGCGAGTTGTGTGATTGCTTTATGGAAAGCAATCTGTCACTTTTTCCTGTCTTGCAGATATGCTAATTCAGCTCTTCTGTATGCAAAGCCTTTCCTCCATGAGTGATATCTGTGTATCTGTAAAATGCTTTCATTAGCATATTTTTTCTGAACACCCAAGTTCTTAATGAATGAAATGGAAACCACAAGTAAGTAAGTAATTTTTTTATAGTCTCTAGCCGATAGAAGAATTTCTCCAGATTCAGGATATAGTATTGCATCTTTGCCTGTGCTTCAGCTGCAGAATATTTATTTTGACTACTGCTGATCAGGTTTTAAAGCATCGCCTGAAGAAGCAGAGTCTTACAAAGCAGTTCCTTGTGGTTTCTTGCTTGATGTAAGAGGGTTTTTGTATTGAGACTTCATTATGCACAGCACTTTTAAAAGCTTCAGTTAAAAATAGTATTTTGCACTTGAAAAAAGGAAAGAAAGGGCTGCAATTTTCCTTATTACCTGTGAGAATCTGTTAGTCCTCTGGAAACTTTATGAGGCATTGTAGGATCAGCTATTGAGCAGAGAAAAAGTCTGCAGTCATCTTCTTAGCCGAGTTACTTATACATCATGTTCTATTTCTATTTTTCTTAAGGCTGTAGCTTTAATATCCAGCTGGACTGTCTCATAATCAAACCCAGAAGGAGCAAAACTATGCAAAAATTGCTGAGGCATGATCTGTATTGTCTAGGGTGGAACATACCTCCTCGCTAATCCTAGAGAGAACATGATGCTTTATTAAAGTTCAACATCATAGGCATGTCAAAAAAAATGTTTACTGTGGACCAGTTTTTCAACTGGACATCATTGGATACGACAGGAATAGGGTAGATGCACTGCAACGCTACCTGTGCTATCAATTCTGTCTCAGTTTTTAACTACAATGTAATGCATGGTTGTTATGTCACTGGTATTTTGAAAGCAATTCTCTTTCGGGCAAATCTGAAATGAAAGTTTGAAACACATTTTAATGAAAGTTTTAATAAAATAATGGCTACAGCAATCTATTGTTTTCTGCTCATTATTTTGCTGTGGTAAAACAAAAAAATTAAAAATACTTGTTTCAGATTCTAGTGGACTAAAACTACTCTTCTGCAGCATTGCCTACATATCATAAGTATGTGTATTCAAGACAAAATTCTTTATTTGGCTTATTCAGAAGTATCACAGAAGCAAGTTATCGTCCTTTTTCTTGCAGGCTATAGAGTCAAAGAAACGCTGCTGGTTCTCTAAGGGCCAACAAGTCTTTAGATATTAAAACATCCCACAGAGCACTGCAACATAAAATTTCTTTATGAAAGTAATACTGTCAGTATAAATCAAATTCTAAGTTTAAAGACAGAGGAATAAAGACATTTTTAGAGTGCCCACGTACAACATTAAAATTAACATATTAAAATATATTTGGTTACACCAACAATAAATTTAAATCATGCCTGTAGCAGCAGCAGATGCTTTCAGCAAGAGGAGGAACAAATACTCTCATGTGATGTTCAAATAGTGAATACATGATCAAGCTAATTCTCAGGAATATATCAAACAGTTTGAGCGCCTGTAGAAACATGTATAAGGCTCAATTCAATTATAGTTTCTTTTAAAGTCTTTTTGTGGTCCTGTATTGCTAGCTGTACTTAATAGTCATGCAAAATAGATTGAAAATTACATTATTCAGAAAAAAATCTGTTCCAATAACTGCTTCAAAAATGTGTCATACAAAATGAATGCATGCAAAAACAGTAATTTATTGGGTTTGAGTTTAATGAGACTTATAAGAGCACCAATATCTTATATAATATAATATCTGTATCATTAGTTGTTATTGTTTAAACAGAATAAAAAGGTAGTGCTTAAAGTTAGAATATAAACCTTGGTAATAAGCAAGTCTTAGATGGGTGGATTTATTCCTTTAAACACCCTGAAACCTCAAAGAGTACAGTAGCCTTTAAGCGTCCAAATCAATGTAGGCAAAGCTAAATTTAGGCCATTGGAGTTTGATCATGAAATGATTGTTTAGAGCTAACTTGTTACTGAATTCTTCCTGCATGCTTTTTTCTTTTTTTTTTTTTTTTTACTTTAGTAAAAATTTCACTTTGAGCACTGTTTCTGTTATGACAGTATCTCTCTTTCTAGCTCTCATATGGGGAAAAAATGCAGTATCTTCCCTGCTTTGGGTGATGAAAGATTTAAGAAGATTGTTGCTGCCAAGGATAGTTGTGGAATACAAAGCAAATAATGATTAAGATTGCTTTTTTGGAACAAGTGGTACAATGGAACATGAACATGTGAAAATATGTATTAAAGACAAAACCATTTAAATTTGCTGCATCCTACATCTCATCAGTCCAGTTGAAAATATGTACCAGATGCCTATGCCTGCACTTCAAGTTTTAAATCACCCAGGACTTACTAGCAGCACAAGAAAGTTATGAATAAACTTAATTTCCTTGACATAACACAGACTGAGCACAGTTTTGCCTGGGGCGTATGCAAGTCCTCTTGAGGTCAGACAAAATTCTGTAGTCCCACTACAGATCAAGACTCCAGATCAAGACTAAATATTAAAGCGTCTAGTGCTAAATTATGTCATTTTCTGCATGGGTGCAAAAGGAGAAAAGGAACACCTCCCATGCAGCACCTATCCAAAACAGGTTTGAAGAGTCTCTGTAATAAAAAGACAAAAAGAAATTCAAATTTCTGACCATATGAAAATATCCGTACCCCAAATATACTCCTCTGAAGGGTAAGGAGTAACCACAGTTCTCTCTGACAGTCTAGCTTTAACACGCTACTGCTTCCCACAGCTCTGGCAGTGCTTGAGAGGAGGTGTAGCACTTGTCTCCCCCTAAGTTAGATGGCAATGCCCATCATCTAGCAGGTAACTGAAAGATGAGGGCTTTCAGTTCTTTCTGCTCTATGCCCTGGCCCTCATGAGTCTCACAACAGTTCTGTCTGCCTGTAAAAAGAGAGAGGCAGGCAGATCAAGAGAAAGACATTTGCTGTGGGTTGGATCGGTTCATTTTACACCATAAACTCTACAGGTTTTAGCTTTCATGATATGAATCTACATGGATGGGTGAAGACAAGTTTAAGGTGAATTCAGTTCCTAATAGCTAATACTCCAGTGCTCCCAAAGCTCATTTAAAGAGCTAAGCATTTCTTCCCTGCAGTTCATTATAGTGCCTGAGCACGATGCAGAAACAATTTCTCGCTCATTTATAGGAGGAGATGTTATTGACATTACTTTTATTTAACCTTCAGTAGTACCTTAATTGTGCTTTTCAGTTGCAAAGAGAGACCGCAAGAGAGATCTCTCTGAAGGAACAGACATTAGAATTTTTTTGGCAGACCTCTAATTTGGCAAATCAATGACCAGCATGTACTTTAAGATGCATAGTCTTAAGTATTCGGGACTGAAAATGTGGACCTATGATTAATGGCTATCTCACAATGGCTATATCTGAAATTAGGGTAAATAATGTCCTGGGGAAAAGTTAAATACTTTGTGACAGGATCTAAATTCAGCCAAAGCCTTGAGAGGAATCTGTCTGCTATTTTTCTTCAGGAGACAAAAGGAACATAAGATAGTAAAGCTTTCTAAGCACGGCAAATTTCTGATCTATTGGCAGATCAAAATAAAATGCTTTGGGAACACATACATCTTTCACAGCCAGTGGGACTTAGTCTCAGTCCAGCAGCTTCCAGTGGCATTTGGGGTTACAGGAAATATCATCCCCACAGGGTCTTTGGAAACCTGACTGTGAGCATGCTCTGTGTTGCGGATTCCTTTCCATGCCCCGTTTGCTTCTTCCCACCCAACAGCCTTGATGTTCACACATACACACTCTGGAACACACACTAAGGTGTCTTTCCCATGGCTAATTCATCCACCCATGGAGGAATTGTGATGTGTATAAACTCAATAATAGCGATTGCTTCTTCTGAAGAGAAGATTCCCAATATTGACTCTTGATCATTATTCATATGATTAGCTATCTGAATAAAGATGTACATAAAACTCACGGTATATTTAGATTTCATTTAATTCAGTAAATTTCCTAGCTCAGTAATGATCTCACTGAGTTAAATTAAGTCAACAGTTTCATTTTATTTGTTCCTCACAAGCTCACTCTTTATGTGTTGACTTGCTTTTCAGAATGCTTAATGAATATTTCACACTGATTGCATATATAGAAGGCACGATAGTGCAAAATTCTTTTTTAATTAAGTGATGATTATTGTTTCACAAGTTTTGAAGGCAATAAATAGTATCAGACATGCACAGCTGATGACAGATAGTTTAAATCCTTGCTTGTTGCCTGAATTTATGAGCTCACTGTGGGGAGGAGAAACTTTAAAGGCAGTATTATACAACAGCTAAATAAAATAATCTTTCAAATTTGAATGTTTCAAAGGAGATAGCCTTCAAGACTTGCAACGAGTCAGTTAACTTCTCTTAGTATTTCTAATATGTGTGTAGGTAATTCTAGTTTCTCCGTGAATAACAAAGCTTTGGCCTGATCTGAGGATGTGATTTTCTGTTCCAATTTTTTTAATTCCTGTAGAATGCTGTACAAGCAATATTTTTTATGCTCCTAATAAATTTTGTAACATTGAAGCCTGTGGAAAATCAACTTGTTTCAATTCATTCATATATAATAATTACTTTTAGCTTGAACTGATGCTAGTAGTCTCTGGCAAAGAACAGATGGTGGAGATTTTACTCGGGGTTGGATACAATACTGAAGCCTGGAGTCTGGACTAGGAGTCCGAAGCAAAATTTAAACGATGGTCGGAATAGTTTTAAAAATATACTCGATTAGCTCTAATCTGAGCTTCTTACCTGAGATAGCAAGTCAAGGTGAGAAAAGAAATTAAGTCATTTAATTAAAAACCTCATTTGAGCCAGCTCAAAATAAATTAAAGGAGTTTTTTCTTTTGCTATCAGTAAGGACTCCAAGTAATTCCAATTAACATTTGGAAATAAACATAATAGCAACTTATAAATGAATCATAAGGTCTGATCCTGCATGTTTTGTTCTGATAAAGTTGTCAGAATTAGTTGTATGAGTGCTAGTAAATTGTGGCTCCTTACATATGGTTTTAAAAAAAAATCAAACCTTGTTTCTAGGGGCAGAAGTGAATCAGATTTTTTTTTTTTTTCAGAAGGAAAACTTTAGTTTTACAGATCTTCAGATTTTCAGATTTTGAGAAAACAATGATCTATTTCTGGCTTCACATCCTGAACACAAGAAAGCCACTAATCAAAGATAGACCTATTTGCTTTCTTCTTAAACTAGATTTTTGTCAAGGAGATAAGAGGAAGACACATTGAGAATGGGTTTTCACCAGAAGAAATAAAAATTGTTTCATCCGATATTTTTGTAAAATTAAAAAAGAGTTTTATCACCATCTGGACATATGAAAATGGCTTGGATTCCATGTTACTTCGTGTAGTTTTTTTAAAGGAGAGCTCTCATACAGTTTTTAAGAAGTCCTAAACAATCTAGCTTAAAAAAAAATATGGTATTATCAATAATAGAAAAGGTCAGTTTTACAGAAAAGGTCAGTTTTACAGCAGGTATCATACCCTGGGCTTAACCAGAAGAATTGTTCTTTGCATCGATAGACAGTTGAAAAATACTTCGATCTCTGATATTTGGCAGCAGATCTAAAGCATGTCTAATCCTCTTCATTCTCTTCAGTCACGCATGAGAGCAAAGGCTGAGAATGTTACTTTCTACAAGCACAACACATGTCTGCACATCTTCAGAGCTTTTGGGGTACAACTTTACTCTCTTCTTCAGAGAGAAAGTAGCTTCAGATCTAAAAGTTACCATGGACCAGTATTAGTCAGATTCATAACTACTGGAAGTTTAGTTAAGTAAAAACAGAATTTTCAAAGTAAAAGATAATTTTAAGATAATCAGTCAAGAATTTAATCTCAGGAGGCATAATAGAACTACAAGTTCTGAAAAGTACAGTATTCTAATAAAACACCACCGTATTCAAAACCACTATAAATATTCCTAATAAAACAGTACAGATTTTTACTGCCTAAAGAAATGGGACCAGGAAGCAACAACAGTAGAATAGCCTACTTAAACAAGTTAATGTGATTTGTACTTGGAATCTGTTTCAGACGTGGTCCATGTCTACACAAACATCAAGTCACATCCTGAAGGTCTACATCTGCCATGTTTGTAACTCTAATTCTTAAGTGCTGATGTAGCCCTGAGGAGCTGCTTCACAGTTTAAGAGCAGTTAAGAACATAAGCAGTCTCATGTTCGGTGGGTTTGAACAATTTAAGCTTTTTCATCTTAAAAAGAAAACTATGCAAATAACAGTCGTTGCTGTTACTGTCCATAGTTAATCCCTTTTTCCCGGAGGCAGCTGGTTTACATAAACTAGAAATGTGGAAGCTGGTTACCTACTTGGTTGCATCCCTGCCAGGACGGTTTCCCCCGCTTTATTAACATTGCCATCTCTAATTGGTTTATGTGCTAGAAAGCTATTAATATCCAGCAGCAATCTGTGAATTAGTATAAAGGTTTATATTTCTTATGTCAGAAGATTCTCATTAAATGTTTTCTGTTGTTGCATATTTTTTATTGAGCTAACTTCTCTCTTTCTTTTCTTGGTCTTGATATCTTCCAAATAGATCAATATTGCTGGGTTTTATCTTTTTTTTTTGTTTTTTTTGGGTCACTTATTTACCATTTATTGAAACAAGAACACCAGCCCATAGGTATTTGTCTTTTCCAATTAACAGTCTTTCCCCCTATCAAGTCTTTCAAGAGACACTGTGCTTTTAGCTCCCCTTTCTTTTTCAAACTTGTAGAAATGTGTCTAAAAAATTCAAAGAACAATTTCACTATGACTGTATGCAGAGTGTTTATCATTCATTTAGATAATATGGTCTCCCTGAATACTCAGACTATGGCTATGGGACTTAAGTTGAAAGTGAATTCTAAATATGAAAATAAAGTTTGCTCTTAAGTCATACTTGTAACGTAGCTGGGTACTGGTGCCATGCCCACACGCGTGCCCAGTGCACGCTTAATTCCTTCAGTGGTTCAGGAACTCCTCAGCCAGTCATCTGCGTAGGTGAGATAGTGGATCAGCTTGAGGGAATGGACCAGCTTGAAAACTAACCGAACCTTCAGATTTAAGTATATGACTGATGATTACAGGGCCTCTCCATTTGGGAATTTTAAATGGTTGCAGAAATTGCCCCAAGGAAACTGTGTCTAGCCCAATTTGTATGCCTAAATGTGTTGATTAATGTCCTGGGTGGAGTGTCCCAAAGTGTCATTACTGGAGAAGTATCAGATTGTGCATTGATAAGACATTTGTCAAAGTCAATAGAAATTCTTCCTGCAGAAATGGTCACAAGTACAGTCTTCTGACTGTAGTCCATAGTAAGTGCTTTGTGTATAGTTAAGATGCCTCAATAGCAACGAATTGTGCGTGTGCTGGGGTGGTCATGTAGCGTCACAGTCATCTGGATTGTAAGAACAGAGCAAAATGGTAGTTTGAGGAGTCTCTCCTGAATGCTCTACTGTAAGAACTCTTGCAATTAAGCTGCCCATCATCACTGGACAGCCATTAGCCATCCTACTTGGGAGTTTTGATTTCACATGCATGTGGTATGGAAAGAGATCTGCAGCGGCACATTAATTCTTAACTGTTTTATGAAGGATTTTTGTTTCAGAAGGTTTTATCATAAGACTCCTATGAAGACAGTTGATGTCTCATGAAACAGCATGAGTTGATTGTCATGGACAGTAGCAACACCAAGTGAACTCTTGGTTTCAGTGTGTCAGGACAGTACAGAATTGCTGCAAATGCAGTTGCTCCACACATAACATTGTAGAAGAGCAAAATCTTCCTTCACAAATTTAACTAAGAGATGGACCCCAGAAACAAGCAGGAATTTGTCACAGTGATTAGCTTTCTCCCTTGCACAGGCTCATGAAATATCTGCTCGCACATCATATCTTAACATCACTGCTGCACAATTCCCCTTTCTCTCCTGAGCTCAGGGTGGACCATCACCTCTTTAGAAAGTTCATATGAACGCTGTATTTATAATTGTTTTCAGCCTGACTCTGAGGTGTCCCAAACTACTTCATGGCTTTTGTTTCCCAAGGCTCAACATCAGCAGCACTGAGTTAGTGCTTCTTAAATTTAAGTGCAGGAGTTTGTGGTAACCTGCCAGGGTTGATGCTCGCTTCAGGCCTCCTTAGGTTACCTACTTCACTGGTTTTAATTTGTCCAGCAACTAGTGAGCTTCATGTTTTTCTCTGCTAAGCAACATACAGGGCAAGAAATCTATTTACTCCTCTTTCAACTGCTAATTAGAAAAGGGGAAATGCTTCCAGGGAAAATGAATGAAAGTAAGAGCCTTCATATATATATGCTTTGTGTTGTGTTGCCTTGGGAAATAGCCTCAAATGATTTCTCAGAGGATTTGGTCCACTGTTGCTCCAAGTGCTCTTGATGATATGTCCCATTTTTAACCATTTAACCAGATTTTCAAGGTTATTAGCCCCAGCTCTGGGTAGCTGTTAAGACCACAAAAGCTTCAAAGTGTGATGTAAAAAGGCTGCCTATGACTTTCTAATTTTTTATGACAACTATTTCTTGCAAATGCAAAATGAATAGAGATTGCTTAATCCTTCTCCATTTATTTTGTTACATTGCCATAGCATTTCAGCTTACTTCAAGCTGTTCTTCTGCTATCTGCTTACTGGTCTTTACTGTGTCGTCTGGTATTCACTCACAAACACTGAGGTCCAGAGAAGCCTGTTTCATTCAATATCCCTTAAAACATGCCACCTTTGTTTAACATGAACTTATGGCCTGACACAAAAACAGGGATGGTCTGGTAAAAATACAGTTCCCTACAAATGCTTTGTGCTAAAAAAGATTAATTTCCAAAATATCCCTGTTTTATCTCCACCACCAATTCTCTCCAGTAAACCTTGCAAGAGAGACCTGTGTCACAATCTATCAAGAGCATAACTTTCAGCAAAACATACTGTAAGAGTATCACATCCCCTTTGCTCATTTATAAATACAGTGGAAGTCCAGTAAAATGAAAATGAAAAAAAAAAAAAAAAAAGCAGCAGCAAACAAAAAAAACCCACAGGGAGCCACCTATAAGTTTCATAATGCTGCTGTGATGTAAGCAGATACTTAAGCAGACTGCTTAGAAGTAACTGCATTTTGAAGTTGGATATAAATGGGATATAAAATGGTTATAATCTCTATGTCCATATTGAGAATTCTTCTGATTGCACTGTCGCTGTTGTGCGCAGGTAGTCTCCACCTACCCAGACCTTGGGCACCTAACTCAGTGCCTTAGGTTCCCTATAAAATCAACAGAGATAGACAGGGCATCAAGCTTAGTCATGTTTGGAATCATTGTTTGTCAAAATGTAATTTTTTTCTTATTTTCTTTAATAGGTAAGAGCTAGCCAAAGACAGCACCTAAAATAGATGTTTATATCTGGGTGTTATAAGTGACCCTGTGTACACAGAGTACGTGAAAAGCAGCTAGAAAGAATAAAGTCCTTAAGTCTAAGTTTTAATTGATCTTTTCTATGTGGATTGCAATTTAGTAAAGCGATGGAGAAATTATAGTGAAAAAAAAACATCCCTCTGTGCTGAAAGAGGTTTTAGTCCTGTTGCATCTGATTTGGAAATGTCAAAAATTAAGAAATATAGGAGTCACCTCGTGACTGTGTGTGATCACTGAACTGACTTTGTATTAAAAGGTAAACTTTGCTTTTCTTGTACTAATAATTCATGATTGCAGCTTTCTCCTTCAGATGTCCCTTGACTAATCTAACGTTTTATTCTTCACATTTCTTAGAAGCGTGATTTTTTTATTGTTGTTTGCCTTCCATTTTATGCCTTAATTAGTGACTTTTGCAAAATTGACTATTAAATTCTTAAAGACAACTCAGAGGTTACATGTTAATTTTGTGGAACTATGTGTGGTTACTATGCTGAATAAGTCTGGGAAAAAATTATCTCCCATCAAAGGTAGAGGACTTTGTTGTCTCAAAAGCCATTTGATTTGCATTCCTCTAATAATGAGTTCTCACCTAAGCTCTTGAGGAAAAATTGTTCATGCATTCTTGGATGAGATTTCAGTGAGACCAGATTCCACTCCCATGTCTTCACATAGTTTAAGAAACTGGTAGATGCAAAAATTAACTGCCATAAATCCTGATAAAAAGTTGGCATGAAACTCCCAGGAAACAAACTATAAAAGTTCTTGAGAAATAGAGAAAATGCCCCAGACCAAAATCACGAGCATCAGGTACATCACTTATTCAGCCTCCCTAGTGTCATGCCTCTTCTCAGGGACTCTGAATTAAGGTGGTGTTTGGGGAGGTTTCTTGCAGGGGGAGGGGAGGAAGTAACTCCTTATTACAGTTTTCCTGACAGAGAGTCTTACTTTAACACTGCAGGCCTTTTTAGATAAACCAAATTGAGACTAGTCTGGCATACACCAGTTTCAATCCTAACACAGGGGCACTAAAAAGAGATACCGTTCTATTCTTAATCTTTTTTTTTTCCCCACCGACATCAAGGACCATGGACTCTTATGTCATGGACTATGGTTTCAGTTCCAACCAGGCTGGACTTCAAAAGTTTGGTCTACAAATTGCACACTTGTAAAAGCATGAGTGCATCAATTATTAGGAAATATGGACTAAATTAGGTATTTATGTGTATATTTTGAATAGTGAAAGGGCAATTAGAAACTGTGATTTATAAACTGTACACTGAGTAGAAACTTGAATAAATTGGACAGCTATCATCTCATCTGGAGAAATTTAGATGGCTGTCTGAAAATCACATTATTCAGCTCATCAAGACAAGTGAGGGCATGAAGTTATTAGAAGTGTCATCCACCGAAAAGGTTATAAAACACTTTTAGTCATTAAAAGGTTATGCGGCATTTTCCACTGAAGCAACATAGACATCAGTTATTAAAACCAAAATAATTCCAATTATTTTTTCCCCCTAAGCATTTCACAAACAGCCTTTCTTCTTAGTACCCATGCTGTATGACTCCTAACTTTAAGGAGTAGGCAGCAATCACATTTTGCACAGCTCTGAGCACATTGCTGGTACCTAGCAGAGAGTAAAGAATGTAAATGAGTGACCATAATCAACAACCAAAAGGCCATTTTGTTTGTCTGTTTGTTTCCCAAAATCCTGTTTGGATAGCAATATCCCACTTGTCTACTTTTCTCCCCTCTTGTCTATGCTGAAGAAGTGATTTTTAAATTTAACTTCATAGAAAACAAACGCACATCATTTATTTTAGGGCAAAGTGTGCTTTAGAATCCTTTCAGTGTAGGAGATGACTTAGCAATGAAAAGTTATTTAAATTAGCTACTGTCCTCACTTCCATTTATAACATCTGCAATATTCAAAATTGGAATGTTGGCTCCTAAGTGATGTATTTTCATAAAATGTAGTCATCCCTGCAACATTTATAAGAACACACACTCAGAAACCCATGTAAGGAATGACAGGGCCTCAGTAATACCCACTCCCACATTGCATTAATTTTAAAAGGAAAAGGGTAAGGTCTTTACATAAAAAGATAAGGGTAATGACACTTATGCCACTAAAAATAAATATATGCCAACACGCTATAACAAAGAGTGTTTCCTGGGGACAGCTGTTCCACTTAGTGAGTTTACCAGTTGGTCCTCTTCCCACTAAGGAACAACATTTAGACCCAGCAGGTGAAACTCTTAAGTCCTAGATGCACCAGTAAAAGAAAATCCCATCATAAAAGACTTCTAGCAATGATCAGCAGCTTTGCAATCTTATTTTTGGTGAATTGTCCTGAATATGATGACTGTTTGAGAAGGAAGGCCATACTTGTTCGTGATAAATGTAAGGGCAAATTATACATTCAAGAATAAATACACTTTAAGGTACAGAAAGTTTAAAGTTTAAAATCTGCTTTAATGTATAATCGCACCAAGACAAATTGTCTTTCCTGAAATAAGCTTCTTTATAGGGCCAACCTCTTCAAGTAGACTAGAGGTGAGGGCTTTGTTATTGTTGTTATTATGATCATCAATATTACTGTAGTAGAAATAAGATTCAATCTTGAGCAAGGAACAACATAGCCATGAGACAAACCTTTGAAATTGAGGCTTATTGTACTGTAAGACACAGGCCATTGCCATCAGATAAGAGAGCTAGAGAACATCTTGGGCCAGCAGAGTTGATGTTAGTGACTTTGAAAGAAACACCAGTTTTTCTAAATTATGATCCTATGACTTAAGATCATTACTACTTCTGTGGGTAGCACTGCAGATTTTAATGCAGTCTTCGGTGCACGTTTTAGCAAAATCATGCAGAATATTGGGAACGTGTCTGGACTTGATGATTCTACTTGATTTACTGAGGGATCATTTGACTCGTTGCCAGTTCCCTCAGCCACAGGGGAGTCCAAGATAGACAAGAAAGGAAGATGACATAATATATGCACAGGTCTGCTTGATCAATCATTAAAAACTAAAGCAACATGCCTTTGGTAGAAGAACAGCCTGCTTGGGTTCAGATTCATGATTCTGAATCCAGTGCGTCTGTGAGGACATCTTCCACAATACAGGCCAGGAAACCACCCAGTAAATGAGGACAATTATGTGACCAGAACTGTGTCATCATCTTTGCCTAAAAGATAAACCATATGGAAAATTGTACAATATAAAGTTTTATTTCAGCTGAAGCTCAGCTCTAATTAAACAGTATTTTAGTGCTTGCATAAGCATTTTAATGAATATAAATTTTGCTGTTTTTAATATTATTACTGTTAGATTTTAACAATAAAAACAATTTTTAAATATACAGTGTATAACCATTCCTAAATGTAAGTTTATCTGTGCACAAAAAAAGGTGCATGAAAGTGCATTTTTTTACAAAAATGAAGGAATCTGCTAAGAAAAAGAAAACTGCTTTATAATTCAGTGTGTTCAGGAACAATTTTCACTGCAGAAATGCAAACACCATTACAGAGTGTCCTTGATTATAAACTTATTCCAGTACAGGCCCCACTAATTAGGCAGGGGTGTCAGTAGTGGTGCTTTACTGGTTTGATATGAAACTGAAGACAGGGAACTAGGAAATGAAATAGACTGATTTTCGAAATACATGCAACATTACCCATTTTACATGAAAGAAAAGAAAAGTTGCTAATACAGATTTAAGATTACACAGCAAAAAATTTGGGGTATACAAGTAAGAGTTCCCATGGAAAAGCCAAACACTGTGTTGCATACAATAATATAAAAATGTTAAATTTTGGGGAAAAGGCTGCAGTTCAATAAATACATACTATGCCTTTTAATGAGCATTGTAAAGTATATATGTGCATAAAATTTCTAAATCAGTTCCAGGAATATTATTTTTTATATTTGGTAAGATATAACATTGAAGCTTTACCCTTTTACTAATATTGGCTTTGCAATAACATTTTACCTTTTATTGAAAGAAAAAGCTTGTACATATTGATGTTAGGTTTTGGATTCCATATGCCCCCATATGTTACAAATCACTGATTGTTAAGTATGCAGATTCCTGTCCAGCCAGGGTATTGACTGGCAAACGTAGAATAGTTATAACGTGGAAAAAATTAGTTTGATAACAAGAAAAATGCAGAAGGAAGAAGCAAGCTGAAGTCAGAGACTTTATATTCCACCTTTTCTGCTCCTGTCTCTCCCCTCTCAAACATTTTGATCTTCCCATAACTTTAAATACTGACTGCACGTGTTGCAATCTGTTGATTTTTCAATGTACAGCTCATGAAACAGCACCACAACACCCCACAAGTTCAGAACTCTTTGTGTCCTCATTTCACGCTGTGACAGAAAGCAAGGCTAATCAGACAACGCTAAAGGAAATCTTGGTAAGCCTTGAAAGAACATTCTCAAAAGAGAGATTTTGCTTATGCTTTTACTGCTCTCTTTGTGCCCACTCTTTGTGATAACCCAAAAACTGTGCTGTTCAATAAACACGGAAAGTACAAAGAAATCTTTCTCTTCTCTCCCATGTGCCTTTATGCACATTACTGTAGGAGGCTCATAAAAGTGAAGCATCTGGGATGTGGGCCTTTATTTAGCTGAGAAATAATAATTTAATACAAGTGTAATGCACATAATGTGTTGACTTGCATACAGAATAATCTAAGATCTTCAAATGCATGCTTTCAATAAGACAGTGTTTTAAGAACACTTTTTTAAACTAATGCGTCCAGACAACGTATGCCTTCTCTATTATCTATTCATGAATCTGCTTCTCCTTCATGCACTTGAAATAAATGTTGAATTGACTTGCCAACTAATTATAGGACAGTGCTCAGCAAGCCTCAGCATGGTAGCTTCAACTCTAGTGTCCTGGGTGACTTATGTAATACTAGAGGCTCTTGGATTTCTTGGAAATAAGGAGATACGTGAGATCAGCTCCTCATCCTGCATTTGTAGTACAGCATTTCAGCAGCCAAATATAAGCAGTGCTCTTTCTGGGTCACTCCTCCACATGAGGGAAATAGAAGTGGGGTTTATTAACTGAAATTTACTTTCAGCTGAACAGTCTTTTCAATCATGAAAAGACACCATAAAAATATCCTTCATTTGTTCATGCTGAAAGTGCATCCCCTTCATCAACTAAATGTAGCTGAAATCCTACTAAAAATATGTCTTTACATATATTTTACCATAAGCTGCATAGTCACTCTTCATATTGTAAATTATGTAAGTAAAAAGTAACTTCAGTTAATGAATTTGCATTATTTTAAGCTAAACACATAACAAAAATCATAATAATATGTGTATCTAGGTTTCAGGGATAAATTCTCGGGAGCTAATAAAATACCAGCATCACTTTCTGGGCATCTATTTGCACAAGACTTTTCAGCTCATTAGAGATTTCAGTCCCTATAGCTAAAGAGTTCATCAGGCTAAAAGACAAAAAAAAAAAAAAAAGCCTTGATCTTCTTTCTGATAAGGCTTATTTATCCTCCTTACCTCCTCTCAGTCTGCCCATCTGATGGCTCTGGTCTAAGCACAGGCACCACTGCTAGTGATGTTTAGAATCCTTTTGGTAGGAAAAAGACCTTTGAACTCATCGAGTCCAACCTTTTAACAGAAGGAAGGGATAATCAAGCCCCTGTATGCAATTTACTACAGTGATTAACATTGCTTTCTCAGAGATTAGTAAAATGCTTCCTCTCTCTGATATTACAAGTTAATGTTAAGTCAGCTTATTCCTCACACTACATCTCCTTGTAACAGTCGTTATTACAGTCAGTCAAAATGTTTTGACATATATTTTTTCTGTTCTTTCACTGAAGTACTCCAGTTTTTTTTTAAATTATGTTTTCCCCCAAATTCATAACATTCTGAATTTAATACACACCTGCTGTACGTTTCAAGGAGCTTTTGCTTGGCTGCAGCCCATCACCACTTTCCCCATAAAGATTTAATCCACTTTAATGTAACGTGCATAAAACCGGGGGAGGGGGCAACAACAGAAGCAATTCCTGAGAATACCAGCCCATAAAAAAGGTCTTAAAAAAAACTCCCAGTAGCCATCACAGGAACATATCTTGTCAACATATTTCAGGGATGTTATTTTTCAGCCAAAAAAGCCAAGGTTTTATTGAGGTAAAAGACTGTGTTTTACAGGGAGGTTGTGGATTCTTTCAATCCATTTTCCTTACTTGAGAGTTGGCTCAAAATAAATTATAGCAGTGTCTGGTCTTTCTGAGCTTCTGATATGGTCTAGATTATTTCTTGGCCACAGCAACATTTTTTGGTTTGCTTTTTTTTAACCAGAGACGGAAAGATGTATGTCCTGGAGACAGGCTGAGCCATTCTAGGATTAAAGGGACTGATGTTTGCCCTGGCTGTGCTTTCTATATATTTTTTGTATTATTTCTGTGTAGGTGCTAAAAGATTGATTGGGTTTTTTTTTAATTAGTGCAGAGAATGACTCAGAGAGACGAGAGTGAGTGAATGAGCATTGACGTAAACTTAATCTCTGTGATGCTTTGAGCCATAGCAATTCCTATATATACTTATGATTAGGATTTTAAGTAGGTGGAAATGAGTGTCACAACTGTTCACTTTGTGACCTTTTTATTTTTTTACTTCAAATCCACCATCAATGAATTTACATTTAGTTATTATGAAAAGCACTTTCAGTCTCAGTGGATTTCAGCATTAGGTGGCATTGAAGAGGAATGACCTTCAGTTTAAATAAATCTCAGGTGACTTTCCTGTTTGGGTCTGAACTAATGCTATGAGTGTGAGCAAGTTAAATGTATGGAGGATATAGTATTTGATTGATATTGTACAGAAGTAGGCTTATTCTCAGTTGAGGAATGTTTTGGCCAATAAATCATAGTCCTTACACAGGGCAAGTTTTCCTTTAAAATATATAATAAATACTGTGAATGCTTTAATGTCCAAAAAAAGAAGTGAAAGGACATCCTTTTTCAGAAAAGGCCTCATATAATATTATAATACCTAGCAGTTGCTGCCTTTCAAGATTGATGTCCAATGCTATGTTGTAAAAACGCAGAATAAAAATCAGTCCTTACATGAGAGAATTACAATCTACGGCCATTTATCTCAGAAGGTCTGAGCTGACCCGCTTAGTCACCGCAGTTCCGTTTTGATGGCATGTAGGTGTGTAAAAAGCGTTGACGCCACAAAGCTGCCCCCTCCAGACAGCACTCCTGGTACGTTCACAGTATGGTGACAGATAAACAGAGAACAAACAACTCCCCCACTGAATGCATTAAGCAATAATGGCGTAAGATTAATGTAGGACAATAATTATGACAACCAGGAAAAATAAGTAGGGAAAGTAACAATCCATTCGCTTAATGCATTTCAGCTTGTCATTCTTTTGCAATGAAATTAGAAAGAAAGACAAAGCAACGAATGCTTCACCTAGAAAAATATGCTTCTGGAAAGCACAGAATGAGAACAGGGAGGGTTTTTTGGCTCGAGTGTTTTGATTTTTTTCCCCAAATTGATTGTATATTTTGCAGGCAGACATTTTATTGTGACAGAATGTGAAGGGATTACTACATACAATGTACATTTACCTTGCCTTTTACATTCAAGACTTCACTCAGTCTGCTACTGCCGTGGAGAAATTATCTAGCCACTAACACATCCTGTCAGTGTGATTCAATAGTAATTTTAGATTTCACCTCAACTTAAACATACAGTGGGTCTGAGCGGGAGTCATGACAGCACTAAATTAACCTGGTTAAAATATGATCAGAAAATACTTATTCAAAGGAAGTTATTTCATTGTGTACTTTACCCCTAGTATTATCCTTTCATTCCTGCACTATTATGAGACAGTGAAACTTGCAATTTAGAGGTTCTTAGATTATATATAAAACAGGTTTATTGTAAGAACCTATTATAGGTTCCAAAATTTTCTTCAAAATTTAAAGTGTTTTTTTGGATGAAGGTGCTACTCTATATATAGTGTGACAACAGAACTAAACAAAAAAAATGCACAATACACATCATCAAAGAGAGTATTGAAAATTATTTAAAAATTAAACTTTTTAAAAATGTGAATTGGTGTTCTATTTTGTACAAGTGGTTAGTTGCAGAATGTAGAACTCTTTAAAAATATTAAGATTTGAGATATAAGGATTCTATTCATTAAATTCCATTTTCAAGTGAATCGAGTTTAGCATGAGGCTTAGGTTCCAAGATTTCAAACTGTCCAGCATTTTTAGGCCATTCCAAAGCCCCACCATTACCTTTTTCCTTCTCATTTGGCTTACTTGGCAATAGTGCGTATGCCCTCACATAATCTGAAATAAGCAAACTACAGAGTTGGAAACATACTCGAAGAGCCTGGCTTGTAGCTTTCACTCACAGAAGCAAAAAGCATCTCTCCAGTTGCTTCCACCTATTGATCCGCTCCTATTGTGCCGAAATACTTCTCGAAGTCAGTGCAGCCGGGGATTAAACAAAATGATACAACCTCTTCGGAAATCACCATCAAGATCCTCGAAGAGGAGGTGGAATCAGCAATTTCAAACTTTTTTGCTTATTATTTGAGTCATGCATTCCCATCTAACCCTTGAACTGCTGTTCACAGAGAAATTCAAGTTGGCAGCAATAGAGAACATCTTTAAAGGTGTGTGGTCAACCATTGAAAATTTTACTGGGGTGTTTTACAGACTCTGTCACTGACTACTTCCGAGTAAGGATGAGATGGCTATTCACTTGTTGCACAAAAAGCAACAGCAAAACAAAACAAAACCTGAATAATGTAGTTTTAAAAAGTTATTCCCAGTATTGATCCATTTCTCCTGAACAGCCTAGCCTCAGTCTGTCCAGGAGATGATCCCAGTAAGGTGACTGGTGGCCAGCCAATCCTGTCAGTCCTCTTCTGTTACGGTAGAGGCTGTACCTCAGTGCGCCTCACAAACTGACAACACAGTTTTATCCTGCACCCAGTACTGCTACCTCAACTAGACGAGTAAAGTGAGGTTATGGGTTCTGCTTTACAGGTATAAGTGAAAAATAATTCTATTGAAGCCAAAGATCGCAAAGTTTTAAGGAGTGGTAGTGGCTGGCACAGCTAAGAAAAGCAACAACTTTTTGAGTGTACAAGCCTTTTCTTTTTCTGTTTTGAGTTGATCTAACAAAAATACTATATTTCTGTCCAGATCGCGTTCTGTCATTGTGAATACAAGCACTTTTATAATTCTGTTTTTGAGAAAAAGTCAATAGAGTGTCTCTGAACATATATTATGAGTATAATATGAGTATTATAACTGAGAGCTGAATCTTTTGGCATAGGGTTGGGAAACAGTGATTTCTTTCTTCACAGTTTCTGAGAGAAGTGGAAAAAAAGGAAAAAAGGCACTTTTCCGCTGACTTCCTCCCAATATACTGATCTGATTCTCTTTCCTATTAGTGATAGCCTCTTTCTATCACAAAGACCAATCTTCCAGTGATTACATAGAGTATATTTCACATCTGCTACTGCCACAACAGCTTAAAATGGCATGTGATGGACTGCATGACAAGAGAAATCTGACAGAATCCCTCCATCACCGAAGAGGCAGCCAGGGCACCGAACATGGTCATGGTCAAAATTTTCACAGCCACCAGCTGTAAGTGCAATAATCCGAGAAATGTTTTGCAAACAACATTAATCCTGGTAGAAACGGATGAATGAACTCTGCTTCTTTGCAGAAGAGTTGAGAAGCAACACTAAGAGGGAATCTGCTTTCAAGAAGAAATAATGCATGATTAGTTAAAATCATGAAAAAAAAAAAAAAAGAGGGATTCGCGTGTATTTTGAAATATCAGAACGCTGTAATATCACAAACAGAAAAGACCCTTCAGAGAAATAACAAAGGAATGCTAAAGCACATTGTTCATGGGAGTCTTAATCACTTCACACATTAGAAAAAAAATTACTTATTCCTAACAACAGTTTGATTTGCTGTTCATCCTTATATTGAAAAGCTGTTACTTAAATGGGTTCATTTATCATTCTTGCTTCTGCAGAAAACGCTAGTATACAAAAAAAAAAAAAAAAAAAAATCCCATTTTATAGCAATATCTACAGTCTTTAACAGTTAATCCTTTCTGTTATCCATCCACAATATGTAGCAATGCTACCTCACATGCAGGCAAGAAAATCCTTGGGAAGAAATGCAACTTTATGGTATTTCTTCAAAACCATACAAAATGGTGGGAAAAACGACTTCATGTGCTCAACAGAATGATTTCATCCATCTTGTACTGAAACAAATGATATAAGATTTGTGTTTTATTTTGACTCCTAAAATGGGGTATTACTGGGACTAGTTTGACTATGACTTCGGTTTTCCTTTTAGGAAAGAAATGAGAGCCCATTATTGAATATTACTGCTACATGTGCATTTGAGAAAAAAAAAAAAAAAATCTTTTTCAAGTCCATATCTCCATTCTTAATTTGGTGATGATAGTTGGATCTAACTTACTACCTACATGCTGGCACAAGTCCTGTTGCTGATACTTATTTTTTTTCCAGATGGATAACAATGTACAGATTAACTTCATCAAAATAAATCTCTAACTGTATTCCTTCTAACAGGAAAAAACATTTTTTCATTCACTACAATTAATCTTTGATCAAGCATTTGTACCTGTCTTTCCCAGATAGGCATTAAAATGATAATATTTTTCTGTTTTTCTTATTCTAAACCGCATTTAAGCTATGCAATATAGTTTCCCTTTATATTTCTCTCAGCGTCTCTTTAAGTCATTTAAATTTTGGCTTTTCCCCTACAAAGTTACATCATAATGACATTTAATTCAAGAAAATTGATCTTTCCTTATTACTGCGATGTAACAAAATGCAGCCTTTGATAACAAACACTTTAATGTCCTGTTTACCCATATCCTCTCAGGAGTTTGTCATAGCAACATTAGACGTTATTTAACAGAGCCGATTCATTGCAGAGTAACTATACTTTGAAGAACTGGCACAAATAATTATGAACTTGGCGGTGGTGCTGTCCCGATGCTGACCTGACCACTGTAAAAGATGATGGGGGTGGCCTGAAGGCACCTCTCCAGAATAGAGTGTTCCATCACCCTGATGCCATAACAAAACCAAGTCGTTCGTAGAGCCCAAGCAGATGAATGAAAACAATATGCAGTCCCCCTCCTCTTGTTATTCCAGCCCTCCCTCCTCAAAAAAAAAAAAAAAAAAAAGTAGGGTGTTTTTTTTTTTTTTTGTGGATATGAGCTTTTTCAGCATGTTCTGCACCCCACTTTCTGATCCCATGTAAGGGCAGAAGAAACTTAAGTCTGTGCACAATATGGAAGCTCCTCACTGTACTTTTCCACAGTGTTTCTGAATCCTGTATTTCCCAGGTACAAGGGCTACAGCATTTCTTTCTTCTATGGCTTCAAGCATCTTCAAAGAGAGACACAATCACCTTCCTGCAACTAGCAAGTCTGTCTTTCCCCTTTCTTTACAACATGATGTTATAGACAGAGGCATTAGGGTCTTCTCCCTAGCTTGCACTCCACCACTCCTTTTTCACCTCACACCAGCCTTTTAAGTGACTAAAGGAAGAACGAGACACTCACACCTCCCAGATACTTCTGTGGGAATTTTAAATTTTACTAATACTTCACAAAACAAAACACCAAAAAACCCAACTACCCACCAACTACACCACAAGGGACACCGAACACCAGTTTGTTAGGGGCCAAAAATAAGTCAGAACCAATACTGATTAAATCTTTATTAATAAAAATATCTTAGTATAAAAAAAATAGAATTGTTCATTCTGTACACTTAGAGAAAGGACAAAGATGAAACTACACAACAGCAGCCAAGTATGAAATATAACAAGTCAGTTTAAAGATTCCTAAACACTTGATACACTTTGGAGTTATGCATAACCATGACAGCCATTAACATATAATGAAAAATGTTGGCTACATTCATGTTTGGTATTGTTAGTTCATCCAGTGATGGACAAAGGTCAGGTAGCTTTAGCTACCATACATCAAGAAGTTGCATAGATAGTTTACAGAAATGGTATCATCCAGCCAAATACCTGTTACTTTCTATGACCTCTGACGCATTTCAGTCATACCCAGTAGAACGCACAATCTGATGTACTGCTTTGCAATACTGAAGACCAAAAGAAGCTATGTTACTGTATGTTTCAAGAGCATGAATGCTGACAAAGGTAGACTTGGTTAATAACATTGATGTGATTACTTTGAGTTGAGCACTTTGCCAGATCTAGCACATAACTAAGCCGACAGACAGCAGTGCATATTGATAGGAGTAGTCACTTGAGAACAAGCAGCTCTTTAAGCTACAGCAAAGCAGGTGAGAGTAGTCTAAAAACAGAGCCAAGAGTATCAACTTGATTAAGGTTGCTCTTCTGCTTGGAAGATGTCAGTGTCCATTGGAATTACTGATTTTTTTTGTCTATCTCTTCTATTCGATCCTCAAATACCAACATGCGTAGATATGAGTGGAAGAGTGGAAGTTCTACCTGGGTATTTGAGGTTGGGATCCATGCACCCCGCTCAAACAAAAAGACCAAACTAATTACTGTTTCTTTGTGTAACTGGGCTTTCTAAAAGCAAAGCTATTAAAAAGCATTCTTGTAAACTTATGCCCTGTAACTGGTACACAAATAGTTAATAGAAAACATGTACCATACAGCATTCCTACTCCAGACTATATATCTGAATCTTGTTTACATCCATGTGACTGCATATAGAGCTGATATCTTAAAGGTAAAACTTAAGAGTATCACCTATTGCAAAGTCATTCAATACATATGCTTCACCTAAACCTACAATAGCTTACTTTTACTGTCATTTTTCTCTAACTATCCAGGTCATCAGGACTTTGAATCCTGGTAATTTGAGAGACATCTCAAATTATAGCAACTGTGTAACGAACAAGGTAGGCCATGGACATGTCCATTAAGTAATACCATTTAAGCTACTGACAAATATTTTGAAAATACACTTTTCCGCTCTCCTAAAGGTTTTGTTTTCTTCTTGCAGCTGAACCCAGACGTTAGGAAGATCCCAAGCCTCTTGGAAAAACAAGTCCGTACGTAGTTTCTCAGTCAGTTAAGCCAGCATGCTGTGCTATTCAACTGTTGGTACTGCAGAAATATATATATAAAAAGTTTGAGTAGAATTATCAGTATATTTTCCTCATAGATATTTATTTGTCTAACTATTTTCAGATGCATTCATATTAGCTTTTTAATATGAAGCAAAATGGGTAAACTGCATAAAATGGGTGTGCAAGTGCTATAAGCAGAGCATTAAGTAAATATCACTATAAATGTAGAACAATAATAGTCACAAGCACCTGCTTAATGTGAAGTAGCATATGAGTTCATTTATTACAGTGAAAACATGGGAAGCTTCTATAGCCACAGTATCCTTTAAGTCATCAAAAAAGCACCAAACCCCTGGATTGTTTTAGCTGATTACAGTTTTTTAACAACACTTTTACCAAAAGGAAAACGGATTGAGTAAGTTATCCCCATCACTGTAAGAAACAGGACTCACCTGCTTGCTGACAGTGTTTTTCTGCCAACAGTTGGTGGAGATGGTTCACTATGGAAAAAGCTTTTTATCCACCAACATTTATCAATTAACTCAGGTAAACCTGTCAAAGGAAAAAAAGCCCACACCATTAGACACTGGCTAAATAACAAACAGGCAAAACTAGAAAACTCTGAAAGAAGGGAATAATACCATGAAATGCTTTGTCCTGGTCTGTAACGTTCACAGCATCCGAACAGCAGGAGGAGCTGGAAGAAACGCTGGATTCCGAGTTCTGTCTTGCTGTTCATGGAAAAGAGAAACACGCATAATGAAAAAACATGCTTTGAGGGAATACACTATTTCTATGCCAAGAACTTTTCAGATCTGCTGCTATCTTGGAAGACACAATCTAAAAGATAAGTTTACTTAGATACAAAGTGTAACTTCTGTATTATATACACCATTCTACTACAGTTGTTTATATAAAAACTTTTGTGTAAGTTGATGTCTCAGGCTACTTACTCTTCACTTAAAAGCATACTGAGATCTGTTTGCATAACTTTCACTGAAATCAGTGACAAATCTTCTGATCACATGCACACTGCTATCAGAACAAATGGGTCCATTCTTGAATATTTAGGTACAAAACAACCTAATTGCTATGGTTTCCACTGTGATGCAACTAAATACCATACTCACACTACAGTGTTCATCCTAATACACCAGATGTACTCTCAAGCCATTGACTACTTCACATATTTAGAAACAAAAATGTAAGATGATTTTGTGTTCTAAGCCTGCAAAGTAAATATTAAGTATAGCTAGAAGCCAGGACTTGCTGGGTTAGCACTTTTCACTGAATTTCACTGAATTTTTAGAGTTGGAAGGGACCATAGAGATCATCTAGTCCAACTCCCCTGCCGAAGCAGGATTGCCCAGAGCATGTCAGAGCATGTTACTCAGGACTGCATCCAGGCAGGTCTTGAAAATCTCCAAAGAAGGGGACTCCACGACCTCCCTGGGCAGGGCTCTGTTCCAGGGCTCTGTCACCCTCACCGTGAAGAAGTTTTTTTCCTCATATTTGAGTGGAACCTCCTATGTTCCAACTTGTGCTATGTCATGTTTGATAATGTAAAAACAAAAGAATATTACAAATCCCTACCATTCTAAATAACAAAAAGAAAAGTAGATGAATAACCAGAAGCAGACATTCATTAAAACTGAAGTTCCTTGATATAATGAAAAAATCTCCAAGCAATTAAAAACTACCAGGCAAAGACTCCTTTTTGCCTCCAGCTCATCCAGAAATCAACTGCAACGCTGACTTTTTCACGAGTGGGAACAGCCCGGACACCGGCTCGGGGGAAGCTCTGCCTCCCTCATGCAGAGGGGGTCCCAGCCGGGGGTGGTGGCGGGGCAGCTCCCGGACACACACACCCCCCCCCCCCCGAGCACTTACTTCGGTAGTACTGGTTCTTGGCCAGGAGGCAGCCGACGGAGGGTACCGAGGCCATGGCAGCGGCGCGACAGGGAAACCGCCTCTCTCCGGGAGGAGCCTGCAAGGGGGAACGAGGCGTTTTGCCGGGGGAAGGAGCGGCGCCCGGCGGAAGAGAGCGGCCCCCGGTCCCCCCGGCCCTGCCCGCCCCGGCCGCTGACCTGTGTCGCCGAGGGAAAGCAGCAGCCGCCGGAAGGGAGGAAGGAAGGGGACCGCGCTCCCCTCCGCAGCGAGTGCCGACAGCACCCCGGGCCGCCCCTATATGGGCCGCGGCGGCCGGCCCGCCCCGGGGGCGGTGGGGCGGGACGGGACGGGACGGAGCCAGCCCCCGGGCACCCTGCCGTTCGGCCCCGGCCCGGCCGGGACAGCCACCGAGTCCCTGTCCTGGTCCCCTCGGTCCCTCTGCCCGGGTGTCATCTCTGAGCGCTTTTCTGGGGGTGCATTAAGCGGGGACTGTGTTAGTTAATCTCTGCCCGATGGGGAAGGGGAGGAGGAGGATGAAGCAGACATTTACTGTTTCAGTAAAAATTTTAATGTTGTTTTTAAATATGCACATTACTATGCCCATACATTAGAGAAAGTGAAGTCAAAGGAATGTTCTCCACTCCCACAGCACTAAGTGCAACCTGTGATCATCTAAAGCCTTGGTAAAGTTAGAACAAAGTCCCAGACTTTGTTCACCAAATGTATTTGATCACCAAGTACATTTTTCTTCCCACAGATAAATGCACAACTCACTTTAAATTGTTGTAATCCTATCTCATGGCAAAACTTGTCCTATAGTGCGTGTCCTCACCTTTCAGAACCGCCAACAGTAAAAGTAACAAACAGTTTTGGCTGTTTGAATTGCTCCTGTTCCACAAGGAAATGTTTTATAATTGCTTTTCATAGCAGGAGTTGCAGGTAGGAGAACACAGCCTTGTGTGGTGGGTGATACTGTGTTACTGCGACGTATCTGACTGCTTGAATAGTGCATCCTATCTCAAATGATAAGAACATAGTTCATAATAGCTCATAGCATATTTGTAAGGATACAAAGAGTAGTACGGAGAAACTGCCTGTAAAATAATACTCATATGGCAGATAATGTACCCGATAAGCATAGTATATATTCCTGGGCCTTTTTATCGACCTGCCATCAGAGTCTTGACAACGTGGTGGTCCTTCCCCAGCAAAACCTGATGGCTCACCTTTATGAAATCTGCAAGATTGTTACAGAAAATAGTTTGCAGCTGGGTTGGTACCAACCACTAGCACCGGTTATCCCGTGTGTTTGTCTTGTTATGTAAAAAAACCACTGTAAGAGTAGAGAAATTTTACAGATTTTTTGATCTCTCATTCACAGTGTATGTCCCTACCCACTGTTGCAGCTCCTTGTTTATGGATACCTAAATGTAACTTAACTATTAGCTCTTTGCAGCTGACAGTGATTCCTGTCTTAATAATGAATTTCCCTTTTGAGACTTGTTCTATTTGTGGGCAATAAATTTCTGTACCACCCCACTTGTTTTTCTCACTGTAAATGCCCTCACATTGGGCACTCTTTGAATCGTTAGATCCATTCCTGAAAGAAGGGAAGCTTCTCCCTGGAGAGCTGTAGGAAGGGCTCCTTTTGGGCTACGAGGGTGGACATTTATAGCAATAGCATTGTGCCCTAGGTGGAGCTGGTAACATTATCCTTAATTGTATCTGCCATTCTCTTTCAGCTTTAAGATTCTGTTTTAATCGACTCATAACTTTGTGAAGGCCATTATTTTGGCAGAAAACTGTTTAGACTCTAACAAGGCTGTGGTCTGGGCATTGTATTTGGCAAGAAAGCAGACATAAGTGGTTCTCTTTCAATCTGCACGAATATCCATCCATGTTGGAGTCATGCCAAGCTACTCCAGAGCTGGGGAACACCAGGTCTGTGAAACTTTAAATTGCTTCACTGCTGCATGTGTATTATTTTACTATATCATTTAGAGTACATGGTCGTTTACCTGTTTTTTTCTGGAGCCCTGTTTCATGCATTGCACTGGAATAGAAATTACTTATTTAGTGAAAAGTTTTCCACCGTTTCTCCCACTCAGTCTGGCATTATGTCCTATCTATTGTATTTCCTTCAAGTAATGCCCTGAATACAGAACTACAAATTTCACCAGTGTTTTTTCTTCCATGGTTATTTTGACAGGGTGCTTCTAAAATACTAGCACATTTATTTTCGAGCATTGCTACAAAACCAAGGCATACTGTTATCTTGAGTTAACAAGTGGGAGTTCTGAGATCCAAAGGAGCTAAGATAAAAGAATCCAAAAAGCTTAGGTGTCTCACAGGAGAGCAGTCTAGGACTTTATTTTTTTTATAGCTATTTAACATCTGTGCCACACTTCATTTACCCACTTATATCTCTCATTCACTTCAGATCCATATTTAAGTACTCAGCACACTGATAAATCAGATTCTCATCAGACATTGAAACAACTGGTTAGTGGCCACCTATAATAAATGTAAGTAACTCACATAGCATCAATTACAAACTGAGGGGCAAGGTTATAATTTACCTTTCAAGACAGTGTTCAATTGCCTTAGCCACGACCTGTTCTCTTCTCCCTGGAAGCCTTTGCTGCATTCTCTACTCACTTTTTAACTTCTGTCACAGACATGGAAGAAGTCCTACCAAATGCACTCCATGATCTATTTAACTTCACATGCTCAGTTCATATCCGTGCTTCATGCCAAAAGAGGCAGAGTCCCTATGAAATAAATAGTCCATAATCCCCAATTTTATAAAAATGCATTTACAGAAGGAACATTTCCAGCCTTTTGACTGACTAATATTGTGACCTTGACAACAGTGTTCATTTAACAGTGTTCATAACTATAAAATGGACAAAATACAGAATTATATGTCATCTCACGAATCATGGATACTTATCGAAAGTATATCTTAAATTTAAAAATTAAATCAATATGACCCATTAAATGAATATATCTCCCACCTAATCCTGCCAGTATTACCCGGTATAACCCTTTGTTAAACATTAAAATAAAACATCTCAATCACAACAACAAAAACAAAAGAACAGTCTATATTGAGCTTCACTTTGAAGCTGACCTGTTAATTATTAGCCAGACAAGTTTTATCTAATAAACTTAGCTACTCTTTCAGTTCTTGGAATGCCTGTGAGCATGTTGCCAATCTTTTTTGTGTCTTGTTTTGGGTGTTTTCTTCCATGTGCTTTTGTGGCAATTTGTTTACTTTTCCTTGTTACTTAACCTTGTGGAAGAGTAGTGTGGCCTTGGAAATTGTACAGTGTAGCACATTTTTGGCCCTTGAGGGCCGAGTATTGCCTCCTCCCAAGCTTCTGGAAGAGCAGTTTTTGTACATTTTCATTGCCCAGTCTAACTGCCCATCCACAATTAACATTTCAATCAAATTTTGTGCAGCAAGTGTAAATTACTTAGTTGAAGGGAAATGTGTCTTGGCAGTATGACTCTCCAGGAGAAGAATGAACTTCCCTGGGTAGTATTTTGTAATGAGTGTATTAACATTTTCAGAGAACTTTCAGAAATGTTTCCTTCATGCATCTTTCAGTAACTCTAATTATATGCTGTCTCAATAAACTGTTTTGCATACCAGTTCTGTCAAATCTTGAAAGGAGTCTGTAAAAAGAGGCTTGCATTAAAGAAATTAGGTAGCTACACTATATAAAGTTACAAACCTTCCATGTGCAAAAATTAGTTACCAAAAACTGTTTGGTTTGTTATCTGCTTCCAAGAACCAGTACCATCACTTACCTTTTTCATTAATGTGTTTTGCTCTTTAAATATTCCTCCAAGCCCAACAGCTCAGCAGGAATTCTGGGCTCATCTATCAAAACCAAGAGGATTTGAGGAACTGATGAAGAATTAAAGGACAGTGTGCGAGGCAGCAGAGGAATGGAAATTTGTACCATATGCAGCCTGCAAAAGAAACTCGGGGCCATAGAGCTGCTCAGGAAATCCTGCACACAGAAGGGACAGAAAAAGCCTTTCTCTTCACCACTGCAGTGTGTGGCACCACTACAAATCACCAGCTTTGTAGTAATGACCGTTTCCAGTAGTGAAGTGATTGTTTACAGGCAGTTCTGGCACTTTTTAATTATTATTTTTAACACTTACTACAAATGTGAATGGAATACTCTGAAAGAAAATATTTAACGAAGAGCAAAAGAATTATTTGTTTTTAAAATTTCTGACTATTTAAGATAGCAGATGAGATAACACTGAAAGCAAAGGGTAACTACTGAACTCTGGACCCCATGCAGCACACCTGTGAATGATGCACGTTGCCTGAAATCATTGAATCATAGAATCATAGAAAGGTAAGAACTGGAATGGACCTTAAAGATCATCAAGTTCCAACCCCCCTGCCATGAGCAGGGACACCTCCCACTAGACCAGGTTGCTCGGGAAAGCCCCACCCAGCCTGGCCTTAAACACTTCCAGGGATGGGGCATCCACAACTTCCCTGGGCAACCTGTTCCAGTGCCTCACCACCCTCACAGGAAAGAATTTCCTCCTAATATCTAGTCTAAATCTCCCCTCTTCCAATTTAAAACCATTACCCCTTGTCCTGTCACTACATTTCCTGAGAAAGAGTCCCTCTCCGGCTCTCCTGTAGGCTCCCTTCAGATATTGGAAGGCTGCTATGAGGTCTCCCCGGAGCCTTCTCTTCTCCAGGCTGAACAACCCCAGCTCTCTCAGTCTGTCCTCATATGGGAGGTGCTCCATCCCTCTGATCATTTTCGTGGCCCTGTCAGCAAAAGTAGGGAAAACACCTGTTTTGACCTATAAACTGCATGGCCAAAATACTGGAAAAGACTATACACATTGCTAAATTGTCAGTACAACTTTGTGCACTTACAGTTAAATACATCCATTTTCTCTTCATTCCATTCCACGTCCTGTGTGGCACTACACTCATAAGAAAACAAAGATGTTTTAATGTGTGTCATTTTAGCTGTATTTTAGCATTTAATTGAAACACATTTCTTTTTGGATCCAGATACAACAAGCTGCACAAGTTTGATAAAGTTCTTCCAGCAAGTTACATCTTTTACATCTTTCTAAGGCAGCATATGAATACTTGGACTTTTTATTACTGTCATCTCTCAAGTATTCCAAAGAAGACGACTTAAAGCTCCAGCATGACCAAATATGGGGGTTATCAGTTGTATTCCTACAAAATAGAATCACAGAATCACAGAATCACAGAGGTTGGAAGGGACCTTTTAAGATCATCTAGTCCAACCAATGAAAAAAAAAAAACAACAAAAAAAAAACAAACAAACAAACAAAAAAAAACACACACAACACAAAAAAACAAAAACAAAACCACCACACACGCAAGCCACACACACACCACCACACCACCCAACACTAATCCATATTCCCAAGCACTATGTCAACTCCTCTCTTGAATACCTCCAGGGATGGTGCCTCAACCACCTCCCTGGGCAGCCCATTCCAATGCCTGACAACCCTTTCAGTAAAGAAATATTTCCTAATATCTAACCTGAACTTCCCCTGGCGTAACTTGAGGCCATTGCCTCTTGTCCTATCATCTGTAACTTGGGAGAAGAATATGTAATTGAATTGAATGTAATTGAATAAAACAAAATTGATCATAGGCATTTTTATATACCATTTTAATACGTCCCTGGATTTTGATCTATAGAGAGGAAAAGAGTTGGCTTGTTATTCAATTTCACATCCCATACAGAGATGCAGGGCCAAAACTACGTGTATTTTAGTATCCTTGTCTATTTTGGTTCAAATAAACATATTATTGTGTAGCATCCACTTTTTCCAATTGCTGTAAACAGTACTGTTGCATTTTGTTGTATACACACAGACTCTGCTCTGATTCACTTCTGTACCTTCTCTGTCGTTGCAAATAGTATGGACTCAGCCTCACCGGACTGAACACAACCTGACACCACTGCAGCTCTGCAAAGGCATTTTAGAAAGTGCTTATGGCCTACCATGCCCCACAGTTTATAGACACCATTCCTCAGCACTGACATATGACACCCTTGGCGTCTTCATTTCTTGGCTAGTTGCTCTGTCACCAGGCCAGATGCTCAGAATGGAGCAGCGTGAGGGGCAAAAGGAATCAAGGAGCTTGTGAACAAGAAGCACATATTCATAATTTTGCAGCTGGAAAATTTCCATTAACCTAGTAACAGAGCTGGCCCAGGCCAGCATCTGCCGCATCACAGAGCAGAACTGTTTCAAGTTTAAGAACCCAAAGATGATATACTTGTGCAGCTGCGTTAGAACCGACTGTCAGGAGAAGTTATGTAATGAAGATATGTAAGAGACCTGCATAGTAGGGTGGCTTTGCCCTGTGGTCAGGTGATCTGTGGTCTCTTTGATGGGGGTGTCACTCCAATCTCCCTTGCTTCAGCCCCATCTCCTGACCCTAGGGCTAACGTCGTACGGAGTACAGTGAGGGCCCTTAGGATGCTGCAGAGGTGTCTGCCTGCCAGGTCACATCAGAAGAACCTACAACCCAGCCCATACAACTGTCCTGCAGGTGTCAAAGGACTTGTCTGAAATTGTTCATACACAAGCTTCTGGGGGAAGGAACCAAGCTTTAAAGTGTACGCTGCTGCAGGAGTTTACTCTGCTGCAGCGAGTGGGAGCTCATGCCTCAGAACAAAAAAATGACAGTTGCCTTAGTCCTACATAATTCACAAATGTCCACTGATTTAGTGAAAGCCATATTATCAGAAGGACCCAGCAGCCCTGTGCAGACAGCTCGCTCTTCTCCATAGTATAGTTGTCCTCCATAGCACTTTTGTCTCCTCGAAAGGCACTCTACAGCAAACACACACAGCATGTCCTTGTATGTCTCAGTCTGCTCCACTGCAATAAACACATCCAGTGTGTCATTATGTGTCTCAGATACCAGCTCCATTTTCTACTGGGACACATGGAGCAAAATGAGTCTTAATCCACTCACTAATCTGACCAGCCTGCAGAGAGGTTTATTGGAGGAACACCAACAGTGTAGGACTTCTTACGCAATGATGATAGGCCAGACCCTTATTTCATCATGTTTGTTATTTCCTTCTTCTCCCACATTTTAACCACTTGGCCTCAGAAGTTCAAACATCATTAAGACTGACCAGGGACTCTGACATTTTTTCTAGACTCCCACACACTTAAGAGTTTGTGTGTACTAATAGTTTAAATATGCTTGGGACCACTCTTTGGCCCTGAAGACAACTGGTATGGAATCACCTATATCCACACTGTTTTATACTACAAACTGATGTGGTTACATCCAAAATGGTCTGTGAAGGATTGTTTCTTACTTGTGCTAAATGCCAAGCTGCCTGGGAATTTTTGTGGAGGGAGCCAGGGAAAACCTCATGCCATCCAGGACCTTTCTAACATTTTAATAGTACAGAAAATCATGTTCTGTTCCCTGACAAGGTTTCCTGGCATTAACTTAAGGGGTAGCTAATTTAATGTGATGTCACTGGTATAAGACGTTCAGAGCCCAATAAGCTTGCAAACGAGTCACAGAATCACAGAGTGATATGGGGTTGGAAGGGACCTCTGGAGATCATCTAGTCCAACCCCCCTGCCTGAGCAGATCCACCTAGAGCAGGTTGCACAGGAATGTGTCCAGGAGGGTTTTGAATGTCTCCAGAGATGGAGACTCCGCCACCTCCCTGGGCAGTCTGTTCTAGGGCTCTGCCACCCTCAAAGTAAAGAAGTTCCTCCTCATGTTTAGATGGAACTTCTTATGTTCAAGTTTGTGCCCATTTCCTCTTGTCCTGCCACTGGGCACAACTGAAAAAAGACCAGCCCTGTCCTCTTGACACCCATCCTTTAAGTATTTATAGGCATTGATCAGATTCCCCCTCAGTCTTCTCTTCTCCAGACTAAAAAGACTCAAATCCCTCAGCCTTTCCTCATAAGAAAGATGTTCTAGTCCCCTAATAATCTTGATAGCCCTCTGCTGTACCGTCTCCAGCAGTTCCCTGTCCTTGAACTGGGGAGCCCAGAACTGGACACAGTACTCCAGATGGGGCCTCACCAGGGCAGAGTAGAGGGACAGGATGACCTCCCTCAACCTGCTGGTCACACTCTTCTTGATGCACCCCAGGATGCCATTGGCCTTCTTGGCCACAAGGGCACATTGCTGGCTCATGGTCATCCTGTTGTCCACCAGGACTCCCAGGTCTTTTTCCTCAGAGCTGCTCTCCAACAGGTTACCCCCCACCTGTGAGTCTCTCCTAGGCATCCATTTGCAAACTTACCACGTTTAACATTAGGGTGTAGGTGGCTAATTAGGGTACAGCTATTGCATTTCTTTAGATCTTAATTAATCTAACGTGGATACTGTTTCCAACTCCACAGATGCTGCTGGTGGGAAGCCCTTTGCTCAGGCTACTGCAGAGCTGCCTCTGCATTCCCAGTGCCAAACCTTCTAGCATAGCAGGAGCTGGTGCACAGTCCCAGTCAGGCAACTAGGGAGGGCCTTCTGCCTGAAATACGCAACATGTCAGCAATGAAAAAGTGGAGAACAGGCACTGCCGATCCCTGCTTCTGTGACAACTTAGGAGCAAAAAGGAGATGAAAGAGCCAGACAAGCAGCTTCTTTGGGAGACCAGTAGTCCCAGTCTCAGTCCTACTTGACACCATTGCTGAGCTTCTGGGTATGACATACAGACACTGCACTTCAAGTTGCCTCCATCAAAATGTAAAAGTAACCAAGTTGGGCACCTCTCAAGGTAAGAATGCCCAGCATCCCAGCAGAATTTACTCCAACCACAAACTCATCTCACTGGCAATGAAGGCATGGTTGGTAGCACTTGCTGGAGCTGGGGAAGGAAGATGAGAGGCTTCTTCAGGTTCCCTTGTTTAAACATCCTTATGTTTATGCCTGGGAACTCTTTTTTGCCTGATTTGTGTGTTATTTTCTATTACACATTGTGTTTGGCTACGTACCGTGCATCTTATCTGCATGCTCTTTTTTTCCTATCTTGTTTTGCTTTTCTAGATTTGTTTCTGGTCTCTGTCCTTGTTTTCCCTTTTCCTGTTTAAATAAACATGTTTGAACTGTTAAAGGTATGTTGATCTCTCTTGTTTTCAAAGTAATTCTAGGATTCCTAAGGCTTCATCACCTTGAATGACCAGCTGCTGCACGGCAGCACAGCCAGGTCCTGTGCTAGTTCAGGGTCCAAAACTAGAAGACAGCATAAAGAGCAGAGAGAGGAACTCCAAAAGGATCACAAAGGCTTTCAGAAAAGGAGAAAGCAATGTAGTCCCAGATAGACACTGTGTTTGTGAACTGGAAACTTTGCTTTAACATTTAAGTTTTTAAGGAGATGCTAATTAATTCTAAATTAGACCAATTCAGTTGAGATGTGTTGCTGTAGTCTTCTGCCTCTTATGGCAGGATCAACACTGACAGGTGGCTTGTCTACTTACTGTGACAGTGAATCATATCAAATTTGATGTAGAATCACGGAAATGGATGTCTAGACTGATGTGCTGCTGGTGGAGGGGATCTCCTTCGGGTAACTGGGAGGCTGGCCATATTCTGCTGATGCTACAGGTACCTCTCCTTAGGCTGACTAGAGTCTGTGCTTCCTGAAGACTCAACTCTATGTATAGCTGCCTGACAAAAAACCACCTGGCTCCTTGACCTTCACTCAATTCTTATAGTTTAAAATGTGTTCAGCCTTGCAGAAGTTTAATCTATTTCTGACAAATGGGAACTGGGGTCTACATGCAGCCTTGCAATTTCAGAAACACAAGTATACTCGTAGTATCATTTTATTGGTCAAGTTCATAGGAGGCTTTCTTAGCAAATGCTAATATGGAAAAACCAAGCTTAGATAAGGGTCTAAAGAATGGAGTCAACGGTGAAGTCAAGGTTTAACACAGCTAAATTAATCTTTCCTATTTATTTCTGTTTGGTCAGTGTTCTATCTACTTCTTATCACTAAATCTGGTATAAAGGGTTGAGTTTAGCCACTTTCTGATTTACCAGTGAGAAAAATGATAGGTATTTTTTTAATCTTTCTTCATACCACTGAAGTACACCACTTGTAAAATGGTTTTACAAGTGTCAATTTCAGTTATAAGGAGTCTGTTTTGCTTGCAGTGCAGTTAAATCAAGTTAACTACAAGTTTCTGGAGTGAATTCAAGCCCAACAGATCCTTTATAAATTTGGAAATGGAAAGCGTTTCACACTCTATGTGAAAGCTGACTTTTGGCAGAATACTGGAATTGGCAGCAATTGAAAAGGTGCACTAAATTACTATGCGTGAGATTACAGATTAAGATTACCATTAATTTGTTCCCTCCACCCCTCCTTGTGTTTCCTATCCTCTCATGTCTGTGACAATCCAACCTTTGAAGAATTTGGCTGAGAAAAATAGGAGTTATAGAAGATGACCAAATTATAGAAGACCATCAAAACTGCTTATATGCAAAGGTATTGTAGAACACATCAAGCTTTACAGTTGAATGGAGAGGAAAGGTGAAACAGTTATTCCAATGAAACCAGAAACAATTAGCTCATTGATAAACACTTGAAAAATGTCTTAGAGGATATGACACAGGACATATGTGTGTCTTGTGGTAACGTTTAGAGAATTAAAAGGTAATGACTGGCTCAAAGCAGTAGAACGAGCAAACAAAGTGGAAATGATATTGAAGGATGGACAGATTTGCATTTAGAGATAGTAAAACTGACCCAATGTATGAAATACAGTTCCCTGAAAGCCTCTAAACATTACATTATCTCCTCCTATGGAGAAATTTATTTACCAATTCACGATTGTGAAATCTCTCAATGTCATAGATGCCTCCACCTTGGACCCTTAGCCAGAAAATGAAAAGATGAGCATTTAATAAGCTTTTAGGGTGAAAAACAGAGGCTTACTGCCTTGAGGAGGATGACACAAAGAGGAAGATTATTGTTAAACCTATTACAGTTTCCTGGCATCATCCAATTTTAAATGGCCTAACAGAGACTGAATCTTCAAAGAAGACAAAGGAAATTATTAGAGAAAACTTGGACAAATGATGACTCAACTGGCAAGATGAACAACTCCTCAAACTGTGATGGGAATTAGCCCAGCCCAGTGACAAAGAAAGTAAGAATTCATGGATTAATCTATCCCTTCATGTAGGGAGAATAAGACAGTAAAGCAAAACAAAAATTACTACCAAGCCTGAGAGCTAGATCAGAAGACCTCCTCAAAGCAAATACTAACTTGTCTATACTCACTTGCCAAAAATGACTTTCAGCTCTAGGTTGAAGCAAACTAGATCATTGCCTTTTAGACTTTCCTGAGGTGATGACCTAATCATAAATGACACCAGATCATACCCACACGTATAGCGAAATTTCAGTTGGGCTCTTTTTGCCTTTTGCTGATGGTCACCTGGAGGAATCATGGCCAAAACTACAGATTCCTATGGCCACTAGAACTGAGTTTATCTACAGAGTTTCTGATGAGACACTTCCCAGAAAGAGCTCTGGTTTTCAACAGGTTACATCAGTTATGAATTAAAAGGAAGTAGTTAAATATTTATTGTGGGAACAGTAGGATTATCAAAAATATGTCCTCTCCAAAAACAAAACTTCAAGGGATGTACTAAGACTCTTCTTTTCCATAGCTTGGTTTAGTAAACAGGAGTTTTGTTCTTTTAGTCTGCTTACAGTGCTACAAAATGAAGGCACATGTTCCCTCCTGTACCATAAAGAAAGCTTGATAAATATTTATTTCTTTTGCAGGACCCGCTGTGACGTGAACCCTGACAAATACGTAGAAATCTAGGTACTTCTGAGAAAATGGTAATTATCTTATCTGCATGACAGGTGTGATGATACCATTGTTCTACTAGTTTATATGAAGCTGAAAATCAAATCAAATCAAATTAAAAAAAAAAAAAACTGATTGAAGAATCAGCTTAAGACCAACTAATCATTCAGTATTCATCAGAAAAATTATACATAATTCCAAACTTGTTATCTGTTTTTTCTGTTTTATTTTCTCTTTGCACACTAACCATTTGCAGTAACGTTTCTATAATGACACCAGGCTGTTAACCAAACACCTTCTTTTCTGAAACATCCCTTGTGATAAAGAAACATTATTTTACAGTCTGCCAAGATAAAACCTACTTTAAAAAAATGCTTTTAAAACTTTAGACATATCTGTACACTTCTTCACATAGCTTTCTCTAAAATTTAACATAGACCATACATGACCAAAACCATAAAATGCTGCAATTGAAACTGTGGCCGTTTCATAATCCTAGGCAATTCTCAGCACTAAGAATTCACAGATCTCATGATCCAGACTTCTAAGAGGCTTTGCTGTAGAAGTGTATCCTCTGCAACACAGACGTCAGGCATGATGAACTCAGGGATAATGGTGGGTTTTGGCTCTGATATTTTACATATACATTTCATTCTTTCAGTCAGTGAAAACAAAATACTGGTTGTCTATTTAATAATACAGTACCACTACCACGGTTGATAATGGAATGAAAATTGTTACCTGCAAATTGTCAGCTCAAGAGGAGTGATAGATTTGTTGCTGATGATTAAAAGTTACCATTTAAAATGAAGATAGTGGTTATGATCGAATTATTACTTGTTGACATACAAAATGAGTCACTGTCATCAGTTCTTTCCACGTGAAATAGATGTTCATGTGGTACTAAAGATAAAATTCACCTGTACAACTGATATTAACTGGATCCATTTTGACAGCCTGAGTAAATGACTAAAGACTGAAGAAATGAGAAGATGCTATCCTTTCACATCTAGCCCTAATCACTCTAGGAGAAAAATACCAAAAAACCAAACAAACAAAAAAAAAAAAAAAACCACCCACAACCAAAAACCAGAAAGCCCACATAAGACAGGAAATTTGCACTGTCAGCGTCCACGTTACACTTACTCTATGACTATGAAAAGAAGGCTATCTGACACTTTTATGTGGAAATAGAAATATTCTTTTCAAATACTTGCCTTTCTTTGGAATGTCCAATTATCTACAAGTCCCATTAAATGCTTAAAGATCTCATTATGATCCACAAATGAGCCATACAGAGTCTTGACCTACCCTGTGCTTGCAGAAGCGAAGCTCTATTTGGGACAGAAGAAACGTGATTAAATCCTACATTATCTATCTCCATCTTGGACAAATTCTGTAAATCTGTAAATTAAGTGTAAAGCCGTAACAAACGATTTTTTATCTCTCCATCATTATTGGTTATGGTTTGCTTTTGTTTTTGTAACCAACTTTTCTTCTGTTTTTGTAATGCTCCAATTGCTTGTATGACCAAAGTGGGAGCAAAAGAAGCTAGGAGAAGGGCTGGATTAATTTCATATATCTTTGTCAGCACAAATGCAGAGTACAGAGTATTTGAACTCAGCAAGAGAACCTAGAAATATCTAGAACTGGGTTATGCAACCCTGAAAATGTCACCTCCACTTGGTTCATCTCCCTTCTCTTCAGCTAGTCTCTCCAGCAGCTTAGCTCCTCCAGGTCAGCCAAGAGAGAAGAGCTTATGATTGGCTACAAGTGTTCATATTCACTCCGTCACCTTGGAGAAAATGAACTGCTGTCAGCAATTTAAGGTGGTTATCAATTCCCCTGGTAGAGTAAAATCCTGCAGCCACTAATCACAGGCTGTCCTCACTTGTTAATGTGACAGTTGCTGCCAACCTGGGAGAGGGAACAGCTGCCACATGATATTTGACCAACCCACTGTAAGCCCTTTCAGGGCCACCAGAAAGGTACTGGCCTGCAGTTTGAGAAGTAATTGTTAAAAAGAACAGCTTGTCATTAAACCTACAGTTTTCTTATAAGTCACCTTTGGGAAAAAGTAGTTCTGCACGTCTGAGAGAGCTTTGGTATTGGAGCTGGGAGACACGCAGAGAGTTTAAAGTCAGGCAAGCTGCCAGAACAAAGTAGTTTTGCTCAGCGTTGGCTTCAGCTCTCGTGCATCTGCTCTATAACTCACCAGCTTGGTACTGTTGGCCAGTGCCTGGAAAAAAACAAGAGTGTTTCTAAATGCTTCTGAAGATCTGGATACAGGTACGTTTTGGTTTATCAACAGACCTGTTTCTGTAGTCTTATCTGGGAGACCCAAGGACACCAAACACCTGAAGTTAAAGCTTTTTTTGTTAATATTGTTGGAGAGATTCATTCCCAAACCCCATCTATTTTTATTTTAACTTTTAAAATCTGTAACTTTATCATAAAATGTTGTTTTCTAATAAGGTATTAAAGAAACTATTCACAAGTAAGAGCAGTTCAAATTCAGTCATTTAAATCTTTAAGCATGTTCTTTTATGCACAATTTGCAATATGCAGAATTTCAGGCAAACATACACAAGATGGTTGTGCATCAATCACAACAGCACATAAAGGTTAGGGGTTAGCTAGTCTAAGATAAATTAAAAGCCAACAAGTGAGAACAAATCCTATGCTCAGACACCCAACTTTATGCACATAATTACTCTGATTTTGTCTGTATATCACAGACACAATTTTAGAGTTTTTGATTTGTCTGAAAGCATAGTACTTATAATAGAGACATAAAATATCATCTGAACCAAACAGCATTTCTGAGTATGAAAGTAATTATTCAGATCTAGTTCATTGACCTCGTTCATTTTAATTATAATCCAGTCCAAAATTATATTCTTTTTTATTACACTATAATGACTTCTTTAATTTGCCAGAAGTACAAAAATGAGCAAAAGTTAGATCAGAAAATCTTACTGCAGAACTTCACAAATTTTTTACAAAATATGATTACAAAATATTGTTCTAACAGTAATTTGTATCAAAGAGTTACCTTATAGTTTTGAAATTGATAGGCACTTTGATAGTTCTGAAATGGATGGTCTTTGGTAATTTTTAAAACACTGTTTCCTTTCCCTTGATTCATGTATTTAGGCTTTCTCTATTGAGTTGTTAAAACTCAAGCACTTAGTCTATGTCAAACATTTCATTTGTATCACAGTTAAGCAAGCTTAGAAATTATGAGCTAATAGAGTAATTTGGTCCTGCCACCCCTCACTGGAGGCAGGAGGATGCCTGCAAACACTCGAGCTCAAAACCAGGAGATTGAACTGCTGCAGGTGTCTGCCTGAGGAGCAGGGCTCACAGGGACCACTGAGGTGGCCCTGGCAGCACCTCAGAAGCACAAGAGGGTCTGTGAAGCAGCTGTATTCCCACCGGGTGAAATCCTGTCCCTGTGGTTTCCCTGATGTACTATTCCAGGTACTAAATGAATGCTGGCTCACCCTGCTCTCCGCACTGGCAGCAGGCTCAGCCTGGAAAGGAGTGTCTCTTGGCTGCCTTATGGCTCCAGATTCCATCTTCTGCAAATTTGCAGCAGCTTGCCAAAGGATCATTAGAGTAGTTTCTGTCATTTTGGGATTGTAGGAGGAAAAAGGCACAATCTTAACACCTACCTAAAAACACCTCACATATTTTTACAGAAGTGAGATCTGAAAGCAAGTATTCAAACCTTAAGGAATCTGTAATGAAGCTGGGAAATGCATCATTAGCGCTGGCCTTTTATATATACACATACTTGAGCTTCATGAAAAATCTTACACGTAGATATTCGCCTGTTCAGCTGTTTCTTCCATGGATCTGCATTGCCACAAGGCAGGCAAGCAGAACTAGGCCATGTCTACTCTGTTCCCATGAACACAATAAGGAGGCTTCAGGCTGCAGTGCCTTGTTTGTGTCTGCAGTTCCCTTAGTTTGCCACAGGTTCCTGCTTTATCGAGGATGAGATTCTCAAGGACATGACTACAAACCAGCAAGCTCTTATATCTTCTTCCAAAGGCATCTCTTACTCCTGCACAGTCTACAGGGCCCGTAGGACCACTGCCTGCCACCACCTTACAGCATCTGCACTGTAGTCAATGCATGACAACAAACTACAGCTTGTGAGGTTGACAAAGGACAACAGAGGCAGCAAAAAGCTCCAGGTGTCTCCAGATTCAAGGACAGTAAAACTCATCACCCTGGATAGTTGCTGGAGGCCATTTGGCTACTGGATCTCCTAGTCTTCAGTCTTCAAAAGTTGTGCCAGCACCAGCTGAATCTCTGCTGTTTTTTGATGCTCTAAAAGCATGGCAGATGCCACCATCACACTTGGTTTTGCCAAGCCTTAATAACTCTAGATATGTATCATGAGCCCCTCCTGGTGATTTACATTCATACGTTGCAACTTTCTGGATGCAAAAGATTACCTTAATGGGTCTACCTCAGAAACTGCTCAGTGCTGGAGATGCATCCCACCTCTTTCTGTTTTCCTTTTCCCAGTCTAGAAATGTATGAACATTTCTCCATGGAAGCTGTTTCTGCCAGACTCCTATAGATCCGTGGCACAGCAACCTGGTGTTAGTAAATCTGCTGTGGCTGTGGATGTAATGAGAGTCTGCAGGCCATCACCATCTGCTACTTTCCTGTCTGGTGAAAGTCTACACCATCCTGGACATCTTTGCTGTATTCAGGGGGAATAGCACACTCAGCTGTGCTAGGTAAAATGTGAGGATGACATTTTTCCCTAACCAGTTGTCATGGTTTAACCCCAGCCAGCAGCTAAACCGTCTATCCCAGCCGTAACCAGGTCACCCGTGTTCCCTGTGCAAGGCCAGTGCTTAATACAGTCACATGGGCTGTAGATACATCATATTCCACCATCACTGAGATCCCACAGGCAATTCATGCTCACAAGAGCGAGCCATGTTCACATCTACTGCAGGTTTCCAAATTACTGCACTTCCTTCTCAAACTGAAACTGATATGTGTGATGTGTAGGTGCTCACCCACGGGGTGCAGATAGTCGTATCCTCTTCTGCCAGCTGCATGCAACTCTGTCCTCATGACTTCAGCGTCCATGGGGAATTCAGCTACATAATTAAATGTGAATGGCAACTGAGATACTAGGAAGCCTGATACACCCTTTCTATGAAATGTCCTTTCTATGAAAATGCTGTCACGTTCACTGCAACTTAACAAGTCTGTGCAATTAGGATAGGGAGCTCTTTTCTAGCCTAAGTGGCTGCAGAAGTAGAAATATTTAGCTTGCTCCTTTGCAAATCCTCAACACATACACAGATTCATCCTACTTCATTGTGCAGCCTTATCTGGGAGCAGTTTCTAGTTCGTCTCCAACTCAGTTGGCCCTTCTTGTCAGCAGTCTTCAAAAATGGTTCTAATTCAGGAGCCCTAGGCACTTTAAGTGGGGGAGGTCCAGCTGGTGAGTTATTCAGATTTTGCGTGGGAGCGACTCCAGAGTTTTGTCCTCCAGTGGGTGCTTTCAGTCCACCCTCAGGAGCGTTTCACAGACTGTGCGACATGGAAAATTAGGCTTTGTCCTCTGGAGTGCTGCAAGGAATAGGGTTGTGTAAATATGAGCAGATGTCTGCCCAGTGGTGTAGACCTCCTCCTGTTGTGAAGCTCAGTGCTGATAACGCTGTGATTCAAATCGAATGAGGTAGAAGTCCTTCAGAGCAGCGGTTGAGAAGCTGTTGCTGTGCAAGAGCCCATCTCATTGTGCGGGGGCACAGCCCGCGGGGCTGCACCAGCTTACATAGAGACTCTCTGACATGCAGGGAAGGAGTCCCTTTCCTTCCCATTTCTAACACTTACCTCAGCACTTAACACGTCCACTTTGGGCATGCATTTGCTTTGCAACTTGCACATTTTGCAAGACAGAGAAAAACATAAAGCACTCACTACAACAAATTGCTTTCTTAAGGTTTTATTTTCAGATATTTCTTAGGCTTCCATCTGTTGATCTGCATTACCTCCAATTACCTTGATCCTCCATCTGGTGGCCAGACTTTCTGCTCAAACATTCTTCACACTCTCCAACTAATACTTGGAGAATAATTGTAATTCCACACAGATTTTCACCTGAATTTTCAAATAGTTTTTTTCCAGATTTTTTGCACAGGCACTAAACCATAGCTCTGGGGAATCTTTCAGGTTTGCTAGTAAAGCTTTCAAATTTGAAGATCACCAAAAGGTGTCATAAGATTTTAATCTGAGTCCGTAAACAAAAACCAAGGAGGAAAACATAGTTTATCTTTCTTTTTTTTTTTTTTACTTTCAGGTCTGCATACATAAGCAGCAGGTGTACTTGTTTCAGTACGATCTATTTAATTCCTTTACCAAATCTTCAGCTGTTAACAGATGACTGACATTTTTTTCAAGTTTTTTAATACAATTTGACAGGTAAGACTATGAAAGTGGTAGTCCGTTATTTTATATTTATGAACCAAGCTGAGATTCTATAATATCCTGTCCTGACGTGATCTATTGTTGTACTCTTATTTCCTGCCCCTGTTATCTGAGTGCTGCTGGAAATTTTACCCATAGGTGCTGATGCACTGCCTTTGAATATAATCATGTATTGTTGCATGTTCTCCCAGTTTGATTTATTTTGGATGATAAATGGTCGTCTTGAGGCAGTCATCAGACTTTAATTTGACTGAACAGATCGTATCTGAAAATCACAATCTTCCTAGAGCGCTGTTGAAGAGAAGCCAGTAGTTTCACATTTAGACATACATTGTTGGCTATTTATTGGTTCTCTGCAATATGCACTACAATGCTTTTTCTAGTACTTACAGCACTACTCACGTGTATTACTATCAATGCTCCATAAACTACCAGCAACAGGAAAAAAATATACTTACCTACAGAGCATCTGATACTGGGGAAAAGACAGAAATGCAACACTTACCAGTACACATCAAACAACAGTATGCTTTACATACCATTAAAACTAAAAAGTCCTTTATGGGTGCTTGTTTTACCTTTTTTTTTTCCTCAAGTCCTCTGGGGAGACTCAAATTTGAGAAGCTTTATACTTTCCTTTGCAAGGCTTTTTGACATAGCTGCATATTGGTCTTGTTCTGCTGTTACACTGATGTAAGAGTGTTGGTGTCAAGGGATTCACTTCTGATTTATAAAACTGGAAATATAAAACTGGATATAAAACTATCTCTTTGCTCTGCTCATTACTGTCTTTGCATTTCTTTTGGCTCATACAGCCCATACGGATTGGGCTGGAGCCCTTCCTCTTGTGTTTCATAGATTCATTGAGTTCAAGGACTAGTAAATAAACTCATTTAAGCTTTTGCACAACAGAGGCCACAGGATATTAGCCTCCACTGAGCTCAATAACTTGCATCTGGCTGAAAAATATCTTTCAGTAAGCACTTAGTCTCACTTTGAAGGCAGCGAAACAGGGAGACTCTGCCACTTCCCTTGCCATCCTGCCTGCATTTTCCCATTCTCTCAATTCTCCATCTGATAGACAATGTCATCTGAAATGATATCCTTACTTACTTTTGGCTACTGTTAATTGTTAAACACGTGTAGAGTTCTAGTAGAAGTGATATATGAGAAAGGAGCTGCATCCCAAAACCCTATCTTATTGTAACAATCCCATTGACTGAAGCAGCAGCTGATTTTAATGGAATCGAGTTTAACAAAGTGAAGTTTTCTGGCTGAGTTCTGATACGACAGAATAAGCATGGTCAGCTTTCATGAAAGACTTTCAAAGGGCCAGAATCTCTTTGCTCTTTTCAAAGAAACACCGCCAGAGTGCTCTTCCCTCTGCTGTAAGCCCAGTACTGCTGCAGGCTTTACTCTCTGGGGAACATGGGGCTGCACCATCCACTCCTCTGCTGGGACATATAAGTCTCCAAGGGGACAGGAAGGAGCACAGGTTGTACAGTTTTTCTCTAACGCTCAGCACAGCAAGGCGCCCTTTGTGCCATTTGATTCATCTCAGAAAGGATATGTATGAACTGACAACTCTTCTGTGTGGCAGTCCCTCTATACTGCTCAAACTCCGAGTCAGCCTCTATGTGGGAAATTTAAAACTTGTACCATCCTTATGGAGGTTTTGAACCCTAAAAACTTTGAAATCTGATCCCGTGCACCTACCTGGTACAGTTTCTAAAGCAAGACTTTGTTGTAGTTCTTGAAATTCAAAATCCCCTCCTAGGGCCACTCTGTAGTAGCTGATCCTTCACATAGTTTTTTGTTCAACTACTTATGCACCATTTTTCTGATAAAGATATTTATTTTTGTTACAGACGCAGGGGAAAATTCTAGCATTTTCTAGCACATTCAAGTGAAAACATTCTTAAAGCAATTTTTTTTGAGTTATCCTGTGTGTACCTCATTCCAAAGAAAGCCCTGGAACACAGCGTCACCTGTCAAAATCCATGAACTTCTAGATCCACAAAATTTGTTTTAAACTATATAAAGAATGAAAAAACAATTGTATGACCTGCTGCCACAAGCAGATTGATCTACAGAGAAAAACATTTGTGGCCATGCCCTGCTTTGAAACAATCATGGGGTGCTGTTGGGAAGTAATTTTCACAACTCATGCTTGCAAGTCAGGAAAGCAAGGTAAAAAGCATGACAAGGATAACAACTAGGTACTGTATCTGTCCAGAGTCTCTTTAAGTAAGTAACATTCAAAGATATATATGGAACAAAATACCTGTTGAAAGCCTCTTAAAGTATTTTGCGGAGGTCTTGTAATAGCACACATTTCTTTTGTAGTTTGGCCTGTAGTTTATGTTTGCTCAGATTCTCACTGCAATCCCTCTGCAGTTGCCTTATGTTACACGGTGTAACAAAAAAAGCACATGATGTAATTATGAGAAACTCTGAAAAGTGTGGACTGGCTATCCATCGAACTGCATATGTCAAAACATCCCTCTGCTAACATATTATATCACGTTCACATAAAGCTGCCTCATATATGGTAGGCCAAATCATACATTTTAAATTGCTTATAGCTTCTTGTGGAAAATGCTTTTGTTTGATTTGGAGCAAAACCTCAAATGCTAGTTCTGTTGTATAAAGGACTGCTGCTGTCACTCACTGGTGTTAATTCAGTTGGAAAAAGACTGAACTGGCGAGAAAGTTCCAGAATATCATTCCATATTCCAAAAATGTGTTCAAAACAACAACATGTACTTTTCAGCTGTAGCCTCTCCTGCCTCTCTTCCCAGCACCAAGCGAGGGAAATATAGAGGATTGCTGGAAGAACCAAAGCAAATATGCAGTAGAGCGCCTGATAGCACAGCATGCCAAGTTACATACTGCGCTGGTAAAAGTCCACTGATATTCTGAGAAATAGGAAACAACACTAATTTCACTCTGAAAACATCTTTTCTTTGGAGGTAAACAAAGTTCTACTATCTGCCCAGCCTTCTGTGAATAATCTATACTTAGTACTCTTTAGTGAAAACTTGGCTTGAATTTTCATAGAATCATGGAATGGTTTGGTTTGGAAGGGACCTTAAAGATCGTCGAGTTCCAACCCCCCTGCCATGGGCAGGGACACCTCCCACTAGACCAGGTTGCTCAAAGCCCCTTCCAACCTGGCCTTGAACACTTCCAGGACTGGGGCACCCACAACTTCTCTGGGCAACCTCTTTCAGTGCTTCACCACCCTCGTAGTGAAGAATTTCTTCCTAATATCTAATCTAAATCTACCCTTTTTCAGTTTAAAGCCACTACCCCTTCTCCTATTGCGACACTCCCTGGTAAAGAGTCCTACCTCAAATTTCCTGTAGGCCCCCTTTAAGTACTAGAAGGCTTCTATACGGTCTCGCCAGAGCCTTCTCTTCTCCAGGTTGAATAACCCCAACTCTCTCAGCCTGTCTTCATAGCATAGATGCTCCAGCTCTCTGATCACCTTCATGGCCCTCCTCTGGACATGTTCCAACAGGTCCATGTCATTCTGTTGTTGGGAGCCCTAGAGCTGGACGCAGTACTCCAGGTGGGGTCTCACGAGAGCAGAGTAGAGGGGCAGAATCACCTCCCTTGACCTGCTGGCCACACTTCTTTTGATGCAGCCCAGGATGCAGTTGGTTTTCTGGGCTGTGAGCACATATTGCTGTCTCATGTTGAGCTTCTCATCCACCAACACCCCCAAGTCCTTCTCCTCAGATTTAAACACAGTCTATAGTGAATATCAAACTAACAATGGGCGCACCTTCCGTAGGTTATTGTGAATTCTCTTAAAAATCACTTGCAGTGAGTTCCCCTACCCCGTAGACTAAGCATGAGCCAGGTAACCAGGCTTAGACCTCCCTCAAGCCTGACTTTGCAAGGTGGGCAGGAGGAAAGGTCTTCCAATGCTCTGAGACACACTCAGGAATAAATGTCTGTCTTAGCAGGAGCATCAGCCCAGAGTACGAGGCCAGCTGGGCGCCTAATTGAATACTGATCCATATTGGCAAAGCCTTCCAGTTCAAACTGAGCCGTACAGGAGGTGGTGCTTACGCTGTCAGGCTGGGGGACAGTTTTCAGCTCCTGTGCTGCTGATGCTCATGTGGAGTCGGAGAGCTCATCTGGTCCCTCTGCTAGTAGTGACGCTCTCTGCACTCCAGACCAGTTCTGCCCATCTCTCTCTCTGCTCTCTCTGCATTCCCATGAGTTAAACCCTGTGGGTATTGTTCAAGTGTGGTAATTTAAGCTGACCTGGGCATTGAAGTCAAGCCCTAAAAGAAGATAATCCTGTTTCAGCTGAACTACATTTAGGAGGAGCACACCAACAGGAATAAACGGGTTCATCCTACTTTATATTTCCAGCCAAGGTATTCAGCTGGCTTGATATGTAATAGCTCAAAAGTAAATTTCCTTCATTGAAATGTAATGCTGGAGTTGTCTTCAAAAGATCAGTGTCAGCAGCTCCTTGTTTCAAGCCTTCATATTAAAAAACATTATGAATGCTATTTTATGCCTGTACATTCAAGCCAAGCATTTTATGGTGTTTAAAAATTAATCTGAATTGAAAAGCCTTTGATAGTGCAAACCTCAGCATTCTGGATTTCCTTTTGCGCTCCTTTATACGCGCTGCCAAAATATTTGTTAACCAGCTGCAACCTTTACCCTAGTTTCAGTGAGTACTAAAATAGTCCATTGTGCTGTAGATGTGTTTCTCTGCTTTTAATTTGCTGTTCACGTATACTACAGTGCGTAGTAACCAACAGCCTTTTGTGGGGCAAAGGTAACCCATGGAGTACAGCAGAAACAGCACGAGGAAAATGTTGAAAGTTTAACCCTACGTACAGGCAGCATCCTCTGACATTTAGGCAAACCCGAGTTCAGATTTCTGAACTGAACACTCAGGATCATGAGTCACATCTAAAGCACTTTCTGTGTAATCTCTTTTTCATTCCTTATAAACTCTTCATACTCTGTTTTAATGTATAAGCACGGAATTTTCATGTGTCTTAAGCTAAAATGCTTCAGAACATGAAGAATGAGAACATAAAGTATGAGAAAATAAAAGATTCTGATTTTGCCTTCTGTAATGCAGATTAGAACAGTTTAAATCCTCCTGAAAATGGGCAAAACAAGCTAGAATAGTTCTCTTAGTATGCTTTAATAATAATAAACAGACCAAACGATAATTCAAGTAAAATCCCACTGACCAGGCAAACTGAAAAAAAGACTTGAGGGCATGGTCCTGTAACTGTAATCTGCAATATGCAGCACCTTTTCTCTAAGGCTTTTATAAACAATAAGTCATTTATAAGTAATAAGTCATTGTAGACTTAACTAATAGGAGTATTTACCCTCAAACAGACAGTCAAGGTCACAATCATAATTTCAGAATTCAGGACTATTCCCTTGTTCAGCTGCCATGTCCCAAAAGGCTGGTAAGAAAAGGAGCCATTGCAGACTGGACAAGATTGCCCAAAGGTAACAATAATAGGCTACATCAGGCCACAGAATAAATGGTCTGCACCATCCTGATTAGCCTGCAGATTGGGAAGGCATTGAGCTTTTATGTATTGCAAATTCCTAATTAGTTTGTGCCTCATGGAAGTCTCTTTGGTTTGGTGGCTGAAAGCCATATTTTAGGCTTTTTTCTGTATTTTAGGTTTTTTAATCTATTTTTCACAGAAAAACAAGATGGGATATGTCTCAAAAACATATTGTTTTAAGCTTGTGTATGTAATGGGATTCCTAGCAACATGAAGAATCCCAAACCTCTGTGGATTTTAATGGCTTAACCAAATCTGTTGATATTGGATTTAAACCTGAGAAAGAACACACCTCTGTTGCTAAAAGCACTGGGAGACTTCTGTCCTTAACTTATTTTCTATTGTACAGAAACTCTTCCATTTCCATTATCTCTATGTGCATGTGTAACTCTTTTAAAAATACAATATTGTAGAAAAATTTTTTTCTCTTAATGTGCTCGCTCTGTATTTATGTATCCTTACACGTACATTCCACCTTAAAACTAAATGCTGAAAAGTCAGACATACATATATATAACTTAATTATTCATAAATAAAAGTGACATTTTAAAAATTCACCACAAGACTGAAATCAGCAAGTTGCCAGAGGAAAGCAAAATACTATGCACAAAGTGAAAAAAAACCCCACCCTTCTTCCTCAGCCTTCTGCCCAGGTGACAAAGAAAAGAAAGAGGGATTTCAGGCAAGCTTTCATCAGGAGTGTTTTTCTTAGGTGTAGACATGCCAGTCTTCTACATTCACAAAATATACATGTTTTGAGGGAAAAAATATTCACTTTTCGAGTGATTCACTGATAGAGAAATATAATTTGTAAAAGTTCAAATGGTTGTGTTTAAAGCATTGGGGTGGACTACTTCTGCAGACAGAAGGCATGTTCTGATGTCTGTTATATGTCTATCAACACAGAATTATTTTCAGACTTTTTCAATAACAGAAGTACAGAATCCGTAGTCCAAACACACTATGCAATTAAGTATTATCTCCAATTTGTTCAATTTCATTAAGAAGCTTTAGAATCCTACTTCAAACCATTAGTCTTATTTTCATTATCATCATGTATTCACTATATTAATATATTCATAGAAGTAAAGCAAATACTGTAAGGATTCTAAAAAAAATAGGTATATACGTGTGCATCTCAGTTCTGTCTAGCTCATTACACAATTTTTATTTTGTTCAGTTAGTGGGGATGGGGATTCTTTGGCAGAACAATGTGTTCACTGTTTTAACATGGACATAAGCATAAAAGCTAGAAAATTCATTGTTGGGACCAAAACTCCTTACTCAACCACTCAGCAGTGTTTCTTGTTCTTAAAATGATCTTGTATCAGTCCATAGTTTTATGAATTGTATGTTATAAAGGGTGAACTCAGATCACAGAAGGTATTGAACGTAACTGTGTCCTTTTGTAATTTTCTAGTTTACTTTTAGTATCAAGGAAGGGTGAATTCTATCTAGTTCCAATAATGTGTGAAAACTATTGGATTCTTACCCTTCTTTGAGGAAACCAAGGTCAGTTAAAAATTTAGTGAAAAAAGCAGAAAAGAGAAAATATCAGCTGAAAGACAAATATGTTTGAACTAAATTCTACTTTTGCTTATGTGGGCACATCTACACAGGGAAATCAGTGTGCTGGGGTATGTCATGTTCCAGTTCCTACATACGATACATTAAGACTGAGATTCTTAGCCCCATACTGTAGGTCAAGTAAGCTACATCACACAAAAATACTTTTAGGGCTAACATGTGGAAGTGACGTTTTGGAGAAATAAGGGCCTGTGTGAAATTAGAGCACATTACCTTTCCTGCACTGAGACCCTCACACATTGGTCTCCTGGTGGTCCTGTCCCCCGTGAGGCCACTCGTGCATTGACTCAGTGGCCACTGAGTGGCACCTCATATACAAGATCCAAAGCTGTAAAAAGCTCTTATTTCTCCTCAGGAGCCAAGGCCAGTTACCTTACTTCTGTGCAAAGTTCTGCAACCACCAGGCCCCACTAGGCACCAGATCATCTCCATGTGCAGCCCTGTGCTATGTTTCTTCCATGTCACGTTGTAGCTGGGCTCTTGCCACATCAGGTGGTGGTCTTGCACATGGTGGCCTGACTCCCATTGTGTTACCCAACGCACAGAGCTTCTTACTTGGAAAATAGGGAGAGGTCTTTTAATTAGTCATCCTGCCAATCCTCTGTACCTAACGTTCATGCGTTGCCTCCTACAACGGCGTATCTTATGGAACAGCTCATTCCCTGCCATGGCTGTGTCCTGGCTTGACTCACAGTAACCTCCCTAGCAGGCAGTCCTTTGGTATTAAAAAAGACAGCTGCAGAGGGGTGTGAGTTTTCTCTGATTGCTTTCTGAGCTGGCCCACAAACTGCCAGGCTTAATACCCATGCCCTGCTAACACGATCCACCACACATAGCTCACAAGCTGCTGGTCCGAGGCCAGGGAAGAGTGAGTACAGAGTAGATGTGTGCCCATGTCGTGTAGACATAGCTAAAAGGACCCACAGGGAAAGGTGATGGGTAGCAAGATTTAAATTAAGACTTTAGCTTTCTCTTCAGTAACTTGTATAGATAGGTAACTCATTATACGAGTTTAATTACTGAATAGGCCGACCAACTTTGCTAAAATTGGGAAAAGAGTATGGCCCGTATCACAGTCTCCATATGTAGAGCACTCTCCTGAGAGTGTTCTGCTCTTTTGTAATACATGCTTTCTCTGCAGGGAAAGGGAATAAACTTTTTTCCTCTATCGAGCAATGACAGGAAAAGAAGCGGGGGCTTACACTGTGGCAAGAGATAAACTCTCTAATGGCGAGATCGTTGAGTAATGGAGTAGACTGCCCGGGGAGCTATAGTGTCTCCCTCGCTGGGATTTTATTTTTTTTTTAGCAGGACATAACACAGCCATCTGTCAGGGATGATTTATATATAGCTTATCCTGCCTTGGAGCAGGGGATAGACTAACTGACCTTCTCGGATCCCTTCCAGACCCGTTTTCAGTGGTTCCCCATGCTAAGACGCTTCTGTAGATGTGAAGTATGCTCTTACATACTGTATTTCCTTTGTATTCCAGAGGCACAACCCTTAACTATTATAATTTATCTTTTTCCTGAAACCAATTCCATTTCATTAAGTGTAATGACAATTTAATGGACATTTCTTCATCCTGTATATACAGTATTCTTATTCATCTGTAACTCTGCAGCACTGGAACATAGTCACCCTTCACTTTCCATTTAACAGAGATGATTGTTCACATGTGGTTAGTTGAAGTTGGAAATGAAAGCCAAGCTGAAACGTAAGAAAAAGCTGTGGCACAGCCGAGTGGGAAAAAAGGAATCCACGAGATGTTTTTTGTGATGACTGAACCATGCACTGCCACGTAATGGAGTGCAGCATCTTTGCAAATGGGGAAAGACAACCCTGGTTTTCTTGTCCACAACCGTGTAGGACTGAACCCAGTGATTCAGCAGGTCATCTTAAATTGTTTTTCCCAACTGCACAGTGAGATAGGCAAAGGCAGACTATTTCAAGCTAGTAATTTCTAATTATGTTGCCAAGTATCTTGAAAGCAAAAATATCTTGAAAGCTGGAGTCAAGGTCTCCAGTTCATTACCTATCTCTGAATCTTACCATTTTCAAAGATGGTCAGGGTTTTTCTAATGGTAATTAGCAGTTTCTGTTGACTGTTTAATAATCCTGTCTCAGGTTTTCTCTGTTGTTCACAACTTAGCTTGTGTTAGACATTTAATAGACTCTTTTATGTTATGCACTTCACTCTCAGAACATCTCATGCAAACAAAACCAGTAAGAATCAAATTTTACATACTATTCGGGTGCTGTTTTGTAAACAGGATATCCTGTCAGATTCTTCTGTGCCATTGAAATAGTTCTAACATGTTGACAAACTAAATGACTACACTATAATAGAGTGTTTTCTGCTCAAAATCTCGTCACTGCCATGCACTAAAATTATCTTTACATACCTTCTATTAAGAGACATAACCAAGTAAGCTGTCCTTCACCATAAACCAGTCCCAAGTGTTTTCTTTTAAAGCATGCAGATGATATGTGAGCTATTTATAGAACAACAATGCTAGGAATATTATGCTGAGTAACTGTGACTGTGACCCATTAACACTAACTATTTATAAAATATCTGTGTTGAACTCCATAATATTTACATTAAAATTAAAATAGGTGTGCATGCATGTGCATATGTATGCTTAGAATTTAGGAAAGTCTTGTATCATCATTTTCTCCTTGAAAATACAGGAAAGGGAGCAGAGTTGCACTGATTGGTGTGTAATGACACGGCACTAGCTGAGCTGTTAGCTTCAGTCCATACTGAAATATTATTGCCTTGCCTTTTTCCCCACAATCTTATCTGATTGGAATGAGACTTTTTCATTATGGACCAAACATTTTCTGGTCCTTGAAATACAGGTTAGCTGCTGAGGTAGGAAACAATCTTCCCCTACAACTTTTCTCCCACTGTAGACCAAAGAAAATTAGATCGAGGGTATGTTTACTAGTGCTTGTTCTTGCTCCTTCTCCTGCTTAAGTTTGTATCAGGTACTTAGTTGCTGTTCTCAAAGGCTCATTACACATGACACCAAGTGGGAGAAAAAAGAAAGCCTATTTCATATGCATGACCCATTAAAAAGGGCATGTCATTTAAGGTCAGCTGGCACCTGCAAATGGAGCTATAGTGAGATCACAGGCTGCATTTATACTTATAAATAAAATAGAACGGGGTCCATTTTCTTGGAAGGGCATGGGATATTTTATAACCATATGGATATGCTATCTTCTTTCCAGACCAGGTTGCCTGTACATAGAAACCCCGGTCTGTGCCAGCGCCAAAATCAGACCCAGGAATTGTGTGGGAGAGACTAGTTGCCCTGGACTGAAACCATGGCAGCAAGCATTCTAACAATTAAATTAAGTTTTTTATTTAATTCAACAACATGCTATAATTATATGACAATTCTTGCGCTAGTTTGCTTGCCCTGTGTCGTTAACTTGAGTAGCTGTAGACTCAGTTTCTGCATAAGACACAAAATGCTAGAAGGGACACAAAATTTTGTATTGACAGCATGTAAAGAAGGGACCATATCCCTCAACCATAGTAACAACAACAACTCCGCTGCTACCATTTTCCCTCATGGGAAGTGCTCTCTGTGGATCCATATCAACACCATGGTGGGATGTACACCTAAGGGAAAGAACCAAGCCTATCAGGATTTACAGGCGTACAGGAACTTCAAATCAACAGCATAAAAAAAAATATCCCACAAACTTTTTCAATCTGCAAGATCTGCTACAAGCTATATCTCTCCATTTCCCTGTCCTTGTACAAACACAAAGGAAGACACAGGCACGCTCCAAGGACCCAACAGTTTACAACCAGGCAATTTACTTAAAAGTTGCTGTGAATGAGTGTCTGATCTTCAGGCAGACACCACAGTTCTTTTTCTCAACTGGACATTGTCAGAGTGTATGGTACCTGAATTTCAACAGATACTCTCTGCTTTCTTTTATGATATTTTAACAAAATTAAATATCGCTGATCTATTACTATAAAGGCTCTTATATAATAAACCAATTAATAAAGATTTGCAATTGATTTACTGGTTTAAAATTGGAAATCAATATGTTTCATTAACAGATGAATCAGTGGCTTCATATTATCTATTTTGTGTATCTACGTAACAGGTAAAGGCCTTGATCCCCTAATGCACCCACATGGGGCGTCTGAGGCTGTGGGTCTATAAAAGGCAAGTTACTGCCCTCTGAAGTAGCAACCCACACATTTAAAATTTAATGCCATATAAAAGCTTTCCTACATTGCACAGCTCTTCCTTTTCTTGTCCCCACTGTGTCCCACCCAGAATTTTACAAAATGCTGCCTTTCGGGCAGAGGCAGCATTGCAGCAGACCTCCACGGTGGCAAGGCCATCAACAGCAGGCACGTGCCAGTAAACCTTGCTGGCCCCAGGGGTGTTTTTCACTGCTATCATCAGGCATTGTAAAGTCACTCTGCAATACTTCAGGGTTTGCTCTTCATATTTATACCGCTTAGTATTATTATTATATTTATATAATATATGTAATATATTTTTATATTAATAATAATAACATCAACAATAATAATAATCTGGGCAATCTGCATTGCGCCGTGGGTTCTGATCTTATTCTCCTTTCTCATGAGCATGAGAAATTGCAGCTGAAATTTGCCAAGAGTTTGCATTTATTATTTTTTACATACTGCCATTAATGTTGAGATTTCCTACACTTCAACATTTAAGAAACAAACTGAACTGTTTTCCCCTCTCATTTAATCACTTTGGCTCTCCAAAATGTTTTTTCCTTTCAATTTCTATCAGACTTTCCGACAAAACCAAAATAATTGGGGTAAAACCATAATTTAAGCCATGGAATAATTTTTGTTATTTGTACAATGTGAAACTTGTACTGTACTTACCAGTTTTGAAATCAGGGTTATTAGCCTCCGAAGCATACATATGCAGCACAGCATGTGACAATGCAGTTGCACTCTTCTTATTAGCATTCATGAAATGCTCATCACCAACTCCCTTATCTTCAAGCTACATACCTTATGCTTTTGTGTGCTTTAGTGTTTTTATTTCATTTCCCTGTAGTCACGATACATGTCATAAACACCAGCAGAGCTTTGGAAATTGTCTGGTTTACCTGCTCAGTTCTGAAAGGGCAGAGATTCCTCCCTGGGGCTGTGTGGAGAAAATCCAGTCAGGAGCAGAAGGGACAGAAAAAAATCACAGGTCCCTGGGTATATGGAGCAGTTATTTCTTCCTTATGCTTTCTTTAAAAACAAAACAAAAAACCAAAGAGCAATCTAAATCACCTTGAAAAGATTAAAGGTGACAAAGAGCAGTATGATTAACCAGCATCAACATAAAAAAAAGTTATGATAAGAGTGAGCCTTGGGAGCAGAAAAGCACCATGATACAGATATTAAGCTTGATGGCAGATGTAAGCTATGGTGAACTCTACCCTAGAGTGATTCTGTTTGCATGTAACACTTATGTGCTGTATTACTTTGCAACCATTCTGATATTTTAAAGATAGTTTGAGTTTTGATTGTATTTCGGTTTTGAGTTTCTTTTTTTGGTATTAAAATCAAAATGCAATAACAAGCCAAGACAGAAGCTAGTACTGACCCCTGCATGCTGAAACAGTACAGCTTTTCATAGTGCTGACTTGTGCAATATGAGACTGAAATTAAGCAATAACAAACAGAACTGTTTAAATGTTTATTTTTACAGCACAGCTGTATATTGCAAAATGTTGTTTGGTCAAAAAACAAAATGTTCATTTTGAGTATGTTTCTGGTGGGAATTTATTACACTTATTCCAACTCAAAACACAGTATTTAGTATTGATTTCTCTCTACAGCTCCATCTGAAATCTTAAATTTCATGCCATAGATGGCAATTCGAAGTTAGTATTGTTATAGCAGGCATTTCCGAATTAAGTATTTGGACATAACTAGGGAGGAGAAAGCATTTTAGCATGATAATTTTGATGTTTCCAAATCAAACTTCTCTGGAAAATTTATCTCCTAAGAGAAATATAAAGTTTTGTTGTTTAGGATGAAAACATTACAGAATGTCAGAATTTTCCACAGGGTAAAATTTGGATTTCCAGCCAGGTCGTCAGCCACTCACTGTCCTCTGGAGCAGAAGTGCCCTGGAGCCCTCAGCCTCCAGCAAGAATTCTCGAGAGAGACGAGCAGCACTCTCTTTAGACAATGCTGCCACAACATGATTTTAATTACAGATTTTAATAGAAGAAGAGACTGTACACCACCATAACAGCGCAACTTCCTTGGAAATACATATGCAGTGACAAAACTTCTCAACTTATGAAAAGAAAGATTAAGATAGTAGAAAAAAGCAGAAATCATTTCTTCCACTTATCAAATAGAACAGTTAAACTCCTTATGCTACACACACTTCTATGAACAAGGTAAAATCCTGTCCTGGGTATTTATGGCCAAGCTCTCTTTGAACTCATCTGACATTTGCCAAGGTGTAAAATCTTTTCCCTTATTTCAATTCAATACCTGTATTGATTCTGTATTACAGGAAATTCATCCTTTTTACAATGCTACCCAACTTGCAAACAAGCCAAAAATTGCTCCAAATCAGAAAATATCATCCAAGTTTGGGAAAAAACAAACAGAAGATTGATTTAAAGGCACAGATCAATGTACTGACTCCCGCTTCCCCCTCTGAATCCTAAGGACAACCTTCCATTTCCTCAGCTTTTGGTTCTACTTCTGATTTTCAAGTGAAGGAAATGAAACATTACCTCGTCTCTATTTAAAAAATATCTGGGCCTCCAAGCTCGGAAATGGATTTTCATGCTTTCCATGTTGCCTAAGATGTGCTGATAACCTTAGGCTCTAGTTCCATTTACATGCCGATATGGTGTATGTAGCACAGGTTAGCAGTTGTCTCCTCATGAGACTACCTTAGGTAAAATGGCGTTTCCAGTTCATAGCTTCTGAAACATGAAATAATAATAAATATAAGGAGTTAACACACACGCACACACACACACATTCCTCAACAACCATAGAAGTGAAATAAAAACAAGCATTGTTGTAGGTTGTGATGGGTCCCTAAAGGATCTATATGTTATTAGGCTTAAGAATGTAAAGGTTCAGGGTCTCTAGTTTCTCTGAGCACTGCTGTAGTTTCCCTGAGTGTGTAGCCTTGGACAAGGTGACCTGTGCCACCCATCACCACTCCAGCTGGAATTTTGCAGCTCCCTCGCTGTGGTTTGGACCTCAGAGCACACTGCAGCAAGCAGGACCCTTCAGAAAGCCTGATGGGCTTTGAAATGTTCTAGCTTTCCTTCGGAAAGCAGCAGCATTTTGAAACAATATATGATTTAATGTCAGGAGAAAGAAAGAAGTGCTGTAAAAGCAAATGATTTTACAATACAGCAAGGAAGTATACAAGCACCTCTCTTTTAACCAAGGCTTAGAAAGTCATTCCTTACCTCATTCAGTACCAGCTCCAGGGATGAAAATAGGGTTATTGGTCTGAATGCAGGCAGTCTTGCTCTTACCTCCCTTCTGTTCACAAGCCGCCGTGCTTGCTTACCCCAATTCTTTGTCTTTTCCTGTACCTCCAGAAAAATCTGTGCTTTACCTGAAAGGAGGTTGTAGCGATGTTAGAGTCAGTCTCTTCTCCCCTTCTCTAACAAGGGATAGAACAAGAGGAAATAGCCTCAAGTCGCAAGAGGGGAGGTTTAGATTGGATATTAGAAAAAAATTCTTCACGGAAAGGGTTGTCAAGCACTGGAAGAGGCTGCCCAGGGCAGAACCACCGTCCCTGGAGGTATTTAAAAGATGTGTAAATGTAGTGCTTAGGGACCTTGTTAAGTGGTGGATTTGGCGGTGTTAGGTTAATGGTTGGACTCAATGACCTTAAAGGTCCTTTCCAACCTAAATGATTCTATGATTCTATGATTGTAAAGGTTCATACTGCTACTGCTACATTTTGGGACCAGTTTGTTTACGTGCCTTAGGCTGTGCAAAGATGATATATAAGCAATATACTTAAAAGGACAAAGCAGTCATTTATTGGCCAATGGCCAATGGCCTTGGCACACAGAAGCTGCCTAGGGCTTCACAAGCTGCTAGGCTAGGCATTAGTGTGTTCTCCGTCCCAATAAGATACTCAAAGAGACTTTGCTGCTGAGCTGCCATTGTCCATTTCCATCAATACCAACACACCAATGGCACTGACAGCTGGACAAATCTTTGTCACCCTCTTCTTCCCTTTAAGATTTTACACCCTACCAGGCCAATATTTTTCTTCTTGAATTATTGAGCTCCTTATGATCCATGTCTCAAGACTTGACAGACTGTGTCAAGACAGGCTTTGTCTCAACTTAGCAACTTTCTCAGCAGCCTGAGCCAAGGCTGTGCACCCAGGATGTATCAGAGGTGGACTGTGAATACTTGAAACATCAACAGCTGAAGCTTTCCCCCCATTTTGTTACAGAGAAAGCTACAGACAGATGAGGTTGTATTAAGGAGAATCACCATCACAATACAAATCTAGATATACCCGTCTTCATCTCTACCTCTAGGAATAGTAAAAGGTGACTACTACTGATGCAAAACAAGGCACTACCTATACTTTAAACTACTTTTTTTGTCATATCAACCAGGATCCTCTCTGATACCTGTGTTATGATCAATGCATCAACGTCAAATCAGGCTCCACAGCCATTAGTTAACTCATAAGCCATAAAATTATATGTTTTGATTAAAAAATGATAGCCATCATCATTTGGCTAATGGCAGAGTCTTCTAATTTCATTCCTGCAATAGAATAATGATGAGCAATTTACTGCTTTCGAATACACACAGCAATAGCATGGGCATATATTTATTGTACTCATTATCATCTAGGAAACCTAATCAACTCCTCCTATATGAGCAAAGTACAAAAGTTTATAACGCCATAATTAAACAACAGCAAAACAAATTACTGTGATGGATGTAGGGCATAAAGACATCCTTACCTGAACACATCTGGCCTCATGCCCAGAAAGCTGAGGACAGTGAGTGGTACCAAGGTGTCATTGTGGTCAAAACTTGTCATGCTGAGGAAATAACTTCTTCCTCTTGTCACGGATTTTCATACAGATCACCTGCCTTCTCTTATTGCTGAACCTGAACTGTCCTATGTACCTGTCATGCCAAGAAGCAGCAGGATGCTCAGCCACCTCCAATAACACTTTCAGGAAAACCTCAGTTGATTTCTTCTGGTTGCATTTTGGGGTCTCTTAGATAAAAATCTTTTGTGTTACTAAGGGAAACTAGCCAGACACAAAACAAAGAGAATGAACAAGTGCTAAAACAGCTGCTTTGGGAAAAGTGAGACTTCGTCTTCCTGTGGTGGGTGTTCACACAAGGCACAAGTTCACACAAGGGGCTTCCCTGGACAAAAGACATGCTGAGAAAATGCTGACAGATTTCCACTTCACATATTATGTATCCATACTCCTGAAACACAGCTAGTTCTTCCAGTTTCTCACAGGAGAATATAGCATTAATTTAGCATGAATGATCAGGGGACCAGAGATACAGCCTGAAAGAGGTATCATATCAAACTGAGAGAAAATGCATTACTGAGTGTAAGGTTAGAGCAATGTAAGGAATGCTACATTTTCTGTTCTGGTTTCTTGTATAATATGATCCTAAAAATTTAACCAGAGTATATATGCGTTAATTCAAATAACTTGTGTATGAAAATTTTCCCTCATAAGTACAAACTACGTATTGTCACACAAATACAAAAAAAATCTTTTACTGAAAAGAAGGTAGAAAGGAATTTATAATCTCTTCAGTCAAAAACCCAAGAGGGATGAAGTCTAGGAAGTGCCATATATCCTTTGCTTTGTTTACATAGAGACTAAAGGACATATACCCTACTCAGTTTCTGTGCCAGTTTAATTTGAACTGAAGTATCATAAAAATACAGTGTTAATTAGAAATTTTGGAAAAAATCTGATCTGGTGAAATCTAATCTCCAAACAATTTAACTCCAGTACCACTCTGTTGATTCCATTAAGTTACCTCTGATCTACCAGTAACGTAAAGCATAGGATAACTGATGTCTTCTATTCAATGGGATGTTTTATTTTTAATGAAGAGAGGTTGCTTGCTGCGTGAGGATTACAACTTGATTTATGCCCCATGCTGTTCCGCTGATGTCAGCAGATAAAATAGAGTATGACCATCCTATAACTTTGTAAAACTGATTTTATTTTTAAAAAGTGAAGCCTATTACACCACTTTTATTTTAACAAATTTTCCCCCCCTCATATTTTTTTTAAATTGCTTGTCTTCTTAAATTGTACATTTCGGTGTTAGATATATTTGTTTATATGACAGGTAACACAAAGCACCTCTCTAAGGACGGTCCTGAAGACTGCTTGGACGTTAAGAAAAGCTTCTCATGCAAATATGGAACAGAGCCACAGACAGTACTAGATAATCAGTGTTCAGATGTTCCTTCCTATTCCTGGTCATCTGTATCCACACTTTTGTGTTTGTTTCTGTTCAGCTCTTGCCATTTCTCCTGAGACAAACAGTGACAGACACATGGCATGTGTGAGAATTCATCTATACTAGGACGAAGCATCAGGAGCATTTTCTTCATCATCTAAAGACAATTTAGAGCTGGTTTTTTCAAATAAGAGAGGGTAACGGAGCTAATGCACTACCATGATATTCACTGTATTTTTTTTTCTAATTATCATGAGTCCTGGGACATGTTTGACATGGAATAAAGACTGAGGAAAAAGAAAAAAACAAAAAAAAACAAAAAAAACACCAAACACAGCAGAGTGCTGAGAGGGTTTTGTATTATTTTCAGGGTAGTATAGCTTTATCTGGTAAGATTGGCCTCATGCCACCAGACCTGACTATTCATGGTATGTGTATTTAAACGGGAGGAAAGAGAGCTCCGCACCAAAGTAACATACTGCCAAGCCACCAAAACTTTCGAAACTTCTTACAAGACTGCAGAAATAAAGAACAGTGTATAAACATGCCTGTGAGGTTTACATTACCACAGTGTATGTAGCTACATATTTGTAATGATTGCTTTGGTGCCATACCTATAAATCCTCACAAATCCATTTGTGCAGGGGCAAAGGCCATTTGTGAAGAAGAATTTTATATTGTTACAGAAAATTCACATTATAATGTCATAGAAGTTTAAGATTTGTTTTCAGTTACGCTTTCTTCTCTTAAATTGAGTTTAGATTGAAAACTACTGTGTTCTCTAGTTGTAAGAAATATAACAGCACCTGAGTTACTGCTTGGCTATACCAGCCTAACCAAGAACATAGTTTGTTCACTGGCTATAATGTACAGATTTCAATTAACAGTCAAAATGCTAAACTTCAGTTAGGACCCCGGCAAGATCTCACCTTCTGAAAGCATCAAGTGATAAGAACTTTCTTCAGAATTAACGTGAGGCACAGAAAAATTTGATTTCCTGAAAAACTGTGTATTGGCTTTCTGATCCCTAGCATGGTCTACATTATGGTAGCAAAAGCTAACCTCTCTCACTGATATGTCTGGGGTAAAAAAGGATATATAATCAAAATTCCGTTGTAAGAAAGTTTCTTTCATTGGATTAAAAAAAAAAAAAAAAAAAAACAAAAAAAAAAACCCAAACAAAAAAAAAACCAAACCCTCTTTTTGCCTAAATTTAAAATGTTGATCTGTTTGGTGTAAGCCTATACTTGCCTGTCGTCTTATCCTATCCCAGAATTTTCTCCCTAATCTGCTGTTTCAGAAAGAAAGAGAATCTCCCTTTCCTGGAGATATCATTATCACACAATAAATCCATCTTATCTCCTCATGTCTAACAGATGCCAAATTTCCTATAGCTTTGTGGGGAGCTCCACGGCCTCTGTATCTCTTCTAGAAATGCCCATGAAAACCGGAGAAGCCATCCTTGTTACCAGTTTATAATACAGAAAATCCTATGTGTTTCCCATTAAAGCTGTCAACAGAGAAGCTGAAGAAACATAAATGAACTATCAGGGTTGCCTTCGTAAAAGAAAGCCTTGTGTGACAATGAGCATTTTTGTTGAGCTCAGGAGAGCTCTTTGAAGTGATTGTCTCCACTTTGTTCACATAGCAAACTAGCGTTGAACTGTGTGAACTCAATTTCTTTATCTAAAGCTAAACGGGGAGAGTTGTTCTACAAGGAAACCTAAAAGGTATTCAGTCTATGGGATGAGACCAGAAACACTCCAAAATACGAAAAGTGTATAGTATTGCTATCCTATTAGAATTTTTATTTATTTTACTAAACGACGTGGTGGGTAACCTCCATCCCTACAGATACTTAAAACAACCATACAAGTTACTTAGCAACCTGATCTATATGGACCTGCTTTGAGCAGAATGCAGGGCTAGGTGACCTCCAGACATCACATCAATTCCAAATAATCCTGTGATTCTTTATTTTGCCCTACACATTAAGTTCTGTGGTCCATTCTGCTTGCAAGAAATAGCCCTTGTAGTCTTCAAGGGCTTCATTATGTGCTGGTAGAAGCTTCATCACAAGAACGATCTTTCATAAATTATAGGTATAGCAAAAATTCTAGATATAGAAAATTATCAAAGTGTAGTAAATGTCAGAACTGAAAAAAGAGAGAAATTTGAGAAGGTGAGACAGGAGAGTGTCAAAGGAATCATAAGGGATAGCAGTACATTGCAGTAAACTTTTTATGAAATTAACATCCAAATTTTTCTGGACTTATACCAAAATGGAATTAATTGAAATTTTCAAGTCTGTCTTTTCTTACCTTAAACCTTAGTAGATCAGTTTGTAAAATACTATTCAGTCTTTACTCATATCTGTCATTATTATGGATTCAAAATATGCCTTTAGAACAGTGAATAGTACCTTGTTAGTGAATTTAAAAAATAAGTATTTTTACTCACAATGGTATTCAACATGCTTGAAGCTTTTCATTCATTTATTTTGTTGTGCCTTCACTGAATGCAATATACTTGATGTTCTATGACTCCACATTCATCTCATACATATAGATATATTTATTTGAGAAGCAGCTATTTTGTTAGGAATTTGAAACATAGAGAACAATACATATGAGGAGCAGCTGAAGGAACTGGGGTTGTTTAGCCTGGAGAAAAGGGGGCTCAGAGGAGAACATATAACTCTCTACAACTACCTGAAAGGAGGTTGTAACCAGGTGGGTGTTGGTCTCTTCTGCCAAGTAACAAGCAACAGGACAAGAGGAAACAGCCTCAAGTTACGCCAGGGGAGGTTTAATCTGGATATTAGGAGAAATTTCTTCATGGAAAGTGTTGTCAAACATTGGAACAGGCTGCCCAGGGAACTGGTGGAACCACCATCCCTAGAGATATTTAAAATACATGGTGCTTAGGGACATGGTTTAGTGGTGGACTTGGCAGTGTTCGGTTAATGGTTGAACTTGATGATCTTAAAGGTCCTTTCCAACCTAAATGATTCTATGATTCTATATTGGTGCATTTAACTGAAAGTTATTGAACACCTCATTAACATAAAAGATGTCAAATGTTCCTGGCAATTTCAAAGATAATAAATAATAATTTAATCATCATTATTCACTTATTTTATTGACTATTTCTTGGGAGTATTCAATTTTTGGGGTATGGAAATGTAATAGCTCATGTCCTAAGGAATTTGAAGTTATTCAAAACCAAATTCAGTAATTATTTGACTAGGAAAGTTATAGTAATTCCAACGTACTAATCTCAAGTAACTATCCCTACAATATTAAAGTTAAATTAAGATAAATTAAATATGAGAACAGGTTAATGAATCTTTGGTGTGCAATTGTGAAATTACACAAAAGATCAGAGTAGCCAATAATGTCCATACTGAACTCTCACATTACAAAGACGCTCAGCTGAAATCTAGTGTATCTAGTAGATTCAGCCCAGCTACTCATTTCACAAGTGTTCACACAGGGAGAGTGAGCTTCAGACACCCAGATTTTCAGGAAAAAAAAATGAGGGCAAGGAAAATATCACCAGACTTTTCCCATGAGGAAAGTGATATGTAATATATGATTTCCTTGTGCTGCTCATTATTTTTCGGCTGAAAAGATTGCTGTTCATTTTGAAGTTCCTAACATACTTTTCTTTGTGAGGTCCTTTCCTTTGTAAAATTTACCTTTGTAGAATTTTCAAAATGTGAACCAAGTCTATTTATAACACCCAGTGGTCAGTGCATATTTAAATTAGAAGGGAGTCTGTATGCTCCCTTTTGTCCTGTAATGCAAGAAAAGTTCCTTGCTGCAATTCATATCCATCTCATCTCTGCAACAGATGTGATTTATAAAGACTACAAATCCAAACCTCAAATAAGCAAAAAAAAATAAATAAAGCTGTTATGGCTCTAATGAAATCCTACAGTCCTGAGAGAAGAAACTTGTTATATTGGATTATCTGTAGGTTTATTGAGTATGCAATTGGGGACTTTTGTTCTTGTTTTGCAATTTTTTTCTATATCATTCTTCTCCGACGGTGAATGTGAATACAGCAGAGAATCTACAATGCTACCAAAAGGATACCTTAACCACAAAGGCATTGACGGAATCAGAGTAGAGTATGTAACCACACAGACCAAGACAATGCCTGGTATCTGGAAAAAAAGGTTGCCAGAACTGCAATGGGTAACTCCCATTTACAAGAGTTTCCAAGCACCAGCAAAAGAAATACAAGTTACACAAAGAGGATAGAAAGAGGAGCTCAGGCTCGAAGGAATTGGTTATACGAACAAGAAAAAAAAGCTGTGGAAGGTCTTCAGTGACCAGCTGCACGGGTATGTTTGTGCTCAAACAGACTACCAGGTCACTGCTGTTCAAATTCTCACCAAGAGTTTTAGAAACTGCAAGAACTGAAGAAGCTCCAGACTTGTGGTATTGCAACAGTAACTGGCAATGGCTATTTGCAAGGAGGTCCCTGGTGCAAAAAGAAAAAATGGATTTCCTGCCATTCAACAACAGAAACCTGCTACAGAGACCTGTAACCTGTGAATATAAGGGTGGCAAAAGTGAAAGAAGGCTCAAGACACACCAAGTTCACTTTAAAAAAACCTCTCTCCCCTACATTTGCAATATCAAAGTGTTGTCTTTTGGTTTAACACATATTGGAAGAAAGTTTAAAACAAATATAGTCACAGCCTGGGGCAAGGACAGTCACAAAGGGCAAAGCTGGCTTTTCCTCCTGTTCAAAAGCACAGTTAGGAAAGGAACAACAACCAAAGTGACTGGCTTTCCCTTTCTCTTAATGGCTTTACTGAACAGACAGAAAACACATTTTTCACACACAACAGCACAAAGTGCTGCTCTGTAATACTTGGATATTAACTGTTACTATGAGTGGGATGACTACATAAAGCAGCAGCATTTGGACAACATTTGTTGCCTGATTTTTCATTCTTCATATAAATATTGCCTGAGCAATTTTTACTTCAACACTTATTTACTGTAACTTCTAGTTTCATCATAACTTTGTGAAGTGCTGAAAGTTCACTAAACACACCAACCTTTTTCCCCATATCAACCAAAAATTAATAAAAACATGCCAAAGGCAACTGCTTTTTAAATTCCATGCATTTTCTCATTACCGTTCCCCTTCTCGTCTCCTCCTTCACTTGGATGTTTGGATCAGAGACTTGCTCCAAGGCTCGCTTCTAAGGTAACAGGCACTTGTTCATTTTAATGACTGTCACTCTCTCAACATGAATACAAGAAAAGCTTAGTCTTCTATTCAAATAATAGTCCAAGCATTATGAAAATAAGTGTCATGTAAAGTATTTCATGCTGAGCATGTAATGAACTTGAGAATACCAATTGTTTTCAGGCCTGCCTGCAATTTCTGCTGGCTGTCTATTGGAAAAGGTGCTGGTCAGGGAGCACATGGTCATCTAATGAAAAGGGGAAGATGAAAATCCACAAGTCCTATGTCTGAATCAGGCCAAAGCCAAAATTTTTTGACATTTCTCATAAAACTGGATTTTCTTGGGCCTGTAGAGAAATCAATGGCTCAGTGAGATCAACAACCCTGTCAGTTCTATTTTGAGTAGTTTTTCAAGATTCTAAGGACTCTGGGGACATCCCAACTTTCATAGTCTCTCATCTGTGACAGACCCTCCTGGCTCAGTTATCAAGACTCAGAACTTCGGTTTTGCCTCATCAGATAGCATCTCGTCAAAGATCAAACTTAGACTAGCATTACATTCACAGTGCATCTATTGCCCTCTCAGTGTTTTCAATTTCTGTTTGTCTTAGCCCATATTTGTATTTCATAGAATCATAGAATGGTTTGGGTTGGAAGGGACCTTAAAGATCATCAAATTCCAACCCCTCTGCCATGGGCAGGGACACCTCCCACTAGACTAGGTTGCTCAAAGCCCCATCCAGCCTGGCCTTGAACACCTCCAAGGATGGAGCATCCACAGCTTCTCTGGGCAACTTGTTCCAGTGTCTCACTATCCACACAATAAAGGATTTTTTCCTGATATCAAGTCTAAATTTACCCTCTTTCAGTTTAAAGCCATTGTCCCTTGTACTATCACTACAAGCACTTGTAAAAAGTCCCACCCCACCTTTCTTGTAGGCCCCCTTTGAATAGTAGAAGGCTGCTATAAGGTCTCCCCAGAGCTTTCTCTTCTCCAGGCCAAACAACCCCAACTCTCTCAGCTTGTCTTCACAGGAGAGGTGCTCCAGCCCTCTGATCATCTTCATGGCCCTCCCCTGGGCTTGCTCCAACAGGTCCATGTCCTTCTTATGTTGGGAGCCCTAGAGCTGGATGCAGAACACCAGGTGGTGTCTCACCAGAGCAGAGTAGAGGAGCAGAATCACCTCCCTTGACCTGCTGGCAATATTTCTTTTGATGCAGCCCAGGATATGACTGGCTTTCTGGGCTGTGAGCACACATTGCCGACTCATGTTGACCTTCTCATCAACCAGCACCCCCATCAGGTGGCAGAATTAAGGAAAGAAAAGACAGTTTTAATGTTCATCACTGCATAGGATCTATAGTGACACTAAATGATAGCTTAACAGCACCGAGCACATGTAAAATGCCACTGAATAGTCTTGTTCTACTATTACAGGATATTGTTATGCTAGCAAAGACCTTTCATGGATTAGTATCACATTAGTGTAGTGTTCTGGGAGCTGGATCACTGTTCAAGATTTGCGATCTAATAGCAAAAAGATGGAAGTCAATTAATCCTGAGTTTCTGTCCTGAATTAACTGCAAGAAGCCAAATGTGCTCTCAGTTTTCATCCAAGAAAATGTTGCAGCTAGGACTATCTGATAGTTTCACTTACCACAGCTACAACCAGGGAACTAGCCAGGAGTTTGATATTTTTTGTTGTTACAAAGGTGGGTTTTGACATACCCCTTGGCCTGGTTTTGCATGCTTGGATCTGCCCTAAGGCTTCCGTCATCAAAGTGCCAGTGCCAGTGATCTGTGCCAGGTTCTCACTGCCTCAACCAAAACCCACATCTGAACAGCGAGTCCCCACCTTGTCCTCAGCAGGGCACACAGATCTGGCTTACGCTCTCCCATGGGGCTTGGCTTTCTTGGCAACTCAGGAACAATAACAAAAAAACACAGCCAAAGTTCACAGCTGTCCTAGGGATTCTCCTCAAGGGCTCTTCTTTCCCCTGCTGCCTTTTTCACTTTGCTTAGAAAGCTACTGAATTTTTTATTCTACCTCACAAGACAGTTAGCAAGTAACACATGAGACAGTTCACTGGAAAAAAAGCCCCAACTATTTCATAAAGGATTTGAAAATAATACTCCTGCTGATATATTCAGAACAAGAGCAAAGGAAGTGCAACAGCTGCTCTGTATTTTCCCAGTTTGTAACCAAACAAGTTATCAAGTGACATTTTGAGAGCATCTAAAACAAGAGGTATAGATATAATTTTACTTTTGCTCTGCAAATCTACAACCTTCTCTGTACTCTGGACAAATGAACTTGGCAACTGAATCTGCTTTTCAACACAGTATCAGAATGCCTCAAAGCATTCACTCCATCAGAAGACAAAATAGGCAAGTCTTCCTCCCATCACTTTTAAATGTACATTGTATTTGATTTTCTTCTTTTCTGTAAATACTGAAAATATTGTCTTACCTTCTTTAGACACGAATGGTGGTTCTTCCATCTTCCATTATGAAGCTCCCTCCCAAAGCCACTTAATTCCAGCCAGCTTCCAAACTAAAGTGAAAATATACCAACTCCAAAACAGAAGTGCCAGCAATCTTAACTACCACATGTGCCCTACTGCTCAGTCTTTAGCTGCAAAATGTACCCTTTCCCGCCACAACCAGTTTTTAGATGCAACTATAACATGGAAATTTTGTCTATGCTTTCTTTTATGGAAGAAGTTGATAACATAATATACAATGCACCCAGTTAACTGGCCGGAAGGTGAAAATTTTTCAAACCAGCGATGACACATGCTACTGAGGACCTCTTCCAACCTGCCACTAGGGCCAGGATCACACCACCAAATCTTGCAATTGCAGTCATAAAAATGTGGCTTTGCATACAGAGTGGGTCAGACACTGACCTAAGCGGGAATGTTGTGGCTTTATTAGCAGAAATTCTCTTTTTGGCACCCACTGCACATCCTTCAGCTTCACTGTAAACAACCCTGAATGGCAAGTTTAAGTTCATTACTAGTTTCATTCTGTGTTCCTTATAGTTCAAGTACAAAGATTATCAAGAAATATAATGCATAACCTTGTCTTTGCCATATCATTACAGTTTTTTCTCTCAGCCTCAGCTGCAGTCCTAATACTTTATACTTCTCCTTTTCAAGGTACTTTCAAAGGCCTTTTAGCCAGCAGAGTAGAGACATAAAGTATGAAGCAAATTACAGGCTATTTTAATCTGGTCTCTAAAATAGAATGCCTAAAGAATTGACATCATTGTTTGATGTCATAGAACTATCCCTTTATTCACACTGATCTTTCATTGTTTATTTTCAGAGTTTCAGAAGTTTGTATTGCGTGTACCTGGATAAAAGTATCAAGCTGCTTGTACACTCAAACATTGCTGTATCCTGTAGCTGGCATGTTTGGAAGGCACTTATTGACATTCCTCTCTGTTAACTCTCCTAAATAGACTTCATTAACCTGGCAGACAATACATAAGATTCTGGGTTTTTTAATAGATAGAAATATTGTTTCAACCCACTTGTTATGCCACGTCATCCCACCCCAAACAGCTGATGAATCTCTGACACAAACTCTGGTCAGCGGCACTTGTCCCACCATGCTCTGCTTCCATTTCTCCAGCTTCACATCTGCTTCTCAGCAGCAAGGCCAGGGGAGACACTATGTCTCCCACAGAACAGCCCCATCCTGCAGATGGTGACAGGTCTCTATGGCAGTGTGATGCCGTGGGTATAGAGAAGGGAATTGCAAAGCAATATGGACAGAAGGTGCTACTCTTTTTTCAAGCCTGCACAAGAAATAACTTCGTATCTGGAAATGACACTCAAGGAAGGGTAGAAAATAAGGTGAGACTTTCTCAGCAACCTCACGGTGTGGCATCAGCAGAACGTGTGGAGCAGGGTGTGGGATTTCTCAAGACTGAACTGGAGGAGAGCTGTTAGAGCTGATCTGGCAGGAATGGAATACAGTCATAGCTTGCTGGACAAGCTTGGAAAAAAAGATACATGAGGTGGGCAGCTATGTCCATGCCCAGAGGCTGGCAGGGTGCACAACTGGAAATCAGGTTGCTTATGTTGCCTTCTAGCCTACCCTTTTGATATTTCTTGCCTAGAGCTTAATTTCTCCTTTTTCCTTCCTGATTTCCATTTTCTCACTTCTCTGGTCTTGACCCTTTTTTTACTAGGTTTCTGTTTGAGGTTGAAAAAAATACTGTGTAATCTCTCTCTGACTTTCTTTTCAGCGTTTCTCATCTTCCTTACACTCACAATAGAAAACATCTCAATCGTTGCTTTTTCAAGGTAGTGTTCATTAATGATATTTTTCTTAAAAATACATTATTCAGTAGTGTAGAAATGCAAGTATTTCAAACCTGAAAGGACAAGTAAAACAAATATATGGGCTCTGAAATGCTCAATCACTGCTTGCATTTTAATGTTTCGTGATCTGTGATATCACTCATGGTACTTTTCAGTAATGTGTAATGAAGATGACCTTTTCACTTCTCAGGAAAAACCGTAAATAATTAATTATCTGTCTGATACTAACGTCAATAAACATAGTCATCATTTCTTGAGCTTTCTGACAGCAGTGGGGAAAAAGCAACACATTTAGGTCTCATGAAGTTCATTTCCTGAAACTGGCCTTCTCTGGATTTACAATGCTCTCTTGTGGCCAGATCAAGCATCTACAATACAATATTTTGCTACCCTAAGAATACCTTTAGTCTTTTTGGCCGCTATGGTCATTCTCCAATTGCCACAAAATGCTACAGACATTAAAATCTGCCAAAACAGGTATTTTAGGGATGTGTGTTCTCTTTTTTTTTTTTTTTTCCCACTAGGCAAGTTATCTAAGTTGTCCTTTTATCAAAAACACCTTCCAAATACTTAACTATTTGAAAATCATTGGGGGTGGCAAAGTTTGCTCCTGTCGTTGGAAGAATCATTTAACATGACCTTTTTCTTTGACAAATGTTAATTTTTAGCATGGATTTTTTAAGTCTATCATTCATAGGTTTTCAGATATATCACCAAGTCTCCTTGTGAACCGCAGGCTCAAAGTTAAAAAACAAAATGCCCTAGAACTGAGGAAAATGCTTCATCCTGCCAGTGCGTGCTCAGCCCAGATCCACCTCTGTGCTCCTCTATTTCAAATAGGCACTTGATCAAGGTTTATAGACCCACATTTCCTCGTGCCATAAGGTGGGATACGGGAGTGCATGTGAGACAGCCACAGCAAAGCTGTAGGCCGGTCAGAATCACAGAGTCACACTCTGGTGACACTTATGTCCTCATGACGGGGAAGAGCAGGGTTGGGGTCCATCCTGCAGCAAAGCCTGCCCTCCTCCCCTTCACAGCCCCATTCAGCACTTCACATTGCTCCCCTTTGTCCCACTCTAATGACTGGGAGCTACCTGATTAACTATCTAATTAACCTCAGGTGCAGAGAAAGGTGGGCAAAAAACTGCCAAGAAGCTCAAGAACACACAAACATCAAATGAAATGATGGGAAATACCTTCTGCATTCCTCTGCGTTGGGGTAGTAGATTCAGGATGAAAATGCCTAAGCCTGTAGGAGGGTGGTATCTCACACGAAGTCTTCACTTCTGTCTAATTAAGCATACACCATAAAATCTCCCACATTTACATAATCCTAGCAAGGATGCATTGAGTTCTCACAATCTTCCAAATTCATTGATTCACAGGCATTCATGGGAAGAAACAAAATATGGCTGGTGATATTGTTATGCTTTTGATCAGTAAAAACATTTAACTGCAAAGGCATGGCTTAAGAAGAAACTCTTAATTAGGCAAGAACATTTCTGTAATTAGCAGATTCAACCTCATCCATAAGAAGTTAGAAAAAAAAATAAGGAAGGAAGGAAGCAATGAAAGAAACCCAGAATCAAGAGGCAGAAAAAATTGAACTGAAAACCTGGTTATTATTAATTAGTATCTCTCACTGATTTGGGCATTTTGCTTTACAAACAATATCCAATCTTATTTCACTGGCTTTACTAGTAGTATAAAAATAGCCACTCAAAGGAAACACAAGATGTAACATATCAAGTGTAATATTTAAGACTGCTTCATATACAGTTATCAAAGAGAAAATTTCAGGATAAGATCCCTTTTTCTCTTCCTGATGTTGTTCTCTTCCTGCTAAATTTGGACTGCCCTTCAGATATTTCAGAGTTTGTAAATAACCTTGACATTCTTTCTCTGTCTTACTGCACACGCAATTTTAGCATCACTGTTGGACAGTTGGTGAATAATTGCCTTGGAAAATAAAGAAACAGAAAACTAACCTATAAGAAGATTTTAATTTTTACAACCACTAAATTTGACTAAAAAAAACAGAGGATGAGACTTCCTTGAGATTCTTCCTTGAGATTCTTATCTCTTTGGAGTACCAAACTTCTGCTTTTAAAGAGCAGATACATTTATTTCAAGGACACTTCAACCTTCTATCATCTTGCATAAGTAAAAAAGGTGCTGCAGAGTGTTAAGTGAAGAACATAAAGGTATTTCTTTAATGATTCACATGTTAGTATTTTACAGCATCACTAAAAATATTTCCTCTTCTGTTACATGCTAAATATGCTCACATGTACTAGTTCACATTAGATGTCTTTGAATTTGCTGAAATTTGAAGACCTAATCCTTAGCTCTGTATATCATAGAATCATAGAATGGTTAGAGTTGGAAGGGACCTTAAAGCTCATCGAGTTCCAACCCCCCTGCCATGGGCAGGGACACCTCCACTAGACCAGGCTGCTCAAAGCCCCATCCAGCCTGGCCTTGAACACTTCCAGGGATGGGGCATCCATATGGAACTATGCACATAAACACCAGCAAGTGGATGGATGAAGCAAGTTAATTTTTTTTTCTCTTAATCCCCTAAATTATTCTTCATGCTTCTGGCAAGCCATAATTCTTTTTTATCCCAAAAAAACAAGGCTTATGCAATCATCTTTTATGTATGCATAGCATATGTGAGCTTGCACGTCCTGTAATTTTTGCTTATAATATAGACTATTAAATTTGACAGATAGAACAAGTCCTAATGTGCTGAGTTTCTAAAATTTAAAGAGAAAAAAAGCCAGTTAGAGGAGGATAGCTTTCTTAGTACCTTCACTGAAAGAATGTAGCCTGATCTCAGCTCTCAAAAAAGGTCCAGAAATCCACTGCCAAGAGTTATGAAATTTTCAGCCATGGGAATGCTGTAGTTGGAACTCTGCTTATTTGACACCAGCAAATGAAGCAGAGGAAGCAAGTCTGAAAACCAGCCTTCACCATTTCTGCTTTCAATGGTGCTGCCTCTTTTTCCAAAAAGGCATTATAGTGGTAAACTACTGATGATATTGAAACACCTCTGTTAGCTTAGTTTCCTTTATTTTGTTTATTTTTTGTTAATTTTAAGTACATTTTAAATTATACATAAAATTAAAATTATGACTGTGTGTTATTCTACCATCTCCAAACTGAAAAACTGTTGAATAACAAACATACAAAAAATATGTGGTTATTTGATATATACTAGTATACTAGTACTGGTATATACTACTATATATTTGGTATATACTAGTATACCGGTGTCAGTATGGGTTTAGGCTTCATATGTGAACTTCAGGATGGAAGATGCTTTTCAGGTGTCAAATTCCCTTCATTTTACTTTGGCATATAACTGACGTTACATATCTTTAATTTGCATGAATATGTGTTTGGTTCTGCCATATCTGTGACCATCCATACACCACTTTTTTGGAACAGAGCAGTGAATTAATTCAGTGTATGACTGATTTTTAAGAGAACTCTAATAAAAACTTTGATTTTGCTGTATAAGCATATTAAAACGTCAGTATTACATTAATCGAGCCACAGAAAAGACTATACTGCTAACATTTAAACTCAAGTCTTTTAATTCAGTGTTGTGTTTTGTAGCATTTTGGTGTGGGTCAGCAGCTGCTCCTGTCACATGCTGAAACAACTGTGAGCTTTAACGCAGTGCATCACGTTTTTGCCAGCAGCCTTGCAGAGGGCCTGTTGAAGCATCTTTTTGATCTAGTTGGCTTAAAAATGCAACCACATTTCTGCACTTGTTGCACGTTCTCTTGGTTTGATTCTTTGGTGTTACTTTAGTTCATAGTTAAAACCAAAAATGGTGGGATAGCTTTCAAAGAGCACTTTATGAAAGGCAGGAATATCTCGACACTGGTATCAATATGAAATAGCTGTAAGAGGCTTGTTAGAATTTCAAACGAGAAAATTTCAGAAATATGCAGTACGGATCTCTGGGCTAGAAGACCAATAAAACATAGGGCTTGTTGGAAGACAAGGCAACCATAAGGAAATACATTAAGTTGTAACGCAAGAAATCCTGAAGAAGCAAACCCCAAGGGCCAATGCAATCCTCTGAGTTAAGTGAGTACAATGCTGTGCTGACAAAGGAACGTATGGCTCTGATGCCACTACACGCAACCTGAATACTTAAATTAAAAAGCCCTGTAAAAAAAATAAAAAATAAAAAAATTCCTAGAATACTCTTACGACCATGGAAGGAAAGTCTTAGTGTCCACAATATGTGACCACAATATGTATTTTAACCCAGTCTAACTGGCCCTCTGATAGAGTCCCTGGCAGCAAGCATGAGTGGGACCAGACCGCAAGTGCCACTTTATTTGCCACCATTAGCAATGAAATTGGAGTCTTAAAAATAAATTGCATCTATGCTCAAACGCACAAATTGGCAAGGCCCCTTCCTGCGAGTCCCACGTCCCTCTCTCATATGAAATAAGAAAATCACTCTTAAACAGAAAAAGCATTTGAGTGTTATATTGCATTTCCTCAATCTTATCCAGAGGTACACTGGATAAGATTGTACACTGTGATAGATCTCACAAAAGATTGGCAGCAAACCTAAATTTCAGTGTACCAAAATGGAAACTTAGGAAAAATTTTGGAAGAGTACAAAATAATAGTTAAGCAAAGATATTGAGCTTTAAATTAGTGTTTCTGGGAACCTAAAACATGAGAAGTTATAGTTACGCAACACTATACTATAGTTACAGTATACCTATGCACATTATACAACTATTTTCCTTCAGCATTTTGGATAATATTGCAGTGTCAACAAAAACTGATGCACACTTCTATTTTGTATCTGTTGTTTTTTTATATTAGCAGAAGATACACCTGTTTTTTCTCAAAGCAGAAAGTCAGACAGGCAGACAGTGAGCAAACGTTAGTTGTAGTCAACTCTCTACATTGTAAACCGTGGCATTTAAATTTATGAGTTAATTTGACAGATTATGTATTTTAATCATATAAATATTGTTGAGTAGCTTAGAAAGCTTAGAAGCTTATAAAGCTTTATTTCTTCATCATTCTTTTACTAGTTATATAGCAGAACATTTGTCTTGAGTTCTATATATAAATATGTGACTTATCTATGTGATTGATTTGTCTTTCTTTCTTGAAGGCAGTTCAAAATGTAAAGAATCAATTTCATGGTCTCTTGAAAAGGAAAAATGCAAGGAACTCAAGGTGGCCAATGTTATAGACAGATATGTAAATACTGTACTCTCTCAAATATTATACATTTGTTTTGGATCTATTCTATGCTTTGCTCTAGTATGAAAGGCTTCCAAACAGTTAACTTTTCTATAAGTTAACTTTTCTATAGTGAATACATGGCAAGTATGACAATGAGAATGAAAAACCAAAATGCATTACTTCTGTATATCGATGGCAATGGATGAAGTATTCTATGAGTCATAAGTCTCTTCGGACATATAAAACCATAATAAAGATTAAGTGGTTTTCCAAAGTTTAGGCAGAAGTTATTGGATATCAGAATCACAAGGCAGTAATACACTGGCAGATACAGTCATATCTCACTTTCATAACACTAAATGCAAGACTCCAACTCTTTAACAGGAAAAAGATCAGTTGCAACAGCGTACTCTTGGTTTCATTGTCTTTTGCTAATGAGACTCCATTTTCAGAAAAAAATCTTTTCCCTTCTTTTTTTTTCCTTCTTAGTCATACAAGATAGAGACATGTGGGTCTTTGTTGGAATTTTTGGGGAGTAATTTTGGTGGTTCTCAGAGCTTAAAATAAAGACATCACAAAGAACTGCTGGTCATAGACATAGTTTGGCTATATTTTACATTTGTCCAATCTACCACTCTGCTACAGCAGCTTAGATGGAGTTTCTTTCCCTTCTTTTCATTACACTCTTAGGTCTGATAAAGGCTGGATTTCCCAAGTGTGATGAGTTGTCACAGTCACACAGGCATTACATGATTTGGAATTCATCTGTGCCTGAGTAGCCTGGGACTGCAAAGTTCATTCCATGTAATGTAAAAGCTGAGAGGCACAATTTATATGAAGTCAAACTATTAACAATGTAATACGTTATACTTTTTTTTTTCTTTTAAAATTTCACATATAATGGCTACTAACAAAAGTCTTGTTGCCAAAATCATAGACAAAAATAAACTTATCACATCTTAACTATAGTCATGGAGGAGAAAATTACAGAACAGTTCAATTTCTTTACCTTTGTCTTTCTGTCTCTTTCTGAAGACATAGATTAGAAGGTAACCTTCCAGAACATAGTTATTTTACTACAATGTCCATTTCATGCTTTTTTCATAATTTTCTCCAGTAGTGTACATGTATTTCCCCTCACAAACTGTGTATTAGCTTCCTTAAGAAAAGACCAGCCCTTGAGAAGGAAGAAAAGCATAGGGATTTCTACTGACTTAGAGATGCTACATGCTTCGCCTTGAATTCCATTTATTTTCTCTTGGTATCCATCTTTTCTGTGTACATCAATGCAAAGCTGTAGGTGTTATGTCCTGATCTCCATGAAATCTTTTCCTCTAATGGATAATACTGACACGGCAAGGTTAAAGGAAGGATTTTTGAGATGTCAGCAAAGCCTTTTCTTTTGACATAGACATGTTATTCTTTTTCATTATTGAATGATATGATAAGTAATGAATGATACGATACATACACTTTATAGCAATTTAGCTGAATGCCTTCCTCATGACACTTTGAGACATAATAATAGATGAGGAATGAGAAACCACATAACACAAATATTTTAAAGGCAGATTTGAAAGGTAACTGATACAAAGATGATTCAATTAAAAAAAAAAAAAAAAAAAGATAGAGTGAATTATCTAACTGTAAAGGAAGCAAAAGAACATGCTTCTCCATTCTGTTCTCCCTCCCCGCCCTCCACACACATTATTCTTGGCTTTAGGCTTCCTGTTTTGCCAATGTTGATCCCAGTGTGTCTATGTCACAGATTAGAAGTAACAGTAGTGTATTTTGGCACGGCCAGATGTGGGTGGAGGTACTTTCTTCTTCAGTGAAGGATTGGCTTTCAGGTGGAGATCCCAACCTGAGGATCATAACCCATAGGTTGAGAGAGCCTTCTTAATTCAAGGTCTGTTCTCTCTGACAATCCAAACGCTTATCTACGTATGAACACCTCTAAGAGGCAGTTCACCACAACATACTTGTATTTTAGCACAGAGGGGGTGGTTGCTGGCTTTTCCTGTGATGGTGCTTGGTGATCAATTTTGTAGACCTTCGGTTTAACTTTCAAGGAGCTTTGCAAAGCAACTATAAGTTGTTTTCTGAGATGGATGTGATTTGGTTCATTGCTGCCTAGCAGACTATGTTTTCGTATCTTGGCTAAAACATGGGATTTATTGAGCAAGTCTGTATAACCTTTTCTTCTGTACTCATGTTGTTCTTCCAGAAAAGGGACATCTGAGAAGTTTTGAGTGTAGTAACTTCTTTATACCTAGCTTTCTATGTGCGTCTATGACATTAGACAGAGAAACTATAATTTTATGTCAAGGACATAAGTTTTAAAGATGTAGCTTGGTTCCACTAATAGTGTTTTAACTAAGCCTATTTCAGTCCATGCTGAAATCGCCAATACCTGATTCTTTAGCAAAGTACTGATTCTAGACCCATTATTTGCATTTAGAGAGGACTTAGGGACCATAAATTTGCATCTGACCCTGTGAATACTGATTATATGACTCATCCAAGTTACTTCATTTCTGGAAACCGTACAATCTTTCATTGAAAGGAGGATGACAGGCTGTTTTCTGTCTTTCACTGCCATGATTCTGTCTTTGTAGAGTCATCAATAATCCTAAAACTAATTCTCATCTATATGCAGCTAACAAATACACCTAAATCAAAGTCATGCTTCAGAGCAGGACTGCTGATGAGCTCTGAGGGAAGTAGCATCCAGACAAGAATGTTGAACGTAACCTTATATATTCCCTGTGCTGGCCTGAGACAAGAATCTCTATGCATGACTAATTCATTTTCAAAACCAGCACTGTCCAAACAGACATATTCTTCTTTCCTTTTAAAAATAATATTTTAAGTGATCAAAGGAAGTCTATCACTGTGTCAGACAGAACAGAGCACTGACTGAAGTAAATTGATAAAGGAATCATGGAATCACGGAATTGTCAGAGTTGGAAGGGACCTCTAGAGATCATCTAGTCCAACTCCCCTGCCAAAGCAGGATTACCTAGAGTACATTACTCAGGACTGCATCCAGGCGGGTCTTGAAAATCTCCAGAGAAGGGGACTCCACGACCTCCCTGGGCAGCCTGTTCCAGTGCTCTGTCACCCTCACCGTAAGAAGTTCTTCCTCATATTTGAATGGAACTTCCTGTGTTCCAGCTTGTGCCCGTTTCCTCAAGGAAATGCACTTGTTACTCAAGGCATGGAGAAGGACCAAGACCTAAGCTTCAGATTACAAAAGGCAATGAGTCGTCACGTCACTCACCAGGAAAGTCCCTTTGATAATACAATGATAATAGATTATCCCATTCATTACACTTTGTGTTTTTCTATGGGTTTGATTTGGGTTTCAAATCATAACAGCCCTCATACATTATTAGAAGCTGAATGTAAATAAGCAAAGGCCTTAAATAAGTAAATCCCGGTTGTTTCTCTCTAAAAAACCACTTCACTGAGAGTAAATGTGTTTTCTCTTGATTTCTGTCTGCCTTGTCAACCTTTATATGGAGAAGCAGCAGCTGTGGTGATTCTTCAGCTCTACTGACCAGTGTCAACCCCTCCCGCATCACACCCTGAGATTGGGTGTTTTTGTGGAACATGGAATAAATCAGCAGAAAGGAAACACCATCAATGTCTCATTACAAGCTGGGGAGAAAGAGTGTGCGATACCAGAATACGGAATGTATTTGTCAGACAGAGCAAGAAAAGTTTGTATTATTATAATTTATTACTCCAGCCTGGGGTCCTAGTCCTTTGTATGGCACTTAGCTCCGTAATAGAAAAGCTGGGAACATGCAATGATGTAGGCCACAGAGCCACTCAGTCAGTCCCTGAGGAGTTCACGTGTTAACATAACACCGTTAAAATTTTCCTTTCCTGCTTAAAATGCCTTTTAAGGCGATTTGATGAACCGGGACAGCTCTTTTCTCTGATGAGTGCCCTACTTTACCTCCAATCCAGTAGGCTCCAGGTACAGGCTGTAACTGCAAGCCTTACAAACTGTCCCCGCAGCTGTTTTCTCAGGAGGAGAGGACAAATCTTGTTCTCTCCTTCTGCTCCCCACAATTGAGTGTCTGACGGGAAAATTTCGCAGGGAGAACAACAGAAGCCGCTTTCCTCAGCTGCTTCTTCCTTACCCCCTCCACACACACACCCCCATGTGGGTTTCAGTAGAGGGAAGGTGTGATCAAGGCAGCAAGAGGTAATAAGACACCAAGTGACAGTATTTTTTAGCTGAATCATGCCCTTAAATGTTCAGCCTGCACATTAATCATCAGGGATTCACTTCAAAATTGGATCTGACTAGTGCACTTAATTTACCTACTGCACCAAACAGCTGTTCAGCTTCTGTTGAATTTGAAAGCAAATGTAATTAGTGCGTGTTCACTGCTGCTTCTTCATTACATTGCCAGCCCATATCATCGGAACAGTTAATTACTGCAGAGACAATGGCTTGACTTACCTGATACAGTACATGATTATTCATCATTGATTCATTTTTTCTTCTTCGCTGGTAATTTTGTTAACATCCCTGACAGTACTTAACAGTGAATCCCCTTGATCTTTTGCGTTATTATGTCTTCTCAAATGTTACTCAAATTCTCCAGGTGGCTTACTTCTCTAGATTTTAACGAGATATGAGGTATAACGACAGTTGACACTGCATGTAGCTGAAGAAATAACTTGATTATGTGTTTCACAGCAAAATGTGCTGTTGAGTTGCTGCCCATCTCAGCTGTCTTTGTACTTGAGGACTTTTCTCTTGCTTACAGACCAAAGGCCTGCTGATGGAATTGCCTTCTTCCAACAATGGCTTAAAATAATACTGAGAAAAGGAAAGATTATTCCATAATTCCTGGGCATGTTTAGTTTGGAGAAGAGGAGGCTGAGGGGGGACCTCATTGCCCTCTACAACTACCTGAAAGGAGGTTGTAGTGAGGTGGGTGTTGGCCTGTTCTTCCAAGTGAATAATGACAGGAGCAGAGGAAATGGTCTGAAGTTGCAGCAGGGGAGGTTTAGATTAGATATTAGGAAGAATTACTTTACTGAGAGAGTGGTCAGGCACTGGAACAGCCTGCCCAGGGAGGTGGTGGAGTCACCATCTCTGGAGGTATTTAAGAAACGTGTAGACATGGCACTTCAGGGCATGCTCTAGTGTCCGAGATTGTTGGTTTGTGTCTGTTTGTGGGTGGGGTGGTGTGTGGTTGTGGGCGTTTGGTTTGGTTTTGTTTTGGTGTTTGGTGTTCTGGGATTTTTTTTTTTTTTGTTGGTTGGACTCGATGATCTCAAAGGTCCCATCCAACCAAAAATATTCTGTGATTCTGTGATAATTACTCTTGTTCTCAATAAATCTGCTCCACTCCTACATGGGTTTTTTGGGTGGCTTTGAGTGTGGTTTTTAAGCTCCTCTGTGCCTCAGTACTCCACCACTAAGATGAAGGTAACTGACTTCCCAGCCTTGCCTACCAGATGTCATAGTCTGCTTTCAGATACAGCCTCTTTTCTCAGAAGGAAGCTCTGTCTGGATGAAGTGTGAGGACTCTACATTTATCGGTGACCTCCAGGCTGGTGAAGGACAAATTGCGGAATACATCTGCCAGTCCTGGTTATTTCTGCAGTGCACGTGCAGATCAGCTGGGCTGTGCTGGCACGGTCGTGCACCACACTTCTCAGAAATGCCAGATTTAGTCATTTACTGCACATGTTCGACATTATTGCCAGGCATATGCAAAATAGCCCTGAGCTGTCCTGCTGCATCCTTTCCCCATCGCATTGCAGATATACCTGGCTACTCTGGCAAAAGAAGGTCACCTAAGTTGTTAAGACAGGTTTTAGTGATTTGCACAGTGCTGCACTTTCTTTTGTCATCTTTTTTCATACGTGAAAACTTGTAAACACTCCTGGAGGAAAAAAAATGTAAAGAACCAAGGAAATGCATTTAAAAACCAAGTGTATGACGGCTTAGGATAGCAAAGCTATGGAAAATTCTTTGCAAAGACACTTGAATAAAATGGAATTTTTTAAAAGTGTTAAGTTCAGGGGGAATCTGAAGGAATTGAAACACTGTTCGTAAAGCAATTCAGGAGGCAAATAGTCCTGTCAGCTACCGCAGCATTATGCTGGCACTTAGAGGTCAGTAAAGTAGAATTGAAAGGACTTCTCTGGCATCTGAAAAGACTCCATATTTTTCAAAGGCTTTGCATGATCGGAGAGATCAATACCTGGCATTTATTTGGTTTGCTCATTCTTTCTTCTCACGGGTATGCTGCTCTCTTTTTACCTAACTCTCCTACATAAAATTTTCTTATCATATTATACATTTCACAAAGAATCCCCAGCAAAAAGGTTGCATGAGCAACTAAGCAGTCCACAAACAATAACCTGTAAAGCAATATCTGATCTGTGCATCAAACCCATGTGGTAGCTGGGAGCTGCATAGAAGAGCAGATATTTGCTTTTACATGCTATACCATTCAGTCTGACTTTCAGTAGGCTTTAAAGCTCATTTTATTAGGTGTTGTTTTTTTTTTAAAAAAGGCCTTAGACCTCAAGGTTATTTTGAGTACCTCATTTTATTCCATAAGGAAAAAGTGATCGGGTGAGAAAAATCACCCCATGGAACATAGGTAATTTTGGCAGTCACTGCTGATGGGGGTACAGATCTAGTTAAACTTATGGCAAAGTTACCTTTCACCTCCTCGAGGAGCAGCCTCTGCAGCCCGTTCAAGCCACTGAAAAAGCTTGAACTTCAAATCAATCTATTCTGTGTGGGGATAAATAAACTGGGGATTAGGCAATTTCAAAGTATGTAATTGCCTGAAATGAGCAATTTCTAGCATCTAGTATAGCCAGTGTTATCATCCACAGGCCCTGAAGGTCTCTTTTTTCTATATTCTGTGTTTTGTCAATGCTCTAAACTGGATTTTGCAATGCACGTTTTCTCTGCTGATCTTTAAAATTTCAGCAAAGCATTTCATAGTTATTTCAACTCATGAATTATGCAATAACACATGACAGGAGCAATTCATTCATATCTCTGCTTCACCAGGAGTCAGAGAAATGAAAAGCCTGAGCTCCAGCTTGAGATTTTTTTTTTGTCCAGCACACAATCTCTCAAAATGGTACCTCAGAGATATGATAAGCTGCAGGAGAAGAATGGCTGAACTGAGGAGAAAGGACAAGCACACAGTAATGTGGCACCACCTTTTGTTTCTGGGGTGGGAAATGACGCAGCTTTGAAGGAATTTCAGGGCGCACGCTCACGTTCCAACTGTGTCTGCCTCCTCCTCCTCCCTCTGTTCCCTTGTCATCGGCCTCTTCTGGCTTTGAATTTTCTTCCAGACTTCAATCCACTCCAAGGCATTCCTAATCTCCTCATTAATATTGCCTGTGCTTTAAAGCAGTAGTCCTGAGACCTTCTTAGAAGATAGGGAAGTGTCATAAGACCCATTTTAGAAACGAGAAACAGCAGCTGAAACTCAAACAGTAGTAATCTGCTGCAGAACTGGGACTGCAGGATGAAGAATCATGAAACATGTTTCTCAGGATGAAGTGAATCAAGCTTTAACCATAGAATTACCTTGAAATCCTGCTGTTTGGACTCATGCTCTATCTTGAGCAAAAAGGATGTAAGGTAAGAGTTTTAAGGATGTGACTCTTCCAAAGTTTAAATATCTCTCCACTTGCAATATAGGTTATCACATATATAGTGTCCCCACAGAATTTTAGTTTTCTTTACCAAAATAGGACCAGCCACAGAATGCTTCTTAGCTGTCATTTTGCAATAGGTCACCTCCTCTCGCACGTCTTTATTGCTTCCACTTCAAAAGATGTCAGCTGGTCATTCTGGTTACTCATTCTTCCTCCTGGTGAAGCTTCTAATATGGGATTCAGCATTTTCAACTTATCACCTGCCTCTGTCATATCTGCCATGAGGAACAGTGAGATATTTGGGATCAACAGCAGTTATTTCCCAGATGTGATGAATAACTAAATCTTCTTGAAGTCATTTATTAAGTACCCAGACCTTACTCAATAGCTGTGTGGATAAGAAAATAGGAGGATAGCAATGAATGAGAAGCTAGGACCAAACTGGTACAAAATAAATTAAGACAGATGGTTCATAATGAGTAAATGAAGCTGACATGAAGTTTTAAAGAGTGGTCGTAGCAGTGAAAAAACCTGACCTGAATTTTAGAATTTCACTGACTGATTTAGAAGTTTTGAAATTATGCATAGTAAAATTAGAGCATAATTTGAGTTAAATACATAATTTTTCTCCCTTACCCCTACTCCCCCCGCCCCCCAAACAGATGCATGTCAGGACATAATACACAGTACAATGCATATAACTTGTTAGGAGGAAAAGAACTTGTATAAAGAAAGATATAAATGAGGAACTGGAGAGATTTGTCCTGTTTTAACACCAGCATTCAACATCTTGGCAAATATTTCATTCAATGAAGAATCAGCCTGATTTCAGGAATATGAGCTATGCCTGGATTAGCAGACGAAACAGAGCCAAGGCACAAGATTACAAATGTCTACACTGCTTCATTTTTCATGTTTTCCTAGCATGACTTTGGACTGCGAGCATTAGTATCCTCCCAGCGAAGGCCTAGGCATCATTCAGCAGTTTACAAGACTCTTTCTAACAGGCAGTTTAGGTGTAGCCACCCATCAGTTTACACGTGAAGACATGAGTCAGCTGTGATGCTAAGCCTCACGGGAGCCTCTAACCTCTTTCCTGTAGTAACTTACATATCTATATCTATGCATCTACAATACATCTGTGGCAATGCAGTCTTCTCTGTGTTATTGTCCAGCCAATTATCCACTCTGGTGGCAGTGGTCAATCCAGGAAAGGTTTCTCTCTCTCTGTGAAGTTTTAAAGATGTAACTGACTAAGAATTGAAGCATGAGCAAGAAATAGAGGAAAAGGCAGTAGAGCTTGAAGCCAGGCTTCTTGATACATGCTACAAGCACAGACAGGCAGGGAGCCAAAATGCAGTCTGAGCAGAGGTGAGGGAATGAGGGTAAATCCCCAATAGCCTCTGCAGGGAAGGCTGGTGAGATGCTGGTGAGACCACACTACCAGGTCGCAGCTCTGTGGCAGAACGACCAGTATTAAACAGAGCAAGACTGTAGAGAAACATGGCTTTTATATCCCCCAAAAGGAAACAGAAAGAGATACTTGTACCACAAAATTGAGATCACTGGCATTTTCATACAGCATTGGAGGCATAAAAATTATCTTCCTGGAGACAGTCATTCATGGTGCACTTCATACCACCTTGCAGAGATGATGACTGAAGGAAACACTAATCCTGCGTAAGTGTCTCTAAACAGGAAGAACAGGAAAAGCGCATGAGCGAAGACAGCCACTATTGCAGAGGAAACATTCAGGACCATGGAAAAGAAAGTTAGAGAGACAGATCAGCAAAAACTCAGCTGATTCAAAAATCAGCCGTACTCTCATAGCTATAATTGGACTTTGGGATCAATGACGGATCCAGTTCTAGCCAATGTGCAGAGACAGCTGCAGCTTACTCCCACCAGTATGGAGAGGCAGCACAACATGAGGGTGAAGAAGTGTAGCCAAGTGCTGGCAATATGCAATAAAACAGTTTTGAAGCCAGTGGGCCGACATGGGCTGTTAACACAGAAATTAAAATACCGAAACAATCAAAGCCACTGTCAATTGAAATGTGCAGTAGTTGATGTTGCCAGGGACCATTGCCAGGGAACGTGACTAAAGCAAGCCACCAGTTTGGTTGAAATAAGGTGTCTGACTGTCCCCACCATGAAAGGAAAAGATAATAGTCACTCTGTGCCTTCTCTAGCAGCCTAACAGAGACGTCCTGTAAGGAGATCAACTCCTCCAGCATGTGCTGTAGTCATCTGGAGGCTCTCACAAGAGCTAGTAAGAAACCCAAAGTGCAGACCTGGTGGTCTGCACCTGGTCTCAGGTCTCAGGCCTGGTGGAGCTGCTGAGGGCCAGCAGAGTTTGGGGCAAGCAGAGAGCCCAGACACCCTCACACTCATGGAAACCAGAGTTGGCAGCTGTGCCTTTTCATTTTTGCAGCTTTTAGCATTTTTAAAGTGGTGAAAAGCCCTCAAGAATGTCTTGAACGTTTGGGAAACCTCCTGTCAGGGAACAGAGCCCTGCAAAGCAGTAGCTACGCGGTAATCCTGAAGATATACTGCTTGATTTGTCTGGGACTAAAAAGGTCTCTGGTTGCAATGTTGAAAATAGGTTCTGGCATGCTGAATCACCCAGCCCCTGACAATCTGCGCTACGCCTTTTGCCAGGTACCACTGAAGGAAAAAAACAAACACACCAGACATCAGCCTGCCCTCAAAGCTATTCCAGCAATAACAGATAAGGACAAACCGGGACTTTCAGACATCAGGCCTGCAGCTGGCAACAGTTATTGTCTAAGGCAATAGCAGAAGATAGCACAGGATGTCTTTATCAAGCTTAACAGAGCCAGAAGCAGAGTACTAGTCTGAATGTAAAGGAGCTGGAGGTCAGGAGAAGAGAGATCTTCACTATCAGAAATTTCTGGGATCCTGGGAACTTCCAAGCAGACCTCGAGGAATGGTAAGACCACGTTCTTGAAGTCAATGCAAGAATTCATAAGAATAGCCAAGTACAGCATTTGCATGGGATCCAATGTGTAAGTAATACGTAATATTAAATCAGGGCACAAAGAACAGGCTCTAGAGGTGGTGAACCAGCCTTGTAGCACTACTATCATTTTGAGCAGCAGGGGTTACAAAAGGTTCGTAGGCCTCAGGATGAAACAGGATAGTAACACTGAAGCAAAACCAGCAGCTCTCACCTTCTGTTGCCACGGCAAAATGATGAATTTATACTGAAATAGAGATACTAACTCTGTGCAATGACATCATCTGTTCATTTTGGAGCACAAAGATAAGTGTCCCAGCTGTTAGCAGTGCAACTACAGTGCACTCCACTGAGATGCCAAGAGTTGGACAGATGTAGAAAAGAACTCATAAGTCTGAATCTTTGAACAAATAAATGCGTAAATGATAAATAAACAAAAAGAGACACTCACAGATCCACTAATGTAACGGCTCAAGAGAGTTACATTTTGTGGCAGATATGCCACATATATTTCTGAGTACTGAGTTCAGCAGCGGAGGGGAAGGTCTCTGCTGTCCCCCAGCACGCAGCACGCTGCCCCACACGCTTATTGCTGCTCGACAGAACCCCCGACACAACACTGTAGCCCAGGGCTGGCTGGGGTGTGAAAGCTGAATGTCACAGGCTACGGCCGCTTTCGGCACCCGACAGACCTGAAGGCGAGGGGAGTGAGCACCTTGTGCTACTGGGCAACAAACTACTGTCTGTGCTTTTAAAGGAAGAAATCAGGAAAAGTGTAACGTAGCTGGTTATGTAGGTGGGTAGGAAAAGTGGCCAAGAAGAGGAGGTGTCATATAGGTATACAAACCTAGTCCAAAGGTAGAAAATCATTGATATCAACCAGTTCAATCTAATATCAAATAGTGTATGATGATGGGGTTTACATTTGCAGTTTCTGGAAGGCCGTCACTACCTCAAGGACACTCGGTCAAAAAACGAGGTGGTGAGAAGCCCAAAGGTACATGAAGGTAAACACCACAAGGCTTGATTAAAAATACACACTTAAAAATTAAGGTTTTGAAAATTTCAGTCTTAATCACTTTATGCTTCAGTTACTAATTTAAAAAATAGGGACAATGACACTTTCTCTCCCATAAATATTTGTCATGGGATTGAATTGTCAGTGTTTGAAATATAGGAATATGTCATAATATGTACAAACATAATTACATATAGATATATAAGTACATTGTGAATATATATGCACAATACATGGCAAACAAGTGTACATGTCTGTCATATAAACACACACAGGTTCCCCAGAGCAGGAAATCTCAGATGATGCCTTCATGTCTCACTTCGCTGTTGGCAACAAACAGCAATGACAAAAAATCCCCCAAAATCATAGATCTCACCATATTTAAAAATTCGGGAAGTGATTTAGCCATTTCTTGACCGTTTCCATCACCCCGCTACTTCTCTTTCCCGGTGTGTCCCGCCCGCCCTCGCCCTTCCCATCACCACGGCGGCCGTAGCTGCCTGCCCCTGGTGCATCCCAGAAGTCTCCCAGCATCCCCAATTCACTTGGCTGGCCACACGGTGGGGCGGCTGGCCCAGGTCTGGCTCGGGAGAGCAGCCTCCTCCCGGCTGTGGCTGTGCCCAGCAGATGGCTCTTTCCAACCACATAACGCTTGTGCAAGCCCTCGCTCGGCTCCCTGGATCCCAAGGTCAGCGTTTTCAAATCTTTTGTTCCTCTCATGAATAATGCCGGTGGCACACTGCAGGGTCAGGAAAAAGTAATACGACGCAGAAAGCGTTGCTTTCCAGAGTATAATGGCTTTAGCTGGGATGTAACACACTTCTGTCTAATTAATACTTGTCACAGTACTACACACATAAACAGAGTTATATTTATTGGACTAGAATCACATCTCAGTTCTGCTTGAGTAAATCTGAAATAGCTCAGCTGTAGCCAATGGAGATACTACAGATGGGAATGACAGGGGAATTTGGCCCATTGTTAAAATATCTTCATGTAGAAACAATGTAGGAAAATTGAACTATGACCAGGTTCCTTCATTACAGGATAAATTGACTCTAAATTGAACTCTCTTAAATCAGTGAAGTTACACAGGTGTGAAGAAGAGAGCACACAGAAGCCAGCCTTGTTTGAACTACTTGATCCAAAAGGAATTTTATTTATTTATTTTATATTTATTATATATTTTATATTATTTTATATTTATTTATATTTTAATATTATTATTTATTTATTTATTATTTTATTAATAAATGGAAGTTTCTTTGCCACGAACATTTTATATATATATATGTATGTATCAAAATTAGAGATGGGCTTAGACCTCTAAGACACCCACTTCAAAGCTCCTTGACATTGGAAAGCTCAGACTGAATCAGACTTTTGTGTTTCAATCATCATCTCTTTAATAGGCTTAAACTAGAATTACAAACCTGGATTAACCAAAACATGGAGGAACACTTAGTTCTATATTATGTCCTAAAAGCAAACCTGTTTTTTAATCTCTTTGAATCTCACAAGTTTAGATCCTATTATGGAATTGTACTTGATAACTCTGACTTAAAAGTTACGGATTTTTAGAAAAGCTGAAACTTTGCAAAACCTTCAAAATGTGGAGAATTTTTACTTGAACTGGAAAACTCTTTCAAGGCACAAAGATTTATTCTGGCTCACTGAACTTTAGGCCTGCAAGACTGGAGCTTGACATGATATCATAAAGGTCCTTCTTTAAATTAACTGCCATTTCAGCTGATAGGTCAGGTGAAGGTCAGGTGCTCATTTGGAAGGATGAGCAAAACACAAAAGAAAAGATCCTAAAAATGTGTCTCAAAAAATTTCTGAAGGCATATGTATTGGGGCAATGGGAAGGAGTACCATTTCCTAACTGTTTCTCTTCATTCTGTGAATTTTTGGCTTATTCCTCTCTGACATCCAACCTAATCACAGTTGAGGTACTCCTCACCTTCTAGCTCTACTAAACCTTTTCTGCTTCCAAAAGTTCCACTACTTCTTTACTTCCCCAGGATATATCAGCTGGCACTAAGGGGGAAATACCAAAGCAAAGGATAAGACTGAAGCTTAGTTGATCTGTTCTACATTCAATGGGCTATTGGAAACTGATCTTTTTTCTTTTTTTTTTTTTTCCTTATATTAACAATTTCACACTTTCCTTTGAAATGCAGGAGGCTTATGAGCTGCAAGAGCTACACTGTACGTGTGAGTTACTTGTGCTTTTACCCCTTCCAGGATGAAGTCGTCACCTGCATCAATAAACCTCCGGAGCTATTTTTGGTATGTTCCACTGGGCTCAGTGCCTCCTGGGGGTTCCTCTGAACCTCATTGTGCTGCCTTCCATGGGCTCCGTGGCAGGTCCAGGCAAAATGTGCTTAACAGTCCTGCCAGAGAGATATATTGTGCTCTGGAAACAGTGATCCAGAATAACTCATTCAATATTCTGAAGCTGTTTTCTTTTTTTTTTTATTCTGCTGTGGTTTATCCAGTTATTTAACATTTTCTGATCCATGATCTTGCTAGTAACTGATGCTCCTGACATAAACACTGTCATGAGAAGAATTAAGCTGGCAATGGCTTAGCTTCAGCCCTTCTTCCCTCTTTGATAGCAAACATAGTTCTGGCAGCCTTCCATTTCCAGAAAGATGAGTTTAAAAAGTTGCTGCCCTTCTCCGAAAGCCTGACAAGGAGAGGGATTTGGTGGAGCTGTCAGAAATGCAGATACTAAAGTGAAGGTCACAGGTTGTTATTTAGGCACATGAACAAGCGGTCTGATGTAAAAGATTTTTATTTAAAAAAAAAAAGCAAAAGCCATTTCTGCTGCAGGGTTGAAGTTTTGGAAACTTGGGTTTGGAAATTTTGGGGCCTAATAATTTTGTTGGTGCAAAACACGTGCCAAAGTTTCAGCAGCAGAATTGCTCAGATCTTTTCCTACCTGCTCTGCAGAGCAGCAATTAGCACCACAGTGGCATTAACAAGACAGCTTTACATGAGCTTTCAAAGTGAAAACATAAAGAATCTCTAAAAGGCCAACCACTTGTAGAATGTGAGAGGGAAGCTCCAGGCCTGGTTTTTCGGAGGCGGGAACAAGGTTTTGCCTGCAGGCGGTGTGACCGTCAGAGCCATCTGCCACCCTCCGCAATCCCCGCGCCTCCCTGGCTCCCCCAAGGAGGGGAAACCTCCCGCCTTTCCTACTCGACCTTTGTGTTTCCTTTCTGGCAGGGGGATGGATGGATGCTGCACCTCTCCGGGTGCCCTCTCATCCACATTTGCCGTAAACACCCAGGACACCTGTTTACTCTGACTCACCCACTCCTCAAGCAGACTCTCCCTTTTTTTGACAGCAGACCTCACTCAGGTAGTATGTGCTGCTAATATCCTTTCAGGACCATGTAATAACATGCCTTCTATCCAATTCCTAACATCCTTCAATCAGCTCAGCCAGTGGGCTAACTGCTTACACTCCTGTGATTTATATAAGTGCAATTAATTTAAACTGCATCACTCTGGTGTTATGCTGGTGAAAATGCCCCGAGAGGGAGTACCTCACTGGTGAATCAGACCCTTTACTTTTAACAAACATACAAAAGAACGGATCCTGAGCCAGTGAAAATCTGCATGGCTCCATTCATTTCAACACACAAACTTAAACCAGCTCAAGGGCTGAATCACAGCTCATGTAACAGACTATTTAGATACAGACTAATGCCTCACATCCTGAAATGCAATGCTTTCCCAGAGTTGGCAGGGGATGGGGACCTCTCAGATGGAACAGAGCTGAGGGGGGAGCAGGACCATAAATGCAACCTTTTAAAAATGCTTTGTGGATTTCTTAATTTCTGTGGAATTGAGGAAAGCAATGGCTTGTGTCTCTGCAAACATTGCTCTCCCTTCTGGGAAGAGCTGCCTCTGTTCCTCCACCCCAGCTGCGGAGCAGGTACCTGGGAAATCCCTTTCCTTGCCACTTTCCCTTTCTTCCCATAGCCTGGATGTGCTCCCTGCAACTTGGAAATCCATGTGACACCTTTCACTGACAGACACCAGAGTTAGATGCTGAACAGCTGAATCTTTTTAATCACTTCTTGAAAATGGCTAACTTTCTCTGCACTTGTTTCGGCATCCCCAAGACTAAGAAGTCACACAGCTCGACAAAGTACTTTACTCTTACGTGTCTTAACAAAACCAGAGATATTTTTTTAATTTTTTTTTTTTTGACATCTATTCCAACACCTGCTGCAAAAAAGGGCTGGGGTGGTCTCTGTAAAACACCCCTCCGCACCGCCTCCTGACAGGACAGAGCCCTAGCTGCACACCCGCACAGCATACCGGTATGTGCCCAGGCAGGTGTAGTTAATACACAAGGAGGAGGGGGAAGGGGTGGGGAGGGCAGGCCAAGAGTCAGTCAGAGTGTAATTTGTGTTAGAAATTTACTAGCGTTCAGCTGTCCATATTTTCAAAATGCAAATATTTTAAAATTAAAAACAAAAACTATCTGCGACTGAACATCACCTCTAAATCAATCTAGATAACCAGAAAATTCTGTGGCACATTTAAGAGACTTTCATCCTAAATGAAATACATAATACAGATTATACCTTCATAGGAAATCAAGAGGTCCTAAATATACTAATGGAGAAGGACATTTAAGAGGCATTTAAATTACCCAGTCTATAACTTTGGGGGGTTTGCTTATCTGTTCATCTTTTAACTGCTTTGGATAATTAGGAAAATTTCCTTGGCAGTGCTCTAGGAGGATAGGCAAAAGAGTGGCATAACTACTCCCAAGGAAGGAAAGGTCGAGGTTTTGCATTCTGCAGATTTTTAAAGTAGAAAAGAGAGTATTCCTCATTTGAACAGTCTGAAGCAGTATGCATATTATATAAAACATATCACCCTGCTTTGAAATGTCATCTTTTCCAGGGCTTCTCCCTCTCCTTGAAGGCACTCGTAGTATCTTGCTGGCCCTTCTGCCTGGAAGGGCGCAGGTTAGGGAGGCACTGCCGCTCGGATCCAGCCTTTCCTGAACACAACTATTCAAAGGCAGCTCCCAAACGGAGCAGGCACACACGCAGTTCAAAGGCTTCCATTAGCTCTGCCGGCTAACTTGTTATCTTGTAGTGTGTCCCCCCTTCTGCCCTTAATGAACAGTTTGTTCCATTGTAATTCTTATATCACACATCTGGAAACCAGACTGGCTCTAAAAAAGGAAAAAAAAAAAGTTTCAGTGCTTATGACTTATCCAGGTCTCTGTTAGAAGGACAAAAGAATTCAGCTGAATCAGTAAACTGACTTTTTTTATTATTATTTTTTAGAGCACTTTGACCAACACATTTTTCCGGACAGAAATTCTGTAGAGCAGCGCAGCCCCGCTCTGCAGCAGGCTAAAAACGCGCTCTGCTCACAGCTTGCTCCTCCGTTCACAGCTGTCTCCAGCGGGAGGAGCTGAAAGCTGAACCAAACCCTCCGAGCAGGGATTGGATCCCTCCCGCCAGCAGCCGCAGAGCCCTCCCAGAAAAGGGAAAAAGGAAAAAAAAAAAAAAAAAAAAAAAACAACAACCCACAAAAAAAAAAAAAAACCACCAGCCTGTTTGGAAAAGTGCTTGAGAACATCCCGAAGTGATTGGAGGAGCGGGAAACCCTTCCCCCCTGCACCTGACTAGTGGGTATTTACAGCACTTTTCAAGGCGCCTCTGCACTGCCACTACACGGCCCGAGTGGATGGACGGCGCGGGGCAGGCGGCGCGACAGGGACCGATGCGCTCGCAGTGATTGCCTGCGTGTGGTGCCGCACACCCGCCGGGGACCGTTACACCCACCCGCGAGGAGAGCCTGGGAGAGGGAGAAACCCTGCGTCCAAAATGCCACGCTCCTTCCTGGTCAAGAAACATTTCAATTCATCCAAGAAGCCGAATTACAGCGAACTGGACACTCATACAGGTAACAAAACCAAATCCAACGCCGCCGCCTCGCTCCTGAGGTTGCGGTCCTTGCGTGGCAGGAACGAGGAGGGGTGGGATTGCTTTTCAGGCGCCAGGGAATGGGTTAGTTCATTGCTAGCTCTTTTTTTTTTTTTTTTCTTTCGCTTACAAGGAGGGAGGTTTGAGAAATATTGTCAGTGCTGCCCAGAATGAATCACAAAGTTTGCTCATCCACTTGAACTCGGTTACTTAGAGGGGATTTGGAGTTTTCCTGTTCTATATCTGCTGGTGGTGGAATTGAAACTTTTATACAAATCCCTCGCGAAGTTTCACTGCTTCATTGTAACAGGCTACACAGATTTAGAAACAGCATGCTGCCTTGAAGAGACTCTCCAGCTGTAATTTGGCTGTTCAGGGGCACTGTCTCTACCCATCAGAATATATATATGAAATAGTATTTCCTTAATCCTCCTTATAGTCAGATGACCATATTGAGTTGTTTAATTTGTGCACTTTTTAATCCCCAAAATGTTAAATTTGGTGCCTTTTGAAATGCTTTTTGGTTCTCTTACCTTAAAATTTTCTTCCTTCTCCAGTGATTATATCCCCATACCTGTATGAAAGCTACCCAGTCCCTATCATACCACAGCCAGAGATCCTGAGCTCAGTAGCTTACAATCCCATTACTGTGTGGACTACAACCGGGCTGCTACCATCTCCACTACCCAATGACCTCTCTCCGCTTTCCGGATACCCCTCATCTTTGGGAAGAGTCAGCCCACCTCCACCTTCTGACACCTCCTCCAAAGATCACAGCGGTTCAGAAAGTCCCATTAGCGATGAAGAAGAGAGAATCCAGTCCAAGCTTTCAGACCCCCATGCAATCGAAGCCGAAAAGTTCCAGTGCGGTTTATGCAACAAGACCTATTCAACTTTCTCTGGGTTGGCCAAACATAAGCAGCTGCACTGTGATGCCCAGTCTAGGAAATCATTCAGCTGCAAGTACTGTGACAAGGAGTATGTCAGCCTGGGAGCGCTTAAGATGCACATCAGGACCCACACACTACCTTGTGTCTGCAAGATCTGCGGCAAGGCTTTCTCTAGACCCTGGCTACTTCAAGGACACATTAGAACTCACACTGGTAAGAACAACCATTACAATTGCAGTTTCTCGTTGCTATAACATCAGGATGCCCTTTTGCTATTTTTCTCCACAGGTGGGGGGGGGGGGGGGGGAGAAAAAAGCAGTGTTTCTTTACTAACCTTGAAATGCATCCACAGAATTTCAAATGTATCATCAAAAGGCTAAATTCTCCCTCTTGAGGGGTGGGTGGGAGGGGAGTGTAGCATGGTCTCATAACTGTGGGTCAGATACTGACATAAATCAGCATTGCTCCCATGATAATTTTAGGACAGTTCAGCCCATTTCCACCAGCTGAAGGTTTTGCTTTAAGGATTTTATGTTAACTTTCAGGCTTTGGAAATTGCTAACTTTGAGAAGGCTCCAGCTGACTCTGAAATCAAGCAGCAAAACAGAAAGGCAATGCATGAGGGGCTGCTTTCTGCCTCCTTAAGCAGTTGGCAAGTTTTGCATGTGCTATCTCAAATCCTTAAGAATTAGAAACGCATCATCACCAAAGTGGATTGGTTGGGTTTTTTTCTGTTGAGGCAAAAACTTGATTTTGAATATAACACCGGGTACAACGTAATGCCTACAGAGCTGTCTGCTGCTCTTCAGTCAAAGCCCTTGTCCCCTGTAATTCACACAGCGCTAAGCAGAAAAAGTTCTATGAAAATGTTTGAAAGTGTTGGGAGGAGCCCAGCCTGAAATTACTGCCTGCACCTGTAGATGCAGAGGGAGTCAGCAGCTTGTCTTCGGGGACCGCACTTAACAGCGTATTCTGAGAAGGCTGAGTTCTGCGAGTACAGTCAGCAGTGCTGAAAGTCGTTGATTCTGTGGCCTGACTAACTTTTTATTACATGTTCTTGATTATAACAAATCCTTTCTGGTTTTTTTGTTTGTTTGTTTGTTTCTTAGGATAAAAGCAGGTTTTACCTGCCTTAAACATGTACTTCTTTTTTAAAGCTTTATCCTGTTTTTCCTTGATGTTTCCTTTTTAGGAGAGAAGCCGTTTTCCTGTCCTCACTGCAACAGAGCTTTTGCAGACAGATCCAATCTGAGGGCTCATCTGCAGACCCACTCGGATGTGAAGAAATACCAGTGCAAAAATTGCTCCAAAACTTTCTCCAGAATGTCTCTTCTGCACAAACATGAGGAATCTGGCTGCTGTGTAGCACACTGAGTCATGCAGTCAATGTTTACCTGGACTCGATGCATTTCTCCACTCCTGTTCCAAATGATAAGTGGAAATCCAAAGGCGTTTTCTCGTCTGCTTTTCAGCCAAAAAAAAAAAAAAATAAAATCCAAAGCACCACCAAACAAGCAAACAAACAAAATAGTGGAAGAACTTAGAATGTCAGTAGAAATGAGCTTTAAGTTGTTTCTGTTCAGTCACACATTTGCATTCTTAAGTGTGAATTCTGAAATATGGGGAAAGACACCATGCATGACATTTCATGTAGATCTAAAGGAAGCAGCATTATCAGCTTTCTTTATAGATGAAGCCAAATGTATGTCGTCTTTTCTTGCTTAGAAAAGGCTGCAAAGTTAACAATACATTCCTGCCAAGCCATTTCAACCAAAGAAACAGTATTTTAAGTGGAACTTTTAATAAGAATACTATCCAAGTGAATTTTGCTAGACACCATTTATCTCAGGTGCCTTAAAAAGTATTCCAAGTTTACCTTAGTAAATGTTTAATATTATTCATTGCTGTGTTTTTTATTTTTTATTTTATTAGAAGCCAAGGCCTTCATTAATGATCTGAAATGCTTTAAAACTGCATAATAAAGAGAGGAAAAAAAAACTTGTAAGAGAATGTACGGAAAATTGAAAGCCACAAATTAACCGCATGTGCCTTTTTTAAAAAAAAAAATAATGACTGTAGCTTCAAACATTCCTGGTGCATGCTTGACCATCTTTTAATATGGAATAGTTCCTCTAAACTTTAATCTTTTTTAAAAAACGGGAATAAGTGCAAGAGAGGGGGTTCATGGGAGTTTGACGATTATTTTTTTTAAATGCACAAAGGAAATGCAATATTTTCAGCATTACCCCTCCAAGTGCCTTTTTTATTGATGGTTTTGTAAAGTATGTGGACATAATGTAAATATTTTTATTTTTATATGATTGAATGTGTTATGAATGAAAGTGAATTGTTGCCTATAGCAGCATCTATAGATAACTTGAAGAAAGTGTGAAGTGAAATTTATGTTGTTTTCTAGCCACTTTTTTACAATAAACATTTTTAAGTAAGATTTCTGTTGTTTGTTCTAATTAAAGAAAACAACTGTGTCTGGTTTATCAAGGCTTTGGAACATAGGAAAATGCAAGTGTCTCTAAGTGACCAGATGAAGATTAAAGTGAATTTCAGATGTGAGTCCTTAGTTCACAAGTACTGGACATTAGAAAGGAATATACCCATCGCATTTTAAAACATTTAAAACCATACAGAGCATTTTTCTAGAGTCACTGTTTCAAATGTTTATGCTTTTTTGCTACTTAAAATAGTATGACAACATTGTGAAATACATTTTATCAAAAACATTTTAAAAAATCTTCTTTCTTGCATTTTAACAGTTGAAAAGGTGCAGCCTTGTTATAGTACTTTTCCTGAGCCTGTGACATTAGGAAATCTCGGCCTGATCCAAAGTTCATTAAAGTCAGTGGAACCTTACCGAAGTCCAGTAACGTTGATTGCATGATGCTCTTTTAAAGTAGCAGTCAAATCACAGTACGATATGCTTTATATAGCCATTTCAGAAAGATTAAAGCTATTTCTATTAAAATGTCTTACATAGCAGAACTGTCAAGTGAATGTATTATGACTGTATATCAGCTAATATATCACTGGAAAGAATTATCCAGTAATAAAAAGAAGAATTATTTTTCTTCAGATGATTTGAATAAGGACTCCAAGATCTGAACTATATAAAAGCATTACAACACCATCAAATCATGTCTCCTCATTACTGGCTAGTGCAAAACAACACTACTTTCAACTTTTAACAAAGCACAAAGCTCAAAACCAGACAAGCAATAGGTGGCGTCCAATCTAAAGAGGACTATGTCTACTTTAGGGTACCAGCAGGAGCAAGTAATAGCAAAGTCAAAATTCCAACAATTTCATGAGAAGATTAAAGCTGGATAAATACAAGGTGCAAATATCTAGAAAAAGAGTACATTTCAGCAAAATAATGCAACAGACCATGCATGCCTTTTGTCTCCTCCAGCTGAGTCCTGCAGAGGAGTGCTTCAGCAGGACTGCATGGAGTAATGTAGGCAATAGGTACATGATGGAAGTTTTGTACCTTTTTCCCTACAGGAAACACTCTACTGAAAAAAGATCAGCTCAAATGAAGGTTTTCATATTCTCCAAATGTCTTCTAACAAAAATCTCAAGGTTATAACAATGATTCCCTAGGACCTGTTAAGTTGTTTTTTTTCCAGGAAATAGCCAGAGAGTTCAAGAAAGATAGGGTTAGTGGGAATTTGTGAGGTAACATTTTGAAATGAACACATGAAGGCATCAAACACCCTTGAAAAGCTTCATGTGGTTACTCTATTGATTTGCACTTCCATGTCATTCACTTTGAAGTCCTTAGGCTCCAGCAGCTCTTTGCTCAGCTTTCTCTTCCCAGAGCAAAGTTTGCCAGTGGATGAGTAAAGCTCTGGCAGTCAACAGCTATTTGTACTGTCAAAGTTCTAGGTTTGCTCTCCTGTGTCATGTCACAAAGGCTTTTCCATTGTTTTAATTCACACTGTAAATTCTCTACACCCATACTAAATGAAATAGCATAAGAGCTTGACTTCTTGAATGAGTGGAAATGCTACTGTTGTCCTTAAGGGAAATCAGATGGAAACTTCATCAAAATACAGTATGCTAAACCAAACACAAGTGGAACTGGTCTGATTTGGAGATGACAATTAAGATATGCTACTTTGCATGCCTGTAACACCTGTACTCATAAAACACAAAGATGGGAAAGGCTAGAAGCTCTTCTGGCTCATCTCTTTAATTGAAACGGAGTGCTCTATCAGAGATCCCTAGCTCTCTGTCCAGTTGCAGCATAAACTTCCCAGGCAGTTGAACTTCTCTTGCTTTTCCTGTGAGACAGCTTTCTATTTGCTGTCAGGACATTTCTCCAAAACATTTTGCATTAATAGTTTTACCTCATTACTCTAGAAATGCCCTTCTGTACCTGCACAAGCTATTTACCAATGTAAATTGAATTCTGTTCTGAGTTGCTGGTTGATGACTCCTTTGACTTTCTCGAAACATGAGGGAAAAGCTGCCTCCATGGTGAATCTATCCATTGAATCTCTTTGGCCATTGCTACATTTCTCACAAGACATCTCTGATTCTATATCCAAATAATCAACTTTTTAAATCTGTCTTAGGAAAACATGCTCCCCACACCTGAAATATCTTCATTGCTCTTTTCTGAAATCAATCACTTTTTTATTTTGAATTTTAGACACCAGTGCTAAATGTAAGTGAAACGTTAAGTTACCAAAAGGCCAGCCTCTCCTTTAAAGGCACCTGCGTGATAGCAAACTATATACGAAATGTTTCATAGCTTTTTTTAACTCTTCACAAATGAGTTGCTTAAAATTGGTAGATCTGAGGAAGGGACTTTTGCCCAGAGGTTACTCCAAATACTCTAAATATATACCTTTTTGGTTTTATGATTGCCCATTATAGGGAACAAGACCTAGTATGTTGATGAGTATCCTTGTATGAGCTAGTAGATGAGTATCCTTTAGTATATTCTGGCAATCTACTTTCACCCCCTAAGTGTACTTTCAGTGTGAAGAGAAGAGCTGAACCACCAGAGCACATGTGCAGTTACAAGTTGAATGTATGAGTTTCTCAAGGCTGAAGGCAATAATTGAATGACTTTGTTTTCCTCTCGTCTCTTCACTTGCTTCCGTTTGGGTGTGCTTTTTCACTTCAGAGGCTGCAGAATGAAGTAATATGTGCATGAAATGAAGACAGAATGAAGTACACATTTATGCTCAAAGCACTGCAATTATCCTACCTGAACTAATGCGGGGTTCAGAAAAACATCTTATGCACTCACCAAAGGGTTAAAATAAGTGCCTCTCAGATTAAGGCACCATGAAATTTGTCTTCTGTATTTTACTCTATTATTTGGATTATTATGGTTCCTTTTATCATTAAGCAAGCTCAGGGCCTATTACTTTAAGCTCCATAAAATTATATAAAAAAGAAGCACCGTAAAGATCCTCTAATTTCAATTTCAAAAGGAAGGACAATGGGAATCATGATAATTTAAATTCTGATGTCTTGTATTTCATCTTGCACAAGACTCAGTGAAAGCAAGTGAAATCCCAGAATCATTTAGGTGGGAAGGCACCTCTGGAGATTGCTTAGTCTAATCCCACCACTCAAAGCAGGGTCAGCAGACCAGTTTACCTAAGACTGTCCAGCTGGTGTTTGAACATCTCCAAGAATGGAGATTCCACAACTTCTCTGGGCAATCTGTTCTGATGTTCAATCATTCTTGCAGTCAAAAAAGGTTTTTTTCTTATATTTAAATGGAATTTTCTGTATTTCAAATGATGCACGCTGCCTCTTGTCCGGTCACTGGACAACACTTAAGAGTCTGGCTTAGCCTTTTAATACTTCTTCTCATCAGCAATTTATACACATTGATAAGATCTCCCTTGAGTTTTTTGTTCTCGAGGTGTCTTAATCCCCCTCATATGAGAGATGCTCCAATCTCTTAATTATCTTTGTAGCCCTTCACTGGGCTCACTTCAGTATTGTCATGTCCTCCTTGTACTGATGAGGCTAGAACTGGAGCCAGCACTGCAGATGGGCTGAGTAGAGGTGGAAATACCTCTGCTGGCAAAGGGTCTGGAGAATAAGTCCTATGAGAAGTGGCTGAGGGAGCTGGGGTTGTTCAGCCTAGAGAAAAGGAGGCTGAGGGAAGACCTTATCACTCTCTACAAGTACCTGAAAAGAGGTTGTGGAGAGGTGGGAGTTGGTCTCTTCTCCCAAGTCACAGGCGATAGGACAAGAAGAAATGGCCTCAAGTTGCGCCAAGGGAGGTTCAGATTGAATATTAGGAAAAATTTTTACACTGAAAGGGTTATTAAGCAGGAAAGTGGTTGAGTCACCATCACTTGTGGTATTTAAAAGATGGGTAGACATGGTGCTTAGAGATATGATTTAGTGATGGTTTTCGTTAGTGGTAGGTTGACGGTTGGACTAGATGATCTGAAAGGTCCCTTCCAATCTAGTCAATTCTATGACTCTATGAAATACTACTCAGTTTCTGATGGGTAGCTGACAGGATGCATAAAGGTTGTGGAAACTATATGATCTGTAACAGCAGAGTACAAACAAAAATGACGCTTGCATGCTCTGTCCCTTCTGTCCCCCAAATACTAATTTATTCCTGAACTCTATAAAGTCATCAGGGACTTTGAAGGATGTGGAGGATGGGCCTGTGTTTTTCTGGGAGAGCGAGAGTTGCCCCATCCTGTTGCAGAGTGCTGCATTAGGGTGCCTCAGGTGAGTACACGCCATGGGTTTCTTAAAGGGGTGCATATTTTCCTGAAGAGGTATTTGAGACACTTTATGAAGCATGGCTTAGTAAAGTCTTTGAGGCCGTGCTGCAATCCAGTTGCATCCTTGCATTGCTGTCCCTTCTGAGGGACACATAGTCATATCAGGCTAGAGATTAAAAAAATAAATAAAATTAAAATGCACAGTGGTCTTTTTTTTTTACTTGTTTGGTAGTTTGGTCACCTTGTTCCTTTCCACTTACCTCTTCAATACTTCAAGAATGCTATCTAAACCAATATTTTTTCCAATTTTTTCTTCATGTGGTTCACTCACTGTTTTGGGTAGAAAACTGTAAGTGTGTGCTCCTTCATGGCCTTCCTTCTTTTATTTTCCCCAGGTCTCCATAAGGCAAAAGTTATCGCAAAATGGAACAGCTGCTTTCTGTTACATCTGATTCCTCTCTCCCTATTACCTGGGTGTTGAATATACCCTATCTCTCATCTTTGTTCCTTTCTGCTTCATATGCACCACGAGAAGTTTGTCCAGTGTGTATGCTAAATAGCCAGGAGGTGGATAAAGATCACAGTTTGCCAGTCCTTGCCAAGGGGGAATAAATGCCCTTTTATATCTATCATGTTTTTACACCATTTTGTCAAAAGAAGGCACAAAAACAGCAATCACATGAATGCCAGCTCAAATTCACACGGCCTCCACCATTTTTAGTAGCCTTCTCCCTGTAAGCTCTGCTCAGCCCAGGAAGGACTGAGAAAGCTACACATTCTGGATCAGAAGTTTAGCTTTATATGACACATACTATAAAACAGAGATTTTTGCCTAGCCGAAGAAGACTATAGAAAGTCAGTCCTTACCTTGCTGAGCCTCCACATTCTGGTTACTTCTCATGTTTTAGCCCCTTCTGTTACTGCTGTCTCTGCCATACATAGGAATCCTCTCCATCCGAGATGTGGCTGACGGGGGATCAGAGTCGGGGATCATGGATTGTCTAATACTTGATAGATGCGGGCATTGCCACTTCCTCTAACCAGCCCTAGACATGTGTCTGGGTAACAAATACACATTATATGCTGGGCCATCTCCCAACCATCACCTTCTCATATCTTCTTCAAAGGCATGACCTAGGAATGCAGGAGCTTGGTCTAACAAATCCCTCACAGAGAGGTGCCTACATCTCACTGAATCCTGTGGGTTCCCAGTACAAGCACCGAACGTCAGAGTACGAAGTCACAGACATCTGCTAAGTCGCTAATAAGAAGCAGTTAAAGTATAAAGTTGCACTGCAATTAGCTCAGATTGTGCACATGGTCCCTAAACCAAAGTAAATTCCTTTGAATGTAACCTGCCCTCTCATGTGGGCTGGCAGATCATCCACAGCTGACAATGAATAAAGAGTCAGAAGAATAAAAACTGACAGTTATTAAGTAACTCAAGAAAAAATTGAATTAATAACAATCAACAACTTAAAGTAATAGTATTATGCATAAAAGACTAATAAAAATCCCTCCCCCCTATAAAAGATATGTCATATTTAGCATTAAGTCATTAATTTTTTACATCTTTAAATTTCATTAAAAGATATTTTGGAAGATAGTTCACCAAGATTTATAGCAAAGCATTCACTATTCATCTGTAATACATGAAACCGGGCCAGGTTGCTATGTCCCGGGGAAATTAAAAAAAGAATCTTGTGACTCGTGATGGACATTTTGGTGGTGTTTGTGAAACAACTTGGCATCTCAGTCCAGATCCTAACTAGTTCTGACTGGACAAGGCTCACACTCAAAAACAGTCAGGATTTTTTGACAGCCCTGACTTACTGACAGAAGAGCTTTTTTTTTTTTAGAAAATGGCCTTCAATTTCTAGGTAGTTTCAAGAAATTGCTCTGCTCCTTTTCTATGTCCCCACTTTTCACACTATTGGCAGAGAAATAGTTGCCCTCACTGATAAGTGACCTCTCCTCACAGGTTACAAAATCACCACTGTAGTTTGGTGGTCACAGCAGAGAGCCATGACTGAGGGCTGCTTCCGAATATTTGAACCCAAATTCTCTGGCTGTCCACAGAGATGTCAGTATGTTCAAACTGGTGGGACAACATGGGTTCTGGAAACAAAGAGAAGAAAAAGAGAGGTCTTAAGGACTGTTTAAATGTCAGCCTTCATAGGAGAGCATTCTATTTAATATGTATTTACAAGCAGTAAATATCAATTACAAATTACCTTCCAGGTCAGGCTTCTGAAACAGGAGAAACTCAGAATCATAGAATCATAGAACAGTTTGGGTTGGAAGGGCCCTTAAAGATCATCGAGTTCCAACCCCCTGCCATGGACAGGGACACCTCCACTAGAGCAGGTTGCTCAAAGCCCCATCCAGCCTGGCCTTAAACACTTCCAGGGATGGGGCATCCACAACTTCCCTGGGCAACCTGTTCCAGTGTCTCACCACCCTCACAGGAAAGAATTTCTTCCTAATATCTAAACTAAGTCTCCCCTCTTCCAATTTAAAACCATTACCCCTTGTCCTGTCACTACATTTCCTGACAAAGAGTCCCTCTCCAGCTCTCGAAGTTCAGCAGTGTTTAGTTTTGAGAAGAAATTTTGACTCAAGCTAAGACTGCAGCTGATAAATCAAGCATGTCTGATTACTACTCTTCTTGCCAAAAAATATAGTAGGGACTAAGGATATAGGGTGTTTTTTTTAATTACACAAATATAAACTATGAATAACAGGAACATCCAAAATTATGATAAACTCTTTCTCTCTGTATATAACACATAAACTTAAATGTACAAAATTAAAATTAGTAAAATATTTTAAGAAACAGCTCTGCTACTATTCTGGTTAATTTATTTTTTTAATCTAAAACTTAACTAAAATTTTTTTTCCATTGTTTGTCAGCTTTTTAAAACAGGAATATTCATATTTTCTCTCAGAGCATTCTTTTTCAGTTTTGCAAAAAAGAAGAGTATTCTTCCTTTCTACCAGACTTACTTACATCCCAGAAGGGACCGAAGGGAACTGAGTTATTTTGAAAAGCATTATAATATGTTCTTACTCTTTCTATGCCTATGTCTGGCATTCTGGTGGTGAAAATTCTCCTATGTACAGGGTATATTGGGATTGTCCCATACAGTGATTTTCTCCCAGTGAACTTTGCATTTGCCACTGTTAGAAGCAGTATTTCAAATCTATACAGACATTCGGCAACAGAAATGGCGATTGTCAATAATCCTTTGCCGCAGTACGATCACATGTACAACATCATAATTATTATTTTCTTAGGTTTGTAGTATTAAGAAGGAAGTAGAGCCAGAAGTCTGTAGGCCTAGGCGTTTCGTTCTTCCTAAAACACTGACCTGTTTGGAGCATTATGGGTCCTTTCTTCTAGTAAACCTTTTTCCCTGCTGTGTAATCACACAGGTTGGAGAGGAACCAGAATTATTGTAATGAGCCTTGCCTTTTCCTACATTGCTACAGTTTGTATGTCAGGTTGCTGTGCTAACAACCACGAGGTTGTAATTCTGAGATTCTGTGGTAAGTTTAGAGCATTTTAACACCTTTTTCCATGTTTTTTTAACACACTGGTGGAAAGACTGTACCTTATTTACTTATCATTTAGATCAGGTTCAAGTGGTTTTTGAACACATAATTCTCCACAGATTTTCTGATAACTGCAGACATGATATTAAATCTGACCTCCCATATATTTGAGAAGCTTTTTCCGTTCATCTTCAGTTAACACCTTTGCATCTTGTTTATATTGCCCTATTTAAAAAGCAAAGTAAAAATTTCACAAGAGGTCTCTTTGGCACAACCTGAAATCATAGAATAATAGAATCGTAGAATGGTTTGGGCTGGAAGGCACCTTAAAGATCATCAAGTTCCAACCCCCCTGCCATTGGCAGGGACACCTCCCACTAGAGCAGGTTGCTCCAGCGTGGCCTTGAACACCTCCAAGGAAGGTGCATCCACAACTTCTCTGGGCAACCTGTTCCAGTGCCTTACCACCCTCACAGTAAAGAATTTCTTCATGATATCTAATCTAAATCTCCCCTCATTCATTTAAAAACTGTTACCCCTCATTCTATCACCACACTCCCTGATAAAGAGTGTGTCCTCGTCTCTCCTGTAGGCTCCCTTTAGGTATTGGAAGGTCGCTATAAGGTCTGCACCAAAATTATGGATCTTCTTTTTGCACTTTTAGATGATGTGCTCAAGCAGGGAAATGCTGTACATACAATGCTTGCTGCTGCATGTTGACACTGTAATAAGAAGTATCACAGTTCTTAAAGAAAATATATGCCTGCTTGCATCTTAGGTCATTAGTGGAAAGGAAAAATCTGTTCTGTGGCATTCGCAAAAACAAAAGTGTGTTGCCATCACATGTGTGATTTTGGTTCCCCACTTTAAACAGGAAATAGCTTTTCAGTCTTTTAGTCCAGATAATCTACTCTTGCTCCCATTACTTTGTTTCTAAACATAAAGAAAGTTGTTTTCTGAAAAAGATTTTAGAATCTGACGTAGTACTTTTTTTTAAGAGCCCATAACTAAAATTGCAACACATATTACCTACATAGAGCTCAGTATCCATGCAATCCCTCATTTTGAAAGGAGGAAGTAATATTTTAAAGAGGTGCCATGTAAAGTCAAACCATGCATTTTTGTATTGCTCCTTCACAGATAGGTTATGAACCAAGTCAAACTGTCTAGGAGCAGGACCGTCTTCTCCCTCGACACAGAGCCACTCTTGTGAATGTTAATGTTCACTGTGTTGGATGAGGTTGTTCTTTAGACTTATTCATTGTTCTTTAATATCCTGGTAGCAGCACCTAACATATTGCCAAGAGCGACCACACTCCAACCTGGTGCAGCTGTGAAGAAAGCCAGTAAGTATTTCACTTAGGTATCCAGGACGAGCCTTCCCTCCAGGAGATTCTGCTGATGTAACCATGCAGCAAACTCTCCTGGCACGTACACAATTCATATTGACAAAATGTGCTTTCACAGTAGTGCTTCTCCTGGTGGCCCAAGCACAAGAGCAACTTGCAAGCCAATATAGCTACAACTAGATTTTGGTTTTCATCAGTACAGAAGTGCTGCAAGACAAAAAAAAAAAAAAAAAAAGAGAGAGAGGAAAAAAAAAAAAAAACACAACAAAAAAACCCAGCGCCACACTCTTGGCAGAAGTTTCTGACACAGACTCAGTCTTGAGAGTCTTGAGTCTTAGGGCAGTACAGCTTAAACACCTTCTTGCTCCAAGCATTGTACCTAAAGTATAGCTCAGACATTAATGTTTAAATGACAGGGTTTTGGGGTGACTTGTGATGGGAGTTAGGGGTGGGAAAGTGTATCCTTGGTGGCAGAAGAAGACCCGGAAACAATCCTTCTCGGGGGGACTGCAGCAAATACGCTAGAGTTAATCTGTTTGCTTCCATTTTATTTTCTCCTTGCCTGTTTTTAGTGCGGATGAATAATGTCCATGTCTTGTAACACCTCAGTAATAGTTCAGCAGGATTGCTGTGACCTTTCTTGGCTGGACCAGGACTGATTAGCTGCAGATTTCGGTGTATGGAACTCAGCTGACAAGGCAGGCTTGCAGAGCCTGTACTGTTGCAGTTTCTGTTGAGGAATGTAAAATGATCATTTCTGTTGCTCTTTGAGGGGGAAACTAATAAGTTGGTGGAAATGGAGAACTGAAGTGAATCACTTCTTCTAATTTAGTCTTTGCAAATAGCTACACGTGCAAAGACTATGCTGTGCTGGGAGTGTTGCGCTTTGGTTTTAGCCATTTGAGCCTTCCATCTGCTTATGCCAAAGATGAACCTTTCCAGGTGATCTAAAATGTAGACTCCTTAACTGATGTGAATGGCAGCCTTCCTGTCTTAAATTCCAAGTTGTAAAAAAAGAGAGTTGCATTGTCAATCAGCCAGCAAATGGTGCTGCACTGGCCTTTCTAGAAAAACAAACAATGGGTAATAAATGACTTTATGGTAGGATTGAATTTAAAACAAAAAATCCTTATCAGTGCAATATGTTTTCTGGTCCACTAAAACTCTTCTGTTTTAATCTGTTCCAGCTATGTTAGATTTCTCTTTAATTAAAAGTCCTTCTAAACATATATATGTATGTATGCATACAAATGTGGGTATGTATATACAAATGTATACACGGAAAAATTTTCTGTGTTTAGGCAAAGATAGAATCAGAGCAAAATGGCACTCTGATTATTTTTTTTTTGAGCAGTACTATTAATACATGCTACATTTCTGTCCTCCTCTCTGTTCCAAACTGTCAATTTTCATTAAAAAAAAACTTCAGGGAGTCTCTTGTTCCTATAGTTACCCAGAAACAATAGAGTTTTGACAGTAATCAAGTGAAACCAGTACAGTTGCAGCCACTTTCAAGCAGCCAAACAACACACTGCAAAGGTAGACATGTCTCAAAGAGATATGCGGCTCAAGGCAGTATGTTGGCACTGCTTCACTCAGACAGGTTTCAATGGGGACAGTCCTCAAGGAGATGATAAATGTTAGCAGAGGAACCAGTTCTCTGGCTGACCAAAGCACGGAAGGAAAGCGTGGGAGAACATCATAGTAAAGATCTTTACTATTTATTGAGTGGCATTTTACTTTGGTGTTGGAAGCAGCAGGAGTGAAGAAAAAAGAAGACAAAACAAACTGCTTAACAGGTAAAAACTGAGTGCAGGATCCCAGCAGCCTTTCAAAGCTAATAAGCACACCTGAAATCCAAGAACACGTGGAACCTATTGGATTCTATTGGATTACATTTGTAAAAATATAGAAAGATTCCACTGGGAGTGGCGTCTCCTAGGAAGATTTCTGAGATTCTCAAGACTGAAAAAATAATATTACTTCCACCTTTCCTTTCGATTCAGTTCCTGCTTTTGAGCCACATAAAATGCATGGCACAGTAAACCAGTTAACGGACTGGCTTCCAGAGCCGGGTAGCCAACATGCTGCAGGCTGGCTAACAGACCTAAATGGAACGCACTGTATTCATTTACTCAGGCAACATGTTTGCCTACAGTTTTCAACATCTGTAAAGGAGATTCAAGCACATAGTTGCCAAACTAGTCAAGAAATCTTATTTATGCTTATGGAATACATGCAGTTGTGTTCTTTACTCGGACTTTTCCTTGACTCTTTAATGGCAGCACTGGAGTATAACGATCCTGCATAGGTTTACCGTGCACCTGTGTTACCCTTTTTCTCTAGCAGAAATTAAGTTGAGACACAACTGAGGTTTGGGGTTTGGATTTCTTCTCTATATTCAGCAATCTCATTAGAGCAAAATAAAGAGCCAGGTATCTTCCTGTGCACCTGAATATATCACTTATGTTTGTTGAGGAAATCTAATGCATTCAGGAAACACTGGTCTTACCAGGTGTGAGCAATACAGCTGTGCAGAGCACTCACAGCATCACATCAGACCTATTGCATAAATGCAAACTCTTGATCTGCACCTAAGTGAGAAGTCACATGCGTTTCAAAAGTTTCCCGTTTTCTATACATTCAGAAACCTTCTGGAATATCAAGGAGAATACAACAACCCTACTACTACACAGATCCTCTGAAAAGGGGCAATATGTATGCACCAGGCAGCGCAGCAGAGATTTTCACCTTTTAAGAGAGATGAGGGTGAGAGATAAGACTCTGCCTACATATGCAAAGGATATACAGCACAAATCCAATTCTCCTTCATCCACGCCTCAGCCCAGGAGCTGTGGATTATAACCTTTCACCCCATACTGTACACAGTCAGTGTTCAGCTCCCAAGCGCAGAGCCAGTTTTACGCTGGTTTTCAAAGTGCCTGGTTCCAGTGAATAGACACAGTCTTCTTTTTTTTGGCTCCCCACTAAGTAATGCCTGCAGAATATGTCAGACAAATGCTGGAAAGGTCAGGGGGCAATGGCTAACAGGAAAGTTGGTTCTCATGGCTCTATCCACAGGATAGAGTGGATGCATTTCCCAGTGTGTCCCACAGTCCCGGTCTTTTGGTGCACATCTGGTTACATTCTCACTGAATATCAGGGCAAAACATCGGTGAGCAACCTCGCTTTCTTATGGAGAGAAGCTCGGGCATACAGGCAAGGTACATTTCAGTAGGTCTCCTGTCCTACAGCAGGAGACAACCAACACTGTAGTGTGTGAATTTCCTTCAGAGTCTAGTCAGAGCCATTATATCCCAAATTTTGTTAACATTATATGTACTTTCTGTAGGCTAAAGATCAAAAACATTTCTATCAAGAAAGTGCTTTCCAAAGGCAGCATGGAAACAGTGTCGTTTGCAACATGTCACATGTGTGTCAGAGAAAGGAAAAGACCATAGGACATCTGATTGTGTCTTTGGCTTGTCCTTCAGGCCGCTCCGTTCCACAGTTAGATGTTGTGCTGCAAAGTTTTGCTGGAAAAACTCACAGGAGAGCAGAGCTGAACAGCATCAGAACCTGCAGCTCAACAGCAAAATCTTTCTACCCCTGTACAGCTATTTTGAGAAGGAACAGGGTTTCAGAAGCTTTCAGGAAAAAAGCACACTTAGATGCTGCCCTATTTAAAGTCTGGCCTTGTGCATACTGACCTGAGTAGCAAGTTTGGAGCGTGCCATCAAAGAGGTCGTGCTATAAATTCAAGTTTAAACCTCTATTAGGCAGAATACAGGCTTAAATCCGTCTCCCTGGACTGCTGTGCTATGAGTCATAGTCCATTCTCCTCTCTTTCCTTTTTACACCTGGATACCTTGTAGACTGGTGGTTAGACCACTTGGAGGTGGAAAACTGGTTCAAATCCTACCAGGTGGGGTGATGCCTAAACCAGGAAGTTCCCGGGGCTAACCAGACACGTACGCTTGCAGCAGTGCATGACTCAGTACAAGAGGATGACCTTTTTCTAAGGTCCTATGAATGCTGTTTTATACCTTCTTGCCTTTTATTGTAGACAGTTCCAAAGATACACTTAAAATGTATTAAACATATTATATTATATTATATTATATTATATTATATTATATTATATTATAATAATATTATATTATGTTATATTGTGTTATATTATTTCATATCATATTAATTATGTAATATATATACATATCAAACATAAGCCTGTGAGAGTGGTCAAACACTGGTATTGGAACAGGTTGCTCAGAGAGACTGTGGAGTCTCCATCCCTGGAAACATTCAAAACCTGACTGGATACGGTCCCAGGTAACCTGCTCTAGCTGACCCGGATTGCGCAGTGGGGTTGAATGAGGCCATCTCCAAGTATGCCTTGCAACCACAAGAATTCTGCGATTCTATGGATAAAAAAAGAAAAAAGGGAAAAAAGGAAAGTACTTCTTTTATGTTTTCATGTGAGCAAAAAACCCTAGAGAAAAATGGAATTTTGGATGAGATTGGTGAAATGTATTTATTGTTTTAGCCATGGAACTGCAAATTCAGTTATGGTCTTAACTCCAGTTACTGAACCCTCCTAAACTCTGGCCTTGTTTTCACTCTGTTGAGGTACAACACCATTGATGGATGTGTGTGGCACCAGTGTGACTGGGATGTGAAATCATGTGCTTTCTCCTCACATGAAGAGGCATTTCAGCAATGATTAATCACGTATTTTCTCCTGTGGCAGCTATTCACAGAGGTTTTCATTTGCAAGGCACAATTTCTTTTTATTGTCCTCATGGTGAAGTCTTTAATAACTGACATTTACTGGAGGAACTAGGTGCAGATTTTTCTGAGATGTGTAGGAGATGGGCTAATTCCATATATTATCAAACTGGCTTCAAGATATCTCAGAAATAAAAGTCTTCCAACTGAGATTTATTGAAGTCTCTTAAAGTCCTGAATTGTTTTCCCTTAAAGCATTTAGTTCAGTAGATCTTTATCAATCTATACCTGTACATACATGAAGATCCATATGCAAGGACACATGTTTACAACAAATTGCTGAGACTCTCCACGTCTGAGGTTGTTTCTGCATATTCATGAGTACACCTAAGGGCTGAAATATCTTTTCTGCATGACAGATTTTGCCCTAATAATTTGTACAATATATCATTCAAAAAAAGGTAATGACTTTTGGACAAACGTTTCTGAAACATACTTTCATGATTCCCTGAAGTTTCTTGGTGTATTTAATTACAACAGATGCTATTTCATTTTGGTGAAGCAAATGATATAATCTTAGAGACTCTTTCATGAGACGTATCTATGAGAAGTTTGGAAATCCCACAAATTATTGCCTTTTCTTCTCTCTTATTGGTCGTTGCCATGTTTCTTCATGCCAGATCCTCCAGATTCTGGAAAAATCAAAATATTAGGTAAAATTACTACATAAGCATGGGGAATAGAAAGCAAGTTGGATATTGAAATACAGGCTTTTATAATTAAAAACATATTCCCACGTCTTGTTTATTTAGAATTATGACTTATTTATGGCAAAAATGTTTAAAAGAGGTGAATGAAGTGTCTTATCCTTACTTTGATACATTAGGCAAATTCACCACTTGTTTTGTCTTTTAATTTGGTACACAATCTATTTAAACCTGTTGCAGTGGAGCAGCATGTATGTTTCCAAGCAGCAAGGAATCCCAATTCCTTCATTTGTTGATTTACAAATTTGCTGATTATATTGTGTGTTGCATCAGGTCTTTTCTCTCATAAAGGGAGCTTCATCAACCAAAGCGGAAACTATTTGCCATCAAAATGAATTTGAGTATTTACAATTAATTATACCTTATTTTTCCCAGGGCAACCAAAGCACATCAAGCTCTGTACTGTCATTGTCACTCATCTCTAAAACACAAGACGTCAACCACACGTATTTAATTAAACAGTGTATTCAGTTAAGCCAATGAAATTACATTGTTCTTATCAATATCGCTTATTCCACTACTCTGTAGATGAAAAGTACATATTCCTATTTGATGTTTTATTGATGGCAGTGGGAAAAGAAACTATATCTTTCCTCATACCTTTCCTTCCTCCTGCAGCTTTTTCCCCAGCCTGGTTTGTTCTTTGTCTACCATCTTTCCTGGTATGAACTCCAAAGCTGGCAAACAGGATGCAGCAAAACCTGGATGACAAAGTAGTGGTTTAGGTGCAGTTACCTCTGGGCAGTACATACACACTGCCTCTGCACATGTCATGCAGGGGTTAATTGTCAACTGCCTGCACAGGAGAATCAAGCAGTTAAACCTAACTGACAAAGACTGGTCCTCATCTTTCTCCTAAGCTCTGTTTCATATTCTGAACTTCCAAATAAAAAGATTTCCAGGCTCTTAAAAAGATCATTACTAAGCTCCTAAAATTATTTTTCACTTTTTTTTTTAAATGAAGTCTTGCATGCCTTTTATTCATTAGACATCTGTAACAATGAGGGCACATTCACAGTGGCCACAGCTTAGCAAAGCTGGTTAAGCAAGTATGTGCTTAACTTGCTGCTGATGTTTAAATCAGTGCAATGTAAAATGCGCCTGATTTAAAATAGGCTGTGATTTGGGCTTTGCTCCTCTTCTGATGCCTGGACACAGGGCTTGATACAGCCGTAGTGCCAACAGTCAATGCTGACCACAGCGAGGACTTCCCTGTGCGAGACTTTTCCAGTGTCCATGTCATATAAAGTACTAGAGGAATAAAGATAAGAAAAACTTCCTCCATTGGATTCCTCCTTTCCCTGGGATATCACTTCCAAAAAGGCAATGCTCCAGCATTTTTCATATCAAAATGCTTTCTGATATGAAAAAGTCAGTTGCAGGATTTGTCACATTCAAAGAAAGAAAAATGACTCCTAATAATAAAATTATTAAAAAAACCCTGATACATACCTTTTCTTTCATTCCAATTCATCCCAATATGTTTTGCAAATTCTAATAGCCTGACATTTATATTAAACTTAAGAGGTCATTGGATCCAGTTCTGCAGAGAAAGACATCAGAGTTTAGAGTCCCACTGATCATTTCTGTCTCTCAAGAACAGGCTCTGGATGAATTAGCACCACTATTAATCATAATAATACATCTATGTCTTGGTTCTGAGATTCTTGAGATGTTTTCCAGAAACAGCAAACTGGCATGATACTAGCCAAAAAAACATTAAAGCATAGATTTTAACTCTCCAGTGAATCCTTCAGAAACTGAATAACTCTCACAGCATAATATTTCTGACAGGAAATATACACTTGAGATGTTTTAAGCCTTAAATGTCACATACACAACAGAGCTTAAGCCTGAGAATAGCCTCCCCTGTTTCCGAGATCATAACACTAGTATTATAATTTAGAGGATAAAATGCCACTTCCTTGCTTCCCATACCCCTCTCCAAATGAAATGTGAGTCACTTCATGAATTTCATCTATGGCAAAGCCTAATGGAACAATTTCAGCCCGTCCTGGACAACCCTCCTGCCCGATTCCCCCCCACACACACACTCACACACGTTATTTCTGCTAGCTTGGATTTCATATCCGCCTCTGCCCAATCACTTGTGGCAGGTTCTAGTGGTAAAGCAAATGCTTTGCTGCTGGTTTTCCCCTTAGAATTATAGATCACTGAAGAAGTAGCTTAAAACATTTCCACTGGAGAAAAATGTGATGAAATTGTTAAAGGTTCAGCAGCCTTGAAATACTAGTAGGCTATTGGCATGAGGATTATTCCCAGACACGATCTTTCCTTTGGAACCTGCAGTCAAAGTTTGCAATATTTGTTCGCTTCATGCCTCCTCGGCGTAGCCTGTCTCTCTGGCTGATTTTCTTCCTTTCTTTATCTGAAGCTGGCATTTTTTCCACTCTCAATAATTAAGCTGTCTCGATGTTAGAGACATGCCTATTTTATCACATGTATGTCTCATACACAGTTGAAAAAGGAGATCTCCAAGGGAGAAGAAGGCTGGCGTCTCTGCTGTTGAAACGGTTTCAATCTGGCCTGAATACTTTGCCTGCAGAGCTGCAACCCACAAGGGGGTCTTAACCTCTGAAACCTGCTGACTCAAGAGTAATTGGCCAGCATGATGCCACTGTGACCATCAAGTGGAACAAATAAAATTACCCACCATTTCAGTGCCGTGATTGTCCTCTCCCACTGCGTGATTCCATGAATACCCCGGAGGACTGACCTGCTTATAATAAACAAATTGTTTTCTGGGCTCCTTTTCCATTGCCTGTAGGGGAGTTACAAGAAGACAGAACCAAGCTGTGTTAACTATATTTAGTAGTCTTTTTTTTTCCCTTAAATTGCATCAGATGGTGCAGATGACTAGATACAGTATGATCTTTTAAAATTATATCCTCAAGAAGCAAACAATTAGAGAGAACAGCATCTCTACATGGAAACTCAAGTTTTCACAGCAATAGAAAGTTATAAATTTAAAGAATTCAAGAGGATTGCATATATCCAAGTTGGATGACTTAATTCCTTTTCCTGAGCAAGGCAGCTTAAAAGCAGGGATTCTCTTACTCTATACACAATTTTGTAATTTGTTTGCATAAAAGCAAGCTGTTTACACTACAGGACATGGCTATAAAAAGGTCTTTGCCAAAACTTACTATCTCCTATAACAGTAAAACCAGAATATATATATTTATAACAGTAAAACCCCATGATGGCTGCGGGTTTATTCAGAAACACTCCAATATAACCAAGAACTAAATTTGGCTTTTCAACCTCGTGTAAAAGAAGCTCACTGAAGATCAGAGGGGGAGAGCTAGGGGAAGGGTGGGCCAGAGGGGAAGGAGGTAGTTCTTGTTCACTTCGTTTGCCTTCTTTATGACCAGATAATAGCACCCCCAATATCTGGATTCATGCAGAGGAGATAATATGGCCTGGTAAACACATCAGCAGGACAAGTAGTGTGAAACTTTATTTTAGTGTTTTCAGTAACTGCCTGAGCTGATAATGGCCCTAATGTGGCCACAATTGACTGCAGAAGTGCATATTTGGTCCCAGTCTCATAAAGTTTTGTACTAACACTGTGAAATTGCAGTTGTTTTGTGTTTTCAGCCTTTATTTGAACAAGAGCAAAACTTGGAAGATGGAGATGTGTGCAAACTGTTTTTTTAGGAAAGTAGGTAGAGGAGCCGAATGACTTTTGCAGAATCAAATCACGATAAAGAATAAATTGAGGAGACTAAGAAGTGCAGTGAGCTACCTTGCCGTGACTAACAATAACCATCTTAAACAACTGTTGATGCATTTCTGAAAACACAGCCTGCTGTTTGTTGCCAGCTATTTCCTTTAGACCCAATTCACTAAAATCATGTGCTTAAATGTAAGCAGACTATTAAGCACATTGTTAAAACAAGGTCTCGAAAAGCCAACAAAAAATAATACTTTCCTTTCCCTGCAGTTTTTTCAGTTGCTACGTGTGATTACTTTGTGTCACCGATAGATCCACTTCACTTAGCTAGTTAAGGTATTTTGAGGGATATTTTACACACATTTTCAGTTTTCTTTTTTGAGTTTTGAAACCAATGCAGTAAGAGTATTTTCAGAAACAGCAACGGTGCTTATCTTGTTCTTTCCATGCAAAGTAGTCTCTCAGTCTGAACAGACCATTTAATCTGGAACAGTTCTTGTAAATTAAAAGGAGTCTGACCCCTGTTTCAAATTTAGCATACATCCTTCTGTTCATTTTATTTCCCAGCAGATAAGGGATAGATCAAACCTACAATGTTTCTATCGTACACAAGTCTTCTCCTTATCGACATACAGCTTTTTTTCTCCCTACGTCCTCTTTTGTTGCTGCAAATCTTTGTATGTCAAGCAAGAGATAGAAAAAGAACAGAGAAACTTGTATTTGGGACCCTAATGCTATCAACATGGAAAGGACATAAGAGTTGTGCTTTTTACCAACCTGCTTCTCTCATTTACATTTTGTTACATTACTTCTCTTGGCTGTTCCAGATCCTCCTCTCAAGTGGTTTATAGTCACAGCTATAAAGCACATTTCTCTACATCTCTGCTGTAAGGGAATGACAAGGATTGACTGGTGGATATTCTTGTCTTATACATGAAGCACCCTTCTCAGTCAGCCTGTATAACAGACAGATAAATCATGGGATACAAGAATTCCTTTTTATAAATAAACCCCCAGACAACTGGTCTTCATCATTGTGAGGCATTTGATTCACAGTGGGGGGCTCTTTGGGGTTTGAGGGGTACATTACCTCATGGAAAGGATTGGAGACCTCAGGGCTAGCATCCACCTGAATATCACAACCAAAACTGTTCAGTGCCCAGGCACTTACTGTATTATGGTGCATTCTATCAGCCTATGCCCCCATATGTGAAAAATTTTCCAAGATTGGCTATTTTCATAGCCAGTAGGCAGATCATGTGTTTGCTATAACATACACTAAATATGTAGATCATATGTTACATACACAGGTCTTTTGTCATTCACAGATCTGCTTTAACTCCCTGCTCCAGAGGGTTTGAAGGGCATCCTTCTGATAGCATAGCATAAAATTGCATATACAAATATAATGCATACAAATGCACTAACACCTCCTTCCCACCCAGCCCTGGGCGAAACTGGAAGCTGATCATGAAACCAGAGTAGAGAAAATTCATGTCCTTTGCTCAGAGGCATTTGGTGATGGCAGTGCTTGGGGAGTTGTACCTAGTTAAGTACTCTTGAACGGGGAGCATTTTTCCTTTTTTCCTATAGCTTTCTGTTGAAGTTGGTTGAATTAGTTCAGTCTTTCTATGAGCTTTGCTGATTTCAAGACTACTTGGCCAGTCTTAAGCAAGCTGCCCAGCAAGGAGATGCTTGAGCAGCAATAACAGATGGGCATTGGCTCCTTCCACACCAAGCTCCCCGAGCAGGCTGCCAGGAGAAGTCAGCTTGGAGAGAGACAAGTTTGCTGAAAACTGGGAGAGAATACATTTGCACAGTTGGTTTAAATGCCTTAGGAACTATGGAAGACTGTAGGTTTTACTAGGAAGAGAGAGAAAACAGATCACAAACATGAAGAATAGTCTCTGGCAGATAACTCTACTTCTCTGCGAAACGTAATCCCCAAATACTCTGGCAAGAAGATAGATCATTTTACCATAGTGACAAGCATTAGTCGCAGGTCCCGGTTTTTCAAAGAAACTAAGTTTAAGAATAGACTTCCTAAACCTTAAGGCCTGGAACCCTGTGTAGACATTAAGATTTGTCTGCAGCTCCTCGCTCTACTCCTACGTTTTCCCATCTGCAAACAACTGCTGCAAATGACTGCTTAAGACAGACCTGGACTTTATAGTTCTCAGTGAAGCAATATGTCACCTCTATTTATACTACTGTGATCTTATTAAAGAAGGAAATCCTGTCAGTAGTAATCTAAAATTCCTTCAGTTATCATAAATTAAAACTCTCCACTTCTCTCTTGCAACAGGATTTTTTGCTTTACTTTAATGTGCATATGTGGGCCTATTTGTACACGGTTTTTAAAACCTTTGCTGTGTTTTTCAGTGAATCCTAATGGCAACTGACCACAGAAATTCTCTAAATCTTAGTTAGTAGCTACAGAGCCATAAACTCACAAAAGCCTTGACTAAGTCTTGTTGATAAACACATCCTTGATGTAATTATTGGCTTAAGTCATAGGAAGTGTAGTTTTGTGTCTGTAGCAGTCAAATGGCATTTGGAAGCTCTGAGGTTCTTCTCATGGCCTTGCTGCAGAGATCTTTGTGAATTTGGCAAATGTAAAAGTAAACTTTCTGAGCCTATGTATCCCCTTCTGTGAGATGATGACAGTAGTTATACTCCCCTCACCTTTTCTAAAGAGGAATTTGCAGCCTCCAGTCATGAAGATGGGCAGTGTTTATTGCAGTTCCAGGTAGAGGATATTAGGTGACTATGATCAATATCATACAGCAGGACCAAGCTTCTAATGATATTTTACATTGAAAAATGTAACAGAACATTTTCAATTTTTCATCATCTTCTGTATCTCATACTGAACTCCTGTTGGCTTTGTTAATGTCAGTGGTGTTTGTTATATTTTTGTAAGACAGCCAAAGCAGTAGTAATAACAAATGCATTAATTCTGCCTTATTTGACTAGTCCAGATTCTGAGAGATTATTTTTTTTTCAAACATAGTTAAGTTTCCTTTATAAAAAGCAGAAGAGGTTTATACTTTCTTTGGGGATACTGTAATGCAGATTCTAAGAGAGTGAAGCTGTCAAATGATAGGGATTTCTTGTACAGATTTCATGGTCATAAAACATAAGGGATTTTCAAAACCTGCAGCCAAACAAAAGGCCTTTCTACATTTTGATCCACTCCAAATAGTTCTTATAATTCCATAGCAAACTTAAGAGCAACAGAAAGGGACTAAAACTCATGATGATTAATGTGACAAGAGAACGAGGAGGTCAACTAAAGGCGTTGCCATTGTCCATAGTCCTTGACACAGCAGGTGATTTGTGGGGTTAAATCCACTACAGAGGAAAGCAAAATATAAGCATTGAAAATTCCCTGCCAGTGCAACCTGTGGGAAGAGGTCAATGGATTTTGATGCCAAATTGGCACGTGGGTTTGATGTTGTGCGAGGACCACAAGCCATGCAAGCACCTGGAACCTGCTATTAGCACACCCATTCACCTGTCTCTAGCCATGGCCAGTCTCTAAATGATTCAAAGGAATGCAAACAAATAAACAACCTAGAGGCCAAGGTATACATCAAGGGAGAAAAGGAAGTGGGAATTCCTTCCTGGCCAGTGTAAATATGGTACAAAACAAACGATCAACAAACAGAAAACACACATCCCTTTGGGAATACCAATAAATTACGTACATACAAGCTTTCACTTTTAAATCCAGAATTGTCTTTTCTCTAAATATGAAAAACTCTTCTCTTAGCAATGTTGCAGTCTTTTCTATTAACCACCTGTTTGGAAGGTTATTCCAGGATATTGTCCCCAAAATACTGAGCAACCTCTGAAATCCAGTCTCCAAGCTACGGCTGCGGCATTGGGCAGCAATACAGCTTATGGCTAGAATAAAGCCTGTAGATAATTCATACCATTTTTCCAGCATGTTGAAACTAGAAGATGTAGGTAAGTTAAGAGCTCACAGTCCTCCCCATGGCCTTTGGCTCCTTTGCACCGTTCATCCCCAGAACTGCTCTGAGTGCATGGGAATGGTGCTGCTGGGGAAATGCAAAAACCTTGATTGAAGTGGTTATGGACTTTTGGACCTGGATGAATTTCAACTCCTATCTTGGATAGGTTCAGAAAATAGTCCACACATTACTCAGTTCAACTTCAGTGCACTCTTGGGAGACACATAAGCAAGACTGCTTTACATCTTCCACTCTGGTCAGTTGTAAAGCCACCCAAGGTGATGCACAAGTGTTATATCATTGTTATGGGGATCAGTGTTATGGCCATCTTATATCTACGCAATTTTTCTCACAGGACCTTCATTCCTTATGCATTTTGGGGCTTTTTTGCTTTTTTTGTTTTTGTTTGGGTTTGTTTGGGCTTTTTTCCACCCAGTCATTTATCTTTGACTTGTAAATGCTTTAATGTGGAACTAGTGATACTTTAACAGAGTTTCTGTTATCACAGGGGTTTGGTGATAGTAGCAATTCTTGACTAATAACACTTAAGTGAAACACTGATATACAGCTGCTGTGATTGCAAACTTGGGACAGCAGAAGTGCTGTGATTTTAAAAAATATCATTGCAGAAATAATGGTAGAATAGAGAGGATGTTAAAGGGACAGTCTCATCACGCTTTAATACCAAAGAGATTATTGAAATATTTCTGAATGACTGAAAATCCATGCAATATTTTACAAAAAAGAATTATATTGCATAGACATTGCAAAATATGAAGTGGAAAACAAATATTCTGTTTCTATACACAGGGTGAAATAAAGTATTTCCTTCCCTGTGTAATGTTTGCACAAGACCAGGACAAAACACGTTTTGACTGGAGGGTATATTTTGGGTTGTTGCAGACTCCAGGTCTAGAAGATGCAACATGGTATCTCAGAAAATTTTCTGTAGATACCATAAACAAAGATTAAATATGAATTAAACACACTACTGGTCAGCCAATAAGTGATGGTGCTTTTCATTAAGACTAGCTAGGAACTGGTAGCTACTACTTAATAGTCCCTAGTAATGGAGTACAAATCTTGCTGGGCATATAAAAAGGTGGGCCCAGCGATTAAGATCTTGAAACATCATTTTAGACATGAAATAAAGAGAGATTATGAGAAAGGAGAGAGGGAGGTGGTGAGAAGTCTGACCAGTTACTCATCTGTAGCACCTGCACATCTTGCCACTTTAACTACGGTGGTTTGCATGTTTGGGATTGTTCAGAATGGTTAATTCGTCAGTATGAAGTGAGATCCTGTATTTTCAGTCAGCTGTACTAGGGGCCTCTCGAAATGCAAACCCACTGATGGCCTTTTATCTAATGTATGAGGCCAAACAAACATGAAGATTTAGATTTTAAAGGCTCATTCTACTTATTTTAACTGCTATAAAACATGCTTTACAGAATATAAAGTGTCTTCAGTAACTGAAATGAAAAGCTTCTCTCAATTTTAATCATTCATTCATTCATTCTAGTGCACTTGTTTCAACTGATGCATCCTTTCTTCTATGAGAAATACAGCCTGATCTCTTTCACATTCTCCAGCCAATAAAGTAATAAACCAAAATAAAGCCTGATACTGCAATGTGATGAGAGCCTTCTGGGAGTGGAAGTGGCCTCCACCTCCTTTGTCTTCAGGGCCGGGTACTTCATATAGCAGCAAGACGGATGGAGACAATGTCACTGGCGGCAATTCACACCTTTTGTCTGAGAAGAGGAAAAGAGACCCTTTACATTATTTTCACAAGGATGATTTGGAAAATGCTTTTTCATAAGTTGGAAGGACCTTCAAAGCTTTACTTTCAAACACTGATATTCCTCACTGTGACGGATATCTTGCAATTCACTAATAGCAATATTTTTAGTTGCTTATTTCCAGATGACATTTTCAGTGTACTTGCTTGACTGTGGTGGAAATCTCAGGGCAGATGCACATTTGAGATTAATTTATTCTATTTTGTTGCCTTAGAGGCCACAGTGGTAGCATATTACCTTGCTACAATAAAAAACATAGATATGGGAAAGTCATCTAGACTCTCTCGCTAACAGTGCAGACTTGCCCTCTGCAGCGTGCTCCCTAGTGCTTTGTCCAGTCTATTTTTAAATGGCCTAAGTGATGAGAATTTCTGCAGAGGAGAGTTCACAGGCAAGCCTCTTTCCTCTAACAAAGCTTTGAATAGATAAAGAAGAAGAAGAAGAATTTTATTTATTAAGCTTTCTCTCTTTCACCCACCAAAGTCCTTAGGGTGCTAAGCAGACATCATAAAACAATTTCTTGTCCCAGCCAAGCTCAACAATGTTTTGAAAAGATCAGTAAGCAAAAACCAACACTGAAACAAAAGACAGGGGAGGACAAGGGCCCTAGCAGATGTGCAGCTCAGGAACAAAGGGGTCTTACAGTAAGGATTGTTGCAGCAAACCCTCTCAGCAGAACCCATAACTGTTCAAGCTCTAGGGCCAAATTCATAGAGATTTAATTGTCAGTGCTTAGCAGGAGATTCAAGGCTCTTCAAGCACTCTCAGTGTCTTACAAATCCAGACCTGCACTGAGAGAAATGTAAAAAGACCTTATTTCTGAGCAAGGCTGTTGAAGTAACAGAAAAAAAAATAAAGAGATGCCATTTTGCTTTGCTTATTTGCATTAAACCCATAAAGTCAGTGTTACAATTTTAATTATATTGAAAATCTTCCATATGTATCTGCTAAATCCTGATTTACTGGTAGCTGCAGTCATTTACCTGGTAATATTAAACGTAAGGAATGGAACCAAAAGCTTCCCTATCATCAAACTCAAACAAATGTCTTCAGGAAAAAGCATTAACCAAAAGCTAAGTCAAGTGCCCGTCTTTTCCATCCATGTTTATCAATGTTAAAATCCTACTGGTTGCTACTTGCACCAGAATACTATTGCGACTTCTGTAGGGGGAAAAAAAGCATTATATTTCTTTTTGACAGAACCATTAAGGAACTCTGTAATGTTTCAATCTGTGGTCAGTGCTCTGTTTTACTTGGCTCGCTAAACCCTCAGCCTCAGCTGGCATTTCCTAAATTAACAGCACATTCACTCCCCACATTAAGACAGTCAGACAAATGGTTCAGCCTAAACTAAGCAGTTTGACACTCATGTGCTTCAGCAAAGCTGAACAGCATCTCATGACGCTTACATGATTGGATGATATCATAATCATATGATAAAAAGCCATTAGGCCAGGACCAAAATCTAAAACATAGGTCATTAAGTTAGATATAAAAAAGTGTACCCATTTAATCGAAAAAAAAGAAACAAAAAAGGGTTCTGACACCAGGGAACATCTGGCTAATATTTACATCTCCTGTTTAATTTGGATGCTTCAGTTTAGTTTTCAAGATGGCAGTGTATAGAAACAAATTAAGCCAATCACTCTATCCGCAGTTTAGAAAACCGAGATTTGTTTATAGTTTCTCATATTAATACCTCATCCACTTGGCCAAAATGCCTCGTGAAAAATATACCTCAAACACACAATTCCCCTTTAGTAACAAAGCTGTAATTCAGCATAATTCTTTGTTGATGGGATGAAAAGGAGAGTCATGTAAACTTGGAGTATTGAGATGAGGAGATAAAGTTGGGCCACAGGAAACGAAACAGTGTTCCGTGCTGTAAGGTTAAACTGAAGCCCATTAAGAAAGTCAACAGAATTAGCATTTTGGGCCCCATCCTACTTTGCTTTAAATCAATGGGATTTTGTCACTGACACCAGCCAGAGAGCAATCACAGGCATGTTCAGTGTTAAAATAAGATGAGCTGGATGAAGCTTGTTGGATGAGCCCTGTGCCTGGGAACCTGTGAATTTAATTCTGTGATGTTTGATACCACTCATTTCCAAGAACACTGAAAACGTGGAGCAATTCAGCCCTGCATATGTAGAACTTCATAAAATATTGTCTCTAAGAGGAAAACTGGCCAAGTGACAATATTCTTATGCCATAGGTAATTATGTAAGCTCCAGAATGTTCAAGTTAATAAAAGGAGATGCTGATTTCAAAATACTGGAAAGAATGCAAAGCCTGAAGACAAAACTTTTAGTTACAAACCCAGAGAGACAGGCAGGGAAATCTTTTCATCAGACTTCCCTATTTTTGAATTTACAAGGGATCTACCTGGCCAAAACCTATTCAATATTACTGAGTATTGTTGGTGGATATAAATAACAATATTAGCACGAGTGAATTGCAGTGTCCAAACCCCAGATCTATCTGAACAGTCCCAGTGGTTTGGGCTGTTTCTGGTCTGCAGTTTCTACAGGCAGAAGAAAAAGCCCAAGCAAGCTTGCTGAACGTTTCTCATGTCTGTTTAGACTGCTGTGACAAAAACACAATGTAGACACTCCTGAATCAGTACTAAATTAGCAAGCTTTATTCTAGCAAGCAATTCACCCATGGCTGCAAGGAGCTGAGGGCTGGAAGCAGAACCAGCTGCTGCTCAGAGTGCCAGCAACATGAACCTGATGTCGGGTTGGTATTGCCCAGCTCGCCGGCTGAGCTCGCACAACCGCAAGGAAAGCTGAAGGGAGCCCGATGTGTCTGCCGTGTGTCCGTGTGTCCGCTGCTGCCGGGCTCGCTGGAGGCTGTGGCAGAGCCAGGGCCCGTGCCCTCGTGGCACACCTCTGGGTATGCAGCACACCCACCCCATCTGTGCTATAAAAACACTGCTTTCGCCTTGCGACATAGCCCTCAACTATTCCAGATACTTTGAACTGAATAACCAAGAGTGACATAATAATTATGTCTTAGGGTCACAAGGACATCCCACGGCCCAGAGGAAACCTAAGGTTGTTCTCTGAGTCACAGGGGTGCAAACTCCAGCTACGCATACTGGTAATTAAGCGTGCCTGGGACTGGTCTCTGGCTCTGAGGCCAATTGGCAAGAAAGAGTACCCTCATCACACTCCCACCAGAAGAAGGGGGCTGCGCCCAGCTGGCCTACTGGGAACGGTCTCAGGGCCATGATGACCTCTGGACCATCTCTGGCTATTGTCTGACAGTGGTGGTGGGCACTGCTCAAAGCCAAGGACCAGCCTCGCGATGCAACAGTGCGGCCAATCCACTTCTCTTTAATCCAACTATCTCATTTACTAGTAGAGCAATATCCCACCAGGGCCTTCTACTCTGAGGACAGCTGAGCAGGCTTGGGGCCAGAGGGTGGTCCATTGACCTCTTTCTTTTAGAGGGATAAATATAGCCACAAGGGTTATATGCTGTGGTGGATATGAGCATGCGGTGTCCTCCGCCCTGCTCTTCCAGGGAAGCAGAAGGAGAGCCATGTGCCTCCTGGCAGCACTGACAGGGAACCTGTTTCTTCATTCATAAAAAATGACAGCTCTTTAGATTTATTTAAAAAGGGGGTTGGTCACCTATGTGCCACCCTCAGTCACTTTGGTGAGCGCTCACCACTCTTCCACCCCTCTGGTGATAGGATGGCACAGTCAGGCACAACCGGCAGTGGGTGTGCAGGAGGTGGTGGGAAGGGAGGGCTGTTGTGCCTTGCGAGTGCCAGCCCAACATGATGGTGATTCTCTGCACCTCTGTGGAAAAATCCCGCTTTCTCATGTAGCGGTGAGTGTGGGCACTAGAAATATTTCTCCCTCAGTGAGCCATGAGAGAGAGGTACAAGAGTAGGTAAACATGCTGTCCCTTACAGCTAGACCCGTCACTTCTCATACATTGATTTATACTTGCTACAGAGCCAGTGCAGGAGGGTAACACAGGAAAACAGTGTGCCAGCTTATACTTGTGAGGAACATTTCCTCTTACCCCAACCACCAAAAGTGACCCTTTTATGAGGTAAAACCAAATTATCTGTTTCCTAGAGCAGCTGTTCTAGCAATGTCTTGGTTTTTTGCTGTTTAAAATCCCCGGGGCTTCAACGTGCCTTTGCAAATTTGAGTGGCCAAAAGCGTACTCTTCTGTATAAAAATCTCATGTTTGTTCTTTTTCTTTATTTTTTTTTCCGTCTCTCTTAGGGCATGACAGCAATGGAAAGGCAGAAATAGGAAGTTCAGGGCTTATCCCTTCCAAGTTGCTCAATCTCTGCTTCCAAAAATGCTCAGGGAAAAATGGATGGGAACTTGCAGGCAGGGTATAAAGCACTCAGAGTGTTGCAGAAGTGATGCAGTCATTTAAGAGGCAGACTTAGAAAACAGTATGTTTCTTCCTTTGACATCCTCCCAAGAATGTCTGCATCAGCCAAGTTGCTTAAAGTGACAAAAGTCATTACAGATAAACACAGCGGATTGTTTATTTTGGAAAGGGACTGGAGCATAACTCCTCTGAGGTAAAGCGCAGGGCGGTTCTTTCTCTACCTGCTGCGGGATCCAGCAGAGAGGCAAGGTGCTGCATGCTTTGTGTTCAAATGACTAACAAGACCTTTGTCTAGGCTTGAACTCTCATACCTGTTTTCAGTTCCTGGCATACCTCGGATCCCCCACCGCCCGCCGAGCCCGCGCTGGAGCGCTCGAATGGCGAGCCTCTGGAAACAGGATGCCACTGGGATCCGCGGGGAAGACAAAGCCCCTCAGAAAGGCGAGGAGCCTCGGGCCACTCTAATTACAAGTCCCTGCACTGCTTGAAGGTACTCAGCTGACATGCCTGAACTGTGCAAAGACCTTCAAGTGAACTATTATACAAAGCTCAATGTATCACATGGTTGCGAAGCAGCTGCTAAGTCTCACTGTAAATGAGGCACAGAGATGATAAGTCACATACTCTCATATACAATGTGTTTAAGGAAACCCCCACCCTACGGATTTTACTGCCTTAGGCTAGGATGAAACTTGGGAGGTGAAGGGGAGGGAGGGGGATGTGGGAAAGAGTTTTATGTGAAGACGTTCTAGTCTACATTAAGGATGTGTTTACTTCTAGTAGCTTTGGCAAGTTAATCATAACATGCATTTAAGTTCTTTCAATAACATCCCCCAAAGTGGATTTTTTTAAATGTCACTTCCCTGTTTAAACCAGCACAAAACTGTATATCAAGATAAATCTTCTGTATGAGATACAGAAAGCAGTAGTTACTAACATTTGGTTTCTTCTTTGCTCAGTTTGCTTGGATACATACAAGTCTGAAATGTATGTTCTCAATTCAGATAGGAGGATTATAAATTACAGGCATTTGATTGCACGGATACGACATGCAGAAAGACCAACATGATTAAGAACAAAAATCTAGCAAAACAGAAGACAGCAGGATGATTTAACCCACAGTAATAAATATGCCGCTTGTGATCATCTCAAAAATGACTGAATACTGTGGCTAAGGCTAAATGCCTGCAAAGTAGTGCCTTTAGCACACCCGAGGAGGGGTTTCCTATAACCCAGCAGCATTTCCGAAATTCCAGATCTGTAGAATGCAGGGTTGGGAGGGACCTGAGAAATGGTCCAGAGCACTGTGCTGAGATGGCTGCCGCAGTAGGAATCAGTGTGATGCTGAAATGGGAACTCAGACCCATGAGAGCTATTATTTCAGGCTCTCTGCACTGTCAGTAGGTGGCTCATCTTTTCAAGATTCCCCACCCATCCACAACAAAAGTAAATATATGCCTGCCAAAGTGAAAAAAAAATAAAAAATTCTTTATATTGTGAAAATATTGCAGACCAATAATGCAAAAGCAAATGTAGTTCTCTTTTGAAAAAGTCTGTGTTACAAAACCCTTTGAAGCAAGGCATAGAAAACCATAAAGAGACAACAGTATTAAAGTCTAGCAAGGAGCAGGTGATCAGAGGTTACTAGGAGGAGACTTCAAGAACTTGACAGCCCTATCAGGGCTTGGAAATCTCACTTTTCTCTATGGATTTGTTAGAGAAGAAAGATCCATAAGATTAAGAGTAAATCTGGGGGCATGAGAATGATGGCAGGAGATTCACACTCCAGCTGTTATGAAGGGAAAATACTTCATCATTAAAACTGAAGCCAGAGCTTTTTCTCCTTTACAGCAGGTCTCAAACCATACTTAGCTTCCTAGGGTCTATCTGAACAGTCAACCATTTGCTTAGGTGATTTGATCCTGTTCACATTCAAGGCAGATGCGTCTCCCTTCAACTTCAAAGAGAGCATGATGACACCTTTGTGAATTGTGTTTCAATCTGGCTAACAGAGGGTTGCACTTAAAACATTTTCTAATAGAGATATTACAGAAAGCAGAAGTAGATCTAAAAAAATTAACTTTAAAAAAAAAAAAAAAAAAAAAGATTAGAACATCCCAAAGTAAAGTTGGACAAACAGGTTTAAAGCTAGCACAGATGAGCCAAAGTGCCTTTTACCCCTTATCACAGACATTTATATTATATGTCAAAATAGTGCAGAATGCAGTGATAGTCAATGTTAGAACGCTCTGTCTGGGTCATGCAGATTCATCACCAGCTGAAACAAAGTGTATTTTCTCCTGGAGTGGGTCACTGTTCTCCTCAATCATCTCACGCTTTTGTTGTGTTTATTTTCAGCACACAGTTTAATCTTAAAGATGCCATTTAACAAAGAATTTGTCCTGATAGTAGCAACATATGGAAGCAGCTGTTTGCGGTTCTTGTTCATAAAATGAGTTACATCTTCCTTTAAGCAAGACAGTTTTTTATTTTGCTGCTAAACCTGCAGTTGTATCAGTACAAAAGTATAATAAACATGTCTAGAGAGGTCTCCAGCTCAAAGTAAGAGTTACTGTCCATGAACTTTGCCACCCTTTCATTCTTATTTCCTAGCACAGGACATTTGCCTCATTTGGAGAATAGCTACAACATGCAAAACATAAGCTACATTTTGGCACTCATTTCTTAATTATCGTTATTATTGTCATAAAAAAAATCTGGTGGCTGAAAATATCTTAAAAAATGTTAGTGTCTGATATGTTACACATTGCCTTAGCACATATCAGCAAAAATAAAAGAGATAATGCTTCGTACAGCATGTCCAAAACACAGACTATAACTATTCTGCTAAATAAACCAGGGTCAGGGACTGAACTTGATTACTGGACTTTGATCATTCATTTTGCTTATTTATTAGTACCTCTTCTGACACAGTTTTGGCCTGTCCTAACTACAAGTTTTCAGTAATAATGTCCAGGTATGAGTAATGGGAGAGCCCAGGCAGCAGGGAGTACTCCCATCTGCACAGGCTTTGTGCATTCAAAGAGCACTGGACACCTTTGCACCAAGGCATGCAACACAAGCCCACAATTCTCACACTATGAATCCCTGATTCTGATGGGCAGAAACACAGCCCTCACCTTACTGAACATACCTGAAAAGAATACAGTTAAAGTAATAGTTATATCTTAAATCCACTGGGAAACCATATGCTCAGAGGAGATGTAGCACCACATGCTGTGTAACAGGGGCAAGAGAATGGTCCCTGTCCATGACATATTTATATACTTGTCTCCCTCCAATAATTTCATCAGTTTAATGCAACAACCGAAAAAGAGATACGTTCATTTAGGTGTCTATCACTTCCTTCCCTGCTTTTGACCAGCATTCCCAATTGGGAAATACTAGACATGCACTTGGCTCAGCTTCTTACTGGTGTTCATAGTTAGTTTTAAGACAGTTCTCATTAAATAGATGGACTGTAAGACCTGATAATTTGCAGTAACATGGGGATGGATTCTGTGATCCAGGAGGTTCCTTTTAGACCCATGTGTAGGTATCACCCTGTAACAAATTAAGTATCTTTCTTTCCTTAGCTAGCCTCAGTTGAAATTAAGCTCAGCAACATAAATCACAAACAACTCTACTGCATGGTGTAAAACTAGCAACAGAAGAGAGTTAAACAGCTTGTTTTTATGCTGCCTGCACCTCTAGCAAGAACTCAGCCATAAGCTTTTGTCAGCTTAGCTCTGGCAGATCTTTCTGTGGTGGTTACAGGTGTTATCTTTTCTCACCTGTCCTGCCATCCCTTTGCTGGAATTTAGCACTTCAAAACAGAATCAGTAGAAGGGAATATCTGCCTGCTTATCCGTCTCAGCAATATACAGTCTAGGTTTAGCTCACCTTACTGGTATATTCCTTGCTAATGTACTGGGAAGATCAGGTGGTGATTGATAATGATTTTTTCATATTTGTTATTCTATAGGGACAGTTCCATAGTTACAAGTATTTCAGAAACAGGAAAATAAGTTCATGCTCTCTGGAAAATAAATACACCCACCAGGTCACTGATGCCTTTTGTGCTTTAAGAGATAAACTTAAGACTTTAAATGTTTCATTTACTTAACCTTATAAAAACTTTTGATAACAATGGTATTAATGGCTTACTACACACACAGTTGGTTTTTGTTTAGTTTTGTTTTGTTTTTAAATAAGGATTTGCAATTCTTTATATGTAGGTCATAAAAGGAGCCCCAGTAATTTACCTAGTTCATCCCTGTGCTTTGAAAATACCTACATTTTCTCTGGCCCATAGTTATTTTATTCATCAACTCTTTAAAAATTCTCAAAATTTCCTAGATACCTCATTCGAGTGCTTAGTTATCCTCAGAATGGTAAAAGGACTTTGATTTTTGTGGGGTTTTTTTTTCAATATTTAACAACCTTCTTTATATAATAATAATAAACCTTCTTTATTTCAAATTGAAGCAATCAGTTTTTCTGTGCTTTGTCAGTGGACTTGGAGTATAATTGATCACTGTCCTTTTTACAACAACCTTCTACATACTTGAAGACTGTTATCATGTCCCTCTCAGGCTCTTCTGTTGTAGACTAAACAAACCCAATTCCTTCAATCTTTCCTCATAGGTCATGTTTTCTAAACCGCTTATCATTCCCGTTGCTCTCTTCTGGACTCTCGCCAATTTGCTTACATCTTTCTGAAACCGTGGTGCCCAGCGTTGGGCCGAGTTTCCCAGCTGAGAGCTCAAAGTGCCAAGTAGGGTGGAATTCCTACCTCCGTCTGACACACTGCACTTCTTTTAATTCACCGCAGAATAATGTTGCTGTTCCAAAAAAGACATTATGTTCTTGAGTCATACTTGGTATGTACTCCACTATCAACCCTTGACTCCTTCTCTGCAGCACTGCTGTCTGGCCAGTTACTCCCTGTATCTCTGTGTGTGATTGTCCCTCCCTGGAAACAGCACTTCACAATAATCTTTACTGAATCTCATTTCAGTGGTTCCAGATCATTCTTCCAATTTTTCATAATAATTTTTAAATTCAGTTACACCTTAGAAAGCACTTCCAATCTCCCTCACTCTCAGGACATACAAGATTTTGTAATGACAGTCATCCAGAACACTGACTGGAGCAGATTTACCAACTATCCATTTCAATACTGAACTCGTACCTGTTCCCAAACATTGATTTTCAGACTACATTTTTTGTAGTACTTTCATTTAATTAAGTTTTCTTTAATTTGCTTGTGAGAAAGTTGTGTGAGGGTGGGTCAAAATGCAAGATTAATATATATCATATCTACTACATCCTTTTATTTACAAGAACAGTTACCTTGTCAAAGAAAGTAATTAGAATGACTTGACATTCTTCTTCCTGATAAATCCATATTGGCTTTTTCTTATCATCTAAGTACTTATAAATTAACTGCTTAGTAAATTGTTTCAGTATCTTTCCTGGTATTAATATGAAGCCAGCTGGACTTAATTTTTCAAGTCTTCTTTCTCTCTCTGCTTAAAGACAGACAGTATATGTCTTCCTTCTCTGCTCCTCCAGGGCATCACCTATCTCTTAGTATCCCCAAAAGATACTCAGTAATGTTACAGTGGCTGCTTTGCTTGTTCAGTCACTTGTTCCTTATTGGTGAGGAAAAAAGGCATGGAGACATTACCTGAAAGTGTTTTAAATTATGCTTTCAACAAATAAGATGCAGGTATATCACTTTTAATTCTTTTATGAATAATAATACCAAGTATGACAGGGAAAAAATGTCCTGTTGAGATGAGAAAACACAGATCTGCTCTCAGGACTATGAGCAACAGTCTCTATATGCAACAATTTTCATAAGAAAACTACGATTTAGTGATGTAAATCACTTCTACAGTTTTGTTATCACTTTCTTCTCAATAACAGTTGGACTATAAATGTCCAGTATCATGGTTTCCCAAAGGTGCCTTGATTAGTAGACTATCCTGCTTAACTATATTCATATTCCAGTTACTGAAATAATACAGCTGTTTCAGTTTCTACAATTAAAGTTTGTAAAAGGGGACAGTGGAAAGTTTGTGAACACTTCAGAGTCTCGTATAGCAAAATTGGGTCCAATTTAATTAATCACATTTATTAATCTTTACTATTTACACTCTGTCAGTGCCAGAAGCCTTTGCTAGGGACCTCAGGCTTATCGTTTTATGTACTTCAAGTTCCTGTTGAATAACTTTTTTCTTTGCCCTCGAGTATCAGTGTAGCCTCTGAGTGAACCTAGCCTTGTTTTAATTTTGCCATTTTCTCCCTCAGTTACATTGGTAAAATGTCAAATTCTGTTTTTTCTGGCAAACATAAGCCCTTTGAAAAGGAGGGGAAGAGGAATGTTTCTGCCAGTCTCTTAAATTCTGGAAGAAGATAATTGGAAGGTGAATGAGACAATAAAAAATATTGCTTCATGTACCCATTTATTATTCACATGCAGAAGTTTAAATTCAACCAAGCAGAGGCACCTCAGCTCTGAAAACTACTGTCCCATGGTTTTTGCTCTGTGAGCATTCAAAACTACGATCCATGGCAGTCCATTGGGCAGGGACATATAAAGCCTGAGAATCTTCATCGGTGCATACTGCCTTTCAAACAGTGTGGTCTTGTTGCCAACTGCATTATAGAGAGAGAGATCCCGTTGCAGGATGCTTTAATGAAAAAAAAAGTGAAGAAGAAATGTGGATAAAATCTTACCAGCATGATCAGCTAGAGGACACGGAAGGATCTTTTCAGTCAAAAATTACTCTTTTACGTAACCAACTAGGAACCATGCTTTCAAAGGAAGTTCCATACTTCCAAATTGATCTCCACAACAGAAAGGCTGCAGTTAAAGGCCAACTCAGATACAGAGAAGCAAAATGCTATAACAGAGCTTTATGTTGCTACTGGTTCAGCATTTTTTAACATTTAGATGATGAACACCATAAACTCTAAAATACCAATGTCAAATTTTGTGAGAAATTAGGCTCATAAACAACTTTAAGGATCTAGACATTTATGTCCAAACACGGATAAAATAGGCAGTCTAAAAGACTTAATGTGTACTAAGTGGAGGTTTTGTCAGTTTAGGTGGGACATCATAACTGACTTCCTCTCTCCCAGCTGGGAGCATGCAGGACAACACAGTCTGAATTTGCTTCATCAGAATAAAAAGATGTGACTGCAATCGTGGGTTTGGTACCACTTGCTTATGTTTCCATTCACAAAAGCCACAAAACTCAGGCATCAAGAAGGCTTCAAAACTTTTGAGCCTAAGACCAAAAGGATCCTTTAAAGATAGGCCAGATACCATTGCATTTGACTGAATTATAAAGCTTCTGTGACAGCTGTCCACTGTCAGAGCTTTTTGTTTACACATAACCCTGAAAGCCTATAGGATTTGTATATTAACAATGTCAAATTACAGAATTTTGATTCGACTTCCAAAGTTTCTGTCCTCCAGCAATGTCTACAGCCTGAGGGTTTCACCTAAACTTATCTCCTGTTAAACCATGCAAGTCCAGACACAAAAGGATCATGCTCCTCTGTTGGTAAAGCTAATTTGTCCTATATTTTTGCTCTAAATGGAAAGAGAGGAGGAATCCCAGTCTACCGTACTACATTATCAACCTAGCATTTGATTTAGCAATATTTAAAAACTCATTTGCCTAATGATCTTAAAAGTTCTGCATTGTATACCAGAGCATGAATTATGGGGCAATAATTCACAGTCAGAAAACCCACTCTTCCTTGATCTTTGGCACAGTGCCTCACAGCTTACTACCTTTGAAGTATTGCATAGTAATGTGATGTACATGCTTTTGTATCTTGCTATTTATTGTTAGTATTCTTTATTACAATTGGAATGGTAAGTGTTCCAAGCTGATGAATTTCGATAATCCAAATTGGCATATTTACTGTAAAGCCCCAGTCACTTCAGAAACTCCTAATTTGTACTGAATACCTTCCTTCTACATACACCTACAGGATGTAGATTCAGGCTAGAATTTGGAAGCAACGAATTGTGAATCAGTCACTATGAGTAAGGACATCATCATCTAGCCCTTCAGGCAGACTTTAAAAGATCTGTCAGGACTTCTGAGGGAAAAAAATATCAAAAAGCATGAGGTACTTGGAGGTAATAGATCACTATGGTTGTATAAATGATGGTCAGCAATGAGTACCAGGTAACCACTGAGTCTCATGCTATCCAGTGGGCCTCAGAGAATCCAGACGAGTGCTCTTGTTAGCAGTCTGCTGGGCCAAATAAGAGATGTAAGTAGGAGCCGGCAGCTTCTTCTCTCAAGTTAGCAATTTCTTGGTGCCATATATCTGGGACAAAATGTAGATTCAGGTCAGAATTTCTCCCTTCCAGGCCCCAAAGCAGCAACAGAGCCAGGCGGTGAGTGGCTGATGCCCACATGCTCTTTCTGTCAGCTCCCTCCTTCCTCCTTCCCAACTCTGCCCTGCAACATCGGAGGCAAAATGTGGCAAATTTCTGTTTTAAGGCGGTGGTAACACAGGCTCAGTGCTGGGGTTTTCCGAGCACTCTCAGATATGCAGCATAACACATCATGCCTGCCTGCTGTCATGCATCGTTCTCCATGAGACTTTATTAGAACAGAAGTCTATTATTTCATTTTGAAACCAGTGGCTTAGATAATTGGGAGACTGTGACATGCTTCAAAGTTTGACAAAACTTAGAATCAATTTATTAGATTAATTAATGCTGGAAAGACTCCCTTCAGTAAAGAAGTCTCACTTTCATTTTAACCCAGTGCAAATAGACCTTCTTACTGATAACCCTTGGGTTGGCAACAGGAACGTAAGACTCATGAGGGTCACAAGGGGCACTGAATTCTGCCCTCTGTAGTCCAAGGTGTTTCATTTAGAAAAGTCCACAGAATGCTGATACTATATCCTATTCCTCTTCCTCTACAGGCCATAAAATAACTTCATTGCCCTCTAACAAACTTTAAACCAATTCTAAAGATGAAAAACAATTTCTAGAATGCTTCCTGTTGTCCAGGGCCCCCGCAGGAGCAGTGAATTTGGTGGAGAAAGCTCTTAGAAGCTGATGGACCACACCCACAGTTCAGAGGAGAGCAAAAAGAAAAACCAGAAGCTTATCCCCACAGCTTTCCCTTAATCTGACCCAGAATAATAATTTAAAAAACCCCAACCTTCCTGACTCCATTTTAGCAATCAGTTTAAAAAGCCCAATAATCAATTCTTTTTCAAGGTTGGTTTTTAACATTGTTTGTTTATGGGTTTTTTTTCTATCTCTGTCCTCAATAGCGTTCACACAGTTCTCTCTAATGCATTCATTTTAATGGGTTTCTCTTTGGCCCCTCTACTGATCCGCTAATAAAGCTGAAATTCAAAACCAGACTTGAAACTGTTCTGTACCAGGATCTGAAACTTTGCCACGCTTTGGTTTCCACTGGTTTGTTATCCATGTGATAATTTTCTTATACAAGCGAATATGAATTAATCTTTACAGAAAAGGCTCATGACCTGGTGTATCAAATGCTTTAACAAAAGTTCACTTATAACTCCTTCAGTTTTTTCATTTACTTACAGACAGACTGGTTCTCTCTCATGAGAACTCAGAAGGAAGGGCCAGGCAATTGGTTTCTGCTGCAGACTTCCCTTCAGTGGAAAACATTAATTTGGTGGACATGGTCAAGTTGAAGGTTACAGACACCCAACCACAGGGACTTCTTGAGAGCCAAGAAAGAAAGAAAATAAATAAATAAATAAACACCACAAAAAATCTCTTATATTGTATAGCATCTGGAACGAGCAGGACAAGGTGCTGGTGAGATACTGGCTTCTCTACAGTTGTATGCATGTCTGAAGACTAATTCTGCCCTGCAAATCAGCCACTTAAACACAGTCCTTCTCTCTCCCACAGTTGCACTGATGACAGCTGGTGCTCTGGGGAAAAGGGCCTACTTCATTCACTTTTGCCAAGTACTCTTTCTTCCGCTCTTTTTCAACTACACATGGTGTTTGGCTCTTCCCAATTGCTCAACCAAAGCCATCTTTAAGGAGCATTTCAGGACTAGTTGCTATTTCATGTTTCTACTGTTCATCAGCAACAGCAATATATAAATATATATACACATATGGAAATGTATATGTATGTATGTGTACATATGCACATATATCTATGTAAACTTCAACACTAGGATATCCAATTCAATAAAAAAAAAGGACATCACAGAGTTTTGTCCACAGTAATAGGAATGAGACCGATAGTTCCCCGGGATAAGCCAGAAACAAGGACTCTGCTTTGGGCCGGTGACAGCCCCTTGCCACACCTCCATTATTATCATGTGCTTGAACCTTGAACAAAGAATGAAAAGATTTGTAGCTGAGTCTGGCACTGAAAATCCTATAAGAAACTGAAGTGCTGTACTCATGTTCTTTTTCTTTGTCAATATAATGACTAAAATCAATTAATCAACGAATTCATGGCTTGGGGGGAAATCACACCAGCAGCCAAAGATCTATTTTAATTAAGCAACAATATTGTTGTTTAGAGGTAGTCCTGAGAACATTTGCATCTTTCCAGAAAAAATATCACTGGAAATAAATTATTAAGTCTCTGATTATTTTATGCATGGTCTTGTAAAGCAGTTATAATACTAAGAAAAACAGATTCCTAATTGTGCATGGTTTTGTACTCCACTAATAATGTTCCTTAATCTGGCAGAGCTGTTATGATACAGAAACTGAACTCATGGATTATTTCTTGAGTTATTGGTTTAGACTCCCTCTGCATAGGAACTCATGCTTCATGCTAGCATACATGTAGAAAATCAATTTTGTGCTTAGAAAATAGAGCATTCAGAGATCATGTGGTCACAAGTAATCAAAGAACTAAAAATGCTACATGTTTCTGTAGGAAAAGAAAAAAAAATGCAATTTCTGCAGGCTTCAGTTTCAGACTTAAAAAAAAATGACAGCAGAGTCAAAGCTCCACCAGACATCCAGACATTCATATTTTTGGTCATTAATTCAATTTTCTAAACTGTAATTAGCATATATTTTGTAAGTAAGAGGTTTAAAAATGGGATATACACAGCTACCAGTGACAACTGTAAAGTAATAATTAATAATAGTGTAACAAGAAATACATCCTAATTTTTGCAGCAATAGGGATATTTTTCCTCCTCCGAAGATAAGGATCAGTGCACACATTTCAGGCAACACATGCAAACACTTTCAGGAGACAATCAAGGACTTGTGTTCTTTACTGAACACATTAATAGCATTTCAGGTAAAAAGTTCATACTATATGAGCTTCAGCGAGGAGCTTTCTCTGGCTTTTCAGTTCTTCCTGTTTCTTGTTGCTTTTCCCAGTAGTGAGCTCAGCAGGAAGGGAACTGCACACTGGGAGCCTGAGTGGGTCACGTGTTATTGAGAGAAGGGAGAAAAGGTGCTTAATATATAAAACCAGGAGAGTTTCCCCAAATGTGTAGAGGTGAACACATCATTTAAACACTCGCAAATAAGAAGACCTACTCCTGCAGGCTGTGAATGAGCACAGATGACCTACAGAACAGTATGAAGTAAGGAGTGAGGTCTGATGCAGACTGAGGAAGGGACATAAACATTAGTAAAACAGCATAAGCATTAGTGAAAAAGACTGAAGGATGAAAAAGGCTACTAGAATCTCTGAAGGTATGACAGGAGAAATTCAAGAAGTGTAGTGTTGCGAGAGATGAGAGTGACATATCAATAACAAGATTGGTTTCAGATATACTCAGCCATATCAAAGTGACTACAGAGAAAAATCAAGAAATGAAATGAGATTAAACTGCAGTTTTCCCCCCTACCAACCTTGGAGATAAAAGTGCAACATTAATTTGTTTAACACAGGAAGAAGAGAAAAACTCTCCATGCCCAGATGCCAGCTCTTCAGCAGCAATAGTGTAGTAGTAACCTAAACTAAAAGATTCTTGTGCCTTGGAACATAGGTAAAACACAGGCTTCCGTCTCTAAGTAGCCAATGAGCTAAGAGGTAGAAAATATGCATTTCTGTGGGCATGCAACCTCACTGTCCTGAGAAGTGTCTAGCCTGGACTATAGCCGGAGTGAGGGAGGATAATAAACTTCAGCTAGTTTACTGGTCTGTTCCAGGATGGCAGTTCCTGTAATTGTAATTCAGGCTAATGTGGAAAAAAATAAACCAAATATCGTAGAATTTTTTTGGTTTTTTTTCTTGAAAAAGGCATGATAAAAGACAGGCCTCTCCTACACTGGATCTGAACATAAGTTTATGCTATATTACAGCAGTAATAGTGATGTGCAATGCATAACAAGAATAACTGATTTTCCTTGGTGAATCTTGAGATATTTGTGTTACGTCTAAAAGACAAGTGTTGCCTCAGGTTGTGATGCAGAAGAGCAAAGACAGAAAGAATTAATTGGGAAGTGCCTCCTGTGCCCATAGGTACTGTCTGCTCTGATGGCAAAGGTTTTGCGGTGAAAGAAGCCAGAGTAACCTACTGGAGCAGGAAGAGGCTGGTAGCAATTAATGGGGAAGTTTGTTTCTGCTCTGCAGAAAGGCAATTGTCTAGTTAATCCCTTTCCTGCAGGGACTAACAATGACCTGCCCCCAGCAACACTAGGCTGTTGTGTGACACTTTGCCTTCTGTGGGTTGAGAGCCAGCCAAATACCTTGTACAGCTCAGCTCACAACCATACTATTTTAAGACTTCCTCCACCATGGAATTCCTTTGGTCCTGCTCATTAGATGCCCACTTAAAATATATTTAGGGCAGGGGCAGTTCCATGTTTGCTACTACGTATTACGTTTTTTCCTGTTGTTGAAGAAAATGCAGTGTTGCCACCACTCTGGGTGAGAGTGAGGGCTTCATTTCTACGTGTATTAAATAAGCAGCAGGTACTAGAGATGCAATGTTTTGTTACACGATAATGAATGCTAACTACAAACCACAAAGGAAGCTGAAAAGTCACATTTGATTTTGTAGTTCACAAGTATTTGGACTTCTTTCGACAGTTTTCTACATTTCGCAGTTAGTCATTCATGCCACCGAGTTTAAATTATATGAATTAAAACCAGTTTGGCAATCTTCCATTTTGTGGAACTCTGTGGCAGGGCGTCGTTTAAGCAGCTTACGGTCGGACCAGTGCCATGATATGCAGACATGCCTGACAGCTGAATTCAGGCTTTTTCATGTTGTGGCTTATATTTTAATTACTTTGAAGAGTACTGTACTAAAAAGGAAATGCCAGATAGACTGTATCATGGAAGCCAGGGGAATATTGCAAATCATCAGAACCTTCTGAGGTGAAACAACAATTAATGCGGGGAATGTTGGGTGGAGGAAAGATTTGGGGATTATAACAAATTCGGTAATAAAAAAAAGTGTAAACAGCCCCTACTGCATGATCGTTGCCTTAGACAATACTGTTTTACCAGAGACCCAGAGGCAAAACTTCTATCTTAGTTTCTCTAACGTAGACAGTAGGCAAATTATTAGGAATTTCTTCAAAGACCAAAACTTAAAAATTCACCATGCAAAATTTTATGACTATCCTTTCTTAAATGTTAACATCAGGAATACAATGCAACCAACCTGTCTGGTTAAAAATCAACACTTTTTTCACTCACCAAAACACTAATTTAGTATTTTTATTTTAAAAAATCAGTGAAGAAAAACTGGATCAGCTCTGTGTGGGGAGAAACATCAATGAAGAATGAAGAGCTGACTGAAAATGTTACACAGAGAAGACAGATGAAACATAGGAAACCACTTGTGTTTAGAAAGCTGAATGCACAGAAAAATAATTGTGATATCCTTTCCCTTCTACTCAGCTAATACCTGCACAAATGAACCATGCCTAGTCCTCTAGCAGATGCTTTGCTCCGAGCCGTATGAGAAGAATACTCTATTATTTCCACCACTTACACAACCCAACATCGTACAAAATACAATTCAGTATGAGTTTCACAAGTTATGAGCCATTCACTGCCCTTGATCTGGGTGAGGAACTCCCATTGATCTCGGGGAGAAATGTGAGCTCTAGAAAGCCCTCAAAAATAAACTGCAGACCAATCCTGCAGCGGCAGGAAATGGATTAGATGAATGAATATGCCTGTTCCATCTCTAATTTCTATGATTAAAGTATGTGATCAAAGGCAACACAAGGCTCTAAGTATTACCACATTCAAAGAAGGAGCCACGTTCAAGGACTAACACATTTCAGTAAGTGAGAGGCAAATGCCTTAGAAATTCCTCCAGTCAGTGGCTGCATTTCCCTTGAATTTTGCCAGGTTATTCCTCCACGTAGAGGAAATCAAAGCTTGTTGTATAGACCTTATAATACTAGACAGAGACTGTATCAGGTCCCCCTCCGCCAAAGCTATTTTTAGAAAAGGGGAATGTAATTTGTATCTCTTTGAAAATCATTCCACTAAAGTTAAATCCAGACACAGGTACTTACTGTTTTAATTATCACTTGCAAAAAAAAAAAAAATCTGATATAGTGAAAGTTCAAAGTAAGCTAAAAGGTCTTACGGAGCAGAAGGAGGTGTATTATTGATGTAAGAAACATACATGATTAGATCCTGATCCCTCAGTGAGAACTGTGTGAATCAATGAGCTAGCTGGGAATTAATGTCTACCTACATCTTCTCCACTGACTTTTCAACAGCCCAGAGGATCAACTGGTTTGACTTCTGAAGCAACATCATGACTTAGTGGCCCCTTCAGTAGAATCATAGAATCATAGAATGGTTAGAGTTGGAAGGGACCTTAAAGATCATTGAGTTCCAACACCCCTGCCATGGGCAGGGACACCTCCACTAGAGCAGGCTGCTCAAAGCCCCATCCAGCCTGGCCTTAAACACTTCCAGGGATGGGGCATCCACAACTTCCCTGGGCAACCTGCTTCACCACCCTCACAGTAAAGAATTTCCTCCTAATAGCTAATCTAAATCTCCCCTCTTCCAATTTAAAACCATTACCCCTTGTCCTGTCACTACATCTCCTGACAAAGAGTCCCTCTCCGACTCTCCTGTAGGCTCCCTTCAGATATTGGAAGGCTGCTATGAGGTCTCCCCAGAGCCTTCTCTTCTCCAGGCTGAACAACCCCAGCTCTCTCAGTCTGTCCTCATAGGGGAGGTGCTCCATCCCTCTGATCATCTTTGTGGCCCTCCACTGGACCCGTTCCAACAGGTCCATGTCCTTCCTGTGTTGAGGACTCCAAAGCTGGACACAGTATTCCAGGTGGGGTCTCACGAGCGCAGAGTAGAGGGGTAGAATCACCTCTACTAGAGGGGTAGAATCACCTGCTGGCCACACTTCTCTTGATGCAGCCCAGGATGGGGTTGGCTTTCTGGGCTGCCAACGCACATTGCCAGCTCATGTTGAGCTTCTCATCTACCAACACCCCCAAGTCCTTCTCCTCAGGGCTGCTCTGTAGCCATTCTCCACCCAACCTGAGTAGACCCATGTGCCTGGATTTCAGAAAACCAAGAGTGATTCACGCCACCTACTAGGGCTCCCAGATCCTAAATCCCTGTGCACTCCCTGAAGGACAAAAGGCCACTTTTGTCTTCATTTGGAAAGAGACTCTGAGTAATGGGTTTTCTGCAAGGCTGATCATTGTCTTGAAAACAGATGCCAGGGTAGGCATTTAAGTCCATTTAGGCATCTTAGTAGGTTCAAATACACCTTTGAAGTCTTCAGTTTTGAGACTCTGTGGAATATGCAGGTAGTTTCTGTTCCCAGTAGTTCCTCATGCTGCTACAGACTATCACTTGGAGTGGTCAAATAAAGGGAAAGGATCAGAGAAAAGAAAGGCTGGTGGTGTTTGGATGTTTTCCTTCTCCTTTCAGATGTCTCTGCAAAGTTTATCTCCCTAGGAGCCCACCAAATATTTGCTCTTCCTTGTCTTAACATCCTAGAGGCCTGTTTAAATCCACAGGTTTCTCTCAGTGCATGCAGCAATATAGAATTACTGACATGAAAATCCCACTCATGCTGAAATGAGAATAAATTCCCTGCGAGGATGTACATTTTTTCCATGCCTAGAATTTTTGTCTGTGTTCCCAAGAGTGCATGATCTCTTTTACCTTCCTAACTCTTTCCCTTACACTTTGTAGCTTACTAACACATGGCACAGCCTACTCTTTTGCAAGGGAGAGGGAAGCAGTAGTATATGCAGTACCGCTGTGAACAAAAAATTGCTATCTGCTAATGACATAAATATGTCAGTAATTGCTGAACCAAGGTCCAGAAGAGTAAGCATGTAGGGATGAAATTTCCACTTTTGGACTCTTTCTACCATCACTAGTCTATTAAGACATGAAAGTGATGGTTTCAATAAAAATTGGTGGAAGAAGAAATCTCCCCCACCAACCATTTACAAGAGGAAGGGTCCTGGCTGTTTGCTATCGATACAGTGTCTGGTTACAGTTCATGTAAATTTTGTACAAAACCCCTGCCTCCTTGCAAAGAGTTTGGTATGAACACGCAACTGGCTAATGTAAATTGTGCAAAAGCCACACTCAGACTGAATGAATAGCAGGATAACCCTCTGTTTCCCATTTTTTCTCTACTCCTTTTCACCTTCTTCCTCCCTCCCTCCCCTCTTCCAATCCCCACACACTTTCAGCAAATCACTGAATTGTCTCCATTGGCTTCCCTACCGCCATGATTTTATTGTGCTTACAACCATTTTGCGTTCTAGTGCTTGATTAGACACAGAGACTCAGATTAAATACATTGATAACCATCACCCTTGAAGGTATAACTAGGCATAAAGCAAATTGTTTTTTCATGCACATTTTAATAGCTGCTTCATTTTATATGGCACATTCTTGGCTCCAGAAAGCTATCAGAAAAGAGCTCTTACACTGAGGAGTGAGCACATACTGTAGCATTATGCAGCACACTTCAGCAAGTGAACAAGTTCTAACAATAGCACTGCAGAGCGAGAGCTGTTATAAACGGCTTCTAATTTTACTTGACTGGAACAATACTGTTCAGATCTTTATTTTTATCCTTCTTTACTCTGGGGACAAGGTGTTAACTCATTCGAAGGGTATGGCCCTTCAAGTCCACACCGCAAAACAACCACAAGACAATTGCTCTTTGTGTTTGCCTCTCTTTACCATGAGTTACTCAAATCTTCAATTAACTAAACAGAGAAGAGGCAATCATGTCACTGTGAGACACTGGAGACTTGCAGCCAATAATCCCCAGGAAGCAGCCAGGCAACTTTGGCCAACTAAATCCTAAAACAAGATTGCACATAATTTTTCAAGCAGATATTTCAGATTCTTCAGGATGCTGTTTCTGGATATATTTTGGCTTTAACTTCACTCATTTTTACAGTCTTCATAGTTTTTATTCCCCAAATAAACGTATCATGCTCATTAGACATCTTTTCCTTTTAGGAGTTTTAATATAATTTCACTTCCTTTTATTCTAACGGATATTGAATGACCCTTTTGAAATGTATTGTGCAGACCTGGCATGAGCGTTTTGATCTATTTATAAAACAGAGAAAGTAATCAGAAATTCTAGAAATGTAGGAATAGACTTTATATAAGATGTGACAATTTACAAAACCAAGAATTATCCTGCAAGAGAAGACTATTTCACTAACCTCTGCTGTCAGTTCTAGGGAAGACTTACAGTATAGAAGCATTGATGATACAGAAAGACACAGTGGAAAACAGTAAATAATCCTGCAAGGACCTATGACAAGGAAAATGAAAATAACTTGACAGTGAAGACGTTTTTAGAAAAAGGAATTTTAGGGTAGTTTTTTACGTTTCTAAATTAAAAATTTAGTTGGAAAAGTTTGAAATTAAGATGAACTCTTATTAAAAAGGATTTGAAAATATTAAAATTAAGTACTTCTTTGATGCAAACATTTTTCCAATTGTTGGCTCTGACATTTTTCTACAATTTCAATTTTTTGCTTTTGGTCACCTGGGAAGTCATTCCTTTTTCCTGATGAACTTTAGGAACTGAAATAACCTTCAGAGAATAAATATTATGAAACCAAAGCATGCAAAAAGCATGCAAAATAATAATAATAATAATAATAATAATAATAATAATAAATGATAATAAAAAATCAATGTTTATTCCATTTCCACCCATTTCCACAGAAGTACCATGATCTCAATTTAGTGCTTTTGACTTCATCAATATCTACCAGCATAAGACACCATTGGGGAAAAGGTTCAATTTCAAGAATAAGAAACAAGTGTATGCTTTGGTCTCACATGAAGTATCATCAAACTTGGGCTGAACACACGGTTCAGGTGATGTCCCATTCTTGAAGCAAATGAACTTATATTTTAACTTCTGTCCCTTGAGTGTTCAGGCTGTTGCCCTTGTGTGTGAGCTGTTCTCTTGTCATTGCCCAGTTTGCCACTACCTGTCTTTGTATGGAAAACTTGTGTGATCTGTGTCAGCTATTGGGTCTTCCACATGTTCCTTATGATTTATCATATTTTGCAAGAAGAATGGCCTGTTAATTAGTCTCTTACTCTCCACTGCAGAAGTGACCTAATTTGGCCAATCAATGAATGCAGGCTAGGAAAGCATCAAATAGTGCCATCACACAGTATTTTGTGTCCTTTGGGTCATACATCTGTCTCGCTCTTGATAACTGCTGTCAGTTTCCTGGAGGGAAACGGGATACATGCAGTACGACCAAGCAGACACCCTTTTTCACAGATCTCCATCTGATATCAGATAGAGATATAACTTCCTTCCATTGTGTAGCTTCTTATGTTGACGAGCCAATTGCCCGTTATTGGGTTCTGCAACCCTTTGTCAGTCTCTCCTGTCCTCTTTCCCCACTAAAAGTATGTATGTGGCTAGAAGGGATCTCTGATCAGAGAACTATTTATTTCTCTCCTGTCATTGCCTTTACTTTCTTCCTTGACAATGTTATCCAAGGAAACTGAAATAAATTACAAAAAAAATAAATAAAAAAAAAAAAAACATGCAATCATTTGGAGACTTTTTCTTTTTAAAATATTTTTAACTCCAGTCCATGGATCAGCCATAGAAAGAAGTAGCACATAGAGGGATTAAAGTAATTAGAAGAAGAATGTTTTGGAGGAGCTAAGAAAAAGAAGTGTTAAAGCAAGAGTCTGGGTTTTATAGACCTCCTCAAGCCCTTCAAAGCATCTAGAAACATGTGGATGGGTCTGGTAAAATGAGGGATCCTAGCGTGCAAAATAAAATGTATCATATTTTTTTCTTGTAACAAGCCTGCAGTCTCTTTTGACTTCTGCAAGTTTCCACTGAATCAAATGTTCTGCAGTTCTGCCCTAAGCCTTTCCATGTCGTTCACTGTCAGGCTCATTCAATAAGCCTAAGGTCATGAAACTTTATGGGTCAAGTTCAAAGAGAGGCTGGAAAGCCCAAAAGAAGGATCTTTCTAGTCTGTCCTAACAGAGAAGGTGAAAATTAAATGGGCACGGAAACTGAATTTCCTCTCATCCCTAGAATCTTATTACAGACAGGTCAGGATTGAGGGAAGTTGCGGTGTAGCTGTGTTGCTGCTAATCATGCTCTTTCTGTTATGTGGTCGAAGACTTGAATCAGGATGTCTGTCACTCCAGCACTTTTCAGAAATAGTAAACTACTTTGAGAGCAAATATACTTTCTGTAAAGTGGCAGGAAAATTAGAAGGAAACTAGCACTATATTTTGGGTTGGCACATCACCATCACAGTCTAGGGAAGCTCTAGTGGATGGACAATGAAGTCTATCTTTTGCAGACAAAAGTTATGAGACTGACTAGAAATGATTACACATATTGGCTGAAATTCTAATGAAGGATACGGAAGAGGAGCCCAACAGTCATGTAATAAGCACTGAATGGCATCTGCAGCTACTTGCTGTAATGACTTTCCAACCATGACAAGTCAAAGTTCAGAAGAGGAAAAACATTTATAACCAGCATCCAGAATAATGGAAAGTTCATACTTGTCTGTCTCCATTTTTCTGAGCCAATAACATCCCTGTGCTTCTGCTTTCTCAATTAAGATGAGTGTCATGAGATGGGAGTATTTCATCGATTGGTGATGTAAATTAGGAGGACTGCGATCAACAGAGGGGTGAAGAGATGAGACGGTTACTAGTTTTGAGCTAGTTTTGAGATATGATTATGAAGCTTGCTTACACGGCACAGTGAGGGCTGTTGGGTGAGTGTGTTATTTAAATTAGAACAACATGCTGGCATTTAGTTTCTAAAACTAATTAAAAATTTATGCTCAGATTTAATTCATAAAATCCTAGACCAATTGACTTCCAAGCTTCTCCAAAGGTACAGTTCCCTAACGAGCTTTGAAATGGTGTAAAATGAAAGAAGAGCCAGATGAGCTCAAAGAATCTGATATTTTTTTTTCACTACTGTTTTTCCATTATGATTGTTTTTCTTAACCCTGTAACCCTAAGTTAGTCTAAGGTTTAATCTTTATGTTACGATTTGTTTATGAGAAGATGGTGTCTGATGGCTAATATTTTAGCCACAAGAAACAACAAAATCTCATAGAACAGAACTTTGAAATGAGAAAACCCACAGGTCCTGCTCCTTCTTCATACACGGATTCTTTCTGTAAACATCCTTATTCTCTTTCTTCTCTTAGGATAATTTTTACTTTTCCCACCCAGGCAGATTACTTTCCATGGCCCAGAATGACATTACCTCTTCCAAGAAAATGTAGGCTTGAAAAATGAGACATTGTCATTACAAATTTATCAAGAATGATGTTCCAGGGAGCATCTGCAAATTTGATCCAGGGCAAAATGGTCATTTCCTCTCATACACATAGAAGAAATGGCAATATCCTGAATCTGTTCTTCTCTGAAAATTCACTCCTTTTCACTGATGTTTTCTAGGTACTAAAATTAGACCTAACTCTGCCAACATCAGGATGTATCATTGCATCTGTCAAGGGCATTATAAGGCAATGCGAATATCCAGAACAGTCAGCAGAAAAGAGTGTGGAACTCGATAGCAGCAACACGACAGAGAACCAGGAACTGTGTCCAGACCCAAAAACACTATTAGCGAAATCCCAGTTGTTGCCTCCATTAGTCTTCTTGTCTTTTCCCCCTTCTGCTTTGCACGTCACTTTGAAGCAGCAGCTACTCCAACAAATGAAATAAAACAATATTGGTTTCAAAATCAGTCTAAGAAGAGAATCAGACCTTTGTCTCCAAAAGTAGGTCAAAGATTCTGTTTGTAAATACAGGAAAATGTTAGAGCTGGCAGGCCATAAGCAGCAAACGGGCACAACCAGCCAGTGATACCAGCCAGTGGCATACAGCCATTCCCCAAAAGAAAGGTACTTTCAGAGTCTGGGCCCCAGAAGCGGAAATTAGCAGTCATATCTCTGCACACCCAAAATAAATCTTCTTCATTAGATTGCACTTATATGCACTTGATTTTTCACTAGAGTTAATTTTCCATTACCTTATTTTCCTTGCAGGCTGTGGAAGAAAATACAAATTGAGTATTTTGGCACTTCAGAAGAAAAAGTAGTGAATATGCAGCCTGGAGGGGCTGAGGGGTTTGATTCCTGTTCCCTTCTGTAGATATAAGAAAAACAAAATAATGGAAGCTTGACTCGAGCAAGTGAATAAATGAATTTACAAAGGATAATCTAATTTATGTCTCGGACTGCCTGCAATTATGAATGTTTATTAACTAGTCTGACTGGCTTTTGGAGGGGAAGAGTCCGGGAATCCCTGGAGCAACCCAACTCAAATAGAATTATCAGTCAAAATTAAAAAAAAAAAAAAAAAACCAAGCAGAATGCTAAAGAGTACAGAACTTTCAGTGTTACTGGTGGCCTTAACATGGTCTGAATTGAGCAAGCCTTACATGCACAGTGATCCTATTGACTGCTCAGGAACCACTAGCATGAGTAAGGGGATATCAGGAATGACGGGATGCTCTGTCCTGCTGAGATAAAAAACAGGTGGTCAAAGCCCAATCCAGCAGCAGACGAAAACATGTGAGTACGCTTACTGACTTCAAAGGCACAGCCCACATGTTTAATGTTAAGGATGTGCTAAAGTCTTTTGCTGAACTGGAGCCCATGAGATTTCTGAGGTCTTTGCTCCCAGTGACTTTGGGGTTAGCTGAAGTAGCATGTTAAGTCTGTATTTCCCCAAAGCATAGCATCAAGATTTTCTCCTGCTGTTTTGGTAAAAAAAATAATGATATCTTGGAAAATGTTTTCTTTTAGAGAGTCATGCAGTCAGCCCTAGGAGAGAACTTCCACATTAACAGGCTTTTAAAAGAAAAAAAAGAAAGAAAAAAAAAAAAAAAAAGGAAAAAAAATCAAACAACCCAACCCACCACTAAAATATTTATTTCTGAGATGTTATTATGTTACAGATAGGTTCATTAATGCCTGTATCTCACATGCTGAGAGACGCTGGATTCAGCACTGAAACAAACAGTTATAGCAGACACAGCTTTTTAATCTGTTCACTCCGAGATATTTTTAAGTAGCTGACAACTTGCATAGACTCCATACACACAGCACTGTGCATGTCTATTTGAGTGCACAACCACTTCTGTATGTGCAAGCCACATGGTTGCACAAACAAGAAGATAGCTGGGCAAGTGGTCATTTGTACATATAAATATCCCAATTACAAACCAGTATTGGCAGCAATACCTACAGCTGTAGATGGTTGCAGTTAGTATTTTGAATGCAGATCTTGGTCTTCCCTTTTTGAAGATATGGGAATATAGCATGAGAAGGGGACTCCTAGAGCTCTGAATCTATCTCCTGCAATCTTAGACAACATAGTCACTTCCTCAGTTGATTGAGCTTTTTACTGAAGTACACCAGGCCTCTTTTTTACCGCTGCTACTCCTTGCTGATAGTAACTCATTCTAATTTCCAGTCTGAATGTATTCATGTCCAGTTTACAAACAATTACTCCTGTGCCAGTGTTGTCCTTTACCCTTAACCAGCTCTTCTGTCTTCCTGGGGCTTCCCTCTTTCATGTGTATGTACACTGAGAATAATTCATTCATCTCCCCTCTCAATCTTTGTCTCTTTGTGAACTAATTGGATTCATATTTCTTTGTCTGTGCAAGCACAGCCCTTAGACAGGTGTGGTGCTCAGACTGCATCACCCGAGGAACAATCCAGGCTGGCAGAGTGATTTAGTGACACACCTGTGAGTCAACATTTCTGCCCAGCTTTCTCTGTGCTGAAAGTCAGTAGTCATCTGGCTTATGCTTTTTCCAGCAGTCATTGGCTCCTGGCTGTTTTAAGTACTGCATTATATAACTACTGGAAAAAATAGCCCTTTAAGACAAAGATTTCATCTAAAAAGAGAATCCAGCTTTCAGAAACTGGATTATAATTTATTCTAACAATGCAATTCCTGCTCTTCAGTATGAATAGAACACTTCGCCTGGGATGTCATTAGACAGTAGTCTCCTGTCGCTGCCAGAACTTCGCACTGCGTCTACTGTTCTACATCTGCCTTTCATGCCTGACCATTGAGTATGTTTCCTGGCTCATCTCTGGAAGACTGACGTTTTCATTTAAGCCTTCATCCTTATCCTAAATCCAATAGTATGACTACTTGGGCCCCTGCACTCAAGAACGTGTGTTGTGCACCAAAGTCACTACTCACCACACAGTAAGAAGTAACATCCTGTGGTCTTTTATTATGAAGCTATTAATGCTGGAGTATGAGTCATTTCACTGTTTCTAGCACATTTGTTTCAGCTGCCTGGAGTGTGTCATGAGGGATGGAAAGGTACTGTAACATGCTCAGGGATTTTATCTCCTATTCCAGGGTCCCAGCTGCTTTATATTCACAATAGAATATACTGCATATGTGTATGTCAGCCCTAGAAATGCTCATAAGCATTACTATTTCCTTCATCATCAATGCAGTTTCAACTATATAGAATAGTTTTGATGTCTTTTAGTATCACCTTGTTCGTATTGGATTGTGGTGAGATCACATGTTAATGTTGCACTCAGAGGTGAAGTAATAGGATTTCTGTATTCCAAAAGCTCGGCCATTTCACCCTTTCCAGTACAAACATACCTCTTTCTCTGTGTATCAGAGCTCCAGTGACAATTGCTGTGGCCTGCTTCCTTTACTTCTTCTTCTCATAGCCCACCTTCTAAGGCCCCACATGAGCTGTGTCCATACAACACCTTACCTTGCTCTTCAATTCTAAAAAGTGCCTAAATTCATATTGTGCCCACATGCACAAAGACCCTTCCTTGTATCTGCAACGCTAGAGATAAGCGCTTGAAAGTCCAGCCCTCCAGGAATACCGGGCAGTCTTCAATACCAGAGTCCAAGGCTTCTAGCCCACGGCCTTCTAGTGCCAGGTGCACCTAAAAATTAATCAAGATGCAAATCCAAGCAAGGGCATCACCACGCTTTGTTCATCTGAGAGCCACTCAGACAGACACATCTGTTTTTCACTTACACCTGCCCAGTTCACATTATCTCCAGTCTGGGTTGGCACAGAAAACAAAACAAAACAAAAAACAGCTTCACATTAGCTGAAACAATCTTGCTTACTCTATTTTTTTTTCCCAAAGACTTGTTACTTTTACAGACTTGTGATATATATTTGATCTTCCCTAAATTTCAGAAGCAGAAGACTTGTAGTAATTTATTACAGACATTTAAGGGAGAGGGAAGTAGACTCTGGATACTAGATATCACTTGGATGGGCTTTGCTTTGGGCATAAATTTGTGGTGCTTGGTCCCAAGGAACAATCTCAGTTGTTTAAAGGTGTGTCTGTGTAGACATAGCCGCCATAGTTCCAGGGCTGCTCTGCTTGATAGTACTTAAACTTCTACTACTAAACTATCTACTTGATAGTACTGATATATCATTTACATTTTTCTTTACTCCTTCAAATGCCTGTTTCTTGGTATCTCACCATACGCCCACTATGTGCTAACTGTCTCAAGAGTTCACAGGCTTCTGATAAGCATGTGCAGAATCTAGAAAGATAAGTTAGGCATCCCTATAAATCACTGAACTTCTTCCCACCCTTTAGTTCCTAAGCACTCTACATTTTTCAGAGTGCAGCTGGAGTCTCTCAAAAGTCAACAGATGTCTACCGTAAGAAGCACGAGTTTTCTCACCAGTTCTCTGTGCTTGTTTCAACAGGTGTATTGTTACCTCTTTGCAGAACTGACAGTTCCTTCTGTGCAGTCTTCACTGGAAACTCTCTGTATTCTCACTGTCTACGTGTCCAATGCGTTTCTGCCTTCAGCTCCCTGTGAAGCGTTCTCCTCCACCTACTCTAATATATGCTTTCTTTGGCTTTGCGTATTTGGTGAAAACCAGGGTGACTGTTCTTCCTTTTCCACATTGAGGATATTTTGGTGTTGGACTGGAGCACAAAGCCACAAAGATTTGCAATTCCCTAGCTTTCTACATGGGAAGTCACACATGCCATTCCTGTGTCACAGCCAATTGAAACTATTTTTCTAATTATGATTATTGCCTAAGATCGAGCCACAAGTATTCATACTTACACACTGCTACAGGACCATGCCCCAAGAATCCTATTTCTTAGAGAAAGAGGTAATACAAAGGCATTCAGTAGAACATCAGAGAGAATAGGAAATACCAGCATTTTCAGTACCTTTATTTTTCTCAGAACACAAATCCACACCACCTGCTCACCTCTTTACCACCTGACAGTGGTCTTTCACAGTGCTGTTCGGTAGGGATATGGAGACTGAGAAGACAAAAGGTGAGTGAGAAGGATAGAGCAAGACCATCCCTGTGAAGCTCAGATGAAGAAACTGGAGAAAGGGGAAGAGAAAAATTTTGACCTAACAGCCTCTCTGCACAGAGCAGAATCCAGTCAAAAGCTCATCCAGCTGCAATCATGTGGTGGCATTTTTTGGATCTTTTTTTTTTGCTTTGCCACATGGCCAGCAGTGAGGAAGAGACACAAGTAGTGTTCCCAAGTGGAAAGGTAGGAGCAAGAGGGCATTTTTCCAATTATTGTTATCAAACAAGTACTGGGGGATATATTCTCAGCTGGATTCCATCATTCTCCTAGCACAGGGTGCCTGCTTTAGCTCAATGCTCCTAACAGCTCCAGCCTCTTGTTTCATGAGTTTCTTCTTGATGGTCTATGCTTGTCTATGGACTCGGGATATTTTTATTGTATGCCACTTGCACTTGGTCACATTTCCCCAGTCGAATATTGCCATTTACCGTAGCCATTTAGATTATATTGGGCCTGGCTATATAATGTAGCTCCATTAAAATATAGCTGAAATCAAAAGGATTTCTGTCCGTTGAAGGAAAGAGAGGAGAACCTAAACAGTTTTAGAGCAGGCACCAATGAATTTATGAGCAGAGTCATGGATAGTTGTCAGCAGTATCAGGGGATCCCAGGCTATGGTCTGAGCTGGATGTTAGTCTAACGGCATGGTTGCAAGCCTCATTTTCCCAACAAAGCAGGGTGGCTACATCCCGATTGCTTATTTAGATAGATCCCTGCTTTATGCTATCCCCTAACTCACATGCAGAGGTTATCTGGAAAATGTTTGTTGATATTGATAAAGTAATACCAGAGACCGTGCAAACAACTCAACTGTTCGAACAATCAGCCACTGACTACTCAAGGCTTGACCTTGTTTTGTTTACTGGTATAGACATAGCCTACGGCACTCAGAGAAATCTGCTCCCTTTGTCATTGATGTAGCCTTGTTGTCAGCAGAATAAGCATTTGTCTTTTCCAGCATTCATATTCCTTCATTTTTTTCAGGTTGCAGTTAGGCCTCTCTCCCCTTCATCAAGTTTAAGGACGCAGTGCTGGTCAGCCATCGTCCTCAGCTGTCTCCGAATGCTGAGTATCCACTATGGCAACTGTGTGATACATTTTATTCCACTGTTTCATTTCTAACTCTCGCTCCTCAACTCTTCACAGAGACTATGAATGCTTCCAGAGACACAAAGGACAGTTTTTTCTGGAAATCTATCGGTCTCAACATCTGTGTCTCTTACATTTTTTCTGTAAGTAGGCACTGCTTTGTTTGACTTCAAGTTCTAGTCTTTTCTTTTACCAACCTCAGCACACCACAGTAGGCAATTATACAAAAACGCCCGTGTTCTTCAAGTGCCTCTTTATTAAGTTTCAGAGATGCTGCACTTGTAGCCCACCAGCTGCACAAAGGCTGACTTCCTCAGGCTCCTTTCAAGCTCTTCCTCCTTACAACCTGTACTTCATCCTTCAGGTTCGGTGCAGGTTGTCGCGGGAGGGAAGCCATTGTCTAAGCTATTCTCCCACCCACTTTCCTCTGGGGTAGGAGTAAGCAGGTACAAAGTCCTAGCTATTATTTCACTCCAGGACCCAAGTCTCCTCAGGTAACCTGCAAAGAGGAAAGGGATTCTTGTTCCCTTCCTCTCAGACATGCATAGTCCAGGTCACAACCTAGCGAAAGTTCCTTAGGTACCAACCAGCCTTTAAGGAATATCACAGAACATCCGTTGCTGAAGAGAGACATCTGCATCCTCTGGATTATGTAAAACAAACATCTGGCAGCGATGGCTTCCTTTTAGCTTTGCTGTTGTATGTAGTAAATGGAAGTCCCAGCTCCCACAACTGTCATTTGGCTCTAGCAAGCACTATGACTCCCCTTTTGTGAGAAATGAAGAATAATCTGGCTAAATCCCAGTTTCAGAGCTAGCAAACACCAAAGGTCCAGTCCCTCCTGCTGTTGTTAAAAGCTGGCTCCCCACTTCCAGGGATTAGTAAACTATGTGGACATTCTTAGGAACTGAAAAATCAGCAGACTTCTGCTTCGCAAGCTCCCAACAGAAATGAGTAGAGCTGCTCCCCATTTCATGTCACAACCAGAAATTTTCAAAGCCCTGGAGAAACAATGCTATCAGTATCAAGGAAACTTTTGATTCTCGGTTTTTGAATCTTGCTGCATCTCAAATGAACATGTGGAATCTTCAGCAAACTCTGGACTAAATTATTTCTAAGCAAATAAATATACAAACATCCTATAATAACAAGCTCAATCCAGAGACCTAGCACCCAATAAAAGCAATCAGTGTCTGCAATAGCTTTCTGGAGTCCCAACACATTCTCAGAGAAGGATATGGCCCTGCCTCACTCTGTATCCCCATAATCAATCCCATACCAGAAGTCCCCACTGAGCCTGTAACAATGCACACTGTATATACTGCCCTTCTATTGTCTCTTTTGTCTTTGCCTAAGGAAAATACACTGATTCTGCTGACAGTAAAGGCTCTGTAGCTGTGGAGCTGAACACTAAATTTTTCTCCAACTCAAACAAAACTAAGTTAAAAGGGAGAGAAAACGCACAGGGGAACAGTGTGTGTATCTCAGTAGAGCTATATACTTTCTCACCTCAACTGCACTCCTAGGGATGAAAACAGAGGTAACACAGGCAATTACTACAGAGCTCCTTTTAAAAGGGGGCTACAGAGCCCCTCCAAAAGTTTCTTTCTGCTCTATGTAAAACCCCAACACGAAACATGCATCTCTACTTTCCAGAAGATAAATAAAGTCTTATCTACCTTATTACCTCAGGTTCCCTCGATAGGAAGCTTTCTGTTTTCTCTTAATTTTCAGGTTTAGTAACATTCAGACAGAAAGAGCTCATGTTATCCATCTGAGGTCATGGAGCAACCTGTGATTTACATGCAATCATTTTTATCATTTTGAGACCTCTCAATAATCAGACTTTGGCTTCAAGAACTCACTTATAATAAAACAGGTATCGCTGCTGGTCTCTCCATTTTCTACCTAAAATCAGCCTACCTCTACCTTTCCTGTAAATCCAGGCGCTCACTGTAAGTAGCCTATAAGGGGCTATAGAGCTAGTATGACTACAGTAAAGATCACAAGATTGGATTTTTCTGCCTTTTCCAATGTATACATACATCTTCCCTCACTAGACTCTAAGAAAATTTGAATCAATATATTCATTATTTGCTCACATTTTATGTCTACATAGTTAATGGTGCTAGCAGAATGAACAGGACCATGGTAGTAATACCTGTTATGAATAAAGAGCAGAATAAGTCAAATGCAGTAGCTGAGGTAGTTAATAGAGTGATTAGTGGAGGTAGAATTATATTGCTTATTATACAAGCTTGCCTTTGACATTTCTCAGTGCACAGCCTGTCTTTTAAGATCAAATTTGGTGATCTACTGCAACAATGACAATAAAGACCCTGTTACCACTGTTGAATCAATGGGCTTTGCACTGTATGTACAGTACGAAACACACGTAGAGCCTGGCAGCTGCTAAACTCATTGATATATAACACCAGTCCCAAAATAGTGATATTTCACTTCTGGAGCTTTATAAATTGTTAAAGAAATAAAATCTGCCTTTGGGAAATAATGTTTCTTTATGTATCATCATACCCACTCCCTCCCTCCTCCTCTCCCTTCAAGATTAAAACAAATACTGTTGAAGCTATAAATCACTGCTATTGGCATTCGAAAGCCCTCAGAGATCTTCTTTCTGTGCCATTTCAGTAGACAGAAAGTCTAATGTACAGAGAGGTAACGTTGCTTTATTTCTTTTTTAAGAAGAGTCAGAAAAACATGTCCCTCCTTGATCTCTTCAATGTATATCAATATTTCTTCAGTCATTTTAAAGTCATTGCACATACTCCAAGTGGTTTCAAGGAAAGTCACTGGGAAATGAAGCATACCTGGGAATTTTAGCTATCACTATCTTGTGTGGAAAAGTGCATCTTGAAACACCATTCAAACACTGTAGGCAATGCCAGTAATAGGACTGGACAAGTAGCTCTATCCTGAAATGTATATGGAACTGGATAAATGACAATTCAAGAATTGGATTTGTACCATGAAAACTAAAGTTGAGAATTTCAGTAGTTTATTTTAAACTGTTTTTCTGCTGTTATTTCTGAGGGTAAACTCCTTTCGTAGGAATTGCTCCCAGTTTTCACAAACGTTGATTAAGCATTTCTGAAACATCCTCCCACTTCCATTTTTCAGTAACATGAACTGTCTCTTTTTCACCCACCCATCATTTCTTAGCCTCATTTCCTTTGCTTTCACTTCAGGAAATAGGGGGAAAAACTTAACAGTTTTCTCAGAGTTTCTGAGCTTGGTAAACATGAGCTTTGCATTAGAATTTCTATCAGCTACAGTGAATTCATAACCAAGAGACAGTTTTCTCTCCTCCCTTTTTTTTTTTTTTCAGTTTCTCATTGCAGGGTGTGAAAAAAAAAAAAAAAACCCAAACCAAAAAACCCTGGGACAAAATTAACAATCCCTAATAGGAAATCAGCAAGTTACTTTACTCATAAAAACAAATAAGTAAAATAACTTTGTAGGCTGAATTTTTGACTTGTAACACTGTGGAGTGCAACCAAAGCAGAAGAATTCTCATCTGCTATCTTCCTTTCCACCACAATTGCACTCCTCGATGGAGAGTCGCTGCTGGAGGAAACACTGAAGCACAAATGGTACAGAGCCACCTCGGCCCTTCACTGCAGCATTTGAAACACCCTTAGGCACCCTCAGGCACAGATATAAGCACTATAAATTAGCTGATAGGAGTATGAGTCCTTGGATCCTACTTGCCAAACTGAGCACATGGAAAGCCCGTCAGTAACAGTGGCATTACTGTATGTGTGGAGTTAAGAGCATGGAAGTACTTTTGCAGCATTGTGACTTCAGAGAGGAAAAGATATCCTGCTTTATCACAGTAAATTATAACACTTTGATCTTAGGCGTATTTCGTCCTTTGTAGGCTTTCTTTACTAAGCTGCAGTTTAATAGGGATGAGCTGGATTCTCATTCCTACATCAGCCAGGGTAAGCACAGCCTCTGCAGAGTGGGGCTGAGATCCTCTGAGGCCCTTGGGAAGGGGGTTGAGAGCTCTGCTGTTCTATGCACATTTCATTCTCCAACTGAGCATCTTTCACAAGTGCTCAAAGACATCCCAAGCCTCTGAACAACACCCCTCCCGCCCGCTGACACAGGTACCTTTAAATAATTTTTGCTGAGCCATTTGGCCTCTGGTTTACTCTGCGCTTGGCCCCATATTGAATCAGCATCTGCTGCCATCATATAATACAGGTACAGACCTCGTCCAAACAAGGCTGATCGTATCACATCATCTGGCCTGGCATTTGTCTGTCACGCTGGGGCAGGGAATGTGATACCAAGCTGACAAAAAGCAGCACACGGCCCTGCCTGGAGAGCCCCTTTGTTCATCTAAGCCTCCCCTGCTGCTTTTGTAGCTCCAAATGGATTTCTGATTCCCTATCTCTTGGCCTTTTCAAGCCAAATGGTTTGGTCAGATCACAAGACAGCAGGTGCTGCTCCGCTCAACATTTGCACCTTCCAATCCAAACACACCTCTCTCTACCGACCCTTAAAATCAATCAAAGGGACTTATCAGTTTGTTTTAAGCTTTGATGTTTGTCTGGGGTTTGTTTATCTAGCAGTTTATTCCTGGGAGTATGTTCTTGACATCTTGGAGTAGGTGGTAATTAGCAACAAGGAAGAAGGGTTGAGATAAGAAGTGGAATTTGAAAGTGGTGATACTTGGGGAGGCAGCTGCGCCGCGTCCCCTCCTGCTTTCCTCTCAGGCACTGAGGTGAGTGAGCTGGAGGCAGCAAAGGGGCAAACAGCAGCCACCCTGCCCTTTCAACAAACACCGGCTGGCCGTGCCATGCTGTGCCGTGCTGTGCCGTGCCACCCGGCGTGGTCCTCTGCGGGCACGGAGCCCACAAGGGGCCTGCTTCGGCCCCCCTCCCTTCCCTCACCAGCCATGTCACCGTCTCCTTGTCTTCATGGGCACTCGTTACCCATTTGTCTGAATGAACTTTCTACCTGTCGGTATCGCCACAAGAGCAATTGACTTAAAAGAAGGCCTTGAGGATTCAGTCTTGCCATCGTGTGACATCCTACATGTCTGCTGTCTTCTGCTAAGCGGCATAGAGAGCAAGGACGACTCAGTTGCTTCTGTAACAGGAACAACAAAATGCTGGCGTGCCTCTGCGCCCAAGGCGTTCACTGCACACGCGAGTATGGATGTACACACACGTGTACATAACCACACGTAACCACACACATACCCCCACACCGTGTGGACTGCCTGGCGCAGCCATGCACACACACACAGACAGAGAGAGGCAAAGAGCAGCGAGAGAGCAGAGCAAAAAATTTTTGCTCTCCAAACAGCCTTGGACTTAGCACGTGTTTGAAACATGAAGCCAGGCCCGGACCTGCATTTTGCAGATGGCCCCTATCTTTATAACCTTCCCAACAGAATTCCATACAATAATGTAAGCCTTTAATTGCATTTTTGAGTACATAACGTGGAAGCAAAAGCACACTAACCTACTCCCACGCTGTGCAGCCTGCAAAAAGGACCCACATAAGTACACGTTGCGTGCTCAGGGGAAGAAGGGACTCTCACAGCCAGGATGCTCCAGAAGTGCCCTAAAGGGCACAGAAAGAGACTTACTGCCTCTACTGGCTTGTGGAGCAAAGCCAGAGCGCAGAAAATAGAGTAAAGAAGGAGTTTTTTAGAGGCCAGCCGAAATAAAAACCCTCCTGGTCTGAACTGGGCCACAGAATCACAGAATTACAGAATCACAGAATGATACAGGGTTGGAAGGGACCTCTGGAGATCATCTAGTCCAACCTCCCCAATTATTTTCTCAGTTCAGTGAATGAACCCTAATAGTTAAAAGAAAACCCTACATGTTTCAGGACAAGCCAAATCATGATTTATCTTCTAGGCCAGCAAGACCAGGATTTCATTTAGAACAACTAGATCCTGATCAACCCCCACTTGCACTCCTCCATTTGCAGGATGGAGGCTAGTACTTTTAAGTCCACATTTTTGTTATGAGTATTACATTTCTCAATGCTCCAAAACACTGTTTTTTGGTTTTTTTGTTGTTGTTGTTTTTAAAAAAAAAAAAAAAAAAAAAAAAAGAAGCAGCCTTTACCAGAAAGGTTCTTGTTTTTCTGGGGTTTTTTTGGGGGGTGCTTTTTTTTTCTAGGGGAAAATGATGCATTGAAATTAACCTGAATATCTACATGACCAAAAATCCTCTACCTTTCTCAAGAACAGACTCTGGGCAAACTACTTCACCCAGCTGCAGAGGATCCCTGTGGGAGGGTGCAAGCCCACTTGGTGAGGGACTCTCAGTACAAGTAGTAGATGACTTCACTCTCATTACACACATAATCTTTTCCTACATAATGTACATCACACCAAAATTATACTGCATGTGTTAAGTGCACCAGTTTATAATGATCACATTGTTTGTGTCCCAAGGACATTATAAAGGGGGTATTTCTGCCACTGCTTATGATTCTGTACAGTGCCAACAAGCAGCAGGGTTTTAGCTTCCTACAGAGCGGGGCTGTAGCTGCATACATTAAGAAGACAGTATTTAATAAAAGCCAGCCTCATTTGAGGTTGTCCTTAAACTAAATGCCATTTATGACAATTTTTGCTCAATACCAGTATCTCCATCTACAAGTGACAAGTCAGCGTTGCTAAATATGATGTATAATCACAGTTTGGATTGAAATGGTGCCTTCAAAACACTGCAAACACCTGTCATTAGATATTGCATTACAACCATTTGTACCTAATGGAGCTGTCTTTTCCTGTTGGCATTGATTTACCATACAGACATCAGAATATTAACAGATACGCTCCTGCCTCACATGTAGGAAGACCGTATGACAATGCAGAGTCCATAAACCTGAGACTATTAAGCTTTTTTTTTTACTTTATTGGACATCAAACACAGTAAAACATAAACAAAACAAAGCAAAAAAACCCTCAGTGACGCCAAGCATTTACATTCTCTATATCCTTGATAGCATATAAACATAGATTTTCTGTTCTGTTTTGTTCTATACAAAACTCAGCAACATTGTCCACTTTCTGTTCCAATGTTTGGTGTCAACATAAGTTTAGGATCCAGTTCTGGTCCCCACTGAAGTCATGGGAATCTTTTACTTGATGTTAATGGGAATTGGATCAGGCCAGTAATTGGATACGCTGAAAAGAATCCCAGATGCTGCATAACAAATGAACTATCCACTGAGGTATTCCCTCTGCTCTGGGAAGCTGCCACTGGGAATTGCTGCTACCTTTCTGTGGAAAGGCTGCAAAAAAACGGATGTCGGATGTCAGATGTCAAAGCTGCCAGCCTCACAGAGAGTTTTAGTGACACAGGAAATGCTTAAAAATCTAAACAAAAAAAGAACCCAACCAAGTGAAAGAGCTAACTATTTGGGCTTTTCCTAGGAAACAGGGATACTTGAAAACAGTAAAATCATGCTGCGAATATTTGGGAATCTGTCCACTGATAGAGCAGGTCAGTGCTGCCTGAATCTGGTTCCCTGAAAAATGGTGTGAGGCAGAATTCTTCAGCTCTTCTCGTGTCAAATTTAAAACAAAACAAAGCAGGTTAGTAATTTTCTTTTCACTTCTTTATTCATTATTAAGATCCCGTATTCTTTGCCTAGCAGTTTCCACATCTAATCATCTGTGGAAGCTGCCAACGTTCTTTCCATGCCCTTTCACCTTCTTCCCCAAACTTTGCAAAGGGGCCAAGCATTCTGCTGTAATGTGTGACATTCATCTCCTGTTAGCATTAAAAAGGTGCATCCACCTCAGATCCAGTCACAGCATTGACGGGCAGAGGCAGAACCACAGTTAGAGAAAAGGATGTAGTGATTCATCCTTTCTTGACAAATGACTCAAAGAGGAAATTGCATACTCTGAAATGACATACCTCACTGTAACCTGTTGTGACCATGCCCGCCTGCCATACCATACCCTGCCTTTCCCTTGGAAATCAGACAGACATGCCAGGCACACTTCAGGTATAAGCCACTACAAAAGCAGCGAGTCTGCCATTCTTTACACAGCTGACAACTCCCAAGGTCTTGCAGCCACGATGATCCAATTCAGTGTCACTGGAGACATTCAAGGCAAATTCAAGTGTGTAAGAAGGGGTGTGAGAAACCAACATAAAATGCACGTAAAAATGAGTAGGAAACAAAAAGGGACTATGAAAGGAAAAAAAAAATATAGTGTGCCCAGTGTGAATTATTTACTTTTTTACATTCACAATTCCCACTGAATAGAATAGTAATGAATCCTTTGCTAGAAACAGTTCTTAAAATTACTGGCTGTGGCAGGAGGTTTTCACATCAGAGTATGGACTCCTGTTCTACTCTAACCCTACAACATGAGACAACATGATTTTGTAATTAAGGCATAAGCCTTTTCCTAGTCGTCTCTTACAGACTTTCCACATCAGATTGCATAAATTGCTTTACTTTCTCCATTTTTAAAAGAAACCCTCTACCTTGTTCATTGTGAAAATAAGTAGAAATCAATGTGAAATTAGCACAGAATGAGTGAGCTTCTGTGTCAATCCACACGTGCAACTCAGACCCCTAAAAGGCCTAAGTTAGTCTTCTACAAATGTACAACTGCAGTTTAGGAAAAGTCACTGACTGCTGAGTAGGACTCTGGTTCTCTAATGTTAGCTGCTCTGCACAGCACAGAGAATACAGACTGCAGCTACGCTTTCTGAGAATAAGGCAGCAATATTTATCTTTGCATGTTTGTGGAGACATCAATGAGGCATTGACATTTTGCTGCATTGAAAGAAGCCTGAGATTTCCCTGCTCAAATATCTTGAAAGACTAACAATGAAAACCACACTTGCAACTTTCCTCTTCCCCTTCTAATTGCAAAAAGAAAATTCATTATAACCAGATCCTTTGCAAGTATGGTAAATTTTGCTTCACTGACTTGGTTGAACCAGTGTTTGCTTGCAATATTGAGGCTTTCAATACATACTCAGCAAGGCTTAATATTGATTTCCGAGCTAGGTAAAAGAATAATTAAAATGTTCATTAAGGATAAATCCCCATTTCCAAACGTTCATAAATCTCCACAAAGCTGCTTCTCATGATGCACATCTCCAGAATTTTCTTAGATCATTAGTAACTTATTCTGAAATGTTTGAGGAAAATTATTCAGCCTCTTTCTATCTCAGGTTCCTGGCTTTGAAATAGGGACCTCCTTTGCTCCTCCATTTTATGATGGGTTGTCTATTTAAACTCCAGTTTCTTTTGAATGCAGATCTTTTCTGTAGTCCTATGCATGTTAGGATGCACGTTAAGTGTCAGATCCACATGCTCCTGTAACAGCAACAACAATGAAAACAAGTCCTCAGGTGTTTTTAAAGATCCTTAAAGATAGATACACTTTTAGTTAAAGCAGAAGTTGTGATTTTTGCTCTTCAAAAAATAGCGAATATCTACCCTTGAACTGCCTTACTAACTCTGAGTGAGTCTTCTGCTAAGTTTGGGATGAACTGGCTCTTTGCACAAGCAGCAAGCATCTCACAAGGATTTTGCTGGGGGATGAGAACTTTGTGAAATCTTAGTATCTCTGAAAAATCATTAGGAGGCTGAAGCAGCATGCTTTCTTAGCAAAGTCCTAGTATAAACTGTGGCAGAGGGAACTGATATGAGGACTCTTGTAAATGTCTCATGAAAGGCTTATCCTGAAAGCCTCTCAGAAATGTGCCTTGTCAAAGAGGACAATAACCATGAAAAGACAGGAGAGCTTATGATTTTATGTTTTCTTCATAGTTTTACAGCATTCTGGTGTTTTATAGCACTAACAAAATACGACATTTGGCTTTCCCATGGGACTTTGTTTCCCAGCTTGTGGGAATACCACAAAAGTACCAGATGACATGATATCTGGCAACATATATGGCTCACTTTGGCATTAAAAAAGCCAATGAAAACCATAAAGCAACTCACATACCGAGTTAGTCAATTATATATCTGGTTCATCCAGATTTCATTTTCTCCCCTCTTTCTTTTCTGCCTGTCTCCCTTCTTGATCTCATAGAGCACAGAGCCCTAGTAAGATTTCAATGAGAAGGGCCAGTCTTGCTCACACATGCAGGAAACATGATTTGGGGATCGGTTTTAGCCAACTAGCTATGACGATGGCCAATGCACATTAACGGTGTAATGCCAATGAGCAGATAATCTAATTGCCACAAAGGAAAGGTTAACCAATCTACACTGCTCCTCTCTCTCTATTACTCTTCAGTCTGGCACTAGTCTTTAGCCACAGACACAGAAATTGTTCTGTAATGACAGGCATCACCAAATATAAACAGCTGGTAACCCTAAAATTAGACACGCCGGCTCTCTCTTGGTTTGGGGATATGTTTTATTATACCTTCCAACTGGCAAGCAAACTTTAAAGTTAATTTAACCCATTACAAGACCCTTTTATCTAATGGTTGGGCCTGCTGCTTTACGTACACTCTCTTCATTCTTATGAGGAGTTTTGCCAGCACAAAAATAGAATTTAGCTAAAGCGAGTTGAAGTTTTTCCATCTAAAATACATTCTGGCAGATAACTGGAGTTCTTGATTAAGCAAGATTTTTTACATCTGAAGTTTCTTCTGTCTTCAGAAACCTCAGCTTTTCAGTGACCAAACAGAAGAACCATTCAGCAACAAAATTAACCTGGAATAATTTTCACTTTTCAGCTGCAAGGCCTCCTGGCCTAGAACTCATACAGCATACTATATGGGGCAAGAAGGCAGAGATACTATGATTCCACTCTTGGTATGCAAGCTAGTGAAGATATCTGGTGGATAACAAAAAGCTCAGTCATAAAAAATTGTGATGCATCACTTAAAATTAATTCTCTATTTCTTAATCTAAAATTTTCAGTTGTGTAGACTGTCAGTAAATTTTGAAATGTCCTCTGGGGAATAATCAATAAGAGGAAACACAATTAGCTGTAGATTTTTGCCTCAACCTAGGAACAGACTGATATCTTTAAAGTAAGATATGCATGTCTGAACCCTGGCCACTCATCTTTAATAACTATATATTTAGTGCCTCATTTCTTACACCTGTATTTGACTTTTTCTTTTATCTCTGAGCTCAAAATTATTTTGAATAGTTGAATAACAAATTTATGTTTATTGTTTAATTAATTTTATGCAAACACTCCCTCTTTGACAAGACAATATTCATTCTGTCTTCTCACATGAACACCATTACTGGAGGCATATGACAATCTTAGTAGTAATGCCAGATTCTACTAACATGATTCATTTACTTTTTCTTGCGTAGACTATTTGCATGTATAGCTGAATCTCTACTAGAAGAACTGAGCTAAGTGAAATTTTCTGAGCCCCTTCATTTTTTCCCCTGCTCTATATTTAGTTTAAATGCTAACAATGACTTAGGGTCAAGATATTCACTCTGACATTCACAAATGGGTGGAACTGCTGACACTCTATTAAAACTGCTAATTAAGGAAAAATTTAGGTGGGAATCACACTTGTACATTGGTCACAGGGAAAGCTGGCAAGCTCAGGGAACCTTGCACCAAGTACAGAACGAAATGCACCTAGTGAGTCATACACTGAAATCACTTCTAACTGGGAGCAGCACACATCTGGCAGCGATGAATGACGGATGATGGGATACCTTTTTTCGTCCTCTCTCCTCTAAGGCTACCAAGAAATCCCGTGACTGGCTTCTGGTTCTCATGACTGTTAGCAATAACAGTACACAGGCAGGAAGAGTATTTCTTCAGATTTCAATCCAACAGCTTTTCCTGGGGCGGCGATTGGCCAAGCCTACTATGCAGAGATGCAGGAACATCATGTGGGACCTTGAGTGGCTCCCAGAACATGAGGTCTTCCAGCATCTCCTCTTCAAGAGTTTTTATCTGTTTTTTACTTCAGGTTTTGAGGGAAGTAAGGTCCTGTTCTTACCACCACAAAAGGTGGAAAATCACCTTTTTCATTACTTTGTCAGAGTCTGTAAGTACAGTTTAGTAAAAATAGTGATCACGTATAACATCATTAAAAGAGATCAGAGTTCATTTTTTTCACATCTTTTTCCACAGCTTCTTTGTCTCAGTTTGTAGCTTAGAAATCCATCAGTATTTCTCAGAGTTTTTCTTATCTCAAAGGCCACCATCTCCATAAATGTTTAAAGACCTCTTTCTTGGAGCACAATGAGAATAATTAAACGGTTTATAAACACAGTACTGATTTTGTTTTCAAACTTGTGTGATCTGCTTAAAGTAGATCCATCTTTGAAAACTCTCTGGTCATTTAATCAGCTTCTCTTTCTCCCTCAGCTTCCTAAATAAAAGGCAAATATACTGTTTAGTGCACTGCTACAGAAGCAAATGAGGGCAGAATTCTGCTTCATTATATAGAGCATTTCATAGTAGTTTGGTGAGTCGCAGTGTATCTCCAACATACAAAATGCTGTGCATTACTTAGTAAAGTGGAAGTCATGCCCATATGGCAGACACACAGACTACTTTTCCAATTTCATTTTTCCTCTGAATAGTTCAGTCACAGAACACCAAAGCAGAGCCTATTGGAAATCTTTCAGTTCAATGTTTGGGGGGTTGTTTTGTTTTGTTTTTTTCTTTAAAAAAACACAGATTCCTTGAAACCAAAACTATTTATGTGAGCTTTCACTAAACTTGTTTTAGGACAAGTTTCTCAGGGTGATGATCAATTTTTGTCAAAATATAAAGGGGGGCTGAGGGGGGATGGTGCAGAGAGGGAGAAAGAGAGACAAACAAATAGCTGGGAACTACTGTGGAAACACTGTCCCAGGCTGCCCTTTTAGTTAGGTCACCTACCAGAGTGTGGGAAAACTTGAGTTCATGTTTCAGTTCTACCTGCTTCAGAATAGGGTCCTGGACTTATGTTTCTTACATCTCAGGTAAGAGTTATATCCACTAGGTAAACCATGCCACGGGAGCACTCTCTGGAGTGCTAATAGGTGTTTTGTTTTGTCTACAAAATTGGCTTTCATTGGAATAGAGGTTTGAATCTGAGTCTCCTACAACAGTATCTTTTCTATTGACTCTTAACTAGCCTGGAGGAGGACTGCAGCATACAAAACAAAAATTTTAAGGACCGGGTTTCATGTTCATTCAGAATGGCAAAAAGAACACGTAAATATTTTTAAGGCAATAATAGAACCACAACCCATCTAGTTTTACTTCAGAAACGTATGGCGTAATGGATAGATGGTACTTCAGGTAAGAGATTAGCTTTGTTGTAGAAGACTTGAACACAAGTCTTCAATTCAATAAATACATCCTGGTCCCTAGCATCACTGTTTGCTGCCTGGATGCATTCAGTACCATTTTTGCCCTGCCTTAAGTATATTCAAAATATTGCTGAAATAGGAGACACAAGAATCCAGGTCGGCCTTCTCCTGGGTAACTACCATGGCAGTAGCACCAATTTGGCTTCTTGGCCAAATTATGCCTAACTTCCACACAAATGCACATCGCTTGGGCACATCTTCCTACTACTACTCTGTACTTCTGCCGCTTTTAGTTCTACGAACTACAGAAATAAATTTTCCTTGCCTATCCCTTTGTAAGGGTCTTAGCGTTATGGGCAGGCCTATTAAAGGGCTCAGAAGAACATTTAGAACCAGCCAGTGGCCAAACCAAATAATAGTTTTGCTCGTCTCAGAGGTAATGAGGAAATATTCTGGTAACTATATCCTATAATTGTGATGTAATCCTCTTGCCACGAAAAAATTATTAACATAGAGAAATTCACTTAACACAGCACGTACAATGCTTTAAAGAAACATCTTATTTAACTGTCATTTTCATATCTTTGTCTGGAACAGTGATGTTTAACTCCACATATGGAGAAAAAAATCAAGCTAGCTCTTCTGAGAAAGAAACAGACTCTTATGCTTCTGTCTCCAGGGTCATGGGCACTTTTTGGATAGAGATACTTTACTTTGGAAGAGATCTCATATTTAGCTTTTTCAGGCAAGGAGTCCTCTCTCCCTTATTCTAACAGTCTCCACAGTAGTGGCTAATTCCTCTCTTTTTTTCTTTTTTTTTTTTTTTGCTTTGTTGCTGCAATATCACCATTATGGGAAGATTTAATTTTGATTTGTCCTGTTTTTAACTTGAACATGTTACATCAAAACGAGACACTGGAAATAAATGGAAAACAGACTGATGTTTCAATCCAAATTATATTCATTCCTAGGCAATTTTAATAAGAAATTCAGGAATAATTGTGTGTATATATATATATTGTAGCATTAGCAATTGATCATTATTGCAGTAAGAAGGAACGCTAGGATAGCTCACTCTCACCCAACACAACAGCCTATGAGAAGGGAAAGGAAAGGACTTCTGGAATGTGTCTTCTACCAAGTAAAATAATGCTGGGTAACTAAGAATAGGCATGACAGCCAGTGTAGTGTAGGTAAACAAGAAGGTAAAGGCCCCCAAGCAACAAGTGCAATTGATTAGAAAATGAGAACAAGATTGCAAGTACCCTGCAGAGGAGATGAAAAGGCAGAGGAGTTCAATGCACGTTCACAGACTTTGTACAAGAATATACATGTAACTCACAAACAGGTTGTACCGCACCACGAGGAGCAGTAAGTGCTGACTGCAAAGTATATCATTTTGACAGCCCCCTGAACACAATGTGTCCTTGCTCGTGGATGGGCCACTTCTTGCATTTGTCCCTCTATTCTACACTGGTTTTGCTAGCTTTTGTTCACTCAGTCCTTCCAGAGCAGCTGTCGGCGGTAGGGGAGAATGTGGTGGTCTTAGAGATAATCAGGCTCTAACATCAGACTTGGGCTATATTTTACTTGTCCTTCCTTCCCCAGATTTTCTGTGATATTTAAGCATAAATCTTGTTTCTCTCAGGGCAGGCTGGACTTCTACTCTGGTCACCTGATTGCAGGAGCTTGGGCCACAACATAAGCTAATAGTGCCAAACTCGTCCCAGTCTGGGAAGGTTTAGTGAACAGTTTCTGTCTCTCAGTATGTCCCATTTCTATACAGCACCACTTAGGAATTTTGGACTACAAAACCTTTAAGGCAAGGGCTGTCTTCTTACATCCTTCATCATGACAACACTTCTCAACCATATGAGCTACCTACCAAGAGCATTACACAGCCTATAAGTGCACGGGAGAGATGACGCAGCTCGCTCAGAGCACCAAAAGGGAGAGCAGCTCTAGGAGCAGCAGCAAGGGTGACCTGGCTCACTATCATTTCCCTGCTCACTATCACACTGGCCAGGCCGAATGTGCCAACAGGCAACAGGGACCCCAGGAGAGCTGGTGTGAGCTGTACCTGTGTCTTTGCCTCCCCTGACAGCAGGGAGTGGGTGTAGCCAACAGCCCCTTGCCTTGATGCCACTACAGAAGCTGCAGCTGACTTCCTCTGGAGTTTCCTGTGGTCTAAAAAATACAAGTGAGTTATCTCCTCACATGTGCATGAGCTATTATTCCTCCAGCCTTTATCTGGCAGTGGGAATGACTCCACCTGATATAATAGTATGGAAAATCAAAGCATCTGCACAGCCAACCTTAAGATTAGGGATATGAAAACATCGTTTTGGAAGGTATCCTAAACGACATTAAAACACATAGAAGATTTCTAAGATCCCACAGCTGGTTTCTGAAGAGGTTAAACCACTTGATTTATATCCTAGTGAGCAGCTACTATCAGGTTTTGATAGTTTATGTTCTCAAGGCTGTGTTAAGAATATAGATGATAAGAACACCAAAACAAAGAAAAATCTTCTTCACAACAGGTAGGGTTGGTCAAAGAAGTTCTGGCAGAATTTTTTTTCCAGAAACCACCTTTTAACAGAGATAAAAATGGCAAGTTTTGTAAAAATTGTTCTTTTTTTCCCAAAGAAAAGGAAGACCCAAAAGTTTCTGGAAAAATGTTTCAGACTTACATCTAAAGCACATATTAAAGGGGGGGCAGGGGGAGGTGGCAGGCAGGGCAAATGAAATAGTACTTTGATGAGGACTGACAAAATATTTTCATTATCTTTCTTTTTTTCCAAAGGCAACGGAAAAAATATACTCTGCCCATAAAGCCATCTGGTGGGGGTTCCACCATTCTATAGATTCTATAGGGACCTGAAACTGAAAATGGAAATACTAATTGGTCAAATGGAATATAATGATGTCTAGAAATGAAATAATAAAGGAGTAATTATTTTCCACATCTCGTATTTTGTTTTGCATTTGCTAAGAGTTTAGCTTAGCTACAACTCTGTTCTACGTTATATTGTTTTGTTCCAAAGGGTTTTTCACATTTTTAAAACTGCAGACGCATAGGTAGATGCAGGTCCAGATATCCCTTGTGCATTAAGTGATGCCTTCAGCCAGCTGAAAACTCGTTTTGATCTCTCTGATAATACCAGACAAGCACTGATCTGAAAAGGCAGATTACCACCAAGGATTAGGCAGTACAATAGCATGCTGAGAATGCAGGACGATGATGAGGTTTAGCAAACAACCTTGGAACATTTTTGAACTCAACATCGAACCCCAAACCAAGGAATGGGAATATTAGAAGAGAATTGAGTAGTTAGGAAATGGTCTTGAAAAATATTCTATGAGAGAGGGTGAAATTATCTAGTCACTAGGTTTTAACTTAAAATCAGGACAGGGCTAAATGAGAGAGCACATTCTGCATGGAAGACTCTTCTCGGTGCTGAAGGCAGAGACTGAATGGACACAGAGGCTCAGCTACACTCTAATTTTCTTGAGACAATCCTTTAAGGCATGTGGCAGGAGCAGGTCACTGCTGTTGCTGTTGTCCTCAGGCAGTATGACACAGTGAAGACAGGACTTTACAAAGCCCTTTTTTTAAAAAAGAACTTTATTTTTTTTCAGGACTAGCCACAGCAAATAAAGTGGTTACTTGGTATGCGAGATAAGTATTGGTCAATAACATTTGAGCACACTAGTTTTCTTTCAGCATTTTGTCACTTGACCAGTTTAATGCTAAGGTTAAAACGTTGTTACACAACATGTATCCACCCTACTGTGTGTCAGAAATGTGAGGAATGTTTGCAAGAAACAGCAGCTTGCGTACAATTCCTGTCACCAAACCCCAGAGTTGAAATGGCTAACATTTCATGGATCTGCTTAGCTCACCTACAGAGAAGGAGTTTGCAGTGCATGTGTGCAAACAGGAGCAGAGTCATTAAAACTGGAGCAGCTCTTGGGCAAGATCCAGTTTGCATGTTACATATTCATAAATAGCTGTGTTAGAATGGCTTCCAACAGTGCAAACGTCAATGGAGCCTGCTGGAGCAAGCCTTAGGTATGCCATCTATGTGTCTGAGTGCCTGGAGTTCAGAGGAACTTGCTGAATGTATTACCGACGGGAATGAAAAAGCTTGCATCAGGGTAGCCAGCCAGGCCCAATTGCTGGATGTTTAAGAGGACGTGTCGGTGTCAAAGGGTTTCACAGCTTTAATTTTTTTAACTCATTTGTTGTTTGTATAATCCTTGAGAATCTCAAACAGGAATATTTCATTTTGTTGTTCTTTCAAAGAACACATTAATTTATATTATAACAAAAAATGTTCATTAGGGCTTGGCTAATAGCACTGATTATTTGTTTATTTTCACTCTCTTCAGCCTATTTAATTGTGTGTACACATACCTATAATTACCACTTTGAAATGCAAATACACAGTTACTAAGGATAACCCTTCTTGCTTTCAAGCAGCTAACACTCCTTTTTTATAAACACTAACCATATCCTAAGCTCCCTGGAAAACAGCACATTTTAAGCTCTCCCCACCTTGCAGCGGCTGTCCCCTGCTCCAAATTATTCTCTGCCACTGTCACAGCTTCCTTTAATTTATCACCAGCCATAGCCCCTGATGAGGACTACAAGGTCATTTGAGCGAGGTACTGGCCAGCTTACAGCTGACCTTACGCTGGGACTCCTCTAAGTGATAGGAACAGAAATGAATGTGTTTTCTATGTCAAATAGTGTCTCAGCAAGCCTCCAAGTCCACTTGTAACTTATCCATGGAAAGACCTGGGTTGGTACAGAATCATTTGTTACTCTTGATTATTAATCAGATAGTTTATTGTTATGTCCACCCACAGATTGCTCTCACGCTTTCCTCTGGGACAGGATTTTCTTCCTAATGGGAGGATTTGGGGATTTGAATAAGCAGCATGAACAGTAGAAGATCTCACATAACAATGGTTTTGCTTCCTAACTGTCAAACCCACAAAGTGCTTTCAAAGTGACCATACCAACCCGCCTTCCCTTCCCTACCTCTCCCCACCAAGCCTCAGTCCTTCTGCAGTTACAGACATCAGTGGTTACCCATGGAAGTTTCTCTTTCAGCAGCATTTTTGTGAATAAATATTTGCTTGTCCCCCTGTTCACAGAAAGTACATTAAAGAGGCATGTCAGTTAGAGTGTGGGCTGTCTTTGAACAGATGTTATGAATACTGTTTTGCAGGATTTGCCCAGCAGTAGACAAGAACAAGTAATGAGGAAAGTAGGAACATGGGTAACGAGGCCAGAAGGTGTGGAAGCTTTCCAGGAGCAGGGGGAGCTGGGTGGAGAAAAACTTGCCTTTCCAACAAACATATAGCCACGAACCTTTCTCAGACTTTATTTGTACTTCTTAATGGTCACTCTCAAGAAAAAGTATTTACCAGGTCTCATTCTCTTGAGAATTAATTTTCCTGTGGCTTAAAGGTGAACACAGGAACATACGCTTCCATATAACTCTTGTAATACCATAAACATGGTACATAAGAGTGGGAAATTATTTGGGATTGATCTATCTTTTTTAATACTTGTAACTGTAATCTCCTCATAGAGCCACAAAGAGCTGCTTCACCTGTGCGCTTTTCAACCAGTTTGTTATTTGGTCTGTATAAAATATAAAAAGTTAATTAATGGGCCCAGTTATAAAGGGTTCTTCTTATCTTTTAGTGGGCAGCATGGGGATAGGTAAAATGACCTAAATAATAATTTCAATCAGTGAATGAACAGATGATATCTCAGTTCAGATTCAAGCTCTATCCAACGGTACTTTAGTAGAAATACCAGCAAAACAGCGTACAAATAACATGCATATCTTGTAGATTACATAATTTCTTTGGAAATGTTTTCATATAGTTAAATAAACTTCAGAAAACTACAGTGGAGCCTTCTTATAAATTAGCTCTAGTGCCTAAAATCCCATGAGCTATGAAATGTTAAAACAGAAAAAAATTAAATACATAGTGTTGCTGAGCAACATAGCTCACTCTTAAACAACTTTCCCTTGTATGAAGTGCCTCAGAAAGGGACTACTGTGGAGCCTGTGTAAGTGCTTGCCCTATGGGTAGTGAGATTTTCTTACAATCCTTCAAAAAACAGCTACAGACTGTTACTGAATTCAATTATAAGGAGTCTCCAGGGTTATTCCATTACCCCTGCCTTTAGCTCACAGTCTGAAATCAAAACTTAAGTTATTCCTTTTTAATTTCATTCATTAAAAAACCCCATGATATGAAATTTCAACATGGAAATGACTCAAAACCTCTTCTGCAGTTTCAACTGAATAGGAGCACATTAGGAAAGTTCTCTACTTTTACAAACTTTTGCTGAGGGCAGGGTAGGCTTCCCATAGCCCTGCCCGGAGACGTGCTGGATGTTCGGGGTCCTGGAAAGTGCAGAGCAGAAGGACAGTGCCTGACGGGCTATGCTCTGGAGCGGGTCTGGGCTGATGTCCGATCACTGGCCCTGGGTTGTTGTGTGAGCATCAGCCCCAGGAGCACCAGCCCTTCCCCTGCCTTGCAGGGTCTCTCCTAGTGAGTTCAGAACCCCAAAACCATCCCAAACTATTAAAAAAAAAATAATGTTGTTTCCCACAAATCAGAAATCTCACTTGTTATTCTGTTCTCACAGGCACTGGGGTGCTTAGTAAGGTCGCATCAAGTTGCTCAGTGCTGACTTCAGCTTCTGTACATCTGTGTTTCATCTGCATGCATCTACACGCATCTGCAATGAGGTTTATAATGACAAGGAAGGGGTTAATCCAGGAAGCAGGTGGAAAGAAACCCAGCTGCAAAAAGATTTTAAAAACTAGTAGGAGAACCCAGCCTGAAAGGGAAAGAGGCTGGCAGGCAGGCCAGGAGTGGAGAGGAGGGATGAACTTGGGGGGGAGGCTGCCAGGGCCACCCTGGGGCGGGGGGAGCTGGCAGGCTGTTGCCTTGAGTGAGGCAGGTGTCTGCTGGCAGCAGCAGATGTGGCTTTGATCTGTGGGCATATGCGGGTGGGGAGAGGTCTCCACGGGGTGGGGACGCTCTCCGGGGAGCTGACGTGTTTGCAGGGTTTGGTTCAGCTAGGCTTCAGCTCTTCTCGGCTTCTCCAGGACCTTTCAAGAGGGACAATTTACCTGGTTGAAGCAATGTCATTATTTACAGATAGATTTTTAAAGGTCTTTAGGGCTCTCTTGCCCATAAAAGTGGGAATCGAGTGCTTAGATACCTCTTTAAAAATTGGGTCTTGCTAAAATTCCTGCCTCAGACCAGACCAGAGCCAAGCTTTCTGCTGAGGTTTGAGACACTATAAATGAACCTTCTATATTGTTGCCTTATGCTTTCAACTTCAGGCACCTCAGCCAGACAGAAAAGTAATGAAAGACCTGAAGAAAGTCGAGGGTTGGAAAGGAACAAAGCAGTCCTGTGGCCACAGTGTTCTGTGTACAAGGAATCGGTGGCTCTGGGTCCTGTTCCCAAACCTATCGCTCACTTGCTGTGTGGCCTTAAGCAGTTTGCTAACAGGCCAATCCAGCTCCCAGTAAAGTCACTGGGAATTTTCCCATAGACTCCAGTGAGTGCTGGATCTGGCCCTTAGATTCCTAACAGTCCCCTCACTACCCCCCCTGCAAAGCTGGGATAACAATATCCTTGTCTCACAGGGTAGTAAGGGGACTAATTCATTAATGTTCATAAAGCTTTTTCAAATCTACAGATGGAAGGCATTATGTCAGCACAAATTATTTAGTTATTATCATTCTCATGGTATTTCCAATTGTCTCTGCTCACTAAAGCCAAGAAGTTCCAAAACTCTTGTGAGAAAGTTTCTTCTCTGGAGATCAGACCCCATTTCTGGCCCAAAGATACGTGGAAACAGATACATTCAGATGGCACTGGAATGTGGGAATATTTACTGAAATAAGTCTCTGAATCTTTGGGAGTTTTGCGTGAATCCTGGAAGCAGAGGAGTGTGCGATGCTGCAGAAAGACCAGTCCTGAATTTCATTAAAAGCCCCAAGAGCCAGTAGGCTAGCAAGCAAAATGCTGAGGACAAAATGTTCAAATTTGACTCTCAAAGCTTGTTGCCAGTGGGAATTATTTAAGCTCTGGTCATTTGTGTGTCAGAGCACTTTCCCTTCAGAGGAAAGGTGGGCTCTGGCTCGAGTGCCTTGGTGAGAGAAGTAAAGGAGGACTCCTTTCCATCCCCACACCCCTATTACCTGCTAGGAGTTAAGCAGGCATCGGGCCCAGGCACAGAAAAGCAACAAGGTCAGGTGAGTAAGCAGCAGATAAGGGGTTTTATTGAGGGAGATCAGTGTGAGCAACGGGTAATGTGTCCTTTGGGAAAAGGAAGAAACACACTGCAAATCTCACATACACACACACTCATTTGTGTTTGTGTGTGTATACATGTATCCCATAACACTCCCTACAGCTATTCTCTGTTCATGTCCCCTGACGTGACTTTTGGATCTATACAGCTTTGAATACTTTAGCAATCTGACTTTAGCTGTCCTTACTATTAAAGGTGAACACTGGAGAAATTCCACAGGTGTAAAAGTCATCTAAAGAGACTGTGACAGATGCTATCGGGAACCCTGTACTATAGAAACCAGTGTCATCTCACTCCTTCCCCACACGTAACCACCCCCTTGCAGATAGAGAGCTTGCTACACTGCTTTGGGAAAGCAGGTAAATTTTAATGTTCTGATGAATCCAGCTCTTTGAGCTCATGCACTATGTCAAAACTGGTCAAAGACAGGAAATTATCCTCCCTCCCTCCCCCAACTGTGCACACACGCACAGACACACGCATGCACAACCACAGCCAAGGCCTTCGGCAAGCCATCTGATAGCAATCAGTATTTTGAGAAGTGATAGCTCATCTGTAGATTCAGCATTCTTTTGCAGCAGAAGGTATTATGCAAACTAGCCCCATTAGAAAAGCAAACATCAAAGCAAAACATGTTTTCGAAGAGACAAATGCATAAACCATGTGGTACCTGACACTGAAACAGAAATAGAATAATTACCCTTGCTCTCAATGGAAAGCATAGCTCCAGAGGATAATAAAGACGCCTCATAAACTGTACCCCATAGTTTCCTGTACTGCGCATGAAAGCGAGAACAGTCAGCTGAGGAGGTGCACCCGGGAAGACCCTGGAAGGGCTGATACCATCCTCCGTGAAGGACAGGAAAACATGAGCTAGACTGCAGCTGACTGGAGCAGCGCAGCTACGCCATGCCCTCGGCACCAGCTGGAATGCAAGGTGCCACTCCAGCCTTAGGGGGAAGGAAAAAAAAAAAGAGTGCAGCTAAGGTTACACAATTACCTGTCTTGAAAGTGCACAACTTTTAAAAAATATGCATACCTCCCTGACCATAAGTAGCCACAAAGTATGCTCCGTGGGTCCTTTGACTGAAGTCTAAACAGAGGAAGCTCTCTGTAGGCAGCCTTTTGCTTAGCAGTGGATGCTGTTTCTCAGTCACTGCCACTGCAAGAGAAAAAAAAAATCCCTCATGGGCAGGATGGAAGGTGGAAGGTGTGAAGTGAGGCTTGGATGATGCTGTCACAGTGCTGGTAAAACAACACGGCCAGGTACCACTAATTCATTTAATTCAAGAGCGGAGTAAATCAGAGGAATTCTGCAAAAGTCAACAAACTTGCTTTAGGGAGGAAATGTTTGCTGAAGTTCCCAGGACAAGTTGGAAGTGCATACACGTGCTCTCTCTTTTCTACTCCTCAGCCCCCCTCTTTTTGTCTTTCAGAGCCCATTTCTCCAGCGTGCAGATCAGCTATCAGGCCGAGAGAAAGAGAGAGTGTGAGATGGCCGACCTCGTCCTCCAGTGCCGAGGGCCTGTGGGTTTGGGCCAGGAACAGGAATTCCCTGTACAGACACTGAGTCTGCTGGAGGAGACAGGAGAGCCTGCTCCACAGAAGAGCACTTTGTTCACTGCCACCAAGGAAAACTTACACAACAGACACACACAACCATGGAAATATGAATATTTTAAAAGTGTGTTTTTTTCCTAGAATACACAGTGCTCTTATTTCCTTAGGGGGGCAGTAAAAATTGGGTAAGAGCATATTGCCAAATGCATAAGAGTCAGCAAGGATATTAATCCTGCATGCTGTAGTTACAGAGAGCAGGGCACCAGAGCAAGGTCTGAATAGATCAACAATTCAAAATGGATTACTGACAAATGAAATGCCCGCTGATCTTGTCTAGCAGAGAGGTTTTTTTAAGTCCTCTCTGTTTTTTAATATTTTTCTGTCAATTCATGCCTTCTCAGGAGGTGCCAAGAGTTAAAATCCTTTTCCCTTTGTGCCCCAAATGTGTATGTGCATCTGTGTTCCTCTGTGTACATAATTTCTAAGTGCAAAATCCAAGGTAGATATTGATACCAGATAGTGCTGTTGTGCAGCTGCTTTATGCTGCATCACTAGCACAGAGCAGCCCTTAAGATGGCCTGAGCAGGCCCATGTTAATATAGATAAGATGGAGAGTTAAGACTCTAGCCTTTGTATTGGGAAGCCCAGCCTGATTTCATATGCTTCCTAAGGTACATTATTAAACTGTTTGGAAAGGAATTTCTCTAGCTTTAACCATCTAAAGGATGGGTGCCACACTAGATACCCAGGCTTCCTATAGATGCAACCAGGTGGTGATCCACCTATCTTCAGAGTTACTCCATTTGTCTTCAGAGTTCCTCCATATATCTTTCTCCCTTTGTCCTGCCTAAAGAGTGAGCACAGGTGGAGAGTTTAGTCTTGACAGCTAACTTGTAGATGGTTAATGTTAACGGATCTCTCTCTTCCTAGTCAATACTTCCCTATCTCACAGGGGTCATATAAGAAAACATTCATTAAAGATTATGGGCTGCTTCTCTATTAAGAAGACACATAAGGAGAGCTTAGATAGTGTATTGGTAATTCCGAACATCCTAATGTTATTTTCCACGCAGTCAAGGTTACAGCTCTAAACAGCAGCAAAACACAACCCAGTTCACAAGGATGTACATCTGGATGTGGAGGCCATACAAACACCCCGAGGCCCATGGGCTGGAGGGGCCCCACACATGAGGCTGTGGAAATGGAGGATGACTGGAGAAAGCTCAGATGGGGACGCTAGGCAGGTATTCCTATTTCATTCCTAGTACCAGGTCTCTGTCAAATACACTATGCCACTGTTTACTTGTGGTCTTCTAACTTAAATTGGGGAACTGACCTAGCACATAGTCACCACAGGAAACAAAGTCAGCTTTATATCACCTTTCCAAACCCCACGTCCTAGACCAAGTCAGGGGCTTCTTAGTGAGAAGCTCAGCTGTGGTCAGTAGGGTACATGGATATGTTACCCAGTGGTTACCATTAAAAGTTAGTTTCTGAGAACCGCTGCAACACTGTGTATACATGTATATGCACATACACAGAGGCTCTGTATATTGCACATAGGACCATGCTTCCATCTTTACTCAGTCCTGTTTTAACTCTATCAATGACAGATTTGCTCAAAAAAGAAAAATAAAAAAAACTCATCTGAAATCACATACAGTGCATTTTAAAAATCTGTGACAATGCTAGTCAAAGAAAATATATGCTGATAGGAGACAAAAATCCTACAATCCTGTGAAGACTGTTGCATCAGGGATGCACTTTGCTTCAGTTACAGGTGCCATTCCTCTTGTGCCATGTCGGACTGGGAACATTACATATCTCCACCATGCTAATGTAAATAACTGTACAATGTAGAGTTGCGTCCCCCATACACAAAAAAATTTAACTTTGTAGATGTCAGACCTCTTAGCTTCTAAGAAGTGTTAGTAAGACATTCTTTGACTCATTTTACTCTTGCCTTTCACATCATCCATCTGAGGATTTCAGTAGGGTTTTAAAAACATGACTTGCTTCCTCCTGCCCACCACTCCCCTGTCTCAGTCTTTCCTTCAAAGTTGCTTTCATGAATTGTCAAGGATTTCCCAATTAATGTAGACAGGAAATTATAGTATGTGCTTAATCAGAGAAAGCAAATAGCCCATTAGGTATAGATGGAGATAAGGGAAGAGCATGAATTCAGTAGTTATCCTGATGGATCCATCAGCTGTGAGGCTCTCCAAAGGCAAGGGAGTTGCTGAAGAGGGTGATGAGAGGAGAACTGCAGAAACTTTCCAGCCAGCTGGAAAAACCTACAGAAGTTTTCAGTGAGTAGGAAACTGAGGAAAACCCATTGGACATCACACAAAGGAGGGGGAAGTCAGTGCACTGCTGAAAGGCAGTGGAAAAGTGAATGCCTGGGGTGAGGAAGACCAAGTCAAAGGCTTAAGGAAACAGATTGTGTGGTTCAAACTTTTTTTGAACCTAACAAATATTAATTTTGGTTCAAGGAAAAGGCTTAGGTTCCAAGTTGGTTCCTATTTTAATTGGGTCAATTCACATGTTTATAACTACAATAATTTGAAGGTATGTGATTTGTAAATATCAAATAAGATGAAATCTAGCATACTGCATACTTTTTGCTTTTTAATAATATCAGCCAAGTTTATTGGCTGTTGCATATAGTCTGTATTTCAGGTGTATACATAAGGTTGTCTTTCTTTTATAGATTAATATTATTACAAAACATTACAGATGTTTCATCCTAACATAAATTATATCTTGATGGTCAAGATACTGTGTAACATCTACAAACTGAACAGTGAAGGGGTACACACAGCTTTTTATGAAAATTAAGCAAGTTCCTAAGACCTGTGGTACCCTGTGCCCTCAGGTGAGTTGGCATAGACTGTAACACATATTTTGGAGCCTGGGGGAATGTTTAATATGTGTAAAAAGTTATGCTTTCATTTCTGTTAATGCCAAAGCTCAAAACATGTGTTTCAAATTCCGCAAGTGTACCAGGTACTTGGAGATCACAGCCTACTGTTTTGCCTTTATAGATGCCTTTTGCATGTGCCAATAATGCAGTTGGATCACAAACAGAAAAACACAAACAGAGAAGTGGAAAAAATATCACTTGCTGATTTAGAGACCTGGCTGAAGTACATTGCAAGTACAAATGCTGGGAGAATATCATACAGTGTTACATTGTGCACAACTTCATAAGCACTCAGTAACATTTCTGGTGGCAAACTTCTGCTAAATAGCATTTTCCTGAACATCACTGGGATATGCAATTATTCTTGTTTGCTGGGCATCATTCCTTCACTTTGGGTGGTGAGCAGAAGACCCTAATGTGTAGTTATAGAAAATACCCTTTCAGTGTTTTTCCCTTGGCACACACACGGAAAATTCAATTAGTGGCTCTGGAGGAATCTCAAGTCTGCCTCATAGGTGGTCTGCTGCCTGCTGAAGTCTGGATACCTTTATATTTGGGACATAATTTTTCTGTCACACTACGCTCACTGCTCAGAAAGTCCAAACTCACCCTTTAAATCAAGCCTGAGTTTTCTCAAACACACAGTTTGAAAAAATCCCAAGGAATTATTTTTAGCACTACCACATAAAGGGTCAGAGAATCCTCGCAGAGGTGAGGTTTAGCCTATGTATAGGTATGGCAGTTATCAGATTCCTAGGTGTCCATAGGTGACACATTTCCTGGAGATTCTCACAGAAAGTCTCATTTCCTCCATCCTGAACTCTGCTTCAGTCATCGCAGAGCTAAATGCTATGTCTTTGCCAAAAAAGTAAAACAAAAAAAAAATATCCCCAAACAGTAAGTAGGACTGAGACTTAGAGCAGGATACTCAGGTTACAGAGTACATGTGTGTGGGCACGTGTGCCTGTGTGTGTGTGTCTGTACACTCTGACACATACACATGCACACACAGGCAGATATGCATATTGTGCATTAAAAGCATGTAGTATCTGGGGTGCACAGAACCAAAACATTGTCTTTCACCCAAAAGGCAGCTATTCACCTTGTACAGAGTGCCTCTTTCGGGAGACAGATATCCCCTCAGACAAATAGAAAGAAAAACTGGGGGCAAAAAAACCCCAAAAAACAGAAAACAGCGGCAGAATAACATCATAGCCCAAATGTAGGCTGAGCTGGAGAAGAAGTCATGCTGATGGTTGGCATATATAATTAATTATGAGACAAAGAAATAAAGTCCTTGCAATTCACTCCTGGAAAAATACAAACAGTTAGAAAATACCAATATTCTTAGGAAATATATTTATATTCTGTAAAAACCTGAAATATTTGTAGTGGCAAAACTACTGGTGATTCTCTAATTATGCATAAAATGGATTTTTTTTTACTCTGAACCAATGAACAGCTGAAGTTATCTCAGTTCAATAAAAATAATTCATTGCATTTGACAGTGCCATTGCTCCTTAGGACAGCTACTGAACTCTTCTTCAAGTTAATTATATAGAGCAGCAGCTCAGTATTCTTCTATTTCCTCTGCTCTCTCCAAATGTTTTTGACAGATTTTAAAAGTGTTATCCACATGAGAACAGATTGGTTGTTCAATACTTGCATCATGATGTAGGTACAGACTGTGTTTACATTATATGTTAAGCTTGAAAACAAGGAAAGTTGCATCCAGTTGGGGATGGAGTTATCCAGAACTGGCAGAATTGTGCCAGTGTTTCATCAAAGCCACACTCAAATATAACTCAGAAAGGAAGAGATCCACACAGAGAGAAAGAGTTTCAGCGTGGAAAAAGTAATGCATCTTTCATTAACCTTGCCAAAGGTTAATTTGCTATGAATAGTGCCGAAAGTCTCATTTCAGTTGGGTGGCTTAATCATTACATGAAGCACAACAGAAGATACCTGGCACTGGAAGAAAAATTCAGGTCTAAAACAAGTCTGTATTCAAGGATCCCAAAGAAAGGAAGGATCAATCAAGGAGAAATATCCAGGAATACACTTTTCTCAAACTCATCACCACTGTATCTAGAAAGGGAACATGAGAGAGCACACTCAGAAGCAGCTGAACAACAAAATACTCAGAAATCTATTTTCTCTGGTTCCACCTTGATTACAGATAAATCAGCTCAATAGTAGATAGATTACAGCAGAAGAAGAACAAGAAACTGTGGTCATACACAGAAAAACCAAGGCTCCCTTCCTGTTTCTGAGCATGTATTCCAGAATAAGTAGGTGGAGACCATCTCTCTGTCCACCCATTTTAGGTAATGTCTTCATAAAACCAATATATGACATTGATACAATTCAGACAATTCCACAAATATCTCACAAAGAGAAGCCATCTGATGAGCAGTGTTTTTAGGAATTTGCCTCCTTTAGTCCAGGATTGCTTCAGGTGACCCAGGAGAATATAAAAGCAATGCATACTAAACAATGGATATTTGGCTTGAATTACTAAGATTTCTCTGAAGTGGAGTCTTATAGTCTCCCAAACTAAGGTGCAAAATCCCATTTGAGTAGAACCAATCTCATAAATCGTAATATGACATCCAGTAGAAATAAACAAATTACTTCAAGGACCAAGTATTCAGTTTTGATTCAAAAGTAGATCTGTATAAATGAATCACAGCTAAAGTACCTGTCAACTTGCATTAGCATATATGTAGATTAAGAAATTAAATTTTAAAACCAAGTATTCCATGGAAAAAATGACATTATTGCCTATACTAGTTAAATGCACCACAGTGCTGATTTTATTTTCTAGTCTACCAAATAGAAATATAGCACAGCACATAGCTTACCAATTTCAATATTATAGGCTCTTGTCCATGATTTTAAAAAAGAGAGGGAGGGGTCAAATATATGTGAGCATGGATCTAGCTGTTTCTGTCAGGTACTTGTGATTTTTTTTTTAATAAATATTCTTCCTATAGATTCAAAAGCATAGTCACGATCCAGTGAAATTATAGCATGAAAACTCTTATTTGTACGAGAGAAAGATGTCTAACATAACCCATCTTGATAATCTCACTCAGTTAAAGGCTCTGATTAAAAGGAATCCTTCAATGACTACTGAAAGGCATATTCAAGCCCAGTCACTTTGTCTATCAAGTAACACTATACTTAGTGCTAAGTGTGAGCATAACTGTTTTCCTGAATTTGAAGTATGAATAAAAAAGTGTTTAATGTTATTAAGAAGCAATTTTATATGAAAATAATAATGACCTAAATATCTTCTACATGGATATTTACACTCTCTTTTCTAAAGGTGGACTTTTGCAAGGTTCTCAGGGTAACCACTAATAAGCATATGTTGCAAATCCTCTGCTTTTGTCAATCTACCCTGGATATATGTTGCTAAAGCCCCCAGCTGCAGAGCCTTAGCTCTCAACTCAGGTGCTAAAACTTGGGGGTTGTTCACTGTAGGTCCCTGATATGTCAACCAAGAGGGCAGCTGACACATAAACTGGGGCTGATCCCAGACTCAGGCTGCTGTGGTCCCACATACTTGGAAGAGCTGCCTTGGAGCGTGTAACCCTCTAGTCAGTGTGCTTTACAAACCCTCCCAGTCTCAAGAGCCTGATCCACAGAGGTTGTGAGATTTTACAACAGCCAGCTAAAGAGCTTTGGCTTCAGTTTTATGGCAGTTTATGCTTTGTAGCTGCATTCAAACCCTTCATGTCAGTCTAAAGGAGGTTGTCACCTTGAGTGCTCTCTGCTCCTCTCAATAGCTGTCAGTTAAAGACACTCAAGGATTCCTAGCTGCAAATCAAAGTGATGCTTTAACAAATGGAACTGCATTGAAGCAACATGTGTTTTACTTCTGGGAGTCAAATTTGGGCTGCAGATCATAGAATCATAGAATGTCTAGGTTGGAAGGGACCTTTAAGATCATCGAATCCAACCATCAACCTAACACTGCCAAAGCCACCACTAAACCATGTCCCTAAGCACCACGTCTATCCACCTTTTAAAAGCACCATGTCTACCCATCTTTTAAATACCTCCAGGGATGGTGATTCCACCACTCTTATTTTGTACTTCAAATTTGCTTAAGTTAGCGAAAAAATTGGAACATATTTATTCATTTGATGCAAATCTGCACATTAGAGCAACACTGAGTGAATAATTACCAATTGCAGAACTGTACTCCCATTAGTCTCATGCTAAAGGTTTCTTTACACCACACATGTAGACAACTTGTATTCCAAGTGCTAAGTCAGGACCAACTTGCTGACAACATGTGTCTCTTTATTACTATAATTTGCCTCAAAATCATTTTGTGGAAAGAAATTGTGGAGAAAATCTGCAGGACTGTATTTCCACTTGAAATTACAGAATGTCTTGGCTACCGGTACAGCAACACTTGGATTACTCTATCAGTGAGTTGCTGCTGGAGTCTTCAACTTGAATAAAGGAACAGGGAAGCTGCATTACTTTCAAAAGTTTGAGCACATCCATGGTACACACATGTAAAAGATCTGTAAAGGAAAATGGGACAGGACTTCATATAACAAATAGGAATTAAAAATACCCTTATAAATGAGAAAAAGAGTTATTATTGTTGCCAATATCTTGAGGTTTTAAGATAAAATAAAAACGTGTTAAATTCCATTAAAATATAAAAAAGGAGGAAAAGAAAGAAGAAAGAGAAAAATGGCAACAGTCACAGATTAGGCAAATGGAATAGATATTTCCTTTATGGAAAAACTGTGGTTTAGATTTCCCTTTGGAGTTCTCTTAAATGACAATTTTCAGGAACTGTGTTTTAGGAGAACACAGACCCCAAAAAAGTGCAGTGAAAGTATTTCTATTCACTCTGAAATACTCATATTTATGCTCATAAAAAGTTCTCTTCCCTTTTTGATACAATGCCCAAAAGAGACCCCAGAAAGGGAAGCAGTGTTGTTGAAATTAATATTTGTTTCAACTGACACCTAGAAGGGCTTTTTCTTTCCCACCAGCTATGCACTGTATTGAGTTTGTCAGTTCTCCAGAGCACTGCTCTGAAGTGCATTTTTTCCTCTCCTCAAAAAATAGAAGCTAAAAATAGTATTAAAAGAAAAGAACTGTTGCCATTTGCAAAATGAACAGACCTCATTTAAATAGATAAATCTTATCTGGTAACACTTATATTGAATAAGTTAAAATGTAGCTCCTTCATTAGCCCTAGTTAGAGAACGGTGAGGATTGTCTTAACATATTTGATGTGAACACCTCGTATAGCATGCATCTGTCGCTGCAGACTTCAAAATTGCTCAGAAAGAGAAGGCTCTCCATCACTTGTCCCCATATGGAAACTCTTTCTCCTCCCAGTAGCTTGTGGGACCAGGCCAAGCCAACCCAAACACACCTCGTTGGCTCTTACAGTTTCATCTGTGGCTTCATCACAGATTTAGTAAGTCACAACCATTGATATTCGTGTAACAGAGTGGCTGCCACGGACCCACATACTAACACAGAGTCTTATTTTCTTTCCTTACCCTCAGCTACAGAGGCTTCAGTCCCAAAATACCTATGGGGACTGTCAACACCTTTGCTCCTCAGTGGCAAGAGCCTGTGTCTAAAGAGCATCCCTATTCGCAGCAATTAAATGTATTTCAGATATGCACATGTGCTGTGGTTACCCCATAACATAAACATGTTGGAGTATGAAGATATTTAACTTTTCTGAGCCACTGTCATCTTGCCATCCGTTTCATTTTAAAAATAACAGTAGCCACACATCACTTCATGGATGTGTTGATCCAAGTTTAACAGGATTCCTTGGGGGACAATAAAAAGGCACATCAAGAGTGAAGCTTCAGGGACACAGACCGAAGGCTGATAAATATTTTCCACATGCTGGGTGCATTGGGGAAAAGCAGAAAAAACAACAGCAGCCTTTGTATCCTTGACCCTTTGCCTACTGTGCATTCTGGACAATCATATGCATGCAATCAGAGCCTAATGAGAGCCTGCATGAATTGCCAAAGCAAAAGTTTGACCTCAATCAAAAAGTGATTTCTGCAGAGATGAAGGAGGATTAGGAAAAATGTATTCCAATTTCTCATTAGGCCAATGTTAACCAAGCTGAGGAAGTTATCTTGCCCCTGTAGAATCAATATTTTATTAAAGAAACCCCTGCTGAAGTTCTGAATTACACAACCAAGTGCTGTGCCAAAAAAACTCTCAGTGGTATGGTCACATCAGATTCTTCCCCACTGTAACAGGGGATACTGCAGCTGGTTACGTCTGCACTGAACTGCTGCTGCAGTTGATTTTTGGCTGAATCCCAGGGGAGATTCTATAAGACTGATAACAAACATTTTGGTTGGTTGGGGTTTTTTTAAGGAAAAAAAAAAAAGCCCAAGGTAGCTACAGATTTCAGCTGTCTAAATGTATCATGCGACTCAAAACTCCTCAAGGTTTCATCAGCTCCAGTATTTCATAGTGCAATCGCCACACAGAACTTTAATATACTATTTCAGTTGGGAATGTAATCCTGCCCTCATACAAGCAGCACTCCGCAGAAGATGCTAAACATTCATCGCATTACTGTAGCATTGTAAGTAAAATAGCATGCTTAATATGCGTGCTACCAGCTAATTTAACAAGATTGCAAGGAGACGCTTGGAAAGGGAGCAAACAATATTGCATTTTTCTTCGCAGAACAGCAGATGCCTGCAACCACAGAAAACTACTCAGCTTAAAAGCTGGAAATAACTTCTCAGGTGCTCAAGTGAGATTGCAGATCTGCACTTCTGTGCTCCACTTCTGCCCACCAAGAAAGCTAGCCTGTGCTACAGAAATGAGAACAAGATGTTTATGGCATGAACTCAGTTAACTTGTGGAGTGCTGAGACATAGTGTACATTCAGGGGTTGGGCACCATTAACGTTAATGAAAGGCTAGGATGTACATCCACAAGTTTTTACAGATGATGCATTAATGGATATGTATCATACTTCCTAAGGGCACTAAATCAGCAAAACGGCAAACCCAAAATTAGACAGCTCTCACTAGAACACAATACATTGAACTTCTTGTTTCTTTGAGCACAGTTTTGTGTGAAGGAAATCAAAACTTAGGAAAATATATAGATGTGGAATGGATATAAGGATAAGCAAAACAAAGGGCTCTGCTTCTGACCCTGTGTAATGAAATTTTACATTTAGTGTTTGCAACTTGCTGGAGTTTGGATTTTTCTTTCTTTCCTTTTTTTTTTTTTTGATGGGGTGGGGGTAGGGTAGGGTATAAAAGCCCAGAGGAAAATAATGAAAACAAAAAGAAAAGAGAAAAAAGAATCATAAAAGCATTTGAAGAGGAAAATATGGCACTCAAACATAGCATGCCCAACAAAAGAAATACCATACAGTGTAGTCATATACCAGCATTAAGTGATTCAAGAGTGCCCCTCCTGACTGTTACTGTCACACTGCTGTAACAATGGCTTGGCATGAGGGGAGAGTAGAATATATTTTAATTTTGTATTCCTTTTTAGTGGGCCATAAGTCTGTCTTCAGTTACTGCAATGCTGCAGTTCTTCCATGGGGCCTTGGTTGCATAGTCACCTGTAAATAATATTTCTGTTGAGGCAGCTAAACTGTTACAATAGAACAGCACAAGTAGTTTTCTATTTCATTTTACTGTTCACAACAACAACCTTGGACTCAAAGGACATGAAAGCAATTTCATTTATTTTATTTCTGATGTGAGGAAAAGTGTTTGCCAGCAGGTGGTCCAGGCAGCGCCCTGAGGTCCCCCAGACTTTGGTCCCTTCCATCTGAGCTGCCACTTTTCCTCCAGAGAAGCAGCTCTGCGTCCCCCAGAGAGGGAAAGGAGTCAGGACTGTGGGTCTGCAGCTGCCTCTGAGTGCACCCACCTTGCTATGGACCTGATGTAGGGGGGGAGAGGGAATTTGGGGCAAGAGGATCATCTTCACAGTTTTCTTCACAGAAAGGGTTATCAAACATTGGAACAGGCTGCCTGGGGAAGTGGTTGGATTACCATCCCTGGAAGTATTTAAAAGATGGGTAGGCGTGGTACTTAGGGACATGGTTTAGTGGTGGTTTTGGCAGTGTTAGGTTGATGGTTGGTTCGATGATCTTAAAGGTCCCTTCCAACCTAGACGATTCTATGATTCTATCTCAGAACTGTGGCCAACTCCAGAAAGGTTGATCCACCCTCATGTGCTACTGTTGGCTAAATCTGGAAAACAGGGGATCTAATCAGCAGCTGTTCACCCAGGCTATTTCCTTTAACCTGTCATGGCCAACACTGATCTGTACACCAAGTATCTGTTGACCTGTACACCAAGTATCTGTTTTCCTTTGGAAATTAATTTCATATTCTTTATCCAGGCAAAAGGGGTTAGGAGCAAGCGATTGAGAAAGCAAGCAAGCAACAGAGAACGAAATCAGGGGAGAAAGAAAGAGAACGAGACAGACAGAGAGAAAGAGGGAGGGAGGGAGGGAAAGAGCGAGGAAGGAAGGGAAAGGAAAGGAAGAAAGAGAGAGAGAGAGGGAGGGAGGGAGAGAAAGGAAGGCAGGGAGAGAGGGAGAGAAGGAGGGAGGTGGGAAGGCAAGGATGAAAGGAAGAAGGGAAGTCTGGCGTAAACACCTACAAGACATGACACCTCAGTCCAACCCTGGGATCCTCACTTAGTATCCACCAAACACAGGATACCAGGACTATTTAGGCACTTCCCACTTCCCACCCAGGGCACCTGAAGTGCCAGCCTGCCATCAGGCCAGAGGAGCTGGGCATCTAGCCCTGCACAGCCAGGACTGGGACAGACACCATGCACAGCTCTGAGGCAAGGCCACCAGCTGAAGCTGCTTGGCTGCCCCTTGGCTCTGGTGGGGGCAGCACCAGGGCCTGCGGCATGCTGGGGTCCTCGTGCCTCCAAGGAATAACAGCCACCACAACATCTCAAAAGCCTGAGAGACTCACAGAGGCATTAGGCATGCACCATGACATGGGAACTGACAGCACCCATTTTTAGGTACTAGATTAGTCATCTGAGCACTCAGCCTAGCAGTGATCCTGCGCAGATTTGAATCCACCCAGGTTAGGGGAGCTCCCTTACACGGACTTCACAAGATAAGGTCTTATTAATCACAGAATCACAGAATGATATGGGGTTGGAAGGGACCTCTGGAGATCATCTAATCCAACTTCCCTGCCAAAGCAGGTCCACCTCGAGCAGGTTGCACAAGAACATGTCCAGGTGGGTTTTGAATGTCTCCAGAGAAGGAGACTCCACCACCTCCCTGGGCAGTCTGTTCCAGCGCTCTGCCACCCTCAAAGTAAAGAAGTTCCTCCTCATGTTTAGATGGAACTTCTTATGTTCAAGTTTGTGCCCATTTCCTCTTGTCCTGTCACTGGGCACAACTGAAAAAAGACTGGCCCCATCCTCTTGACACCCACCCTTTAAGTATTTACAGGCATTGATCAGATTCCCCCTCAGTCTTCTCTTCTCCAGACTAAAAAGACCCAAGTCCCTCAGCCTTTCCTCATAGGAGAGGTGTTCTAGTCCCTTAATCACCTTGGTAGCCCTTTGTTGTACCCTCTCCAGCAGTTCCCTGTCCTTGAACTGGGGAGCCCAGAACTGGACACAGTACTCCAGATGGGGCCTCACCAGGGCAGAGTAGAGGCAGGGGATGACCTCCCTCGACCTGCTGGCCACGCTCTGCTTGATGCACCCCAGGATGTCATTGGCATTCTTGGACACGAGGGCACCTTGCTGGCTCATAGTCATCCTGTTGTCCACCAGGACCCCCAGGTCTTTTTCCACAGAGCTGCTCTCCAGCAGGTCAGCCCCCAACCTGTACTGGTGCATGGGGTTATTCCTCCCCAGGTGCAGCACCCTAAAACTCAAGCCCTCCCAAGTGGTGTCTTCCTTTACCTTGTGGAAGATGACCAGCTATATATAAAAGCCACATAAGACAGTAAGACAAAGAAGAAAGTTGAATATTAAGCATATAAATCTATCATTTACGGCACCTTGATGGTATCTAGAAATCCTTCCAGGCTCACAGTCTCTGCTCTTAGAGTAATTTCTTTTTCTTCTTTTTTTTTTTTTTTTTTGTTAAATGACTGTTTAATGTAAAACATGCAAAAATGCAGAAGAGGGGACTAACACGGAGAGCCAAATTTGAAACAGAAAAGGGTCAGCCCTGCATAGTTCTTTGGAAAGGGTACCACATATCAGTGTTCATATTAAAACCTTCTGCAATGGGAAAATTAATGACTCAAGAAGCTGGTGGATTCAAGGTGATGGAGATGCATTAACTTAGGCATTTAATCTCCAAGCAGAGAGATCGTGGTTTCAGTATTCCCTATTGGGACTGTTTATCACTGGGAATTTTGATCTCCCTTCTGAAGCCTCAGACACTAACTTAGGGGTCCAGGTTTCACTCTAGGGACGAGGCCTGTAAAATTAGGCATTACACTGTATAATGTGTAGACACTTTTGTCCTCCTCACCCCACCTCCCACAGAGCTAGCAAAGTTTGGCTTATTATTCAAACTTTTCCCTAAGGTCTGATTTTACTCAGAATTTTCTTGCTGTACATCTCAACTGCATTACCTCTATTCACACTTGTTTATTGCAGGGTTTCTCAATAAGATCTCTCCATTTCAGTTAGCCCAGCACAAAGAACTCATTTTCTCACCTTAGGTTAGATACTCTTTGGTGCTAGTTGGCATGGTTTGGTAGTAGTACAAAATTTAATGGAGGTTTTAATATAAAAAAATAAGTCGACTCAGTAGAAATATATTTCTCTATAGCATAGTAGACACTAGTAACTTATCACATTCCCTGTATACTGCTACAAATATTGGAAAACTCTTATCTCAGAAAATTATATGCAAAAATGTGTATGTAATTTTTTACATAGGTTGCTAGTGGCATTTCTGTGGCTTCATCAAAAAAATGCGTAAAGACTGCAACATAATGTATCCTGCCTCATTTTCATTGGAATATCTGTAGGGAGAGGACTCTGATTTTCTCAGTTCTTTTAATGGAACTGGAATCCATTGCTTCCAAATGGAAAAACAATATTATCTTGATTTCCCTTGTGATGGTTATTTTATATAATAGAAGGGAAGCATTATTAGTAGTACCACAGTTATTAAATAAAAAATTGCCTCTGTTCTATGGATGATTTTCTGCCTCAGAGGACAACAAAGAAGCAGAGTGATCAGAACGGAGTTTGAAACAGATGTGGATTTATTTCCATACTTTGGGCTTAACTGAACCCTGGTATTTAGCATGTATGGTTCTGTCCAACTGGGAGAGCTGTGCATCGTCATGAGCAGCCCAATTTACTCACTTTACTTCGAAGGGGTTAACATCTGTGCTCTGACAGAGATTCTCCAGTTCCATTAATTACAAGGAGCTTTGTAAGCAAGTAACCATTGTTTTAAAATGCCAGATTACCCTTGTAGTCGACAAGGAGATAAGATAGTCATAGACCAGAGCTAGTTTTCATTTTCATTTCCTCATTTTATTAGGTTTGAAACAGTGAGAGTGGGCTGCAGTGATTAGTACAAACAGGAGAGCCACACTTAAAAGCTGTTAGGGTTTTTGTGTATCTGTTTAAGCTCCTCAGGCTAAGAAACAAGTCTATCCTTGCATGTTTACAATGCCTGTTAAGCATAACTGACAAGGATTTCCAGGCCCTACTCTAAGGGCAGAGCTCTTGTCCAAGCCTTGGACAGCTTGTGTCAGATTTTTTGTAATCCGCTCTGTTCTGCTATCAACGGCCATAAAAGGGTCCCCCTCATGATAATTCAAAACGCTGCTGCTAACCTCTTCTTTCCCCCTTGGGGCTATGTGCTACCTTCAGTGTAAGCCCTTCCCCTTTTTCACTGTATCCAGCACAAATTTCTTGGCCTTATCTTCAAAGCCCATCACAATTTCGCCCCACCCCACCTCTCCCACTGGGTCCCGAACCCGGGTTAACTCCCACCTCGCTTCACAACGCTGCGCTTTGTGCTCTGTCCCACTCACAAGCCCTTACCAGCAAAGTTTCGAGTCAAATGCATCTCCTGCCACATAACCTTCGCTCTCCCAGGCCTGCAGCTCACAGCCCCAATGAACAAAGCAAGACTGAGCCATATTTAATGGTCCTGGCTACTGGTTGCAGGGCTCCTTCAAAACGGGGGTGCTGTGCCCTGGACTCTCCTCTGGGGTGCTGCCGAGGGGTTGCAGGATGGCTTCTTCTAGCAGCAGGGCTATCCTCCGCTCCCTTGAAGTGTTTGTGTAAACTGCAGCCTCGCATCCAGTAGGTAACAGGATCCCAAGCAATGTTGGTATTATCAAGTCAGGTTTATTATAGTGCAATGAGGTCTGGGGATTTAGAGATTAGTGTGCGGAAGAATTTATTCTCTTGCTTTTCTATCATTTAGGTCAGAGTGTAACCTCGGTTATCCAGGGAGATTTCTCAACATGTACATTTATTATTGTTTGGCATCAGACTCGGCAGTCTGATCCTTAGCTGTCAGAGATCCCCCATCTATATCACTTTTTCCATTGCCGGGCAGTGCGGTTGATTGGCGCTCAACTTGCAGCTTGTAAAATAAGAGCACATTACTTCACACTGTGCTTGTGCTCCTGAGCAAGCTCCCAGCAAGATACCACGTACAATGTTTGCAGAAAATTGTTGACACTTCCCCTAAATGTGCTGGCTGCTAGTGTGGGCTTGCATATCCATCCACCTAATACTCAGGTTTGACAGTAATGTGTATTCAGCATGTCAGGGGAGGTGGTACTTAAAGATACTGGCACGAGCAAGGCAGGTGGAGCCTAGGAGGCTTTCCCATTGCCAACAACAGCTGCCCTTTTTACACAGTCTTTCCCTTTTTTCTCTTTTTTTAACTTTTTCTTTCCTTTTTTTTTTTGTGTGCGCACGTTGTGTGTGTACACTGAAGATTTGCCTCATTGCAAATGCTTCCAGGAAAGCAACATTTCTGTCTACAATCCAAGTGACTTGTATAAGAGTTGGCCATTGGCATTTCAAACCTGATTACAGTTTTAATGAGATTCATATGAGCACCCAGCCAGCCAGTTCAGTGGGCTATCTAAAGCCTCATTATGGAGACATCTTTTTAGCCACATCAATCAGTCTAACAGAAGCAGGATGCCAATGCTGGATGGAGATCTTCCACCTGAGCTCCCATTGTTCAGAACTAAGACTGTGATGAAATTTATAAGCATATATTGCATCTGTGAATTCTATTTATCTTTTCATTATAACAAAAATAATTTAACTTTCAGGTTTCCTATGCATGTCATACATGATGGATAATTTGGCCAAAGAAAGAACTGGGTCTGGCACTAAAGCTATGTGAAAAATATCTATTCTTTTTGGACTCCTTTATGTGAGTAAATACAAGCAAGTGATCTATTAATTCACTTCCTGATCCTATTTGTTATGTATTCATGGCAAGGACATGCAGAGGTTCAATGATTAAGAAAAGGAAAAACTTACCAATCCAATGCTGTCTACAGTTATTAATTCTCACAGATCATGATTCATCTTGTCAGAGGACTTGTCCATGAGGGCACCTGGCTTTGTCACGGCTTTCCTTCTCTAATTTTGTTTGCTTCCTTTGTTTTTCTTCCCTGTCAACAGACATTTGCCCTGGATCTATTTGGATTATAAATGCCCAGTGAGTTAAGACCTGAAATGGAAAGCTGATGTTACAAGATACCACCAAAATGAATATCACCAAAAGCAAATGTGACACATCTCTAAGTCCCAAAGTGAGACTATCTCACTGTACATTTTAATCATTGTCACAATTAAAACACAGCCTTGCTGCCTCACACTTTTCCCACCAAACCCCAGAGAGACCCACTCTACTTCTAATGTTTTTAACACTGATGTCCCTCAGCTGCACCAGTGGTTAGTGATGTTCTCCTGGCATTCACAGGGAGAAGACATATACAGAATCACAGAATCACATGGGGTTGGAAGGGACCTCTGGAGATCATCTAGTCCAACTTCCCTGCCAAAGCAGGTCCGCCTCGAGCAGGTTGCACAAGAACATGTCCAGGTGGGTTTTGAATGTCTCCAGAGAAGGAGACTCCACCACCTCCCTGGGCAGCCTGTTCCAGTGCTCTGCCACCCTCAAAGTAAAGAAGTTCCTCCTCATGTTTAGATGGAACTTCTTATGTTCAAGTTTGTGCCCATTTCCTCTTGTTCTGTCAAGAGGAATATATATATATGTATACTTGAAGGTGTGTTCTGGTGAAGGTACCTGAAGGAAAGGACCAGTTATGAAGTTGCAACTTGCTGGCCATATTCATTAAGCTGAACAGCTAGATGCATCTTGATTTCTAGGTTGATATTCTCAACAGCATTTATACACTGCTAGATGCAGTCATACTGCTAGGAGGCCGGTTTTGCCCATACTTAGAGTCTACAACTCCTGTAAGCTCCACCGCAAGGAATACTGCTTTGTGTGCTGCCCGGCAGCACGTCCGTGATTTTAGGCTGGTATAGTGATCCAAAAGGTAATACTGTGTATATATACATGCACGCATGTGCTGTGTGAGTGAGGAAGATATAAGTACCTAAACACTCCTAAAGTTACCTTATATGCATTTGCCACTAGAATGAATCAGGATGTGCATAGAAGATGGGACCTTTTAAATACTGGGTAGTGCAGTGGCAGACAAATCGTACCAAATAGCACAATACTTTCCATTATACACTAATCACCACATTTAAAATTGTTATCATCAGATTATGTGGATGCATGATTCACAGCCCACTCCCTGTCTCCAAAGAATCGGTTTTTAAGCAGGCTGCCACGCGCCTACTGCACCTGATTGTTTCATCGGCACATTCCAGCTAACAAAGGCAGACGAGCCGGGGCAGAGCCCGAGACACTGATACACTTGTTCTATCCCCACAGGTGTAGCAGCCTTCTGTTTTGAAAGCTTCTGGGTGTAGGCGTTAGGGCTGCATTCTTTCTTTAATTTGTACTCGCTTCTCTGGGAGTCAGATGGAACGGCAGCCAAGTGAGGAGGGCACAGAAGGAGCAAAAACCCGCGTTCAAAAAGCCCTGCTAGGACACGGACCGTTACGGCAGACCCTGAGAACCCTGCTCTCGGCCAGAGGAAGAGGAAAGGGAAAAGAAGGGAATGATACGCAGGGCGGTGGGGGTTTAATAGTAAAAGCTCCTTCCTATCCTCACGTATTTTCAGTCAATATTGCTGGCAGAAAATATGTTCTGTATAACATACAACAGGCAGTTCCACGTGAATGTACACTTTATGTATAATTATTGATACAAGCCATTATTTACGTGGTAGTATAGGTGTACATTCCATATATTTTATGTATAATTTTTAGAACCAGCCATTATTTGTTTGGCACTACAGAAGTACATACTATTTTATTGCCAAACAAGCAGAGGGGAGACCACATTCTCCTCCCAGTTTACACCATCTCAGGCCAGAAGGGACCGTTGTACCCATCCAGTCTGACTTCTTGCACTTTCAAACACTAATTTCCTCAGTTGCACCAATTCTAACTCTGAAGTCCCAGTCCCCAAAAGCCAACAGTCTTCTAGATTAATGCTTGGGCAAGGTGTTGAATTGTTGGCACTAGAAACTGAAGTCCCTTATGTAGTTGGAGGACAGCTGTGTCAAAGGTACCACGCCACTTTCTGAAGGGAGGGTAGAGGTCACTCTACACCCCACACAATCACTGCCACTTCTACTAATGTGGCCCACAAGATTTCTTGCAATGGGTCTTGTGACAACCACCTGCTCACCAGGGGTTTTAATGGAGTTTTACCAGTTTCTTGTAGATTAAGTTACTTTGTCTGCATTGCATTGGAGCCCTTAGCCAGCCAATTAGCAGATTAAATTAGCTCACTGATGCTTACAAAACGTCTGTGAGCAAACTGAGATTTGTATGAAAATTCAATTTGAACAGGAGGGATTTTTCATGGTCCGTAAAAGATAGTGTAAGATGCACAAATCTGACATTCATGACTCCTGCTCATAGCTCAGTGCTCTGTGTTTAATTCCCCACAGATGGAGCTAAGATATTACCCTCGCATTTATTACACAAAATATTCAGCAAGGCAGACTTCTTGCAGCTCCACCTGTTTTTAAAGCCAGCTTCGGAGAAACACAGAATTCTGCAATTTGAGAAAATAGCTTACAAATATCTTCCTTCTATTTCCTTTTCTTTTTTTTTTTTTTTATTGCCAACCCAGAGTTCTGTTATCTTATACTTATTTTGATAAGTTACCTTCAGCTTTTCTGTCTGCACATGCAAGGAAACAAATCCAGCCCCACTTCCAATGCAAGTTTAGACAACGTGGTTAAATTAACAGCTTGAACATTAGAAAAGAGATTAGGATAATTAATGCCAAGATGATAGAACTAGGAATGTTTTGTACTGTAGGTAGGGCCACTATTTGGGAGGCCAAAAGAGGAGTTTTACCACCAGCTTGCAACAGGTTCTAACAGTGAAGCTTGAAAACTGGAATCACATTTCCCTGAAATGCTAGAGTCACGCTTTCAAAAACATGTGCCAGAAGCTGGTCGTCCAAATTCAAATAGAAGCACCTGAAATACGTCCTATTTTCCCCATTTTAACAAGAAGATTTATTAGATGTTCACACTATTCTAGAAAATGAAATATTTCTTTGGATTACTTTGTGTGCTTCAGCTCAGAGTTGGCCAAAGAAACACAGGATTGACACCTTAAAGAACAGAGTAGCTGCTATCTATCAAAAACCCAGAAATTAAGTCAGGGTTTTTTTGGAATTAAAGAAACAATTTATTTCCTTGCTCCAGGGCCTGTTCAATGACCTCCCTGAAGACACTGAGATCATGAAATAATTAAGACCATATTTCTTGACCTGGAATTATTATTCACTGTCAAACTGCCAGGTTCTTCGCACAAAATGCGCTACATAAAATTATACTGGGAATTAATGGCACTCGTTATAGAGACCCAGTCAAATTTCAGGAAGAGAGTTTCAAAGCCAAGGGGAAAGGAAGATACTTGATTCATGTCTGAACCATTTACAATGTGCTAACATTGTAAATAAGTGAATAAGATGGACAAGAACTTTAATATTTTAACAACTATTTTTTCAAGAAACAAATATAAGCTTTGCAAAGTCCAGTTTCAGAGTTCTTCAGCCTTCCCAGATCATGTAGTTGTAAAGTCTACTTCCTAAAAACAAATGAAATCACCATGCCCAGCCTCATGATAGTGCTTGATTTGTACAGAGGTGGACTGATGCTTATCCAGAAGGTCCTCAAGGGGTGCTGAGTAGGCCAGAATCCCACAAGAAAAATCAAATTTCTCCAGAGAGACCCTCCAAATCCTCCCAAAAGGAACTAAAAGATAGGAAATTATTTTCATTAAAATAATGAGTTTGATTGTCCTCTGTCTTAAGGTGAAGTTTGCTGTTACTATGTCTGTAACCTTCTTTGCCAGATGCAAGAAAAATGGATTTTAGAGAGAAGGATGTGAAACAGAGAAGCAGGAATGCTGAAAGTTAGATCCGTGGTTAAACCAGTAAGTAGAAATAGCCTGATTTTAAGAAGTGCTGAGAACTCAAGGTCCTATTAGTTCCCATTCACATCACTGGAAATTTAATATGCTAAAACCATTTGAATTTACATTTCCATAACTGTCTTACCTTGGCACCAGAATGCAGGTTATCAAAACCTTCTGTTCTTCTGTTGTAATGCCCAACCTGAGAGGACATAAAAAGACTCATGTTCAGAGGACACAGGCTCAACACTCCCCCAAGCCCCAGCTTTCTTAATGTCTGAAGTTAGAGCTGCTCATCCTAAACTGGGGTACCCAGGAGCATTCATTTCATTTGAAAACATAGTCTTTCAGTTCCCTAGTCTCTGCACCCAAACATGAACCTAGAGTAGAAGACAAGTCAGTGACTGGAGAAGCTACTCCCTGAATTGCCAGAACTGAGGTCACCTGAAACACATTCAGAGTTGTTCTCCTATCTCTTCTCAGGAGAAGGTGCTGGAAAATCACTTCATCAGGGCCATTACATCCCAAAGCAACATTAGCTTCGTTTGATCTGCAAACTGCTCTGTCCTCAGCAATTTGTGGCTTTCTGTGTACCCTTACACCTACAGCTTGAATCCATCCAAAAAAATATTCCTAGCCCAAAACACACATCCTTTTGTTTATTTTTACCTACCCTCCTGCCTGTTTAGCTGTACACTGCTCTATTATGTGGTCTCTGTGTTTTCCAGACAGATTTTCCTCATCCAAGGAATCTCTCAAGTGAAGGCTATTTGAATAAATGAGGATGATATAGCCCATCCACCCTAAGCCCCCCATCTGTCTTCTGAGAGCTGGCCTTTACCAAGAGCCAAGAGCTTGTCTTTGCACTGCAAAAGCCTAGAGGGATTCTTTTACTAACAGACTAGCTCTAGAGGTTTACAAATTAATAATTTAGATATACAGGCAAATAAAGCCCAGATATCTTAGAAAAATAAACTTTTGAAGACTTTTTTTCTTGCCACAGAACATGAGCTAACCCCAGAACTAATTTTTATCATCTCTGCAAATCTGAAATAGAGTTCTGGGAATCCTCATAGCCCCTAAGTCCAACCTTACCAAATAACAACATTTTAGTTTGTGTGTGCACACAGAGAAGGTATCTTTGGCCTTGTGGCTACCTCTGTCCAAATGAGTACTTCCCTTAGATGCCCACACTGATATTTCACTGGACAGTAGATTTTGATTTCTCTATCAGTCAGACTCACACATATCAGTGTTTCAAAGCTTATACTGGCAGATGCAGGATCAAGTTGTTGCTGAAAAAAAACACTGACAGGGAAAGGTTTCATGTATTGATAGAGTGAACATGTACAAGCAGGATCATGCCAAGTGATGCTGGGAGGTGGGGGCTGGGAGACGGAGGGGCTCTTTTTGTACTGAAGGCATTGCTGAATATCAAATGGCAGGTATCAGAGTGACAGCTTTTGTTTCCATAGCCTATTGAAAAGTTAACGAAGTAAAGAAGATATAATCATTCAGGTAAAGCAGGATACAAAGCAGGCCAGGGCTTGCACTAAAAATGCATAAAGTTATTTCACTAAAAGACAGAGGCACTTGCCCATGGCAGGTGCAAAACTTAGGCAGTGCTCTGATTGCCTCGAGAAAGGAAAAAACCTGCCGAAAATGTTGGGACATGTTCTAAGCCTCCTCAGCACCCGTTCTCCTTTTTTTTTTTTTTTTTTCCCTTTCTTTCTTTTTTTTTTTCCTTGTTGAATACTTTAGGTTGTATCTTTATTGTCTGCCAGCAAAGGCTGTGGTTTTCAGGGCTCCAAGCAATTGGGGAGGGAGAGCACACACAAAAATCTTGAGTGGTTTAGAGAAGTCTCTGAATCAGGAGATTTCTTTTCATGACAAAGATGATATGGCAGAGCTTTAAAGTATGTGCCTGCCGTAAACCAGAGAAAGGACAATATTTGAGGCTGACTCACGTCTGTCTGACTCTGGTCATGGGTTGAGAGAAAAATGTCAACCTCACCTCAGCTGCTGCTTGAAAACTCTTTGAGTGTTTGGTTTCCTTGGTTTCCCCTTGCTCTTAGGTGTTCAGACCCTGCTGTTTTTGAGAGACATGTGCCCCCGTTGCTCTCAGTGTGTATCCGTATTGCCATCTCACAGCATGCCCTGGTTTGCACCATCATCCTGGCCCCCTCACCTTTAGGGGGTAACTAAACCCCCTTTCCTGGGGACGCCAGACCATGGAGGGTCTGGCCCCAGGGTTTGGCCTGTACCTGTGGTACAGGTGTGACCTGGGAACCACCACCATCCCTGTGGCATGAGTCGGGCCCCTGCAGCAGAGCCCTGCCAACCACTGGGCTCCACATGACTCCCATGGAGACTGAAGGGTCTGTCATAGCCATCAGGACTCTCTCATCCCCTTGGCTTTCCAAAGAAAGGGCCTAGAGCTTGGGCCCAAGTGTCACCACAGGACATGCTGTTCAACCATGCCCTTCCAGTTGGCCAAGGCCAACTCTCATCCATGCTTAGCAGAGACCACGTCTGACACTGGGAGGGCACGTTTTGTTCAGATCAGTGCCTGTAAAGCAAGGGCGAAAGGACACACAGGAAGTGGTGGAAGCTCTTGCAAAGCAAAATCCTTAAGATTTGATGAATCATTGAGCAAAGAACCTCTCAAAGCTGCCAGAAAACACAGAAACAGACAAAGGAACTTGTTTGATATCAAAGTATTCGAGAGATGCCAATTTGTTTGGCCAAACCCGTCACTGGGTGATAGCACATTGATATCTGTTTTGCTAGCTGCCTTCTTTTGAAATGGTTAGAGACTCCCACTGAAAGCAAGAAGCGGTGGGGATCAAGTTGAAAGGAAATTACTAATTTGGACTGGAAATTGAAGGCACTTAAAAACAAGTTCAACTTCTCACTATCATTGGGGGGGAAAAAAAATGGATGCAGCCAAATTTATGTTATGCCTTATTGCTCAAGCTCAGCAGTACCTGGAAGACTCAGAAGCAGGCACTGACCTGCATGCATTTTTCCAGTCCCAGCCCTTGATGATATGAGTAAGAGACAGGAAAACAGACGAAGCTTTGAAAAACACAGGCTCAAAGGACAGAAGTGCCTGAGTGAGTCGTTTCCATCAGCAGCTGACACGCACTGAGGACCGTGCAACCTCACAAGCTTCCTCCCAAAGCAAGATGGCACAGGCGCTTCTGCCAGGAAGAAAATTCCCTCCTGGATGTATTTTTGTTTGTTTGTTTGTGTGATTCACCCCCACGCACGCAAACACACACCTGTCTCTCTCCCTTCCTCCCTCATGCACACAGCCAGGAGCAGATTTGTGTAGGAGAGCCCTTCGGTAACGCAGCTCCTCCTGTCCCAGCAGCTCCCGACTCTCCCTGGCAGCCACCGAAGCAAATGGATCACCGAATGCTTCCCCGGAGAGAGGAATTTTGGTGCCTACAGGTAGATGGTGTGCAGGGGAGAGGCACGGTTATTGCAGTGGTTTCCTGTCAGCCTGCCCTTCACCAGCCTCCCAGGCACGCGCCTTTCCTCGCAAGGCAGGCCACAGCACACTTGATCTTTCCACATCAAACCCAAACGCTCCTTGACTTCTACCTCCCTGCCATCCTTTTCCCCTCATTTCCCATCCCGAGTTCCTCTCTGCTCCAGGTGTGTGTTTTGAAAAAAAAATCCGCCGATCAGAGTCTCCCTCTGCGAGCCAGATAAGCCATAGGGCCAAGGGAGAAAGAGATCAAAAAATACCACTTTTCTTTTGGCAAAGCTCTACAGCCGGCAAGCTTGTAGCTACCAGCCGGCTAGAAAGCAATTGTGGTGACTGCTTGGACTGGGGCCGTCTGTCATAAGCCAAGGGCTGTAGCTGAGAACAGAGCTCCAGTGTAGTGCAAGGAGCAGCCAGTGGATGGAAAGAGCTCGGGCAAGTGAAATGAGAATAAAGGTGTACAGCCTACAGTCATGTCTATTTGAGGTAATGGAGTCGCTGCATTGCTGTAGGTCTGCTCCATGTAAGACTCAGTGATTTTTAAAGGCGTGTAGGTATAAGAGCCTATAGGGTGTTTCAAACTCCAACGCTTTCATACTCGAATTCAGAGTCACAAATCTGGGGGAATACATCTTTATTTGTCCAACCTTGTAGGGATAAGCACTTAAAATAAGAAAATGCCTAAAAAAGTTGTGTTCATTACTATTTTCACAGAGGTTGATCAGCAGTATGAAAGAAAGCATTAATGAACCACCAAAAAAGATACATAATAAATAAAGACACGGAAGAAAAACAGTAAGAATGGCACAAGAGCTTAGAAATTATGGAAACAGACTGGCTGAGAACAGAACACCAGCAAAAGCTCTGTTTGCAGATGAGAGAGAAATGTGTCCATAACTGTAAAGGTCTCCTATCACCTTTGTACAGAACTCTCTAGAGCATAAATAAGATGATACGTCAGTGAGGCCTGCTCCAAGTAAGGAAGATGTGAACCCTCACTGATAGCAGGGGATTTTTCCAGCACGAAGAAGGATAGCTTGGCAGGGGAGACAGGAGAAAATACTGGACTCAGAGTTACAGTGTGATCCAAGATCTTCTCAGTGCAGGATCTCCGTCCAGATTCCCAGCCTGCCTGTCCACACTCAGTCACTTGAGCCAAGGATTATTTTATGTCAATAAACTCAGCCCTTTTCCAGGGAATAGGAAATTCATCCAGTGTGGATGAATTGGCTGATATATGAAAGGAACAGTTCCAGAGAAAAATCATTCTAATTACACTGTAGGAGAGGCAACGCAGGCAAACAGTAGAAAGTAAAGAACTCAAGGGAAAAGGAAAAGCTGATTCCAAAATAATAAACCCAAAAGAAGAGTGTCTATCTGATGTGTCATCAGTGTACTTTGCACTCCTCTAAGATGGAGGGATAAAGATGTGACATGTTAACATGTTGTTGCCTTCCTCTGGGATAAAGGGCATACCACACATCAGGAATCTCCCATCCTCTAGATGAGGACTGACATCTGCAAAGACCACACATTCCACTTGACTATAGGTAAAAACAGAGTACCAGGAAAAAGCAAATAAGAAAATATTTCCCCATTTTAAATTATAGATAGCTATCAAATTATACAGATCCTGGGCTAGTAGGAAGTGTTGGGTATTCTGAGCTTCATTTAAAGGAAAACTAGACTTTCTCAAGCTATTTTTCAAAAGCAACCTGAGAGGATGGAATTTTTCTATGAAGAACCGTTCTGACAAGTTTTTTACTACTGACAGTGGCAGCTTGCTTCTGAAATTTCTCCTGCTTAGTGCTCAAATCTGAGGAAAGGTTTTTGCAAGAAGTCTTCTCCACTCTGCTGAGTGAGCAGTCTTAGCACCGGTTTGGCCTTGAAGCCTCACTTTAAAGGCCTAAATCAAACTGGCATCTGAAGAGTGCTTCCCTGATTTACTCATCTCTGACTTACATTGCAGGGGTGAAATGCCATCAAATGGACTAAAAAAAAAAATTAAAAATTGTTTTGTAATTATCTTGGCAGCACATTTACTGCAATTACAAGGAAATTGCATTTAACCATGTTTTATGGGTTTAATTTTCTGTTCAATTAATGCAATTGTTTTCCAATTGTTAATTCTTAACTTTAGCTCAAATATTTAATACCAAGGCAGAACAAATTTTTTAAAGAGCTTTATGGAGCTGATTTGTTGTGTGTATAATAATGAGATCAGGTTGTTATAAAATGAAGAAATTCTTTATTAAATAGTCAGCTTTACTGATCTTAATTGCAAGTTGCATCTCTACATGGCACCTGTACATTCTGATGTGTTGTCATAACCCTCAGAGCTATGTAAACAAGCAAGTCCTGTCGTGTTGCTGGCTGACTCCAGCAATCACAGACAGACAAAGTGATCTCCAAGGAGTCAGGTATACCTACATGCATTAAAAAAAAAAAAAAAAAAAGAGAGAAAAGAAAGAAAGTAAAGAAGGAAGAAGCAGTGGTTAAGCAATAGGACAACTTAAAAATATATGTTTAATGGGGAAAAAGGTGAATCACTTCAAAAATCAAGAGGAATACAAGATGAGCGCATCTGAACAGCTAAATTCCTAATTCCAAGCCCAATTTTCACAGGTGCTGTGGGATTCTGTTTTCCACACAGGTAAAACTGGCACCTCTGGGAAAAAGCCCACTTCAGTGTCTACATTTTTTTAATCCTGGTTCAAAACTGGGGGTCTCCTATTTTCTTGAGCCCAATTGTGAAACATGCAGCTCTCAACAACAGTTCCTCTGGTTCATCCACAGGTTTTTAAAGGGAACATTTATAAGTCAGTGCAGCGCTGGTAGGAGTACAAGCAGCCAGATTCTTAGCTGGCATAAATCAGCATCGTTCCACCAAGGTATATTGTGCAACATTGATTTACACCAGCTATGAAATTAGCCCACAGTTCTCTGCCATGAAAAAAAATATAACTCCCGGCAGCAAAGAAGTGAAAACCTTCAAGCTAGCCTGATATTTATCTGTCTGGACCAGACAGATTTTGATCACTGTCGCATTCCCCTTTCATTTATCCATCTAGCGCTGCTTGGCTCCAGAGGTGAAATTTTCAGAAAAGACTAATATTGGACTAAACTGCTTACACAGTGGGACCAGTGTGAAGCTGAAGCTAAGCAGTTTACAAAATCTTGACAAAGTCTAATCATTCCCACGTTACAATATGCTCTGGGCTGTTTCTGACAGAATATGGTGCACCCAGAGGAAAAGTGGACTTTGAGGAAGGAGTCTGAGGCTGGTGGTGTGTCTGTAAGGGAGTGACTGAAAAAAAAAAAAAAAAAAAGAAATGTGGCCTGGTGATCCCGGCCAGAGTTTGAGTTGGACTGTTCATGTTCTCGTCCTACGATCATTCGCATTTGAGAAGCTGGTGACATCTCCCTGTGACGTTCCCTCAACCCCTTGGGATATCAGCTTTGAGCTTCAGAGAAGCACAAAACTTTGGGAAAGAAATATCCTGCATTTTGCACTTCCTTTATCTGCAGCACTTAATAATCCAAAAGTACCTCTTAAACAGAATTAAAATATTGAGGCAAGCATCAAAGTTCTGACTCCCCTGGCTCTAATGCATGCATTGCGGTGCACGCTTTCATTTGATCAAACCATCTGCGGCAACAAGGAGAAAAAACCTGACTGTAAGTTCAGACTATGCTTTCAAATAGCCAAAATTTGCCAGAAAACAGTCTTTTGAATCAGCCACAGTGTTCTCAGACACTTTGGGAGTCACTGGCAGATAAACCCTTTCAAACAGTGATTATTCAAGCCTTGCCAGCAATATCTGTCTGCAGCACAATTTCCTTTGCTGCACTGCGTGATCAGAGAGGAGTTTCCATAAGCCGTTTTCTTACTGATGGAAATCAGAAATGATGTCTTCACCACTCTTCTCTCAGACTTTCTCACTACCTTTTTCCCAGCGTCAAAACTCTTTAGCACATACACAAAACCCAAACAGTGCTAGCAGACATTGCTTTTTTTTTTTTTTTTCCCCAGAGTTTCACCTTTTTTCCAGCTTCTGTTTTGTTTTCACACCAAAGGCAAAGAAAGCAAAATACAAACCAATAGCTTGCTACATGGAGATGCAGGCAATGAAGGGTGGCTTCAGACACGTTTCCGAGCCCATGCCTCCCTGCAAGCCCTCTCGGAGCTCTGCTGCCCAGCTGTGCACACCTGCAAGGTGGTGTGCCGCTCGGGGAGGTGTACATGTTAATGTGAGTGCCCCCCTGTGGTACTGTACTGTCAGTTGAGGTGGAGGAAAGAGAAGTCACTTGTTACCCTGCAATAACCTGTTCCTGCAGAGAGCATCAGGTTTCCCGGCAGGTTCGCTTCCCTGTACGGTAGGAACAAAACAATTAGAAGAGGCTGTTGGAATCACCCTTGGTAAAGCCAATCTGGAAATGCTCCTAGGAGCATGGGAAAGAAGCGATGAAGCTCTTCACAGTGTTGAAGCTGTATTGAACAATGTCATTAAGGGCTGGGTTCAGCCGCAGTTGTGAGTTATTATGGTTTGTTTATTGTTAGCATTGCCTGGCCAGGCCTTTGAGGCGGAGGAGCTTAGTGTGTGAATGGCAGCACCTGAGTGAGAGTCACCACCGCGGTTCACTTCTGATTTCAGCAAAGCCATGCTCCTCAACACTGGATGTCAGGGAAAGGGGGCCCAAATGTGAAAACAGGTTCTAAGCCAAGGGGGCATCAAAATTCCTCAATTGACTGTGACACCCTGGGCTAAGCTTGGACAATCTTGTGGCTGTTTCTCTAACTGAATGTAATGGCAGCAGAAGCAAGCTGGGGCGAAACAGTGGAGAATGGGGCCATGTGCTTAGATACCGCTTTCCGCAATACGGTGGTGGCCTTCAGCCCACAGGTAAAAAATTCCAATAGAATCCTTCCCCTGAGGCTGACTGGAGTAGGAAGGGAGGAAGCTTGAACCCTTGCAAGGCCCTTTCACCTTTACTTCTGTCACCTGTTTTGGAAATCAAGGTACTCGGTTCCCCTTCTTTCAGAAGAGCAAAATTGCTCAACACTCTCCCTTCCTGATCTTTCCACCCACTTGTGTTGATGGTGGCTCTAAGTTCTGGTTCACACCTCAGGAAGCCGCAGAAGAACAGTCACTTCCGTTCCCTTTCCTGGGACCTCTTGGTGACAACGTTCCTAATGCCACTTGTTCAACTCCTGACCTTTTCTTTGCCACTAACAGTCCTTTAATCCGTGTGTCCGGTCAAGAATTCCATCAATACGTTGGATGCTCTCAGTCAGCCATGTAATAGCTCTGTTTTCTCTTGCTTTGATTTTGGGCTATTTTTATGTGTAGTACAATGCAGTAAAGAAGGGGTGTAGGGGTGGGTTAGCCTATGTTTTTAGGCAATTAAATTTTAATTCTTAATCTCAATTATTCTCTGAGAATCAGGGCTGAGACCTTGAGCTTTCACTACTCTTAATGACAGTCTGTGTGAAAACCACCCCACCTTTTTCATATCTTCCTTTGGATATTGTGTCAAACTTTCAGAACCCAGGTTTGAAAATGTTGCCCATACCTATTTACTCATCCTTGTAATTAGATAACAGTGATGGGAGGAGTTCATCTTTCTTTTACAAATGCCTTCAAGTAAGGGCATGTCCACTACATTTCTCTGGAAATTACTCAGCCTAATAGCCTTGCTTTTCAAATGTTTTTCTTGACAATAGGATGACTTAAAAAGCTTGCTCTCTTTTCAATTGAAAAAACATTTCATTCTTGGTTCTTAGCCTTTGTGAGAAGGATCTCAGCATTTGAAGGAAATATTAGACCAATAAGTCTGGATTACGAACGTCACAGAGCAAGTTTCCTAACATTGCCTTGCCAAAGTACCTTAAGTATGATTTGTAGAGGTTGCTTTAAAACTATTGTCTATTGTGACGGATCTCGCTCTACCCCTTCTTAGCACTTTATCTTTCCATTAGGCCTGTGAAAGGCAGAGGGAGTTACTGGCTATTTTGGTGTATAAATTAGGATATGGAGATCCTCTCAGGACCTGACTGCAGCTAGTTCCCCTCCAGCTTCATTGCTAGAAAGCTCCCAGATGGCAAGAGATGTATTTACAGTCACTACCAGACTAACTTCACTTTGAACAAATGACCTAGAATGGTATCTCGTCATCAATCTAGTGAACCATACCATCCCCATAAATACAGTTTCACTTAAAAAAATTGCATTTGATGATTAGTTAATCCAGTTTATGGTTTAATCCCTTCTGGTATTTCAAAGCAAAAAAAAATCAAAGCAGCTAAATATTGAGGAGTTAAAATCGCAACTGAGTACAAAGTAATACTCTCCCACTAAAGATTTCAAGAGAAATACATTTTGAGAAGGAGGAGAAGAGAGGAGAGGAGAGGAGAGGAGAGGAGAGGAGAGGAGAGGAGAGGAGAGGAGAGGAGAGGAGAGGAGAGGAGAGGAGAGGAGAGGAGAGGAGAGGAGAGGAGAGGAGAGGAGAGGAGAGGAGAGGAGAGGAGAGGAGAGGAGAGGAGAGGAGAGGAGAGGAGAGGAGAGGAGGAGAACTACATTTCTTCTGATGTAGGACCCACGATGGCAGGCATCCTTACCTCTGTTTTTACATCATTTGTTCTTACATATAATAAAATTATAATGTCAGACCATTCCACAGTTTAATGTCTTTAGCCAAAACCTGTCTTATATGGCAAAGAAGATTACAAACAAACAAGATACCTCCCTGTAAAAACAAATATGGCCTGAGCCTTTTTAGAGTGCTATCCCTATATACATCTGTAAAAATCAGAGGTCTCAGTGCCCTTTCAGATCCAAGTATAAGCAGCTTGCCCAGAGAATGAATAAGGTTTTGCCAAGTCCCAGGAAAACACCTGAACCATCTTTCTGCTTTGCTAATGGCTACAGTGGCTTGAAGAGCCATAGAGAAGAGTGATACACTCAAACACTGTGGGTCCAGACTGTCAGACTGAGGGTTTTTGGAGGAGTGGAGGAAGGTGTAACTATTCAATAAAATGTGCAAGAGAGAAAGAAGAAAATAAATCTTGAAGGATTTTGAGTATCATACAACATAAGCAAATACAAAGTTATGTGATATGTTTTGATCAACAAGTAAAAATGCAAATAATATTTTACAGTGTATAAGGTAGAAGGCACAAGAGTCAAGATACCTCTGTGAGCCATCTACCTGCTGTACTAAGTCCACTTCATAGCATTGCTTTCTACTATGATCATAAGAAGCCCCCCCAAATCAACTCTGGGTCTCCAAGGAAGAGAGAGGTCATACTTGGCATTTCTCAGCCCCATCCCACTGTTTTTCATTTCGTTATCAGAAGTGTCCATGGTGCTTCATCTATCACTATGCTACCTGCACATCTGTGCAAAAACCTGTCATGCCCTTAATCAGAGAAGATTCACGATATTCTTTAGAAACACTGACTCTATAGGATTGCAAAAGGGAACAATTAAATGCCAGCCACCATCCCTTTGCTTGTATGTTGGAGGAGAGTGTTGTTATAGTATCTTAGATATGTTGGCTGGAGGGAAACCTCTGGGGTTTGTCTAGGCCAGCCAGAATAAGACTGTAGCCAACATTGGGTCAGGTCAGCTGTGGCTTTGCCAGATGAGTCTTGAAAACCTTCACAGATGATGATTCCACCACCTTTTCAGACATGCTGTTCTAGACACACACTACCCACTGATGAATAAACTTCAAAATTTCTGGTCTGAACCTCCCTAGTCACAACTTGTAATTATTTTCCCTTGGAAGTTTAACTATTTGCTAGTGTAACTAGTATACCTGTCTAGTAACTAACAACTAGTTGTCAGAAAAGAGTTTGGCTCATATCTTTACAACTCTCTTTTCAGAAATTGTAAGCTACAGTTTATCATCCCTTCTTCGTCTCTGTCAAATGAAACATGTCCCTCAGCCTTCTCTAATAGGCCATGTGCTTTACATCCCTAAGTATCTTTGTCGCCTGCCACTGGACCTTATCCAGTTTCTCAGTATCCCACTTTAACTGGAGAAACCAAATTTGGCACATTATTCCAGGTGCAGCCTCACCAATGCCAAGCAGAGATAGTTCCCTCAAGCTGCTGTCCAAGCTCCTCCTAATGTAGTATGTGGTTTCCCTTATTTACACTGAGAGCACATTGCTGGGTTATATGGAATTTGGGGCCTGTCATAACCCCCAGGTCCTTTTCCACAGCACTGTTTTTCAGCCGGTCAGTTCCCAGCCTGCACGGATGCAGAGGGTTAGCTGACCCCATGTGCACAACTTTGTGCTTCATGCAGCTTTTGTCAGCCCAGATCTACAGTTTATCTCACCCCTTGCAGTTTGGCCACACTCTCTGTCAACCACTCCCCTGACATACTGCGATCCACAAATCTCCAGAGGGTGCATTTTGTCAAATCACCGAGGTCACTGATTAAAATACTAAACAAGTAGTCCTAGTATCAAGCCTTTGGCAACTACTGTTCTTGCTGCTGTCCACCAAGCTGGCCTCAAGCCATCAATTACCACCCTTGCAGGCTGCCAGTCCTGCTAATTTTCAACTCTTCTAATCTTCTATCCATCCCACATTGCCTTAAACCACTACTGAAATGCTGTGGGAGATGTTTTGAAAGCCTTCCAAGGTATAGTGCATTCACTACTTTTCCTTCATCCACAGTCATTTCATCATAGAGGGCAATCTTGTTGATGAAGTGTGATGCCCTTTGTATTTCTATGTCTACTGCTCCTGATTACATTCTTGTCCTTCGTGTGTTTGGAAATGGAGTCCAGGAGGATGTACTGCATGATTTTTCCAGATGCTGAAATAGAGCTGACCAGTAGTTCCCCAGATCCTCCTCTTCCCTTTGTAAATATGGGCTTGTTATTATATCAATCTTTTTCCAGCTATCATGGGCCTTCCTCAGGACCTTCCTTCACTGAGGACGGGCAGCAATCTTGAAACCATGTCTGCACCCTCAATACCACCCAGTGCATCCCACCAGCTTCTCCCTAACTTTTTGCTCCCCTGCTGTTGGCTGCCTCTCCCACTCCAATTTACACCAGTACGCACAGAACTCTGGGAGAGGGCTCTGCCTCTGAAGGACAAGTACTTCAGTACTTCCCATGCCATGAAGTCTGGGAACCTCAACAGCTGATTTATATGGTGTGGTGTTGCTACACAGGACGCACATCAGTCCTTATGTGATATCTCAGTCCTTGTAAGTTTGGAGATGAAAATCATCATGGAGATGGTCTTTTAGCCCCAGATACTGCTTAGAGTGTAACAGCCAGTAGCCATTATCTACAAAATCCATATGTCTATTCAAAGGGAAATTTTCAAAGGAATAAAGGAAATTAGGCTGTCACTTCCCCCTTTGACAATCAGTAGGTATCGTAATTTTCAGCTGCTAATGTAGGTGTTTAATTTAGAAGATTAACTTCCTCTGCAGTCAAAGGAGAGAGAGGCTTCCAGAAGGTAATTCAGGGTACCTAAAAGATAGGTCTCTACTCTGAAAAAGCTGGGAGTTGGGGTGGAAAGCAAGCAGGGATGAGAAGAGGTGATTATCTCCTTAGATGTTCTTCTTTTTTTTTTTTTGAAAGGCCTAATCGAGTATTTGTACCAAATGTGCAGTCTTCCTACTTCATTGTAGTCTCAAATGCCAAACTCTCTTGATTATGAAGCTAAACTTCTCTTACAAAGTGTTCAAACACAGTTTGTTTCTCCACACTGTATCTTTTTTCCACAATGGAGAAAATAGAAGCACATACTTAATGTCCTAGTGCCTAGATAATTTTTTTTTAAGGAGGGCTAAGTAAAAGAATGATAGATAAAAGCTGGATTTTCCCAGCGTATAAAAGAAAAAAAAAATCCTTTTTATTTGTCATTTTTTGGAAAGGAGAACATGGCAAGCATGTTTGATGTGGAAGAAAAGCTTGTTTGTAGATGTTGGAGAAACTATTCAAGGACAGTTCACTCATATAAAAAATGACCCCTGCGTTACTGCCAAGGTCAATGAGACCTAGAACGACCTGCCACAAAATTGTAATTTTGTCTTCTTGTTTGGGCCAGTTTATCCCTTTTCTCCATTTCCTTTTGGCTCTTTGGAGACGACTAACACTCCTCCACTTCCAGTGTACTTGGCACTTTCCCCAAGATACATGAAAATCCCTCAGAAGGATAATACAGGCCTTATGAGGTCATTTTTTCCCACTCATTCTTTGGAGGAAGGTATGAAGTGACGGTACTATATTGCCTATACATCAGGTGACAGATGCCACTTCTTTCTTCACTAGTTCTCTCTTTGACTCTTTTGCTAATTTCTACTAAGTCTTAGTATATTAGCCTTCTATGCTTTGCATGATCATAATTAGTTGCATCCTGCCATGGGTTTATCTGCTGCTATCCTCTTTGGAAAATCTGTTCCCCATGTCATGGCTCTCAGATCTAACTTCGCCTGTATAAAATACTACTGTTGAGAACATTAGGTATTATACATTCTTTATGGTTAGTATTCTCATGATAGCACTTTTATTGCAGAGCAGTTCTGTTCTTTCCCCTTCCTCTAACTCAAGGGAATTTGAAGCTGCTCCTTGAAAAATTCATAGGCCACATAAAACTACCAGTGACATCAACTGGAGCCAGCTAAGTACGTCAGAGGGATTAAAAGCTGATAAGAGAGGAAAAGAGTACGACTGCTTTTTCATACATATATTAATCACACATTCCTCATCACTCACCTTTTTTGAATTCTTGGTTATAGCAAATGACCTTAATTACATGGTAGTCTTTGTTATCTAGGAAATGAAATACAAATAAGACTTTGTAACAAAGGACAAAGAAAACACCAAAAGTAATAATCACAAAGCAAAGACAACCCACTTAACCAACCCGACTAAACCCCAAAGACGGAGCTGCTGCAATTTTATTTATGTTGTAGACTGTAGGAATTAGTAGGTGAAAATCACTGGAATGTGCCACATAGAGAGTGAAAAGACAAGAGCATATTCTTTATCCATAAGAACTATGAATGCAAAATTTGAGGTGATAATCTAGAATATATTTTCATTCTCATACAGTATTTTAACCTTATGATTCTTACTCAGAGCACAAAAATCCCTTCTGTTACAGTTCCATTTGCCCAGTTATTTACTCTTCCTAACATTGAGTACTTATCAAGTGAAAAATGTCGTATGGAAGAAATGTGTGCATGCATTTAAGTGTGTGGACATTTATCAATGGCTTTGGCTTCCCCCTTAGCACTGATCACTTCAGCCTCACTGTGCATCATGTGTTGGGGTCACAGCTGCCCTTCCAGTCCAAAAGATCCTGTTGCTTCAGCCTCTGTCCCTGCATAGATGCAGACCTATGCACACATATGGACACTTAATGCATGGAATATCCACACGTATACATTGTGCAGCCAGTTTAGTAGAGCCCGCTTGAATGACTGCACAAAGATAGCGTATGGTTAAAAGTGAACTAAGTGAAGTAACAGTCATTTGGAGCTCCAGGAAAACGAAGTGTTTCATATGGAAGGGCTGGCATGGAGCACGTTTTTAGGTCACTAGTATAATATTAAGAAATCTACCTCATTTCCTTAATTAGTCTTTTCCCATTGTGCCTATAGCCCGAAACGTTTACCTACTTGAGCTCAAAAGTGTGGATTGTTTTGACAACCACATTAAGTTGCTTTTAATTAAGGCTTTTGGCTGTCTGCTTACATTTCTTTACTATACTTAATGTTGTGAATGCTACATAATCATTTGGGCACAATCCTTTTTTTCTTGGTTGCTATATTCAGCTCAATCCAGACCAAAGTGCCACTGAGGCATTGAGTGTGCCACAAAAATGTAAATTAGTCTTCTGTCTATATGAGCATTTATCATTACTGCAAACTTTCAGACTTTGCGGGGACTTAAAGTGTAGAGATGATCAGGTTCTGCACTGACACCATCCGATTGTGAAGCATTGGAAACACAGTCGTGCCCCTCACCAGAAATGCCACAAAAGCTTGTACGAGAGCCATGTGGAGTGCAAAAGAAGAGGGCTTGTTATCAGTTTAAATGGAATGTTCAAAATTAAAACCCAATTAAAGTTTTGTTAAAAGTGGTTTGGTTTTTCAGTAGCTGAACTAACGCTGTTTGTATTACATGATAAATTCATTCTTTTATAAATATTATTATCAACTCTACCATTCAAAGAAAATTGAAAATATCATTGTAACACTTTGCAATATCAATCATTTATATGTTTTAAAAGTATCACAAAACAAGAACTAAAATGCTTTTACAAAAGTTCTAGGGCCACCTATTGAACATTTACTCTCTTTTTAAGACTCCAGAGAGAGAAAACAATGTTTAAGGCTGACTGCATCTTTGAAAGGCATCAGAAGCAATTCCATACAAGTCGATGGAGTTAGATTAGTGTAACGTCAGATTCATAGTTAATGTCTATATAAGGCAGATAGAAGAAGATAGCACTGAGGTTCAGGGCTATCTTGTGTAGACAAGAAAGCCCAGGTCTGGAGCTAAGGTATGAGTTTGGAGCGCACAGTAGCAACCATGCGCTGTCATAGCAGTGTGTGCTTTCTTTGTACACAGCCGCGGGGGCTTTAAAGAATAAAACCTATTCCAATTGAATGTATTTTTTCAAATTCATCCTGCGCGATATAAAACCCACCTTAGATTCAGTACAACTGCAAAAGAAAACTTCAGTAGTCACCACCAAGTTTTACAAGCTCACTTTGCACTATGTGTAGTTGACCCCTCCTCACCGAGCAAAAAGCACTTTGGAGCTACCAATTATGATATGAAATGTCAGCTAAAGATTCTCTAATTAACTTCTTTCCATCATATCTTCCCCTAAACAAACTCAATGCTGCTTTCCTGACATCTATAACTTTGTTTGTCTGCCTCTAAATGGGACTTCCCCTCCTGCCACATCATCTGCTCCTGGGGTTTCCCTTTTTAATCCCCCTCCCACTCACTCCTCTCCGGTTTGATTTAATGTGTAAGAAATCACTCTATCCACCCTCTTGTGTCCTCAGCCTTTCTCCCAGTGACACAGCCTGACCCAGCATGGTTTCCTACCCTGCTTCTACAGTCCTGCTATGCACAGCTGCTTTTTCTCTTCTCTTTCTCCTGCTGCCTGCTTCTCTGCCAGTGTCTGTCCTGGGATTGTCCCCTCTGCCCTCTGTCCAGCTCTCCCACAAGCTTTCCCCTGCACAGCAGCCATGTGTAGTTGCACACCATATATAATCCCAGGGTAGGTTGCAAGGGGGTGCTTGCAGACATGTAGCCATGCTGGTGATTTTGTAAATTACATTAATGGTTTCACAGAAACGATCCCCAGCAACGTGCTCCACAGTTAGCACTTCAAGCGATGCTCCCAGCCTACCATTACCCCTTTCTGTCAATCCTTCTTGCTCCATGTTCAAGTGATAGTTGAGCATGGATATTTTTTTTTTTCTGAAGTAATCAGCATTCTGTAGAAGTGGAGGCTGCTAAGAGATAATACTTCTGTTCCTGAATCTTTTCCCAGCTGCTCCTTGCTGTTGTTCCTAGCTTCATAAATTCAATTCTAAATGTCATATCCTTCATTCTAGCCAAACTAAAGTTTTCAAAACAAATCTGAGCATATCTGGACTATTTACTTGCTATATATAGACCTAAATAAAATCCCCAGCTACAATGTGAGCTAGTGAGAACATATGGAAAGCCTCACAGACTTTAGAAAGAAACAACTATCTGTGGAAAAGTGTAATTAACTCACAGGAAGGCTACTGTAATGTGCAGGAACAATTTCTACCAGGTTGTGCTACTGGATCTGATTTGGTCTTATGGAAAACTATACTCCAATGTAAGGAAACTGTTGAAACTTTTGGAAACTTTTACGTATACACACACACACACGTACATATAAGGCATAAAGGATAAAAATGTTAGAGGTGCTGGATTTGATCCACGGTTGTGGACAAATCTTGGGGAGGAGGGGGAAATCCACAATTTTGGTAATGCTTCTGTTTCAACTAGCAAGTTAAGTCTACCATAATTCAAAGTATAGGAATACTGAGACTGATGGCTTGAAAACAGAATTTTCTGTTTTATTTACTGAATCAGATCTGTCTTGTTTTGTCTCTAAATGAAATAATGGCTCAAAAAAATCATTATTATTGCAACCAAAAATTTTAATAAATACATACAGTCACATCATTGTCATTTAAAATATGCTTTATTAGCCATGGTGCAAAACAATGACTGAAGGATAGGATAGGATAGGATAGGATAGGATAGGATAGGATAGGATAGGATAGGACAGGACAGAATAATCTCGACTCCCAGAAGCTCTAGGATGGGAGGCTACACATACTAGGTCTAATCAAACTCTTGGCACAAATGATGGAAGTATGGGAGACAGAATGAAAAATCAGAAGAGATTTGAAGTGCCCTTTAAAGTGCAGATTTTGAATTCCAGTACCACTGCCACATATAAGGTAATCTTCAGAAATGCTGCTAAAGTTTGGCATAAAGTAAGACAGTATATGCATACTGGGAGAAAATATAAGTGCTGCCCAATGAAGCAGTCATTGAAGAAAAATAACAATCAGCTTAAAAGCAAACTGCACAAAGCCAATGACTCCTCCACACATTCTCAGATGTGATACATGAATGCGCAGCAAATAGGTATGAAATGTCTGAGGAGAAACAATATAAAGGGGATTTGATGAATTAGAAAAGATCAGTGACAAAATTTGTTTTATTAATTTCACCAACATCCCTAAACAATCTGAGAAGATCCTCAGCTAATTTGCAGCAGCTGAGGTTCTACGCCCAAATTTTGGATAGTGGACACTTCTTAGCAATATTTAATCTAAGGTTGCTTCCTATTTTATTGTTAATAATCAGCCGCAGCCCACTGGCTACGGGCCACCGATAGGTGAAAAGTCAACAGACTTTGAAATATGTTTGTCCTGTTTCAGGCTAATGTTTGCAGGCCGCACCTTGCAGGAACGTTATTATGGGAGTTATTAAAAATCTATTTTTGCTGAAAACAATGCAAACGGAAGGAAGTGAGCCTGTCAGGAGACTTATTTCCTATTCAAGCCGACAGGTAGTTGGAGAATGGCCATCTGGAGTTTAAAAATTGCCAGTCAAGCCTCTAGGATTTGTCCCTTCCTGGATTAACACACTCGCTCGGGATAGCGCGGCGATGTTGTCATGGCACGACAAACAAGAAGTGACTTTCTGGAGGGGGAAGGAATCAAAGGAAGTTAGTTAGCCATGAGAAAATTTGTTTGCTCTCGCAGCGCTAATAGCCAAAAGGCAAACATTTGGACATAATCCATTCATCTGGAAACACTTTTGCGTCGTGGGAGCACCGAAGTACCGAGGGCGAGAAATGGTGGTGCGAGGGCTCGGCCGCTGGCACAGCTCCATCCCCGCAGCCCGCCTGGTCCCCAGCCCCCGCACCCAGATAGGCCAGCCCCCCAGCTCCCATCGCTCCTGGCAAGATCATTGCTCCTGCCCGCGGTTCCAGGGTGCTAAATCTTCATTTCCTGAAGATTGGAAAACTCTCTGCCTGAAGTCAGTCCTCACCCTGAGTCCCGCAGCTTCTTCTGCAAGGAGTCGTGCGGGGCCCCATCCCTCCGGTCAAGTGAATCTAACGAAGTCACAATCAATCAGCCTGGAGAGCAAGTGAAGGCTTCAGGAGAGAAAAACTCCGCAGCCCTCCATCGCCTACCGCCGTAGTTGACCACCTTTTTTGCACTTCGCTGTGTTAACAGGATTACGTTACAGTTTTAGGCTTAAAGCAACATAGAGCTTGGGAGCTCAAGTTCATTTTCCTCAGTGACGAGAAAATAGGAAACTACCCGTGTCACTGGTTTGCTTGGCTTGTGGCAGTTCTTGTGCTAACTCCAGCAAAACTCATTTTCATCCTGAGCATCCTTAACCTCTTGGCTAAGCAAAATGGCACATTCTGAGGGTCTATCACCAGAGCATGGTCTGGCAAATGCATATGTTGCAAAGTACTGCCTCCCCTGAAAAAGCTTTTACATAGTAGTAAGGTGTCCCACTTAGCAGTTTTCTCTCTCCCCTTTATATGCATCCTATGCCTCAGTAATTTATACAATATTCATACCACAAAGGCAGAGTTTGGCTTGTAGAAGCTAGAAAAGCAGCAAAAACTCAACGAGTTAGAAAATTCTGGAAGCATTTCCACTGGATGGGATTGAAAATTATGGAGGTTGGTGGGGTTTTTTTCCAGCTTTTAAAAACATAATATTTGGGGGGAAGATTACCCCTTTTGCTTAACAGAAACTGTTGTAGAGTCTGTGTACTTGGGGAAAAAAAAAAAAATCTATCTTTGAAAATACTGACCAGCTTCATGAGAAAGAGCCTGCTCTCTCTCCACCAAACTTTCTGCCCCATTTTAACTCCCCACTGAATTGAGGGCCTCGTGTGCTGAAGAAGGGCAGCGAGCACTATTGAACACTAATGTGGTAAGGTAATACCTCAGCGATCCATGACACTTATGTTTTTGGTTTTACTTAAGTTATAATTTTCAAAGTTGGACAAGCTTGGAGGAAAAAAACCACCTGGCAAACAAACAAACTTTAAAAATTAAAGGAATTTTCCAAGTTTGCTGGAATTGCAAGCCTAGGCATACTGCAGCTTAATTACTAGTCAATGAAGGAGAAACAATTACGCACCAGAAAGTAACATTCAAGAGCTCATGAAATGTGGCCCCAATGTGTTTCTAATTTTTTTTTTATACATGAAGGACTCAGCTGCCATGGTGATAGGCAAATAAAATAAATAATTATAACAAATATTCCATGAATCGGAGTTGTGAAATCTGTGAACAACATGTTATTTTCTCCTTCCATCCTCTTTACTCCAGTTTGGAGGAAAGAGCTGGTCAAATGTGCTGCTTTGAGCCTAAACTTGTCTGATCCTCTTTTATTTCCTTTCTAACTGTTCGATTGTACATTGCCAGCTGGAAGGGACGAGGTGATGCAAGGTGAGAGTCTGATCTCAAACCTACTTTTGGAGAATGCCAGGAGCCAGGATTTCTCACAACATCACAGAAATATTCATGAGGCTTATAGAGACACAGTTGCTTACCCCAAAGAACTCCACTAAAAGCTACCTACCCGCTGCTTAAAGATACTTAGATTTCCATGTAAAGTGTGTATTTCTTATCTTCTTTATTTAATCATGTGAAAATGCATGTCATTAGTTGGTCCTTAGGCTAGCCATCTGATCATAAAAGCCATTTTCTTCCTGTATTTGAAGTGCAGAGATCCCATGCTGAATATTAATTTTCATTTAAGTTGCCTCATTGGATTTCGCATGTGGAGTTTATACCCTGGTTATTTCAAATTCTGGTTTTTTTTGTTTTCTTTTTTTTAAAAAAACTTTTTCTTCACCCCAGATGAATGCTCATTCATTGTTTGAATGGCATGTTCTATAGTCAGCCTTGAATTCTTGGCAAACCATATACTCAAGATCCACTAAAAATATTTTATCCTTGTGGAGATAGAAATTCCCTTGAGCTTTTTCTGTAAAGACAGATAAGTACCATAATCATTTGCCTCAATTACACCTGCTATGCCATTTGCACTTTGATTTTGAAAGGTGAATTTATTCTTTTTAATCATTATTAAGAACATATGTATTTCCTGCCAAGGCAGTCTTATAAAAACATTGGAGGCATATGAGAAAAATTCCTCTGAGGCCTCAGGCACATTGAACTGTCCTGAGAATGTGAAGTGAGGAGAGATTGATGCATGGGCTACCTGTCCAGGAATTCAGTAGTACTGGATCGGATTTTCCATGGTTTCTCTCTCTCCATGAAATTACACATCATTCACATGCATGCATCCGTGCACGCATACAAATGTACTCACGCGCACACAAAGTGCTCCTACATAGCAATGAGGATAATGTTAGACATGATCTGGCTGCAGTTTAGTTACAGAGGGAAAAATGAATTTCCACACCTTCATATATATTTTTGAGAGTGTAATTTCTGTTTTAGCTATATGGTTATAGCTATTTGCAACTTAAATATTACATATGGTCAATGTCCCTCCAAAGTAAACTAGGTAAAAGGAATGAGTAGTTACCACTGGAATTATAATTGTCACTAAAGCACAGAGCCAAGCCAGGCAGTTCCAAGGAGATTTTTTGATTTACAAAAAAAAAATAAAAAATAAAAAATAAAAAATAAAAAATCATTCCATCTACTTATCTTTCTTTGTTATCTCCTGGAAAACATGTGCTGAAGCCCACTGATATTTTTCCAGTGTTGTGAATGAAGATGTGTACAGAGCTACACAAATGTATTTCAAAGTGAAGTCAGCTACTATTCCAAAAGTTCACCTTCTATTTTTGAAATTCAGACACGGGACTGCAGCCACTTCTGGCTATTGGTACAAAATCAAGAACATGAATACCTCTTCTCCCTCTCGCAATACGAATTATTAAGGCCAGAAGACAGACAGTTATGAGCCATTCGTCTGACCTCCTGCATAACACCAGCCTTTGAATTTCACCGAGTGATTCTTGCAAACCCATAACTCCAAGTTGACTTCGACCATAGTTTTAGAAAGATGTTCATTTTTGATTTAAAGACTTCAAGGAATGGAGAATCAATCAAATCCCCATGGTAATTTGTTCCAACGGATAATTACCCTCACCTTTAAAAATATGTTCCTTATTTCCTCTTTGTATTAACATAGCTTTTCCCCTTTATCATTCAGAATTAAAAAGCATTGATCTACGTAGGTACTTACAGATAGTGATTGTCTTTACTTTAAAAGGCCAAAAAATGGAGAGTCTTTCTTACCTTAGACTCAAAGGCTTCCCCTTTCCAATATAAAGAAGGAGTGAATACTGAGTGGAACTACTGTGAAGCAGAAAAGAGCAGACTTTTCTCTCAAATTATTTTACTTGTACAGGCAGAAACAAGGCATCTAATCCATAAGTATCTATACTAAAATCAAAAGCTTTATTATGCCCTACTTTGCAATTTATTTCTACATGTCCCACTGTTTTGCAAAATAGATTTGGTATAGATTGGACAGTCGGTCTTGGCTCCAAATTTTCTGATTTAAGTCAGACTCCAAATATCACTTTAATGGGATATTTAGACCAATTGCAACTTATCTTGACTTACTTCCTCACTTCAAAATGAAACTATCTCACCAGACACTGTAGCTTCTCCAGGTGGCATTTACTTGAGGCCAGACTGAATCCTAGGGGACAATTCCAGCACTGCCTTGTACCCTGTACCACTAAGCTGAGTGGGGTTGCACAGGATGTACATCAGTACAGAGCTTGGCCTACAGGCACCGAACTTCTTCAGTGGGCAAGGAAGCAGAAGGGACAATGCCTTCAGGAAATTAGCTTTTTGCCTGACTAACCATTTATAGTAAAATTAATGAATGGCATTCCATTTTTCAGCTTAAATTTTCTTTGCAACCATCATGGTAAAAACACATGTTTTGTAGTCCACAGTCTTTTTTGGCACAGCTGAAACATTCTGCATAGCTTACTGATTTATTGTCTTGATGATCTTTTCTTTTGTCTTAGCAGTTCAAGATGTCTCTTGTGGCATTGCTCGTGTCAACCCGATACCTGAGTAGAATTCATTCCTCTTTAGCCACTACCAAAAGGTAACGATATCAGTGGCAATTTAATGGCTAGTAATATGCACATAAGCCCCGCAGACCAGATCAGGTGACATTCACATGAAATGTTAGCCCCAAAACTAGGTCCCTAAATCCCTGTGTAATTACAGTTATCAATGTGTTTAGTGCATATGTATCCACCATCTCCTATATGAAAACTTTCAGCATTCAGTTTGATCCTTTGCATGTGGATTTGCAGCTCCTGTTTGGTAAAGATCGTGTGCAGGAATCCTAAGGTAGAGCGGAACACAGTGGACTTTTTCTGGTGACTTTTTTGTTTAATTTAAAGAGCCTATACACTGCCCAAATGTAAAATAATTTTTTTCTTACTGGTTGGATAGCCTAAATTTATTGCAGATGAACTCCTTTTTATTCCTAGTTAAGTTTGCCTTTGTTACCGGTGCCAGATTTGCCAGCTAATACACAAAACCATCACAGCCTTACAGTCTGTGGATCAAGAACAGATCCTGGTACTTCCTTCTGTCATTAAGTTCAACTACCAACAAAATACAACCAGTAAACCACAAATAGGCTCAAGAAATGTTCAGTTCTAAAAATCATTAACTGGTTTTCATTCTCTTTGCAGCATTTTCCTGTAAGGCCAACTTCCTAAAAAGTTTCATGATCTTCTCTTTGGGAAACGAAATGTCTAGAGACATTTAGACCGGGTCCAAACATGAAAGAGTTCACTCATTTGCGCGGTTTGTTTCTATCTACCATACCTCAACACACTGGCGTTCCTTTCTGCAGTACAAATTGACGTCCCAGTGCATTTTCAGTATCTCGGCTTTTCTGACAAGACAGGAATACAAACCATCTGCTTTTCAGAGAGAAAGGCGAGGGCTCTGCCTAGTATCACTTCCCTGTGGACAATCAGGTTCGTGCCAATTTATGGAGGGGGCAGGAGGGAAACCTGTGCTCCTGCCTTGAGCCCTCACATGCCAAGCTGCAGCCTGGAATTTTTACAGCTCTGTCCTGAACCTCTGACAAGAAGGGTTTACAACAGAAATCTTGCCAGACCCTTAACTATAGCGACGCCACTATAATATTTATAAGTACATTATACTCTTTCCAAACATATGTGCTTATTACTTATGTCTCCGCTCCTGCCTCTCTTCTGGGGACTTTTCTGTATAAACAAAACAGATTCTCTTGCTTATACTTAGAAAATCTAATTGCTCTGCGTCTCTAGCTGTTATGCAAAAGCCCAAACAGCCAAGAGATTCTTTCAGTGCATTTACACAGCAGCGAGTCTCTACAAAAAACATAAACTTCCTTTTCCACTTTGCTCTTCTTTGCTTTCATAAATCTGCCCATTTCACTAGTGTTTGGATAAGATTCTTCTTTTTTTTAAAAAAAAAAAAAAAAAAAAAAAAGTAAAAATAAAAAATGCAAGTCTGAGGTGGATAGGCCATCAGTTACACAGCCCAGCCTTACAAGAGCTGACAATTCTGTCCCTTTAAGTAAACAGAGGAACAGAAAAGATACATAAACAAAAAGACCACTTGCAGGGCTGACAGCTTGTCTGCTCCAGCAAGAGCAGGTTCCCAGGGAAAGTGATTGCCTAATAGTAATAGGGAGTGACAGGGATTTCCTAGTTTTTCCACGAACATCTCAAAGCAGTTTGGTCCTGGGCACAGATATGCCCATTTCTGCTGATGAGTTAGACAGATGTGGCCTGCAGGTGAGAAACTGCTCGAAAGCAGCTAACCCAAAGCAACCTAAGTTCCCCTGCACAGGGTTTTAGCTGGATTCAAAGTCACCAGAGCTTTTAGTGAACACAGACCGGGATGTTCTTAGCTGCTTCTGGGTTGGGTTTGCATCAGGAGTTCAGGTTTGGAAATCAAAGTCAAACTGAGGAACAGTCTGAAAGTGGCTTCAAGTGAGCTTAAAGCAAAATGAAATAGAATTCAAATCTGAAATAGGAGAATTTTACTGAACTCAAATTTCTTGTGAGATTTTAGCCATGTTTCAAAGGGCACTTAAGATAGGTCTTTTCCAACTCTAAACTAATAGGAAATTGAACATGTAAAGATATGAATATGTAGGTTGATTCTAATCAGGGGTGCCAGGTAAGTTTTTTACCACAGCTACCTTTTTACCCCGGCTAAGAAATATTTCAGTTGGATTGTTTTATCTATTTGAATGCTTCGATAATTCAGAAATTAAACTATTTGGAATTAAGGTATGTGTATAGCCTGTAAAAAGGAGGTGTTTGGGGAAAAAAGACTTTTAAGTAAGAAAGTAATACCTAGAGCACAATATACACAGGAATTGTGTAAGTCAGGTAAATGACTCCTGCATGGGATTTTGTAGAAAACAGCTCCTCTGGTCTGTCTGATGCTGATGCGGTCTCTCTTATCAGGAGACAGATCAGGAGAAAAGCATAGTGGTCAGCATTTTTCTTCTACAGTTCTTCTGCAGTCATAAACAGGTCATAAAAAAAAGTGAAACGACTTTTTCAAAGAAGTTACTATCGCATAACAAAAGTTCTCTGAAAATATTCTTTCCTGTTGCAATTTATTCTTTCTGAGCTTTCGTTTTCTCAAATAAAGGATTTAGTTTTTGATGAGCAAGCTTTTCTGTCTACAAATATATGACATATGTGATACGGCTGCAGAAAGAGTGGGGAAATGGTAGACTCAAGCTATCTTTAAATTATGTGATGAGTTGTCAGAATCTGATCACAACAGTGAGAAAATTATGTGATGTTGGATGAATGTCTATGTTTCTAATCCTGATAATTCTGAGGACGTGAAGGCAGTTACCTGTAGGAAAAAAAAAAAAAAAAAAAAAAAAAAAAACACATTAGGGAAGACCAAGTATAACACATATGTGGGAGGAAGTGTGGTAAGATTGTTCTGTAAATATACAGGAGATGTGATTCCTCTCTTGAAAATTAAATTCTGAGGACTTACCTAAGTGGAACTTCCCACAAAACACGCCAGAACTCAGTCACTAAAGCTGAAACCTGGCATCTATAGTAGGCCTGAATTTTATTATCTGAAAATATTTCTCATCATTCCTGATTTTTCTGAATTTGGGGAATTCAAATAGGAATTAAACACTGCACTGAAATGATAAGGCATAGACATAAAGTCTAATAAATTGTTTTATTTCCCCCTTATTTTTGGCATGGATTGTGTCAGAGCACTTTAGCCTTGGATGAACTGTATCCTGACAACCAAAATCGGGAATTCAGGAAATTCAGAGACTATTAAGAAAAAGGAGACCAAGGGGAAAAAAACATACAAATAGGTTTGATGACAAGGAACAAATTTCATTAAGAAGAAACCCACATGAGGAAAACCAGCTTTACTTTGCTGTTTTAATGGACAAAGTCAGCAATATAAAACAACCAGGTCATCCATCTATTCCTGCAGGAAAACCACTGGAGCCTTCAATATCATAGTGTCAGCTGCTTTTCTATAGCCTGACCTCATGAGCTAAGAAGCATGAACTCTGCTAAAAAAGATTCCTTTGGGTTCAGTAAGACTGCCTCCTGTTTTTAGGTTTTCTCTGTGTGTGTGTGGGTATTGTGACACCTGCAGTCTGATAGAGCTGTTATTGCTCTAACTGTGCAAACTAATTTAGGCACCCTGGGTTTTTTTCAGTCATGCTTAAGTGGCTGATTTTAGCCTTTGAAAACAGGAAACAAGTGCTATAATTCTAAAGAAATAATCTGGCAATCAACCCATTAAGAACAAGAAATCAAGGGTGGTTTTTTGAGAGTGGGGGTTTTTTGAGTCAGAAGCTTAAAATTGGACACAACTCAGACACAACTTTCCTTAACTAACCCCTGACTCTGCTTAGAGCAGTAAGGAAGTGGAGGAGGAGCGTGACTTAAATGGACTGAACCAGAAAATAATAAAAGAAAAACAATGCTATTCTCTGGAGAAAAGAGTGTCATGATGAAAAATCAGTTTGTTCTCATAAATAGAATAAATTTTGAAAGAAAGAAAACACAAACAGATAATTTTCAAAGGAACTGCTCTCATAAAAAATTGATGCATGTATCATGGGGATAACTTTATAAAGGAAGCAATAATTTAAACACTATTCACTCTCCCAGAACGTTTGCTGCAAATTTGTAACAGAATAATCAAGTGCAGAGGTGTTAAGAAAAGCAGTTAGAGTCACCTGAAAGTGATTTGAGCTGGTTCTGTTTTCCCTCCTTTTGTGAATTTAGTTTGATTAACAGCTAAAATGTATTTCAGTTATAGCAGATCTAAGTTGTTAAGTCAAACTTAGTAAACAGCAGTGTCTAGCCAGGGGGAATGCTGAATTCAAGGAACACTCACTTTGCCTTCCCAGCTCCTGGGACGTAATCAAAAGCTCTACTTCTGCAGCCCATGAGTTACGTCTTGACCTCAGAAACAGCTGTAATTGAAAGATCAGTAGGAACTGTAGGTGCATAGCTAATGAATAACTTTGGTCCTAGGTGTTAGAAGATGAAGCAAAGTTCCAGTAAATGTCACTCCTGAGAAACTGAACCCAAATTTTTTGAGAAACAGGATGACAGATATATTCAGCCAGCTATGTAAATCTGACTTGGCTTGTCAGCGATGGCATTAGGCAGAGTTCCTGGGCACTGTAAGGATACAGCCATCCCCTGTCTTATGCTTTGGACTTGAAGAACCCAATTTTACTCCCATAATTGAAAGTTTTTATTTTGGGTTTCCTTTAATGCTTATTTACTGATGGACAGAAGCTGCCTCTGAATTCCTGCCTATGTTCTGGCGCTACTCACCTGAGCAGGTCTACTTTCACACACAGTGTCTCCTCAGTATTTTATTCAACAGACGTTTCTTCCCACATCACTGATACAAGAACAGATCACATGAAAATGGAATGAGTCTTAAGACACTGAGTATTTCTCCTCCCCATCCTGGATGTTTACAAGCATTCTTTGCTGTCAAAACAATATTCGTACAAACCAGTGACTGTGCTGGGGTATTTCACTCTAAGCATGCGGCTAGATATGTAGAGAAACACTCAGAAAACAACTTTCTTAAACAAATAAACAGCTCAGCTCTTGAACTTTATGCTCACAGTAATCTCTGTCATCATTAATCACTCTCAGTGTTTGACTTAGCAGCCGACGGGGGGGAGGGGTGGAGGGGGCAGGGGAGGAGGGTATAAAAAAGTCATAACCCTCTGCTCAAACCAGCTGAGAACCATTTTCTTGAACGTGGAATATATGATAGGCCTGATCCAGCTGCTGGGGAGCACAGATCTTGTGAGGAGACAGACCTGATATCTTTGGCATCAGTGTTACCCCAAGAACACAGAGGATGTTCGTAGATAATTGCTAAAAGCCCCAAAGTCCCTTACGAGAAGACTCCACAGACCAGCACAGTGTTCACTGTCTGTTTCTGTTTAACAAATGATAAAAACACAGCCCAGCTCCTAAGAAAGACAGTTTCTGCGTTAAGAAGATGCTTAGGGAATAAGAATGTCTCAGTAGCCTTCAGGAGAAGTCAGATAAGGAGCTCACAAACTACTCTTTCAAGCAGTACCCTTACTTCTCCTAAAATAAATTTCTCACCTATAGTCACAAATTCAGTTGGAGAAGCTGAGGTAGTCTCAGGTGTCAACATTTATTGTTCTCATTATTCTCCTATGGCACCAGAACATTCTTGATTTATATAGAAGTTACTGGAGTCATCCACATTATTTTCATTGGGAAGGGTGAGGAAGAGAAGATGGCTGCTGGAGAGGTCAAGTGGGGAAAGAGGTGGGGGCAAGGAAAACTGATTATTGCTGCTAGCAAAGCTTGCTTTTTCCCCCCCTCATTGCCAAATAGTGGTGTTCAGCTGATGAAAACCAGCTGGGACCTCAGACACTTGATGAAGCAATAAGGTCCACATGCTGAAGGCTAACATGAAGCAAAGGTGCTAATTACTGGTTTGTAGGCAAAAAAAAAAAAAAAATAAAAAAAAATAAGGCTCCACCTGCACACTATAACTTCTGAACCTTCATTTTCCCAGGAACAGGAAAACTATAATTTAAACAACCTGTCCCACTCATTGTTCTTTTATGAGGGAAAATTTGAATTTTAAGGCAGATTATGACCCTGAGTGACAGGAAAAAACTATGCAACCAGGTTTGCACATTGAACTGATTTAAAAATCAAACGGCTTCTAGATAGAGAGATTAGCTGACGTGTAGCGTGGGACCAGCCGTGTCCCTCATTATAGCTTCAGCCTGGACAGAAATAGATTCTGAAAATCTTTAGTCTCCTGTAAACAAAATTACCAGAGTCCCACAGCCTCAGAAGATGGGCCTGATTCCCAGCTGCTGTAAGTCAGCCATGGATCCTGTTATGAGACTATGGACTTTTGCATCCACTAACTTACTGCTGCCGATGGAGCTGGTTCTGCTGCTGATATGCAAGGATAGACTTGTTTTCTTGTTTTCAAAAACAACACATGCTTACTGAGGAAGCTACAGAAGGTAGGTGGGAAGGTGACATCCCTTCCCTCCCCATCCTTACCATTACATCCCATGATGCCACCATAGCATGATTAAACCTTGAGTCGAATGATATGCTGTTGGCTCCTGCTCACATTGCCTTCCTCACCCTGACCCCTTTCCACACTGTCCCATTTCCTTTCTTCGACTGCCATCCCTTGCCTTCCTTGAATTTTGTTGCCAGACAGATTTCCACCTTCCTTCACCATTTATTTCTTCCTCTCAGAAGTCTTTACACCACAGGGACCTCAGTGTGCCCGCAGCAGGTACGTAGGTGAAGGCGTGGGACAATCTGGATGCAATTACAACCCTGACTCTGGGGCAGTGCTTGGAGTAAAGGTAGGATTGCCCCTGGCCAGTTAGCAGTCAGCAGCACCGCAGTGTCGTGCCCTTGCTCCTGAGACACTTTCATTCAGCAGCTCTACACAACGGGGAAGGCGGCAGAGAACACACGCTCATCGGATGTGCCTGTCTGAAATCAGCAGAGCAGCGCTCTCCTTGTCAACTTGTACCCAGCTTCCTGTTTTGATGCACGATTCCCTGACTGCTATTTAATCCCAGTTTGGCTCTAAAAGATTGCAAAATACATTTTTTGGCAATGGCTTTCTGAGATTCCTAGCAAACAAAACTCGGTTTTGGGAAGATGCCGAATTTTAATAAAGCTCTTCAGGAGAAATGTTTTCTAACTATAGCTACGATGACCTTTTACTGCATTTAAGCACTGATGTTGGAAGTAAGCTGTTAAGAGATAAATTGAAACACACTTTTCTGGAAATTATTTATTAGTACAGTTGTCATCAAAAAGACAACCACCCCGTGGGACAGCATGATCTCAGGACAAGATTAGACATGAGGCCTGAGTTGAAACAGCTTTTGAATTTGATTCAGAGAATTGTGCCCTTTCACAGCTGAAACTACAGTAATAGGAGACTCGGAAGTAACAAGTGCCACCAAATCTTTTTTCAGATACCACTAACTTGGAGATAATTCTATAATGTAGTGTTTTAAGCCAAAGGAATCATATGGAGTAGATATCTTCAGAGTCTGCAATGTGTAGGTATGCAGCCTCTGAAGATAGAGTAAAATATTCGATTTTAAGGCAGGTAAAATTAAACAATTACAGTAATATTTGTGATACAATCCTAGTAATTTAGAGGGTAGGAAAATATATGATATGAGAAAGCTATTCCATGGTTGCTGGTTGCACCAGAAACTTCATCTGGGTGGTATTATTTTCAGCTTGAAGGTGGTGGTGGTGGCTGTCTTCCTTTTATTTAATGTATTTTTTCTTTTAAAGAGTTGTCACATCAAGAAAAATTTCCTCTGATGTTCGTTAATGTATGGATAAGATCATTCTGCAAAATGAATGTAAGAAGTAGCAGTGGACATGCCCTGGATCCAGCATACAGATCCCTTGGCCCATATATACAGAAATATCCCACAAGGCATAAGTGGACTCAAGATCAGCAGTTTCCTCATTTTATAGGTTTGCAAAGTCCACTGCATATTCTGAATTTTGCTGTAATTCAAGGGGTTCTTTTTAGCCAATTAGCAAGATCTCAGAGGATTTCTTAGGAGCATAGCAGTGACAGACAGACCTCAGGTTAGCAGGTATTCTGTTAAAACCTTTGGAAATTTGGAAAGTGAATGTTTCATGTCCTAGTTTCCTCATGTTCCAAACGACGTTTAGGACATACAGTAAGTAAAATCTAAATACAGCCAATACATATGATTCTTACTTCAGTTCTCTCAGAAAATGCTAGGAATGCTAGGAGACCAATTTGTATTAACTTTCACTTAGGACTCAGATTGTTTCTTTGTAGTACTCTCTCTCTGCTAGGTCAGATCTCATAGAAATATGGTTGCAAGTGGATTTCTTATAAATCCACAAATATTCTACCTAGATAGCCATAGAAGAACTTTTTTCTTTCTTTCTTTCTTTCTTTTTTTCCCAGAAAAATCAAATTACTGATTCCCTCAAACACAGGAGGCATGAGCTTCAAATAAAACAAGAAGAGGTTTGCAAAGGTTTGGATAATTTCCATTTTAAAATGGTTGTGTCTAGTGCACTCAGATGCTAGACCACGTAAGATTTCAATAGGCATAAAACTTTTAAAATGCATTACAAATTGACTAATTAAATCTTGGAACTACTGACAGATATCATTAGAAAGATGTCTCTGAGGTGAGACAAAAGAAGACCGAGAAAGGGCGATGACAGTGTCCATCTTTTATAAAGAGGCAGAAGAGGGAACAGGCAATTTTTACACTACAGCTCCAGGTTGCCAGAGAAATGCTAGAACAAATAACCAACAAACCGTCTGTAAATACCTAGAAAATAAACAACGCGATAAGCATGACCCAGTTTACATTTGCCAGAACAAACTGTGCAAAACAAAAGTAATTCCTACAACCACATAACAGAGCTTGAAGAGCTAAAGAAGTCATAGTTGTTATATAGCTCATCTTAAGAAATGTACCAGACAGTATGACATGATGTGCTCTAGGGAAATTTATGGAAGCATGGACTAGGTGAAAGGAAAATACAATTCTCTTTTCAGGAGGGACCAAATAACGGGTAAAGGGTCTTACCTACATCAAGTATTACTCCGTATTTCCATTAATGATGCAGGAAAAGAAGAAAAAAAAAAAGGTTTTATCAAATACCAAAACCAACTTATTCTTCAAATTTGAAGATGACACCAAGACAAACTCTTAACGCACTAGAGGACAGAAAAGGCACCATAATCCTCCTACATTGGTGCTGACAGTTGGCAAGCCACAGGACACTGCCCACAGAGGCGAGGACTATTTACAGCCTCTGTACATGAGTAAACTGCTGCATGAACAACAGATAGAGAACGGGTGCCTAAGGAGTATTTAGGTAGGAAACAACAAGGGGTTAGGTGGTGGATCATAGGGTGAACAACGACATCGGTCAAATGACACACAGGAGTGGCCTGCAAAAAAAATATACACAGCGTGCAAGAGAAAAGATTCTCTTTCTTCACCTTTCGGAGCTTGAGAGGCCTCAGCTACCGTACCCAAGTAAAAATGTTGGGCATTGAAGACTCTACAGGAGAACTACGGATTAAAAGTCTAGAAAATATGCCTTAGAGGAAAGATTGAAAGATAGGAGGTTATTTGGTAACTGAAAAGAGGGTGGAGGGGACTTGGTAATTATCTTAAAATATACAAAAGAAATCTGCAAAGAGAAATGACATATTTTCTATGGAAAGATTTAGATGCATTAGTAAAGGCTTCCTAATAGTATGAGCAGTGAAGCTCTGGAGTAAACACATGAAGATACTTGTGAACTCTTCATCATTAAACATTTTTAAAAGTGATCAAACGTGTAAGGCATGATATGAATATGGTTGATACTATCTTCCTTTGTCCATCATTTAGAAGTCCTCTTTATTCCTGTGATCCTATGAAAACAGAGTCTACAGAAAACCAGTCGGCTCTGAGGTCACGGTCTCTAGAACCCTACAAAACAGTGCATCTCTGTAGTACAGTTCTCAAAGAAATGTTTAATGGTAAGGGCAAAGAGTGGTCCGCAAAAAAATGTAAGGTTTGGCAGCAGTCGGTTAGCTAAAAAAACATGGAGATACTGGCACAGGCCCTACCTCGAAGTCTGAGCACATTTTAAATCCCACCTTTATTTCAGCCAGAATCTCACTGAAATATGGCAAAAAAAAACCCAAAAAAACCAACTTCTCTCCCCACCCCCCCTCTTTCTTTTTTTAAACTCATGGAAACCAGGAAGTTCTCCCCTTTTTGCCAGCAGTACAGTGGTACAATTTTTATATTTTTTTTTCACACAACTAAGGTGGAGTAACTTTAACCACCCAAGATGTATAATTATCACCCTGAAATGCACTGCCTGGAATGTATTATTGCTGTCATGAAATGGAATTTATACACAGTAAGGAAACAGTTAGCCCCACAGATTTACTGGACATTATCGGCAGGGCTATGACATCAAGGGTAGCCAATCCAACAGCTCCAAGCAAGCTCAGCACTCACAAGCCATTTCATGCTTCTAAGTGCTTATTACCAATAAAACAAATGTTATGACTGTGTATTTTTAGGTAGTTCAGTTGATTTGTCAGCCAGTCTTTTGTATGCTGAAGAGGTCCGTGTGGCACGGTGGGGCTAACCTGGAGAACTTGAAGACGCGTTTTCTTACACAGCTTTGGTTCTGCATTTCAGCTTTACAGCAGCACTGCTGAAGCAGAAGGTCACATGCAGAATTAAACCCCTGCAAAAAGTCATTTCTGCTAATGGAGAACGAATCCTCACGCCCTTTTGGCATTTCTGGGTATCCAACTGCGGCTGTACTCAAAGAAGAGGAAAGAACTCCTGGGTATTCCTGCTGCAGCCCCAACCACAGCAAGCCCCGACAGCTAGGCAGTAGTTGGGGGTGCCTCTGTAACACCTACCCTGGACCGATGGAGACACTCTGAGCAGTATCTCGGAAAGGCTCCAGCTCACCAGCACCAGGCAGACCTCACCACGCATTAGGATCTGGCTAAGTTTTAGAGCCATGACACATTTTGGCAAGTTGGCATCTGGCGGTTCAAATGCACCTGCTTACAATTACTTACAAGAAATTCCACATAAAATACCTCATTGCTTGGATCAGGGTACCTTATTCACATACTCATATTTTAACCCTTTCAGTATCCTAGTTTTATTGAGTTAGCCAGAGAGGTTTCCTTTAACTTTCCTTGACCTTCTCTTTGTCGGGGCTTCCCTTTTAAGAGTTCAATTTAAGGACCTGCGGCTGAGGACAAAAGAAAATAGCCCATTAATGGCAGTGCAGGAGATTGAACTGGACTGTCTGAGGACAATTAAAGTAAACATAACCCACTGAACATTCTCTGTGATTCTGAGCAGAAATGGATTAACTCCTAATATGGAGTTAATACTCTTCCACAACATACAATAGCATTTCCTTGTACTGCTAATTATGACAATAAAACAACTGTGTTTGGAGAGGAAATGAAGAAACACCAGAAATCACCTGGTCGCCCAATACACGTGCATTATTGAGCCATAAACTTCCATTTTTGGTTACCGCTACCATGTTCTGCTGCTACATTGATATTTTTAATGCCTCACAATACGAACTTTAAGAGGGACAGACTGCCTGGTTTATATACTATTGTGGGGAATAGAGGTTTTTACTGGGACAAAATAACAAACTATCAAACAAGCATGCTCTAATTGTAGCTAATAAATGGTCACACAATCCTGTTAACTACAAAAGCCTGGGGCAAAAATTTATTTATTTCAGGAAAATAAGTAAATTAATTTGGGATAGGATGCACCTGGAGGAAGTTTAGATCTAACTGTTGGCCCAAATCAAACGTGAAGGATGTCTGGATCCAGTTCCATATTCATATTCCATCTTGCTTCTCTCTCTATAACACGATGGAATGGGAAAAGCCAAACTCCAGATCCAAGAATACAGAATGTTTCAAGGATAAATATAATCCCTTTTTCTTCATCAGTGAAACATAAAACACCCTTGTAGTCAACATGGCATAAAGTGGATGCAAGCATAAGCATATGAAATTTAACTCTCTTCATCCATGTGTTATATCTTTTGACAACTCTAACTTCACATCCCTAACTGCATTATTCTCTCAAATGAGAGTAATGCTCACCGATATCACAGCCTTATAGCAACAAGAAATACACAATACAGATTGAGTACCAACCTTTCAAAAAACCCTTCCACCCTAACTAAAAGTGGGTAAGGAGATTCATTAGCACAAATTTTTTTGTGCTGCTGGTCTCCCATTCTTCTCAGTTTTCATTTAGTACTTCAGTTAATTTGAAAAAATATCTGACATTTAGACTGAATAGACATTTAGAATTCAATATGTTCACAGTGAAATCAACCCTTTCTTGTAAATCCATGGATTAAACATAAGCTATATTGCAACAATCTATTTTTTTTCTTTTTACTTGGGGTTTGGTTTTGGTTTTTTTTTTGTGAATCATTAAGGTCAAAATAATGTGGTATGTTTATCCTCCCCTACTCTAGCTGGCAACCCTCCTGCTTCCTTTCTCCAACTGAAGGGGAAGGTGAGAGGCTGCTTTGCATTGTCTGGCAGGGGACGTTTGTCTCATGGGAGAGAAAATGCCTTCCTACAGACTACAAAAAAAGTCTCAGTAGACAGGATATACAGCACACTCCATGTAAACTTCATTTTGATGTAATTAAGTGAGACTCACGAGGCACATAACTTTATGTGTTACTAAGTTTGCTCTGGCATACTGCAGGAGCTAAGCCCATCTGGGGCCAGAGAGCAAGGAAAGGGCCGAAGATTGCAGACTTCCGAGTACAAAACCACCTGGTAGGTTTTAGATGCTTAAACCAAATTGTCACATATAAAGGCACAGACTGTTTTAGTCCATGTGGATCTCAATGGCATCAGTGTTAGAGGAGCTACCTGATACACTTAGATAGGTAATGATAGATCTATAGGGGAACACACAAGGAGGACCAGAAAGGACACAGAGGTCCCTGACGATCTTAGACAGTTAGTAATAGGGTTAATCCAGAAAACATCTCTGAGACTTTAGAAAACGTCCAATCTAGCAAAAAAACTGAGAATCACTGTTGTAATGGTTGCTGTCCATAGCTTTAATCAGTTCAAACTTCTATGCAATACAACCAAAGTATTTTTTCATATCTAATCCACAGAAGCCAGATGCACTTAGAGAGTGTGTCTGTGTGTATATAATTCTCATCAAAGTCAGTGGGAGTTGTGCGGCCTCACAAAAGGGGCACAGACTTCTGACTTGGAACACTTTAGCCATGGAAATTACAGAGAACTTATCTTGTCCCTTGTCTCTTGGGGTGCCTTTGTCTCCCATTCAGTAGGGCAGGTAAAGCAATTAAAAAGCTCCGTGAGGTTTTATTAAAGACTTTTATGTAGAGTGGGGTTCAACAAGATCTTTGCTACTCCAGCAAAGATTTATGCCAACAAAAGCCAACTTGGGTCTTCAATATAAACCAAATCCCTCAATATTTATTGAGCTTAAAGGATTCAGTATCACATTCATGTGAATTTAGTAGCTGAGAGGATGGAATCTATAACTTATATTTCTCTCCCTATAATTCTTGTTGACTTGACACAGTACCACTCCCTCCTAACATATTCTTATTTCCCCAAAGCTTGAAATTCTAGTGAGAGCTGTAATGGCATCTCAGTCCAACAGTTTTCTGATTGCTCCATCTTCATGTAATGATTTCGCTGGGTTTGTGCTTCCTTGACAGCTCTTTCTCATTACAGAGCTTTCCCTACCTCATTACTCAATATCTTAGCCTAGCCTACCCTATATCATCCTTGAACACAGAGACCCACAACCCCCTCCATTTCAAATCTCAGTAGGAGCCCATGACTCATTTTTATACTCCCTCCCCAGGAACCATGAGTTTCCCAGGTGCATTTCACAAGGGAGAAAGCAAATGGTTGCTTAGGCAAAAATATCTTTCAGGTGAATGCACATTGAGGCAACAGACAAGCAGCATGGAGGAAGTATATTTACCTTTCCCATTGTTTACTTATTCCCAAGTCTAATTCCCTTCATAGGTTGTATCACCAATTCCTCCAGTTCTTGTTTTTCACAGTTGGCCTCTGCCTTCCTATATCCTCTTCCCTCTTAATTTTAGCATGCTTAGGAGAAGCAAATAACCCCAAAGAAATTCCTGGGGGAAAGTCCTTATGGAGCTATGTAGTACATAAAGAGGAGCTTGTTTGCTCAGCTTATTGACGAGTAGAAGCTTTGCCAAGCTATAAAGAGCAAGAGTGTTACTACTTGATTACGGACAGCTGCTTCACACTGTTACAAAAGTCAGTTTTGCTGAATATTTGAATCTTGGCTGTTTTTTTTCATAACTATTCTGTAAATGCTTGTGAAAACCTCCAAAGCAACAGCTTAACAAATGGTATTTACCATCCTTCTTTTCCTATGGGAGTCATTGTTATGTTATCCTTACAGGTGTTTTCCTTATAGCAGCCCTGGTATGCAAAGTGGGGATCAGCAGCTCCGCTGCATCATTTTCGTTCTTTCACTTGTGCTGTGGTGTCAAGATCATTCTGCCTTCCCCACCTGGTGCCTTCACTGATTTCTCCTTCACTGGTAACAACAATCTTTCCATTCGATTCCTTGTGTATCGTAGAGGGATTTATTTTCAAAGGTGCCTAATTTCCTGTCGCCTGTTGTGATGGATCTGCCTAGAAATCACTATGGTCAGATCAGCAAACTGTGACCTTGTTCCCCTATCAAGTTTCCTTGGCATTAGAAAAGAGTGATGGAACTCCAACACGAGCAAAAGTACTTGGGCAATTTCTTAGCTGGTATCATCAAACAAGTTAATTCCTCCACACTAAATTCTTATGGAAGTTGAACTTACAGGATATACAGGGATTTCTACTGCAAACTGAGAAAACTTTGATCTCCATCGTTCCCTTTGAAATTAGCAGAAATATTATGAATTTCTCCAGGCCTCACAGATGGCTTCTGAAAGGCACAAGACTCGGTAGAAGTGTAAAAGAGGAGACTACAAAACGGAAAGGAAAAGGAAAGGAGGAGAGAACAGAGAACTCCCTCTGTAAGAACAGCTGGAGAGAGAGAAACCCTCACCGGCGTCAGGACGGCCAAGCTGGCTGCCTCCAGCCCTCTCCTCCGAGTCCGCCCAGGTGCCGGGGCCGCTGCGACCTGCAGGTTGATGGCACCAGTGATGAATCACCTGCTGCAGCCGGCGCTGGCCGGTGGCCTCCAGGTGGGAGCCCTGCCGCGGGAGTGCGGTGCAGATGCACGTGGCAAAAGAAGATGGATGAAATACATCTCGCCGGAGGTGTGAGGTATGCTGTATTCCCACACACAGACCGTGCCGCTCTGTTAAAACCTAGGCTGGATACAGCTCTTTTCTTCAGCAAGTTTATGAAGCACATTAGGAAGGAGGTCGATGCTATTCCTTATATTTCATAGACTGGGAAACTGGGGCACAGGTGAATGAAATGACTAAGATCACCCAATTCTATCCTGATGTCTATGTACAGCTTTGGTACAAGACTATCCATTCTGGCCTGTCATGTATAAGAACAGACATTTAACAAGCAACCTTTCCTAACAAGATTTTTTTTCTATCATTATTCCTCTTAAAATTATCCTGCCATTAGAACACAAGTGAATTCACAGGCATAAAACTCCATTTAAATAACATTATATTGACAGAACCTGACACAAAGCCTGGAAATTCAGAGTTATGGTTGGCATTCTCTGCTGAACTCGAGTCACTGTGCCTTTTATTTTCCACATGAGCATTAGTGTCAGCCTTAAGTATGGATTTCCTGACTTTTTCAGTCTGTGTCACAACCTTCACTTTATTTAAACACAGAATTTTTCCTGCAAATATCTACTGAATAGGTCACCAGAATTACAGTGTCATGTTGCTGCTTCTGAAGTAGGATCTGGCAAATAAACTAAGAAACAATACAAACCTTCCTCCAAAAGCCTAACCAAACCCAGTCCTAAATTTTCTGTCTTTATGAAGAAGAAAAAAGATGGGCTGTGGGTTTCCTTAAAAAGCAAAAAAAATTGTAGTTTTTCTGTCTGTTTCTCTCCAGGACTGGAAGGAGAAATTAAAAAAAACAAAGGGTCTTCTTGCATTGCCTTGCTCGGCTTTTGCTCAGGCAGGAAGTGCAGACAGTTCAGTCGCGGTCATTTATCTGAACAAATGCTGTTTATCAGATAAACCCCCTGGAAAAGCTGCCAGGGCTTCCACCCGTGCACTGAACTACTGGCCAGGGAGAACCAGCTGGGCAGTTACAGTTCCTGCTGCACACGAAAGGGAGATGTGTAGTCAATATAAACTGTGGAGTAATTAATATGGAGGAGAAACAGATGCATTTTACTTGCTACTTGACAGGCACATGTCCAGACACTTGGCATCATGTCCACTTGGCATGTGCCCAAGTGATATTCTGGGTACACAAGCAGTTCGACGCAAGCAGCCAAGATGAGTAGTCAACGTGCATGGTCACCCTGCAAACACACACTGTCACAGGTGCCTGACGGAGATGGAGGACAAGGACGACACCACCAAAGAGCATATAGCGTCAGGAGTGAAATTAGTCCTCCAGCCCTGTCTCTGCAGGACCTGGGAGAGAAGGTGATGGGCGATCAGGCCACAGGTTGGCTGTTTGGTCCTGCAGAGCCAAATCTGGATCATGAATGTCACAGCTAGAAATCATCCATTCACCAGCCCTATGACATACCACCAGTATATCTGTAGTGCCTTCTCTTCAAAGCTCCCTCATGCCAAATCCCCTAATTTGGACATTTGGTCTATATTCTACCAATTAAAAGTACATGTGTGCTGGGACCATTCAGCTCCACCTGTACAGGACTGAAGACATCACTAGGGCTTTGCTGCTTATAGCTTCACTGAGCCCTCGCCCAAATCTGGCCCACAGCCCAGAAGACTCAGGGATCAGCTTCTCCTTCACCAGACATTGACCCAGCACACAAGCTGGGTCCAGAGAGCTGGAGGGGATGAAGGAAGACTTCAGAGCAGCACCCAAATCCCCTCCTCTGCTGGTGGCCCCCATGAAGTGGGCAACATCCCTCTTCCCCTGCACCCCAATGCTCTCCTACCTCAGCGAAGCTTTCTATGGCACGTGTGGGTTTTATGACTGTTGTTGCAAGGGATGGAGATGCAGAACAGAGATCCTAAAACTTCAGACCATCTTTCCAGACTTGGATCATCCAGATATAAGTCATCTTCCACTAATGCTGTGGTGTAAATGCAGGGGAAAAACATTCTCTTCAAATTATGCTGAATTTCATATTAGCCTTTTAACCTCCGAGTACCTAGGCACATAACTTTATTCGCATGAGAATTCCCAAGGAATTACACATTGTGTGGTCTTACTCAAACATAAGTATGGACAGAGTTTGGGCCCTTGTACTACCTTCAGCAAGCACATGTACAGTCTGCACTTGCGTAGATTGCGTTTGTACAAATTGACACAAGCAATTAACAATTCCTCATGGAAACTCTTTGCCATGTTTGCCCAGACCCTGTTGTTACTGGCTGATTTCTCTCTACATTAAGGCCATATCTAAGTTAAAGTTCTTATTGCTCTGATATGGTAAATTGCAATTTTTAGGTGTTATTTCAGTTTATCAGAATTTTTCTTGTTGCCTAATTCCCAACTTCTCAAAAACATGGCTTTAGAAAGTAGCTCAGTGGTAGAAGACTGGGAAGATTATATCTTTGTCTCAGACATAGCCTGGTATTTTGAAACAAAGTACTAGATAAAGACTATTTCTATCGCTTATGCAATTCCTAAAGTCCGTATGAAAAACTACAGGAGAGGGTCCAGTTCATATAATCCTCTTTAAGATAGAAAATAAGACAAGTCCTTATCACATATTTCATATGTAAGATCACCGTATACTGTGTCTCATTTAAGGCTTGATAATGAAGCTGCAAGGTTCAGATCAAAGTAGTATCCAAAAACACAATGTTCTTCTTTTAAGAAGGATCTGTAGATTATGCAGTGTTTTCTGGGTACACATAAACAACCAGCTTCATGAAACCTAATCATTTAGTAGTCTTGAGAAATGCTACGTTCTTGTAAAGCTTGTCTGTGACAACTCGTTATTATAGTAGAAAGCTAAACTAACACGTCCTTAGGCCTTACCACTGGAAGGTCTATTCTCAGTTTAGCATCACATTCTGCCTTACACCAAGAGAAAAAAAAAAAAGTGCTGTAAAGCCAAAAACGAAAAACACACCCCAGACTAAGGACAGCACACACGTGGATTTATGCATTTCTACAACACAGCCCAGTATGGGGATCCGAAGATCTATGAACATGATCCAGAAGGCAAAGAGGCCAAACACTGTGCATCCCAGTTGTTTCGGTGCGAGAGAGGCGTGCAAGGCTGCTGGGACTAGAGCTGCCCCTGGGGTTTGCAGCCACGCTTGCTTCCCCGGGGCCAGAAATGTGCAGCCCAGAGCTGGCCCGGCACTGCTGACAACTGTGAGAAGTTCGAGGGAGTGAGCAGCCATAGCCAGAACCATGCACATAGCACATTTTTGCGAGATCTCAAGAGTTTATTCACTCTGGACCAAGCCAGGGATCTCAGTGCTGAACTCCAATTTACTTGGTGAGGAGGCAGACATTTGATCTCCTCTGTGGGCATGGCCTCTTCTCCAGGATGGTTGATATAGGATTTAATAACATTATTAATTTCACATCTCTGTTAGAACTCAAGCACAACTGTATACAGTCTTTCTTTGTTTTTGCTGTGTCCTTCCTTTCTTTTTTATAAGCAATTAAAAAGTGGTAAGATTGTCATGCCATTATTTTCCAAGATTGCTTTCACGGCATGAATATAAAACTACCTGCAGAATCAAGCAGCGCACTGAGCTCCTCTTCTCACGCAGAGGTGCCGAAGGTGGAGCAAGCAGAGGAGCAAAAAGCCAAAGCCCATCTCGTTTTCCCACCGGGGCGGCACACGGAGCTGCATGAGCACTTCCCGTGTTGCACAACGGTGGCTCCTGCTCGAGTGCAGCCTTGAAACGCTGCCTTAAAAAGTCATATTTGGGTTCGAGCATCTGTAAGGGCTGTGAAGCCGCCGGCCAGGAGGCAGATAACACCTGTCAGTCAAATTCAAACCACCTGCGGGGAGACTGTGCGGGAGTGAAACCTGTGCACCCCCAGCCCCAGCTGCCCCCCCCCAGCACCCACGCTGGCCCCGTTCTCCTCCCACATCGGGAGACCCATTGGTATCCAGCAAGGGAGGCTCCGAACCACAGGCTCTCAGCCGGGAAAAGAAAAAGTGGCAGAAGGTTTTTAATCTGCAGGATAGTCTTCTCCTCAATACATAATGTTGCGAAATCCAGTTTCGTGCTTTTGCGATGTAGTAACCCACATGCAGTGCTTGTTCCTAAAATTACATCGGAAAGACTTAAGGACACGATGCATAAACATGCGTGTTAGAACATAGAGGCTGTTCCCAAAAAGGTAAAAAAAATAAAATCTATTTTTTCTCAAATCCAGAAACTTTGACATCACATGTATGCATAAGAGATTAAGAGAAAAGCCAAAAGTAACAGTTTCAATTGGATTTCGTTACTCTCTGATGAGGTTGTCCTCTGTTATTTTTGGTATAGCTCTTAATGATCTGAGCAACCATGCCAGTCTAATAAGCATTTGCTTTAAAGTCTTTCTTTAATTTAGAAAAAATAGTTTTTAAAAAAATCACATTCATTCTGAAGAAGGAGTGACATAAAAGACTCGGTTGCAGAGCAAACTTTCCTTTTGTGTTCACATTTGTGTGGATAAGAGGGTTGTGTTGGTGACCTCCCTAACATTTCCTTTTTTTCCTTTTCTTTTTTTCCTCTGGATTTCCGCGAGGAATGAACTGTTCTTTTAATGGTCTGGAACTAGAAATTTCAGGGGGTGGAGGTGAAGAAAATGGGAGAGAGGAAAAATAATTTCACACTTAATACCTGATAGGGTGGGTCATTTTTGCAGAATGGAATATGATTTTTTTTTAATTTCTTCACTGAGTAAAATGCATTTGTCCCATGTTCCTTACACCTCATTCAGACATGAATGTCTCCTTTCTTCACGTACACTGGAGAAAGATGTCTTCACTTTGGAAAGGACTAAGATAGACAAATAAGAAGGAGATTCTCTGAGCATGAAATTGCTTAACAAAATGGCATATTTCATAACAGAAATTAAAAATCAAAAAGACCTCTCCATGTCTCTGGATGAATTTTTGTCTAAATGAGTGCCACATGTCAGGACTTGCTCCACATGTCATAGAAGGCTTTTTCTTTCCGAATCTCACATATGGTACACAGTCTAAATCAGATGAAGATAAAAATGCAAGCAAACTATGCGCAGTTTCATTATGTGGGCTCTTAGGATATTGATGCTGCCTGTTTATCAGAAAAAGCAATTTTTTAAAAAATGCAGAAAATACTCAATTTACAGCAGCTAGGCTCACTCTTTGCTTTCCCATTGAGATTATTAGTGGTGAGGTAGAATGCAATCTCATTAAAGCATGATTTAATTTCCACTTTGGATGCTTTTCCACATGCTGCAAGTGATAGGCAACATGAGATTTGAAAATCCATAAAGAATTTGTTTTCAATACCTCATAAACCTTGTTATTCTCAAGGTCATAGAAGACCTTTAGATGTATCAATGCAATGATGCTAATCTGCAACTGGAGGCCTTGGATGCAGGACCTCAAGTGCAAAAAACAGCAGGATTATGTCCCAAGTCTCCTTTTATACCTCTTTAAACAGCTTCTTCACAGAGTCCTGAAAGTTCTTTCTGGGCCTAAATCCTTTGTTTAAAAATACAAAAAAGTTAGTAAATGGGAAAGATTTCCTTTTTTTTACAGCATTTGAGAAGCAAGACTATACAACTAAGATTATATTACCTTAAAATCCTCACAAATAATGATATTAACATATATCTTTATAAAATAAAATTCATTCTGATGTTCCTTCAGTGCTAACCATACCAAAAAAAAAAAAAAAAAAAAACCAAGCCATGATTAGCTTTTGTTTAATAAATTACTTTTTCTACTTACCCTGCCTTTCAGTCTTCCAGGAATAGCCTGGCATATGCTCGGGTGTCTGTTATAAATGGAGATTAATAAAGCTTATGTTTTAAAGGACTTTAATAAAGTCCAGAACAAATTAAACCAGAAGTAGCACAACAAAAAGCCTATTAATATCACTCCACCAGGGACCTTTTAAAGGCACATAGCTTTGGTGTATTCCAAGTTTCATCTCGCATACTACCTTGAACAGGATGTGGGTTGAGAAGGTTTCACAATGCGTCTGGTTCTCAGTAAATTACTCGTTAACTTTTGGGTTAGTTTTCACTGAAATTGTCAAATGATCATTGTTCCCAATGTGATTTCTAGAGTGTTTTATTCCCTTATTAGATGTGTATTTCAGGGCACAGAATGACACACACTGGGTTTTGTTTGATCTACCCCTACAGAGTCAGTTACTAAGTTTAATTATTCTAATAATAACCCTCACAGTTAGGAAATGCTTCTCCCTCATTGCAGTACTTATACCCTCTTGGACCACCCCAAATAATTCCTTTTACCATGAAAATATAATATTACTTTCAAGTTAGTCATTTGTTACTTTGGGAGTCAAAGAATAGAGTAGGATGTAGAATACATCCCTGGGATGAGAAAAAGGAGAAGAGGAGGAGTAATTCAGCCATGTTCATTTTAATTGTCTATTAATATTTAGGGCACTTCACTGAATTTGAGATGAAGAACAACTACATGAATCAAAATGCTGGGCTAGTTAGCTGCTTAGGTTGCGTTTTCAAAAAACTGAATATATTCGTTAAAATTTAACGAGACTTTGCCTTTTGTCATAGCTAACTTTTGGGGCCAGTGTTAAATCCACCTCATGGACAAGTCTGAGGTAGCTGCCTTACACCCCTCCCACCACGAGCCGGAAAATGGGCAGCACAGGGCAAGGCTCACAGGGCAGCAGCAGGGACACCCATGGAGACAACACAGGTTAAGGAAGGAGGGAGCACGTCTGCCATCCTGCCTCTCTCCTCCTGAACCTAAGAGCACCGATTTAGGCACCTGTGGGAAATTGGTCTTCGATTTCTTGCACTAAGCACCCACGGTTTCTGCCTGTGCGTGCACAACAGGCTTATGGTTTCTCTTGAATCACAGGTGGAAGAAGCACTAGCACAGCCAATCTTATATACAAGAACGTGAGCAGCAGGCCCTCTTTCTGGGTGCTAAGATACATCCTAACTTTTAGCTTGATGTTCTTCACACCTCTTAAAGCTGGGACGCTGGACAGACTCATGCAAAGGCTGGTGAGGAATTAAAAACAAGACAAAGCGTTATTTGTGATTTAACAGCAAGGGCAGTCTTGCTGGGAGATGAAAGACATGGATGATGGCCAGACAAGCTTATGTAACACAAATTTCCATCCTGTTCGGTTCACACACACAGAACAATACATACCTACCTTTTATTGACCTTCACCTCTCTCCTTGGAGAGGCCCTTCTCAATTCTCCATTCTTCCTCCATGAATTCTAGGGAATTTTCCATCCTCTGATATCTCATGCTCTTGGTAACCCTACTTCAGCCTCTCTGGACTCAGCGCTCTCTCATTGTTGCTGTTTGAATGAGATGGACAAGTCACTCACTCTGGGTTGTCCCCTTCTTTTTTCCTCTCCCACGGCCTCCTTGCCTGAAATGGAGCATCCAGTTCAGTCACTCCCCAGCCCAGCTCTCTGCACACTGTAGCACGCAACTATGGACCAACTGTGAGCTATTAGAAAGCACACAGTGTATATTGAATTCCTTTGCTGTTAGGGTCAAACTTTTATCCAAATACCACATTCAGCAAGAACACTATTCCTGGAAATTGTTCTTCACATGAAACTAAAGACCCTGTTCTGCCATGCTTTCTTCTTTCAACGAAGAAAATTGTAGCATGATAGGAAATAGGTTGGAAGAGATGTCAAAAGATTATTTGAAGAGATATCAAAAAATCCCAAAACTTTTCTCCTTGACACAAGCTGGAATCAATTTCATCTGAGCTAAACCTGATAGGATGTCTGTGCAACCTATTTTTAAACATCTCCAGTATAGCAATTCTGCAGCCTTCCTCAATATTATATTTAAGACTTCAGTTATCTTTATAGCTGGGAAGTTGTTCTGAATGTATTACTTAAATCACTCTGGAGTACAGTTTATTCTTTTGCCCTTCTAGATACCTTTTATGTGTTTAAATACTCTTATTGTGTCTGTCCTCAGTCTCATTTTCCAGATAAACAAACTCAGTTTTTCCAGTCTTTCCCATATCTCAGATTTCCTAACCTAGTCTGGATCCTTCTCAACTGTTTTATGTCTTGGCATACAGTACCCAAAATGGTCACAACTCTCCAGCTGAGGCCTTGAGAGAGGAAAGATGCAGTGGAAGAATTATTTCAAATAGGCCCATTAAAATGAATTTGACTCATTTCACAGAGAAGTGTGGGTCTTGGTGAGTGAGGCTGGCACAATCACAATGAGATTTTAAAAAGTTCTTAGTATTTTCTTAACTCCTGGGGTTTTTTTACAACCTTGGTAGAAGTTTTGGTACTTTTTAAAAACCAGAGCCTTCAAATGCATCTTAGCAGCATTATGGAGAATCAAACTGTCATTTGCAATGAATATCCCTGAGTAAGGGATGGCCAAAGGCTGATGTCAGCTCTTATATCTGATACTACTAATCATTGAATGTGCGCCTATAATTTTTAGTTGGAGGATGAATTTCAGTCTTGATCCTGCAAAAGACTGTACACACCACCTAAGCTATATTTATGCCTAGTATTAAGGGGGGCCCTCTGCAATGGGATTAGTTTCTGCCATGGAGAAAACCAGATGACTTTATAAGGTGGAAGGGAAGACAGAAGAAATTTGGGGGTTCCCAGAAGCTATAAAAAATTTTTACTTTGAATATCGTTTTAGCCAAAAATAGTTCTCATAGGAAAAAAACATTCTCTTTTTGTCTAACACTTTCCAAAATGGAATAAAACCTTTAAATGCGCTAAAAGTTTTTATACCATGGTATTCTACAAGGTTTTAAATTATAGGTTCCTGATTCTTCCATCCCTAAACAGTAGCCAAATATAATAATGTAGGGAATATAATGCCAGTTTAGCAGGTTTGGAAATAATGTTGTTGTGTTTCTTAATACAGAGCACTTTCACATGCTCCCTTCTGTGTGACTTTCAAGAATGGTGATGTGGCAATGTATAGTTGGCAAGGTACACTCCATGACAACGGTTAATTAGTAAATAAATGATCCCAAGCCCATTTCCACTCAGTACCAGTTGTAATAGCACGGTATGCAGGTTTAAGCTCCAAGCCGACTAATTCTAATAGTTATAAATGAAATGTTGCTTCGCTTTGATAAATCCTTTAATTTCTTCCCTTGACAAGCAACAAATCCAGGATCCAGATATAGCTCTGGCCTACAGTGCAGCGACTCTAAACTCTAGCAACAGTTAGTGAAACTTGTTGAGGTGGTAAGACAATTTATATGTTTGCAAATTATTTTAGAGAGCAAACTGAAGCTGTTTATTCACAGAAGATCTACATAAGGAGCCAGGACTGCCCCCCACCCCAGCCCGTATTAAACCTACACAGAAAAGACTCCTGCACATCCTCATCCTGACATCAAGCACAAGAAAAGAGGTTACAGGAGCTCACACAGGGATTCACCACATCATGAGGTCATTTCTAGCAGGAATTTATGCTTTCCTCTTTGACTTTGCCCTAAGGCAGAGTAGGAGCACTCACATGGCAAGTTACAAATGGGAGACAGTTCAAGTTACTACTTTTCAGTAACAGCCAAGGGAGATCCCTTAATGTAACAGCATGGGTGGATTCAGCAGGCACAATTCACTGGACATTGGCACAAATTTTTCCTGCTTGCAGTGACGGGGAATGTAGGCTGTCATCTCACCGAGAGGTCACAGCCTCAGGAAGAAAGGCTCACCTGGCAGTCTGGGATCAGAAGTCTCTGTTGGTCTCCCTGCTCTAGTAAAAGTCATCTCTGTGGCCTGGGCAAGCCATCAACATTCATCTTGCCCAGCAGGACCTGTCTGTCCCTCTCTCTCCATCTCCTTCCATTCTCTATGGGAGCACTACCTTCGGTACCCTGCTGATATAAGGCTATCTTGGGTACAATGCTGACACAAGCCTTCTATTTTAATAACTTGAACAGCAAAACCCCTGCAATTTATAAAATAAGGAAGTAGCTACTGGCCTTTTTTAAATTGCTAAGCACGCTATCTAGGTCAATTGAGCTTCATCACAGATTCTAGGTCAAGATTTTCACATGCTGAGGGAATTCATATGTCTCTTTCCTGTCTTGTTTCTCTGGTCTCTAATAAGGGAGAAATTTATGCTTCAGCCTTAGGATACTTCCATTAAAGTCAACAGCAAGGTACAAATGTCTAAAAAAGCAGACTTGATTAATTTGTGTGTTCATCGAACCACTTGTTTGGTAAGATCCGTATGCTGAACATTGCTACCGCCTTCTAAATAACAGAACTTAATAACAAGGAGACCAAATTTTCTGCTGCTGTACATCAGCAAAGCATCAAGGAACTCAATGAAGATTCACACCCACTGTGAATCTGACTCAAAACACAGTATTTTCTACATGTAAAAGTCTGGAGGTTGGCTGAAGAATAAGATCCCCTACATTCATACACAGAACTTCTATTGATGCCAGTGGGAAGGCCCGGGATAGTATAAATATTTTACACACATGCTGGTATATCCTGTATTTGTAGAAGAAAATGTTTATTTAATTTAAAGTAAATGTATGTAGTGGGTCACATCCTCAACCTGACTACACTGGCTTCTCTGCCAGAACGAGGTCATCTTCTGATGCTGAAAGACTGCACAACTTTTTGCATGCTCAAAACCACAGAGAAGCATGAGGATACTTTTATGAACATAATTTTACCTTTCATATATTCTATAACAATCATTGCCATGAAATATTAAGAATAAAAGGAAGACTATAGCATAGACACTTCCACAGTCTGCTTAAAATGAAATAGAAACTCATGATCATGTAGTCACATGAGTACTAGGAATGAATGCTATTGCTGTAGCAGTGCTTCTCCACCAAACACAGGGGTAATGCAACCTCTCAGTTCCCAGTCATTTACTGCTATTCACATAGGTTTTTTATCTCTTGTAGCCTAACATTAAAATGAGAATCCATGGCGAGAAAAAAAAACAACTTCTTTTACAATTTTCTTTCTTCCCAAGATAGACCGCTCAGACTCAGTGCCTTTCTGCAAGGGCGAAATATGTTTCTTATGTACGACCTTAAATACAGTTACAATAAAAAAATATGGTTTACCTTTATAATTCATCATTCCCATCTCTTTCTGGCACCAACAGTTATTATTAGCATGAAATTCATAGGGCTTTTTGCAAACCATTGATGAAATTGTTAATGTTAATGAACTTCCATGGGAACATTGTCAAGCAGTGATGATTTCCCATTTCAATTTATAGCTAAGCCCTATGACTTAATGAAGTTCTCATCTATTTCACATGACACATTAGTTTTGAATCAGTCTATCTTGTTAATAATCATTATACCATGTGATCCCATGTCAAACCGCTTACACAAGTCTAGCTATATTCCATTAACATTTATTCATTCCACTAACCTTTATTCAGGGCCAAAGGAAGAAAGTTATAGACAGACTGAATTACATTTACTAGCAAGAAATAGTTTCAAAGACTCATAGGGTGACATCTACTTTCCATCCCAGGGAACACTTAACCTGCCGTGCTGGAGCCCAAGTTCAAGTTTCAGGTCAACTTTTGAACTCTGGCTGTCAGGCTGGAGTCACTTGCTTTGACCAAGGAAGGGGCACGTCTACCATTCCATGTCCATTGTACCAGTGTATTCATTTTCAACCTTATTATGAAATGTTTTCCTATTAACCAATTTTTCAAACTTCCAGTGGGTGGTTGGTATGGCTCACAAAGCCTAATGTAATTTTATACAAACAGAACAATAACCAGGTAAAATAATTGTACCAAATCTAAATTTTTTGTAGTATTATTGGCAATGGTGACTCATTTGTAAATGAGAGAAAAGATGGAGAAGGCTCAAAATGGAGATTGTAGCCATGGGTTGGATTTATAGCCAGACTATTGAGAGCATTCACACTATATTTTGTCTCACTCTGCACTGAGTTTTGCCCAACTTATCGATGTAGTGTCAGAGTGGTTTGCTCTTCAGAGAGTGACACTTCATGGAATAATACTTGGGTAGTAAAACAATTGAGGCCAGTGAGATGTGTGACAAGAGATACTTGGGCAAATGTATTTTGCTTGCTTCTCATTTGGGCAATAGAGAATCACATATATCCTGGAAGACTATACCAGTAAACTGACACACTTTTCTATGTATCACAATATCATGATCAAAACTGTGTAAGGAGGTCTACTGAAATCAGGGAGGAAACCCATTCAGTGGCAGCTTCTGCATGGCATCTTTGCAGCGTGGCTGTTTTCCCAGCAGATGTTGCTGCACTGTTTGAGGGACACCCAGTCCGCAATGCCACAGCAGTGTAGGGCCAGATTGTTAGGAGGTGTGACATTGCATTCCTCAGCATCACAGCAGGAGGTATCATTTGTGCAAGGAATCAGGGAGTAGCAGCGTGTCCTGCACAGCTGGCCACCGTCCTGGGTCCTTGCGACATGAGCGTACTGGCAACCAGCACAGGTTCAGCAGCCATACTCTAAAGGACCGTCCCAGCACAGAGTAGTCTTAGGCCTGGAGGAGTTCAGAGGTGATTTTTCCCTCTTCCCTTCAAACTGCATGATGAGCAAATCAGCCAGACCCTGGGAGCTGACACTGTGTGCACATTTATTCAGTCTCTGTATCTCTTACTTCCCAAGTCCCTCCGCCCTGCCCCTGAGAAATGTCTTTGGCACCTGAATCTCTTAATAAATCCTGTTAACAAAGTCGTTCAGCAATTCAGTCATCTTGCTGATGCACTCAAGCTCTCAACACTACTAAAAGAAATACACAAAAAAGTATGATTTCAAAATCTGCACCCTTAGTCTCAGTAAAGTCTAGTAGAGAAACTCGGTAGAGAAAGTCTAATAGAAAAGAAAACAGCAAAAGCAAGATGAGGAACAGAGTAAGTAATGGAGCAATGAACTCCTTCAGATGAATTACAGACCTTTGGAAAAGAGGAGGAAGATGTAGTCATACAGACATCCCAGAAGAGTCAAGCTCCACACCCAGGACTGGACATGTCTGTCACCTACAGATCATGCATGAGTGCAGACATCAGGAGAGACTAGTAAGCATTAAGAGAAGGAGAATTTTGTGTGATTTTTAAAGTTAAAAAAAAACATACCGGCATACCGGGTTCGTGACCAGACTAATGTTTTATGGGGAGAGATTTAGTTTATCAGCCTAGTGTATTATGGTTTGCCCCTAATTTCTCTGTCACAGTGCTGCGTTAAAAATCGTGCGCTATGCATATAGTAGGATTATAATTTGCAATGCTCAACATCACCTTTCATATATAAATGCATGTGTTGTTTTGTGGAGAATATTCTGAATTCAGGACAGCACTAGTCAAAGTATACGGGGTGCCCGAGTAAAGGCTCAGGGCAGTGGAGTTCAAAAACTGGCAAGAATTTATTCTGCCAGCTCTCACAAAGAGGCGAATGGTGTCACCAGCTTCAGCTGCCTCTACCACCCCTCTGATCACCATACTCCTGCAGAGCAGAGCTTCCAGGAAGGAACATGTGCCTGAGCTTTAGCTTCCCCAATTTACACATCTGCAATAACAGCGTGCTTGTGTAACCACAATTAACATCCACATGGGTTTGCTGAGATGGTATTTGAACATGGAAAAGAGCAGCTTATGGGAAGGAGATCCAGAATCGATCCCGCCGTGACCTAATTCTGAAATTACCCCAGGCAGAATAGCAGTCTAACATCCAAGGTCCTGACGTAATGGCTAAATTACGGTTCAAACACCAAACTCCTCCTCTGCAGGTACAAACGATTGGCCTCGCAGTGTACTTCTAACAGTTTAGCATCCACAGATTTCACACGCGCAGTTAAGAGCGCTGAAATATGCTGGCCTCTCTCCACCTCTTGAAAAATGGTTACCGAGCACCTGAACCTTACTTAGAGTATTAAGGCATGAAGGAAGAAGGAGAAACGTGGATAAAACTAGGCGAGGCTTTAGTTTCACGGTCAGAAATTAATTCTCTTTTTCAGTGTTCAGGGAGCCTTGACAGCACCCTATGAGCACACACCTATTTAAGAGAAAGACACCCTTCAGAATGGAAAAAAGGATGTATGAACAAGTCCTCATCACGTCTGCCTGTGAGACCTGCCCAGGCTCTCTGAAATTTGCCTGTGTCGAGTGACCGTCTCCCCACGGCTGATCTTGGCAGTGGCCGGTAAGGAGGGAGGAGACGGGAAGAGCCATTACTCCCAGCTTTTCACACAGCCACAGTCCCAGCACGCTGTGACAGCAGAGACGGGGCTGCTCCAGGGACCTGGGAGGGACAAGGCACCCCTGGAGACATGGCTGCCACCAGCTAGCCAAGCCCAGCAGATGCACCAGCTGCAGGGAGCCCAGAAAGTCCCTGTGGGACCGTGGCTCCACAGCTAACAAAATATCCACCCTTTTGTCCCCATTGACGCTTTCCTTCACTGCCACTTCCTCACTCTCATCAGTCATGGTGAACCCCTCCTGCAAGCTGTGATGGCTGCAAAGAATCAGGGAGAGCTGGAAGGGATGTGGCAAAGTTTCTCTGGGCAGCACAGAGGGTGCTGGCACCGAGCAGGAGGCTGCCAGGGCCAGAAAAAAAAAAAGAGGTTTACGCTCCTTTTATCGCCAGACCCATGGGAACTGCCCTGGGCTCCTGCCTCCTTCCTCTCCCCATTCTTGGCAGACCCCTTTGCGCTGTCAGGCACAAGCAAACCCTCCATTAGTCAGAGGAAAAACATTCAGAAGTACTTGCTATGGATTTATTCAGTATAACTTGTAACCATATTTTGAAATGCGAGATCAATGGCGCTGTATATATACCATTATTTTTTATACGGAACAGATTCATTTTCACACTTGGCATGCAATTAAACACCGGCACCATGAAGAAGCACAATTTCTAAAGGCCAGCACATTTCATGCTGGGAGAGCACTGTATAGTTACCCCCTAATTACATGCAATACAGACCACAGCAAGGCACATACAGCGTGTGATAGTTTGATTAAAGTGAACACCGTGGCCAATAAACGAAATGCCTAAAACTGTAAATATTACCTAAGCTAAACATATGAAAAAAGAAACGCAGAAAACACATCTGACAAGTCCTTGAACAATGTTTCAGCTTCTCATGGCTTGAAATCATTTTCTCATGTTGGGACTGTTATTTGCTCTAAAGTGATTCTTATGTGAGGGCAAATTCACTGTAACCTTTCCCACACGCCTGCTCTGCAGCATGTACGTGGCTTAAAGAGAAATTTCCACGCTCTGGGAAGCTCACCAGCGCACCGGCATTAACTGCAAATTTCCTTCACGTCCCTCAACGCTTTTCTTCATTAGTCTCCTCAGAGGTGCTAATTACTCATGCTAGTTGTGTCCAAAAACAAGCTGCTTTCTTTTGCAGCTTTTTCTCTCCTCAGCTGAGTTTTCACAGACAATTGCAGGAACAGGGGCAACATTTCACCCGTGGGGTACATTTACACAGCGAGAGAGACACTCACTTCTCTGTTCTTGCTCCACGGAGCTCGGCAGGAGCTGGTTGCATCCCAAAAGTCATATGGCTCTGTAAGCCCAGGATTGTGCCAGGATGAGCCTGCCGTGCGGTCACTGACCAGCCCGGGATACTGCAAAGCAAGCTCACATCTCGTCTGCCTAACATATGACCTGAGCAGAAGCAGAAGGGATTTCTCAAGGTCCTACCTACAAAGGGCACTTGAGCTGCAGACTCCGTTAGCGTGTTGAATTCCGTTCCTCCCGGGAGCACTCAGCCTGCTCCCTGATCCAGAGCCCATGAGGGATCCATCCTCCCACATTTATTCACCCATTCCTATATGCTTTGGGACAACTTCCCACCACGGGGCTACACAGAAGACATATTACCTCTGCAACCCACAGTGCTGTTTTCTTTCACTTTTGCATAAAGTCTGCAAGGTGATGGGGAAACACTCTGTTCCTCTCACCCTAAGGACCCACACTTCAGGCTGAGACAATCCGGCAGTGTGGCCTGGGTGCTCCAGGGCTTATGGAAATCTTCTGAAATCTCTTTCTTCTATTCTGAATTTATTCTACCCAACATAATCAGAGCATTTCTATCTCCTCCTCATCCTCCCCCCCTGCACCTAAAGCAGCTCCGTCCTTCTGGCTTCCAAGAGCTCCCCTCTACAAGCTATATTTTATCAGGGGAGTCTCAGTTTTGGCACGTTGTCTTCTGGGCTCAGCTGGCTGATGTCTTCCCATCCCATGCATTCCGTAGGTCAAAGGTATACCCCAAAATGTACTCACTCCCTCTAACCCAAGGGAAGCATTGGAAATTGTCAGATTTGAGGACAGCAGCTGGATCAGCGAAGACGGCCAAAACTGCAGAGTCCACATGATTAATTTCAGGGAGGTACTTACTGAAATCATGTTAGCTTTAAAAAAATAAGGGGGGGGAGGGGCGCAGGGAGAGAGTTCAAAATTTGGGCTGAGGTTCATGGCAGTTGCTATTTTTATTGAAGTAGTTTGCCCATCCCTGGTGGATTTGTGCTATCACAATCTTTTCTGTGCTGGCAACAGCCTGCAATGTCAGAAGCACAGAAGTATGATTTTACTGCAGCGCTAAAGCCAGGGGAGAGTCTGGACTGTGAAGGAGCAAGCTCTGACCGGAACACAAATAGTTTAAGAGCTCACAAATGCAATTTTAGTGAAGTAATTTCATTTTCCTGAAATGCTCCTTCTCCCCACTTCCAGTATTACAGCCCGTGGCCACCTTTAGGCTCCAGCCTTGGGATGAGGGGGCTGAGGGTGAATGACGCTGGGAACAGCAAAACAGGTAGCAGAGAGGGGGATAACTCTTGCCCTCAGTCTTCCAAAAACTGCACTGTAATCTTTCCTTTTTAGTGAGTGAAATAATGGCATAAAATACAACCCTCTAGATATCTGAGATTCCTGCTGCAGAACCTCACCTATGGTAAAGTCTCTTATTGCCTGAGAAATAAATAACAAACCTTCTATAGATGAATGTATATTTAAGGAGTGTGGATGAAAGTAGTACAAGGCAGCAGAAAACTTATGGAAAATGCGTGTCTCCTGCAATCAGTTTTCCATGAAGGAGGATCTCCTGAGGCAGCAGAAGCAAAAGACCTGGGTATTGCTGGAAATAGGGATTTTATTTCGGCATTCAAGAAATTGGTTTGTGCTTAAAGAAACTAAACTCCTATGTAACCTGATGATGATGATGCATAAATTATCTGTGCCCTACAGACCATTTAAAAAACAAAACCTGACTTCTTTTGGTTGATTTCACTTTTTCTGGTGCTGCAAACACAAGTGTCAACTTACATGAAGCGGAAAAGGTGTTTAGTGGTCAGGAAACACGTTCTTTCTAGTGCACAGGGAATGCAACTCTCAGGCAGAAATAGCCCACCAAAAAAAAAAAAAAAAGCTTCATGATTTATTATTGTGATTTACAAGCATGACAACTGTTACCTTTTGTAAAAAACACTTTTACATCATTGCAGAAACCTATAAACACCGAAGAACAAAAAGCAAAGTTTTGCTATCTTGCAACAGCAAAGTGAATCAAAGAGTGGGTTGAAAGAGAAAGCCCTATATAAACCTTTCTGTTTCTGAAAAGCTGTAGGAAGGTGCTGTGCTCATATTAGGTCCCAGTGAACTTCTCACCATGGCCAGCCTCAGCTCACTTCCTCTAGAACTGACACTGCTGTGTGTCATGATGCAAACTAACAGGTCCTGCCACTAAAACATGGAGTGCCTCAAAGAAGTTTTAATCAGCAATGTGCCTAAAACAGCAATGGCAGACAGCAGCTTAGTGCAGCTGCCATGAAGCTGAGCTGCAGCCTGCAGCAGTGAGAAGCCTTGAGAATAAGGCTTTGCACCGGGGCCTTCACAAGCAGAACGCAGCTTAATCTGAAAGGTAGCAGGGACGTCTCTCTAAACCAATGCAAACTGGAAAACTCAGGAAGTCCTACTGTGAGGAACCAAACAGCTCAAGGACTTTCTGTCAGAAATACTCAAGATGAGAAACCTTGGGTCAGAGGGCTGAAGCAGATTAATTCCCTCCTACTTCTATTTTTCTACCATTTTTCTTCACTAGGGTTCAGGGAAATTCTTTACCACCACTAAATGCAGTCATGTACATACTGCAGAGTGGCTATTTTTTTTAATAAATGTTCCAAGAAACCTTGTGCTAACATCTTTAGCATTATGAAATAGTAATATAAAAGACAAATGTATACTTTAAAAGTTCTATATGCTGTCAGTACCTTGGGGTACTGAAGAATTTTATCATGAAATAATGAAAAATGAACATATATGACAATAAAAAAACAGCTTTGATTTCTTGACAGTTACCATCCACCGTCTAAAGGTACGTAACACAATTGTGAACAAAGCAGTGAAGCAGATACCATGTGCCACAAGTTTTCTCTTAGTTGTTTTTCACAAAGTTCACAGATTTCTTCTAAACTAACAGCAAATGTAACTTGACAGAGCCATATGTCTCCAACATTTTGCAAAAAGCCAAGCACCTTCATATATGAAGTAGAAATAGAGCAGCTGAACTGCTCTTCAGGCCCAGTTCGAGAAGACTAGAATGGACAGTCACTTCCATTTATTGAGATATATTCCATTTCATGACTTAGTGTAAATGCCATTAGAGCAGCTGCTGAGTACGAAAGTAAGCTGATGTACCAAACCAGCCTTAGTGTCAGAGAGGGCTGGAAGAAACTCTTTTTCATATAGATCACATTAGCATTACATCAAAAGTAGTCACTCGTCAAATCCCAGCTAATATTATTTGGGAACATGTCAGAGCTACTATAATAATGCAAACATTTAGGCTGCATTGGGAATACACTAAGTATACAATAAACTATTCCCAGTACAAGAACAATCACAGAATCACAGAATCACCTAGGTTGGAAGGGACCCTTTAAGATCATCTAGTCCAACCAATGAAAAAAAAAAAAAAAGATGTGGGCAGTTTTCTGGCTGAATCAAAATTAACAAGAAGGAAAAAAAAATAGATCAAGCAATAGATCTGATTTAACAGCTGCACAACAAATATGTTAATAACGTAAAATCATTGAGTACATCAATCCATCCATCCCTCTCCTAATGTTTTCCTGTCACACAACGGTTAATTTTCAGAAAAATACAGAAGTCATCTACAAAACTCTGTTACAAAGCCATTCATGGTGAAATGCACAAATACAGCCTGACTTGCAAACAGCAAGGGAAGCTAATAATAGGGTAATAGAGAAGGTGCAAAAAGCTCTGATCTCTTACGAGCTGCTGAGTCTTTTTATTCAAATTATATTTCATATATATGTGGCAGGAAGAATGTAGGTGGTTTCTTTGACCCTGGCTGATCCGAGGACCCAGGTGTTTCTGATAACAGCAGAATCCTTTTGTCCTCATAACATTTCATCTCTCTTGCTTCAATATCTGGTTTCTCGCTAAACATTTGCCTTGAAATCTGTCCCAAGGGTGCAGAGCGGGATGATCCCCCATGACAGCGGCTGTAAGGGCAGCGTGCAGAGAGCTGCAGGGCACAACTTCCCCAAACTCTGCTATCCCCTGTCCTCTTAAAGAAAAGTCGAAGCCTACTGGTTTCTTGAGACATGCTTCATTAGCCTTCCCTTGCTGCATTAGACAAGGGGGAGGTTATAACCAGCTTCTCACTGCAGTGCCAACAGGAGTCCGAACAGCAGTGCTCTCGTTGAGGAGGCAGCTTGGTTTTTTACACAAAATTATCTCAAAGGCTTTTAAAAGGTGAAGAGAGAGAACAGACAAAGATAGGACTGCACTGCTACACTGGCTCTCAAGATGAAGCTACTAATAGTTGTACTATTAGAATAGAAAGGAGAGAAGAAAAAGGCTGATTATATTTTAGAAAAGGGAAATGTGATAGAAGACACACCCACAATAGACTGAAAACCAAAAAGCCTGCAAATCCTCATTTCTTTCAGTGAACAAACACTTAGACGAAGATAATCAGGGTCCTTTGACTGTTCCTTTCGCACTGCCTTTGTTATCTCCTCCTGCTCTTGCAAAGGTTTTTCTCTTCCCTTTCTCAGCAGCTGTTGCTGCAGGCAAAATCAGCCTCTTCTTCACCATTTGCAGGAAATTACAGCGCTAGACATCACTCCATTCACAAATCGTGGCTCCACAGTGACTACAGCGATGTGAAGCCCGAGTAGCCCAACTGGTTTTAATTTACATCAGGTAACTGGATTTGCACTTGTGCCAATGGGAACAGTACCTGGCCCAGAGAGCCAAGCCATAAACAGGTGGGAAGAAGTTTGGAGAGAGTTCATCACCAGGGATATGAGAAATGTGCGCGTGAAAACAGTTTAGTCAGCAATCAGTCACCTCTATTTTTTCATTTTTTTTTTAACCACAACAGGTTTATCCAAGAGCCTTGTAGACTTTAATCTGGGTCCATTACGCAACTCTGTCTACTACAGCATTAAAAGGCAGGTGTATTCAGAGACGCGCACGCAGAGATCGTTCTCAATCTCTGAATCACCGCAATGTTTCTGCTGGCTCTTTGCTCTGCCACCTGTACACTCATCGTTAAGTCAGAGACCAGACCGGCCGGCCGATCGCACAAGTTCAGAAAATCAAAGCCAGGCAGACGATGGCGTGGGAGGCTGAGCATGAATTGTTGCAGGGCTCTGACTAAGGCTCCGGCAGGGAAGCGCGCAGGAAGCTGTGCAGAGCCAGGAAGGACACTGCCCCGGTGCTTCCTTTCTGCCACTTCAAAAATATCGACTAACAGACTTCTTTAAAAAAAAAAAAAAAAAAAAAAAGTGCTTTGGACAGATCCTGACGTTAGCTCTTGGCCTTTGCCTCATATTATCTTACCGAAAAATAGAAGGAAAGTACTGCAAGTAGTTAATAGCTTCTCTTAAACAGGATGCTGAGGATAGCGATTACAAGGCACTCTGTAGAAAAGACTTTGAAACATGCAAGCTGTGTATTCATGGTCTAGGCACGAAAGCAGTTTGTACAAGTCCTGGTTAGAATTTTGTGAACACAGAACACGGTGTTTTCTTTTACTTACTCCCTTCCTAGTCCCCCTTCATGTACTTTCTCTCCACATATTGTTTTAAAAAGGAACATCAAACCATAAAAAAAAAAATGCTATAATGACTATATGGAGTCATTTGTATTGCCTTTAGTTTGGGAGCTCAGAGAGGCTGTGTTATCGGAAAGCTGGAGCCATGCTGAAATCTAAGTTTGAGACAGAGCCACCGAATCGATCTGTGACCTTGAGCAAGGCACTTGATCTCCTGGTGCTTTGATTAGTCATGTCATAAAACTGGGTAAAAAAGCAGCACCCGATGAAATACAGATGCTTCATCAGAGCTGAAGCTATCTTCCTTAACACAAAAAGCTCTCAACACAAAAAGCTCTTCCTTAACACAAAAGGCTCTCATACTTTCTTGCCTCATTTCGGTAGCTGCTTTGCTAAACTTCTGCACAGCTTCACATCTGTCCTAGTAGTATCAGAATATTGAATTTCTACACAAAGGCATATCTGATTCTCAGCTGAAAACTAGTCCTGATAAAATTCGGCTTTATGCAAAGTGCCATCCTAAGCCTTCCTGAGCACTCAGTGTAAGCCCACGCAAGCAGGACTTAAAGTAGCGGGAAGCTTGAACTTAAGAAATGGCAGCTCTGTTATTGCTTCTTGTTTTAAAATTGATAGGTTTGACCTTTTACATTTATCTTCTGTGGTCATTAATCAGTGCCGAGGTGAAAGCTGAAGTTACAACATACTATGTCCTTTCACTATTCGTTTTTAGTTAAAATTCTAATCTTGCACTTTGTTTGATATTCCACACTGAGGGTGGGGTGAAATGGTCCCCAGGAGCTCAGCAATCCATGCACAGCAAAACAAGTGCCAGGCATTCATTGTTAAATTAATTAACAAAAGTGCACACTGAATTATATTGTCTTTTAAGGCTGTAAAGGGATTTCACTCCTACCTACCAGCTACCTCCAGAAAAAGCTTTAAGATTTATAAACACTATTCCAGCCACTGTATCCTCTACAAAATTTCAGACAGAAAACCTCAAAATCCTTCTTCATAAATTCTTGAATCTCGGACCCTTTGATCAACATCAACTGTACCATTCAAGGATTTTTGTAAATCCTGAGTGCCTTGGGAAATGCAACGTACATGTAGCAAAAAGGCTACCTAATGGCCATATGGAATGTAGTTTATTCTTGCCCACTTGCAAGTAACACAGAAATGCCTGTATGAAATGTCTCCGGGGGCCTGGCGCGAGACAGATGAAAATTCAGGAAATGGGTAGAGAGGGGAACAGAGGAGCAGCTTTGAATGTTGAACTGCCATTCACATCAGCGGGACTTTGAGTCAAAAATGAGGACAGAAATGGATTATCACCTTTTATAAAGAGCAAAGTCTCTGACATGATTTAAAGCTTGCATCGTAGGTACAATCGGACCACAGCCGATGCGTGCTGCACTATCTGCAGGGCTGCACACACACACGAATCTAAGCGGAATTTAGGAACCTTAATAATATACAAAGACTCAATGCATGACCTTCATATTTATTTTTCAACCAAGAGCCATCTAAAAGAATGAGCATTAAAAAAGTTTGACGTTGATTAACCAGGTCTGACTGTAATTAAGTTTATGAATAGAGAGAAAAATGCAAAATTTTATTAACTGTGGAAGGAATGTTAGGTCCTTAACTGCCCAGCAAGTTCGTGAAGACAAAGGAGATCAGTTTACAAGGGTTAAGTAAACATAATATTTTATATTACAGTTCAAATGAATCCAATTTCAACAAGACTGTGTAAGAGTCTAAAAATTGGTTTACCAGATTGAACATTTTTATGAACATTAAAACCCATTACATTGCTCTGAAGTACAGCTACCGAACAGCCAGAGCCACATAAAGAAACCATTTGTTTCTTAGCCCTATGGCTGAATTGCTTCTAGCCTCTTTTCTATTCATGTCTGGTGGGTTCCCTGTATTTATTTTTACACGCCTACATGTTGTGCGTTTTGTATTCCTTTAAGTTTCCAAGGTCATGTCAAAACAAAATGCATTCCTGAGTGGGTCAGCATAGGAATAGCCACACCAGACGTTAACGTAATAACTTGATGCTTACTGCAAATCTGAGAAAAGTAACCAGCTGTTGTGAAACACAAATTTCTGGTAAGGGAAGGAGGCAGTACATGAACACAGTGCTCTGAAAAGTGCTGGTTTAGCAGTAACTGACCTTAAGGTTCTTTATTTATCTATAGAATAGACGTGCATTTATAGCCACCTCATTCTGTTTAGCTAATCACTGACTCTGGTGAGGTTGCAAACAAAGCTGCCAATTAGCACTAATTATGATAGCAATATTTCATTCAGATTAATGGATCTGAACCACTGAACTCCCTTGGAGAGGAAAACTCCTTTTAAGCATTTTTCGGATTTCCAGCACCCCAAAGGACTAGACCACAGATACTATAAGCGTGTATTCAATGGTGATAGCTCACCATTTGAAGGAAAATAAGCATTAGATAATGGGGATACTGTTATATATATGACAGCAATAGACTGGATCCTGTGTGCCTCCCGTAGCATGCAGGACCGTTCCCCATCGAACCATAACTACCTCCCCATAACACACCACTCAATGGGAGCCGTAAAATTCAAAGAGCCCTCATCTTGCAGCCGATCACTCCTTTTCTGCACGGCTGCTGGTGTTACAAGCACTATCGGTTGGCTTGGTCTTACTTAGGCCATGCCTGCATCGTGGCCAGCACAAAATGGCTGAGCAAGCCACTCGCCCTTACGAGAGCCCTGATGTACGCACCAGAGGTGAAACCGTTGAAGCCTACGTCAAGGGGAAAAAATTGACCTTGGGCATTTTGAGCTATAGCTTTTTGTGTCCGAATTACAGGACAGATAAACCTTTCACGTACCTCATGAGCAAGGCACACCACTAATGCAGGCCTAAGGCTGGTGGAGGAAGAAAATCAAGGAAACGAAAAGGTGTGCAGGTCACACTGCACGCTTGGGCTACGCCAGCTCGAGCCCCGCTGCCCCAGGAGCAGCAGTGAACGTGGCTGTCCATGGCCATATTGATCCCAGGGGATCAACAGATCCTCAGGGATCCGTTCGGATGCACTCTGAGAGAAAAAAATCAATGTCACCACCAGCAGCTCCACACAGCAGGAAGGAGCAATGTTCTATTGCACCTGAAACACAAGGCCTGGCTTCTCAGGATGCGTAAGCAACAGATTTTTTTCAGGTGAGCCAAAAGGGATCCTACCCTTAGGCAGGCCAGCAGAAATGAATGTCAGGCTTGTATCATCCAGGACTCACTCGTGCAGCTCTTACACTGAAAGGATGCATTGTGAGAAGTGAAATAGCACATTGGCATCTGTATTAGCTACGTTAAAACCACCCAGAGCATGGACAGGATTGCCCATACCACGTATCCAGAAAGGGAAACGCATGGTTTTGTTTCGTGATGAGCTGTGGCTCTTCCTTGCACTCCTCGAGGCTCCGCTGGAGCAGGTTGGTGATGGGCAGGCTGCCTACCTGCACAGCAAGAGCAGAACTGGGAAAGGGTCCAAAATCCAAAGAGGAGCTAGGGAGTAACCCAGTGACTGCAGGTCTGGTTTGACCAGGAAAAGTGCAGCCTTCCCAGTAAAGAGGATGATGCGTTGCAATAAGAGTGGGTGGGTAGGGTGGGGCGAGAGAAGGCTTGAGAGAATTGAGCCCAAATGACTCCCACACTCCGGAGAGCTGGAGACTGGGAGCCGTCCTTTCTGGAAAGCAGCGTGCCGGGGTGTGCGAGTAGCAGAGAAAGACATTACTCCTAATAGAGATGGGCGGGAGCTGCAATATTTGGACTCCAGTTCTCAATACCACCAAGTGCAGAAGGTGTATGGGTCTGAGCGTGTGGACCTAACAGACCCATCTTAATTTCCTAAGAGTCGTAAAGGCAAACTTTTAGTAGCGTAAAACATAAAATATAATTTGGAAAACCTGTGTTGCTGGGGGAGGCGAAAAGGCATGCCTTAGTCTTCATGGAAAAAAAAGCTGTTTTGGCAAGGCCAATAATTAATGAGCCAGCGGTCATTTAAGGTGGGCATAAATATTTGCATCCCAGAAACATTTGCCACCTTCTCCACGGTCCCCTTCTCTCAGTCTGTTTTTCCCCTTCTCTGCAGCCTTCTCTCTCACGCGCTCTTTTTCTCTCCCCTCCTCTCCCTGCTGCCTGCCTATCATCTTGCTCTAATTGTTTCCAGATTTGTGTGGGAGGTCAGGGCCCGGGAGTGCTGCTTCATGCCAAGTTTATAAACAGAGCAGTGTTTCCAGATGGCCACTGGCTCCAGCCTGGCTAGCAGGTTGATTGGGACCAGAATAACAACAGGTGGAGAACAGACAATGAATTCCTTGACACTTATTTTACTCCCTCTGCTTTTTCCCCCATTCCCTCCTCCCTGCAGCCACCACGGCTACCACCAGCAGACCTTCAAGATCTTGAATCAGGGCAGGGAGTCGGGACATGGGGGAGGGAGACAGGAGGAGGAGGAATGATGAAAGAAAGCGCAAGTGACTTCCTTGACCGAAGAAATGGCAGGGCAGGAGAGGAGACATGCTGTTACCTCCCTGCCAACCATTACTGCTGCTGTTAATTAAGGTGTCCTTCAACCGTTCATGGAAGAGACCCTCAGAGATTAAATACAAGGAATAAACAAGATACCTTGGACAAACAGAGAAAATTGTAAGATTGATTCAACAATGCTCCTTAGGCAATTGTATGCTCTCAGTTTTTTGGCAAGGCTGCCTGGGCCACCAAGCCCACTGGCAGCGATGACACGTCCTCAGTCACAGGCAGCTACGTACTCTTTATTTTTCCAGACAGATCTAGTCTCCCCCAGGCTCCCATTTGCTACCACCCCTCCCAGACTCCTGCCCTTCCCATTCTCCCTCGCCTCCTCCAAGCTGATGTTTTCTTCCCACTCTCCACACCAAATTCCCACTTTCCTCATTGGAAGTTGTTTATAGAAATGACGGGGGCAGGGAAAAGGGTTTCTGCAAGGCAGTAGCAGAGGTGCTTTTCTTTCTATTTCCTTGCTCTTTCCAGTGCATTTGGGGGAGCTGTTTGGCACAACTGCATTGCTCTGGATGACTGGGTTTAGAGTAGGGTAAAATGTGGCCACAGATGACAGAACTGCAGGTTCAGATGCAAGAGAAGCCTCACTCCAGCTGAAGGAGAAGGAGGCACAAATTAAAGCAGACAACAGCTCTGATTTTGAGCCTACAGTAACATGAAGGCACACTTTATGTTCATACATGGAGTATAGGCAACCCCTACTATCATATTACTCCTGGAACTTCCCAAAAGGAAGGCAGATCTTGGGAGCAGATGGGAGAGAAAGAGCTAGGATCAGAGGAGAAAAGCTTAAACTTTAAATGCCCAGGCTGCCTCAAGCTGTGGTAAAACTTTTAGGAAAGCGTGAACAATAACCCATCAGGAGACATTTGCAAGAATGCATTTTAGTTCTGGTGGCTGTGATTGCCACCTCCTCTGTGCCCAAAGAGACCACTGGGATGCAGGAACTGGATCCGATTCCAAGTGTACACCAGGGCGACGGGTTGCTCCTTATCTTCACTGAATCTCTCAGGGATGCACACATTTCAAAAATCCATACAACCTGGAGCTCAACTGCAGAAGGAGATGGTGAAAAGGGAGTGAAAGGGGTACTAATGAGGGGACATAAGGAGAAACAATCAATCTTCCAGACGAATTCATTTTATATTACTGAACTGCAAATGTTCCTATTTCCCTGCCTGGCCCAGTTCTGCACTCCTTAGGGTAAGATGACAGAACCAGTAGGAAGCAAAACTGTAAATGATCAAAAAACATTATAATCTCAAGTGAATTAATGAATAATGAGACTAAATTACTGAAACTGCTGGACATGACTCACCAGGATAGGCTCGACAAATTTGCTATACACAAGAGAAAGAAAAAAGGGTAACGTTTTCTCTCTATTTCCCACTTGTGCTTACACTCTCCAGATGGCTAAATTTAAACTAGGATGAATATCCTAGCAATAAACCCATAGAGAAGTACTAAGATTGCAAAATTAAAAGCTGCTTTCTTAAGAAAATTATTCCTTAAAAATTCAATGGCTGCTTTTAACAGAATATTATCCAAAGTGGGTAAATAACCCAAGACTCCAAAGTGAATTGTTTATTTTCTTTCTATTTGCTGCACTCCTCACACGTAAACAGAGAAATTCAAAAGGCAGTGAAATGGCATACACAGTCTCTTGTGTCCAAATAAAGTAATTAGTAAACTGACTGAATTGCTCACATGGGTAAAGCAGACAGGATTTACCCCATTCATTATGAATGGAATATTTTCTTATTTGTAACCCTATATTCAGATCCTTAATGGTTGACATGTACTCTTGGATTGTCTATAAAATACCCCAAAAAACCATTTTTGGCACAAGTGCCAGCATGAAGGCAAACTGAAATTCAATAGGAGTACAATTTGCTGCTACTCGGAAAGCTCTTATATAAACGGTGTGTGAAAAGTTAGCATCATTTAAAAAGCATTTGCTAATATTTGCAATGCAAAAGACTTCAAATGCTTGCATATGAATACCTGGAAGCAGATTTAGAAGCATTTAGGGGCTTTCATGAATGTCAGCAAATTGTTAACAGGTTTTTATTTTCCTGGAGAAATTTCATGACTAGTCTTAGCTGTCAAATTTTATACTGCGTAAGTTCTACATCTACAAATAAACACAAATACATATTAAGCCGGTTAAAAAATCTTTGCACTTCCAAAGCTTCTTGTATCTCAGGATCTCAAAATACTTAAACAAACATTGTGCCTAATCCTTAAGATTGGTTTAAATGAGGTCACTCAGCACCTCTTAAGTAGATGCTTAGGATATTTTGCCAGAGTGAACTTTTAAGATGGATCATTTTATGGCAATACGGTAAGCTCAAACGGTTTGGAGATTCTCCCAGATTCAGACTGTAAATTCTTTGGGGCAGAGAATGGCTTTGAGCATACGCTTACGCAGTAGAGTCTTGATTTTACTGGGAATTCTGGACATAACTGAGATGCAAGTAGAATAATAAAGAAAAAGGATACGAAGTGTCAAAGATGAGATGCTCAACAAAGCAGGAGTTGCGTCTGATCAAATACACTAATTCTTATGTTCATATGACTTCCAAAATTCTACTCATGCACAGTTTCCAATTATTTGTGGAGCATCATTGAAACTGTAGACTGATCATTTCCCATGTGCCACTAACGCTTCTGCTTTGGCACACTGTGGTTTGTATAACACTGTGGTTTGTATAACCCAAAAACTTTAGGCTGTGCCTTTCCTGTTATTTCTCCTGTGTTCCACAGAAATCTGCGTACCAGGTCTTTCAAAAAGTAATTCGGTTCATTGCTTGGTTCATATATGTTTTGCAATATCTGTGATTCTCCTGAACAGAATTATCTAACTCTGACATACCAAACCCAGGACAAGTAAACTCGAGAGTTGACTGCACACCTGAACTCTAAATTTCCGTACTGAAGGTATTGATCTGATGCTGAGCTATGGATACTTATTTGCAATCTTGGTTTCTCTTTCAGCAGCTCATCATTGACAGTGATGACTAGAGTCACTTGTGGACCTCTCTATGGAGATAAGGCAAATGACATTTGTATTTTAAACCAACAAACAACAGCTTTCGGTAGGTGGAAAGCTAAAGATAGGCAGGCCTAAAAATTACTAGCTTAAGTGATTCTTTTAAGGAAAAGAGTTTGTTTGCATGATGCTGATTTGCAGTGTTGATGTCCACATGAAGACAACATGGTAAGTAGATGTTCTTGTTCTGGATGTGACTCCTTGCACCTTTCACACCCAGGCAGCACAGTGGGAAGTGCCAGGGAGTCTGACTTCAGTCACTGGCTCAGATATAAGTTAGGCTTGAAAGGTCAGGTTCTGGGAACCCACATTTCAGAAGCTTTATATGTAAATGTAAGCAGAAGGGTTCATGTCACCTAACTTCCCAAGTCTTAAAGTTAAGCATCTACTGGAAGATGCTTAAATTACAGGTGCTTCTTCTATAATCAACAGACAGACATCTCCACACGCATCTTCAGTGGAAAGATCTCTCACTTGCACACTGTTGACTGTAGAAGGACTTCAAAAAACTAAGATACTAGACACATAACTTCTTTTAGAGACTAAAATAAATTCTACTCCAAGCATGGCAATAGCTTTTTGGACTTTGCCAAAGATTACGCTCTTCACACAGACATAGCTTTTGAGCCCTACTGGTGCAACAGCATTTTCAAATGTGAATGTTTCTGAACATTCCCACTGTAGAAAGATTACATAAATGCTTCCTGAAATGTAGTTTATTTAGAAGTGAGATGCATACCTGAGCTAAACATTCCTGAAAAAAAAAAAAAAAAAAAAAAAAAACAGCTAAGCTTCTCCTCACATAACTTTTGAAACACCTCAAACCAGAATGAAGTTATTTTTCCCTTCAAGAAGTTGGCAGGTTAGTGAAAAGACTTGTGTGGCAGAGGTGAGAAATACCGTTTCTAAATGCTGAGAAAACCAAGTAAACTGTCCACAGTGACAACGCATATTCAGTGGCTGTGGATTATTTATTATGCTAGTCTGAGCTGCTGCTCTAAACCAATGATGCAGGCAGAGCTGTGACTGACGATGGGAGGGAGAACATGCAAATATTGTTCGTAAATGCTCCCCTAAATTTTTTCATTAGATTGGAACTCATGTTTGTGCAGTCACAGAGTCCACTCACAAGTATTCGAGTAGTTGGGTGCATTCTCCCGAGCGTTCAGAGACAGCGAAGAATGGCCCTGTAAGAGCACCATGGCAAGGCCTCTGAACGTTCAATATATACAGACCCCTCATAAAAGCTTTTTTACAGGAAGCACCTTACAAATTCAAATAAACACACAGAGGATGAGATAACCAGACTGGGTAAGTTAGCTTCACTTGACAGAGCCCAGTGGCCATTACTCTGAAGAGCAGACTACAGCTTTGGGCATTAAACTATCAGATTTCTGGGCTTCTGCCAGCCAGAGTCCAAATTCCCTGGGCAAAGAGGCACAACATGATCTCAGCAGGACACCACAGTTCATCTCAGGTAGTCTGAGAGCTACTCGGTAGGTGCAGCAGGTCCCAGAGATAAGTCCGGCACCTACCCCGATTTGTATGTTTGGAAAGGTGCGTAAATGCTACAAGCAATTTCTTCGCAAGGAGTCCTGTTAATGAATACAGGACTAATTAATAACAGACATTCTTCTGCTATGTTTTCTACGTAGGAGATCAATCAAGTCACCTCACGCTGTTTTACTTTTCTATTCTTTGCAACCCTAATGATAGGAGAACAAACACAGCAAATACACTTGACCAAAATGGAGAGCATCTTAAATGAAAAGCATGTGGTGGCAGGAGCTGCTCCATCACAGGAAAAGGCAGACTAAAGAGATACAGGGAGAAAGATTATAACTATGACCACTAAACATAAGACGTAGCAAGTACACTTAGTAAAAATGTGACAGTGAACTGTGGATCACAGGAACCGTAACTGCTGAAATTTAGATAAAGCTTTTGCTCCACAGGAATTCATTGATTATAAGGTCTGAGCAAAAGGATTTGCCTGGGAGATTTTTCCCATGTATTTAATGAGATATTAACTGCAAGATTTTTTTAAAAAATATGTGAAGGAAAAACAAACAAACAAAAAAAGTGGTGTCTTGTTCATTCTAAATTGCAATACCCATATAAATATTAAGTTGATAGAATAATCTGCTCCACCACTTCTCTCTGTATTAGTAGTATTGTTGCACTGGACTGCCCTTTTGCTGAAGAACACTACCATATGTCTACAACCGTTTGCATATCTCCTACGGCCAGATCTTGTAATGATACAAGACTCCAGTTCAAGGAGTAAGTTTGTGGCAACATTCTGCAGTACATAGCGTCATAAAGGCATATAGGGTATGAATGCAAATTTAAAAACAAAAATAATTTAAAATGAACCATCTTTTGCATAGAACAAATCGACATCAATGGAGTTCCACCTAAGAGCTGATGTGATATCATGGGCTGCACAGTGAAGCCCTAAGATAAGCCACTAATGTCTGTAAACCATTATAATAGTAATACTTTGTCTAAATCATAGACCCTAAAAGGGCTAATAGATCAACACGTTCATCTGTCTGCCAGAGGACTTGCCCATGTTCTGAAACTTCACAACAATTCAAAGGAGAGCAAATAATAGTGATTAATGAGCAAAGAACAATGTAGTTATTGCAGTGGAGTTGATCTCTGAAACAAAGCAGAATTTAGCAGCTAAATAAAGTGGAAGCTATTAACTGCATCTTTATTACTATGCAAAGGCAAGTAGCAACTGTGTAATTTAAATAGGTCCATTATGTAACACTTTTTTCTAATTCATTCCTGATCTGCTAAACTAATCTCTGTTTTTTAGGGGGTTTGAAAATGAATTAAATGGATGAAAAATGCAGCTGAAAGCCAGGATTATTTAAGGAATGGAGAACAATAGGAAAGCATGACAAGGAAAAATTAGCCATTTGACAATGAAGTAACATCCTGAGCCTGAAGCACAATACTATTGAGTAAGCCTCTGAGAAAATGTTTTATTTCTTCACCCAGGATGCGTTCTCTTTCCTCTTTCTCCTCCCGTCCTAGCAGTGGAGTTTGACTTGGTGTTAACCTAGAGGAGTTTAACTTGGTGTTTCCTAGACTGGACGAAGAACTCCATTTGTTATATAGCTCTGTGATTCCATAACCTACATTTACAGTATATACTTCTGGAGATCTCTCATCCTCTGCTGATTGCAAATCAAACCTAAAATAGGTATGCTCTCAACACAGGTGGCTGAAGTTAGGTGGCATGATTCCCATCCAACTTTGCGTGTTCACGTGCTTTTACAATTCCTCCTCCCTACCAGAAGTGAAGCTTCAAAAGGTTCTTCTCTCCACAGCCTTTGTTTTATGGGTTTCAAAAGCTGTCCCTACCACAGTTTTCCAGGCAGCATGAGCAAGGATATTCATCTGGTTACAATGCTAACTTCCTCCAAATAATATCTTGTTACATAGTTATCAGAAAAGAAATCTTTGTCTATCCAAGAATGATGCTGCAATCATGCAAGATTTTTATTTTTTTCAAAGACACCATGGTGCCTATCAGGATACAGGTAATTTTCCACATATTTTTTGGTCGCATGCACTAAGTTGTTGCAACACATAAGAGTAGTGCAGCACCATTAGTTAATTTAGTGCAGTATTTCAATAACGAAAGTCAGGGACTTCTGAAGATTTGGAAAATATATTGAAAGGCTATATATTTAAAACTAACACCTTTTCATTTAGGCATGTAAAACTAGTGTTACCCTTTTATCTAATTTCCTGCCCCTTTTACTAGCGATTCAGTTACAGCTCTTTTCTGCTAGGAACCGGCAGTTCAGTAGTTCAGTGGACCAAAAAGTAATGTAATATTTTGCTAGTTTTGTTGGAAAAGTAATATAGTAGTGCTATTACTAACGAGGAACATATTCATACTACGACTGGGCTTTTCTTTAAAAAATTAATGAAAAAGAGCAAGTACAGCTCTGCCCATTGCTGCACTTGTACAATCCTTTGCGACTAACAAGAGCAGTACATCCTTACCTAACGATACAACTGAGTCCTGTGGTTGCACTGAATCTACTAAAAAGCACCAAATTTGTTCAAATTCACTTACGGGAATAATTTAGACTCAAACATTTCAGTCATGCTCTGCATAAGAGGTCCGTTATACTTTCTTAGTTGGTGGACAACAGAATTAGAGATGGGTCCGACTTGGAGCCCCAGCCAAAATGCATCTTCGTTTTACAGAGGTTCAAAATGCAAACCTGATCCTGAACTAATTAAATTCTCCCTCACAAAACCAGAGCTTCCAAGTCTTATTTCTTCCTTCAGAAAAATCTGAGAACAGGATAATTCTTTAGAAAATTGCAATTCTTATTTGTATAACCCAATTTAAACTTTATAGAGAAAAATGCGAGGCCTGATGCAATTAATAAATCATCATTTGATGATCATTGAAATTCATTGGAATCTTTCTTTAATCTTGGGCATTTAAAAGCCCTTGGGTTTTACTTGTTGTGTTTCAGGACACCTGAATTTACCGCAACGATCAGAATTGCACCTGCCTGGTAATAATAAATTGTGCTTTTGCAACAATTGTGTGGATAGTTTCCCCTCTCTTAACTTCAACTTCAAGCTTTTTTTTCACATCCACTGTATTACTTAATGCCTTCATTTTTATTCTTGTGGTTTTCTTTTTACTTTTTTTCCCCCTTTTTTCCTCCACTTCATTTTTCTGCTGTTCTTCATTTTTGCTTAGTTTAACATTTATTGTGGTTTATTTTTAGTATACATGTGTATTTGGGGTGGAATTATAATCTGAACGTTTATAGACTGAGTATATGTTTTTGTTGGAGAAATTATATAATTGACGACTGTTCTTATTCTTCTGAGAAATGCCAATAACAAATGGCAGGCTCTAGTTCAATGAACCCTCTACTGCTTTAACAAAACAAAACATTGAAAGCAGGCAAAGGAAGTACAATAGGATAATTTTTTAAAGTACAACAGTTTATCCGGGGGTCAAAAATATTGCAAATGTTGGTGTTTGGCTGTTTCGCATCTGTCATAATCTTATGCTGAAATACCATTTAAATTAAATGTCAATAATATTTTTTGCAAAAAACATGGAACAGATATACTGTAAATAATCACATTGAGAGGAAATAACACACTTGAAACTGGAAATTCCTTTTTTACTTCTGGGCAGATTTCTCAGTTTATTTAGATGTTAAAGAGATCTATTGCCCTTTAAAGTACAGTATTAATAGCTGAGTTAGTTTAACTGCCCTTTCCCCCCACACACGTTTTTGCAGACCAACACCTACTGATACACTTTTCAAACCCTTAAATCTCCTCTGATTTTCAAAATGCTCTTCTGTCTTCATCTCTGGATGATGGTCACAGAGCACGAAGCCTACTGGAATAAACACAGTTTGTGAATTCCAGTTCCTCAGGTTCACCGCTGCTTCAGCACGTACATAGGTCCCAAAGTAGCATTTGCTTAAAAAAACCCCACTGCATTAAGGCCTCTTTAAAAAATTGATAATTAGTTGCCATGGCCAATTCTCTTTTAAATCTAATATAATCGGATAGGATTCAAAAGAAACATTACAGAGGAGTGAGTGACTGAGTCAGGGTAGGCATGGGCACATATTTAAAGTGAGCCAAAGAGACATACCAGTACACAGGCAGGCTCTGGTGGCATTGTTGGCATCACTCAGATGCAGCAAATTTTTTACTTTTACCCTTGCTACATTAATCCACGATGGCTTATTTTTTCACAACTGGTCTTTTTTGCTAGATGTAGAACATCTACTGTGAAGTAGTAATTTCCAAAAGAGACGACTGGGGAAGGGGGAGGTTGTTGAGTTTTGGAAGGGGGTTGTTTGTGTATTTGTTTTCTTACAACTGGCAAAACCCCAGCAGCTATTCTCCAGAAATTTCACAAGAAACATTCATATGGGCAGGAAATCTACTGGCAAGAAATGGCAGATGAAAGAGTTATGTACTGCTGAATGAGAGTTTTGCACCTGCACGTTGCTTAAGTTGGAGAACACACTATTAATATAATCACAATAGCATAACCAGCAGGATGCGTAGTCATCTACCAAGAAGATTTCATTTCGAGACTTCATGGACACTTTTGGCATTAGTGCAAGGAGTTGAATCAGTTTCAAATGTGACCTAAATGAAAAGAGGAGAAAAAAAAATAAAAAAATAAAAAAAATACCAAAGCCAAACAGTTAAACAATTACTATCAGGATATCATGTTTAAAATTGAGACAAGAACTGTATAACTGAGCCCAGACCAGTCTACTGGAGGTGCAAGGACACCAGTGGGATTATAGTCAGGGATATCCAGTTAGTAGGGTCAGAGGAACCCTGCTTCAGACACATTCACTAGAATCTGTTTTATTTCTACTTTATTTTTGGATAAACCATTTTTTCCCCCCTCAGGGTCATTAAACTTAGACTGGAATAGAGCTGTTCAAAAAACTCCTATGGAACATTTTTTGGGGTCAGGATTTGGTAATTCATTGAAATCAAAATATTTCCAATGCATATCAAAACATATCAACAAAGTTTCAAAACAAGTGTTGTCCCAGTTTCAAAACCTGGAAGCCCTGAGGTCTCTAGTTCAAAGGTAGACTACTTGGTGGGCCATCCTGCAATGACAGGCTATCAATCCTCTACCCTGGCAGTCAGAGGGTTGAGCAATGGTCTGCCAGCCAGGCAGGACTCCTCCAGAGCCCTGCAGGCTTCCAGAAAAAATTAGGCAAAATTCAACTGTCCCTGCGAAAAGTTTAGATTTCAGTCAACTGCCAAGGTCTCTCTGAAGTCTGCCAAACAGCTTTACTTTTGAGACTGGTTCCATCAGCTTTTCTGTGTAGAAATGTTGGGGTTTTTTCATATAAATCATTTCACCCCAAACAAACCATTTTATCTACCTTGGTAATCACTTAGATCATGCAAAATGGTGTACCATCCCTGGCTTTGTCCCTGGAACCATGATGCTACTTCAGGTTTCAGACACAGAAAGGTTATATGCAGTTCAGTCTTTCCAAGCTGACCAACACCTCTGCCCACGCAGTTAGTCTTCCCCTTAATGAATTTCACCTGGAGTGGTTCTAAGCAGCTATAGGGAGGTAATGCCCAGTGCTTTCCTGGGTGAGAAGGCTGAGACCTGGCCAAGGTGGTTCATGAGGAATTTTGGCCCTTTCCTACTGGGATCTGCGTGATAGATAGGCCAGCCTCCATCAAGAGTCATGGGAGCCACCTACTCACCTGGAAGGTCACAATTTAATCCACCAAAAGGCTAAAATACCGAGCAGGGCTTGTGAGCTGAAGGGAGACAGTGAACCAACATCCCTAGAAAATGATACGGTGATCAAAGATTTTCTACTCCGATAGACAAAAATGTTTTGGGGGCTGACCCACAGTGGCTTATTCATAGCTTTACTGAGCAAGATTGTTCAACAGTCTCCCTGCCGGGTAAACCACTGCTTTCATCTGAATGAGAACTCTACTACGGTCTTTAAAGACAGCTAAATCAACATACTATGCATCAGTATGTTATCAGCAGCAATGTCTTCTGAAGTTTGTTTTCTCCCCTTTATCTGCTGCAAAATCTATTGAGTTGCAAGGAATACTGAGTGGGGAAAGCCATTTTAAATTGCATGTTTATCATTTTAATGTAATTTGAACAACTAACCTACAAGCTTCGTAATTTTTCTATTAGAAAGAAGAAACGAAAACTATATAAAACTTGTAAAGAATCGCAGAGTACTTGTCCAGACTGCTGACAGTCAGTAAATGCCTCAAAAATCTCTCCCACTTCTTTACAGAGACTAAAATTCAGCAGTCCGGTGAACTGGACTACAAAATCAGCTTATCTGCCCCAAAATGAGCACACTTTTTCTTTGCAGCAATGTAGCTAAAATGCATTTGCGGGACAGCAGGCTGGCACTGGGCCGTGAAAGGTATTCGCCATTTTGTAAAACAAAGCAGCCATCCATAATCTTTTTCGTTTCCAGATAATAAAAGGAAAGTCTCATTTTGCGACTATAAAAAAAAAAAAATAAAAAAGTTAAAGCAGTACAGCTGTAAGCAGAAATCCAGTCCACTTGTGGTTTAAAGAGCTCCACGCCTACTGTACATAAAATAATACGCTGGTATCATTAGCATAGACAACAGCTTGTTTTCAATTTGGCTGCAGATAATGAAATTATCCCCCAAATTACCATAAAGTGGAACAAATAAACACAAAAGCAGACTCTTTCTTTTCTTTTCTTTTTTCCTTCTCCCCCCCGCCCTTCAGCAGCACTGGCTTTCAGCTATTTAGAATAAAAGCAAAGCTTCTGTTTTTCCAGAGCTCCGGTTTGACCTCAAGCAGATAAAGAACATGAAATGACAAACACGCAGCAAAGAGTTACTGTGTCCTTCCCAACACTCACTCCCCCCCCTTTACCCCCCCGGCCTCTGTTTACATTAGGAAATGTACCCGGGGAGGAGGGAAGGGGAGGCAGGAGGGCTGCCTTTCAGCGCCCCGCTCGGCTCCGCTGGCTCCGGCTGGAGCTGGCCCCTGTTTCTGAGTAAGCTTACTCCACTCCAGATGTGCCTCGGCTCCAGCGTGGCTGCCATGTACAGTAAATCGGCATCTGAGGGCTCGTCAATCTGTGGGGTAGAGCAATTGCGGTCTCGCCAGGCCGCCCCACTGGCACAAACAGAAATTTGCGCCGCTGAACTGGAAAAGGAGGAGGAGGAGGAGGAGGAGAAGGAGGGAGAGGAGGGAAAGGGGCGACGGGGAGGGAAGGAGGCGAAATGAGGGGAGAGCAGTGTGTGAAAGGTGAGGGGCTGGAAGGTGTCCGCTCCCGGGAGGAGAAGGGGAAGAAATAAACACTAACAGCCAGCGGGGGAAATGTTCTTAATGCATTTGTAAATTTACTTGTAAATGTTTTACACTTAGAGAGAAAGGGGAATGCTGCGTATCGTTTGGCAATGCTGGCTGGCTATAGGTCCCTGTGGATATACCGGTTTAGTACGACTTGTAACCAGGGCAAGAGAAACATAAAATAGCTGGGAAAACACAGCCAATTAGTCATTACATGTAGATTGTAAAAACAAGAGGGAGAGAGAGACAGAGAGAGAAAGAAATAAATACCCTTAGCAAATTGAATCCCTCTTGTTTACGCCCCTGCAACATGAGCACAAAAAAGCAGAGGCAATGACGCCTTCTAATCAAAGTGCAACCTGCAAACCAGTCAGTGCTCCCAGTCAAAATCCTCCAGGATTTCCTGACACTCACAAGATTTACCTATTTGCTGTCATTGTAAAATACAAATTGTCTCGCTAATCAGGCAGTTTGCTTTGGACCCGACCCCAGTTGTACAAACTCCAAGTTGGACGCTCATTTCTGATCTCCTGCCGCCTACACAGCCGTCGCTAACTGAGTTTTAATAGGATGAGAAAACGATCTTTTCTTTTATAGTGGGTTCAAATGAGCTACCCAGCTTCAAGCTGACTATAGCTGTGTTTTCCTAATCACCATTTTTTTATAGCAATTCTGAGGACCAAAATGCTTGCTCCCCCTCCCTTCTCTTCCAACAGCGCCAAGTCTAAGAATGTAAATAAGTGTTAAATTGAAACACAGAACAAAAACGGGTCAGATTTAGTGTAATTGAGTCATAGTTAAATTTAGGCTGCTTTTATTTGCAAATGTGAACTTTAACAGCAGCTCTATACAGCATCTCTGGGTAGAATGAGATGCCTCATTTATTTATTATTTTTATTGTGGTTGTGCCTGAAATTCTCAGCAAAGGCTCCCAGTCCCATTGTGCCGTGCACTGTAAAAGATGAGCTATGCATTTTCAAGACTGTCCTTTGCCAGAGAGGCCGTCCTCTGGGTACCATCTGGGTTAAATGGCAGCACTTTAAATGGACAGAAATATTGTCGGCTGTTCCAAATTTTCAAAAATTGTGAATCAAAGCTGAAAAAAGTCATGAGGTTGCAGGATAAAAGTCATAAGACTTTCCAAAGGGTATACACGGCATCCTTTCCTGTCTCTTGATTTGTGAGTTTTCAAGCCTTCCCAAAACACTGTAAGAGTATGAAAGCTACTTTTTTTAAAGGAATGTTCAGATTTAAGGAAGGAAGGCTTAAAAACATCAAATATCATTAGATTTGAAATAAAGCCGTAAGACTTGGCAATACAATAAACAGTTGTATTTGGGTCTTGATTTTCCTTAGCACCCCATTGACAGGATAGTAAGCTCTCTTCCCTCTAGGTTAAATCACTCCTGCAACGTATAAGATGCTCGGATTCTGACTGCAAAGAACACATGTAATTACCTACTATTAAGTGATTAAAGTCAATGTGATTATTCTTATGCATAAATTTCATACTGGGTTTTCAAACACTGGGGCGCTGGGATCATTGCCTTAGGTGCAGGGCAATAGAGAAGCTGAACAAGCCCCCAGCAAGCAAGCAGGCATGCATCTGCCAAAGAGGACAAGTCCAAGTGTATCGAATCAGGGTGGCAAGATTAGGATTAAAATTCCCTCAAAAACTGACTGTTTGAAATTAGGCTGGCCAAAGCACTGGTAAATGTACAACAGGGACTTCCCTCACACTGACAGAAATACGAACTGGGTGATCGAACAGGTGTTTTCAACGGCTGGCATTTCCATGCAGAAAGGCAACGCAGACGGGTCTCATTAGACAGTAGCTGAGTTTAGTGAAGGAATGTGACTTTTCCCACCCAATGTTGAATGAGTGGCCCAGGGGAAGTGCGGTACTTGGACGACACCAAGAGCAGCTCAGTTCTTAGCTCATCCACCACAATAATGGCACTAATTTGAGAATAAGTCAGAATAAGTTAGCATAAAGCTGATAATAGATGTCTGTAAAGAACCGTGTATGATGGTAAGATGATATCATCCGACAATGCTAAGAGACCATGGAGGAATGTATCTAGAAACCAGGACAAAAAAGGAGTGAAGCATGAAGAGGGTGTGGAAAACAAATCCCTGAGAGAGATAGGGACATCAGAGCGAATAGTGCAGTCCCTCTTCAGAGCAGCCCCTCTCTGTATCATGCTCCCAACTCACAGCAATGAGCGATGCTCTTCCACTTTAGTTTTAGCCATGTTTTTACAATGTAAAGTGAAGTCCTTGTTTACATGTGTATCATAAGTGCATCCACTTAACCTCAGGTTTATCATGCATATGGTCAGAAAGGACAATTTCCCTGACAAATGTTCAAAAAAAGACAACATCGACTGACAGCATGGTGAGTAGGATTCAGGAAGTGATCGGCCCCCTGTACTCGGCACTGGTGAGGCCCCACCTCAAGTACTGTGTCCAGTTTTGGGCCCCTTACCACAAAAAAGACATTGACGTGCTGGAGCGGGTCCAGAGAAGGGTAACAAAGCTGGTGAGGGGTCTGGAGAATAAGTCTTATGAGGAGAGGCTGAGGGAGCTGGGGTTGTTCAGCCTGGAGAAAAGGAGGCTGAGGGGAGACCTTATCGCTTCCTAGAAGTATCTGAAAAGAGGTTGTAGAGAGGTGGGGGGGTGTCTCTTCTCCCAAGTCACAGGCGATAGGACAAGAGGAAATGGCCTCAAGTTGTGCCAGGGAAGGTTCAGACTGGATATTAGGAAAAATTTTTACACTGAAAGGGTTATTAAGCATTGGAATGGGCTGCCCAGGGAAGTGGTTGAGGCACCATCCCTGGAGGTATTTAAAAGATGGGTTGACGTGGTGCTTAGTGACATGATTTACTGATGGTTTATTATCAGTTAGGTTCATGGTTGGACTAGATGATCTTAAAGGTCCCTTCCAACCTGGACAATTCTATGATTCTATGATTCTATGGAAATCTCACTAAAATATGATAATACCTTCTTTCTTTGATGGCTCAATTAATGCCATGTGCCCTTTTGCAAGACAGCACCTACTCAAGAAAAATTGCCTGCAAAGGAAGTGATGCTTCATATTTCCAACTGTAACCATCTTTTCACCGTGTATTGGAATCTTGGATCTACTTTTTTCTTTGTTTTTTCTTCAGTTTTTCTTCTATACGCATTCCAATGCACCTGACAACTGAAGGAAGGACAGTATTGTCCAGCCATTGTGTGGGCAGATGTTGTGTAAATTTCCACAGAAGATTCTGCCAAGCCTTCCTCTTACACAGACCTCTGACACCTGCATTATTTGGAAGGATTACTTTCTATATCAGTGAACTTCCCCCAGGGACTGACACAAGATGAGCAACCAAGGACCTGGCTGCAGAGCAATCCTGCAGAGTAGATAGGGATGCAATTATCCTTCCCTGCTTAAGGAATACGCAGCCGTCCCATGTGCCGAGGAAGACAAACACAGCTCACTTCACGCATCTCCTAAAAAAGTGGAGGTGAACAAAAGTTTGCTAAGTATCCTGTCTACAGTCATGTAAAAATAAAATAAAATCTAAAAGGATTGCAAGAATAGGCTGTGTTGTAATTGAAATTGTCTATGACATAAAAACTGCAAACTTGGCATTTCTGTTCATAAAAGAACTATCATTAAGTCCACTGGGCTTATATATGCCAAATGTTTAACATCCCGGTAGCATGCTCTTTATGATGCCTTCGACACCTGCAGAGAAATTACATCAAATCTGTAGCAGCAGTATTAGGTAATGCACCAGAGTTCAATGTTCAAAACATCCTGTTCTTTACATAGCCTCTTGTCTTACACAAAAGCAGTTAAAAATAATAGAGCTTGTTCAAGCGCCAGATTTACAGGCTTGTGTTCACAGACCCTCTAAGGCTCATCTTGCAAGGTTTTTTTTGTTTTACCTGTGGGCTGGGAAAGGGGAGGCAGGAGAGAGCACAAGAGGGAGGAAAGCTTTGTGAATGGATGGGTTTCTAGCTTTCAGGAAAAAATGAAATAACTTCAGCCACTCTGCTTTTATGGCAATTAATTTACTTTTCTGAAAAGTAAAATTAATAAGAAGTGAAATTTGTAAGAAGTGAGTAACAGAATAAGCATCCCGTAGCTGGACTGGAGATAGATTAAAAGTCATGGAATATTTATATTTGTAGTTTGAGATCTGGAGGCTTGGATCAGTTAATTAGTAAGACAGATGCCATTTGCAAAACTTGGATGCTGATCCTGATGCAGATTTTGAGCTCATCAATCTTTTGGAATGTTTAGAGGAGAGGAAGCTTGGCTCTCCTCTCAAATTTCACACTAGAAGGCTCTAGCTGGATTCAGTGTTGAAAGAAAAAATAGAAAAGAAAAAAAGAAAAAATGGCTCTATGTAGGCTTCTACGGCCTTTCTATGTAACGTGTACATTGTAATAACCTCAATGTTGCTGTTACAAAACCGTGTGATTAATAGACCCTCTCCTTATTCGGATCTGGGGTTCCTGTTGTTGTTGAGGGAAATCTGAGCAGAACAATGCAATCCACTAGTGCCTTTATGTTCTTGTCACATCCATGAGTCCTATGACTAATCTCTTTGCAGTCAAGACTCAAAGCTATAATTGATCACTTTATTCTTATTTTCACAAGCTGTTGAGAGGTTTGCTGTTACTCATTCTGTTTATGAAACGCTCATTTTCACTGGGAAGCAACATATTGATAGTGCGTTGGACTGGGAATAAAGGGACCTGGCTCAGCACATCAGTGAAGTCTCCTACCAACTCCTGGCCTCTGTCACAGATGCATTTCTTACACACAGATTACATTTACAGTTGTCAGGTCTAAAAACTGTAAAGACCTTCATTATTGCTTAATAAGGTGGTTTTCAGATCACAGTTCAAAAGCGCCAGGAAAAAATAACAGTAATTTGTACCAAGAAATAACTCAGTGCTGCAGAATGAAGCACCAGATCACAAATAAGTCAAATTTCACACTTTCATTGAAGAGTCTTCAGCTTATACCAGATCAGACTTGAGCCCAGCTATTTTGTCCAAACACCTACGTACAGCCTATTTGTAACGTATCCCTCATAAAGCTCTTCCTCTTACTTCCTGTGAATAGGAATATTGCAAAACTGCACAGAGGAAGTGGAAGTTTAAAAGCTTTGCAGAGACCAGATGGAAAATGTGATAGGAAACTGAAAAACAAACATTTTGTGTTTTCATATATATTAAGTACACTTAACAAAGGTTAACTTCCACTTGTATCTTTCCCTCAATTTTTTTGCCCAGAACTTTTAATTCTTGCACTAACAGTTACACATTGTAAGGGCTTCTACCAATAACAATACTAAGAGTCTGGTAAATGTCTCATTATCAAAGGCAGCAAAAAGTCTTATTTTATGTGGAGGAAATAAGCCAGAATCAATAAAGATATAACCTGTTGCCTTTATTAATCACTGGAACAAGACTTCTCAATTAATTTTTACCAAAATGCAGTTCCCTTTACTGGGGTTCTCCGGGTGATTTTTACCAAGGTTTTCTCTGCAGGAAATAGTGGACGAACTCCAGATCTCTGAGAGAATGACAAAACAGTATGAAATACAGGGTCTCCCACGAGAATGCTAGGGACTTCATCTCTCATGGACCTGGGAAAGACCAAACAAAATTTACACATGGCCTGAACCCAGACTGGGCTCTGGCATTTGAATAATCCTGGAGTATTTTCAATCCATCTCATTCTACCTTAGTTGCTCTTTTATTTTTTAAAGTGGGCTAAGCTCAGAAGATCTTACTTAGGTCCCTGTTAAATCAGCTGATTTTGAAATTCTTACACCTGAAAATTGGAATATTTATTTCCTTCTGTAAACTGTGAAATAAAGTTTTGAACATTTTAAGTGTGCAAAATCAAATAACTCTGATGTTTTGTCTTTTGTAGTTACCGGCTACTAAAGATTGATGTTGTCCTGTAACTCCTTGCTGATTAACACATTCCTCTGGATGCCTAATTTGTGAGAGATTTACACTGTGCAAACATTATTTACGGAGAGCACTTGATTCTCCCTAAATCAATTAGATATGCCTTTTCAGGCACATTTTGTGTCAGAGACTGCCAGAAGAGGGTTTTCTTTTTTACCTGCAATGGGGATTCCAAAACTACATCACCTCTGAGGAGCCACGGGGAAGCTTGGAGATAAAATGGTCCTGCCAGGGCAGCCTCCTGTATAATTGAAATGCAATTTAAGGGGTCTTCAGAGGAATTTCTCCAACTCCAGAGGAGGCCGATCAGCAATCTGACCTCCAATAAAGACAACAGAAGGAAGCTCCCTTTGAAAGATAGAGGAAATTTTTTTCTTTGAAAAGCATTATTAGGTGCTGTCTGCTGATACAGTGCAGACTTATCTCCTGAGGTCCAGACAAGTCTGTGTTACTGATTATGCCAATATAGCTCATGCGGTTCTCACTGCCCTTATCTAAGAATGGGAAAAGTCAAGGAGAGTAAGTGAAAAACAAAACAGAACCCTACCTAACGGAGAAGCTTATCATTAGAAGTGTTCTAAATGCACCCAGAGAAATCTCCCCACATACGTATGAAGTTTAGGAATTTTACTGGCTTATTGCTCTCTGGAAACAATGAGGCTGTGAACAAAAAGCTAGCAAAATGTGTCTGTAAACCTAATGGATACATGTATGAACAGGTAATCATATTTTCAGTTATGCATTGTGTGGGCAAAATGAGCATCTGTACCTAAAGGTATACTGAGTTGATGAAGTTCAAGAAAGGCAAATACCAAGTTCTGCATCTGGAATAGTCTAGAGGCCAACTGATTGGAAAGCATCTGTGCAAAAAGGACTTGGGGCTCCTGGAGGACAAACTGAACATGAACCAGCAGTGTGCCTTTGCAGCATTAAAAGCCAACCTCATACTGGGCTGCTTTATTAAGAAAATAGCCAGCAAGTCAAGGAAGTGATTATTCCCCTCTGTTCAGCACTTGTGAGGCCACATCTGGAGTATTGCATCCAATTCTGGGACACTGACAGACTGAAGCAAGTAAAGCTGAGGGCCACCAAGGCGGACAAAGGGCTGGAGTACGTGACTTGAGACGACATCTGAGAGCTGGGTTGGTTTGGCCTGGAGAAGGGAGAGCTGAAGGAGAGGGTCTCACCACCATTGTCACAACCTGAATTATTCAAAAAGCACACAAAGGTTCATCTGTTATCATGGCTAACCTGTCTTCTATCTCACATCAGAAACAAAGTGCGTTCTCTGCGAGTTTACAATTTGTGGGACAAAGTTACCCACTGCTGGGGCAGAGTAAGACTAAAGAACAGACGGAGTCAAGCCAACCAGCAACCTCAAGCAAGCCAGAGCAGTGCAATAAACTAACCAAATCCATCCAAACATACAGCAAAAATTCCCATGACTCAACGCCTCCGTTGCCTGTCAGCTCTACCTCCCACCTCCACAGCCCTATCTAACACTGGAGCCCAAGCTGCCGGATACTTCAATCCAAACATTGTGGTTATACAGGCCCCAAGGACCAGATCCATGAATCCCGCTTTAATCCACTCCTGAGAATGTGTGTATTTTTTGGTCAGAATTTTGGTTGTCTATATTTGGAAAGTCTCACCCACAGTCTTTAGCTGACTAAAGGAAGCCAAAGAAAATCCAAGATTAAATCCTTTTACCAAAGCTGAAATCCTCCCTCAATATGACAGTTCCTTATGTATTTGTGCATTGCATATGTGCCTATCAAACCTCTAGGAACTCAGTCTGCTCCTTATTTCATTTATAGGGAAGGGATGAGAACAAGTCTGTTTCTACAGAATTCCCCAGATACAATCTACTTCAGAGTACATCATTAATAAAGGACTTTTCTATTTATTTGTTTCACCCAGAGCAGCTGGTCAGTCCTATCTCTCTGGGGCATGTCAACTAATACATATTATTTCATAAGCTGAGAATTTTTGAATAATACTGTCTTGTCCCTTCCACTTGTATTACATTACATGGGAGTAAGGAAGTATGTTTGCATTATACTGTAGAAATTTAAAGGGAAAAAATATTTATAAAACATTAGAAAAGGATTGAGCAGAACGGATGATTATAAAAATGCTGATAAACCTTTGTAGAAGAGGTTATGTTTCATACTGGTAAAGGAGGAGGCTAAGAATAAATCTGAATCATGCTCATGTGAGGTAGAACTAGTGAATGACAACTGAGGAAAATTATTAAAGGTAACAATTAGCTTCTTTTTCCCCACAGATCTCAAAGCATTGAAGTGCCACTGAACTCAATAGGAATCTATTATTGATTTCAGTGAGAAATGCTGGCCCACTAGCCTCATTTTCACAGTTGGAGAAACTGAGACACAAAAATGTTAAATGAGTTGCAGGATATTACCCAGCAAATGGCAGAGCTGGGAATAGTACTCAGCTCCCCTGGAGGCCAGTCCGTGCGTCATCCACTGCACCACTTCCTCATATTAGAAGGCAGTAACAAGAGCACAAATTTCAGGGATTTTGTTTAATGAGAAGGGGAGATGGAGAGATCTGGAGTCTCACCTCTAAAATAAAGGAATACTGGGCTTGTTTAACTGTTGCATCCAATGCGCAACTGCTGACACTAAAGTATGAGCTTGTCTTTGCCCCTATGCAGACTATTAAGGGAGGAATCAGAGAACCAGGGAGGATCACAAGGAGAAAAAAAATAATTTGATTTATTGTAAAAACAAACACACAGCAACACTGTACATACTGAGTCAGGAAGCAAGTTTGCAGATGATAATCCAATGTGATTTAAACACTGCTGAATCAACTAGAGGGTTAATGTAAAAGGAATGAATACAAGGCAGGGGTCTTACTTTACATCAGATGCCTACCAATCCTGTTTTTTACGGATGACTTCTCTTCAGCTTGAAACGAGTGATATCAGGCTCTATAATAGAAGACATGACTTGTAGCATGATTATTTATGTCTCTCTGCTGTATGGGTGGCATATCGCTTTACTTCTGAGACAGATGCACTGACTTTGCAGCTTATTCCTACAAGGATATTTTAATCATTTAAAATGATGAATATGAATCCATTTTCATGGCAAATATTGCTTGACAATTTCCTCTCCCTGTGGTCGCTCCTGCAGATCATCTGGTATTAGCCTCCTATCCTAGGAGGTTCTGCATCCTCAGAAGACCAAAAGACACCAACTTTTCATTGTCTTGCTGAATGGTTTCAGGCCACAGAGACAGAATATTTCAGGCTGCCAAAGTGCTCATAGTTGAGAAGTTCCCCAAACATATGCTAGTCCCAGGTGGGGGTCCCCTACCTTTGGCCAGCAGGTCATGCCCCTGGTAGGAGTCCCCAGGTCCCTGGAGAAGAGCAGCAGCTGCAGGGCTGACACAGCTTCGGAGCAGACCCACCAGCCATCAGTGTGGCTGGTGGCCGCACTGACTTGCTGGTGCTCACCTGTGCAGTGTGTTTTTTCCAGAAGGTTTCAAATCACTTTACCAAGCTGACTGCTACACGTTATTATTGTGATGGTTTTGTGAAAAGGAAGACAGCAGTTACGGCCGAGACTATCTGAGATGGTCACTAATTTCGAGTGATTCAAATTGAAGGGCAGCATAAATATTTCTCATGTTACCCTAAGTGAAGGCAGTGTGTGAATGGCAGAGCAGCAAAAAAATTATAGGATTCATATCTTACAGTTCAGCAACCTTTCAGATGGACCACGCCAAACACAATGATCCAGGGGCAGAAAATCCCTGCTCTTCAATTCACTTTAAGCCTTCTGACTTTGTTCCTTTAATACGAACCAACTATGTAATTTAGCTTCATGACTGCTAGTGGGAAATAAATATTACTAAAGATTCAGACTTTTAATATTTCAAACTTTTCTTCCAATTTTAATCTTTGAAATCTTGCAAATAAACTTGTAACTTTGACATTACAATCCTTCAGCAAACACTTTCTTCTTAATGACTTTTTACTCGTTACGCTGTTCCCACCTACCAGGAGTTTCACTTCTGGACTGAGTTTGACTTTTATTGTTTTGTTTTTGCTTTTTTTTAAAAAGAAAACTTGCCATTATGCAGCTGTGTAATATATGACAATAGAGGGTGATAAATACTGCACAGCTGAAGCTGAAAACAAGTTGAGTTAATGGAATGAAGTGAAGGTGATGACACTTTTTTTTTGCACAGAAAGTCATGAGATATTTTAAACAATATGTTTTATGCAAACACAAAAAAGAAAATCCTTCATTTTTCCCTAAAGAGGAATTCATTCCCACTGGAGAACACACACAGGCACACACACACACACACACAAAAAGCCTAACCTCAATTTAATGACTTCATGAGTTCACAAAAAGTGGGACAACATTTATGCTTCTAAAACCCAGGTGACGTAGCAGACCTCCATTCTGCTGTTAAAATCCTCTGTTGCTGGTGGCTCTTAGAAATTAAAGAGTTAAAATAGAATCCACTGAAAAAAAGTAAAGCATATGTTATATGCAGCACGTTACTTGCTCATTGGGCTTCCCATGGGCCGGTGAAGGTTGGGAACCACTTCTGTAAAGGAAATGTATATGGTGTCAAGTTATAGACAGCTCCATCTCTGCAACTGATTAGCCCCAGAATGACTTTGGCCTCACATAGTTTCTTACAAACATTATTTAGTCAGCCTTCAAAACTTAAGTAGGCAACACTGTTATTCCCAGTTTACAGAAGAGTTATAAGTGCAACAGGGTTAACAGCTACTGTAAAGGGACACATTAAATGAGCACCAGGAGGTGGAAAAAAACTGAGTTTCCCAACCCTTGCCCGCTCAACCATAATGTCCACAGTCTAAACCACTTAGATTAAAAAAAAGAAAAAAAAAAAAAAATTAAGCTCCTTCACTGAAACCATGTCCCCAAAAGTCATTTCTGATGACTAAGTAAGCATTGTAATTTTTACAGCTACTGTGCACCTGCAGCTTCCAAATAGTTTTCAAAGGTCACCTACCTATCCTAATTTTTCCAAGCTCAGCTTCTTCGTCTTTCAAAACATGGAAAGAATAGCTATCTGTCTGCCAGTCTTCCTGCCCACTGAGGTCAATGAGAGACTTTTCTTTGACTTCAGTGGCTGTAAGACTTCCCTCCTATATTCTTTTCTTCAGTTTTGGAGAGCAATTGTCTCAGGGAGGGTAAATGTCTGCTTCAAGAGAAACTGTTGTGTTGAGAATCACTATCTAATCATTACCACCCATGCACCACACAATACAAACAGTAAAAATTATGAGCAAATAAAACAGCATAAAAATAAAGAATAAGAAAGCAGCACAGTCATCCAAACAGCAATGACTGGAAATTCATCTTGGAAGGCTTAACTGTTCCTGTGGCACAGAAGCTAGGAGTGATTGTTCTGTGCCGTGATGGCATTGCCCAATAACCCATTCTGTCTAAACTAACAGAGCTGGCTAAATTATCCTGCCTTGTGTTCTCTTTTAATTAATTGTTTAGTTTAAAGAGAGGATAAAAAAGGCTGGCTGAGATCCAATTGCCTGCTGCTATGACAGAAAAAAAGTACCGATCAGAATGTTTCTCTGCAGAATGAAATGTGTATCTCCTGGGCTTTTAGCAATAGCAAAACAAGTTTACATTTCTGTCTCTAATATGATTCTGTCCTCTAAGTCATTAACAGTTCCTTGATCCCTTCTCTTATTCCTGCCCCCTTTATCTTATTTATTGAAACTTGTAATATAAACAGCATTTCTTCACCTACTGTCTTTCTGAATTGTTGATTGTCTGGAAAATGGCACTAGTGCAAGGTTTCGGGGCATTTCCTCAGCGTAGCAGTGGTGTTTCAGTCGCATGTGGGTACTGTCAGACACCAGCTACCATTTAGGCCCATCAGGGGAAACTCGGGGAGCAAATTACGGGACCGGCTTCTCCTCCAGCGTAAGCGAGCACAGCACAATGTGACCTCAGGAGCATCAGGCAGATTCGCACAAGGCTGAGGATCTGGCCATGTGACTGTTTCCAGCTAAAATCACATTCTTCCCCCACCACACGCTGGAAAATTAGAGACTGCAGATCTTTCTAAACATGCTTATGGATGTAGAAAACCCTTTCATAAGGCAGGGGAGGGGGGACAGTTTCTTCTGAAAGGCAGCATAGGAAGGGATTGGAAGTGCCAGCACTTTTGCCCCCTCGTTGTCACATTCCTTTCCCAGACCCGGCCGATGAGGCGGTCTGCGAGCCGTGCTGGCTGGGAAGGATCACATTGCTGAACGGGGACGGGAAAGGGAATGTGGTTTCCTGAAAGGTTTCCAGCAAGTACATGGGAATGGAGCTCTTGAAAGAGACATGGAGCTGGAAGCACTTCCCTTCTGAGAAACACTTCCAATCCACTCCCTGGGCCAAATGTAATAACAGCTCTGACATTATTATTACAAAGGGGGAAAAAGTCATTCTTCCAGCTTGCTGCTGTGATTTCTCCATTTTGAAGACACACCTTCTTTGAGACCTGGAAGTCATGTGGTTTAACGTGAAAGCCTGCTCACAAGGGATGCTTCTTGGGCTCATCTCTACCAGCACTTATCACCAAGTCTTTCTGGAGGTGCCAGGAATGCTTCTGGCAATGAAAAAAAAAAATAATAACCCTTAAAGATGTGTTTTTCTACTTGGATCCCTCCTTCTATCTCTTTTGGCTTATGTGGAATATATTGCCACAAATTGTCTGCAGTATATGACAAGCTTTCTCCTACTGTCAGTCATGAGCCAATATCTAGATATGAGGAAAAACCCTGTGTGAAGACCAGCTAAAATAGCCATTTGATGTGTCAGATTTTAAGTTTGGTAGGATCTCTCTACAGCTCTGCCTTTCCTCACTTAATACACTACACTGCACAACAAATTAAGAGAAATTATTTGAAACATCCCTCTAAACAAGCCTATCAGAGACTATGCATAAAGGTCCTTACAAGTGAACACTAACGGAGCTGTGCTAAATATTCAGACTATCACTAGAAGCGTTAGGAAATAACGTATGAAGGAAGAAATGAAGAAGCAAAAGCAGCAAGGGACCCAGTTTCTGTTTTACCGTCCAGGAATATGCTGGAATATGCACAGAAGAGTTACAAAACAAGTGCTGTTGACAGTACAAAGGGGAAAATAAAGCCATTAGAAACAGCATAAATTGCACTGGCATGAATAATGCTTCTCCCCAGACTTTGTTCTAGAAAAAAAAAAAAAAAAAAAAAGGTGGCATTAATTCAGCAACCTCCGTTTCTAAATAGGTTTAGTTAAATTGGTGCAATTTTTGTTTAGATAAGGCCTCAGACTCACTGACTCTCTGGAACCCCCTCTTAGTCTTACCTCTAACCACTTTTTCCAGCCCATGGCAGGGAAAAATGTACCACAGGAGGCAGAGCCAGACACCAGTAGTATCGTAAGAGCCTCAACCAAGAGCGTCTCAGCAAACACAGGGCCAGAATCCACCCTCGCTCACAGTGAGCAATTCATTTGATTGGGACTACTTAAAGAGGCAACTTTTAAGCTGCCAGCTTACTGACACCTGACAGCCATCAGCCTGCAGTGCCTAAGCTGCTATAAAACATGAGTCAGTCAATGAATTACATGATTTTTGGAAAATAAGAGTCATTTAGAACATTCTATTCACATTTTTGTGTATGGATCATTTAACCTCGTGGGTGTTTTTTTTTATTATTATTATTATTTTGTTTTAACTAAGCATATAAAAGGAATAAGAACACAAAAGTTCTTACCAGTATCAGGAAAAAGTAAAAGACCATTTTTTACACAGTTATGTCCATATTCTAAGTAAGGGCAGGAAGTTCTTTTGACTTTTGAGAAAGTATAGCCTCAACTATACAACCCAAAACTGACAGCATTCTTAAAATTCAAAATAAAGGATTTTAAACAGTTGATGGCTAGTTTCAGCTGATGTTAAAATTTCAGGTAACAATTGAGAGCTGTTTCTTTAGTATTTCTAGGTTTGTAGCTAACTCATCCATACATTTCACAGCCTCATTGCCATGGAAAATTTTTTTTAGGAAATAAATACTTCACACTTCGAACGAATGTTTCTTCTTTTGGTTTGATTCTTTCAGTCAAATAGAAACAGACAAGAAATCAAAGATGCTTAATGGGATACAGAAAGTACTACTAAAAATACCAAGTAGCAACAAAACTCTCATAGGCCAAAGAAGTCCTAAACTGCAACCAATTTATGCAATAGGCTGTACAAATATGCCTGAGAACACAGGTTCTTACAGTCAGAGGTAGGTGGATGTGAGACACCTAAATCCAAAAGAGTGACAAAAAAATCCCATCTAATCTTGAGGATGGTTAAAGTCACTGGAACCCTTCTTAATTGACATGAGGTACACCAGGTTGCAGGAGAATGCTTCTACAAAAGCGCAAGATTGCCGGAATCTGAGTTGATAAACCCCTTTACTCCTGAATACAGTCATGATTTAGAAACAAGGTGTTATCTCCATTTGCATCCTTCAAGGAAACAAATTTAACAGGTGCTTTCAGAACAAGCTCAGCATATGCTGATAAACTGAGGCCTCCACAAAAAAGCCAGTTGTGAACACCGTGTTTAAATGGAGCAGGAGGAGGAATCTGTGTCATTCAACTTCTCATTCAACACCAGGTTAATAATATACAGACATGGGCCTGGAAGTAGGATTCCTCCCTCCCAGCAGAGCTCCCTAAACACTAAGCAGCAGAGTCACGCTGCTTTTTGCTCACTCTGGTTCAATGAGTTCCATGGTCCTTGCAAGGAACTGACACTGACACAAGCAAGAAATTACTTCAAGTCATTCTGTCTCACACCTGGTACAAGAACACTGTTTGGGGGGGGGAACCTAAGAAGAGAATCTGATTCCTTCTTCCCACTCCATACAGGCTAGGGAGAAGACAGAGCCCACATCTCCATCATCCAGATAACCACTCTAACCTGCAAGCTTTCCCTCTGGTACCACTGTGGAAGAGCAGTTAATTGCTTGCTCTTGCACACTTCAAAGAGGATACTGGGTTCTGGATCATGGCTAGATAGAGGAATCTTCCCACAAACCCTGCTGAGGCTTGGCGATGGCTGTGAATTCAGGCACATCCCAGCCAAAGCTCAGTGCTCCCTCCTGGCTCACTCTAGACAGCTGGCTATTCAGTGTCAGAGTTTTCCGACTCATCGTTATGAATCACCACTTTTTGGTGTACAGTCTAGTGTACTTAGACTGATGGTTTCCCATCTGGTGAGGAGATTCCTGAGATCATCAGACATAGCATTAATTAACAATACGACAGTTACAGACAAACTGTTCTGGAGCCATAAGCGCCCTTTCACATTTGCCTTTCTTTCTGACTGACTTTTCCTGATGAAAAGGCACTGGAATGGCACGTTATTAGCATCCTCTGTTTTATTAGTATGACGGTCCTCATGTATGTCAACAAGAAATTTACATGGCAGGCCAGCATGAGACTGATGTTCTGAATCACCAGCAACCCCATCTGGTTTTTGCAGGGTATCATAAAACCAGCATGTGTGCCCATAAACTCAGAAATGCCATCAGCACCATGGAGGAAGTTGCCACTCAGGCAGTTACCTTCATGTGATCTTCAGGGTTGCAGAGCTGAATGCAATTTTCATCAGATCAGGCTCAAAAATTCTGACAGTGCAGCCTGTGCACGAACCAGAGGAGAGGAACCTAGAGGGCAAGCCATCAATAATCATAAAATGCAAGATTAAGTGACCAAGCAGCAACTAATTTAACCAAGTTTAGGAAATTAAGGTCACCCACTTTGATCTTGTATTTGAATATTTCCTAACAACCTCTATAGTTCTGCTTCAGCTCCCATCGCGCTTTTCAACAAATAATCCACAGAGGCCTCACTGTTCTCCGTCGCTGTGCTTGACACCGTGCTCCATGGTGAATTAATGTGGCATCCCTGCTGGGCGTGCTGGGCCTGCTACTCCAATTAAAAGAAAAAGAGCTGAGATAACGCAGCCACCAAACCTAGCAGAAGTCTGTCTGAAATGATTCTGAAATACTCCTGCCATTTACACTGCTCCCTGCCAAGTCTCCCCACCCTCCACTGTCATTTTCTCCTCTCTTTTATAAGAGGAAATGGATGCTAAATCAGCAAGTTAGGTTTGCTTCTTAACATAACAATTACTAACGATACACCTTTTCCCCTTTGTTATAAATTACTTTAGTGTGTAATTCAGCCAAATGAGAAGACAGGCACCACTTGTACACACTGTCTCCATCCTTTTGTGTAAGGCCAGGACTAGTTGCATTCACCAGCCTAGAGATCTGCAAAACAACAGCTTTTCCCTTCCACTCTGGAGGCATCCATAGCTCTCCTGCTACTACCTCTCTTCATCCCCAGGACACCAGGACACCAAGAAATGAACTGTTGCAGACAGAGGCAGGATGAGACTTCAGTCATTCAAGATGCTGAAGACTAGAGCTTAACCTCCAGTTATTCCACAGATTATACTTTTTTTCTGTGAGGCTGGCCAAAAAAAAAATATATTTACACACCAAATTCTATTTATTTGAGTTAAAAGAATACATATCTTTGGAGACTGTCCTTAGTTTCTTCAAGCTATATGAACCATGCCTTGTTAGGTCACTCCAGCAATGGTGGAGCGCACCAAGGAACAATCAGCACCCTTAGGCATGACATCAGTCCCACAAAACCCAGAGACATCCCTGATAACCCCTTTCTAGTGCTTTGCAGTACACCCATCCCATCTGCACCTTGCCTACCTCACAACTAACCCACAGCACTGCCTGACTCACACTGCTATTTGCTAGCCCTGTAGCACAGGGGAACCCAGAGACCATGAAGGGAAAATATGAGCAAAGGGAAAGCATGGGTCGGTCACCTTCCAGACTCCCATCCCAGCCTAATGACACCCCTACCAGGCAGCTTATGTAGGAGAGATGAGGCAATACCTGCCTCCATAGGCTTTATGTGCCTTAATGCCTGCATGGAAAAGGGCTATCCTTTCCCAAAGGCTCTGTAGTGGGTTCCACAAGCAGGGCCTGTATGTATTTACCTCGTTTCCTTAATGTATTGACAAAGGTTTGGGTGTCCTCTCCCCATAGGGAGCCTACACTGCTACATGGGACCAGGAGGACTAACCAACACCCATTGCATATGGCAAAGCCCAGGTAGAGAGTTTCCTCAGAGATTCTCAGAGTTGTCCCCAGTGGAGAACTTCCTCATAGTATTATGTGAGTGTATGCAGTGGGGATTGGGAGCAAAGGCCTTGCTTCCCAAAGTCACACAAAGCACTGGACAAAGGAGATAGCCTTCCAGCCCATCCTGACCTGCTTTGCAGCCAGGCAGTTCACAGGGAGCTTAGTGTATGCTACCAAAATCCTGATATTGTCAGCTTTGCAAAAGATAGGAGACATCAAGAAAAGTCTCTTCGTCCATGGCTCTGCACAGATGTTTTGTCAAATCTCTGTGCCAGCAGCATTTGGCTCCTAAGTCTTGCACAACCCCCTCAAGAAGGACGCGTGCTCTCCATTCTTCACAGGCAATCTCCAAACCAAAAGCAAGGAGTGACCATCCAGGGTCTTGGGCGGATGACCTGGAGAGAATAGCACAAAGGTCCCCTAATGCCCTTCCCTGGCAGAAGAGGAAGGACAAAGGGACCCCCTGCTCTGTCCTGCCTTGTGGGGACTCATTTGCTCCAATGTCTTGCACAGAGGAGCTACTGCGGTGGCTGTGGTGCTGCCTGCAGGACACAGAAGAAACCACAGAAGGGCTGTTGGGAATTTGGCACATGGATCAACTCCGATCTCCAGCACCTGCCAGCCCTCCCAGGTGTTTCATTCCAAATCATTTGAAACCCGTTCGCAGGCTGAAGAGGTGAATTTCACACACCCTAGGGATACCAAGTGAAGTGGATGTGCTATTGCGTTCATAGTTCGGGCCCTAACTGACACCATGGTAATCGCCTATAAGAGCTGAACAAGTATTTATACAAATTAGGAACATTTGGGACATAATTGCCCACTTGGAACAGATTGCGAGAGCAAGTTTTTCTGAGGACTCAACTGTCTCAGGTGAATACACACACTGCAGACACTGTTGTCCCTGGTTTGTTCAGATTTCAGGTCCTACGCTTCAGATTCATTTCAGAATTTAGTCAAATTTAAAAGCCATTGCTGTTTCCAGTTCATTTGAGAGAGCAAGCCTGAGGTTCACAGCTGACCACATTTTCTTTATGTGCATACGGTGTAATTTTAACTCCCTCTTGACTTGCTCTGTTGCAGATTCAATTCTAAGAAATGAATGTACATTATCAAGTGATTTATTACAATATTAAACATTAAAGGCCAGTTCCACAATTGATGTGATCAATGTAGCTGCGCTGTAGTCCTTGAATGAATGCTGTACCGGCGGGTAGTCTCGCACTTATAGTATCAAGAGTTTTAAAAAGCTTGGGTTTATTTTTATTTCTGTCCAGCTGAACTGCTGTGGGGAGGGAGCAGTGTCATTGCTCTTTGGCAAGACTCTCTCAGCTTCGTATCTGTTCTCATGAAGCTTCCAGTTCAAGTTTTTGCGAACTCAGACATTTAGCTACTGTGGTTTTAATACGCACCTCCGCCTATAGATGCTCAGCTGAAGAAACCACCAATTCCAATCCCCTGGTAGCTCACCTATCATCACTAGTGTAAACCAACCAGCCTTTCCTCCACCAGCAGCCTAAATTCCCCGAAGCGCTGTTTCCAGATGGGGAAACTGCCTTCACAGACACCTGTTACATCTCATAATATCAGATAGCACAACGTCTGTAATTCTACCTCAGACTCATCCTACAACTTTGTGAGTCACACTACATGTTTCATGTACCCAGTGAACCAAAGCAAACAAACAGGAACTATTTGTATTCTTATTTATGCCAGGGCTTATAATAAACCCCTTTGGAAACACTTCCGAACAGGTAGCAGCCGGCACACAAGTTTTGCCAAGGATTTAAACTAGTCGTTACCTGTTGCAGCTGTTGGGAAATTTCAAGCTGTTGCTAGAAGCGTACTTGTACCTGCACGCTGGGATTGGGAGTGCGAGCAGGTGTTTGCAAACCACAGTTACATTGCTAACCGTGCTTACTGTCTCAGACTCAATACTAATCATACTAGCAACGTCTGGTACCTGCAACATCTTGCTGCAAAGGTTCTCGTTCAATTTGTCTTACAACAGCGATCAGAACCGCTCGAAGCTATGAAAGCCTCTCCAGCTAATTTCTGTGTGCAGCGCGATGCTCCTTACCCCGAAGGCCCTTTAAGATTTGACCCCTCTCACTGGTTTTCCTGCTGTCAGGCAGGACAGCCAAAGAAGAGGTGGTATGCGGGCTGAAAAGCCTAGCAGTCCTCAATCAGCCCTTTGTCTTTCATGACCAGCTTTTTATCCAGGGGCAACAGTCTTTTTCCATTACCAGTAAAAATGAACCCCCCAGTAGGGGTGATGAAGAAACAATAAAACTAATCATTAAGCAGGCCTGCTGAGAAGTGAATTCCAGTCTCAGGTCAGATCTAATTGCATTCTGACACTGAAGCAATGGCCTGGTCATTTATATTAGCAATGTCATGTTTCTTTTTATTTATTTGTCTCCATTCTGCTCTCCGTCACCATAAAGAAAGAAATATAAACGTGTAGATCAATGAAAAGATGTACGTAGAGATCAAAATACACATACTGTCCTGTGGTGTACTTTGCAAGTTTTTGAAATACTCTCTTTTTAGCCAAGATCAATTGTGGAAAAACTAAAAACAAATATAGCATTTTGGAAAATGATGAGCAACTGTAAAAGGGAGATTTAGTAAAAATTATGGTAGTGTCATGGCCTATTACCAAGGAAAACCATGTACACAGGGGAGGAAAGACAAATTCAATCATGCGTATAAGCACAGAAGATATATATGTGTAGCTGTGATTTTTGAAACTAAGGAGATTTAGCTACGTACCTTTGAGTAATTACAACAGAAATATGCTATTTTGGGGTTCAAGTACAGCACATGCACGCACATGGCGTACACACACATTCCTGAAAATATAACTATCTTTAGGTCCCTTTCCTTGCTTGCCACCTTCCTTTTACTGCTTTCACCATTAATGATGTTTTGCCCTGGTCTGCATCCTCAGCCTCCTCCCCCACTGTTTTTTGCCCAGACTCCTGGCCAGCCTTCCAGCCTGAGACTCTTCCTTCGAGAATCTAAACAAGATGCCTTTGCATCTGACTGAACACAATGGGCCCCTCTTCAAAGCCAAGCAACATTTTTCCTATCATTGTTTGCAGGGGAAGAGTCACTCTGCACTCTGCTCAGATATTATGGTCACACAAGCCTTATTAGCTTACGGGTAGATTTGCTGTCAGAAGAGGGTTCGTACAACTAAAGAGATTGCTTCATCCCTTCCCCAGCATTTGTAACAAGCTTTGTAACTGCTTTTTAAATAAAATGCCCTTGGAAACTCACTTGCAAGCCAGCTCAATCCTCTGGCTTTTTTCCCATTCATATAGCTTTTATGACCTCTCCTATCTGGATATCGAGCCCTTTCTCAGAAGTATCTTAGTCCAATCCTCTTGATGCTATCCAGAGCTAGAAGCCCTCAGCGTGTGCTTTGGATCCGATCCCTACCTGGCTGCTGTGCTTAGAGGGGCGTTGATCAAATCTGGTAACGACAAATCAGGGCCCAGAAAATGTATTTCTAGAACCTGGAGTTGTTCCATCTAATTGCAAGCAGGCTTTCACAACTCATTTACTGAAGAAAACTTCCTTATCAGGTGAGGATGTGTCTAACTTCCACCCAGATTTCTTGTTGTGGTTCTTATCAAAAACACTTGAAAAGATTTTTCCTTTATCCATGGAATCAGCTTTCAAAAATTGCTTTATTGAAAGCCACAGCATGGCACGGTGACAATTTTTCCTAGTGTTTGCCATGCACTACATGTTCTAGGGTTAGCTGAGCCATGCCTGCCCTGGTGACACAGGAGTGAAGCAGGCTAGCATAAGTATGCCACAGTTAGTTTTTTGTGTTAAGCTCCATGCCGCTGTGAATACAGTGCTACCAATATCCAAGGTAGCTAGTTTAACAACTCATTTATTTTCCAAGTTTCCAATCTTGTGAACGTTGTCAGGGCAGGCACGCATTCCCTGTTGCATTTTTGTGCCCATACTGGCTTTTTTTAGTTACCTGTGGTGAATCTCTTAAAAGCCACCCATGGATGCCAGGCTGAAAACCTCTATGATGCTCTAGGACACTCCAGCCCTCTCTATGCAGACATGCTGTAAGAGCCAGGCTGGAGCACCTGGGTTCTGCTTCCACCTCTGCCATTGAATTGCTGGACAGATCTTAACAAATCATGTAACATTTCAGGCTTTCATCTAATGTATATAGGGGAGTTCTCTACTTCTCTAGGGTATTCCACAGCTTAATAAACACTTACAGGGTGGGCTGGATCAATGTGTAACAAGGTGGGAAGGACTGGGACTTGCATCTAGAACTATTAACCTTCCAAGGATCTAAATCACATTAAAAGCTACAGGGATTTCATTCCCAAGAAGGTCAGCGTCTAAAACATACCCAAAACATTATAGACATTACTGAAATGTAATTAAATAGTAAAAATTATTATAGTAATAACTTAGCACTTTGCTTTCCAAGACTGAAAAAACATTTTGGTAAACTCTAATTAAGACTCAACTCATGAAACACGGCCTCTTTGCAGTGGACGGCAGTATATGTGTAATGGTGTGCAGCAACATGACCCAACAGATTAGAGCAGGAAAACGAGGAAAATACCACATCCAACCTGCAAGTACAGAGGGAATTAGGTAAACAGAAGGATCCCAGGTGGAACTGGTATACATGACCCAACAGATTAGAGCAGGAAAACGAGGAAAATACCACATCCAACCTGCAAGTACAGAGGGAATTAGGTAAACAGAAGGATCCCAGGTAGAACTGGTATTAGGGCAACCCGAAGTAAATTAACTCTACTGCCACAGAAACCATTACAGAACACTTAAGACAAGCAATGGTGAAGAAGCTTTTTAATATCTTTTCTGAAAAATACTACCCGCATCAGCAGCGTTCCCTACGCCCTATTGAGACACCAGTACTGACTCAGGTGAGGATGTGCCACCTACAGAGGAGCTACTGCTGACTGCAGCGCTTGAGGGCTGCAAGGACTACCCCAGCCCCGCATGAAACGTCAGAGTGGCACCAGCAACAGCCTCTTGCACAAGGCACTTCACAGGATTCTCTCTCTTCTCAATAACCAGTTACACGGGACCTTCTTCTCCCGTAGTCCCACATACCTCAAAATGTGCACAGAGGCATTTAATTTCAAATAGACTCCATTCCTCTTATATCCATAACTATAAGCTGCTATCATATTTTATACCCTGCATAAGTAAACTACATTCATTTTCACCAATTATTTTCCCTTAATCTCCGTGCCCTTCCCTAATCTTGATAAAAATATTTGAAACTTTAAATCCATTTCGTTTTTCGGTATTTGTCATTAGCACCTTAAGATTACTGAAAGTTTTCCTGAAATTATAAATTCTATCTTAAACTCCTTTTCCTTTATACTTTTTAATTTTCTAAAAAAAATAGTTTTGAACCAGAAATTACTTGTTTTTATACTAAACACACCACTTAAAACTCTTACATATTATTTATCAGAAATAAATGAAAAAATGCCATTTCATTATTTTTATTAAGCATATAACACATCGCAAGAATATATCTACACAAATGTGCCCTGGCACTAAAATTTCAACCACCCTCAAACTCAAGACTACTCAGATACTTCAAGCTAAGTCTGTCAGGTTTTGATTCAAAGCTCTTTGTACCCAAAGAGAGTCAATTAATTGATTTTATTGCTTTTGTTCCATGCTTTTAAAGGTAACATCAGAATATTTGGAGATAGAGCTGAATTTTAACACACAGCTAACCTCCAAAGTCTGGAAAAGCCTGGGTTTGGGAATGACAACCCCAAAATTATCCACATAAATGGTCCCACGTAGCTAGAAAAAGGTGGCAATTCCTTATATTCTCTTTCTGCAGATGATCTTATCCCAAAGAAAATACTATTGGGAAGAGTGTCCATGTGCGATATAAAATCTGGATCACAGCACCAAGTTTCAGGCAGGCACCAGGCACAGCGGTACAACGTCAAAGCACTCACCCCATTTCACTTGCAGGCTACCAGGTGATACCAGTCACAGACTGAGCTCAGTGGAGTCATTTGAAATTTAAGATATATCATGTAAGGGGTTATTATTACTCAAGCAAATCACTGAAAACCTCTCCCTACAACACTTGTGCTTTTAAATAAATTCACTAGGCAGATGAAGGTTGGCAGTCCATACCTATGTCTCTTTAATCAGACCCTCTTCTCCCTCTGCTGCTGAATTTAGAAATGTCACTCTAAAATTAATGTCCTTACACAATAGTGTCATACGTTGCATCCTAAGCTACCCTGAAGCCCTTGGAAATTCATATTAACATTTTTGAGGGGAAGAAAAGAAAACCAACATGTGAGTGGATTGTCCAACACCTATCAGCCCTGAATTTAGGAAAACAGCTTTAAAATGTACCAGTAGACAATCAGGAACTTTCTAAGAGCTCTAAGAACAAACCTTTACTTATAAAAGCTTGATTACAGCCTTCACAATACTCTAAAAATCTATTTTGTAGGACAGCTATTCTGACATTTTCTCATCATTTATGATTTTTATTAACCTTCATATCATCTTCAGCTCCCTGTCATGGACTGAATTTCCAGCAGCTCCACTTCATAAGGCTTGTTGAAGCCTACTGTACACAAGAAATGACCTGGATAAAAATTCTGGTGTCAAAACGGAAGACAAAAAGCCTCCTCTCCTCTTCCATCCTCCAAAAGATTTACAGAGACTCAGTGTAAGACCATATTTTAGTAGTAGTTTTCTTACTCAGGAGGAAAACTAATTTAGCAATCCCATTGAGCAAATGACAAGTCTGCTTGTCTCTGGGAGAGAAGTGAAGGAACAAAGAAACCTTGTCACATCATGGTTTTTAGGATGTTATTCAAGCCCCACACCCTTGCCAGCAATTCCTCAGGAATCATTCTCCTCTGAAAATGCTGTTATCGATCTTATATTGAGACAATGAAATCTGACTGATTCAGTTCCTGATTCTGTTCTGTTTGCCTTTCAGAGAAGCAAGAAAACAGTATCTAGATGCATTTAAAAAAGCAGGAATGTAGTAAGAATGTTTGGGGAGAACTTATTATGGATAAGTAAAGTTGGATGGATAAGGGCAAAAGTTACCAAGGAACTGATGTTTCTTCTAATTCTACCTCCTTTGAGGAAGCAGCAGAGAAAGAGACTGAGGCTGACCTTTGTCAGAGAAAATTCAAGTTGCAGCCTCAGTTATCTGTTAAGATCCACCAGCCCAAATTCACTAGAATTCCGAATGCTTCATCCCCAGCTGCTATGGATTACTCCACTGGGAATACCAACACAGAAAAGAAAAAGCCTTTTTTACTGTCTGTACACCAGCTAAGTACTGCTGACCACTTGAATCAGCTGTTGCAGGTCTACAGTAATACCAGAATGGGCAATTTTAGAACATGATCTGGCTTGTATTGAAGGCAACAGTAACATGATTTTGGTGCGAAGGCCCCTTGGGAATCACCCTTGCTCAACAGAAAGCTAGATGGTAAAGGTCACTAGAAGCAAACTCCAAAACTGACTTCAACAGGGGTGATGAATAATGGAAAAATGAGGACTTGAAGCCTAGGTGCTCTACCAAGATTTACCAGGAAGCAGGCAATCATCTGCCAAGCATGCCTGTACTCCTTGCCCAGCTCCAAGACTTCAGCCCTGCTCCAAAAAAGCCAGGTTCCCTCAGGCGCTTTCCGCTGCCAGAGAGAACTCTTGAAACCTCGCTGGAGCTTGCTCCCTCTCCTGCAGCACCAGGTTATTAAAGGGCCTGTATTCATCTGCCTGCCCCCACAAACATAAATCCTCATTTTACATTGCCTTTCCTTTAACACTGAACATAAAAGAATGTACTTTTTATTGGAGTTTTATCTTTGCCTGGGCTTCTAACAACCCATACCGAATGCTGTTATTATGGCCCCTTCTGGATTTAGAGGCATATAAGCTGTTTGTGCTTGGCTGCGTACATTGGTATTTTTATGTTCTTATGTATCTTTATCTGTACAGTATCTCTGAATATGCTTAAAACTGTCTCAAAAAAACACTCTAAGACTTCATTCAAATAAAACTGTAGGAAAAGTGGTCTGGTACATGCATATTTCCTCATCACTTGAACTTTCACATTCAGCGAGGGCTGGAGTGTTTAATTTTGGCCATTTGTTTTAATTTGGCCATTACAGTTAAAAGGCCGTGCCCCAGATTTGGCCCTGTGAAGAGGTAGTTTAAATGGGTATGAGGCATAGCATTTTCACATCATAGAAATGCTTCTCTCTCCTCTTCTTTTTTTCTTTCTCCTAATGTAAATTTTGCAATGCTAATTCCTTTCATAAGAGACGTAGGGATAAGTAGTGGTTTACAGTTCAACCTTCCCCTGGTACCCATAAATATTTATTGTTTCTTGCCCTGTTTCAAGGCGCAGATGAAATTCATCTTCCTGGGGGGGAGGGAAGAGGCGGGAGGGTGGAGAGGGAAGGGATGTGGAGGGGCGAACATCATCTTTAAAGTATAAACGTGAGGAAAACGAAAACAGATGCGTGGAGAGGAAAAGAGAAGCTGGTGGGAACCCGGCGGGGCTGGAGCACATTTTCCCTGGGAGACAGCGGCGCTGCAAGCTTCCTCGGGATGGCTCCCCTGCGGACAGCTTCCCGGGAGGAGGTGGAAGGCCGCCGAGGGCCGGAGGGGCCAGAGGTGGGCTGGGAACGGGTCCCGCTCCCCAGCCAGGCTCCTGGCACCACGCTTGCACTGTCCCCTCTCTAGTTAAACCTCAGGCCTTTCCAAGCAGGGAGGAAAATGTCTCCCGGTTGGAAAGCAGAAGGACAGCCTAAGACCGTTCCCTCGCCCAGGGCCTCGGCGGGGCTCTGCAGCAGGGTGATGGCAGCCCACCCCGGCGGGCACCGCCGTGCGAGGACAGGGCTTTGAGGGCCAGGCGGCAGACGGCAGCAGGGAGGAAGGGGGAGGAGGAGGTGCCGGGAGGGAGACCGGGAAACTGTAACTCATTGTGGATGGGCTGGACTGGCCGGGGTGGCGAGCGCTCGCAGCCCAAGCACATCCATCAACCTGCCGAGCAGCCCGACAGGCTGGAGCCGCAGCTGCTCCCTCTCTCTCCCCGTGTCAGGCGTGATCCAGCCCAACTGCGCCGAGGCAGCGGGGCCCGGACAGGCAAGATCCGCTCAGCACAAGCCATCGCAGCCACCCGGCAAGCTCAGCCGTGGCCACCATGGACCCTGGGCTGCCCGCGGGGCTCAGCCACCCCCCCACACCCCAGCTCTCGCATGGCCGAAGTGATCCGGAGCCTAATGCCCTTTCAATCCCTGCGGTTGCATCCGGGATTAATTGAACCCAGTCATGTCCACTCGCATTAAAAGCCCTGTTTGGTTTGACATCACCTTTAAACCGGCCGAACACCACCGGCTCCCACAGCCCCCATGTGTGTGTGAAGGAAGAGCCAGGCCCTCGGGCTTCCTCCAGTACTTCAAACGGGGCAAACCAAGTGCTCCGTTTTCTTCCATTTTATGAGGTAATTTGGGTTAACTTCTATTTATTCTTGCAACCCTGCTGTAACGATGTTGCTCTCTAGCACAGGGCTGCTAAATGCTTTTCAGCTCCCTAGCGATGACTTGCTCGGCAGAAGGGCCGCGGCCTGTTCCAGGAGCCGCTGCCATGGCGTGGTGCTGCTGCCATGCTCCCACCACCGGCCACCTGCTCCTCCACTCCGGGGCGCTGCGCTTTCTGCTCGCAGGTAAGGCCATAAGAGCGGCAGAAAGCCAAAATGCCCGGGCACGAGGGCAAATTGCCATTTGCAGTTTGCCCCGGCTAGGACATGAAGGCGCTGGCCTTGCTGCGGTGCCTGATCTGGATCAGCTGCAACACCTCACCATGTCACAGGGCCTTCCCTCACAGCTCCCGCTCTAAACTTCCTGCACTTTGTCTGCTAAAAGCAGAGCCAGAACACTGCTTTATTGATGGGGGCACTGAGAACCACTTGTCCAATTTCAAAGCTTTTGCTTGAAGGCTTTCAGGACTTTTTAATTTTAAGATTTTTTTTTTTTTTTGGTAGAGGCATTTTGAAAAAATATATAATATATTCCTTATACTTCCTTAACGTATGCAATTTTCCCAGCAAGGTAGGCCAGCTAAATATGATACAAACCCATCTCGGATATATTTTCCACATCATTTCCAAATTTTCATTGATCTTTTTGTTTTGTTGGATTTCATATGTACCTAATATGCCCACACAAATTAATGGATTTCTGTATTATTACTTATTATTCAGTAGTGTGGTTTTTATCCTAAAGGAGGAGATACAATGAAAGATGAAAAACATTTCTTTCATCTCTAAGAATTTCACTGCAATTTATAAGCTTAGGTCCTGCACTACGAACACATCATTACTCAGGAGAGCAGTTAGCATATTTTAGCTTTAGATATGTGCCCCCCATTCTTCTGAAGTTGAAGGTACTTAAGCACATGATATAAATAGGGGAGGGGAGATTTTATAAGAATAAACCTCAAAATACCCAAAGTGTTTTTCTGCAAGTGCCGCCTAAAATGCATTTCTCTCTTCGAATTATTTCACCATCACCAAAATGCAAAGAAGGAATAAAGGAGTGTATCAGGGGAGAAAGTGAAATGAGATCCTTTTTTCAAATGAAAAAAACAGATAGAATTTTAGATGGGCAAATAGAATCGTTCAAAGAGGAGTTCTGCCAGGAAAAAAGGCTTAATATCCCTCTACTTAAAGAAATACGGGGTCAAGAGCTCAGTACAATATTCATCCAGAATCTGGAAGATCTAGTGGTACCATTTTAAGCTCTTTCATCCATGCAGTGTCAGCTCAGGAGAGCTGGTACAGACATAATGATGATTTCATCGTGATGTCTATATTTTGATATAGCATGACAGTAATATATATTACCAGGGTAAGAGAAAAGGAGGAAGTACAGGAAATCTGATAAATTCACCTATCAAACCCGAGAGATTTGTACTGAAAGCACTTCTTGCAACATTTTAAGTGTTTTCCAAGAACCCTCAGCCTCTGACACCAAGCCAGTCCTGCCCTGTTCAGTGTGCTCAATCTGACAGGATAATGTAACACAATGATTCCCACTGCCTCCAATATGAAATACTATATGCACAATGCAAAAGGTGGCTCTCATGTTTATGAATGAGCACACCTCTGCAGAGTCAGGCCCACCTCCAGCACTTTGATCTTTCTACACATGTAATTAGCGCTATCAGCCTAGCATTTTCCTGAATGATCCCTCTGCATTCTGAGGACTGCATTTTCTATTCTCAGCATTCATACAAGTGGAGAAGCTACCGCTATTAGCAGCCAATTTAAAAAGTATCATCTTCATTGCAGTCCGCAAGGGCAAATGTTTCTGCAGCAAGGCAGGTGGGAAACCAATGGAAGAATTAGATCTAGAGTGGTGGTTTTCCAGTTTGTGGTGTAGCTGCTGCATTCTTAAGAAATAACATCAGGCTTTTGCTGGTGTCTGGAAAACATCATCTGCTGTGCAGGTACTCTCTCTTGTCAGCTGTTGCAGGACAAAGGACAATAGTGAAAGATTACATATGATGTGCCACGCTGAAAGGCTACTGTTCCATCAAACTTTTCCACTTCCAGCACCACATAATGTCAGAAAGCACAGTCAGGAAAAGAAAAAGAAAAAAAAAAAGAAGCCAAAAAACCCAACAAATATCACCTAGGAAATGTGAAAGCATAAAGTTATACTCTCACCAATTTAGCATTCTCATCAATGCAGCAAATCTGCTAAAATTTATGAAAGACTGAAGAAATATACATCAAAGAAATAAATCCTGCATTACCTCTCAGAGGTGACCATACATATGACAGCTTTATTAAACCATTCATTGTTGATTAAAAGGAAGTCAAAAATCTATTAAAAGAGAAACATGTTTTCCTCAGAAAACCTCTTCAAAAGTTTGGTGAAATTGTTGGCTTAAAGTGAGCCTATTAAAGGATGAGTAAAGGCAAGTCTTGAAAAGTATTTAGGGGTTAAAAATGCTTTACTGAAATGCCAGCAGTCACACAGCAGTGTTTATGCTAGGTGGCTGCCCTGTACTAAATGACACAGATTAGAAGGACTTCAGCTAGTCAGATAACATCCAAATTACAATTGAATCCAAGCCAAAATCCTACATCCAGATAGCCACAAGCTTCGATACTTACGAAAACCGAATCCAAATGTAACATGGCTTCATAGCAAACAAAAGAATAACAAGTAGCTGTTGCTGGTTACTGGACCTGTCATACATTATTAATTGTGAAGCAGCCTTGCCAACTCTCATGGTCGTTCTGTGCTCGGGTTTTACAATAATCAGTATTTTTCTCGAAGTACTAGCTGCTAGAGTCATATGAATATATACAAATCTCACCTTTTTCTCTATATTGTTTTAGCATGTCCTAACAAATTCTCACAATAAAACACTACGTCTTTGCTATACAGAAGGGGAAATTCAGGGCCTTGTCTTACTTCCTTTAAAGTCTACAGAGAAACTCCAGGTTTATTTTCATTAAACTTTTGGCACGATACCTGGGCCTGCAATGCAGTATGTCTTATGTAAGGACACACAACCCAAACTGACTGAGATACTGCATCTTAATAAGCTATTTATTAAGTGGTGGTAGCTGGCTGGGGGAGTGCTCCCACTAAGTCCAAACTGTGAGGTACATTCGAATTAAAATGCTTGTTCTGCAGCTGACGTCAAAAGTGCCCCTGATCCAGGAGCTAGAGGAGATCATAAGCGGGAGCAGAATTATCAGCAGACTCAGAATCCATTCTGAACCCACATTTTTTAATCTTTAATTTAGTAGATAAATGCTCCTCCGTTTAAATGACATACACAATAAGGTACACCTGGCTTCTGGCCACGTGGAAAAAAAAAAATTGCAAATATTGGTCCACTGCTTCCACATCCATTTGGTAAAGCAGAAATAAGCCCATTGTAACAGGAGATTGCCATAGGATCCGTATCTCCAGCTTTGCAAATGAACATGCCTTGATGTTTAATTTTCCGTGAGTTCCTCTGCATTCAGGTACCAGCAGGAGACCATTATACTGTGACAGCACTCAGTTCTGATGACATTATCTTAAACTTTTCCCAGTTGTCCGTCCTCACCCCTGTTGTGCTGCTGCCATCTATTAACATTCCACTGACAACAATGAAAGATGTTAGAGCAGAGCACGTTAACGCAGCAGCCAAGCTGGGGTGCTTTCACCTGGATGTACACAAGCGTTTGGCAGTAGCTATATAGTTAATTAGCTGGATCGCATCATGCCAATTCCTCACAAGGCTCGTCTGAGGTGCTTTGCATTTATAATTCATGGATTCTTAGATTTTTACGGCCAGAAGAAATCATTAGATCATCTGGCCTCCCTGTCTCAATTATAAAGGCCATACAATTGCATTCACTTACTCCTGGTGTTAACCCAATTACTTGTGTTTCACTGTCTTCCAAAAAAGACATCCAAAGACTTCAAAAGATGGCAAACGCACTTCTCCCTTGGAAGTTTATCCCAACAGCTAATCACCCTAAGTATTACACAACTAATGTAGGCTTGGGACTAATAAAGCTTAGTCCCCTATGGATTTGTGTTTCATGGTTGATTGACTTCGATGCCTAACAAGCTGTGAGCTCTGATTAAAGTTTCTTCCCATATATGGAACATTTTTAAGGTCTTTTCCCCAACTCCTTGTGGATCCTCAACTCACATTACAGCCCTGAGACGATACCTCAGATGATTATAGGTCTCCGTCAGGATTCTTCTAAGAGAGATTTCACCTATTCTTGACCACATACTTTCATGAAACCTGTAGAAATATAATTGCTTTTCAGACCTTCCCGCTGCCAAGAGTGGCTGCAGAGAAACAAGTTCAGAAGTTATTGGAGGCACCTGTACATGTACATGCACGCACACATGCACACAGCATGGTTACTTGCATCTTTTTTTTCTAAACAATTGTGCCTTACTTCTTATTTGTTTGCATTTGCTGCTTTCTTCCTCACTGTCTTTCTTTTCCTCTTCAGTATGACTTTCATCTCTGAATCAGAGTGCCTACTAGCACCCAGCATTTGCTCTGTACTGAAGACATTAATGCTCTCAGTATTCTTTTTAATATAATTAACACCTTGAGTTACTTCTCTTTCTTACTCTACTGTAATTTTTTCCCAGGTTGGAATAATTTTTATTTCTCTTTTCTGTACTATTGCCAATTTTTCCTAATGCAAATGTCATGACATGAAGGAGGGCCCATATGCCCAACTGTTTTTCCATATTTTTCCAAGTACGTTAGCTGGTCCAATAAAAAAAAAAAAATAAAATGCATCCCTTCCTACAAATCTTCCTTGTATCCTTAGACCACCGTAGTTACAACAACATTGCTAAGAGACAGGAACAGTATGCAGTATTTTCAGTGTTAATCTCCCCAGTGTCAGAGAGAGGTAAAAACACCTCCTTATGCTACTCACAACTCCCCTTCTTATATATCAAAGGACCACATCAGTCTTTTCCCAGAACATCTCACTGGGAACTCATGTTGAGTGACTTGTCTTCTTTGACCTCTAAATCCTTTCCAGAGCTTTCTAAGACACAGTCTTCCTATTGTTCAGAGAGAAACTACTAACGTTCCCAAAAATACTATACATGTTACACTAGCGGAAAGGTTTGTTGCAAACAATTTTTTTTTGACAGAAAAAGAGTCAATAGCTAAGCTTCCCCAAATCAGTGTAAGAAATAACCACCAGAAAATTCCAAAATTAGGGAGACTGAACGTACTATACTAATCTTAATACATTAAAATACTGCTTTGATACTGTTGGAGAGATGGAAAGAGTGGAAATTGCACTTCACATGCCAATTTTAGTGATTCATTTTTTGGAGCAAGAGACAGAAAAAATATGTCACAAAGTTCTGTAATTTCCCCTCCTCTTTCCCATAGTTTAGGCAGGCTTTATTCAGTAGTACTGATAATCAAGCCTTATAGGTCTGAAGTTAGTAAACTGAAATTGTGTGACCAAAATTAGAGGCCATTTTAAAGCTTGGCTTCCCTCTACCTTGGCTTCCCTTTCAGTAATCATAATAGTAAAAATGAATTCATATCTCATAGAGATGTTGAAAAACACTAAGATTAACAGCTTTGACAGTCTCAGAATAAAAGCAGATCTATAACCACTGAAAACATGTTTTAATACTTATTTATTGTTTTGTATATTGCTTGTTTATTGCTTTGTATATTGCTAAATTATCTCTTCCAGAGTTTTTATTAATCAGTTCCATTCCACCTAACTACTGTCAGTTTTGCTAATTAAAAAAAAAAAGTCAGCTGTTTGACACTATACTCTTATGCATCTATAATGAAATCTAACAAAGACTGAGGAGAAAACTGGTAATTTTCTTGTGGGAAAACTAGGGCTAACTTTTACTCGGTCATTTGACAAGAAAATAAAACTAAGCGATGCTCATTTTGGTGATTGCATACCAGGTCCTGAGACAACTGTTCTGCTTGCCGACCAGCTCCTTGAAGATCTCTCTCTCCAGGAAAGGACAAAGAATGCTCAGCTCCCGTCAGATAAGAAGGAACTTGCTACTCCAAAGCCTAACTTTGAGGAAAGTTTTCAGGGAAAAACCTCTGAGCAGGAAATACGGTCAGATGGCTTTTAGAAGCGGTCCTGTCTGTCTCTTGTACCATATCAGGTATCAAAGACAGAGCTAGGTTTAAAAAAAATAACAAGATGATGGTTAAGAAAAGTTGTTGTTGAAATGGAGTGTTGATCAAGCAACACTCAGAGTTAGGTTGATGGTTGGCCTAGATGATCTTAAAGGTTCCTTCCAACCTAGACAATTCTATGTTTCTATGATTCTAAGTTGCTTTTGACTGAAGCTTGCAGACAAGAATAAATTTTAAATTTAATCTTTATTACGATAGTAGTAATAAAGCAGTAGTATGATGCACTAAAGATTTGATTTTCCTTTATACCTTGTTTCAGAATATGCATATGACCCTCAAGGAAAATGAGAATCAAGCCTTTTAATTGGGAGAAATTAATGGGTATTCTCTATCCTGATGGTTCTAGCCGAGTTTAATGGTTGCAGAGATCTGACTCTGTGAACACTAATGCATAGAAATTACTTACCTGCATCAAGTTGTTTTCATGATCAGAACCCAATAATGGCTCATTTGTACAGTTGTTAATATTAAACAACAAATCCAATAGAAAATGAAGTTAGAAAAAGCCTAAGCTGAACCTGAGGCAATACATAAATCTGCTGAGACTGCAAAACCAGCACCGATGGAGGAAAAAAGCCAAGGGAGGTAAACTAGGCTTCTAACTATGGAAGTTAATTAGCCCTATTTTTAGCTAGAAGGGGATTTCTGTTTAATATTCACCAAGGTTTTAGGTTACAATGATTTAAGATTACAGACCAAAAAAAAAAAATGTACCTGGAAAGTTTGGTTTAAGGTCTTAAACTAAAAAAGAAAAAAAAAATAAGACTAGATAAAATACTAAGGCAGCCTTAAGGATGCACCCATATGCTCCTTCCAGCCATACTTGAAAAAATATTTCTCATGAGATTACAAACAAAGAGGGATTAATTACTAAGAGATAATTCTCATGCATTGCACAATGCACTCATCTCCCTCAACTCAGCACATTTTACTGAATGATAATGTCAACAGCATAGGTTCTCACTGGTCAAAATTACATATGCATAATACCTCTCAATTTTAAGACTATAATCTTAAGGGTTTTGAATCTGTATCAAGGCATAGGAGACGTCAGTAATGCAATACAGTTTCTAACATGGGTTCATTCCTGATCTGAACAGTTTATAGTTCAAAGTATTGATAATGAACATGGCAGGATTTGCTTTTGATTTTGTCAGCTTTGGGAGTAAGCCCACTGGAAATGTCATCAATTAAAGCTGTGGGTGCACATCCCCTCTGAAGATGATAAGCTAGAAGAAAAGCTATGGTCCCTCTGAAGGCAACATGCTGTGAGAATTATAGGAGGAGAGTTCAGGTACAATCTTTTACTAGGAAAAGCAAAACTTCTTCATAACTTTTAGATGGCGCTAGATTGGTTCATGAGAATGTTCTGCAATACAGTTGCCTGTGACAGCAGAGGACTGTTGCCCTAGAGGCCTCCTCCAATCTTATATTCCTGCATTCACTGGAAAACACCCATTGGCATCACTGTACCCGAGAGCTCTCCATGTCTCCTGAATTTGACTGGAAATCTAGCTCTTCAGATATTGGGTCCCATTTGAAAATACAGCTTTTAAATCTTCTGCTTCTTTAGTCATGAAATAGGTACACCAAGACTACATTTGCCAAAAAAAAACCAAACCACAGTGTTAGGGACAGAAAAATGTTATGTACTTTGCTGTGCCTAGACACAGTGACATTTGAACACAAAACAAAATACATAGCAAGGGAGGTTTGAGAAAGAGGAGCCAGTCCTAGCAGTCATTAACTGAACAGAAATCTCTGGCAATCTGTAGCTGGGATTGTCAGACAGCTCCAAGGAAATCAAGGATAGGTATCTTTATCATTGAGCAATTAAGCTCGAAGGCAGAAGAATATACTTGTGACTACCGTCTCTATAACCATCCCTGATAATTTGTCTTCACCCCTTTTCCCACTCTTGTTCTCCACCCGTCCCATCTTCTTTTTAAGTGACTACACCCTTTCACCTGCTTCACCCTCACCCCTTGCCAGCTTCGGTGCTTAGAGCAATTCCGAGATCCCTGCCAGCAAACCTCTGGCTCCGCTCAATTCTGCACTGCTCCACCTCCTATCTGCTGCTCCACAGCCTCCCTGGAGAGACAGGGATTGGCAAAGGGGCAGGTGAAACACGCTGAGAAGGCAGGCGGAGGGAAGCGGCAGGTTCCCAGCTGGTAGCAGACAGAATAGAACTTAACTTTTCTCCCACGAGACCTGAGTAACCCATAGCTAGATGGAGTTGCCCTCCAGTCACTATTCATTTTCCAGAGAACATCAAAGGTCTAGCACGCTACATTATGCGCTGCTTCTTCAAAAAACTGAGATGCTATTGAAAAAACTGGTAAAGGCACAGCATTTTCGTGATAAAAATTATAATTGCCAATGAAGCAGCATTTAACAATAAGAAAAGAAAAAGCTCTGAGGCATTCTAAGAAAAGAAATATAGGACTAAAAGTTCTTTTGTAATATAATGCAAAGCCCTCAATAATATGTTAATGAAATGTATTTAATTAATTAATGGAAGTTAATGAACATTTAAACATACTGTGCCTTTGGCTATCATAGGGAAATATTCTGGTCAATGAAGGTAATCGAACTACTTAAGGAACTGCAAAGAATTGTTTTTTCAAGCAAGCACGAAAAGTTATCTATAAAAAATTATATGCCTCAAATATGAAAAATAAACACCTTATATGTGTAGTGTTTGTGTCTGAGGTCACTCTCATTTAGAAGCTCACTGGTTAATTGCAATTATAAATTAACAGCTTTTCATTAACACACTTCTTTGTGGACGTAACTAATTGCATTGTAAAGCTAGAGAAAACCCTGGCTCCAAACCAAAGTGGGGTACAGACAAGTGGTCCCTGAGATCATAGCAACTAAGTACAATACTATGCACAATATCTATGTTGATAACAACTGTACACAACATTTCACACTAAGCCACATTCACCTAAATTGGTGGTGCACTAAAACACAGCAAGAATTTTTGTGATGTTCTTGAATTAGAGATTTATAGATATTTTTCCAAGTTTTATCTTCCACCTGAATTATTAGAAAAAAAAATACAACAAAAAGTTACAATATCTGAAGGAAAACATAATGCCTATGTGTCTCATAAGAAAAGTCTATCAACAGCATCAGTTTTGCTAGAAATTTCAGATAGGACAAACCTCCTAGCCTTTTTCTTGCAGCAAATAATCATCTCAGCCAAAATCATAAAACTTTCTGGAATGCCAAGTTACATGAAGAAAAATGAGATATGAATCATGTTTATTTAACTTTTATTTAAAGATAGCAATAACTCCTTTGCGCTCTTTGGCAGCCTAGGGCTGCTTACAAGTTACACCTGTAACTTCCATTAGGTTAATAAGATTATACCTACTCATTAACCCTCAGTGTATTAATGGCTAATTATGTGTCTTATTATTTAAAAGTGGATGCCCCCATGCAGGTTATGGAGGGTATGGGAGGAGAAGGGATGACCCAATTAGAGAGAAAAAGTTTATGTGAATGTAATGAAAAGGGAATCTACAAAGGGTTCTTAGAGGTTAAATATTTCAGGTTAGGAGGATGTTCATTATAGTATATTTAGATTAAATGAATGTGCAGGTGGAATAAAGACAAAGCACTGATATTGTAACTTGCAGCAGCCATTCACTTCAAAGATGCTCCTGATATCACAGTGAATTTCTTTAGTGCCAGTTTAATCTTCTCTCAAGAGCACTCTTATGTGCCCTGTAGCATGTAAAAGCACAAAATGTACAAAAAAAAATCTATTCCCAGCTTGTCTCTTGAGACAGTATTAAATTCAGGTCGTTCTAACTGGGGTTACACAAAACTTGCAGCTACCGTCCCTTTTCAGAGTAGAGGTGTTGCAATATGCCATGTAATGTGCAGCCATTTTACCTAATTATTTTGTGTGGAGGGAAATTAAGGATATTTTAAAGCATCTCAACTATCAGTACAATTTAGCTATTTAAGCATCTTAACAATGTTTCAATGTGAAGCATTTTGAATCCCTTGATTGAAGAAAACTTTATTTTTAAAGTCACTTGAAGTTATTTCTCAAATAGTAAAAAATCTTACTCAAAACCTTGTCTGACCCCTTCTTCAGTTTTTTGAAATTGCTAGCAAGCCAAATAACCCAACCTTCACAAAGTCCTTTCTCTTAAACACAGAACTTCTCAGACAGGGCTTAGCCTGCTGAACCCCATTTACCACCAAAGCCCAGTTACGGTGTCATGCAAAAGATAATGTCACTGAGTCTCTAGGTATGAGAAAGATGATTTGTTTGACTTGATTTTGTTCCTCATAGCACTGAGAAATCCCTTTAGGTGAGAACTTTTTTTTTTTTTCTTGCTTTGTTTTAATTTTTCCTTAAGCAAAAAGGAGTGGGACTCATTTGTTAGGCGTGTGAGACTTTGCAGGTCTGGTTTTACAATACACCATTTAGTCTTTGGTGAGGCTTGTTAAACCCCGAAAGAAAAGTCATGCATTGACTGAGTGACGCCACCCTGAGGTTGATTCCCAAGGGAAAATAAAGACTTGGTCCTGCCTTAGAATCGTTAGGGTGACCGAGAACACCTTCTTGCAAGTGATAGTGTACCAAACCTTGGCAAGCTGCATAATAACATTAAATCCAGTGATCTAATTATTCACCTCTAATATAAAGGGCAGGGTTCCATGGGAAATCAGGAGCCGGGCTGAGAAATACACCCAGCAAATACATTTCACAATACAAACGGAGGCAGTTTGTCAAGACTCTAACCTGGGAAAATTAACTTATGAAGCTGTCCTGTGCATCCACTCTGCCCAGTTCAGAATGATTTCATATTTATGCAGGGAGGATCTTTAAAGCACCAAATTATCAGCCTTGAACACCCTGTTTAAAATATCACTTTAATTTGTTGTGGCTCAGAGATCTTTAATTTTTTATTAATCATGGAGATACATAATATAAATATATAGATAAATATAGCATAAGAATTTAAACTAACCCCTACTGACCTGTGAACATAAGAGAAAGTTACAGGTGGAAAAGTATCTTTTATATATGCCAATGAGAAAGTCAGCAGCTCTTAAAATGGCATATAAGGCCTTTCTCCAATGTTATACTTCTTTATCATGATCACTTCTTCATTTTTTATTCCGTATAATCTAGTGTGTTGCCATGTACCAAATTTTTGCTGTGTAAAGGTGTGAATTTCCAAATATATCCCTAAATACACACTGGAAATATTTGCATGTTCACTCATTTGTACACCTAAACCCTTGGATTTGTTTGCGAAGGAATAGCTACACAAGCCAAAGAAGTGACTGTTCTATACCCTCTGTACACAGAAAAATAGATTTTTCTGCAAGTGTATTTCAAACTGTGGAATATTTGAACTGCAGCCCAAGTAATTACCTGAGCAGTCTACTGGGAATGTACATATTAGAACAAGTTGTAAAATAATCTCTTCCAAATAGCTATTAAAAACAAAATTACAGTTCCTGGGCCAGATCCTCAGCTGTTACAAATTGGTGGCTGTTACAAGTCTCTTTGACTTCATGTGTGCAAAGTTTGAGCTCCAAGAGAAATTTTACAGTAAAACTACAAATTACGGAAAAATGAGGTTCAGAGTAGAAACACAGGTGGTATTCACACCATCTCCTTCAAACTCCTTCGGGCATTTAGCTTGGCTTCTCTGAATCACGCCTGCATTCTCTACATTGGCTGTATGAGGAATCTGGGTTCCTCCAAATTGCACCTGAACAAATGAGTAAAGTAGCCAGACAACGAAAATGCCCTGAATACCACAAAAAAAAGTCACGTCTCCTGTCGATATAACTGAATTGCTAGAGAGACCCTGCTTTCAAGCAAAAAGAAAGCATCAAGCCATTTCATTGTAGAAGTTGTGGTTATTTGCAAAACCAAATCAGTTGTTGCACCAATTTCTGCATCACTTTCTAATTTCTCTGGGGTTCTTTTAATTAAAAAGTGTTCTGAATGATGTCTTACTGTCTATAATAAGAAAGATTTTTGTTTTCTTCTAATGATGGTCTAAATCCCGTGTAGTAACCAACTGACTAACACAGGGAAATCCCAATCTTTCAGCTCCATTGTATAATTTATACAATATGTTCAACACTTTCCCACATAATAAACGTGGGAATCCCTTACAACCAGTCCAAGGTCTGAGGTTTTTTGTATGAATCATGTTCGCTGCATCCTGGCTTTACCACACCCCCAGCTACTTCTGCTGGGAGCCAAAGAGTTACTGCAATTACCACTGGTAGGAGATACCATGTGCAAAGGCATTATTTACAGCAGGATGCAGTAAAGATGAGAGGCAGAGCCTGATAACTTTATCTCAGGGGTTACCTGGGAAAGACTCCTCTGGGTCTATTTAAAAGAGCAACTTTAAATAATGAATAAATTAAGAGATATTATCATTCAAATATTACTTCTTGCTATGACAAATCTTTCATGTAACCCTTAGCCAGGTTGTGTTTATTTAAGGTGATGCTCATTTGAATAGTTTGGGAAAGAAATGCTTTCACTGTACCTGTTATTCAATTTGACAGCTCTTTGCAATACGGGAAAGAGTCATGTTTGAACTTGCACAGTGAAATGTCATTGTCTTGTCTTTAGAAAAGATATTCAAGATACCTCCGATAATGTTCACACGCATTTAGCCTCCCTGACTGGCAAATTTATTGTCTGGCAGTAGTTTTTATGTAAGGGGCGGGAGGGCGAACAACAACAGGTTGCTTCATTATTAATGCAAAACCGAAAAATTTAATCGGCCCTCAAAAACTAATGTATACTTTCTGAGTTGTGCTCAGTGCAGGGAACTGAATCACAGGTTGCCTGTCACATAGATAGATCCACCATACATTTATTCCTGCTGCCTAGAGCCGTCATAGATGTACAAGCATGTCATAGGGATAATCACCTCTTAGTCGTTTCTTTCTCATATGTATTTCATTTCTTTTATACTGTATTATCAGATGAATCCCAGCTCCACCTATTGCAATAAGGGAACAAGAGTTTGTCAAGGCTTTAGGCACTCGGTCAGCCCAAACCTGAGCACCTGACTTCTGCTCTGAATCATCCTCTGGAAAAACCTTTTAGATACATACCTGTCTGTTGACTCCAGAGGGAACCAAATCTAAAGACTAGTGAGGTGACCTGGCCACCTAAGTCAGAATCCAGATTCTGAGTGTTAAATAAACTGCTATGGGAAAAATAAATTAAGAGTAGAAAAGACCTGTGCTACATCCATAAGAGCGAGTTTTTAGAGCATTCGCCCTTCATTAAAACTGTTTTTTGAAGGGATAGGAGGAATTTATAAAAGGAATTGCTTCTGCACTATGATGCAAAGGTGCACGAGCCGCAAGCCAAACACTTGTTCTGTTAAGTGTTGGGAGCTTGCCTTGTCTGCATTTACTGTACAAAGCAAGGGGGTCAGAAATAGGGATCCTGAGTTTGGTTCTTATCTGCATCACTGATTCAGTTTGTAATACTAAGCAAGTCAAGTAAGTGGTGTCAGCTAGGCATCGGAGATTTTCCCACATCACAGAAAGGCTGTTTGGCTGAATTAATTTATGCTTATGAAGCACTTAAACTCTTTTTGAGAAGTCAGTGTAGTAGTATGGAAAGGAGTTTCTCGTGGGTTGCAGACTGGCTGGGCCCCATAACAGTGTGGCAATCAATCAGCGCTGTTACAGAGTGAGAGCACTGTGCCTCCCTGAAAGACAAGCATACACAAAAGTTAAGAAATTGTTTATTCCAGCCGTAATAGGAAACTTTTGTATATAATTTCCCTGCTTACTCAGAGGCACTGTAACATCTGTCAGGCCAGGCCCAGCACTTAGCATGCAGATCTGAGGAGAGGAACACATACCCCATTTCCTGACAGCAGCTCACCCACTGCTGCTGCCAAACTCAGTGACCACGCATGAGACACCGAGCTCAGCTCCACCAGTGCACAGCTAGACTTCATGGACCAAATCCAAGTTAGCACAGGTGTAAATGAGAGCCACCCAATCTGTTCAATGCCTTTAATGAAATTTCAGCTTTGATTCCACGGCACTCTCTTCCTTTTAACCATTCAAGAATTGATAAGGACTGAAGCCAAAAAGCTTTTTACCTTCCGTTCCCTGCTTCTTTGAGACTCCCAGTGTTTTGATCAGCATCATTCCCTAATGCATCAGAAGCTCTGAACTTCATTCCCCCCGTCTCCCTGCCCATTCAGGTCAAACAGCAGTCACTGCAACATTTAGAGTTGTTCAGGGCAAAGGTGTTCAAGGGGATCCACACTTTTCTTTTGGACTCCTGATTTCAGTCAAAATCTATTCAAGCTCTGCAATAGAAAAAAACTGCAGCTTTAGCCCCAGCACCCCCAAACCACTCACTTGTATTTATTCATAATTCCTGTTCATTGAGTTGTTCTCTTCTCCTGGGTTTATACACCTGTGCTCCTCTCCACTTTTACCCATAAACTCATAACCTTTGGGCATCTGGTAATGTCCAATGCTGCCAAGTTTTCCTATGAGAGCAAGTGAGCTCAGAGTGCAACAGTGACAGTAATCACTGTAACAGACAATTTCAAATATTATAACTCCCTCTTGTACAACAGGGACACTCTTCCCAGCCAAAAAGAAGAAAAAAAAAAAAGAAAAAAAAAGTGTAGAGCTATCTAAAAATATGTATTTTAAGCCAGTCTGGAAAACTATGCAGTGGTTTTAATTTTTATTCTCTACACCTACAGATACCTACATGTATTTTGTCACCTCAGTCATAATCTAGAATTTTTGGAAGGCATGCAATACAAGATACTGCAACTGATTGCAATATCTTTCTATCACCCAAAGACTTTGGAAACATAAGCAATGTTGTATTCCTTATCTGCTATATTTCCTTCTCTTTCTGTATTACAGTACATTTTGCACCCTGACAGAGGATTAATCACCTGATGGGAATACCACAGACTGCAGAGATCTGTTGGGAAATATATTTCTGAATGACTTCACACTAGTCAGAAGTTCATGATGTCTATGATTTATTGTCTCTGGTGAATTTCTCGTTGCTGTTGAGAATTTAAACTAGTTCAGCTGCTCCTAGTGATGAGGCACAGAAGGCAAATACAAGGCCACAGTAATGTCTGTGAAGCTCAAATTTGGAAGGCAGCTTTTCCAAAATACGCAGAGAAATGATGAATTTAGACCTAAGGAGGAGAAAAGCAGCTTACTTTTCAGCTGTTTCCACATTCTTGTCTGGCTGTGCCATAAAGCCTTACATGTAGCAAAAAGATAGAGGAACTGTGGCCAAAACCTGAAGTCCTCTTTCAGTTTTCATCACATTTTTACATGGCAAACTACCTCTCAGCATACTTTCATGTAATAAGATACACACAGGGAAGAGCAGAAAAAAAAACCCACCCAAGCCCAAGATGTCAGGACTGCTCTTTGGCGTGTTCAGGAGGTACCAACTGGAAGCTGAAAAAAAGAGCAGCTCCGGTAACTGACACTGTTGGACAGATGGGGTTTATATACCCAGGAGCATAGAAAGGCTCAGCTGGATCAGTCAAAAGCAAAGGCAGACGGCAACGTGATACGAGTCCTACCTTCAATAAAGATTTCAGGTACAGCGCCCTGAGCAGAAGGAGTGAATATAGCCTGGCTGACATCGCTCAATGTTTCAATTAATTTTTAAAGCACTGTGTATTTCTTAGCATTTCTTAATATCTTCCTCATTGTTCAGTTTTGATGTTCAGTGCTATGCCTTCTCTTCAGCCTTGTATATGGTTAGTAATAAATGGGATCATGAATCATTAAAAGCAATGTTTATTCATACAAAATAAGCACTTAACATTTTGCAATCTCTAAATGTACTTCATTGAAATATACAATATCTTTTTTGGCCCAAAAAGACTTTAAAGTCTGTGTTCACTCAGCGATGGTATAAAAGGGCTAAAAATATTCAAGATATTTGCAATGGTTTAGGGGTTAAAAAGTAAAACATATTTGATCAGTTGCAAATGAGCAAGGGTCTGACTCTTGACTGATTTGCCCCTGTGTAAAGGGACATAAACCCCTACCATCCCGATGTGAACAACCGCAAGTGACAGCGCTAAGCCAAAGCACTGGAAAACTAAGGTTATCAACCAATCAACCACGCTAGTGAGTCAAGCAGCTATTTCTCCACAGGCATATTTATATAAATGTGAGAGACTTATAAATTTGAGAGCACAAAAAAAGCAGAGAATTGACCCAAGACTTGACCTAGGAGAAAAGAAACAGGAAAGGGAAGCACACTGGGAGATTAATAGGGTAGGCTTTCTTCCCTCTGTCATTCCCCTACAGCCTGGATGTGGCCCGGCTTCCATTTTGAGAATTTATGTGTTCCCCTGCAATGATGAGAGGTTTTGTCTCCTTTCAGCTATCACATTCACCTCTTTCAGAAGGTTTGCTTTGCCCAAATTCTTTGACAAGGAGTGAGTGAAATCGCAACCCCACTAAAGTCAGTGGGAAACTTGCCATTCACTATAACGGAGCCAGGATTTCACACAAAGTTTATATCCATAGAAGACTGGACTGAATCTAGTCCAGTGTTTGTGAAGTTCTTTGAAGTAGAGAGTGTTGCAGCACTGAAAGAATTGCTAGTATTATTATTGCTATTGAGTGCATGACAGAGAAGAAAGGTAGAAACCTCAGAGTGAACTGGAAGGAAATACTGATTCTGCAGATCTTTCTCAAAGGTCAGTACATGACATTTTTCTAAACAGTTTCCTCTAGAAGTGTCTAGTAAAATTCTCTTTCAACCTAAGTACTTTCTTGGCATGTTAATCAGAAGCAGATCTCCCTACCAAGTACAGCCATCCTGACTGAAAACGTCCTATCTTTTCCTCTGCATACTTTTCCTAGAGTTTTATTATTGCTCTCTAAGGATTAACTGAAATACTCTACAGAAAGCTTAAAATGTTTTCAGAAACACTGCAAAAGCCCAAGCGGGAAGGTAGAAACAATGGTTTCCTTTCAGCCTGTCTGTTCTTCCTCTGAACTACAGTGAGGCCTTTGCACTTCACTGGCCTATGGAAACGAGAGACTGGGATTCAGAAAAAATGTTGGCGATGATAAGCTATTTCACTACTTGTGGCTGTCATGTAATACAACCACCAGACAAGACAAGGGTTGATCATCAAGGAAAAAAAAACCCTCTCCCATGATCTCATTAACTAGTTTATTCTGCCACAGATTCATTCAAAATTCTTTTCAAGTTACATGGACAACACAGCAGTCAGGAAACGTGTTAGCTGCTACCAAAGGAACTGGCTTTTGGGTCTTGGCTGTCATTTTCCATTGGGCTGCAGCAGAGATCTCAGCCCAGTATCCTCAGATCACAGTCCCTGCAGTTCCCCTGAACGTCTTGCTCATTAGAAAAGAACGCTCCCTGTAGGGTTCAGACGCCCAGGGACAGATCTTCAACTGGTGCAAAGTGTCAGTGGCTCGTTAACCTCAGGCAACCCAAGGCTTTAGGCTGCAGAGGATTTATCAGCAACTCGGCAGCTGTGAGAAGAGCACAGCGTTAGGTCAGAGAGCAAACAGGCCAGCAACTGTGATTCAGACATTGGCACACTCAGCTCAGCTGAGAATTCCCAACCACAGCCTACAAAAGGGAGTTGTTACATCTTGATTAATTTCAAATTACACTGTCTTCTTTCAGTCTCTACCTTTTTTGGTTATCTCAGTGAGCAGCAGTGGTCCCAGTGGTTCAGATCTGCACAGTCGAGTTCTTGACTCTGATCTTAATCATGTGGCCTGTGATGGAAACGGTGACAAATTACTGCTATCAGGCAACTACAAAGAAAGGACAAGCTTGTATTGTCTCCTAAATTTCACCCATAGCACTATAACCTAAATAAAGGCAGTGATAGAAAATATGCTATTAAATACTTCACTAAACAGTTAGAAGATACCTTCTAATTTACAGCTAGAAAGAAACACGAAATACTGTAAGCTAAGAATTTTCTGAAAACAGTTTCTACATCTTCTGTTCTTGACCCAAGCATCACTAGATAAGAAGCTATTGCTGCTGAGCACATTAGCTGTTAGCTGTGCTTGGGAGACTTGCCTGCATTTTACTTCTCTGGGCAGCACACTTAATTCAGGACTGAGATCTATATTTTTAAATATGTGAGACAAAGCTAGGTTCTTCCGTGCAGATATCTCAACATAGATAGGCCTAGATGTACTATGAAGACACTTCTGTAAAGACATACGTGTGTAGGCAAAAATCACGTCTTAATAGCTTCAATACAGCACTGCATCAACGCACCTATACAGTTTCTGGAATGGAGTCTGGAAGGGATTTCTCTAGGGACAACTCCTTTTGCAGCAGAGCAGCTCACATCTATCTGCATGCAATCATGTCAACACCTCACTTGATGCTCATACAATTATTTTTCAAGAAGTCTCTTAGTCTCTCAGTACTTTCACTTTGGAAAATGAGACCACTTCTTTGTAAGTTGAAACATGGATGTAAATGCTCAACTTTATACAGACATATTTTAAAACATTGGCAACAGTGACTAAGTATACTAACGAGAGCAAAACCAAAAATAACCACCTATTTAAGTATTTGCTATAAAAATTTATATATTCCCTATTTAAGCTTACCAGTATAAAATGCTAGGTTCAGACCTAGCACTGCAACCAATAAACACATTCTTAAGGGAAGATATGACATGCTTTTCTACCACTCATCACAATCAAACGCAACAGCTGCATGTGTTCAGGACAGTTCATATCACACTTAGTGCTACTTCTCATGGCCAGTGACATAAAAAAGAAGGTAACCGGGCCCACTCTGCTTCCTTTGCAAAAGACACAACGCTGCACAAATCAGTACTTCCTTCACCCAGCACTGCTCTTAGGCATCTGTAGGTGACTTCCAGAACACAAATGGGTTTTTTACTCCCACAGAACAGGCAAGGGGAGAATTTAGAAAAGGAGAAAGTCAGAGAGGTATCCATCCCTCTCTGTGCCCTCACAAACCACACAAACTCCTTGTGCTAGACTTAGCAAAAAGGATGGGCAGTTTCCAGTCAATAATCTAGTATTTTACCATTCTCTGAAATCAACTGTATCTTCCTTACGGATTTTAGTGGGGTCAGGATTTCACTCACTCTGGTTTCACCTGACAGAGGAAGCCTAATCTTTTGCTAAATTAACTTCTTAACGGGGCCACTTCTCCCTTTCCTGACATTTGGGGCAGAGAAAGACCTAGTGCTGCTCACAGCCCTTTGATGTGCCAGCCCTCTACAGCTTCCAGGTCCATCCTGCCTTTGAGGGGTCACACCTGTTCACAGCCCCAAGACTGGACACCACCTCTCAGCACGTCCTCCCTGCCTTCCCTACTGCTGGGAACACACAGGCATCCTCCAGAAATGCATCTCCCCTTCTCAGCAGCTCTGAAGGCCTGTGGTGGGTCAGCTCCACTGATCAGCTGGAGATTTTGTTTAGAAGGCTTCTTTATGCTGTTTATGTCGCTGTCAAGTCTAGCTCACCACAGACCTAATACCGCCACCTCTTTGTTTACATACCTCCACTCCAGGACATTATAACCCTCCTCTACTAACACTGCCCAGTGTGTGAGGGTGCAGCTTCTCTTTTTTATTTTTATAAGATTTGTCAACCGCATTGGTATAAGATATTCATTCAAATTCCACCCAAATAGACCTCTTGCTGTCAGCATTTAATTATGCTTGCATTCCTATGTAAATAGAGCATTAGCCAAAATAGAGCCTATTATAGAAGATAAGGTCAGGCACATCTTTACAAGAAAAGGAAGCTTTGGAAGCTTCTGTACTTTTGACAAGAATAACTTTCTGAACGCAAGAAAAAAATGTGGAGAACTGAGCAGGTTCTACTGCAGATAAATCATGCTATTGAAAGCAGTACTCAGCCTGTCTTTATGCATCTTTCTTAGGAAGTTTAAGAGGACATATTTAATATGTGTATATAAAGTACGTCCTTGTAAGACTACAAGGTCTTTTCAGACTTCCCTTGAAAAATAATATACACTTAAGTTCACCTATTTTAAAGATTCACAGCTCAGGAAAAGTTTCAACCAAGGTTTTCTCCCGAGCTGGGTATCAAATTATTTGACAGTCTTCTTCTAAGTTTGGCTCATGTATGTAAACATCTGGAGAAACATTATGTTCTAAGTTTAACCACAGCTTTCATATCATAAGATAAGCATACACTTTAAATCCTCATTTAAATCTTAAAATACTGAAATCTCATAAATTCAAATGGGTCCCCGGTCTTCCAGGTATAAGTGTCCATTTCCCTTTCAAATGGTTTTAGAAAAATAACATAATCCTTCAAACAAGAATATCAGAGCCCACTGTATTTAGATTGACAGGAATCACAGCGAGCCTCATACGATTTTTCCTCACCAACGTGAGTCTTAACTCAATTGTCAGGTTTTCTGTCACCTCCAATCTAGATTACTGTGAAAGGTCATACAGATCTAACCTGGTGGCTCAGCTTTCATTGTACTGGGACATCGTAGTTAGCTTCAGATTCCCAGCCAGCGTTCCCAGTAACCAGACTGAGAGGTATAACTGAAATCACGCTCAACAGCTACAGAGCTATTTCCATGACAGTAGCTTTTGCAGTTAAACTTGTGCAAGTTTCTGGATGATGAGAAAATGCATCAGCTATTGCAGCACTTGTTTTGGTCAAATTCCACTCACCTTGAACAGGAATTAAATACCAGTTAACCTGCTGCTGCTCCAGAAATCTATATAGAACACAATTCAGTGAACTTAAAATGAGATTTGACCCTAAGACTCAGTTTACAAGTTATTTTCTTGTGACACATTTGCCTTGACAATACAGTCTTAATTTATCCAAAGGTTCCTATGTTTCTAGTAGTGTCAGAAGTAAGTATCAGAATAATTTTTGCTATAATAGTTTATATGGATCACCCATGCTCTTTTTTCTGAGTCCCCAGTAGAAAATCAGTGCAGAATTTGGCTCACTGTATTTCCACTTGTAGACCTCTAGATACCCTAAAAATGCTTCATAATGAAGATAATAATGAAGCGTTTGCAATTAACTTACTTTATTGCTGAGTACCGCCCCAGTACTGTGATGTAACTCACCTGTGCTCTTTGACCTAACGGTAACTTTGGCAGTTGAAGGTGAGATGTATTCTCACAGATCTGCCCTGTTACCTAACGTTGCCTACTGATGCATTAGAGAAGTGTAAAAATGACTTGCATACAAATATAAAATCAATTTTATACAAAGCACTCTGAACAAATGTCTTCTACTATATCCTTTTATAAAACTCCACATTTTATTTCACTGGAGATGCTTTGATAAACAACAGGTCTCATTGACTGCAACATTGAAATGCTCTAATGAATTTTTAATGTCTTCAGTTGTTTAACTGGATCTTATTACAAAGAAGCTGAAGACACAGAAGCATGATGTTTCCTCCACTGGCACATTGAAGAAATCAGCAGAGGCATGCCAAGAAAATGTTCTGCTTTCAAAACAAGGCTCCAAGAATGAACTCAGGGGAAAAAATAAAAAGCATTTTATCATGGTTTCTAGAATTAAACTACTGCTGTTGATTTGAAATCTATATTACCATTTCCTCAAGCTGACTACACTTTGTTCTGTCCTTTACCTCACTGCTGGTATGATATTGCATCTGTGACTGGCTGGCAGGTGGCAGAAATCGATCACATTTGAAAACAAATTAAAGGTCAGAGATCTCTGACTGCACAGACTGTAGAAGGGAAATTCCCCTATTATAATATATGTGCCATTTCCCCATGAAGTTAAAACGTGGTTTTCAAGACAATGCCGTGCTTTGCTGATCGCTATTATCACACAGGCCCCCCAACTGCAGAGATCCTTCCTCCCTGTTCAGTAACCCCGTACTGATTAACAAGATTGAACTGAGAAAGTTCACCTTAAAAATTTTCCTGCGGTCCCCCATTCAGTGCCATTGCGTTACCCGCGGCCCCACGGCTGCTGCAGGTTTTAAATCTCACATGCAGTCCTGAGCGATAGAAACCCCTGCGCATTAAGACGATAAATCGCTATAGGCTCCTCAAGCATTCTGCTCTTCGTCTGGCAACCAACCCCTTGTGCTTTGGAGAAGCCTCCCGGCTTGCCTGGAGGCTTTCTTTGCTGGAAAAAAACCCAAAACCCTACGTATTATCATCACCAGCAAAACAATGGAGCTGGCTACAGGCAGGGTGGTAAGACAGCAGAGCCCCACACAGCGCTCACAGGGCAGCGAGGGTGAGGAGGGTAACACAGTGCAGCCCACCGAGGGCTAAAGCACTTTGGGGCTGCCGTGCCAGTGCTCTACTCAATGGGCTGCATCTCCCGGCAAAGCGACGGGGTAGCATTAGTGCTGGTCAGAAAGCCAAGCTACTTGCTCAGTTTCCTCCTCGTGTAAGGAGAGGAGTAATACCGCAGGGATAGAAAGAGCTTCAAAGCATACAAGGACAGGAGAACTGCTTCCATGCTAAAACTAAAGAAAAAAAAAGGTGCTCTTTCCTGCATTGCTTCTTCTGAGCACAGTGAGGAAGGTCCCAAAGTTCACCTGCCCATAGAGTTCCTTGAATGAGAAATAACACGTGGAAAGCGGGTGTCTTCTTCCCAGAACACACTCCAGAGTGTTTGAGTACGTACCTCATCCTCCCCCACATTTGTTTGTTTTATCCATCTGTTATTGCCCCACATTTGATTATGAATTGAAAGCATTCTCCCGGAGCTGCACTCTGAGCTTTTTAAACTGAAGTGTTTGAATAAGGCTTGTCACTACAGGAAGGATGTAGAGGGCATCACATTCCCCAGCTGCCTCCCATCACCCTTTCCCCCTCCCTGCACCTCGGAGCCAGTGAGCAGCTCGGATGCAAGCAGGGAGAGCTCTGAGCAGCTGCTACCTCTTCTCTGTTTCTCCTGGTGAGCAGCTTCCATGCAGGAGACGAAGGGTGGCTCTGTTGCTCGCTTTCAAGCAAATTGAGGGCAAACAGAATGGTTTGTTGGGCTCTAAGTCCACAGTGGCACATTGGTAGAGGATGGATTCCCCCATCCTACACAGCCACGAAGCAGAGGCAGACAAATATGTCAAAAGGGGGTCATGTGGCTCCCTGATTCTCCCTCCCCCAGCCACAATGCCTGGTTAAAGAAATTATCCTAATTTTTCCTAGGTGAGTATCCCAAGGAACTGTGCATGGTCCTACAATGTATTTCTTCTGGAAGGCTTTGCAGAAGTAGGATGTTTTGGCAGAACTCTAAAGTTGGAAGTCCCCCTTTCAGAGGACTTTCCAGAAAGGAGCATTGTGGGGTAATTTCCACTCCCTCTGCACTGGCTGAACTGACACGAAATATCCTGCTGAAGTCTTGAGCTGAGAAGGAGCTTCCCTACTCCAACCAAGTGCCCTGCAGAGCAAGCTAAAACTCTTCTGCTCGATCTTGAGCACATCTCTCCACCACAGCCAGAGTGTGACAAAAGCCATCAGGCTGCATGGCAGCCAGCAGAGATGGGAACATCTGTATTTTTTTGCACTGTTCTCGAGGGAGCAGAATATAAATCTTTTAAATGTATAGCCTGTTCCTTAAGAAGTTGTTTGGATTTTTTTCCTAATTACTCCAATAAGCCATTTGCATGTGATAACTTAACTGATACAGGGGCTGCTTCAGGTAGCAAATATGCTGCTTTGCTCTTCACAACATGAGGAAATTTTGTTTTAAAAGCAGGTTTGCAACTTCAAAGCTTTATAACCTGACACGAAACACAGCACGCACAAACCACCCGTGCTTTGCATTTTGGCCATTTGCAGAGCCCAACAGCGATGTGGAGCCAGCTGACAGTAAGGGGGATTGAAAAAGAGTTTCTGGGTGGGCTTCTGCTGCAGCCAGATTAGATGAGGGAATTAGAGACAGGGTGCGGTTCCCACCTAGAATGCCTCTCCTGCAGTTCACAGACCTTCACACTGTCTTATTAACACGCACTTCCCTCCCTCCTTCCAAATATGCAAACTGAACCCTCTCCCAGGTCCCTCCTTAGCTTAAGGGTGCTGGCATGTTCTCTGCTGACTTTCTGGAACCCAGGGATTTCCAATTATTTCCACATCCTCCTCCTGTTTCTCTTCTGGCTGTGCTGCCTCTGGGCTGCCTGCTCAGCTTCCCACTCTACAGGTCTGCAAGGCAAGGGCAGAAAGGCCAAAAATGAAGAGCGCAGAGTGATATTTGGACAAGGCAGAAGGGAAGAGGAACAAATAGAAATTGCCTGGGGCCAGATCTGCTTATTCTCTCTATCTTGCTCTTCTCTCCAAAACGGCAGCCTTCGTGTCTCCTCAGGTTCTCGTTAAGTTTCCCAGCTATCTTTTATTGAGCATCCAGTTCTCTCAGTTCTTTGGAAGAGAGGAGGAGTGTCTTCTTTGCCTTTAGGCACAAAGGGCTGCATCAAGGGGAGGTACAGGCAGCACGTTTTATTAGAGCATGTGGCATAACACAGTGCAACACATCTGAGAAGCCTTGAACATGCTATTGCGATGTTTGAAATTATTGCCTTAGGTGACATCCCCCCAGCTCGGAAGTTGATCCCAATCTAGGCAAGCGGTTACTGTAGAGCCTGGACCTCAGGCCTGTCCATCACTCAGTCTAGCAATTCCCTCACCCAGTTATCAGCTCGGCCCAACTACGCAGCCCTAACTCACTCCCTCGGCTTTCCAATGCTCACTTAACTACTCTTCCATTTTGCAGTGTCTCAGAGATACTCCTCACTCCATACCTTCCAGACTAGAAAGCTGGTGGCTATAGGCAGCCTCCACCAAGCCCTTCCCTGGCCAAGGTTACAAAGGACCTCCACCCTCTTGTATGCTGTGGGTGCTACTCCAAACAACCCCCTTCACCCTGTTGCCAGGCCAAGTATTGCAGGGAGGGAAAGGGAAGGAAGGAAAAGGAGATAGCAAACTGACTTATTGTTCACAAGAAGGGTGGGGGAAACAGAGAGAAAAGCTGACCTGAGCCGCAAAGCTCTTTTAGTTTCCTTTCTCCTGTAAGGACGATTTCTGCTGCTCCCACTCATCCCCACCCCACTCCCCACGCTGCAATCCAACTCCTGTGCCTATAGGAAGGGGAAGAACTGTGCTTGCCTTTTGCAGAAGTCCTGGTTTGATGCTTTTCTGTAAGAAGCCAGTCAATCAAAGCAGCAATTCCCACTGGCAAAGTTGGGGATCTCATGAAAGCCTAGGGTCAAGATATTGAGAGCTGTGTAGGTCTTTATATGTCTATCTACTGGATTGCCAGAATAAGAATGGAGCCAAGCATTTATCTGGTTAATTACTCCTTTCATTTTCTACATTATTTCCATTTCAAAATCTGTATGTATACATTTGCCGGTCCTAACAATAGCATGTTTGTGTGATTCCAGCTGACCAAACAACAGAAGTTATTTATAACTACAGATGACCGGACTCTGCTGTATTTTCATTTATGTAATTTTCCTTAGATCATTCATTGGAAAGTGGTCGCACTTTCATGTTTCTCACACGCAGAGGCCCTGTAGGTTAGCACACAGGAGATTAACCTTGGCAGTCTGCGCTGCTGGACTGCCTGAAGAGGAATTCTCGCTGCAGCTGCCTGACCCAACAGCCCACAGGGGCCAGGGGGCTTAGATGGCTGTTCTCAGTGCCACGCCAGGCAGCAGGTGGCTGCAATGGCACTACTGATGATTTTCAGATATAAAGCTTTGTAAAACTGGCACTCTTTTTTGTTTTTCACTTTTGCCAAGGCTGGCTGGCATTGCAGTGGAATGGTCAATGCCGGAGAAATTCCAAAATGGGCGAGTGGGATATGGAGAAGTGGCATTAATTAAACGGGATAAACGGCCATAAGGTGAACCATATTCTTCTTAGACAGTAAACAGAGCTACAGCATTGCCCATCTATGCTAAGAGAGCAGCACTTCCTACCCACAAAAATGCACTAAATTCAAAAACATTTTTAACATTTTCAGATGTGTCTCTCTGTACAAGCTTAAATGGGAACAGGCATGAATTATGATGACAGTTGGGACATCAAAGGCTTCCTCTTTGAAGCCATTCTACCTACAACCTTTTCACATTACAGGGAAGGCTTACAGTAGGTAGAGCACTTTCTATAGACCCTTCACTAGCTGATGATGCTCTCTAAGGCAAATTCATTGAAACAAGTGTACTATAACCAAAAAAGACAATTTGCAAAATCTCTTGTTTCTGTCTAGCATGTACAGCAGTTCTCCACAAGGCTCCTACAAAAGGACCGAAGTTCAGAAGATACAAGGGACATAAAGGGAACTGCAATGTCCAAGGTCTCCTCTTAGGGTTGGACACCAAGATTTGGAGCAGCCAGATGGAGACAGCAGCATATTTTACAGTATACACTGTATGAAATAGGCTCACAACTAATACAAGCAGACCCAGCCAGAGCAGATCTACTAAATAAAGCCATAAGAACTTTTCCTTAAAATAGAGAATAATAAGAAAATTGGTGATTAAAAAGGCACAATAAAACTCATAGCTGGCAGTAAACAGGACAGAAATGAAGTCATAGAGGTTGCATTCCTTTATCTTAAAGCAGCACAGGCCTTCTTATTTGGTCGAGCCAATATACTAGAGAAAAATGCATTCAAACACTTAAAGAAAAAGGCAGGGATCTTCTTTGGGGCTTTGAAATATTAACTGGTTCTGACTAGGCTGTGTCCATGCAGCAGAATAGCAGTGCTGTCCTCTAGAACAAACACTTTTCCTACTTCCCATCTTTTCCTTTTTATTTTCTTTTTTATTTGTGGGAAATATATGCATTTTCTGAAGAGTTCAGAAAAGGGAAGCGGGCTGGTACTGGGAATTCTGATATCACAGCCGTGGAATGCCACACACTTACTAGCCAAGTGTTTCCATCCCTCTGTATACATGACTCTTCCCTCGAGCTAATCATTTTCATAACCTTTTGCCCTTTCCATGGCATCATAGCTATTTAGTAATATTTACTTTTTTTCCCATCTTGTAAAATGTGTGACCCCATTGCCTTGCTAGTTTGTGGCTGATCCCCACGTAGACCAACTCAAACTCAAAGAGTAGTTCACACAGAGTCTGTGTTCTCTGACACACTTTCTTCCAAGTATGTTACTCAATATCCGTGAGTGCTCCCTAACAAAAAAGACATCCAAATGATTAGGAAGGAAGAGGAGGTACCACAGCATTTTAAAGCTGCTGTCTGGTGCCTTTGGTCTCAGTCACTGGTCTCACAACTGAATTTTCTGGAAGAGCTTTTCTCTTTTGAAAACCAGTGCCTTCTGGACTAATACTGGGAACATGTACTTGGCACCATATCCAACATAGGGTTGTAATTGGCAGCCAGTATAGCACTTCTGTTGACTGACGAGCCAGCTGAGTTTATTGCTGACATCCTATTCACAATATTACCACCTATTAAAACTAGACATTATTGTAACTGCTCTATGGTCTAGGCCAGATAAAGTCCTATTCTCTTCCTCGAACCATGAACACTACCTAAAGTGCCAATATTCATCAACAAGTTAAAGACACTCATTAGAGAAAAGCAGAAAAGATCCAGCTGCAGCATTTACATCATAAGGAAGACTGAAGGTACTTTTATCCTAATCCCAAATGTAAAATGCCATGTGAATGATTTTTTTCACCATATGAATTAAAATGGATGACTGTCCAGAAGAGTTGAATCAATTGATCAACTTAAGTGGCCACACTTTGAGTAAGAGAAAACTACGTTGACTACTGATGGCTGAGAAATCATCTTTTAGAGAATAATGACAATTGAAGAATATAGTTTCTATTTCTTCACGTCCTGGAAAATCCATACTGAAAGAAAAACTGATTTGAAATTTGCATACCTAATTTTTACTGAGTCCAGAACTGTGTCTGTAACAGTAAATGCTATACAATGTTTGTTTTGCCGGGAAACTCCAAGGGTATACACTTTCCATATTTCAAATCAGAACAGAAGTGTCACAAACCTGCCAAAGCCCCACATGGTGCCATGTGGGTACCTCAGAAGCTTTGTGCTTTGCATCCTCTATCCTCTGCGTGGGGTCATCTGCAATCTCTGCCTCTGAGGATGGTCCTTTGTGGCTCCTACTCCCTCATATAAGGGATCTGGAATACAGAAGCGTAGTGCATGAATAGAATAAACCAGAGTCAAACTCCTATTATCTCTCTAGTGCATTGGATTTTCAAAAGTGTGAAAACTTTCTTAGAAATCTTACAGACTGAAAAAATGTATAGAATGAAGTGTAATACTGACCCTTAGTCCTTCTTTTAACCTTGAACAGAAAAAGTAAAGAAACGGTTGGCTTGGGAAAGCTTACAGAAAGAAATACATTTCTAAAATGTTTCTAAACAGTCTGGACTTTATGGAATTTCTGCACTCCTTGGTAACCTTGTCTTGGCGATGAGAGTCTCTTCTTTATCTATTAGAGGTCAGTCCTACCATGGCAAAGCAATCGTTGGATAGTCACTGATTATGTAGTAAAATCAATGCAAATGTAGTAATTTTCAGGTGAGTGAAAGAATGAGAATATAATAAATGAGGAAATGCTATGTCTGAAAGTCATGTATAAATGTGGAAACACTACAGAGAATATCAGCAGTAGCCAGACACCAGGAGGTGCACAGACTAATTAAATAGAATTTAGCAAACATCCTTCCCTTCCTGTATGGGATCTCAGGTGTTAAAAACATAATTTTCAGTCAGGGTGCTGGTGTTGCTGGTGGGAATTGAGGTTAGCAGTTCAACTTTTAAAAGTCAGCCCAGCTTTCACAGACTGCTTTCCTGAGAAGCAGGAAGAGAAAAAGAGAGTTGTGGGGAGGAAGCTGTAGAGAACAGGTCCTGCATTCTCCTCCAGGATGCTCACACTATATGACACACAGTCCGCCGCGTTGCTGCTGAAGACATTCCTGAGAAGCCCAAAGGAATGCAACAAGTGTCTGGTAAAATATGCAGGGATGTCTGCAAGATTCAGGCAAAGCACTGAACTTTTTCTTCTGCCACATTGCTGCCCTTTTGTTAGTTTGCTTGATAAAAACTGTAATCATTCTTCTCTGAAGGGTTACAGCAACATAAAAGCTGTTTAGACTACCCATCGTGTATGGGAAGAGAGGTTTGTGTAGCACCTCTCCCCCAGCTCCAGGAGTTGGAGGGGAAGTCATACAAGACAGTGTTACAAACCTCTTTAGTATGCTTGGTCTTGTCTATCCTTCACCCACCACCAATACTAACACGGTGGATCTGTTCATGGAAATTCGAGTTCAAAGGCTTCACCACTCTCTCTGCTGACTTGTATGCAGCTGTTAAACTTGTGCTTGATATGTTTATGTTAAGGATTTGCTGTAAACAGGGCTTATTTTGCATAGCTGTCTGAAAATGTCTCCCCCCACCCCCTTTTCAAAAATGGGCAAAAGACCAAATATTTCTGTAAAGCTTTTAAAATCCTATACTCTACAGAAGACCTTAAATCTTCTGAACCAAAACTGAACATTTGCAGAGAAAGCATGCATTTTTTTTCTGGGAAAATGTTATATTGTTAAAAATGATGAGTTTAAGAGTATTCAGATATTTCTTATCACTAAACTCACCTTAAAACTGAAGAGGGAAATTCTGCATGAATTCTGCAGCTTCCAAATGGTTATAGGTTCCTTTAAAGGTTGGCCTAACACAGGCACTATAATGTAAATTCTTAGTAGAAATGAGGATTAGTAACAGCATTGCACACACTGATGGGTTTGTAATGTACCTCAAATTTATTTTGGTCTCAGATCCAGCACGAAAAGAGAAAGAGCTTGTAATTTCTTGATGAAGCAATTTAGTGAATGGGGGGCAAAGAAAGTAATCTAATGACTGGCTTAAAGAATTTATGTGACGGCCATGCAGTTCTTTTATCCCCTGTTACACAATGTGTTCATTTTTTTTGGTCTAATGCTTTAACAGAGTGTGTCACATTGCTAAACTCAGACGTGTGGAAGACCCAGGGTCTCTGTGACAAAGAATGAGACTGCAAATGAATGAATTCCTCTTTTGCTGTTTGGGATGGGGACTGGTAGGCACAGATTTTCCCAAGTTTTTTTCACCCTGAAATACATAAGTGTAGCATTTTCCAGCAGCCAATACAGTATCACAGCAACACTCACACTGGGCAGTACTGAAGGACCCCAGAGACAAGGTGGGGAATGGTTTGGGCTGGGCTCAGCACAGCACTGACGTGCCTTTCTCTAGGCAGTCAAGAAATCTGGTGACGAGGGCCACACGCAGAGCTCAATCAAACCACCTATAAGGATGCTAGATCACCTTGAGGAAATGCCACTGGATAATTCAAGGCCACAGGTGGCTGGAATCTCAGTTTGAATCTACCCATTGATGTCATTAGGAATATTCATCTCCAGCACTGGTGAATCTGGCTTGCTTTAACTCCAAGACCTGCAGAAACTTTTAATAGCCTTTTTGACATTTCTGGCCCACGGTTACAGCACTTATTCTGAAAGAAAACTGACCTTGTCTTCATACAGATTGAATCATAGAATCATAGAACGGTTAGAGTTGGAAGGGACCTTAAAGATCATCATGTTCCAACCCCCCTGACATGGCGGGGGGTTGCATTCAGAACATCTTGTTTTTCAGGTATTGAAAATCACAGAAGTGAAACACTGGCACAGGTTGTCCAGAGATGTGGTAGATGCCCCATCCCTGGAAACATTCAAGGTCAGGCTGGACGGGGCTCCGAGAAACCTGATCTAATTGAAGATGTCCCTGCTTATTGCAAGGGGGGTGGACTAGATGACCTTTAAATGTCCCTTCCAACCCAGAGTATTCTATGATTCTATGAAGTTGAAAATCAAGGGCAAGAAGTAATCCAGTGTTATTACCTCTCTTCAAAGACCGTATTTATCTTTCAGGCAGGAAAAAATTAAGCATGAGACATCAGTGAACCAAGCCCCTTTACCTCTCAGAGAAGATTACATGGGAATTCAAATGTCCTGGTATAATTCACAGATTCCTCAGTTCACATGAACAGCAGCAAAAGAGGAATATTGCTCCATATCCTGTAGAGAGGAAATGAAAGGTATCAGGAAGAGAAGAATGTGCTGTGTGGTGCGAAAATGCTGTTTTGATTCCTGATGCTAAACATCTGCCATATTTTTGTGCGGAATCACTTGACTTAGTGAGAGAATAGCATCTTCAGGATTGTGCAAAGCCTATTCCAGACTCTAGCTGTCTGAATTGGCAGCTGTGGGAACACCCACAGGAAGCATGGGACCCTGGAAGAAAAAGTGTAGGAGTACATCCTGTGGGGATAGATAAAAGTCAGAGCCGGGCTATGGGAACCTCTTCAGAACAAACATGCAAATACAGTTTCGCAAGTCAAAGTCCCAACTGTTTGTTTAGGGATTTTTCTGTTATTTGTTGCTTTTATTTGGCTTTCACAGAGCAGAAACAGTAAAAGGATCTCAGAAAAAAGATGAATGAAATCAAAACCTTAGATGTTTTCTTTATTGTTTGGTGTAAGCTCATGTGCTTCATATGCAGCACCACAGCTTGCTTTTTTGCCTTGAGATAAAAAAATGCCATAACTACCTATTTCTGGTCCATGCAGTTTGTTAGTCTGTCTCCACACACAGCTGGTAAGAGCAGTGCTAGAGCAGAGCTGCCCCTAATTTCTTCATGGTCACTGTTTCATGAACAAACACCTCCGCTCATCCATATGAAATCTTATAATTACCTGCTATAAAACTGATTGTGAGGAATAGTAACAATGGGAAAGAATTTCATCCATTTATTAATTATTAAGTGCTCCCAGTCGCTGAAATCAAGTAGAAATTGGTGTCATGCAAACAGATGGCTTCCCATTAATACCAACAGGTGACCAAGAGACCCTCTGCCATAAGAACACACGATCCCTTGTACTTCCATCATCACAGTAATGTGCTCATCTTTCTTCTTACCTTTATATGCCCTGCTGAATAAAGCTAGATGGATATCTTACCTGGATGACACTGTCATTTAGTATTTGTGTCTGATATTTTTCTCAGTCTTTCAGCCAACTTTCTGTTATTTGTACAAATTATATCCTGCAAAATCGAAGCCCACAGATTGATTACACATTGTGTCAGTTATTATTCCCTTTTGTGTCTGAACGTTCCTAATTCCTATATCACTGGGAAGGTTGAAAAGGAGTTTTAAGTTGGCTTTCTGCCCACTATCTATTATCTCTTGTGTGACACATGCTGTATGTTCTCTTGTTCTTTATACTTTCCTGAGTAAATAATCCTAATCTTTTCTATTTCTTCCTACAATTAATATGTTCTCTGTAGTTCTCTGATATTTTCACTACCTGCCTGGAGTTTGTTTCTACTTCTCTGCCAGTCTTTTTTCAGATGAGGTTACTAAAACTAAATGCAATAATCAAAATGAGGACATGGCATCCTCGATGCAACATGTCATGCTCTCCATGTGATTGTCTACCCACTTCTAACGTGCAGTCTAAGAAGTCATTTTTTCTGTCACACACCCAGAACTGACATTCACTGTGTTGTCCATGATGACTCGTAGGTCTTCTTCTTTCCCAGGAGGTTACTACTACATTCAGAATCCATTCATATGAAAGAATAATTTAAAGTGTTTGTCCATGTCCTTCTGCTGTTAGTTTCTTTAAAAAATACCAAAAAAAAAAAAAAAAAAAAGAAAGGAAGAAAGAAAGAAACAAATAAACCACCAGCTCAGTAGAAGTTTAAAGAAGTAAACATTTTACAAGTTATCATGCAGTGTGGAGAATTGGTGACCATCTCTCAAAGCGCCTTTTGATTCCCCAAATGCTGATGGGAAATATTCTGGAGGCACAAATAGACTGCAGATGTTGGAGAATACATCTTAGAATTCTGCTGAACATATTACCCTACTGGGAGGCTGTTTCGAGTCTCCGGGGACATTCCTTTGAGAGCCCAGCTGATTGTCTCATATTGAAACAACATGTCCGAGATACATTCCAAGTAAAAGAAAATAGAACAGGGGTACTCTGACCAAATATAAATCATGGGGCTAAAGGGCAGTTTATCTTCCTTCTTTCTACCATTCCTTTTCTCCCCCCAATGAATACTCCCCCCAGGGAAACAGACCACTGGGTAAATGACTGCCAAACATGATGACTCAGACATTAGGCACTGTCCCCAAGTGCTTCACAGATGGTGTCTGGATGGGAAACCCAGAGCTTTCGGCACCATAAGCCTTGCTACTCTTTTTTTTTTTTTTGGTCTATTTTTTCAAATTCACTGCAGCATTACTTCTGATCTCATGTCAAGCCCTTACAGCACTGTTGCCCCCCACAATGAATTCTGATCCTGACCTTATAACAACCGATGTCATTGGCACATAAAAAAGATAGGAGAGAAACCCTAGCAGACCTAGGGGAGTGGGAAAAACAAAGCTAAAATAAACACATTACTTAAAAGATTATCTTGTGTCTAATTGGAAAAAAAAAATACTAGCATACATTTAAAAGGAAAAGAGTCTGCTGTAAAAGACATACCGGGAAGTACAGTACATTAGCACAATTGCATAATAGTAGGTACTATGAAAGAAAATGTTCTCTGTACAGTTTTTATTGGTCTCCTTTTTGTGGAATCCTGTTTGTTTCAGTAAAATCCTGTTCCTTTCAGTTTGCTTTATGTTCCCCAAAGCTAGCACATCTTGGGATGCACATCTGGACATGGGCAAGCCTGAAAGCAATGGCATATTTCTGTGCTTCTCCAGTACTGCATGTTCACACTAGACACTGGAAAAGTCCTCTGTGAAAAAAAAAAAACCCAGCCATTTTTCCTCCCATGAAGAGAAGCCCAAGAAAAGCCCTGTAAAGGCCTGCAGATTATGCACAATGAATCAAGCTATCACAACCATAAACAAAACTTATCATGGGAAATGTGAAGTAGCCCTTCCTCTCTCTCTCTCCCTCTCTCATACACACACGCACACACATGCTCTCACACACACAAATCCAGCTGCAAAGGATAAAAAAAGGAGGAATTGCACATTGAGAAGAACCAGGTCCAGCACGTATTTTTTTTCTTCCTCTTCTTCCTCTCTCTTTTTTTTTTTAAAGGTTTACCACCAGTATCATCCATAAGAAACAAAAGGAAATTGTTTACTCCAACTGGAGAGGAGAAATAACTAGGTATTTTTGTGGGGTTTGTTATGTTTCAAAGGTTATATAGCAATTCATTGAACTTCTCCGATTTACACAAATTCAGCTGAGTAGTAATTCCATTTAAATCAATGGAGTTATTTGAGTATGTGTATACAAGAGAGAAAATTCAGACATTTTGCTTCCAGATTCAAAGTAAAAGGTCTCAGAATTAAAAGCAGCAACTCTTAGGTCAGCTGATTTCTCTGTTATTTAAGAAGGAGCCTCTGATAAAAGTTGATAGCACTATGCAGAGCCAATCTCCCCAAGCCCTGGGTTTTACGAGCTGCATGAACTGTTGCAGCAGTCTGCCTGGTGGACCAAGCCAGGGTTACAGACACTGCCCACCTCGGGGTTCCTCACTTGGAGACAGTCACTTGATGGGGTGCTTCAGACTCATTACACCTGGAAAGACACACTTCTTAACAGCCAGTTGGTGAACCGCTACAGAATCAATGGTGTAATTCAGCAGAAAACTAGCAAGGTTTCTAAAATGTGCCTGCCAGGCAGTTTTCAAGCCCTGCCTGGTTTTGGAAGGAACTTTGTCAAAATTGGACCCTCTCCACAAAGTGCTTTGATGCTGATGAATCGGTAAATTCCAACGAAAACTTGTTTAGTCAGAATTTTTCTGACCGGCTCTACTTCCTCCTTCTGCCAAGTCTATTTACTAATTTTCAAACTTTCTGTGTGGCTTCAGGCAAAGGTTTTCTGCCAGGACCAACATGGCTGAAGACCCCTGTGCTCAGGGCACAGCTGAACACAGGCACTTGCCCACTGGGGTCTTCCCCTTTCACATCCCCACGGGAGAGCAGCCCCATACAGCAGCACAGATCTCCACCTCCCTCTCCATCCATAGCACAGCTCCAGCCAGACCTGTGTAACTCAGGAGGCTTTGTCATGGTGATTTAAGTACCGTCACCCCCATTTTGCAGCCAGAGAAACTGAAGCATAGAGAAATAACCAGTTAGGAAGTATCACAGCTGGCAATGTGTGCTCGCAGCCCAGAAATCCCACCACATCCTGGGCTGCATCAAAAGAAGCATGGCCAGCAGGGTGAGGGAGGTGATTCTACCACTCTGCTTTTCTCTTGTGAGATCCCACCTGGAGTACTGAGTCCAGCTTTGGAGTCCTCAGCACAGGAAGGACATGGACCTGTTGGAACGGGTCCAGAAGACGGACATGAAGATGATCAGAGGGCTGGAGAACCTCTCCTATGAAGACAGGCTGAGAGAGTTGGGGTCTTTCAGCCTGGAAAAGAGAAGGCTCCGGGGAGACCTTATAAAAGCCTTCTAGTACCTGAAGGGAGCTTACAAGGAAGTTGGGTAGGGACTCTTTATCAGGGAGTATAGCAATAGGACGAGGAGTAATGGTTTTAATCTGAAAGAGGAGAGATTTAGATTAGATATTTGGAAGAAATTCTTTACTGTGAGGGTGGTGAGACACGGGAAGATGTTGCCCAGAGAAGTTGTGGATGCCCCATCCCTGGAGGTGTTCAAGACCAGGCTGGATGGGGCTTTGAGCAACCTGGTCTAGTTGGAGGTGTCCCTGCCCATGGCAGGGGGGTTGGAACTCGATGATCTTTAAGGTTCCTTCCAACTCTAACCATTCTATGATTAAAAGTAGGCTCCCACTCCTGATGCCTGGCCCTGTATGGAGGCCAACAGTTGGTAACATCTATTCACACATTTAGATTCGCAGCTGCTGCTCTGAGCTTGAGTCCAGCATGGATGTGGGTGAGTCTGCGCGTAAAGTGGGGAGGGCGGCTGGGAGAGAAAAGGCCAAGATTATATTAAACCATTTCCACCCCGGGCTTGCAAAAACAATGCATTGCGCTGAGACGAGGTGTTATTGTCCGCTTTTAAGTGTACCCTCCCTTTCAAGTTTTTCTTTCTTAATAAAGTATCTGAGGTCATGCTATTGTCATTAGAGCTTGGCGGGTGCTCAGCAGCTGTCACCGTGGCAGCAGGAGTGTGCCTGGTGCCAGTCCCCTTTGTCACGACAGCCGCAGCAATGTAAGGAGAAGGGCCTTGCAGGATGCAGGACAATTCTGGGAAGGAAAAGGAGGGAATCCTCGACCTTGGGCCAGGGCCTGGTGGCAGACTATTGAACCCTGCGCGTCTCGACAAACCACAAGGAGTAAAAATTCTTGGAAGCTGCAAAGGTTGCAAGTGAAAACAAAAGATTCTATCATGTAGGAAATAGAACAAAACGCAGAGAAATTTGTTTTGTTTTCAGAGATAAAATAAGCAAATAGGACTCCACTAGGGTCAGGAGTGCTGCGCCCTGCATGCAGCACTCACGGCAGGGAGGAGGGCAGAAAAGCTGGAGTGAATTTGGAAGCAGGTAGGAAAGTGCTCCGTAGCCTTCCAAATCTTGCACTGTGGGCAAGGGACTCCCTCATGCACAAAAAAAGACGATGACGTTCTCTACCAGAATCTAAGACATAAAATCATCTGTCCAAACAACCCCCTGGTAACATAATACAATCAAATAATTGTCTTTTGAGCCCATAGCGGAGGCAACTGGTAGAAGCAAATGAATCACCGCTACTGAGTTTTGCTGGTTGAGCCATCGGAAAAGCCCAGTGCGGGATAACTGGCACTGATTTCCTTACACTTCAGTTAAAGTAAGAATAAAGCCTGCACCCGTAAGTGGCTGCAGGAACAGACACTGAAGATGGTGTTATTGGTCCATGTAGACTTGTTAACTTAATAAAAGTTTCACAGTTGACATGTTGGTGTATTTTGTCCCCTTTTTTATTTTTGTTTATATCAGCAACACCCAGAAAAGGGTGTTGCTCCTTGACTAGGAACTGCTTAGCTGTTTCTTTCCTGCTTACTTCTCATCTGAAGATCCACTCCAGAAATACCAGCAATTGCTAACCCACACCTAGTAATCAGTGCAGCCTCTTTTGCACCAGAGATCCCAGCGTACTCTGTGCGCACAACTTTCACAACTTTGTGGGTGTTCCTGTAGAACAGGAAGAGAAGAAATAAATCACATCCCAGTGGAATCGCCGGTGGAGCTCTGAGCTGGTGGGACGCTACCCAGGCTGCAATTTGGCTGGGACGCCTGGGCCAGCACCCCTGTATTTTGAAAAATACCGTGGCGCTTTGAACAACCGCAAGTGGCCAGAACCTCAGCTTTATTCCTTATCCAAAAGAAAAATACCTTTTGGAGCAGAAAAGCCCTGCAGCGGGTGAGCAGGAATAACAGTGCCACCTGCTGAAGCACCAGGGCTGCTCAGGGTGGCAGCCGACATCCCTCTGAGAGGATGGGGAAGACCTGGCTCCATGGCCATTGCAGTCAGCCTGATATTAGTACCAGCTTGACCTGCCCAGTTTCCTAATGTGTTAAAAAACTCCCCTTGGAAAAAAAAATGCATCTCATCAGATGGGGGGGGGGGGGGGGGGGGGCACAGGATGCTGTGGCACTGTGGGAAGGCACCAAGGGATGAGGTTTTGTGACGTGAGAAAGATGCTCGCCTTTCAGCAAAGCTTTGGGTCACAGCAGTCTCTGTGCCAGCAGCGAGGCTGGTTATTACCCTGAGACAATACAACTTGTTCTTTTTCTTTCTCAGTAATTTCACAGTTTCCAGTCTCTGCTGGAGTCCTTCGCTCCCTTCCTCCCCACACTCTAGTCTGTGGATCCATTGAAAAAAGATGCTGGTAAAGCTCCCTCATACTTAAAAGGGAGCAGTTAATTGCAACAAAGGACGCATCTTTTAACCAGCTCCTTTTGCCTTTTTTCTCATCCTCTCCCTTGTCAGTATAGGACTGACAGTAGCTAAGACCTAAAAAAAAATGAGAGTTCCCTGGCTCCTGACAGTGTTGTGTAGTCAGTCACCAGCTTCGAGGAGCTCACATCCAGTATCAGCAGTAGGACCGACCCATCTATTCCCCAACAGCAGGTGCATTATTCCCCTGAGCTATTTCCATCATAACAGCTCTCATGTAGACCGTCCCTCTCTGGTACGATACCGCTATCTGAAATGATAGAAAGCATCTGAAAAAGGGAAGAGTGTCCCTGATGCATTCAACAACAGGGAGGAATGACGCCTGGACGTGAATAAACAAGGCTGGTTTTGTCTAGGCTCAGGTATTGCAAGCCTTTTGAGAGAGCACAATAAAACCTCAAAAATGAAGCAAGAAGGTAAACATACAGTATCTTCCCTGTGAGGATAAGCCAATGGCATGGACAATCTACAGAACAGACTGGTGCAGGGAAAGGGGGGCTCCAGTTGGTGGGCAACAGAGACTGAAATGACTTGGGGAATGTGTGTGCGGCATGTATGTTTCCAGGCGTGCCAACAGCAAAGAGGTTCACATGGTACTCACAAATCAGCCGTCCTCTCCCTTGTACCCTGGTTAACCTTTTCTATGCTTGCCAGCTTTTCCACTTCTTTTTATTTTAGTAGTAATAAAAAAAAAGAGAAAAAAAATCAGTTTCTCGGCTGCTCATAAACTCTTCTACAACCTTTCTGTAGAGAAGAAACAGAAGGGGGAAGGGACGAGCAAATGTGGCATTGGCTCTGTGACTGTGGTTTTTGTTTCCATAAACCTTAGAGCACAAGAATGCATGAGATATTTACACAAATCTTTCCACAATTCCTGTGGCCTTTGGGAGCATTGCATTTGCATGACTTCACCACTGTGGCTGGTTTGTGCTTTCTCAGCAGCATTGCCTGCAACAGGGAGCAATCCTGGCCATTCCCAGTAGTTCTCCCTCTCCCACCCTCAGATACGATCACACCAGTGCATGTTTAATACAAAATATGTTAATGCAGGAGTGTCTGTCCTGCTCGTTGTCCAGTTTCCCAGGGATGGTACAGGAAGTTTCCCAATTCATCTCGTAATTACAAAAAGAGAAAAATGTTATACTCAAAAAGTGTTGGTCATTTAGATCTTGAGGGAAATATCAAGGGATATGAGAGGGAGGAGGATGCTTCTGAAAGGTTACTGAAGCGACGTAGGAGTAAGGTGGTCAAACACGTAAGGAAAAATGCAAAACGTAGCCGAGGTTTTGCATCAACAACTCACCTTACACTTGCTTGCCTTGCATCACAGGATGGTTGGAAGCCGAGTGCCATGGAGACAGTGTCTCCAAATGAATAAAGACTTGGCTACTGGGGCTCCATCCTCTGCTGCCCTAATTGGAGACTTCCAGCAATTGCTTTGGTCTGTCTATACCTCATTTTCTCAATCTAATAAGGAGATGTTGCTCAACCTTTGCAAAACACTTTGAGTCAGTGCACAAAAAGTGCTGTGTTAAGACTGAGGAATTTTTTTTTCACTGAATGGGAACATCGGGTCACTCAATGGACAGGCTGCCAGTTGGGAAAACAAACCCACGACGTCTACAAGGCAAGGCGGTCTTGCCCATTCTCACTATTGCAGCTGGGACCGTTTGGCTGTGGCAGCCCTGTTTTCTCCAGTGCTAGTAGAGGTCTTTAAAAGGGAGCTTGCATCCTGGGTGTTTTTCTGGAGGATAAGAAAGAGGGGGAGGCTAGTGAAGAAGGCCGCAATGCCCAGGTCTCAGGACTGTTGCTGTGGACTCTACAGGGCAGCCAGGTTGCTTGAAACTGTGTTCAAAGCCGCGCCGTATCTCTCCTCCTCCCTCTGGCTGAGCCTGCGGGAGACCCAGCCCAGAGGCAGAAGTAACAGCAGATTCATTTGCAGGAGTTTAACACTTGATAGCAGAACCAGTGTGCAATGACATAAGGCAGAAGCATAACCACAGACGGCTTGTAAAAATTCAGCTTTGTCCCTCACAAGCGAATCCATAATTAAAACTGCAACTGTAGTCCATTGTACTTATCCAGCAGGAGGACTCACTCCCGCTACCACTTGAGTCAGCAAGTTTCTCTATTTACAGTAATCCTTTACTTTGTCTTTCTTTTGTTATTATTAAAACAATTTTAAACTCTTTAATGTCAGCCAAATGGTGTTTCAAATTATATTTTCCAGGGAAAAAAAAAAAAAAGAAAAAAAGACAGTTGAGTGTTCAGGGGGGAACACTTAGTTATGTTATAGTTCAGCCTGAGACACTCTGGTGACTCTTAGAAAGTGTTGAAATTACAGGTTCATGACGTACACGGTGTTGAAACTCCATGTTACTGCAACACTTGGTCCAACACGAACTTGCAATTTCAACACTTCCTAGGTCTTTTGTAAAATCCCATAACTGAACAGAACAAATGTAAATTCCCAAAAAGTCTAAAGCAATGTGCTGTATAATAGCACAGAATGGAAAATCCATTTCATTTCCAGCACTGCTGCTCTTACACGGGATAATCACTCTCAAAGTACGTTTAATTTGTAAAAAAACTGTCATCCAGGATTAGCTACTCTCACAGCACGACACTGGTCTCAAGGCACAACTGGTCTGATCCAGTATGGCATACATTCTGTATTCTTCCAACTTGTTAACTTTTTCCTTGGTGTCACAAAAAAATCCAACAGGAAAGTACCTGCCTCAGCCTAAGCAAAGGATATCCATCAGCGACCTCCAAAATGTGCTGTCCTGGAGCTTAGCAGAGACCATAATAACACAACGTTAAACACAGGCATAAAACCTTCTCGACCAAAGGGAAGCTACAATTTAAAAACACAGCAAAATTTGATATTTAAAAATACACCATGGCATTATTTCAAAATACCATTTGTTATACAAGCAGGAGGCAGCGGAGCAGGCAGGCTCATGGCTCACACGGTGTTTGTTTTGAAGACGAGGAGAGTACAGGATTTGTGCTCGACCTCTTCGCAGGTTACACTTAGCTCATTCGGTTTCATTTACAAAAGAAACGAGCTTTCACTCAGGGGAGCTGCTGAGAAACAGCTTTATGCCCCAGCTCCTGTATCAGCTCGGATTAGGAGACTCCTCCACCTGAAGCCAGCAGAGATGCAGCCACCCAGAGCGCTTGGCCAGACGGGGGACATCCGGGTTCCTGCCCCTACGAGCAGACAGGGGACGGTCCATGTGTGTCACCGCTCAGGAATGGGGAAAGGGATGGAGTAAAACAAACCCTCAGGCTGAGAGTCCACACAAAAGCCAGGTCTCACGTGGGGGTTAAGTGGGACTGGTGGGACACTGGCCTGCTGGAGGAGTCCCACCGCCAGCACATACCCTCTTCAGAACGTCTACAAAGCACCCTCCAGTGATGGAGATGAAATGGGAGTTTTAACAATACATTTCCTTTTGTTTATCTGGCTCTGTTCTGAATATTTAACACTAATTGTACTACTTGGGCAGCTGGGAAGGGGTAAACCAGAATAAACATGTTGTGTGTATTGGGCTGTAAATATATAGCCCCCTACATACCAGCTTAGGTTTCTCTGCATCAATCAAAGCTGGAATAACAGCAGAAACAGCAGTTTTGGTGTTATATACAACTACAGTTCTCATTTATTTTTAGAGAACATAATTTCTTAAGATAGCAGAGAGCTTACTTGGAAAATCATGATAAATTATAATAGTCTCTCTTCTCTGTGACTTCTTACAGAAGCTGCTTTTTTTTGGACTGTTGCAGTGTGCTGCATACTAGGAAGAAGGTACTTACGATAGGATTTATTTGTAGCTGTGAGCCAAAATACATATTGCCTTAGACGAGAGTCAGTATTATCACAAAGAACCATGCTGACTGGGGTTTAATGAAATTGGACCTGGGTGTCAGATTTTAGCTTGGTAAAGTTAGCAGCTGGGATGAATTGGACCAGAAATGTGCTGTGTAACAGGATTTCACTGGAATCCTTGAGCAAAAAAAAAAAAAAGAAAAAAAAAAAAGTATGTGGAATATGTCACGCTAACAGTTGACAGTGTAGCTGCAACACCAAACATTAAATAAATAAATTCCATACGTAACACGGGCACAGAAAAACTTTTCAGGAAAGCGCCTCGGAGCTGCATAGCCTCGCGTCTATAAATCTCCATTAAATCAGTTTGAGTGGGGCGAGTGTTAGAGACAGAGCTGCCAGAAATAGCTCTTTTCCTGCAAGATGTAGAAAAGATTACAGCTGAGATTGAGACGGCGGGGTGGGGAGGGAAAGCGCGGGGGGGGGGGCGGGGGGAGAAAGAGAGGCAAAGGAGTCGAGGCGGAGGAGGCGGGGGAGCCGTGAAAGGCATCTCATAAAAGTCCCATTTGTTGGAAGGCTGCAGGAAGTGGAGGCAGCTTTGGCACACGTGTCCGTGGTGCTAAATTAACTGTTAACACAAATAATCAAAGTGCAAGGCCCATCAAGCCGCTGGCGCCAGCGAAATGAGGGAGCGGCCAGGTCAGCGCTGCCTCTGGAGCGAGCGGGCGAGCAGGTGGAGACCAACCAGGGACCCGACAGGATGGAAGTGCTTACAGAACACACTGACCCACTGACAGAGGAAAACGCCGCCGCACTCCTGCTTTCCAGCTATTGTGTGCGGAGCGTCTTCTGTGTGTATTTTTATTTTGCATTTATTTATTATAGTTTAGGTAATTTTTTTTTTTTTTCTCCCTATTTTATTTTATCTCTTTTTTTTTTTCCAGCAGTTGAGAGGTTGGACACCCCAGGGTAAGCTGTAATACAGCCCAGCCTTTATTTGGCAGCAGCTATGGAGGAACAGCCGAGCAGGACAAAAGAAGAGTTACCAGGCGCAAAAGCACCAATTGCCCTCCAGCACTACCCTTCCGAAGAAAAAGCGCTGCTCTTCAGACATAGAGGCTGAAAAGCAATATGGGCCTGGGGTATTTCTACCTGCTTTGTTCTCCCTCCCTTTTGGAGGGTCCATAGCCCCATTCTGTAGTGCAAACATGATGCAGACACTTAGGTAGGTACCAAGGCGAAGAAGCCACCCCAGCAGTCAGGCAGATAAACCCACCGCAGCCCTCACCGCTCTATACAGAGTGGAGGCCAACAGGGTGGTGGTACTCACCCCCGTTGAGTAGGATTAGGCTTGTAAGCAGGCAGGACTGCTCCTACAATCAAATTTTGACATGCTGAGGTTCACTGAAAGTCTCAAATGATCTCATTGTATTGCGCCGCGGAAGCAGAAATCGCTGCAGCTATCACCCTGCTCCGCTCGTGGTGAGACAGGTCGGTGGAAATGCTGCCTGGTGAGCGGCTTCCACCACAGCAAAATACTCGGAGTCTTGTGCTGAATTCATTGCCTGCTTCACCCCCCTGCCTGACACAAGACATCTGTAAACCCACTTTAACTGCCCAGTAAAGCCAGGTTTACAACTACTTTGCATGACCAAAGCACTGCAAAGCAATCACAGTGTGACAATGAATCAGGCCCTGGAATTACTGGGATCTTTCACCTCCTTGCCCAGGTACGATACATACAGCTAGATGCTATAATACATCAGATATATATCATATATATGTACTATGTACATACATATTTATATCACACACTTTGGTTTGGTTTGCCTTTTGTTGGATATACATGTGTTCTCTATGGATACAGCTGCAGGGACATAAATTCAGTAAAAAAAACCCCACTTGCTGTTGTAAGGTGCTACAATAGGGAGCATTTATCATTTCTTAGCATAAAAAATGCTCCAGAAAACAAAACCCAGAAATGAGCATTCATTCTGAATCATATTACTTGTAATATATAATGAGTAATATGATACAAAAAGGTATTGTTTCAGTGATGATACACGTCTTCAGAGCATCTAAACCTTAATTATGCCTTTAATTCATAACTGAAACTATAAAAATCTCATTTCTCTCAGCCAATAGATAGAAAAATGCTCAAAGGGTGTATAATCTTATCATAGGGCATAATCATTGCTTTTAGTAGAGAAGTTATTAGTAACTAAAATTACAAACAAAATCATCATTAAGTGTGGAAGTAATATTCACACATCTAGAAACAATGTCTTAGTGAGGTTTAAATTTATAGAAATTATATGTAACCTTTCCTATACTCCATAGGGTCACTTTGACATCTATCAGATATGAAGTCTATGGTAGATCCAAAGATATATCACAGTTCTAACAGTATTTTAGACCAGCGCCTTTAATATAGAAGATCATCCTTAGCTAACTTTGTAAACTTTAAATGAACCATAGCCAGTCACGTGATCCGTTCAAAGAATATTCAGGAAATTTAGCAGAAGACATCTGATGTGATCCAAGGAGCAGGTATAAAGATAATTTGCTCATAAGTCAGTTACATTGGTGTAGACTTTTACAGGACAGGAAAATGTAAGATCTTTCAGGAAAAGGAATGGGGAGAGAGACGGAGACAGAAAAACAGAGACAGAGAACGGAACAGAGAGAGAGAAAATAACACTGTCATAGGCCAAAATTACTTATTATTACCCTTTGCCCCCTTCTTGATAAGGGTTAAACTAACTTCAGTGAAACCTTCCATGTGTAAAAGTCAGCTTGACACAGACAGAAGTTTTCTGCAATGGGAGTGGGCAAAGTGACAAAAACCTGAGAACTGTGACTTACACCAGAGGTTGGGTGGCCCCTGTTGTATGCAGCGCTATCAGGTCTACCTCTATGGGCACACTATGGTCCCCTCTAAAGATGCCATTGTATGTGGGTGGGTGGGTGGCTGGGTGAGTGCACGCGTGTGTCAGAGATGGCAGGTGCTATCATAGCTACCAAATTAATGGAAAAGTTATAATCGCTCTGAAAAATGGAATCCAACCACTTCCTGAGTAGGCAGGAAAAGGGTAATTGCAAATTTTAAACACTAGAGAATCTTTGTTAATTGAATAAGAAAATTAAAAGAAAAGCCCATTAAACAAAACGTGTATGATTAAGAGCCCCTTTTCTGACTCTAAGCCAAGTTAGAGAAAGAATGCCATTGTTACAGTTTGATAAAAAGTATTGAAGATACAAAGAAACCAAGTCAGAAAAACAAAGTTCCAGACATATAAAGATGAGATCGCTCCAAACACATCAAGTTTGAGTAAGAGCTAGCTTGGCTCCTGTCCTACGACTCATAAATCCAGTCAAAAATTTGTTATTACAGTTTTCAGAGTATATTATAGTTAGCAGTAGCTGTGTGATGTTTAGCACAGCCAGTTAAATGGCTATCCCTTTACCAATAGGCCCATTTGTAAAGACACCACAGCCTTGGGTCTGGTGTTCCCTGCGCCCAAATCTTGGAGTAGGGCTCTCCACAGTACTTGTCTCCGTTCAGTGCCTCCTGCTGTCTGTGGGACTTGCCAAAGCCTGTCACTGCTTCGTTTTGGCCTGGGTTTCCTTCCAAAGAATGCTCTGTCATGAAAAGAGCAGTCCAACAGGAACTTGGGACATAACTGAGCCGGACTCCTGTGAGAAAAGATGGGCATGGGGCAAGTAGATTTCCCGTTAAGTGATGCAACATATATTACTCTGACCCCACTGCTGATTTACACTCGTGTGGTATAAGAATGACCCCCCCGCACCCTCCTTTACATATTTATATTTCTGAATTGTCTGTCCTTTCAACTGTCAAGAAAGAATTTCTCCTCCCCACTGCTCAAAGCAAAGACAACAAGAACAAGACCCTCACTTCTGTGTGAGAGAGGGGGAACAAAAATTCCTGCTTCTTTTTACAAGGACCTTAGACAAAATAACTCAGGAGACTGCTGTAGATCCAGACTGGGAAGGAAACCAATCGCTCCTTAACACATGGGAAAGAATGTCTCCTAGCCTGAAAGAATAAAGGTCAGATAAAAGGGGAAAGTGAGCCTGGGCCCATTTGAAAAGCCTTAGCCTGGAGTTCAGAGGCTTTTTTATTTAACTAATATCTAAACATTAGGAACCCTCCACCAACATCTGTACATGGAAATCATAGAAATTCTCATTCCACCCATTTTTTGTGTTCTTAGTAAGACTCAAAATATCCTGAATAGGAAATATAAATGCGGCGAGACATCCAAAACTGTAACAAACAAGGAAGAAAGAAGCAGTAGGGGTTTACCAGAGACAAAGAAGTGAGTGGGAAGACACAGACAAAGTATTCTGGGCGTATTCTGGGCAGAGGTATGTTCTTCCTAATCTCTGTTGCTTGTTTAAATCATTTCTGTGTACTTTTTGTAAGCTCAGTTCTAAACTCTCAAGAACCCAGAGCTGTAACTGGAGAACACCCAGAGTAATGTGACCAGTACATTTGGGAACGATCTGTGACTTGGCCCTTATCTTCTGCACAGGTAAAGAATATCTAGTCTTGCAAGAAGAGAGTGACTAGTCCCATATGACACCAACGTGGTGTAATGTCCATCCCTAATGAAAGCTCTTACATATGATCACTAGCAATCAGGTTCCTGAAGCACAGGGGTACACAGACTGCAGAGTTCATTAGCGCAATTTGGGATGGAGGCCATCTGCCAACACGGTCTCCCAAGTACAAAGAAAAATGCAGTGATTTTCTGCTGCTTATTTCTGTGTTTAATTTCCTTCAGTCATTTTCCAGACAGTATCAGTGAAGCATCTTCCTCCACAGGGTACTACAAGACCAGTGGCCTCCCATAAACCATGTATGTTAAAATTGGAAGTTCTCAGATTTATGTTAAATCCTTCCACTCAATTCATCCAAACAAATGTCAGTTCATGCCACACGCCATCTTATAAAAAGAGATTTCCCTATCTATTTCCAAGCAAATTTTTGCCAACCTCCTTCTGACACAGCATCATGCACCGTCACCAGCTCAGACCTTACAAGCGGTAGTCACATTAATACTGTACCAAAGCAAACTAGCCCTGCGTCCGTCTCCCACCCCCAAGGAGGACTAATTATCTCAGCTCTAGAGCTACACTAAAGCTTTCAGATCCCGAGCTAGCTCATCTGATGGTGGTTCAGGGATGTCTACACTGCTTTACACTACAGATATGCACTTTCATACCCCTGCCCTCTCTTACAGACATGATTGCCCAGAAATGCAAAGCTCCATGGGCACAATCAAATTGTCAGACAATAAATCTAAGAACATCGAGAGGTCTGACAGTATGCCCCTGTCTATGTGACTCACATCCATGTGGTAACAGAATAAGTGTGTACCTCATTTCAGCAAGTTAAAATAAAGCTCGTTTCTCCAAATCCTTTGCTTGCAGCAAAGATGAAGTGACACTGGCACACCTGTACTGGTCCAGAACTGGAGATACAGAGCAGTTAGAACCTTTAGCTGATACAGAGGGAGCAAAAGCCAAATTGAGATACTCAAAAGGCAGCTCCTGTCCCAGCACAGACAGGGATGCACCCCAGGGTGCACGCACTTAAGTTCTTATTTCCAACAGGTTCTGCCAGGCTGTGAAATGCATTTCCCAGCAGCCCTCCAAAGGCTTGAAAACTGTTTGTATTGGACCCACAGCCTTTAATGAACATGCAGGAAAACACAGCAGCATAGATTTGGTGAAGAAAGCTTTCCCATTGTTCTGAAAGGGGTAAAAAACACAGGCTACAACTTTCAAAGAATTTACAATTCCCAATTCGGCCCCATATCAGTACACAGAATAAAAAGTGAACTTGATTTAACTTTGACTTCTTATACCTTCAGCAGAGGTCCACTGAAGGTAGAGCTGACTGAGAGCAGTCACTAAGACAGTATTTTCTGGAGCGTTGGGTAACATGGCTACTCCTACAAGACTTCAGAAAGCCTGACTGCAAACCACCATTTATTTCATATCCATCTTCGAAACAGGCAATTCTAGAACTCCTGTTTCATAACCTGGGTGTTCACCTACACTAACTTAATGTGGTTTGCTGCCTTTGGTTTCCAGGCTACATGTGATCCTAGACTCACACAATAGGCACTATTTAATATCGCCCAAGTGGCCTTAAATAATCCTTTCATTTTCAGTTGCCATTAATCCATGAAAGGAAAGAAGAGGCCGCCTGAACTAGCACTTTCTCAGTTTGTTCTATCATGAACTGGTTTTTCTCAATGGGATTGTGCACAAGCAGTAAAGATAGGCATGCCAGCAGGAGGGGGGGTGGGGAGGGTGGGGAGGGTTGGGGGAAGGAAAGAGGCTTTTTACTCCTCAGGGCTTTTCCTCTTTCCTCATCATTTTCTGCATGATATAGCTCCTCTTTTCATTGCCCAGCAGGGAATCCCAGAGGCCAGAGGCAAATTTTCCCTTTGGTCTTTGAGCATTCATGATGGATTCTTGTTTTAAGAAGAGGTTATTAGTTGTTGGCTCTTGAGTATTATATCATCACCATTACAGCAAAGCTGGTCTCATTCTAAATTTTGTTTATTCTTTGGCACACACGAGATATCTTGGGTTACACAGCTAACATCCCTTTATGCACCAAAGTCAATGAAACTCTTTCCATTGACTCCAATGGTGCCAGATGAAAAGTGGCAAAGGTGCTGAAAAAATGATCTCTTTTGGGCTTAATTCTGTTTCCACTGGTAAAATTCCCTCTGACTTTGACAGGAGTTGCTTTAAATCCACTGAGTTAAAGAGGTTTTTAGAAACCATGAAACTATTCAGTTATCGTATAACCCACTTCTTGATAAGGAATGCTCCTAGACCTTAAGGTCTGTTTATATTGTACCGTGTTAATAGAAATTACCACTTAAAATTGTCTTGGCTCCTGTTTATATTTTCACTACTTACACTATAGTTCATATAAGTTACTGCAGAAATAGCAAAAGATACAGTATTTAGAAGATGTATACAGTTAGGGGCAGTATCTAGTTAAATTTTTAAAACATCATAGGGTTTCCAAGTCCTTGATAAATAATGGAACATTGCTGATCCTGATCAGAAATTTTACCAGTGAGGGCTTGTACCTATCTATTACCTTACACAGCCATTTTCAGCCCCATTTTTATCTAAGTTTCACATTTTGGGAAAATATAACCTATCCTCATCTCGGTACTTAGCTTCCCGAGGCTCCTATAGCAAGCAAAAGATTCCTTTGATGCTTTTCCAGTTTTGCAGTAACACTGATGTGCAAAAAAAAAAGATCCATTATTCAAAAAGACTCTGTAGTAGCCATATGCATGGATTAAACAGTATTTTTATCATCTTTCTTTTTTTTTCAGTAAGTTTTTGCTTAATAAATTAAGACTTTTAATTATGGACACAGAAAATCAATCTTTCATGTACTTAGGGTCTGGGTAGGAGGTGCTTTTTCTTTATTTGGGTTTTTTGTTGTTGTGCCTGAAGGATTATTTTTGCCATCCCAAAATAGTTTGTGTTATCATGTATTAACTTCAACAAGTCCAAGAAACTACAACCAGAAAACTCTCAACGTTCAAAGAAGAAAAAAGGCACCTTTTATCTTATCTGTTGCACACATACTTTTAATTCTGAGTCTGACATCATTGCTGGCAAGACCTTCATAGTTACCAGAGAACTAGCAAGTTCACTGTGGTAATGAGCTTCAAAAAGTAAACTTACCGAATCTCTGTTTACAGATGTCAGCATCGAAGAGTTTGAAAATTCAGAGTGTTACCTGATATTTCTCAGAATACTGACTTTAACTGTTCCACTCCCCATTGCTTTGTCACCTCTGTTAGCTCTGGAGGTGCAGTGTAAGAACTCCAATACAAATGATTCGGGTGTACTTTGTAAAGAGTTTCAGACCTGAGTACAATTAAAACCAATCTAGTTGATTTCAAATTCTTTCAAGCTTGTTCTGTATAATTGATAAAATTAACTAGCCCTCCCTTCAGTTCTGCTCCCACCACCACCCTCTGGGACCAGAGATTCCCGTATTCCAATACTTAAATCCACAGTGCACAACAGAAGCAAAATGAAACGTGAGTTCTTGAAAAAAAATATAATTTTATACAAATACTACAACCGTTACTTTAAGACTTTTTACACATCTCTAGGTGTGCTACTTGCACCAGAGCAGGATCTAGCTATGACAGTTAATTACTTGGATAGACCGTCCATATTTATTAACCACCTAATTTTTGCAGTGAATGTCAAGTACCGATGGCTGATATTTGTGAATAATTGTTTCCACAGAAAGAGAGTTCGCAATACCTTTGAATTTTCTTTTCAAGGTAGGCAGGATGAGGCCGTTAAGAGAAGTCTGTGTCCTGTTATGCATAAATGAGCACTCCCATCTGCTTTCTCTGTTTTTGCACAGTATTCCTGTCCTTACACAGATAATGCATACTGCAGGAGCCAATGGCCAAATATGCCTTGTGTGTTTACATCCCAGCTGATGTTTGGCCAAAATTTTCAAATGTGAGTACCTGCCATTAGACCAAAAAAAAAAAAATAAAAAAACTGTTTTTTGAACACCTACTCAAGTGCTGGGATCATCAGAGATGCCAGCAAGCAATCACAAGGTTACATCGTGTGTTCTTTCCTTGGGCTGCGAGACAACCCTGAGCTCTCTTCTACCCAGGGCTAAGGCAAAGCAGAAACATTCGCACAAAGGCCAGCAAAGGCAGAATTAACAGCAGCCTCCGGGGCAATCGGGATGGCACTGCAGCAGAGCAGCAGGTGTTCAGCTCTTCCTCTCCTACCCCACCACAAAAGCTCAGTTTCTGTCTTTATTAATTTCTTTCTGAGTTAGTCATGCTTCATCTTGACTTTGTGTTTGTTTGTTTTGAGGAAGAACAAGGCAACAGCCTCACCAGGGCTTCAAATACTGCCATTACATGCCACAAGTGGGAAGGAACTGGTTAGTTGGTTGGAAAGGGAGCCGCTCAGGGAGGAGGGGAAGGGAGGGAAGAGGGGCTGCGGACAGGATGGAGAAGCAGGATGGTTGCCACTGGGCCCCTTGAGGCCATTACACAAGCTCTCCCGCTCTCTCTAAGCACCATGACCTTCTCTGGGTATTAAATAGGGTTGTTTTGTTTTCTTCGAGCTAGGATGATTCCTGCCACGTATTTGATATTAGAATCTCTCTCTAGTGGTTTGCAAGTATTTGATCCCCTAGGGCTTGTGATGCTGGATCCACTAATGATTCACACAATGGCATTAATGTCATTCATGGATGAAACCACATTTCCTTACCCTACAGGGTGAGAGCTAGATGGGAAGACTGTGGCTAACATTAGGAAGGGACTGGGTGGGAAATAAAAATTGAAGTATTCAGGTCAAAAGACAGTGGGTGGCTAAATAAAAATCCGTGATTTCTGATCATTTTGGAGGTGGGGTGAACAATAGAGATTTCACCCTCGAATGCCTGAGGACCCAGCACTAAAAAAATAGACAATAAATGACCCCCCAAGTGAGCAATTTAAAACCATTCTCTTTGAAAACAGTTCTTGAAAACGAGTTGGCAGAACAGTTAGATCTCCCCACAGCAATGCATCATGAGATCACGTACAAGGAAACAGCAGAAGTATCAAAGCATGCTTTACTAGAGCATGCCCTTAGTTGCTCTGCTGTCTTAAACTCGGCAGCCCAGACTGGTGCCTAATGGCAGAGGCTGAGTGAGCAGCTGGGTAGACATTGCCAGCTAAACAGTGGTTCAAATCCTTCTTGCCTTTGAGTGGGTAATGGGGCTTTTAATTTTAAATTATTTAAAATAATCGCAGCAGACTGAAAGCAGGAACTTACATTTAATTGCTAATGTGCATGCAAATTTTGAAGAAACATTTCACACACTCATTTCCAGGGGAGCTTCCACCAATAAATGGCATGAGGAAGGTGAGGAATAACACAGGAATGTAGGAGACAACAAATTCCAGGAGGATGGAAGGACTGAGCCAGCCAAGTGAGGCCTCCATGCAGGAACACCTTTACCCAAAACACACAAAAAAAGGTTGAAACAAAAGCAAAAGACAAAAAAAAAAAAAGTCCCTGAAGAAGTGCATCAAAATCATCTGCCTGGAGGAGGATGCTGAGAGCACCAGAGCGATCAGCTCAGAAACACATGCAAGAGAAATTTCCAGCAGAAAGGTCTGTTCCAAGGCTGGGACAGATCTAGGTGACTCAGAGGGCCTTCCCAGCTCCGGGGTGGAAGAAAGAGGAAAGATTTCCAGTTCCTCGCAAGAAGAGAAACAACACTTGGATCAGATACCAGTCTCATAACCAAGGTGCACTTTTTGTAATCTCGAACCGTCCAGACTGAGAAAATACACATTGTTCACTGGTTAACAAAACACAATAACTGTCAGAAAAGGGGCTTGCATCTTGATTTGTGGATATAATTTATACGCAGGAGCCCCTCAGCTCCAGCTTCAGTTTTGTGGGTGCCAATCCTGCCATTTAAGGATTCGATCTCAGAGACAGCTACTCCTCTGAGCCACACCACTGACGTAATTTCCCAGTGAAGTCCCCTTACACCCACAAATCAGGTGCTGAAATCCCTTTGTGGGATAGTAAAAATGCTGGCACAGCTAACTGCCAATATAAAATTATTCCTGAAAATGAGAGGGACAGGTCAAAGCCCCTTTTAAAAAAACAAGTCTTGGTGGCTATGCAGAAAGGGATTATATTATGCTTAGCTAGTGCGTGGGTGTAGAGAACAAGGGACAGAGACAGTCTTCCTCGGTACGCCTTCCCCGCAGCCCCTTGTGAGGCAGAACACATAGGCAGCATTTCAACCTCAAATCCACAAACAGATTGGGATACACTGGAGGAGAGAGAGGCGGGTTTCTTGTTTTTTAATAAAAGGTAGGATTAGGAAAAGACGTAGGTGGGGAAGGTGTAAAACAAGCAGGCAGGCAGTCCTTACTCAGCTTCTCTCTTATATTCATTTCTCTGAAAAGTGGACAAGCCTTAGGAAGAAATAAGACACATGGCTGTGGGTAAAGGGGGGGAGGAATTAGGAACTGTAATTCAATCTAATATTTGAGGCTTGGCAAATGCACCTATGGGATTTCATGAAAACCCCCGAATCTTTTTCATTTCGGAGCAATTAACCAGATCCCAGCATCGCTGGCTCCAGTGAGCCGCTTAGCTCTCTGTTTTATTACCCATTTCCTTTCCCCCTCGCCAGCACTAGCTCCCATCCTCGCACTTGGGAAAAAAAAAAAAAAGGGGGGGGGGGGAAACCCCACACTGTTACAATGCCACAAAGGGGCCACCACAAACAAGTGCCAGCCAGTGCATTTCAGAGCAAACACAGAACACACATAAATGAGGCTCACATTTGGATTAAAACGCTGTTGTGTTCAGGCATTTGTGTGGCATAATTAAAAACATCCAGCCGTAATTTAATAGTTCCCACCAAGCACAGACATAAAGTCTAGCAATTTTTTCCCTCTGCATATTTAACCCTTAGAGACAGAAGGAAGAGGAGGCGGGGGGGCAGGGGGAGGGAGCAGGAAGCCGGGGAGAGACAGAGGTCTTTTGAACACATTTTTTTCCCCTTCCTTTGTGTTACTCTAGTTTGCTTTTTACCTTCTCTGATCTTTTGCTTCTACAAAGAGAAAGCAAGTATCTTCTGGATGCCATAGAAATAGGAATCACGTTCGGATAGCATTTCTGGAGTTCGACAGCAGTACGGCTGGGTACGGGATCCTCAATTTGCAGAGGATAACATCTGTAGCTGGATGCACTGATTCACAATTTGTGAAGATGCCAGATTTTTCAGGCTTAAAAATCAGCTACTAAAAAGACAGACTAATTTCACCACCATTACTCACCCTGAGTACAGTCTTTCTATTCAGAGCGGCCCTTCTAAATCAAAGGCAGCAGTGACAGGACTAAGTACAGTGTTAGGACAGGAAGGATAAACCAGCATTTGCAGCGCTAGCTAAGCATCCGGCACACCATGGTGGGTTCAAGTCCCTGCTCTGCCACGTTGCTGATTTTCAGCAAGACATCTCTAGGGGCATTTTTGAGAGTTTCTGGCTATCGGCTATGAGAGTGAGGCACCTTAGTAAGGTCCCATCTGTACCACTGGAAACGTGAATGTTTTACAGTTTTTCACCTCTCCCCATGTCAGTTCCCTACAGGCAGATTTGGGAAGCTAACGTTTTCCTCCATCCCAAAGTATGTTACAAAGAGAAATGTATTAAAGATTAGGATGTGCTCAAATCCCACAGCAAGAAAGTAAGTTAATAAAGAGTAGAAAATCTGCTTGGCCCTGTATTTCTAAATGCTGCAGTCTTCATTCAGGCAACAGCCCATTACCTTGACTCAGCTGCACAGCAGGACTTTGCTTGAGCAAGGAACACAGAATCCCACCCTTATTCTGGAAGAGTGAAAACTGAAAGAAATGCCCTGCTTAAGTTCATAATCATGATCAATTGTGTCCCAATTTTCCATCAGCTAGGTATATAACAATTAGCCTAGGGCTTTAAATCTATTAGTCTCCAGAGACAGAAGACAACCTACGCATATTTCTATCACTAGCTGGTCAGGTCTATCCTTTAAACATGTTCCTGCCCAACAAAAGATATGTGCAAAAATACAGAGACGGGAAAGGAAAAGGATTTCCAGAGCAGTAATGTAGAACAGAGGAAAATGAGAAACAAACCTCTTCTGTGCGTACAATTTTGAATTTTAAGATCATTCAATCCTCTTTTCAGCCTTTCTTTGCCACATCTAGGGCAGTATCTACTGGCACGAAAACCTGCAGAAAGTATACGTCAAACTTGCCATTCTGAAGAATAAGAGAAAGCATCCAACCTATCCACTCAAGACTGTAATAGCCAGTAACGCTGTGAACTTGTCCCAGCTAGGTCAGAAGCAATACCTCGAAAGTCCTGGTACCTAATTGCAAAGTAGCAATCAAGAAGCTCACAGAATGTGCAAAAATTATGACCAGCTCATACACACCTTGCTTTTATTATATGCCTGACAATAAAAGATAATACATCATCTTCATTCTGAACCATTTGCTCAGCTGTACTACACCAGGTGAGAAGCACTGCTGTCTGTGTCAGCTACTGTCCTACTGTCGGCATAGCCAACCAACCACAGCTGCGGGGTGAAGGAAAGGATTGCCTAGTGGCTGCAGCAATCGCTCTGGACTTGTGAAAGGTAGGATAACAGGATCACACACAGTAATTCAGGTTGGAAGGGACCTCAGGGGGTACGTTCTGCTGGGAGGTAAGTCACTCAGGCGTATATACTTTGTACCCAGCACCCAAACACTGACAGCCCTGACCCCCCTGGGCACCGTTTGGCTGCAGTGCAGCACAGCGTGGTGCAGAGAGACGGAGAAGTTCTCACTCAGATCTGGCGGCAGGACAGCCCCCCAGTCCCAGCGCTTCCCCAAGAAATATGGTTTTCTTCTTAGGAAGGTCAGTTAACCTGGTACAATGTGGCGCTGATGCAAACGTATTGCTGCTGGCTCCAGAGTCATTACTGCCATCTCTGTACGCCATACCTGCAGTGCCCATACACCCTCACCTCTCTGCACTTCCCCGTCCCAACAATAAAGCCTTCCAGGGCACTGTGAGAAAGAACTAAATTTAAGATAAGTATTCCAAAGAGGAGACTCGTGTAGGTGCCTAAGACAGATAGCTGTGTGGGAGGGGGTTAGGTAAATAAGTTCCAAATGAAATCCCACAAACTGCGGCTCAGGACTACTGAAGCATTGTTTTTGATTGCCACTTTATTACTGCCTTTATTGCCTCTCAAATAGATTGCAGAGAGCATGGCATGCCAAGAGAGAAGAATGAGCCCCCCTGTCCTAGTAAAATCATGGGTTTCTTCCAACTAGAAATCCTAAGCCTGATCTCTTTTTATATAAATAAAAGTCAGAGCAGGTCTTGCACTGTAGCAATTTCTTACAATGTCATTTTAAAAGTGCTCTGCTGCAAACCTCTCTGCAAATGAAAACAATCCGTCTTCCCAAGACATCCTGCAGAGTGTGTAACTTTTCAGGCAAGGCAGGAGTGGGTGATGCTGAAATGAAGATGGAGCAGGGTGACACAGTACACCAGCACTTCATGAGATCTGTTTTCTGCATACTGACTCTTGCTAATGAGAAAAAAGCTCCGCTGTGCCTTAAACATCATGAAATTGCAGACAAGAACAACTAGCTGCTGATTCTGCCAACAGGGCTCTTCTCTCCTTTCTCTGTACCTCCGAGCTAAGCAGGGAGTGCTGGGCTTCAGTAACACGTGTAACACGGACTAATGACATGGAGGCGCCCAACCCGCTCGGCAGCAAATCTGCCAACCCGCTGCTTTCGGTGTTCTGCTCTACTGATGAAGTCCCGAGTAGGACAATAATGTTTTACGTTGCAAGATATTACTGTCATAAAGTCTCCCGGGTTAGAAATACTTGAAAGGCACTAAAAGCAGGGAGGGTCACAGAATGAGCCATTTTTATGCTTGACTGAGCCCGAGCTGATGCTGAGGTTCTGGCCAGTCCTAGTGAAAAAAAATATTTTGTCTTAGTTTCAGTAATATGGGCAAACTGGAAAGCTGCCACCTTTCTGCTGTAGCTGTTCTGCTTTACCTTCCACCCACCTTCACCATCCACCACATTTTATGCAATAGATTGAACCTGTATCTAGTACTATAAGGGTGCCAACAATTTCGAGTGGTCAGGCACTGGAACAGCCTGCCCAGGGAGGTGGTGGAGTCGTCATCCCTGGAGGTATTTAAGAAACATGTAGACATGGCACTTCAGGGCATGCTCTAGTGCCCGAGATTGTTGGTTTGTGTCTGTTTGTGGGTGGGTGTGGTGTGGGAGGGTGTTTGTTTTGGTGTTTTTTTGGTTGTTGGTTTGGTTGTTTTTTTGTGGTTGGACTCGATGATCTCAAAGGTCCCTTCCAACCATGAAGATTCTGTGATTCTGTGATTCTGTGAATTTACAAATAAAGAAAAAAGCAATCAATCATATTTGTTCTATACACCTTATGCCACCGCAGCACCCCGACATCACTGTGATAAGGAGCACTTCTATCGCACAGGAGGAACCAGCGAGCAAAGCTAATCTAAGGACATCAGAAAGGAGGCTTCACTGTGTAACTCACTCACTGCTCCAGAAATCTGCATCACCACCAAAACACAACCACTGCTGGACTGGAATTAGTCAGCTGACTCACGTCTCGCTGCCCAACGGTTACTCTGGGACATAATTACAGTCAAAAACTCTGCAACAAACCACTGCTCTTGGGAAACAGCATAGCAACGCCTTTAATGTCTGTAGTGAGCTGATGGGGACTGGGAGTCCGTCCCTGCAGGCTTGACTAAGCACACTGGTAAGGCTGCGAGCCACGCCAGGAGGCTTCCTGGCACGGTGGCGGCAGAAAGCGTGGGAGTGAGCTGTGAGGAGCTGAGTCCACACTCAAGAGTATGGCCCGTTGGCACTGCGAGGCCATAGGTGCAACTGTAATTCACACTCATCTGGGAGGCCCTTTCCCTCTGCCAAACTGGTAACGGCATAAATAGGACTCAGGATCCAGGGCTTGAAAGAATGAACCATTGTTTTTCTTAAGGCCACGTTTTAAAAAAAAAAATAAATAAAATAATAATAATCCCCCTATGTTTTTCCCCTGCGCTTTGCATGCTAGTCAGAATGCACTTTCCTGGGAAATGCATTATAATAACGGGCAATGTTTAGCATCACATTTGAAGTGAGCACATCCCAGTGATTAAAATCCAGGCAACAGAAATAAACACATCAGCAGGACATGCTGCACAGTACTGAATTGGGACTTCTTTGTTTTATGACTTTCTTGAACGTTAAATACTGTGTGAGAAAAACATTGTTCAAACTTAACCATCTGTATTTGGTTTCTTTTGAGTGCATTACAATCATCAGTAATCATTTTAAGCCTAAAATCAGAAAACCTGGTTGTACTTGTGGGAGACTAATTGCGGCTGTAAAAGGTGGCTTATGTAGCAATAGAATTGTTTTATTTATTTTTTTAAGTGAATTTATTGGAAACTTGTTGTTTTTAAATGGGGCTACCCTATGTTAAAGTGGCAGAGTCCATTATGTTAAGCTGAGAGAGAAACTGTAAATGGTTTTCTAGATATCAATATTTTTTTCCACACTTCAAAGTGGCAGGAAAGGTTTAAACTATTAAAATTTTCAAAGCTAAAGACATAGAGCAAAGAAAAAAAAATTGGATTTCAAGGCCAACATTTTGCTTTGACAATTTCAAAACATATCTTTTCAATGCAACTTCTTAAATATGCTATTAAATTTAATTTCCAAAACAAAAAGTAATTTTGAATGAGAAAGCCATTCAGTTAGAAACTACCAAAACATTCTGACAGTTCCAAAACTTTTTTCCACAATACTTTTCAAGTCAAGATAGTTGTGAAAGCCAAGCCTTTCCCACAAACAGTCTCAGTTTCTGTGAATCAGCATGTTCCGTCTTTGGACACTTTATTACCAGCGTGACACAAAGGCTCCCACCTCACAAGACCTCTTCTCCAAGAGCCTGTTACTTTGGCACCCTCCGGGAAGTACCACTGCAGTGAGTGCACCAGGTTTAGCTTCTGCCCCTCACTGAGAGATGACACCCTCCTGCCAGCTGCAGTTCTCAGCAGAAGTCTTCTGTTTCGACAGAAGTCTTCTATCCCTCCAGCCAAATGCCAGAAGATAACAGAGAGGAAGAACACAGGGTAAGAGAAACGCTGCAGCTGCAAGCGTTGCCTCATACCCACCCCTTGGGTGAAGCTTCAGGTCCTTAGAAAGGTCACTTGGAGAAGATCAGCATGAAGAGGAAGAAGCTGGCCATCCCACTCACAGCTCCTTGAAATCTCACAGCCAGTACAGAACAATAGTAGCCACCACTGCATAGTACCACCTTGTGGTATCACAAACATGTTTTAATCATGCACGCTGAAAAGCACTGAAATGGTATCACTCATCATTCGTCCCACCTCACTGGACAATGTAACTCTGGCTTCCAGCTCATCCCCTTGGTCTCTCTGGCCAAGTTCATGGTCACAGGATGCCTGCTACCCCAGATATGTCACCTCAAATTTCCCCAGCCTTAGCCTCAGCACAGACCCCTTGGCAGGTCAGCTTATAGCATCCCAGGGATCTTTGCATTTTCCCAGTTCCTTGTTCCCCATACAACAGTTAGCAGCTGCTCTCATTGCACTTGAGCTCTGCTCATGAAAATCCTAGCCCAGGCACAGAGGCTGGAAAAAACTGCCTTAGTCCACAGTAAAACTTTCTGCTCCACACATTAGATCTACTTGGGTGCTGAGCAAGTGACTAGCTGGTTGGATGTGCCAGCATCATTCCACAGCCCTAGCAGGTCAACCAGTTGAGGCCATACACAGCAAAAGGCATGCAGAAGATACAGACAGTTCTGTACCCAAGTGGGATAAAATCAAAAACTTGGTTTCCAAACTGCATGCAGGAAGACTGCCCACACCATCCCATTCTTCCTTTCTCTAGCACTGTCAGCATTAGGGGTTTTCTGTGTGTCTTGGGTGATTAAAGCCATCCAACCTTTGGCCTCATGCCTTATAACTCCACCCAAGGCATGTTGTAATTCCCTAGAAATGCACTGTTTGTCATATTTCATTGTTTAATTGCACTCTGGCTTTATTTTATTGATACACGTCTGTTTCTTGACTAGCTACATGTGAGTTTTTATGCCCCCAAAGGCAAGACTGGGAGCACAGATGCCCTGCAACCATTACTGTTACCAGAATCAGGGTGGTCATTACTTGTCCTCTTCTATGTGCCAGCCTCACTCAAAGTGCCACTAGAAGTGTGGCCCTACCAATTAGCACAGTGCAAGCAGCAAAGTCTACATTGTTCGTATGTCAGAGTGGACAACGTCATCGTGTCACATTGTACATCCCCGGACTCCCAATTATGGGTTATCCTTAAATAGTAATTCCTTAAATTAACAGTGGGCAAAGGAAGCAAATGAGCATTTATTGGAAATACTATTTCGATGCAAGCAGGGAGGTATTTTTCTTCGTTGATTTTTATTCCAAGAAGTGACATCAGCAGACACCAAAAAGAACGAATGAACAACACATCTAAGATGTCAATCAGAAGAAAAGAGAGGGGGAAAAAAAAAAAAAAAGAAGAAAAAAGGTGAGTGATTTGGTCAGTCATTCCAGGGTGGTGAGGCACTGGCACAGGATGCCCAGAGAAGTTGTGGACGCTCCATCCCTGGAGGTGTTCAAGGCCAGGCTGGATGGGTCTTTGAGCAACCTGCTCTACTGGGAGGTGTCCCTGCCCATGGCAGGGGGGCTGGACCTCGATGATCTTTAAAGTCACCTTCCAACTCTAACCATTCTATGATTCTGTGATTCTATGATTCCCAGGTCTAAGAATGAAGTTTGCACTTTCTAGAAGTATGCAGTTCTTAGGATGGAGGATAAGCAAAGCAGCCTGATGCAGCTTCATTTCTCAAGGCTTGGCCCAGCCAAGCACACACAGAAATCTGTGGTAGTATGAGACAGGCTGACGAGGTAGCATCCAGTAGGAGGATAATTATTTCCACATCAAGAATCCCAAGGTCATTATTCATATAAATTCCCATGGAAGTTTGTTGAGCAAAAGTTTGAAGAATTCCCCCCAAAATGTGGAAGTATCGTAAGGGTATTTACAGTAAGTTGCAAAATATAATCAAAGTTGGATGGTGTGCTCTAGAATCACTTTCATTCTTACTTGCCACGCTGATCTTATTCCTCTCTTTATTTTCCTCTAGTTTGATCAGTTGCAAGATATGAGAGTCTTACCTAGCTGAGAAATCCTTTCAAATAGGAAACTGTGTGCTTAGAAGTGCGTAAGGAAGGAGGAATAACAAGCACTCTGTAAACATCCCTTACCTCCTTTCATTTTGCCCTTTCAGAGAAGGGAATTTGCCATTTGGAGCCAGCAATGTCTTTTTGTTGCCTGCTTCTGGGTCCCAGTTGATCAGTATTTCCCAAAACACAGCACTGCTGTTTGAAAGTTGCATGTTAGGCATCTAGAGTTCAACAATAACAGAATTCTTTCTGTTTTGGCAGAGCTTGTCTCAGCTTGGAAACTTTCAGCCCAAGCTTGATGTCACAGCAGTCAATATGCCCATCCAAAAAAATAATGCTAAGTAAATAGAGTTACTGCAACTTCTGCTAAGGCAACGGACATCAGTATGTGTTTCCAAAACTTTTGGTAGTCTGGCAGAAACAAACAAATTATATAGACTTCATTAAATCTATATGCATATATTATAGATATTTATTTAGTTTAAGTGATGGAAACCGTTAAATCTGTGCAACAGTCAGATCTCAGGCACAGGGAAGGCCAATTGTCCTCCTCATTTCTGTCAGAGCCTATAGAATCTATGCTGACATTAAGGAAATAATAATAATAATAACCTAGTCCTTTTGGCTAACAGAAACCCTTCTGAGGGTGAAATTGCCAAGCATGAAGCAGAATACTTGTGTGACTCTGCAGAAAGAGAGGCTGAAACAATAACTGACAATGTGTGTCTCCTGTGTTAATGGTTAACTCAAAGGACTGCCCCAGGACATTGAAAATGCCCATGTTGTTAACTATTTATTGCACAGGAAGGAAGGGGAGACATGGCCCTCTCTCTTCAAACCCCAGAAAGCATGGGAATGAGAAAATAAAGCTAAGGTAACTCTTAATAAAATTCTGGCTAACATGCATGACATTTGCATGACTGTTTACCTCTATTCCCCTCACAAGAAAACATTACCTCTGCTTTTCACCTTGTATCTTCTTTCTCTTTCATCCGTAATAAAAATTAACATTGAAATACTCTGCCTTTAAACTAAAGATTTGCACGTGAAGTGCTATTCACTACAGATTGATTTTTAGAGTTGGCTTCTAACCTCTAACATAAAACATTATTAAACATCACCCCATACATTACATGTCAAAAAACCTAAGGGTGTTTGCCCTTTCAATGATCACGGACAACTTCACACGCTGAGAGATGCTGAAATGGCTCTGTAAGTGTTGTGGGCTGCTCACTAGACTGTTTTCCCTGATGTTTCTTGGTAGTTATGGTATGACACATCAATCATGACACTTTTTAAGTATAGCCAGCTTACGGAGGCTGTGAATCCCCACAGCTGCACGGGCTTGGAGAAGTAATTTGCAAAGTGACTTCAAAAAACTTAATTTTAGAGGGGAAAAGTTTCATTTAGACATTCTGATGCTCTTATAACCCTTTGAGACTGCTTTTTTTTAAATTGGATTGACTTCCTATGAAATCAGTCAATACTTCAGTAAATGAACACCTATTTACTGGGCCTGTTACAAATAAAAGAAATCTATCCCATATTTAAGCAAAATCGGGAAGAGTTTCTGTTTAGTTGTCTGTCCCCTTCCTATTCATTCCTAAAATTTATTTATCTTTTCAACTAGCTGTGAGCTAAAGTTTGCATAGACCTGCCTGCAACTGTTTCAAGATCTCTGCCCTGAGCAGTAACAGCTAATGTAGAGTCTAGCATTGAATAACATACAGTCGCAGCTGGTTTTCCTCCCCAAATGGGTTATTTTGCATTTATTAACAATAGAATTTCATCTGCCACTTTATCTTTCAGTCATTAAGTGTTACAACCTTTTTCTACTGCCCTGCAAAGGACTTTCCTGCTTGAATAACCCAACCTTGTCCCTCATCCTCTCATAAATACACCGATAGGCATGTGTACACAGACTAATCTTCTAAAACCCTACTGGAAAAATCTCTTTACTCTGCAAACTTAAATTTTAATTTTCACATTCTTCTCAGAAGGGAACTTTCCCACTTACTGAGCACCACCTTAATTTTACAAGAGGAATGGTGATGGCAGTGGATCATGTTTCTTGGAAAGGCAACACAGCATCCAAGCACCCAACGTTGACTCCTTCAGTAGGATAGTGAAGCAGCAGGGCTACAAAACCACAATGACAATCTTTCGTGACATACCCCTGTGCCTCCTCACCTAATCTTCATTCTAATTAGCTTCTAACAGTCTGCCTGCCACAGACACTCTAGACTGGCAACACAAGCAGCCACTTTCCATCCGTCTACCAGTAACACCTAGGGGACACACTCCAGTTAATAATTAGGCAATTCCATATTTGTGTCATTTATACTCCTGGGCAAACAGCATCTGTCCTCAGAATTTCAGAAAAATTATGTAATAGGCCAAAACTACTCTGCCTCAATTTGAATACATTTCCTTGCCTCACCTCCTGCAAAAAAAGCTGGAGCAGCTGTAAGCTCCTCCGTAGTGAGTATCAGCACAATGCTATCAAATTTCTTTCCTCTACTGATTCTAGAGATATACCTGTAGAGTTTCAACTTCTAACCCGTTTGAAACAGAAGAGTTAATTTTTTTACCTTTATGTCTCTCGCAATTTTCTTCAAAATCATTTTGGCATACCTCGCTACGGTTTGACAAGCATCTTGTGAAAGTTTATTCTCTTTTATATGTTCCTTACTTGGAATGACTCCCACATATTAAGTTATGTCTTTTTAGTTCTTTCTTTTCTTTTTTAGTCTATTTAGAAACTAATTTTGAGGAAGAAAATGCACGCTACTTATCAAAAAGATCCTAAATCCACCCCTTACACTTAGTGACACTTCAAGAAATTAAAAATTTTGGCCATTTTAATTCCCTTTCAGAGGTTTCCTCAGTTTTATCTGACACCTCTTGTGGCTCTTTCCATCCCACAAGAATGTTGAGCTCCAGTGCATGGTGATCACTACTGCACTGACTCTTTGATATTTACCTTTTGGGCCATGTCCAGCACAGTAACTCAGGCCTAAATCACAAGCTTTCTCCTCTTGTTTGTCCTTTAGTCATTTACTCTAAAAGGTAATTCATGGTGTCAAAAAAAAAAAAAAAAAAAAAGGCACTGTCTTCTGTGTCCTTATGATGTTTACACTGTCTATATAGACATAAAGTTTTCCATTATTATTGTGGTTTTCTTACCCTCTCAGCATACCACATTCATTGTTAGTTGCCCAAGTGATCAATATTGTAATCACATTATAATATTCCTTCTAACTGGAATCCACAGGCATACTCTGATACAGTTATTTAGCTTCTTTGAACCTGAATTTTAATGTATCATGTCACTTCTCCACCAGAAATTCTGTTATTCCTGAATGTTTTCTAGTCTAAAATTATAGCTGCTTTTGCTCCTTCTGCCTATTGGCATACTTATATTAATATCATTTCTGAGCTTCTAAGTATGCCCAACACAAACAGGATGCTTCCAGAGGGCTGACTAAATTTAAGGCACTTCCTTATGGCTGATGAGGGCCGGTGTGCCAGCTCTGCCTACATTCCATGTAAGCAGGAGAAGCCAGGTCTAGTCCTGTAGCTGTCACAGTGGCACCAGGTAGGATGACATGAGGTCCTTCCCATCTGGAAGGGAAGACAGTTTCACAAGCAAAATCTCCTATTAACATCACTGCCATCATTCAGGAGATCCATTATTTCTGCTTCCTGAACTGACAGTGCAAGAAGAGAAAGGACGAAGTCTTCGGTTTCTGCACAGCAGGGCATGCCCCCAAATCTGAGGTCAGGACCTGGACAGTATCACCTACTTTTGCTCAGACACATACTTAAAAAGTGGAGATCAAGCCATCTTTAGTCCTTTTTTTTTTTCTGTACAGGCCGAGTTATGATGCTCTTCTGCTGTTGCATTGAAGAAAAGAAGCGAGAAGCTAAAAAGAACCTGAGCAGAATCAAAGCTGGAGTGAAGATGAACAGTGATGATGCCAGTGCCGATTTTCTCTTGCTTCCCTGAGGCAACTACTGTCCCAGTGTCCCATGATGCTGTGAGATGTGGAACACAACCAAACCCTCCAGCCTCTTCAGTAAGTCCTCCAGGTATCAAAGCCAAAAACAACATCATGGGTGTGTCAACTTCATTAGCGATGATTCAAACAATCACACAATAGAGGCGTTTTGCATGGCTCAGCAAAAGATTATTCGAAGACATAAATCCAAATCAAAGACATGGACATCTTTGTTTTACTGTTAACTGTTTGGCTATTAATAATTGCTTATACGAATCCACAAGTGAATGTAGCATTAGAAAAAAAAAAATCAAACAGGATAAGACCTGTTCTTTACAATGAAACATAAATTTAGCAAAACACCTGCAAAACAGACATGCTTCTGCATTCAAGGAAACTAGTAAGGAACCTGGCAACTTAACAGAGCAGATTCTGGATATAAAAACAAACATAGGATCTCATTTCCCCCAATCCTACAGCACATGCGTTATGTGTACATGTGAACAGGACATCTCCACTCCACAGTCCATCATGTGAAGAAAGAAGGCACCTTTCAGCTGCTGAAGCAACACACAAGCTAATGAATAGTAGACTTTTTTGAACCTGCCTGTCAGGAGAGTCACAAACACACTCCTGTGCCACCTCCTCCGGGTGCTGAAAGGAGGACACTGACCTTGCAGTCTCCCTTTACGGCTCTGACCATCGTGTGAGTAGCTTGATGAGACTTCAGTAATAGGGCAAATTCAAAGAGCAGTTCTGGGGGGCCTGACTGATGATCAAGATTTTGGCTTACAAGTTCAGATTGTGACCGGACAAACAAGCGCAGTGATTTCAGCGGCATTTCTCTAACAGACATCACGCACTCAACACAGCACAACCAAGAGCAGACCACCTGTTGAAGTCACTAAGGCTTTTCTCCAAAGTAAGGACTAAATAGGAACTGCATGGTTGACCAAAGGTGCAAAAGGATAATATGAACTTAAACTAAGTAGCAAGTGATGACTATAAAATATGTGGATTTGGGGAAAAAAAAAAAAAAAAGTAAAAATAAAAAGTGGTAGAATGTGTTTGAAAGTATAAGCAAAAGGCAGAGAAAGGACAGAAGTATACCACAATAAGTGAAATATGCTTAAGCATGTTTCCAGTAGCAAAATAGAAAGTGCACTTCCTTTTCTATCAGTCATGCTACAGCAACCAACAAATCAAAGCAGATAAAATGTCATATAAGATCTGGACTGATTTATTTCTTTGATTTGTTATTTTTCAGAAAATAGCCATCCACAAATAAACCCAAATCAAGCCTGTTATTGCTCTTCAGCAGCAGGAGGGCAGACTGTAAGATTGGGAGCTTTTCAGATATTATTTCTCTGCAATGCCGGTGGTCTTATGTTCCTGGCCTTTTTAAACTCTTAGCACGAGCCAGAGCAGCATAACAGAGACTGGGAAGAATTAACACCATTACAATAGTAAGAGTCCAGAGCATTATTAGCTATACCTAAGGAAAAGGATCGTATTTCCAAGTTGCACTGAGATAGAAGACTATTTCATGGCAATGTGTAGAATCAGTTTAAACAAAAATCACCAGTCACCAGAAAGCATATTGTTGTTTTCAAAAACTATAGATTGGATAAAAAAATAACATGTAAGAACATGACGTTTAGCTAAGCAAAAACACATAACCAAGGCTGCTGAAAACCCTCTTTAAGACCAACATCTCATTTACAGAGCACAGAGATACTACATTTATCTGTTAATTATCTGCTCATGAAAGCTTAATTTTGCTTGACTTCAGCGTACGCAATTCCCACCACCAGCAATGGAGATCTGTGAGCATATCTTGAGAGAACAGACAGCATTGTAAATAAAATGTTCATACAAATGTTCAGCTTTCTAATAATTTTCCCCCTTAAGATACTAAGTTTTATGAAATTCTTTAATTGCCTGTATTCATTCTTGGATGTATGGCAGATTTGAAGGACTGTAAAAATATAAAACTAAGGAAATTAAACTCTTGAGCATAAACCATGTGTGCCAAGGTTGTAAGAATGACATAAAAGATAACCATTGTACACCAACGCCTTACAACATCATCATAACTTCAGGGCTGTCATTTGCTTTCTATGTATATACCTCTTTCCAACAGTACATGGAAGTTGTGCTGAAGCAGCAGCGCTTATCTTGTTACGTGCACTGTGTGACTCTAAAACTGTCATTTGATCCTGATTAAAATGCAACAGAAGAAAAATTTATTTTCACACTCGGCACCCCTGACCTAAAATGATGTGCACTGAAGTACAGATGTGCCTTATTACTTCTACATGCACTGATGTCTTAGAACAAAGATGAAAGAATATTGAAATTATAGCACAAATTCCTGGTATCCTAAACTGTAACTTCCTTCTCTGCATTGTACAGGTTTATGTTTTAGGCAGGTGGGATTCTGGCTTTTCCATTTCAATTCATGGAAACTGCATATTTTCATGAGATTTATCTTAAGATCTTAGACAAAGATTTGCTAAAACATCAGTGATTTCTTTTATTAATTTTTCACAAGTATTTTAATGAAATTTCATTTAGATGATTACCGACAGAAACTAATAACCTGATGTTTCGCACGTTTAAGCAGTAGTTCAAAATCAAACACCAGCTCATTAATAATAACCAAAATTTACCTGATGCTCACATTTTCAAAGGCTATTTAGAGGACATTTCATATGGCCCAAAGGTATGTTTGTTTTTCCTACCTTGTTCAGAGAGCATCAGTAATGGATCCAGATTTGGGGTTAGACCAGTCAGATATGTACCAGCAGGCCTTCTCAGGATTTTTCTGCTATCCTTATCACAGAATCATAGAATGGTTAGAGTTGGAAGGGACCTTAAAGATCATCCAGTTCCAACCCCCCTGCCATGGGCAGGGACACCTCCACTAGACCAGGTTCCTCAAAGCCCCATCCAGCCTGGTCTTGAACACCTCCAGGGATGGGGCATCCACAGCTTCTCTGGGCAACCTGTTCCAGTGCTTCACCACCCTCACAGTAAAGAATTTCCTCCTAATCTAAATCTCCCCTCTTCCAATTTAAAACCATTACCCCTTGTCCTGTCACTACATTTCCTGACAAAGAGTCCGTCTCCGGCTCTCCTGTAGGCTCCCTTCAGATATTGGAAGGCTGCTATGAGGTCTCCCTGGAGCCTTCTCTTCTCCAGGCTGAACAACCCCAGCTCTCTCAGCCTGTCTTCACAGGGGAGGTGCTCCATCCCTCTGATCATCTTCGTGGCCCTCCGCTGGACCCGTTCCAACAGGCCCATGTCCTTCCTGTGCTGAGGACTCCAAAGCTGGACACAATATTCCAGGTGGGGTCTCACGAGTGCAGAGTAGAGGGGTAGAATCGCCTCCCGCGACCTGCTGGCCACACTTCTCTTGATGCAGCCCAGGATTCGGTTGGCTTTCTGGGCTGCCAGTGCGCACTGCCGACTCATGTTGAGCTTCTCATCCACCAACACCCCCAAGTCCTTCTCCTCAGGGCTGCTCTCTAGCCATTCTCCACCCAACCTGTATTTGTGCCTGGGATTGCCACGTCCCAGGTGCAGGACCCTGCACTTGGCCTGGTTGAACTTCATGCGATTTGCACGAGACCACCTCTCAAGCCTGTCCAGGTCCCTCTGGATGGCATCCCTTCCCTCCAGTGTGTCGACCATGCCACCGAGCTCGGTGTCATTGGCAAACTTGCTGAGGGTGCACTCTATCCCACTGTCCATGTCTCCGACAAAGGTGTTGAACAGCACTGGTCCCAGTACCGACCCCTGAGGAACTCCACTCGTCACTGGCCACCAACTGGACATTGAACCATTGACCACAACCCTTTGAGTGCGGCCATTCAGCCAGTTCCTTATCCACCAAGTGGTCCATCCCTCAAACCCATGACTTTCCAATTTTGAGACCAGGATGTCGTGCGGGACAGTGTCAAACACTTTGCATAAGTCCAGGTAGATGATGTCTGTTGCTCTGCCCTTGTCCACCAAGTCTGTGGCAGTATCGTAAAAGGCCACCAAATTTGTCAGGCACGATTTATCCTACATAAACATCCTAATCATGACATATGGTCACTGAAAGCTAGACAATATTGAATTATTTTCTGCCCAACAAGCAAAAAATAGATGACAGACTAATAGTTAGGACACTTAAGTCCTGTCTAAAGCTATGCCTGTTTTAAACACAGATTCCCATTGTCAAACTGCTTGTCATTTTTGGTATCTGTGGGAAGTCCATCCGGTGCATTGAGAGTCCAGACAACCACCAGAAAATAGACAATACTGAAATCCACTGTGGAAGCTGGGAGAATAGAAATTGCACATCGAATTGCTATCAGCTGAAAACCATTGCCAGATCTGGACCTATGTACGCTCCTTGCTCCAAATAAGGTAGTTTCTTCAGAAGGGAGGTTAAGGAGGTCAAGCAGCAAATGCACAAATAAAGTTGACATAGGAATCCTCTGGTCTTACTGCTCTCTACAGCGTTAGCGCCAGAGAAATGGCTTCACAACAATCATGTCAGGAATACGAATGAAGAACCTCTGTGCAGTCACTAGAAGTGAGACTAATCGTGAAAGAACCAGCATAATAAGACAGATTCAGTGGAAAGCTTTATTTTCATCATTTTCCTCAAAAGATTTGGGGTCTTTGGAAGTTTCTTGGTTTTTGCTTCTTTTAAACACAAAGGAAAACATGCATCTCTTGAAGATGCCTGTTTCTCTGACAATGGGAAACTACAGAATGCAGATAACTTCAGATCCGCTATTCTCAGTTTCTCCCCCCAGAGAAGTAAGAATACCTTGAAAAGGAAACAGCTATTTGGAACTACTGATCACCTGCATCTAAGCCAATATTCCAGTCTACTAATTTAGACAAAACCACACAATGTTACTCTTGCCATGTCCTCTCATGACCTTGTCTTCCCCACTGACTAGTCTAATCATTCCTTGGTTAGATGGCAAATATTAGACTCCAGTCCCACAGGGGATGGGACTGTCTTTGCCCTTTTAATTCAGTCAGTGTTTACAGCACAGAAAATGCACTAGAAATAATAATGAAAAAATCATTAAAATCATCTTCTATACTCCTAAAACACGTCAAGGGGAAACCTACTACAAATATCGAAATTTAGCATCAGAAAAATGACATGTTTTCTTGTTCACACACAAAGGTTCACTAGCTCTCTAAAGAAAATGCATCTGACAGAGGTCCTAACCACCAGCAGAACCACCACAAACGCGCCAGAGTCGGCCGAAGCCCTTGCAGAAGACAGGAAAGCGAGAAGTTCCCGGTTCCAATTTCCATAGTCTTTCTTCTCCCCGCTCTCCTTAATACCTGGGGCTTGGTGGGGTTTTTTTTCTGGCTTACAACTGGTGAGGGACAGCAGATCTCCCTGAGCTTCCCCGCTCACTGCAGCTGGGCGGCTCCTTGGTGGGCTGTCAGAGAGCTCACCCGGGGACAGAGGTCTCCCGGGCAGCTCGCTCCTGCCAGTTCTCCAGACGGGCTGCTAAGGCCAGGAGGGCAGACCACACAGGCTGCTACAAAGCGCTGCCACAGCAAACGTCACCACTCTTGCAACACACAACATTCCCATGCCTGGGGAGCTGCTGGTGTAAAAGCAGGCAGTCGCTTTTCATGCTTAGAGCCCTACCTCAGCAAAATGTTTATACGTAAAGAAGTGCACGTTTACACACCTCGCTGTGCTGCAGAACAACACACTGAAGACTTGTCCAATCAGGGATTTACTTAGAAGTACCTTAAAGTTTCCAATATTTTAATTTTTTGTTTTCTGGAAAGGTTAAAACTCAGAAAACAGAGAAAAACACCAAAGGGGAAAAAAAAAATCCATAAAAATACACACAAAGACCTTTTCATCCAACCAGAATCTTGCAGTAATTATTTCAATACTGATTGAAACACTTCACTGGATATTGGAAATTGGTGTGAGTATGCAGTTGGTCTGGTAAGCTTGTCCACCTAAACTAAGTTTTGAATGTGTGAAAAATTTGGCCTTTAGGATGAATACCCTAAAAAACCCTGGTAATTTTGCAGCCTCAAAATAAATTAGCTCTTCATCTGTCCCAAGTACTTCTTGAACGTCTTGGGAGAGCTGAAGGCAAGCCTCTTATTTGTTTTCTACTCCTGGCATTTATAAGAGGAGACAAAAATCAAAATACTGATGTTACTTAACAATTTATGGTTTTACTTATCATATACTTGAAAGTATTTTATATTTGCTATATAAGCTCTTTCATTCTCATATATTTGTCTTATGATACACCACACATCATTTCATGAACTACAACAGCACATGGAATCCACAAATATCATAAACCATTGCTCTTTGTCTGCAAACTGATGTGTGCCAACTACAGCGTATAAGATAATGAAACACTTCACATATTATTGGCGAAGTATATGAGCTGTTAAATATGGGACCTCACAGTCTTACAGCCAAACACCTGGCAAAGTTCAAATGAATTCCACAGGTTTGGTAAAAGCTCATTTTTCGTCACTTATTCCATATCTACTCAGAGGCATTTTGGTTGTATAAAAATCAAATATTTATAGTTCAGTGCCTGGGGAAGGAGCATCTTTCCCATCAGCCTCCCCAAAGGAAAAGCAACCCTAAAAGCATCACTTAACATCTGCCAAAATATGCCTTCCTTGGAGGCTGAAAATGTTTGGCAAGATCGCCATCCCACAACCAGCATTTTCTCTCCTGTTTTTGCCCAGTCACTGAACTCAACTCAGATCGGCAGAACATAATGAGAAAGGTCTTTCTAAACACCTTCTGTTCAAGGCAAAACAGGAAGCTCTGTCTTAAGTGAACCTGCTCATCGCTTCCTCTCTTCAGCCTGAGTTCAGACAGCCTGGATGAGTCACAGAGAACTTAAAGATGACTTCTGGGGTATTCAGCCAAATAAATCCCAAATTTTGAAAGTCTTGAAGGCTACCCACCTGTATGAGCATCTCTTCAATGAGGCTGTTTCTCTAACTTCAGAATGAACTTTCATATATATAGACAGCCTGCTCTGCAGGATCAAGTGGTTTGAAATCCCCATTTGACTTCAGAAAGTCTGGTGAGCGCCCAAAACAGCTTTTGTTTGCTAAACACATAATAATGTATATGAAGAGCGTTCTTTTTCCAAACCAAACATTTCCAAGTCTATGGTATATTTTCCTGCACGGGTATGTTCACTCATAGCCTACTGCCACATTGAAAGTGACACACATGCCCATGCTGACAGGAAAAACTACTGAGAGATCTCAGCTCATCTCCCATTACAGTTGCTTGTAATGCTATCCTAGGAATCCTCTTTTCATAGTTTTATGATTTTAAGATGTAACCTTGTACAGCATAATGCATCCTGTCAATACTGATATCATGAGGTCTCTTAGAGATGAGACACTAATGGACAGGAGATACAAAGAAGAACTGAATAGATCCATAGCAATCCAATGAACTCAATGTTCCTGTCTGATCTACTTGAGCTCTGCAGGAGGATAACTTCCAGCACACTCTTGGGGGTTATTTAAAAGCCTTGTAAGAGATTAAAAACACGTAGCTGAGAAGGATCCAGTCCAAACCCAGGAAAGCCAAACAAGGATAAAGGCATTCAGAATCTCCTGCATCTAGGATATTGGTTAAGACATGCGATAACAAAAGTTATTGCCATATGATAGCCACCACTGCATGGTGGCTTCAGTGCAGTTAGCAGATGGATGTTTACATTATAGATGGAACTACGTAGCAAGCTCAGCAGAGAAGTCAAGCAGTTTTGCTAGGTTAAGACATCAGCGATAATGGAAGAAAGCTTCCAAGTCCAATACTGCTCACCCCTACTTGCCGTTCCAGGGGTCGGTCCAGGTCGCAGCCAAGAAGCTGTGCAGGAAGTGCTTACACTTCTGTTATCTGTTCTGTTTGCAAATACAGGAGTCCAGACAATACAGCATTTCACACAGACACTAAATTAGCAACAGTAGGCAATTTTTAAGCAATACGAACCCCTCCCTCCAAAACCAAAAACAACTACATGTGACAATTGCTTATATTCCTTTAGCCCCCAAACAATTTTATATTGCAAAGTGGCTTTGAAATATGAATAATCCCAAATCTCAGTGCCCTTGGCCTCCTCGAGAGCCAGTCTTGAAGTGTGGACTAGATGCTCTTGACTTTTTCCCCGATGAATGCACAGAGCCAGCCGGCTGCTACAGCACCGGGCTGCGTTCTCCAGGTGATTTTGCTCCCCAAAACCATGCACCCAGTCAAAAGGACCATGCAGTTCTTTTAAGGAGAACACTCCATCAGGGAAAACCAAAACACGCAAGGTTGAAAAGGGCAACAGTAGCCAATTGCTACCGAAATTGAACATCCAAACTATTTGCCCTAATCCATTTGAGGGCTGCTTGCTGCCGGTTTGTCTTGTTCGTTTGAGAAACCCCTCTAATGAACAGAGCGCTCGGTTTCAGTCACTGGCACCCACCCTGCTGCCACCACGAGATGAGCCCCCCCCGCGCTGGCAGCTCTGCCCTCCCTGAAGAAGCCTGATGAATCCCTGCCAGGGCCACAAGTGCTTGAATTTAGTGGCCTTGCCCAACCTCACCAGGGGCGAACCCCAACCCTGCCCGTGGCCCAGGAGCCCCGTTTCCCCTCGGTCCCTGTCACAGGCTCCAGCCCCGCCATGGCCCTGCCCCGCCGACCCGTGAGGCTGGTGGCCCGGCTTGGCTTCGGCCTGGCCATCCCAGGGCCCTGTCTGGCCCCGGCTCCCCTCACCCGGCCCGACCCTGACCCCCACCCGCGGGCTGGCTCCATCCCCACAGCCCGGACCCGCTCCGGAGGAGCCGAACATGACAAGCGGAAAACACTGCGAGGCGGCACAGGGCCCTGCGCCGTTCCCCGGGGCGGAAAGGCGTCACCGTCACAGCCCGGCCCGGGGAGGCCGCTCCCCGGGCGGCCACGCAGGGGCCGAGGGGGCAGCCGCGGCCCCGCCGAGCCGCCGCCGCCATCGCCAAGCCGTTGGGCAGGGCGGCATCTAGCGGCCGCTGCCGCCGAGGGCTGGGGCCCCTCCGGCCCGGCGGCAGCTCGGGGCCGCGGGGAAGGAGTGCTGGCGGGGAGCAGGTGGCGCCTTCCTGGGCCCTCGGCTGAGGTCGCTCGGCGGCCTGTCAGCCCCCGGTGCCATCTGCCTCCTTTAGGGTCATAATTGGCCACAAAGCGTAACTCCGTCCCTTTCTTTACAAGCGGTGCAGGTAGGCATGCGGCGCGGCGTAAGGTACCTTTTCCAAACTGCAGTCTGAATGAGGGCCTAGGGCTTGCTGCTGCCTGAGCAGCCCTCCCCGAACCCTCCTCGTGGGCACCCCTGCAACCTCCAAAGAGTCCCCTTCACCCCCTAACTGAGGTCTCTACCCTTCCTGGCAAGCCCATCAAATGTTATAGAAAATAATGAGCGTGAAACAGGAAATTTCAGCTATTTGGCAACCGTGCAAGGAACTTCTGGGTCGAGGGCTAAGCCATGGCTTTGGCGAGACGCGAGGTGGGCACGTAACAGGGCTCGGGGCACCAGGAGGGAAAGCGGGGCTAGGAAAGAGACAGGGTGCTTCCATGCACACTGCCGAGAGGGAACGGTTACACAACAACAGGCAGCCACGCTGGAGATCAGACCAGGATCCGAAATCCATACTCTTTGAGAAGAACCGGCACGTTACACTTAACGACATCAAATGGTCACGACCCAAGTTTGAAACCTCATCTGAAGGAACAGCATCTCCACTAATCCAATTCCCGCCGTGAGCACACCAGGGCAGTGGTTCAAGGATGACTCGGAGGGAAGGCTGCCATTTCCTGACTCACCATCCCCGCTTCCTGGAGCCTGGCCTTTCAAGTCTCCGTCCCCATTACCAGCTCCTGAAGTGAACCCTCTTATCGTGTGAAGTGCGATGAAGTCACAGGCCCCCACAGACTGTGTATATACATGCTCTCCCCCTCCTCCATGTTTTTGTCTGGAAACTTGTTGCTCATACTGTTCACATGAACATTTTTCTCACTAAGATCCAAGTAAAATTATTCATAAAATGATTCAGGTTTGCCAGTAACTGCATGGATTGTGAGAGTTGATTAAGCTGATTCGTATCTATGGATGCTCTGATGCTATGAAAAGACTTCCTGTTGGGTTTGATTCATAAAAAGTTGAAAACTCACCTAATAATGCTCTCCCTGTCAAAAATGCAAGTAGAATGAATGCAGAAGTATTTAGTAAAAAAACCCTCCCATTAACAACAGGGGATTTGAGATAGGGATGCTACTCCCAAATGATAAAAAAGTATTCCTCACTATCTCAGCAATACAGTGCATTCTTTATCTGCCTCCTCCAAAAAAACGGAAGAACAGACCTAAACAAGAACATGCACTGAGACATTTCACAGTGAGAGGTCATGATCTTTTAGCTATAATCTTAACCAATTAGCTCTGTCTGTTTTAGTCTGCTCAGGCAAACCTAATTAACAACTTCAAACAGCATTTTGCAAAATGCTAGCTCTAATCTTAAAATACATAAATCACTGAGGAAAACTGCACATAGCCCCTGATCTGTTACATTTATTTCTGCAGAGACCTTTCACACAGCCCTGCTCAAGTTCACAAACATGTACAAAACACTAATGAAATAGGTGAAATTCACTTAGGTGACATCTCACCCCAGTGGGGCTCTGAGTTTGCCTTGGGTAGCCTTTAGGAGGTAGATTCTGTATTCTCAGGCTGGAGCCGTGTAGTCATTAGCAAGCGAAAGGACTCGGAAGCCATCTGACCACACCTGCAGTGCCAAGCAATGGAAATTCAGAGCCCTCTGTTTTAAAAAGAAGAGCACTCAAAGCCTGGCACAAGTCTAGAAAATTATTTTGTAACGAGGAAAAGCAAGGAGAGACCAGTAGTGATTCATTTTCTATGCCAATATCCAGGCTCTGAAGTTCAGCGAGGAAAATTTCCTGAATTTCTGCAAACAAAACAATTCCCATGTAAAGCAATAAGCAAGAGGCAATCCATAGCATGGATGAAGAAATAATGCCCCACAAACTATAAAAGAAAGAAAAGAAAACAAAGCAGAAATATGGAGAGAAAATAACAGTGAAATTCATTGTCAAAAAATGCTGTTAATACCAATGCCTACAAACACTTAAAGGCTGGGTGTCAAGAGGATGGGGCCAGTCTTTTTCTAGTGGAGCCCAGTGACAGGACAAGAGGTAACAGGCACACACTGGAACATAAGAAGTTCCATCTAAATATGAGGAGGAACTTCTTCACTTTGAGGGTGGCAGAGCACTGGAATAGGCTGCCCAGGGAGATGGTGGAGTCTCCATCTCTGGAGACATTCAAAACCCACCTGGACACATTCCTGTGCAACCTGCTCTAGGTGGACCTGCTTTGGCAGGGGAGTTGGACTAGATGATCTCCAGAGGTCCCTTCCAACCCCATATCATTCTGTGATTCTGTGAAAATGCCGTTAATAAACTGCCTTGCAACTAATATACAACTAATAGGAAAGAAAAAGATGCTGCATGAGAGAGAAACAGCAAATGCTCACAATATCAAAGAGAAAGTGGACACAAATGAACTATGAACTGATGGGGCATTAAGGCATCTGGCCTGCAGTATCCAAACATAGTTTTAGGTCCCTGGTCCAACCCTATGCCATGGGAAACGCTAGTGAGCACCAACCTTATGCAATAATTTGGTCTTGCAAGAAGGAAATGCAGGCACAGAGGCCAAAAGAGCCCTACAGAGCCCTTTGACCTGGCCTCCATCTATGCCACGAGTTTGTTTTTCAGGGAAAGTGCCTTACTGTATGCAAGTGCTACCATAGGTCTGCTTCCTCTTTTGGTGCCTGCAGCCTTATTTTCCATCCCACACACTGGAAGGACCCCATTTTCAACATTTACTGTGGATGTCTTCTTTATTTTCTTTGGTCTTCCATCTCCATTGCCACCAATATGCAAACAATTTAAGGAGAATTCTTTCTGGCTGAAGGAAGCAACATAACGAAGCAGGGAATAATAGATAGAAACTGAGCGTCTGTAGCTGAGAAGGGTTCCATGTTGGGCAGATGTAAAAATAACAACAGCAAACAAATACAGAATCAATTAACCCAGCGAAATTACCAGGGACTTCATGAGAAACAAGAGGCAGAGGTACAAAGCTCAGCCTGTCCTCCTGAGAAAGCCGGAGAGGCTGTTGACAAGTGAGTTTATCATTCTGTGTCCCGCCAACCTCCTATTACAGCATCCAGCAACTGTCAGCCCACCCAAGTCCTACTGTCAAAAGAGCTGTATGTTCTCACTGAAAAATGTAGGGAGTTGTGGAAAAAGATGTCCAAAGCCCAAAGCCTCACACACAGCACCTTACGGTTTTTGACTGTTATGAAACCACCCTGAGTAATTTCCAAAATCACGGCCAGACCCTAATGAATAATTTTTCAAAACAATGTTGTGGATGTTTCTGTTAACATGTCGAGCGTACAATTTTAATTTCTTCGTTTGGAGTTACTCTGTGCTAACAGGCAGTATGCTCCTTTCAAGAGACAGCAGAGAACAATGCGGCTGCACTCAGTTGGGGGGCATCTTCTGGAAGGAGGAGGAAATTGTGCTTTTCCAAGAGCAATTGAGCAACTTTTTTGGGGGGAAAAAGTTTCTGGAGTGCAGAGCAGGTCAAACAGAGTGGAGAAACGCACAAGGAGGAGGAGCCTTGCAGCACAAGCAGAGACAGGCAAGCTCTAAGAGAGGCAGAGGACACATATACAACCAAGGGCCCAAGCTGAGGTAAATACTTCTCTCAGGATGCTGAGAGGGGATTGTGAAGACTTCCTTACAGTGCAGGAAGCCACTGACAAGTGTGTGCTGAGAAAAAGACCAGAACATAAGAACACAGTGGGTAATAGGGGAAAAGGCAGAAATAGGTTAAAACTCTTTCATTTCCATTGTCTCCAAGTTTCTTCTTTTTAAAAAATTCATTGTTCTAACGTATCTTCTAAGGAAATCATGTTCTCTTTGGTAGCACATATACTAAAATTTGAATGATACAGAGAAGATTAGCACTGAACCTGCAGTTTTGGGATGGTGGGAAGGTTCCACAGTATGGGAAAAATATTGACATACAGGAGCAAGTCCAGCAGCAGGCCACCAAACTGGTCAGGGAGCTGGAGCACAGGCATATGAGGAGAGACTTAGAGAAATGAGCCCATTCAGCTTGGAGAAGACAAAGCTCAGAGGAGACCTGACTGCTGAAACTACCTGACCTCAGGCTACAGAGAAGACAGAGCCAGACTCTTCTTGTAGGTGCACAATGATAGGCAATGGCACAAGTTGGAGCATGGGAAATTCTAATTAAATATAAGAAAAATATTTTACCATGAAGGTGGTCAAATACTGGAATAGAGGATGTGGGCTCTCCGTCTTTGGAGGTGTCCAGGGCTTGACTAGGTATGGCCCTGAACAACCTGATCAAATTAGACCTCCTCTGAGCAGGAGGATGGACTAAATGACCTCTAGAGGACTCTTCCAATATAAATTCTTCTGTGAAACAGCTTTCCAGATACAAAGAGCTGATGTTTTTAGATGTTCTCTACCTTAAAGACAAGGCAGAAGAAATATTTCTGTCAAAGACCCAACACATCCCAGCTGATAAAAGAAATGTCATGGCATTTTTGTGAATAACATTTATGTTTTATACGGTTGTTGGCATTTCAGATAAATATTACTCCTTCTTATTTGTATGTCCTGCAAGACTGCTATCTTACACTTGATTCACCAAGCTATTTTAAATCCCTTCTGTCTGTTTTACCTCTGTGCGCTGCTCTCAGCCCATAACGCATCAACACTAATCCCTATCCTATTGCTTACCCCTGAGGACTGAAAAGGTTTCTACAGGTAGCAGCAAGTTGTAGGGTAATGAAGATCAAAATACACATAGTTTGCTTCCGTTCTTTTTTCCTAAAAGGAAATGTATATCCTCATCCAGTGCTTAGCCTATGTCCCTACCTTCTATATTACAAATGACAGCAGCAAAATGATAAGGTTCCTTACCTGCCCATGCACACACACACACATGTTCACATCTGTACATATATACACACCCCAGACATATCAATTCTTGTGCATTTACTGTTTTCCATCTCATGCTTTCACAGAACATCCACACCTTCTGCATTGACAATACAGAGACTCAGCAGCGGTCCCACCCTTGCTGTGCTGACCAGCGGTACCCGGTGCATCTCAGGGAGGCTTCCACGTTGCGGTCTCCTTGAGAGCACTTATATGGGACCACAGTGTGTCCTGCATAGGTACAGTCTTCACAGTCCTCCCCATTGCATGGGTGGCTTTGCTCTGTAAACCAGGGACAGCCCTATCAACAACTAGAAATGCTTCTCTCCTGCATATCAAAGCTGAGAAACGTGAGAGGACATTCGAGTCACACAACTTCCCATGTCTTCTCTTAGTGCTAGCTTTTGTGTTCACTTTACAAGAGGTTGATATTGAGAAGAAAGGGAGTCTGAAGTTCTCCATCTAGATTTGGCACAGGATCACTTTCCAACCCTCAGTAGGCTACTTCATATCCACATCTCAGCTCGACCACGCACACGAGGGGTGACTATAGCAACATCACAGCAGAAGCTGTGAGACTTCACACCTACAGACCTCTTTGCAAATATAAACTGCACACAAATAGAAATTCTTTTCTGTAATCCCTTCAAAATAAAATTTGCAGAAATTGGTAATTCCTCACAGTTTCTCTCTGGTGTGGAGTAAGGAATGGGCTCAATGGAGTCTTTGCACACAATCTATGATCTCAGACAAGCAAGATTCACCAGTTTAATGAGATACTGCAAGCTAGTCAACCATTTCATTGCTTTGGCCCCTCAGAAGTGTGCTAGGCATTGATTACAATCACATAGTGTAGGTTATTCTGGTTTGTTCGGTACCTCAAGGAAGCAGCAGTAACTCCTCGTGTTTGAACTCTGATGCTGGCATTCCCACGCCGTACCGTGTTAGACATTCAGACAACTGTGCTGATCACATATTTCCTTTTGCTTTAATAGGCCTTTCAGGAATGAACAAGCATTCCCTTGTATACTACTATGGTTCCCATCACTTGATGGTCACACTTAATTAACCACTGGTTAAGTAAAGAGCTGGTTACACTTCATTTCATTAAGTGATTTCATGATCTCCAGAGGTACACTGACAGCTCTGTTAGCTGAAGCTATGTGAAAAGGGGCAGCAGAGACAACAGTAACATTTTGCAGCACTTCCTCATCAGTGATTTTCCAGGCACTACTCTTACAGAGTACAGCTAGTTACGTTCCTATTCCCATTTAGGTTTTTGACTCAAGGCCTTAAGGTAAAATAGACCATATCCCATTACTAGTACCTTTAGCAAGGTCCTTGCGTCCTTAAAGTCATCATTTTTCTATGAAGTATATACTGGCAATCTCTTCATCTGTCTTCCCTCCTTCAGGCTTTTCTGTTCGTGGTCAGCCAGTAAATGTGATTAAAGGACAACATCCCATTTAAAAATGTAAGCAAGAATAATTGGAAAACAGGAAAATGTTAAAAGGTTCCACAGCGGGATAAACCAGGCAGTTTAAAATCACCAGGCAATTAACTCTAAAGTATTTCAGTATCACATGACCGGAAAAACACCACCAATGTTACATACATTACCATAAGAACATGCACATTACAGGGTACCTGTAAAACCATACATTAAAGCTGCATACCACAAAAACCTTCTTGCAATAGTTTGTGCTCATTCATAGGGATGTGTAATGGACAGATGGTGTAATGCTTCTAACATGAAAGCATTTTCTTCTAATTGAGTGGGGGGAATCTTGCAACGCTGAAGTTGAAACCTAGATCTAAAGTTCAGTCTGCCCATGTTCTAAGCCATATTTCAGCTCAAGAGAGAAAAAGGTGTTAGGGAAACACCATCATAAAGAAGGGTGAGATGAAAGAGGCATAGATGTATAGCACAAACCAAAAATAACGTCAGTGTCTTGAATTTTGTTGTGAAGTTCTTTATCTCATCACAGAGATTTGTATTCAGAAATTGTGAAAATTCATAAACAAACTGCATTTCATATAAAAACAGCATCTTTGCTCTAATTATGTAGACTTTATTTTAAATCATACAAAGAAATAGCAGAACATTTACCACTCACTTTAAGCAGAGGAGAAGAAAAACAAGTATCTTGTGCCAGAGTCAAACAATGTGTCCGCTTGTTTCTGCTGCTCCTTAGAGATCCATTCTATATAAGGATTGTGAGAGTCACATATTGATGAAAAGCTTCCTATAAATTTCATGTTTGCACTTTCCTATATGTGTTATGCTATTATGGTTTGTGATGGGACAGAGTTGACACTAGAGTCCAGAATATAGGGGAGCCACTTGTGTGGTGTGTCTTCATGAATTCACATCTATTACCAAAAAAAAACCCTCATCTAGCTATGGAAGTAGACAATAATGTGTGGAAAAATGCAGCTTCCATCCCCCACTCAGCTCACAACACAGTTACAAGAAGTTCCATGTAAATTGTGTGAACTTTTCCTTAGAAATTACACTTGTTACTGACAAGGGGAAAAAAACCCAATCCTGCATTGCTTTTTATAACTGGCCTGCACAAAATATTATTATAAATAATTTATATTCCTATAATATTTTTCAGACGTTTACTTTTCACAGTAACTATGGTGGATCCATATCATTGTTCCAACTTTAAAGGCAGGGTAAATGATATGCCAAACATTTAAGGGACTAGTTCAAAGTTGTGCAATGAGTTACAGATATCCTGGCTATCTCCAGCCCTCGTACTCTGCAAAATACCCCCCAACTACAGTTTGTACTGAGTCATTTAGCCACAGACACTGGAAGCAAAGAAGAAATTAAATTACTCGGGTCTTAGAAGGGTGATACTTTGTGTACTCAATAAATCAAGGAAAAGGAAATCAGCAACGGGCTTTGAACCAAAAATGCAAATTCATGGCAAGGTTACTCAGATTTGGTTATCAAGACAAAAGGAGATTCTCACTGCCTTAAGGGGAAATCACTAAGGGTTTCTAGATTAGATCTCTTGTTCTGCTCGCACACAAACCCTTAATTCCTTCAAGAAAAACTTTGCATTTCTCAGGTAAGGCATAGACCAATAGTGACAATGACCTTACTAGTGAACTAATGAACAAAAGATTACTAACTGTAACAGGATCTAAATAAACATCCAACTCCATGTCTCTTGGATGGATGATTTACAAAGTATTTCTCATCCTGCATATGACGTATTTTAAGTGACCAGTTAAAGAGCCTTTCTCATGTACCTTCATAAGTTCCTGGGCTGCCAGCTATTTGCATTGACAGCTCTTTTTAAAGTACTGTGCATTCTCTGTGGTGCTACAAAAGCAACATTACTGATAATAAAGACAAGATCCAACAGGGAAAACAGGAGAAAAAACAACAAATTTGATTCATAGGAGACTCAAAGCTGTGCTATTCAAATACCAGAAATTCACTTTCAGGAATTTTGGCAAGTTTTCATAACCAGTAAATTATTACTAGTTTTCCTTGGTATTCATTGTAACAACAGTAATAGTGGTGGATTCCTTCGTACATGTTTAATTTTAATATCCAAATCTGTGGGAATCCCTCTGGTATTTAACAAAACAAAATTAAACATCAATTACAAAGTCATAGAAGGAAATCTAAAAGCATCTTTATCCAAAAAAGTGGTTCACATTAATTTATTAACAAACAACACTTTCCAAGGCTTCAAACATTGTATGACTCCAAAATCATGAAGAATTATTTCATTTGTGCTCAGTTTGTAAATATGCTGCTATATGCACAAAAACTACTCCCACAATTTATCATCTTGCTTCCCCATTATTAGAGTTTGCCCCGTACCTTACTGCACATGAACTTAACTAAAAATGTTAGCGTGTCAAGTGGAAGAAGAAAATGAGAGCCTATTCTAGGAGTTGCAGAAAATTAAAGAAATGTAGGCAACAGAAAAGCATGTAAAGTTTCTCCCACTGAGAAGTGTGATGGGAATTTGGCAGGAGCCCCACAGTCGATCTCTCTCTTGCATACAATTCTCCCTTTCAATTTCTAATACACGCAGGCCAATAAGAAAGGTCAATCCCTTGTTCCTCTCAGTTGCCCACCTCTCTCAAGGTGGTATTTCCTCTCAGTTAAACATACATAATTCAACATAAAAACACTGATATGGAAACATTCTCCTTCTTAACAGGCAGATACTCAGAGGTTGAACATTTAGCCCTCACTGAAAGACTTTGACAGCATAACTTTGCTGCTAAGGGTCATGACATTTTTTCGTTGGGAGGCATAGACACAGTGTGACAAAAGCGTTCTTGACATCCATCCTTCACATCTGATTTTATGTACATCTTCCATAAACACATGAATTCTTATTTTGTCTCACAAGCATTTAAATTAATGAATTTTGCAATCACCAAACAGCTGAAGAGACATAGCTCTGGGCTACAATCCCACATGTCTAGATAAAACAGCTTTTAAGCATCTCTTCTCCAAAAGGAATCAAGTGGAAAAGGTCTGATTATTTTTTTCCTGAAGAAGAACATGGGCTCAAAAAGAAGCGACAAAGCCTAAGAATGCATCCATGGCCTTGAATCCAGGGGCTGCTCACCTGCATCAGGGCTCTGTGGTGCCAGCTGGAGCCTGAGCTTCTCCTCCAGTGGGAAAGGCATCAGGTCCTTCCTGGTGATCACCCCAACCACTTGGTTCTGCTGGTCAACGACGGTGAGGTGGCGCAGCCCCAGGGTGCGAAAGATGATATAGGTGCGTTGCAGCGAGAAATGAGCTTGGACTGACATTGCCGATTTATTTATGTATGGCTCCTGTAAGGGAAAGAGAGAAGACATAGGGAAAACACAAAAGCACGAGTGTATCCCTAGCCACAGGGATGGAAAGGAGAGGCAGAGGAAGGAGGCTAGGGAGAGAGAGGTAGGAGGCTTGAGGGATAGAAGCCAGTAGGAACATTAGTTATTCTCTCCCTCTTCCCCATCCCCAATTATACCTAAAACATCAGGAAATACCATAGTAAAAAACCACTTTCTTTTTTGATAAACCATCAGGTTCACTCTAAATAAGCTATTATGACTGGAATGCACCCAAATCTCACAGGCTAGAAAAGCAAAGTTAAGCCCCACCGATATGGTCTGAGTTTTTACTTGGAAATAGTTGGTGACCCCAATATTTATTAAGTCTTAAGATTTTTTTATAGCTGCTATCTCATTACACAGCCATTTATGACATCCTGTAATATTTTGCAGTAAATGCTTATAAAAGTCAATTCACATAGAAACATATTCTGCAAGGAAGAGGACAAAGAAAATCATATGGCTCTGAGAAGAAGAGGGCCTGCAAGTACTAAACTCTGCTCACTTAAAACTATGAGTGCTGTAACTGTTTCTGGATAGGAACAGAGCTAAAGACTGTTTTATTGTTAACCAAGCTGGCCTTTATAGCTTATATAGGTGTTCACTAAGTATTTATTTTTCACACACTTCTACACTATCTTTCTTATGACTTGGCCAGTTCTGTCAAAGGAGGTGTGTTACGCTTTCCAAGTGTATGTTTCCCCAGACAAAATCACAGAATCACAGAATTGTCTAGGTTGGAAGGGACCTTTAAGATCATCTAGTCCAACCATCAACCTAACTCTGACAAAAACAAAAAAACACGTCACTAAACCATGTCACTAAGCACTATGTCAACCCATCCTTTGAATACCTCCAGGGATGGTGCCTCAACCACTTCCCTGGGCAGCCCATTCCAATGCTTAATAACCTTCCAGTGTAAAAATTTTTCCTAATATCCAGTCTGAACCTCCCCTGGTGCAACTTGAGGCCATTTCCTCTTGTCCTACAGGACAGAGGAAAAATGAAAAAAAGACATGATAAAATAATACAAATAAATGCACAGTATAAAGCAACAAGTCTCTCCTCCCTCTTTCATTTACAGGACTGACAAGACATTCAAAGACATAAGGAGGAAAAAAATAAAGGTAGAAAGGTTTCCAGCAGAAGTAGGGAGGTGATTGTGCCCCTGTACTCAGCACTGGTGAGGCCACACCTCGAGTATTGTGTCCAGTTTTGGGCACCTCAATACAAGAGAGATATCGAGGTGCTGGAGCGAGTGCAGAGGAGGGCAACGAAGCTGGTGAAGGGCCTGGAAAACAAATCATATGAAGAGCGGTTGAAGGAGCTGGGACTGTTTAGTATGAGGAAGAGGAGGCTGAGGGGAGACCTCATCACTCTCTACAACTACTTGAAAGGACACTGTAGAGAGGTTGGTGCTGGTCTCTTCGCACGGGTAATTAATGACAGAACGAGAGGGAATGGCTTCAAGCTCCAACAGGGTAGGTTTAGACTGAACATTAGGAAAGAATTTTTCACAGAAAGAGTGGTCAGGCATTGGAATAGGCTGCCCAGGGAGGTGGTTGAGTCACCATCCCTGGATGTGTTTAAGAGCCGTTTAGATGTGGTGTTGGGGGATATGATATAGGGAAGAACTTTGTAGTGTAGGGTAGATGGTTGGACTCGATGATCCCAAGGGTCTCTTCCAACCTGGATGATTCTATGATTCTATTCCTCTTTCTGTACCACATATAATTTTGCTGTGGAACAGGAAAACATTAAACCCAAGAACTTCACAATGGATATTTCTGTGGATATCAGAAACAAGCTTTCATGAGTGATAATAATGAGTTGTAGGAAGAAATACTAAACTTTGTGCTTCACATATCACGTCAGGTACTAAAAAGTTAGGTATCAATGTGAAACCTAATTGAGTGCAATAGGTTTCCCGTAACAAAAAAGTTGTGTGGCCCAATGGTGCAAGCACCAGACTGGGTCTCAGCTGAGCTGGCTTCTACTCCCATGTATGACCTCCTCTTGAACTTTGGAATGCCATGCATCCTCTCTCCACCTCAGTTCCTCCCATCTATTAAAAGGAAACTCTTAAACCAAACTAGATAACGGGATATTAGGAGCACTGTGGGTTTTTTAAACTTTTTATTCTTTCTAGCTATTCTCAAAGCAAGGAATTCAGACTAGGTGGATCTCAAACTTAGTCCTGTTTTCTTTACACATGAGTAAACAGGAGCAGATTTTATATCTTTTTAAATAAAACCCATCTGAATTAGGCTCTCTGGTTTGGATTTCCCCATGTCCCCCCAACTCAGGTTCAATGCTGTAGACTGGAAATTCACCAAGGCAGAAAGTACATTTATTTTGTTTATAACGTATTTATTTTAGGCCTTATTCAGTATACCAAACACATTATTGCTTTTGGACCCAGTATTTTAGTACAGTATTTAGGAAATAAATGTGGCAATGTCATAGCAGGGATTAAAAAAAAAAAAAAAAGAAGGAAAGGGGAAAGAAATATAGCTTTATTTATAAGTTGATGTATAGGCACTGTACCGTAATGGAGCCTAAAATCTCAAAAGTGTTGCTTTATATTTGCTTTATAGGACTATAAGAGCCAAATAATGACATTTAAATGATCTATTCCATTAACATTGTATCATTTTGTCAATCTGGAATGTATTTTAATCAAAAGTCCCCTTGAAATGGTCTCCTTTGTTGTATTTTCTTTTTGGCTCATTTTATCAACATCTGTTATGTTTATACAATATGAATTAAAACTTCGGAATGCTGTTTGTACTCAGCTACTTTTGTTGAGAATGTAACGTCCCAGGATTGGCAGTGTTTATGTAAATCAGTGCGGCTGACACAGCCATCATAAACAAATGAGAAAATATAACAAACACATTGTTCATGGAGGAAATGTTTGTTTTTAGAGTTGGCTTCAGTCTTACCAGATTGATGAAGAGTTGCTGATACTGGGGATCTGTAGCGTAGCGATTCAGCAGCATGGCTAGGCGCGACAGATTGGGCAGCTTCTCCACTGTTATCTGGAATAAGCAAGAATCCATTTCTCCTTCCTTCTGCGCTGCACGTTAGAACCCACGGTTCAAAAGCTTTCCAGTTTGACTCTTAAGTTTTCTAGCAGAGCTACACTGGCAGAGCTTGTCCAAACTTTACAAATTATTTTGCCAGTAAGGCTTAAATTAGCTATTTAAAATAAAACATTCTTTACTTCCAAAAGGATTTTTTTCCTTTAGTGTAACAGTATCTCCATGAAGACAATGTAAGTTAGATTGGCTTAGGAGTGAGGTTTTTCACGCTGTGAAAATTCACACACTAAGTGGTAATTACATGATAGCGTAGCGCAGAAAAATGCAACAAAACTGGCAGCTGAGCTTCAGCCCTCTTCCATGAGTACCTGTTTGTATCCTGGCACCTCATCCCATATGTAATTGTCCTGCTCCTTCCCAACATTGTTTTGCCAGCCAGATGTCCATGTGCAGACCAAGCTTCATTAATATACATTGACTTTCCAGTTGTGAATCTATAAATTGCTCAAACCTCCATTGCTAGTCTTGCCTTGGTAACACATGATTTTCTTCTACCACACTTAATGTTTACTATTCCTAAAAATCCTTTAGTTATCTATCAAAGGCAAGAATGCTACATGCTTTTCAAGTTTGAAAGCTTTTATAAGCACTCGTCAGTCAGAGAGGTGCTATCCCCATACAGAATTAAATATTATAATAATTCTCCTATCCAAGGAGAAGTTGAGAGAGAGAAGACTGGAACAGCCTATCAAAGCAAGGAAATTCTTTGCCAGGACTCTTGCACAACTTTCCGACTCTGCTGTCCCTGGAAGGTCTCGGGTCATCCTTTAATTTAAATCATACCTGACCACTTGTTTATCTCAACCGCATATATTAGGTCCCTTCCAACCTAGACAATTCTATACTTCTATGATTATATCATCTCTTTGTTCATGGAGAGCTCATCCTAAACCACCGAATACAGATGCTGATTAAACAAAGACAGAACTGAAAGAGAAGAGGTTACCTTCTCATAGGAGAGAGGATGAGAAGAGGAAAAAGTATCATCATTTGTCTCTGGTTCAAAGATGTGCTCATTCTCCAGCAGCATGCACAGCTCTAACCTAAGGTTAAAAAAGAAATAAGACGCAAAAGAGGGAGAGAAGAGGACTACATTCATTATAAGGGCCAAATTTTAAAAAGCAATCACACAATGCTTTACCATCAGATATATGATGGGCAGAGTATTAATGGGCTGACCACATATTTCTCCTTCCTATATTTCCACCAGCAATAGCAGCATCACACAGGTGTTTTCTGGTTTAGGTTTGGCTAATTAGATCATAGGATATCCTACATGTTCTTCTTGACCTGCATCAACCTGCTTGGCAGGAACAGCTCATTCACTGTCTAGTTTGCACCCAACAAGACAATACAACTAATAAGCAAATACAATTATCTGAATATAAGTAGATAGACTGTTGCTTCTTCCCACATCTTTCTTAAGTAACATTTACATTCAAACACAAGATCTGCCAAAAATCCATGTCATATTTTAAATCATCAGTGAAACCTTCTGTCACAGTACTGCACTCTAGAGCTCATTAAGGCATTTAATATTCTTGCTTAGTCATGTGAAAATGGATATCTTTATTGATTATTACATCATTTCAAAACTTCCCTTTCTTCTCCCCTTCTGCACCACACATAAAAAGCCTTGACAAGCAATATGTTACAAATTATCATTTATATCTTAGTGTTTCATTGCTTACACGCACACACACTCCATCTACACTATCCGCTTCCAGTCTTTTAACTTGTATTTAGATAACAAACACCTTGGGGACCACCACAAAGCTTTTTGTTTTGCAACATACTTAGTATCATGTTAGCCCTGGTGTGCAATTACAACTAGGAGCTACTACAGTAGTACAAAGATGTGCAACACGCTGCTAAACGATGCGCTTGAGGGACCCAGAGAAGAGCAGACACACAACCTTCATGAGGGCATCAGAGAAATACTAACGAGGCACAAAGTGGCTTTTGTGACTGGAACACCAAGCTTAAGCTGGGAATATTTCAAATAAATATGTCCGTATTAAAAAATATTGATTTGTTCAAACCAAAACTTGTTATAGGAATTTACTAGTTTTAACATAATGTCTCCTGGGAAAGATTAGTCTGCTTCACAGTGGGATTAGCGCTCCGCAGCAGAGGACTTACACTACGACGACGTGCCTGCCAGCTCCAAAAGCTGGTGGTTACTGCCCCTCCCTAGGGACAGGATATGGAAGAACTGGGTTCAAGCCCTTTCTCCACACTCTCCTTCATAACGAGCACATTAGTGGCTATGCATGGCATGTCTTAATTTCTCCTGTTGGAGGGGTTCCATGCTGAATAAACAAGGATCTGTACAACCAGGTCCCCCCGTTCCCGCTGGCTGCCCTGACCAGCAGGCTATTTGCCGTTCTATTATTTTCTTTCCAAACAGTCTCCCCTTCACCATTCTGTACTCCTTTGTCCTGCATTTCATGAAGCTGGATCAAAACTATAAAGACTGCAAAAAAAAAAAAGTAAACTTATTATGAAATGCCATTGAGCTCTCAGCCATGAAGATGTAACATTACTCTAGTTTTCAATATGATGTATTACAATGTCTGGAGTTTCACACATTTCAGGTCTTTAATATAGTCCACCTTTTCTCCAACTTAAAGACAAGATACTTTAGGAGCACCTACCTCCGCATTTTAGCTCAGATCTGGAACAAACTTTTGAAGGAAACTATCCCATCACCTCTACCTCCCATGAGTTGGTTAGCATTGCAGAGCAGTCCCCTTTCTCCTGAAACAGTCAGCTCTTTCACTCTGTAGATCCAGTCTTGAAATCTGTATTTTGTTAATGTGGACACAGCCTTGATCTCTCATCTAAGATTCTCAATGGGATTTGTAAGTAAGTATGCCTGTGACTGGGATATAGGTATCATCCTTTTACAGATGAAGACCTGAGAGTGAAAAGAACTTGTGGGAAAAAAAAAAAAAAACAGTTATAAAGAAAATCACTGGCACAGCTGGGAATAGTAGGAGCCTGTCATCTTCTCCTACCTTTAAAGCACATCCCATTCACAGGATAAACAAGGACTTCAGTATCCTTCATAAATACTGAAACTTTATTTCTCTCCATTTAATATCTGACTGGCTTTGGTTTTCATAAAATCTCTTTTGGATTACTAAGGAGAGTGCAACGCTGCAGCAGAACTAACTGCTGAGAAAACTCCACTGAGGAAGTACTTTGCCCCAGGTTCACATCTCCCTTCCTGGGAAAGTGAGCTTGCCCTCAGCCTCTTGCCATGTGCATGCCAGCATATGGACATGTCACATAGACAATTAATGGACTTGGGTTTGAGGACAATCGTGAGAACACACTAAAAAGAACAGCATAGGCATGCTACAACAGGCAGGATCTATTCCCCTCAGGCTACATTTGGGGGAAGAAAGGAGGGAAAACACAATATACTCATAACATATTCACTACAGCAGAGGACACGGAGAAGAAATTCATCCAGTCATGCCCTGTGAATTATATTTGATGCATTACACACTTTGTTCTGCAGGGCGCTGTAAAGGTTCACATTTTATGGTCTTTCACAAACAGGTCTGTAACCGTTCTATGTGAGATATAAATACACAGATCTAAATTCTGCTCCGAGATCATCACACACAACTCCAAGAAATCAATTTCAAGGATGATCACTGGGCCAGGAATACTCTCAAGACTTTAGTCCTAACGTGAATATATAGACATGAAGTGCAAAAGTTATGATCCACCCTGATCCTTTGCCAGACTCTGTACGTTCAGATCCAAAACACCGTTCAGGCCTGTCTGTAGTCCAGACTTCACTATTTTCCACTTGAACATCATGGCCTAGAATTAAAAAAACAGCAACATTGACCATGAGCTGACAGAGCAGAAACATTTGCTCATCACCAGTGGTTTGTTGGCCAGTTTTGGCAGCTTGGAGTTTGCTCGGCACCACTCTTAACTAAACCCAGCAGGGAGTCACTTAATGGGGCTTTGGGAAGTGTGAGAGAAATTTGGCTAGTCAAAAAAAAAGCACATGCAAACACAATGAACATTTCTGATAAGAATCCAAGCCTATTAAAAACTGCCGTATTCAGGAGAAAAATGAACATACATTATTTCACTTGGACTTCCAGAAGTCATGCTTCAGAGGTATAACAACACCACTCTTTGATGTTACATACAACATCCTTCCTATCACATCATCAAGCCTTAGAAAGCAGACCAAACATGTTTCTTGCACTATTTTGTGAGGTTTAACAGGAAGTGCTAGGATTCAGACTTGGACTCTGCAATTGTTCGTTTACTCTTTATTTATTTAAGAAGGAAGAAAACCCTTAAGTAGGGAATCTCATTTCAAAGATACCCTGGCAAGGCATTGCAGTAGTTTCATATGCTCTATCTGTTATAAAACATGCATCGTGAAGATACACCTAATTAAGATAACACATTATTATCCCCAATATCCACATGTCAGATTTGGCATGGAAGTCAGGAATGAAAAGTATCTGACAGCTGATTGTGTCACTTGTCTTGTCAAGATGGCCAATTATCTGAGGAAACTACAAATTCTAAATACCGGGGGAGTGACATGAAAGGAACTGCAGCTCCAAAGTAGCTGCAAATGAACAGAAGGAAGATTAAAAGGTGATGTCACTAGCAAAAGCATTGAGGGCAGGACTCTTTCCAAATTGGATGGATAAAATAGCTACACAGTGGGCTAGGGGGAGGAGAGAGGATTAGAGAACCTGAAGCATCATTTTTAGCTTGCTTCAGAAAGCGTTAGCCTTATTTCTCCTGCATTAATCCACCAAGGGTACCTGCATTCTTTTTAATCTTCAGCTGATTATATCTGATGTTTTGGCCAATATCCAACTCAGCGAGGACCAGTGATTACTGTATTCTGAGCAGAATAAAACAAATGTCCCTTCCATACATTAAAAATCTACTGTCTCAGGGTTTCTCTCAGACATGTTTAAAAGCCAGTGACATCAATTATTAAATTTTGATTGATGTCAGTCAGTTTGAAAAATTGATAACATAAGAACAGTAACAGGAACAATAAATTGCAAATGAAAATAACCAAATATAGTACCCTGAAACCCTTTGTGGTCCTTCCTCATCATGATACCTGGCTGGCGTGAATTATTTTACAATATCAACAAGGTTTTGAAAACTTGCCTCAGGTAAGACATAGTGTCTTGCACCTTCAACTTTCACAGCGGTTGAAATGTCTAGCGGATTTTGCAGGGATTGATCATTGCTCTGCTCTCAGCAGAAGTTCTAACAGAAATATGCAATGCTTCCAAACGGGCACAATGAGAGAAACTTTTTACTGTAAAATGGAAATTCTATTTAAGAATAGTTGTTACTTTATGCTCGTGGTAAGATAACTGTTAGTATACTAAATGCATTTTCCTTGACTTCAAATAGCATTGTGCCTTTTTTTTAACTGGTAAAAAGGAGTATTCTGCATATGGTGACCTAGACAGTAGATAAGGACCAGATCATCACATACCGGGAACTGTTTTAAAGTCCACCAAATCTTAGTCTTTCACAGCAAAATCTCAGGGTTACGGGGTTGTTTCAGGTTAGGCAGCCTAAATCATTACTGTTTACTTAATGTTTTTTTCTTCAAACCAAGAAGAAGCTTTGCAGGAATTTTTGGCATTTTACCTACAATATGATAAAAAGGTCATTATCAAGTACTGGACTGAGGTTTTCCAGAACAAAGATCAAATCCCGTCCACACCACAGCCTTTCAAAGGATGCTGAATAAATGTTTAATCTCTGTACCTCAGTTTTCAGATCTACAAAACAGGGATTTCTTTCACCTCAGAGCTGTGTTTTGAGGTTAATATTCATTACTTGAGTTGCCAGAGGTCTGGTTTTTATGGGCACCATCATCAGGGTGAATAAGCAGACATTAAGTCCACAGCCTCAACATGAAAATACAAAGGCAACTGTAAATAAATTTTAAATGCAAACTTAGCCTTTCAAACCTAAACGAAGGCTAGATTTTAGAAAAGGATGAAGACTTAAGATCAGATTTGTATTTCCCTACAAGCTGGCTTGTTACCAGGCAGATTTCCAATTTCAGAGGAACCTACCACACATTTAAATGACAGGACAAGTATATGATCAGTCTTTCCATTCACACACCAGTTTTCCCCATGCCTATATTTGATTTCGACATTTAACAACACTCTGCACTTGCCTAAAAGCCACCCACATGCTGCAGCGAGGCTGCATACGTTTTCAATTTAGCTTTTTGAGTTAGCACACAGCCTCTGCAGCACTCCAGCTTTCCCTCCAAAGGACTTTGTCACAAAGTCCTACAGCACCTGCACAACTATTTGTACGGCCAAGCAGGCCTACTGATTTTAAAAGTATCACATAATGTTCTGTGGAAGAAAAGTTTCGCACTTTGGTTACAAAATAAAACCACTGCCACAGACTCTATAAACCTTCTTCCATCTGTGTTATTCATGAGCTGCAATGCCCCAGGACCCTGACAATACATGGGAGGATCATAACGTCAAAGGCTTTTGTTGCAAGCGCTGGATTCCATTTATTTTAATAGGCAAGATTACTGCATAGTGTATCACTGAAATTAACTGGATCAGCTTTTCAAAAGCAGAAGTCCGGACAGTAAAAACAAACAATGTGCTGACAGGCTCTACCCTCTCACATGAAAACCAAGTAATCAGAAAAGCACTTTGATATTGCCGTCAGCTCCCTAGTCTGCACACCTAAAAATAGTGTTCAAGTCGGTAACGTGCTCCCCCTCCCCTTTCTTCTCTTCTTTGCTGGCTGAGTTTAGATGCAGCCTTCAAACCACTGCCAACGGCGTTTCTAGCTTTGATCAGGCCTGGTAGAATCACCAGTGCTCAGAACTTACAGCAAAGCCACAGGGAGGAGGCAGGCGGAAAGCTGTCCGTGATCCACTAGTAAGAAACAAAACCTCGTTTTTATCTCCATTTATTGCATGAACTTTGCAGACTCCTGTGTTTGATTGAGTAACTTTGCATTCCTGTGATCTAAACTTAGCAACCTCTCCACAACAGTGCCAGAAGGAAAAGGCTCTCCAAGAAGCTTTCAAATCTGTATCAGTTATTTCAAGAGTGCCAGCAGCAAAGGCTGTCGCAATATTAAGGTAGATATCGCTAAACTCAGTGATTAATTTATGAATTAAATGTTTCGGGTCTCAATTTGTCTTTAACTTTCCATTTGTCCCTAAGCTGTTGCACCGCATTGCTTACTGAAGGCAGGTACTTCTCCACTTGCTAAGGAAAATAAAAGTATTGCCTTGATTAAACAAGCGTGTGCGGACTCTGCACACATGCGCATGCACACGCCTTGGGAGTAGCGTTTCATTAGTCTCAACTGGGAGGGCAGATTAAAGAAAAACGCCAGAGACCATACCTACAGCCTGACATCTCTGCGATATGTTGCAATGCTGGTTCTCCTTTCCCACGGCACGTATCGATATGCTGTGCTCGGTTTTACTGAAGCGCTTGGCAGAAAGCATTCCTGACTCACAAGGGTTTCTGTTCACTGGACTGACCAGGGGCGAGTCATACCTAATAAACTGCCATAAAATACACATACACACGCCACTTTGGATCAATGATTTCTCCGCTAAAGGATGTTACTGTGTAATACAGCTTTAAGTTTTCAACTTTGTCATATTTTCTAAACTCTGATCTCTTCAATTTACTTTCAGTTATGTGACATTCCCCTTTAGCGGAGTGAAAGCATGCATTAGCTAAACAATGTGGTTTGGATTTGGTGTTCCCATGCATCATCGTGAAAATGTTTGTCTCAGCAATAGTGTCATTATTGTTACTGGGAACAGCTGCTCTGCCATGTCATCTGATTGTGGAAAGCAGAGTATCTCCCTTCCCATACCAGTTTACAAGCAGGGCGGTTAAGGCAGGACCGTGGAGTCGGAGGTTTGTGAGTACACGCCGTTCTGTACCTGCCTTCCCCCTGCCACGGAGGAAGCAGAAAGCGCGGCCCGGCAGGAGCAGCAGCAAAGTCAGTCTTGCCAAGAGAAATGTAGTTTGGCTCCCTCCACCGGCAGTTCTTCTGACTCCGGCCCGGGGACTAACCTGAGGCAGAAATCCTCCTCTCAGGTGCAGCTCTCCGGCAGTTCGGCTCCATTAGTCATGGACGTCCTTAGGACGAGAATTAGAGTGGGGAGGTCGCCGCTGATCAAGTGGCTGCTGAATATCTCCCCTGAGTTTCTGAAGTGGAAAGATGGAACCCCCGGCATTCTCGTCACCGCTCCCAGCCCCACCGAAGTAAGTTTCCACATCCAGCGATGGAGTCCCATGGGGTTCGCCGGGAGAGTAGCAGTGGCGATGCCGTGCTCTGCTGGCCCCTGCAGCTTGGCTCCCGCCAGCCCCACGTTGTCAAGGAAAGCTCATAAAACCCAGAGCTATTTGTGTGATTGCCCAGAGGAGCAGGCTCTAACTCACCTTTCAGAACAACACCTTCAGAAGTAATTAAGCTTTGTTTTAAAAGGGATAAAGTCTGTTTTCCAGAATATTAGACCTTCTGAAGTGTCTTCAGATGGGAAGCCATGCTTTTAGTCACTAGGCGTTTCTGAAAGTCCAAGCTTTGGTAACTTTTCAACTACACAAAGTCCACAGCTTTTGAATATATTTCTTTTCTGGTTTAGGGCACAAACTTCCATGTTTTGAAAGGATCTTAGATTCCCAACTTTTTTCCGGAAACAGGAATTAGGCACTCTGAACACTTCAGGCACTCTGAACACTCCACCAGCAACAAGGCTGGTGAGGGGTCTGGAGCACAGGTCTTATGAGGAGAGGCTGAGGGAACTAGGGTTATTCAGCCTGGAGAAAAGGAGGCTGAGAGGAGACCTTATTGCTCTCTAGAACTACCTGAAAGGAGGGTGTAGAGAGGTGGAGGTCGGTCTCTTCTCCCAAGTCACGGGCGACAGGACTAGAGGAAACGGCCTCAAGTTGCGCCAGGGGAGGTTCAGGCTGGATATTAGGAAAAATTTTTTCACTGAAAGGGTTGTCAGACATTGGAATGGGCTGCCCAGGGAGGTGGTTGAGGCACCATCCCTGGAAGTGTTCAAAAGACAGGTTGACGTGGTGCTGGGAGACATGGTTTAGTGATGGTGTTGCATTTTGTTGTTTTGTGGGTGTCTATTTTTGTCAGTTAGGTTGATGGTTGGACAAGATGATCTTGAAGGTCCCTTCCAACCTAGAAGATTCTGTTATTCACTTGTATCATACAAACTTAGTTTGAGTAAGGCTCAAACATAGTCATTACACTCCCATATAGCATATCAAAATGTGCAATAAAACAGTTCAAACAAACATGGTAAACTACAGGGATTTTTGACAACTTTACCGACAATATTTTTGTTGAAATTTCTTTTTGGCCCAAAAATAAGAATTTCCATCAACCACAAATGCTGACGTTTCAGTAAACTTGATGGGTGGGAAGAAATGGGGTTTCCTAGGTGAAAAAACACACACAAAAATGCAGGCACAATTCCAGAAATGTCACATCCTGTACAGAAGTAGCAGAAAACCAAGTTTTACCCATTTCTGCTTAGACAGATATATTCTCTACAGTCTGCTTACAGTCTGAGATATTGTGGTTTCTGCATAATTACTTTCTCCCAATCAAATTAAATCAAGGAAAAAAAAATTTACTTCAGCTAAAAGACAGACAAACAAAATGCAAAGTAATGGCTAACAGCTGGGTAGGTGAGAGTGCAAAGGCAAAAACAGGCAATCAAGCCTTCAGCCTTACGACAGGAGAGCTATGTAGGGTTCAGATCTGACAGGTTCAGACATCAACAAAATGGGATATTTGTTATGGTAAAATTCCCAAACAGGCTACTCAGTCGTATTTGTCAACCCAGTAGTTTCTCCAGGAAAACTGTCTCATAGCTGTGTTGAAGGCAGAAATGAAGATTGCCGGGCAGCGCTCCAGCTTCTGCCTCTCTGCACCACTTCTGCTCAAAGGAAATGGAGGGGACAGATCCCGGCCTAACAAGACACCAGCATCCACCTGCTTTTCCTCAGTGAGTACCGGGAGGATTTAACTGCAGTACGGAAACTCTGCTCCTTCATTTTCCTTGGCAAAAGTGAAGTAAAGGCAAGAAAAGCCACCAACATCAGAACAGTCCCTGGGAGGAACATGGGTATTCATCAGTCACAAATATGCAGGAAACCTACCTATAATAAGGGATAAACAGCGTCTCAGAAAAAGAAGCATCTAGGTAGAGAGCACGTTGTCGTCCATTCTGGTGGACGAAATCAGAGAGTACATGCGTGTCGCACACGCGCGTGGAGGGAAGCGATCACACATGGGAGGATGCACAGCGTGGCAGCAAAGACGTCACTGATGACCATGAGGTATCATCCTCCTCCATGTCACATCCCGGCCATGTCCACAGCCAGGGAAAAGAAATGTGTTACCTACAGCTTTCCTCCTCAAATTCTCCATGTCTTCTGTTTATGCTGTGGTTTACATTATAAAGTAACCTCTGGCAAAGAAGATGGAGCAGCAAAACACAAGTGATGATGTGTCTAATCTCTTCATCATGTCAAAGAACCACTTCATTGCCCCACAATGGCCCTACACCAGTACATTGTAACATATGTAGAAGTGAAAAAAAGAGCTCTTTTTTCAGTTTTGGTCTCACAGAAATTGGGCAGGAGCATAACTCTATCTTTTCCCACTGGAGAAGGATCTGGAGCCACAGACTAGAGCAGCCAAGGCAAGAGAGAGCCAGGGGACCTCCCAACAACTCCTCAATATGCATTTACAGCCTCACGCAGTGTCTCTGGCAGAAACTTCCTGGGAAGGCAGGCAGTGGTCCTATCCTCAGGTCTCTCTGAAGAATGAATTCCACCTAGCCAGGAGGGCATGCCATTTAGGGCATGACATTTATAGCTCTCAGCAGACTCTGGGCTAACACATAAATAACAGCCCAGCTCCCTTCCTGCAGCCCCTGGGGGCAGAGAGGGGAGGCATTTCAGCTGGAGCGCAGAAGAATAGCTTGTTTTATTCTGATGTGCAAGTATCATCATTACTGTGGGAGAAATGAAGTCAGTCCCTCAACCCTCTGCATTGCACACAGTAAGTCGATGATCCCCTTCAATGCCGTGCATCGAGTTCACTGGCCACTCGTTCCTCAAGCCGAATTCTGCAAGGGTTTCCCAGGCATGCACAGAGCGCTGCCTATGGCAAAGTGTCAAAAGTATTACTCTAAGGAGATCTTTGTTTTGGAAACTTGCTTCTCAGCTACAGTTTGCTTCCTCTTTAACAATTTTAAAGCCAAGGAGTTTACTTTAGTAGTTGCTTTTGTTTTAGTCTCTACTGCTTACTCAACCGGGGAAGATAACAGCTCCAGATTTAGGTCACCCATGTAAAAAAAAGTGTTTGGCGATCTTATCTCGATCCCCAGTGGGTAACCATCCAGATCACAAAAATTAGGAGAGAAATCTGGCCCCATTAAGCAGATCTGGAAGATTTTGGAGTTTAGTATTTTCAGTTTGGGCGTTTTTTTAAACAAAATTGGAATATCTGGGTGTTTGCTACAGGCCAGCACTGAGGTGCATTTGTAGGCCCATGCAAGTCCCAGCCAGCATTGGTTGGCCACAGTCCTTGCTCTTGTAAAAGCTAACATTGACCTTTTCTCTTCAAAGGGCCAGAATCATTCGTATGTATTACAAAACATAAAAACCTTGTGTCCTTGTACAGCAACTGTCATCACCACAGTTTCCAAGTGTGGGCAGGTACTGAATAACATTCAGTCCAAATTTACAGTGTTTCATCCATGCTTATTTCATGAGAAGAAATGGTACAGAAACACGTATAAATGAGAAACATTATTAAAAAAGTATGAGCTGCTGCCGCCTTCACACAAGCTTAGTAGACAGTTTGCTTCTTTCCTTTCCTTAGCTTGTTTTCCCCCTTTTTTAAACATTTTTGTACTAAGAAAAAAAATAATAATCAAGAACGAATAATAATGCCCAAGGCAACTCTCAAGAAAAACATCATGGCAATTATTCTTGCATCTTCCCCAATCCATCTTTTTTTAAAACATGCCAGGCATGCTACATTTCCTCCACTTTAACATTGTTGATGTATAAGACGGAAAAGCAACTTATCATTTTTCTGCCTGTGGCCATGTCACCTCCACGTGGGATTACATTAGAACTCATAGGGTTCTCATAGGGAACTCATAAGAGGCTGAACAGCACCCTTCTCCTTTAAGGAGTTCACAGCATCTCTCATCCTGGTCTTAACAGTTACATGCTGCAAGAGCTGTAATTTTATGAGTGAGACGGAAAACCTGAATTCGAACTACTTATGGTTATGAATACACTAATTCCATGACACATCACATTTTTGGAGGCTTGTTTCAGAGGATGGCTGCAGAGCATTCCTTTCCTGCTGTTGGTGAGAAAAGCTGAACGGCGAAGTCACCTGTGGTCCCCGCTGGGGACAAGGCACACAGAACTCGTCTGGCAAGCACTCAGGCTGCTGGGCACACGCTGGGGCAAGAAGAGTTGTTGTCAGAGCACCCCAGAACGCAATGCTTCCTCCCAGACAGTCTCTCTGTATGGCTTTTGCTGGAGTGAGCAACCGACTGGCCAAAAAGAGCAATTTTCTGCTGCTTTGTAAACCATTTAAAACATTATCTTGCTTTTACTCAAAACAGTCTCACAGCAGCTCATTTATGCTGTAAGTGACAGGGAAACAAACTTTTTCATTCATCCCTATTAAGGCTCTAACAGAAAGTATTGTAAAAGAGCTCTGGGGATTAAGCAAACCACAAACCTACCAGAATTGTCAGGAGCTTTTCTCTACAGGTGCCTCTTTTGGGGATGTGCTAATGATCAGCCTTCTGTCCCCGCTCTTTGCTTTGCTCTGCATTACAAAGCGCAACGATACTTGCATAAATTCAGCAGCCCGGGATGCTCAGTGCAAGGTGATTTGGTGAATTAATAAGGAAATTGAATTTAAAAGGATCTTTGACTGTATCAGTTGTTAGGGTGCTTTCTACTTTTATTGCCTTGGAGAGCTGAGAGCTAAAAGCACACTAGTTTATGCTATATAATATCTTCAGATTGGTGCACACTGCAGAATATCACTCAGAAATTTAGGTTTTAGTGCCTTAGCACACTTCTTATTAATAATGTTTATGATAGCATCACCGTGAGCGAACAAGTGTATGTGTCATATACAAATATATGATACTGCACTTATTGATGTCATTACTGCTGCAGGTCACTGTGACCCTAATGATTTCCATTGTATGATTCTCATTGCAAGCAGATATTTCTCTTCCTAAAAGGCTCATACAAACTGTTTCACTTGTCAATGAAGCAATTTCACAATTTTTATTAAACATTCACTCCCTTCCCGTCGTCATGCTCCAAAAGGGCAGCTGACCACATCGCTATGAGGTTAAGTTCTTGTGATCCAGCTGCCAGCGGTTTATCCTTAAAATTGGCTATAAAGCACACAAGTCCTAACCAAATTTCCACTGATGATGCACAGATAACATTTTTCCCCACCCCAGATCAACAGAAGAAAATACTTTTATCCTTGTTTGCTTACTGATATGTCCCAACTGCCATGCAGTTAAGGCATTAATCCACTAGTGGGTGAAAAAATTCTCTACAAGAAAAGATGTAAGAATACTACGGTCATTCAGGTCAAAAGACACCATGCAAATTATGAAAGATGATGATATTACAATATCAAGCTGGCCATGTGTTTGCATTACAGTTATTGGAAGCATAATTCATGGGTCCTTACTGAGTGAACTCCCGTGCAGTAGGAGTTGCATATGCATCTTCTCCTTTCTCTAGGATACTCAAGGTGGAAATTAAGTCACTGTCTCTCCCACTCATGACCCATGATTCAAAGGGCAGTCCTAAGATACCTTCCTGAAAGGATGAATTCACTCTTTCAGTCGTAGGAAATACAGTATCATAAATACTTCATTTATCAGGAGATTTTATATGCCTTTTGAGAGTCCTCCGTATGGCAAGGATTCCTTTAGCCTAATTCTTGTTTACTCTAGTATGCTACTTCCAGTGACTTTGTTGCTTATCTCGTCTGTGATATGATTTATGTTAACTCATTTCCTGTAAAAGCATACACTAATAAAATGAAAAAAAAATGGGAAGAAAGAGCGGGCCAGCTTTGAATTGGCATGGGACATTTCATGAGTAACTAGATTCAAATCCTTTTAAATTACTGTTCCACCGAATCTTTAAGGGTCTGAAGGGCAATTTTCCCTTTTTCTACAGTTCCCATAAGATCATTTCATTGGGGCTGTTTCAATAAAACCCTGATGCAATAGATAACGTTGTACTGGAAAAGACCTAAGTCCTTTCTTTAAAGGACACCTGCTGTTCATGCTAAAGAAAGTAGGAACAAGTTCCATATCCATTCCAAATAATCTTCACAAACAGATGCTTAAAGAAAAAAATAATCTGATAAACAGCCAGAAACATCACATGACATCAATTTGATAGCATTTTTACCTTTTAATAGTTCCCTGGAACACCTCTGCGTGGTCTGGCTTGGGCCTGCAAACCACTGGGAATCCGCCATGGCTTGTACTTGCAAGAAGCCGAGCCAAGGAGGCAATGTTTTCCTTCAGGTGAAGGACTCTGACGCCAGGCTCCATGACGTCGCTGGCAGAGAACAATTCCAGGTTCAACCTGAAAGACACAAAGCAGAGAGCCAAAGGATTATTTAGTAAACAGGAAATGAGGCGCACTGTACCACGTTAGCATTTGACGAGTTTATAATGTGTTAGTAAATTACTTCAAGATGGAAATCAATCTGCTTCACTTGCAAATGTAAAAAAAAAAAAAAAATGTAATTACCCAGTAAAACTGCTTATCAAGCATTGCCTTTCTTTGTGTGAGATACATGATAAATTCAACCATATGCATGACATGGTCATCTTAGGCAGGATATTGTAAGACTCATTTATCAATTTTCATGACTTTTCACATTAAAAAAAGATTTTTAATCTGAGCTGAAATCCTCTGGAATTCTGGCTGATATCAAATAGTTTAAAGTTAAGCACTTTGGAGAAATTCAGGCTTATGCTTATCATTGCAATAGGGGTTTTTTTGCAGCAGTAGCAGCTAGAAAGATAGCCTCTTCAAAGATAGCTTACAAATCATATACGTATTTCCAGTATTTTCTAACAGCTTTCAGGTTGTAGGCAAAGTTTCAGGAAATACAAACATACAAAATTTAAAAATGTGTGTACCCACTATTTCTGACAGTAGGGTGAAATGAAAAATATACTTTCTGCAAAATTCAGGAGTAACTTCTATGGAATTACAGTAGGCCAGATTCTTACAACTGAAGTAAATGAACTGCTCCAGGTTTAATCTTGTTTTATATCTTCTAGTTAAAAAAAGAGAAAAACATTCATTATTCCGACTATCATCTGGATACACCATAAGCCAGAATCTCCTGTTCAGACAGAGACTGACACAAACCACAGACAGAGACAACTGGAGCATAAATTTGCCCACATCCTGTTTTACCAATGTACCTTTCATCCCTGTGGTAAAACCAACTCTTTCCATATGCTGTTAATTACTGTCCTCCCTCCTGAGAGGGACACAAGGTTATTTTTTCAAGCCAGTTACTCCGATAGTTTGTGATGTGACCATCTGCCTAAGAGTAACTGAACTGAGATGACAACGCACTTCATACATGGCACCTACACAGCTGTGAAACAAGTCTCTTCTTCTTCTAAAATGGGATGGATTTAAATGAATCCTGAAAAAAAACAGTCTTATATGCGTCGAATCACGTCATACCCATCCCCAGTTATATGAAACAGACTGCAGGCAATGAATATTTGGAACACCATCTTATTACGGATCCACATTTCAAGGGACCAGAACACCCACTGATTTATGGAAAAATGCACCACTCTGAACCACATTTTGCTTCTTAGTTAAAATAAGCAGTAGTTTGTCTTGCAAATCAAAATGGCTGAGTGCAGAATTTACTATCAACTAGTGAAAACAAAACCTAAAAATCCCAGAGATGGATTTCTTCATTCTTAATCTCTCTGAGTGCTACCAGTTGATGCAGTACAAGTGACGGAACTCGGTGGGAACCACAGATGCTGCTCAGGATGAGTTGCTGTCAGAACTGTGCCGCTGTAGCTGTTTGTTGGGTAAAACACTCCCCCAGAGGAATTTTAGTTTTCCTAAATGAGTAGATTCCTGTTCATCCTCTGCCTCTTTTCCATCTCCATAGGCCAGATAAAAATCTGTATTTGCCTGCCTTAAGCTTTGTCTAGAAACATTGTACACTGCATTACTATTAAAAGTACTGTACCTAGCACAGTGGACACAATGTGAAAACATGATTAATGATAATGGCTACTTCCTGAATCACATGAAATATGTACGAACCTTGAACGATTTTTAAATAGGAGCAATGTGAATACAGTCACATTCCAGCAGTTTCTAGAGTGTATTTCTTATAGCAGCATGTAAGTTTTCCATCTTCACAACTTTACAGTTTTGCTCTGTTCACAGAAAGCAAACATTCCAAATTATTGCAGAAGTCCATGAAACATCCTTAGGTTTTGTCAAATCAGTCATTTGTATAAAAGCGAGGGATAGTGCATTATACGGTTCTGTGATCTTGGCTTTGCCTGGGATTTATCAAGCATCTATATTGTCTACAGTAACTATAGACCTTGAGTTATCATCAGTCAGCTTTTTCAGATCTAAGAACACACTAAGGACTGGCGCTGATTCACTGTTCATTGTCAGGGATATTTCTTTCAATTAGTCTTCTGTCTGTTGCTGTAAAGAATAACCTTGCTTTGCGGGTGGAGAAGAAACACAGACAAAAGAGTTGTTTTATGAAAGACTGTTACAAGGCGAAGGCATCTTTAATAATTGGCTAAAGAAAGCCTTTACCAATATATTATGTCTCAGAAAAACACCAAGCCAAACTGAAGTTGTATCTATAGGATCATAAGAATCAAGGATTGTTCAAGTCAGAAGGGATCTCAGAGTTCTGTAGTCCAGCCTCCTGCTGAAGCTAGACTCAGCCATGAGCTCAAACCACATGCTGGGCCCTTCTCCAGTCAGGTCTTAAAAACCTCCAAGGATGGAGGCTGCACAAGCCCCTGGGCAGCCTTCATGGTGAAAAGGTGTTTCCTCATATCCAGTATGAGCATCTCTTGTTTCAGCTTGGGCCTGTTGCTTCTTGTCCTCCCACCATGCACCATTGTGAAGACCACGTCTCCATCTTCTCAATGATCTCCAATAGTTATGGGGCAAGGGCGGGGGAAGGGGGCACACTGTTAGGTACCTCCAAAGCCTCCTCACCTCCAAGCTGAACAGGCCCCAATTCTGCAGCCTCACAGGGCAAGTGGTCCAGCCCTGACCATCCCAGTTTGGAAACATCTGCAAGTCTGATGAAAGTGCACTCCACTGTCTCCTCCATGCCCTTTATGAAAATGTTAAAAAGGCCAGGTCCAGGGATAGACTCTGCAGTGCTCCACGTTAGGCCTCCAGGCAGTGTATAATCCATTATCCGCCACCCTCTAAGACCTACCACCCAACCAGTTATTTTACCACCTGGCTGTTCAGCCTCTGAACTGTAACACCTTATCTTGGACACAAGAACATGATGCAAGACAGTATCAAAAGCCTTGCTAAAGTCAAGGTAAACAACATCCACTGCTCTCCCCTCATCCACAAAGCAAATAATTTCTGCATAGAAGGCAATCAGGTCAGTCAGGCATGGTTTACCTTTGGTCAATCTATGCTGACTGTTCCAAATAACCACCTTCTCCTTCATGTGCCCAGAAACCTGTTCCAAGAGGAACAGGTTATTGATTTTCTCTCCCAGTGAACGAAGTGAGGCTGACTGACCTGTAGTTTTCTAGGCTGAACTTTTGGTCTTTTTGGAACACAGGTGCAATACTTGCCATTCTACCATCACTGGGGATCTCCCCCAGTCTCTACAACCTTTCAGAGATAAAAGACAGCAGTGCTCTCGGCATCCTTGGATGCAGCCTATCTGGTCTCATGGGGTTCTATGGCTCAAGTTCTCACAAGCTATCCTTCACTTGTTCCTTAGCTATTGCTGGCAGCTCTCCTTCAATCCTTAAACTAAATTCAGAGACCTGGGAGTCTTTGTTGGTAGACAGTGAAGCAAATAAGGCATTGAGTGTCTTACCTATGGCTGCTGTCACTAAATCACGTGTCCCCATCCATGTGTTACCAGAGCACTAAACCTATTCTGCAGTTGCAGACCTGAAAGTGGAGAAGGAACAATTTTCTTACTGCCAGGAGTCCCAGGTCTCCAGCCTTCCCCATCACAACAGTCTCCATTTGCCACCCACAACCTCCCATGTTCATGAGGCCCGTCCATCTGTGCAGCTGGGGGTTCAGGCTGTTGTTAAATGGGTGCACAACACACCTTTACCAGGATCAGCCTTCCCAGCAGCATCCAAGATCCAAAGGTGGCAATGGAAACTTACAGAAGAGCCAGAAGGAGAGTACAAAGTGAACAGGAGCCTAAAAACCATCCCAGGCACCTACATGTGCACTAGTCCACCAGCCCTCCAGGTAGCAGTGCTGCCCACAGGCCAGTTACATGGCAAATGTATGCCGTGCCCAGGCATCAGCCCTGCCGACAGGGTCCCCCCCGTTGGTGGGTCTCTTCTGCCCAACTAAGAGCCTGCTCAAATGTCTACCAAGGGTGCTTTGCTTAGCTGGTGAGTGCCACTCTGCTGCACGCTTGTGTTTACACAACAACGCCCTCATTTTCACAATGCAATTTCAAGGACATTTCATCTACCATTTTGAAAATGCCTTTTTGTATGCAATAACGAGAGTTACTTGCATTTGGATTTTATGAAGTAGATCTTTCTTACGTGATTAGATTTACCTCGAGGAGAGACACAGAGCCATAGCCACACTACAAAAATAGCTATAGCACAAATTTTTCTTTTATAGGACATGTGAGAACATTTTCTAGCAAAATGTAATTCACTATATTAGCGTTACATGTTAGAGTATTAAGGCTGTTTCACCAAAGTTACGATATCTAAGTTTCAGGTTCCTTTCAAGAGCACATCCATGAGACTGGATATAACATGGAACGAAGACAATCTGCCTTATGACCTAAATGAGACGGTCATTTGGTAAGAAGCCAGTATCCCTGAATTGTAAACTGTCTTGAAATGATTCATTGAAATGCAGTTTGGGCCCTGTTGCTATTAAATCAAATGGAAGTTTTCCCACTGAAATAAATTGTTAAGGATCTAACCATAACAGATCTAATCATAACATGGAGGTTTCCTTAGACAACACACAGTACAAGAGGACTTTTCTTCCAATGGGGTTTACTCTGTATTTTATGCAAGTTTCAAATGATTAAAAGGACTTAAAGGGGGGTGGGAGAGAAAGTAATCCTAACTCAAACACGCTCCAAGGACCAAGGTGCAGGAGAGCACAGGCAGTCCAGCTTGCTTGGATTTATTCACAGACTTGCCCTCGTCTTTTTTACCCGTTGCTCCCATCCTCCTCTTTCTGCACTGAAAATGTTTACCCATCGACTCGCCACAGGCCGTCCTGCTCAGGACAGCTCTAGGTTTTATTTGGGCTTCTTGTAAACCATTGTTTTATTGGCCTGATTGGCCACCGCATCTTGTATAAATACTTCTCAGGAGGTTGTTTTGGGGTTTGCTTAATGCTTGTGGTGATTTTTAGTCTGAGCATAGTCAGGACTCTAAACAATTGAGAGGGCGGGCTGGTTAGCTTAAGGGAACATTATCAGGTTGGAGGTCACTAAAATTACTTACCTGTGTTATAAACATCCCCAAGCATTAGAGCTTTTCAGTTATAGTTTCTACTATTTGTGCATTCTCTGAGATGGGGTGTTCTTTTGTTTTAAATACACTTCATTTGTCCAGAAAAACTGAACAGGTTTGTTTCATAATTTTCATTTTAGTACAGAACCAGCCACACTGCTACGAAGCCCTTGTAGCCGCTACTACATTATTAATACAGTTTATTTATACTAGCTTTCTTTTGTTCTATCATTTTTAAAGAAACTCCACTGTGAATAAACTGACAACACTGCAGGAAATTGCTTACATTTAAATCCAAATTATTTTTTTTTCTTAAAAAGTTATTAAAAAAGATTTCTACATACTTGTCACAGGCCCACCAATTTTCTTTTCAACAAGACATTTGGTAAAAGCCAGCTATGAAAAAGCTTATCCAAAAGTTACATGCCAATATTGATCTCACTATATAATAGAATAGTATATATATATATACAGTACAGAAATGTTAATCATGTGCAGATGACTGAACTCGGTAGTTTTGCAAGTGAATTCTATGAAAAAAATGGTTCTCTAAGTATGCTCACAGAATACCACTGAGATCAATAAATGGAAACAAAAAGCTCTATAAAACCTCCTTACACTGGAAAAGGACACGACTTAAATTAAATTAATTTTAAAATTTATTTGCTCCACTCAGTGCTAACCCCTGAAACAGACACATTTAAACTGTTTTAAAGTTAAATTAGACCAATAAAATCACAGTGTGCATTGATGTAAGCACATGCGTGCTAATGATGTGCTTTCATTTCATTAGATCTATTTAAAATCAGTTTTCAGTGGAACTTTGCACGGCAGACAAGGCCTACGACTCCTTGCTGTCTCTATTTTAGTTGAACCCTAAACTGAGTGAGAAATTCTTCTAGTTAAACCAGGAGCCAAAAGTTTGGCACAGTTCAGTCTCCTTTCAGTATATCTACAAATATTTATATTGACTGTAAGATGACAAGCTTCCCAGCATCCCCTGGTCCTGGCACTCTCAATGTCCTTACATGAGGGGACATTTAGCTATTCAGCCTAAAGGCCTTTTGATAGTGCGGCACTTACTGTGAAATGTGTTGTTTGGGTTAGTTGAATGTCTCTGTCACTTCTTTCCCAGAGAGGATTTGAAAGTTATATATGTTTAGAAACTACTGTATGCTAAAGACAAATGGATTTCCACATGGTCTCATAATCTGCTGGGAAACTGTCTCTCTCTAATGCTTGAAAAATTGCAGAACAAAAAAAGAAACAAAGGAAACAGATAAGAAAGCCTTTGTGTTTCAAAGAAGAGATGGGCTGGGGCGGGGGGGAGAGGGGCAGATGTGTGTTGAATGTTTGGAGGGGTTCTGCCAAGAGCTTGCTTCTCTGTTCCTTTATCCCTTATGAAGTTTTTCCCACCAGCTCTGTCAGTATAAAAAAACTACTAATTTAGAAAAATAGCAGCTCCTACCCACTTTGCATAGATGTAGCTGTTTATACACGGGCATTTGGCTTTTAAAACAAAACGAATTAGGTTGTGCATAAGACCTGGGGATAAGCAGGTAAAGGACCGCATGAGTGGATCCACATGCTGGAATTACTCAAACAGCAGCTTAAATACTACGGCCTCAGCACACCATAGGCAGAACCATAAGTAAAAACATAAAGGCCATAGTTCTTGACATAGTTTTCACCGTGAAAGTCCAAAAACAAATTTACAAATTGTACCTAGCAGCCTACTTTAGCCATGTCAGTATTAAGGGGAGCCCAGGCACCTAAACATCCAGAGCTATTGACAGTACCACTCCTTCCACCCAAACCTGAAGGCATCTAAACTCATTTGGTGTTTCTATTCAGAACTGTGCATTTCCCCAGGTGGTTGGTAGTGTGTGTGGAAATGTCTCAGTCCAAACAAGCAGCTGCCTGGCAAGCACCTTCTCTCAGCCCTTACATGTATATCGACAGCACTGCGAGTCCGTGGCTATGGAAGAGTGGCATCCAACAGACATGGCCTGTAGAAGACTACATTTGGTGGAAACGTGGGAGATCCGAAATGGGTTCTCATCTCAGCCATGCGTGATCTGAACCCTCACCCCAAGACGTGGGGGATGCTGCAGCACCCAGGCTCTCAGGAGGCTGGGATCAAAGACCCTCCCACCAAAGCTCCTCAGCTGAATGGTCAGGAAAGGAGAACCTCCGCAAGCAACACCTACCTGGCTCCAGAGAGAACACATATGAATGTGTATAAACATGCACAGAGAGAAAGATCCAAAGACAGATTAGCTATCTTGATGTCTAGTGGGTTAACCCTGGTGGACATACTGCTTATTATTACTGTATACAGAATGGGAATGATTCAGCTATCCTTGTATATTTTCCAAATTATTATCTGAGCCTGTAGGAATCTTTTCCGGGGAAGGGGGGTAACGGGAGAAGAAGAAGAAAAAAAAAAAAAAGCGTTAAGCTTGTGTTAAATCCATCTGCCCTGGCATCAGAACCAACCAGAGGCAAAGAAAGTAATTTCTCAAAATGACACCAGGACAAACTATTTAAATTCAAAGAAGCAAAGAAGTGTTTCAAACAAACTTCTACAGGAGTTAAGTGAGAGAAGCAAGTAAATTGAGCACTATATAACCAAACAAACAGGGAAATGCATGTTCTCTGGATAGATCATTGCAGAGCAATTTCCAAGGGAAATTCACAAAATACTAAGCTGGCTCTCGCAGTCTGAATGCAATGACATGATGAGTTTCTTGCAAACATATGCCAAAAAAACCTAATCCAAACTGGAAAGAAGAGAGGAAAGCTCCTATGAGACAGTTTTAATAAAAGCTTCATTCAGGGCCTCCACCCTCATGTACTGTACCAGCCACCTTAGCTTTTCCACTCTGCCTGGTCCAAGAAAGCACCGACCAGTACATTAAAAATGTTGGCTTTAGAATGTTTGGGAATGGACAGTGACAGCAATATACATTTTAATAATCGGACACGGATTATCAGATGACCTTTTAGTCAAAATGAGGTACAAATCTGACAGATTACAAAATCATAGAATCGTCCAGGTTGGAAGAGATCGTTGGGATCATCGAGTCCAACCATCTACCCTACGCTACAAAGTTCTCCCCTAAAAATGAGTAAAATGAGTAGACTAAAGTAATATGGATGGGAAAAAATATGAAAAGATTTCAAATTGCTCAGTCCCTCTGAGAATCAGGGACTTTCTAGTGGAAAAATGTAGTCAGGTTATTAAAACATAATTTTGAGTATCTGGAGATACAGATTATATCCTGTTCCCAGTCTAGTAAATAGAAGTTTTTGACACTTATAACCAGGATTTCAAGCAAAGGCACTTCTCCTTACAGCTGTACAATCAACTTCCTCGGGAAAGGCATTTAACCCCTCAAACTTCAGCATTCCCACTTCTAAACCAAAGCTAGGTGACTTCTTACACCACAAGCACGCTGGGAACCATAATTAATTTTTCATTAAAAAACTATAAGCTACAACTTTCTGCGTATATTCATCATTTAAAAAAAATGTTTCCTTAACTGACCCCCCCTGCCCTCTAAGTACCATTCGTGTCCAGCATAGGTTTTTTTCCTCGGTTATGACTTTATAGCAAGGACCCACCACTACAAACAGAGAATATGCTTGTACTTACATTCCAGTTAAACATAAGATCATCAATGCTGGTATTACTTATCTGCTCTTCCAGAAAATGAGTGATCTCTCTGTACCTGACAGTATTTTTATAACGGAACACAGTCAAGATATGCACCCAAAATTCTGGGATTTTGTGTGTCTTGCTTTCTTTCTCTCCTTCCTTATCCCCAACACCAAGACTCAGCTTCTTCAGGCTCTTTCCATTTGCTGTTGCTTTCATCTCCCATTCACCTGCTGTCACAACTCCATGTATTGAATGGCAGCAGCTAATAAAACTATGCTCATGGCTTTATAGCCTTTCATAAAACTACTCCATTCTGTGCCTTTTTTTTGCCTCATTTCTGCTGTGGTTCTGTGTACGCCCAGTGTATTGAAGAAAAAATGTCCCCTGTGATTGTGTGAAATAGCATTTAACGGCTTTGCAAAACTGATATTTTTTTTTTTAAAGAGTATTTCATTTCTCAAACATGCTGAAATTCATTAAAGTATTTTGTGCCATCTGTTTCCTCTTTGTAAGTAAATTACTCTTTCCATCATGACAGCCACTATGACAAGCTACTAGTATTTGTGAGGCTGTAGCAACACTCACAGGAATAGAAAGAGTGACATACAAGCGAACAGCAAAGAGAACCCCTTTCAGCTTTAGGTGAACTTAGAAGCAGTCCCCAGCGCCAGAACGAAGACGGTATCTTCATGTGCAACTCGGGAACACCGAGGCATAACCCTCACATAAATGGATGTCTGTATTCCCATACTCAGCACAGACCCCCGGGGGGTTTCAGCCCGCTTCGAGTCAAACCCACCATTTCTTGAATGAGTTCAAACGGTGGTTCAATGACATCTTCATGAGATCGGCCGCTCTGACGGCGCAGCTGGCTTTCCGGTGAGGTTGGCTGGCTTTAAGTGGAAACTGTCAGTGTCTGCCAAATGGTGGCCAGACACCAGAGCAGACTTAACCAATTAGTGGAATACCCCATCCGACGGCTGGATGCGATTCCTCTCCGCGTGCGTCTGCGCACGCTCCACCTGCGTGCTGCCACATCTGAAGGCTGCGGTGGCACCCGTACAGGCAGCCTGTCCTGCCAGGTGAGCCAAAAGGGAGCCAGTCTCCTCCTGGCTGGGCCAGTAGAAGCCGTTTCAAGTTTGCCGCAGCTGAAAGTCGTTGTGTGCATGTTTTAAGTAAGGGCCTGTAGGAGCCAGAGCGGCTCGCTCGCTGCCCACCAGTGAGCTGTGAAACACAGGTGATTAGTTCCAGATGCTGCTTCAGCGCCTTTCCTTCTGTGGAAAGTGTGCAGAAGTCACTCCTTTTGGTTTCATGGGACTCCCCAGAAATGGAAAACACACCGAAAGTCAGTGTGGATTTGTTATCCCTCCCTCAAAATCAGGCAGGCTGCAGCAGCAGCTAAGACATCTGTGGAAAGACTTCTCTGTGAGTGAAGGGATCTGTGTTATACTCTCTATGGACCTTATAGCCGATTCACAATGAACCTTACAGCAAGAACCAGAACCTCATGTTAAGTTCAGGTCCATTGTCACAGCATTCCCAATACTTGCAGCGTGTTTGCCAACCCCAGGACAGTCCCATTCCCACTCTAACAGGGACCTTGCTTTGGACAGGTAAGAGAAGTGCCTTGTAGCAGAAACCAGAGGAACAGGATGGCTGCTTCAAAACTCAATAGTTATGGTCCACCTGTTCATGCTTTCAAACTTTCTCCATGAGGTTTTGACCAACTGCACCAAGCCAGTCTTTCAAACTTCTTATAAGTCTGTGTCTCTTAAAAAATCTCTCTCTCCTTAAAAAATGGAAAGCCATTTTTCTCACCACTTCTGGATTATAATAAAAGCAGATCATGTAGCTGCATCTATCTGATAATTTACAGTATAACATTCACTTGTAAGTTCTAAACATTTTCTTCTTCGCACACTGTGATCACAGTCAATATATAACCTTGGTAGAACTTGCCATTTACATTTTGCATATTTGGGGGCAGGGGCGAATCCAGCTTTAACTGTTTATGAAAAAAATGGGGCTGAGCCTGCAGTTTTCAGACATATCAGAAAATATAATTTCTTAGGGCCTGAAAACATTCCAGTGTAAAACATTTTGGGCTCATGGAAAGGTAATTGTGCAAATATACAGGCCCTGTGTAAACATTAAAGTATTTACAGGCTCCCCCAAGGATTTCAGTCGGACAGCTTGTTGGCTCGTCTTCACTATCCTTGTCATTATTTTCCTGTATTCATGCTTCTATTGTATATACTTGGTTATGAGGACTGCAGTTAACTACCAATACCCTTCCCAGTGCAGTAGGTCAGCAGTGAGCGATTACTCAGCCTCCAGCCCTTTCTACCAAAGGAGGTTGCTGCTGGCCAGGTCCCTGCGAGCCCTCCCCTCCGCCAGCTCCAGGCTTGCTCCTCACCCACTGCTCTGTGTGAGCCCGCAGCTCCTAACCTTGAGGGCACAGCACTCATCCCGGACATTTTAGGAAAAGGAATGGCAGCTAGGGGTGGGAAAGGTTTATTTTAGGTTGGAGGAAGGGTTATATCTGCTCGTATTTATTGTAGCATGGGAAGTTTAATTTGTTTTATTTGTTCAGATTCCACTCTAAAAATAAGCAGTAATGCAACCAGAATCTTGGGCAACTTTTTATATGGTTTTACCAATCTAAATAAACAAAGTCATTTTGATTCATGTAGTACCTTTAGGTAGTGGCTTCATTAAATAGTCAACATTAGAGCATGTCAAAAATCTTTTAGAGTTCACAATAAATTTTGCCTTTACGTAAGGCCTTTTGTTTAAGAAGTTGACGATACTTGGCAAAGACAACAAATGCCAAAAGCCACACAAGGTATATAGGCACTATTTTCATTCTGTAACAGAAGACTGAAAAAAAAATCGGTTTGGCCAAAGCAACACAAGGAAATGGGGCAGACCCAAAACCAGAACAGTCATTCCCTCTCTGCCTCCTGCTTCTCTCCATATAGCCATCCCCTTCCTATCTCACATGAAGATTTATATTAATACGATTACACTGTTTGCATGGACTTTTTTTCCTAAGAGTCATCATTCAAATTTTGACACTGAAATCACTTCATACTGAATTTTGAAATTTGGGGTGAAATTTAACATTAAAATTTTCTGAGAAAACTGTGTCTCTGAAGATTAAGGCTGAAAAGGGCCATTAGGTCATTTCTGTAGATCACTCAATGCCACTGAGTCTTGGTTTTCCCCAAAATCCTATAAAGACAGATAAATAGACCTCCTGAAAACTACAAAGCTTAGTTCATCACCACTTATGATAGAGCAAAAAACGCATCAATAATGTAAGTATTGTAAGTATTGGGGTTAATGGACAGCAGCAGCTCTGCCCAGCTGGAAGTTCATCATGTTTCATGTTTGGATTAAGACAACCTTCTTCACACAGATTCATATGCACCAAGTCTCCACCTCTTTTTTTTTTTTTTTTTTTTTTTTAGGCGCGGTCCTGGATAATTTGGATCCAAGCACAGTATGAAGGCCTGAGCAGAGTGAAGCAAGAGAAGATCAGGTTGAACCTCTTCCCAGGTTAAAAGGATTGCAAAAGGAGATGGACTGGATATTATGACAGAGATCTGCAGGAGCTGGTCCAGGGGAAGGAGGGAGCAATAAGTCCTTTCACCCATCCCACATGGGCACCACCAACCCCACGTTAAAAACAAGGCAAAGCCATGCTGCAAAATCTTTATGCAACATGCATAAAGCAACACCTGGCTCTGCCACAGCATTTTTGTCAGGGGGTCAATACCACCATTTATGGCTCCTTACAGTTGCTGCTCAGGTAAAGGGATCACACTAAACTCAAAACCCAGCACAGGAGAATAGGCAAAAAAAGGGGACTAAAACCAATTCTTTGCCATGTTTTCTTAAGCTTGACATAGAGGCAACTTAAAGCCCAAATGTAATTTTAATAAATCTCACCCACATCTCAACACCTTCCCTCCATCTTTTCTGTAGCAACCAGGGTTCTCCCCAGACAAAGCGTGGCCTTGTTACAGCAGCTCCCTCTTTCCTTTGTGCAGCCAGAACAGGATCCAGCTTCCACCGCAAACACTCTACAAAAGATGGGCGGGATGCCCTCTGATGGGAAAACATTGCCAAGTCCACCCCCTAATGATGCCTCTCAGGATGAAAGCGCCAAGCAGCCATGAAACACACCGGCTTCTTTCTCAAAGAGGTGAGACAGGATGCACCACGTGCATCTTCGTAAGTTGTCTTTGAATGAACACTTGTGTCAGCAAGATGGGTAAGGAATCTTTCAGTGTAGTAGTTGCTAGTCTAGGCCCAAACCAAAAACACCCTCCTCCCCCCTCAAAGCCTGGTGATTTTCAAAATCCAAAGCCTCATCTAAAAAGTTTGCTAATCACCCCAAATTTTATAACAGGCCAAACCAGGACCTTGGATCCCAAATAACCCTCAAACTTGGGTTGGCTCAGATTCTGGATCCGATGTCTGTGGTGTGGGCTAAGGCAAAACTAGAAGGGAGAAAGGAAAAAAATCAACCTTGCTCCATGGATCTTTAATATAGGGCCACCTCTGATACGCTTTAAAAAAATATAATGAGACCACTATAATATATATTCCAGCCAAAATTCTTCGCTCCCCAAAACAGCTTTATATGGTATGCAATACAGAAACACCCAGGAGACGCTATAAGAACTTTGACAAGGCTAATATTAAGCTAGAACAAAACAGAACTACTGGCACCAGCTCCACTCAGCTCTTAAGTAAACTTGTCCCATTAAAAAGTAGCCTCTAAGATATTTTCTCTCTGAAGTGTATAGTAGCTTATAAAAAGCAGGAAGGGTTGCCAAGTCGTAGATGTGTTCAAGTACTCCTTACCCTCATTAAAGAACATTCCCTGGCAGCCAGCAGCTTTGAGTGCTCCAGTGAACCAGATTTTATAAGGGGGGTGTTTACAGTGGTGTGCAATGTAGCTGGAAATCGCGCTGCACCGTAGCAGCCCTGTACTAGATACAGCTGTGTTTGGAGCATTATCAACCAGTGCACAGAATACAACAGGCAGAGTGATCAACGAGGTTCCAAAAAAATAATGAGTATTAAGAAGACAAATCTCAAGACTCTGTGCTCCATAGGAAGAAAAGCATCCAGAGATGCCAGCGCCTAAGTAAGAACTAGGTAGTGAAATATCACTGAGGATCTAGGTCTCGCTTCCACCAGTTTCACATATAACAGTATTTACAGTATTTACAGAGATGTCTTCATAGTGAGCATGTACATAATTTAGCTTCTTAATGTACCCACTGATTTCCACAGCAGTTAGGAGTTAAATTCTTTTGTGGATCTGGGCCTTAATACCACCTCCCGCCTTTTTCATGTAAAGGCTATTTTCTCTTCTCAGTTCAGTCTCTAACATATCTTCCCCCTGGGGATGCCATCCAGCTCTGGAAGAGGAATCAACAAATGGTCAAATACAGGAGGTCTTTTTATCCTTAACATTGATGAAGATCTGGGAAAGAGAAGATGTGCACTGTCTCTCTAGCAGTATGAGTGCCAAGGACCTAAAAACATGTGTTCTCTTGAGTTTCTCCTTTTTCCTCCCTGCTACCAACCAGGCACTGTTTTCCAAAGGCTTTTCAGTTTCAGTTGAAGAAGGATCCCAATTTATGTGGTTTAAGCAAGCTGTTAGTTATCCAAGTCTTTCACTCTGCATACACAAATACAATTTATCACCTGTTTATAAACACACGCTAGCTACCAGTTCCTACACAGCTGACCTCTGTCCCTGTTATGATTTGGGGAAACCAGAAATGCACAGTTTAAACATTTTGTGATCTTACGGAGTAATTAATATTGAACAAAGAGGATGCAGAACCTGCCACACATGTAACTGTGCTGCCCACACTTTCCCAGAGCAGCAATAATGAGGTTGCAAGCCCCCAACCCATCTGACACAACCAGAGAAAGAGGATAGCCTGTGCAAAAAGACGTCTGGGTATAGGCATCTGAAGATAAAAAATACTCCCAAAGTGCAGCAAATAAGTGGAACTTAAAAACAGCAGAGCCTTACATACTCTGGGTGGTCACTCTGAGATAAAAGAAAGAGTAGAGAGGAAGATAGGCAGGCTCCCACAGCATCTCGTTAGCTGCACGGCCAGTCAGAGAGAAATCTTGATCCACAGGGAAAACACAAGTAGAGAAAAGTCATGGCCAGGCACTTTGCTATAGAATTTTGACTCAAGTTTCAAGGATGCTCTGAAATGATAGGGAAGCAGAGATAAGGAAATATGTACAGAGACTAATTTTTTTTTTAACTGTCTTGCCTTAATCTGTGTATTTCTCATGCTAGGTAAAGTAGTAGGATCTTGGGTTTAGAATTCTTATAAAGATTGCATATTGGGCTTCATAATTTGTCTCAATTATGACACCTTTGACTTTAAGAGGCAGATTATAAATCCAGAGTTCCCTTGAGTCAATATTCAGGTTTTGGCATGCCTAAGCTATAAGACAGATCTAGGGATCAGTCCAAATCCTGGAGGTCTAAGGTGGCTGAATGGGGAAGCTGAACTACCCCAACTCTGTCAGCGTTTCTTCACAGGAGAGGTGCTCCAGCCCTCTGATCATTTTCGTAGCCCTCCTCTGGACCTGCTCTAAAAGGTCTACGTCTTTCTTGTACTGGGGACCCCAAAGCTGGATGTAGTACTCCAAGTGGGGTCTCATGAGAGAGAGCACAGTAGAGGGGGAGAATCACCGTCCTCAGCCTGCTGGTTGTGCTTCTTTTTATGTAGCCCAGGATACAATTGGCTTTATGGGTTGCCATTATACGTTGCCAGCTCATATATAATTTTTCATCTACCAATGTCTCCAAGACTTTCTCCACAGGGCTGCTCTCAATCCATTTATTACACTGCCTGTACTGATACTAGTGATCGTCCTGACCCAGGTGCAACCGGCTTGAACTTCATGAGGTTCCCAATGACCCACTCCTCAAGCCTGTCAAAGGTCCCTCTGGATGGCGCCCTTTCCCTCAACTGCACTACTCAGCTTGGTGTCATCTGCAAACTTGCTGAGGGTGCAATCCCACTGTCTATGTCATTAATAGAGACATTAATTGGTACTGGTACTGGGAGTACCAGTCCCAACATGGACCCCTGAGAGACACCACTTGTTATTGATTTCTATTGGGACACTAAGTCATTGACTGCAACTCTTTGGACGTGGGCATCCAGCTAATTCCTTACCCATGGAATAGTCCATCCACCAAATCCACATCTCCCTCCAATTTAGCAACAATGGTGTAGTGCCTGACTGTATCAAAGGACTTACAGAAACCTAAGTAGATGACATCCAAAGCTCTTCCCTTGTCCACTGATTCAGTCACTATATAGTAGAAGACCACTAGGCCATATTGGCTGTCTTTAATCACCTCCCTGTCTTCCATATACCTTAACGTAGCTTCCAGGAGGATCTGTTTTATGATCTTACCAGGCAGAGAGGTGAGGCTGACTGGTTGGTAGTTCCCAGGGTCCTCCTTTTTACCCTTTTTTAAAAACGGGTGTGATGTTTCCCTTTTTTCCAGTCACTGGGGACTTCACCTGACTGCCAAGACTTCCCAAATACGATGGAGAGCAGCTTAGCAACTCCATCTGCCAGTTCAGATGTGTATCAGCCTATTCAGACTATGTCTAAGAGGATTTAGACTAAAACTTGGCAGCCTGTGAAGTGTCTAGCTATAAAATCTTTACCAACTTGTGACACTGTGTATTTTGCTTTAGAGTATCAGTATATTCTGTGACCAATTTATCCAGAAACTTTCTTTAATGTTCCTGGAGAGGAAAGGGAAAGGAGTGGGAGGGAAATGAAATTTTATACATATATAAATATATATATATTTGTCCTTCAAGTGAATAGGACCTCACTCTGAACCAGGAAAGTAGCTATAATTCTTACCATGGACTTGTCGTCTAAGTGGAATACCACGGGAAACTTTATGACGTCTTCCCCTCTGTTTTATCTGCCATGGTACATATAGAAGTCATCCATAATGTCACAGATTGTTTTTATTTCCTCCTACCACAGTGCTGGCTTTTTTTCCTCTCATGTCAAATGCAGTTAGATTATACCCAGCATTCAATGTGCCTGCTAAAACTTTCAGATATGGCTACATTTGGAAGAAAGTTATAAAGTGTGGACAGAGCAAGTCACCAATATTTTATTCTTCTACAGCGTCATTTGAAACTCACAGATTGTCCAGTAGACCTTAATACTGGGAGAAATGTCACCTAATGTCCTGCAAATAGCTTTGGTTGTGGATATACAGTACCCAAATATGCCTAAAGAAAACCAAAAAGTCTTTCTATAGTAAATAAATAAATAATGTTTTCCTTCTATTTTTCACTAGGTTATCTAATTAATTCCTAGAGAATATCTTAAATAATCGGCATTTCTTGTAATTATTTTATAGAAGACAATAGTACAGAGTTCTCACTATCTACAGATAAATGTAGACCCAGCACTTACACTTCAGAGAGAAAATGGTTCTTATTACTGGTTATAAATCCCCATGAACCATGAACAGACTTAATTTTTTGATACTGGCTCACACATTGGAAGATACACAAGACAGGTTGGATTAATGTAAGTTAAAAAATAAACATTTTTCCAAGTTATTCATTTAATCTATAGTGAGTGGAGGCACTTCCAGAAGACAATTCATCCTACCTGCCTTAAATTGCTATCCTGGGATGGCAGGAATCGTTGCCTGAAAATGTACATCTTATGGTACCAAACACACAGGAAGCCTCGACTAGTAATCTAGAAGTTGTGCAAGTCAAACTCCAACATAAGGGACTCTGCATACTCTGTTGTTGTCCCTTTGCTCTATGGCATTTGCTCACAAGAAAGAGAGTCACAACTGTCTGTGAAAACGTCTAGTAGATTCTCCATTGGGCCAATCTAATTCAGTGGTAATTCAGATCCTACCATAAACTCAAGAGAAAGGCAGTCTCTTTTGTTGTAGTTGTACAGCACATTGCACTGTGGGGATGCTGTTCAGGATCAGGGTCTCCTTTTACTCCTTTGTCCCTCCAAGCTCCATGTCTCAGAGAAGCCACACAGTCACTGTGCAGAACTTAACACTGAAAACTTACAGATCAGCAGCATGAGACCTCACCATTTTCTCCTGTGATGAACAAAAGGCTCCACGTCCAAGTAGGGAATGAGTTTCAGCTTCAGGAGGGAACTGTACAGGGATACGCTGAACAAGTCACCAACCATCTTGGCCACCATGACAGCCAGCATTATCAGTAGCAAGGACTGGACATCATTTGTGATCTCTACCTAAGGAGAAAAGAGAGCAAAGGACTTTCCATCTTTTCTTACACCTGGAGACAATGGCAATGGTCCAGGCAATGGACTACCTACTTCTTTCACAATGGAACAGGAAGCAATTCAGTCTGCTAAACGTGGAAGGGCTCTCCCCCTCCTTTCCCAGGGATGGATAATCAATCAATACTTCCACCAGAGAGTCTTGGCTGATGCAGTGACAGCTCCCCCTCCTGTTCCTATCAGCTTGAAGCACTGCACTTACATTAAAATTCACATCTGATTCCCATATTTCAGGTGGCTTGTGATAATTTTGAAGTATCAGAAGAGGGTAAGTAGAGATGGAGTAGCCAGATTGCTTAAAATAGCTTGGCATTGTGACAAATATTAAAAAATGCAAACAAATCCAAATATTTTTTCTTTCTTGCTGAGCTCAGGAGATATAAAATTGTTTTCCCATACTGCTGCTTCCTGACAGAGCAAACTCCTTGTACAAACATTGCCTTGAAGGATGCCAGAAAAGGGAACAAGAAGCTTTCAGCAGAAGTCCAGCTCAGGAGATCGAGCAGCAGGAACATCACACAGTTACCGTGCTGAACAACGTGCGGCAGTACAAAGCACGGCACAGGCACCCCTGTCCCCACCATCACGAACCTACGAATGTGGCACTGCGGCGCTGGTTGTGGAGAAACATACGCACAAATTATGGTATCTCAGCTAAAACACCTTTCCTAGGTGTACTTGCACTTTCTCCCTGTGTCTTGAGGGTATGGTCAGATGAGTGGCAAAATACGTAGCATGCTTTAATACTTTAGCCCCCTTCAGCTATTGGGTTTTGCCTCCGCAGTTGGACTCGGCCCCCGTAACAGAACTGCGCAAAGGTAGGATGAGTTCTCTTGACTGCAGATGTGTGACAGCTGCGGTGGCGGTGACTTTACAAAGCACACCATACCACTGCCTTTGAATAAAGGATTCGGAGCGAATCCTCATACACAAAGAGTAATGTGAATGCACTTAACGCTGTTTATGCCCAATTCACAATAGAGCCAAATATTCTTCGTGGTGAAAATGACTGCACAGAAATGTTCTCTTTACGCTACCTTTATAAGACGTTTTAGTAAAAACTGCTACCTCCTTTCACTTCCCACTATTTCCCCTACCATTGCATCCTATTAAAAAGGGATATTCATCAGCAATTATCCTAGGATTAAATATGCAAACTTTCCTCAAAACACTAAAAGACTTTTTACCCAGAAACTTCTCTCCAATTCGGACAAATTGAATTGCAGCATGCCACCATTTAATAAACCTCATTAGCTGGAGATTGTTAAGTACTCCAAGAATCTACACTCAAAGAATGCCAATAAACACATTTCTGCCTGACAAGCTGTAGCGAATTTATCCAGGCTGATACTTTCACCCTCCTTCGCTCTCTGTTTCACGTTTGGAAAGATAACATCCAGGATGATTTACAGTATATCCCAACGAGGGACTCGCACGGCACGGTCAGCCATGTACGACAGGGTCGTGCAACTGTCCTGTCTGCTTGGACATAGCCAGGGATTTCTAATAACACCACAGCATTCTTTGAATGTCTCTTTAAACCTAGTATTCAACTGTTTTATTTTAAAACACAAGGAACATGTCAGTTGAAAGGAAAAGAGCAACTGTGGGATTTTAAGAATTGCTTCATCATATCTGCTGCAACTCATTCACACAGATGGAGACTCCTTTATTGTGGATTCCGTTTGAGGGGGTTTTTTTAAAGTCTCTTGCTATGGGGAACTCTTCTGGAATGAACAAGCATTAAAAATTAATATAAAAACACTCTTAAAAGCTATAAAACCACTCTAAAATTCTAAATTTAAAAACTCTTGAAACTCAAACTCTAAAAAACACTCTCAAGTGATTGCTTTAACCTATACAGAATATCTCCAGAACAGCAAGAACCAGAGCCTGGCTTTCCAGGCTCCCCGCCTTGTTTTTCATCCCATTTTATCCCTTCCTCCTGCCCTCCCATCCTCTAGCAGGAACAGACAAACTGGCCTGACCCAGGCCCTCATCCTTTATTGTCGCAAACATTCAGCGGTGTTTTACATCTGCTATTGAGAAACTCTGGGGCTTGTGCTGATTTTCCCCAGGCCCCGCAGAACCCTCCTGAGTGCTGGGGTCTTGAGGGGGGAGGGAGGGCGATGGCTCCTCTCTACAACAGCGCATTGAACGCTCGGAGCAAGTGCCTCTGGGTTCAGCGTGGGACTTCACTTCCTCCAGGAGTTAACGCCTGGCGAGCAGAAATGCTGTTTATCTTTGGCAGGCTAGCATGGCTGAGGTCATTAAAGCAAGACATGTTAAAAGCATTTTGAGCAATATCTTTTGTATGTAAGTAAATTGAAACTTTGGCTGAAATAGAGCTGATGGAGTTGTCCTGAACTCTCACTACAGAGGGAAACTGGAGAGGCAATTTTTGCGATATGAAATTTTCTTGGAAATAGGCAACACTAGAGCAAAAACCATAACAGCAAATCTGCAGATGACTTAGAAATCAATGATACATTTGAAGCACAAGCATGAAAAACAGATAAAATAATTTATAAAATTTCAGGAAAACTTTGCATGAAAATTTAACCCATTATGTGACCTTAAGATAAGGTGAAGCTGTACACTAATTATAGATCAATTTATTCACAAAGCCCAGCCTAAATCAAAAGTTTTATTAAAAAAATTGACGTGATTTCACATCCAAGTATTTGGAGAACTAGAGAAAACCGTATTTCCTTCTTACTGGGGGTCCTCAAGTTGTGGGAGAACATTTATTAGCAATAAAAGCATATCAAATACAAAAATAAACTCCAGAGATCAAATAAGAAATGCTGGGGAAGGGAATCGCAACAAAGAAAGATTCACACATAAAAGTCACTCATATAAGAAAAAGCATGATGCTCTTAGTGCAGAAGAAAATAGAAGAATTCATCAAAACCTGGCCAAAACCTGTAGCTAAAACCTAAATTGTCCACCAATGACAAGGGTGGTGGCAATGCAGCAGCAATGCTCTCCTTAGGGTATCTCGATAAAAATCAAGGAAGCACAACTTAACCCAAGAACTGTGACAGATTCAAGTCATCTTGTATAAACATATGGACACACACAAAGCTACACACGCACATATATGTGCTCTTTGTAAGGCTTTACTAGTATTCCCTCTTTAGAGAAGGGCCATCTGCTCCCTGCCGAGAGAGACAAAGCGCAGAGCCCCAGGACGTGGCTGCATGAGGAAGTTAGGGCTGGGTGAGCCTGGGTGTGAATTTACTGTGTATTAGCTACTCTGCACGAACTGCCCGCCCGGGTACCCTTGGTGCTTGGGAAGTGAAAAACAACATACTTCACCTTCCAAAAGGAGCCCGCCTAACTCACGGGAAAGCACTCTTAAAGCTAACCTGCACAAAACCACTCACAGTAGGTACTAGAAGCATCTACCCAGGGAATTAGTGCCAAGTAACCAGCAGGCTGTAAATTCACGCTGGAGCTCCCTGCATACCAGTTCTCCCAGCAGACAGGCTCTTGTAAACCCAGAACAGCAGCCAAGTAAGCCCAGCATCATTAAGAGCCCAGGGCTGGGAGGTTATGCAGCCTCTCCTTTAAAGATACCTACCTGTTCAAACCAGTTCCTAAAGAATCTAAGAAAGGAACAAATTATACAGAGTATTACAGAGGGAGAGATAAAATAAAGGTGACAAAAGCAGAGAAAGGAAGGGGGGAAGTTGGGGGCAGCCACCAAACGCCTACAACTCTTCAGCCATTAAACGTGACGTTTCATTTATTGATATTCATTCCAAGCCTGCATTTTAGGGGCTGCTCTTTAGGATGCAATTTACTCTCTGTGCATATTGCCAGATTTTATTTTTTTTTCCTTTTGATCCTACGGGTGAGCAGGCTGTGCCAAAAATGTCTTTGCCTAGGGCACCCGTCTGTGCAAAGCCAGCAGCGTTTATAGGCGCTGGAAGCACTCGGCGCTGACACTTCATACATCAGCAGCCAAGTAAATTGCACCTATTTTTTTTTTCAATATTCTCTCTATATACAAAATCTTGAAAAATGTCGTTTACACACATATGCACACAGACCACAATTAATTTATTAGCACAGTTATTCAAACCTCTTTAAATATCTTCTTTGTCACTGGAAGCACTTTTCAACAACCCCCATGGTCCTGAGTTTCCCAGGCCTCCACATCATTATAATCTATTAGGCACCTTCATGTTAGCTCTGTTTTATTATATAACACATAATTATGCATTTCATTAACAGCATCACCAGGCACGGTACATCAAAGGGAGAAAGGCAGCTGCCCAGGAAATTCAAAAAGATGCAGTTTACTCAAAGCTCACTGTTAAAAACCCTCCTCCGCTTTTCAATCAAATTGTGGTTAACGTGTTTCAAAGGTTTCACCCCAGCTCAGAGAACAGAGTCCAAACAACCTCATTAGACGCAAGGCTGCTGATACAGTGAATATTCCCTGAACCCTTGATATTTCCAATAATGTCAAAGAAAAGATTGTCAGCCAGCTACATAGTACAAATCAATTTTCTCTCTTCTACTGAAAAACCATTTAGCAAGAGAGCTCCCTTGCTACTTACAGCCTACAATGACAAATGCAGGAGAGGGCCCATCAAAAAAAAAAAAAAAAAAAAAAAAAAAAAGATGTATTTTGTAGTGAAATTTATTTTTCAAGATTTGTTCAAATAGAAGAGCTGCCTGGCAAACTGAACAAACAAAAGACAAAATCTTCTTCCTTCCCATGATATAAAGACTATCATCCTTGGTAGAAGCAAACTCTCCAAAAGAAATCTTTTTGTCATTCTTTGCAAGGTTACGCACACTTAACTGAAAGGCCTGGAACTTGGAAAATATTTGGGAAAAAACAAGCAGCTGATGGACAAAGGTGCAAGACAATATGTCTGAGAGCAAGTTTTAAAAGGGAGTAGATGGAAAGGGACATGAAGTCTTGGTACTACCAGCCAAATCCAATAGGTTTGGAGTTGAGGCTGCAGCTGGCACAAAACACCAGTTCTGGCCATAGTTTCCTGGTCTCTGTGCCACCAGATTTTGTGGAATAGTAAACAGTCCCCCAGGAAAGCACCTTTCATTTCTCTCACATACAACCAGAACTTCTCTCATTTAAAGTTTTTGCTACTGGTGATTAAAAACACCAAGAAAAAATAATTCACAGTCAACAGAACATTTCCAAAGGGTGGAGGGCTTGTAGCAAGAAGAAAACTTTTGATCATTTTTTTCTTGGAGCAAATGCCAATAAGATTGCAAGCTGATCGCTTGACGTAAAGAAGGGAAGGAGAGAACAATTCCCTGTTCACAGCAGTAAAAGAGCTGTTCGTGCAGCTTTCTTGAGAATAGGAGTTTATGGAATTTACATCTCCAGGATTAAGTTATTTATATTGTCACAGCCATTTCATAAACAATACAGATCTGCACTTCAATTTCTTTAATCTCTGGATTATGATCTGCTGGCCCTTAGCAACCTGTGCATTGAACACTTAAGTCACTTTACTTCACACTTAATAATGTCCTGACAAACTACGACTTGAAATGCCGTTATCACAGTCCTCCATTTTCATCTGGGATTATGCCAAAAGAGGCACCTTCTTCACGTATCGATCCAGCTGAATACTCCCTCCCTGAACTTCCATTAATCTTTCTCTTTAAAACTGAGTGAAAAACATTCCTTTCCTGTGCACTTCACCTATAAAGAAATCCTTTATAGTCCTAGGACTACATCCATTAACTCAACTTGCTTTACTGTATCTCCTTATCACTCATCACCATCATTGCTGGAAATTTTTGGAAAAGTGGGATGCTGCAATACAGTAAACATAAATCTCCTAAGAAGACACGATTGTCATGCTAGCCCCGAAAAGTTATGCATTCAAGGTCCCTCGCACTGCTGAAAATGATTATTTCTTGCAGCCTCAGGCACACGAAGCCGTGCATCACACTCTACAAAGGGAGGCACACCCAGCATAGGTTCACTGTGAGGACGTCCTGCCAAACCCCAGTGCCAGGAGGGTTGCACAATTAGTGGGATTCTTCTTCCAGAGCTCAACCCCATTAACTACTCCAGGCCATTACAAGGAGCAGGCAGCCTCTAGCACCCTAGAGCTTAATTAATGCCAAGACAAAGCACGAAAAAATATCTTAGCACAGGGCGCGTACTTTTTCTCTTTAAGTAGTTTCTCTCTTAAGTAGTTCTAATTAATCGCACTTATGCACTGCTTCTTAATTTACCTTAATTCATAATGTTCAGTGAGGTCTCATCCCTGTTTTCTCTGATGTGGATTTAAATATTTGTGTTTTTCTGAAGCCAACCAGCATGTTATTGATGATTTCCTTGTTAAAAGAGAGAACAATTTTTTCTAATTCCAAGACCTAGTACGGCAGGCAGGAGACTACTAAAGAGAACATAGAAATACCCAACACAGCTAAGTAATCCCTGGAAACATATCAAAATCCTTTGAGCCTCAGTCCTTGGGAACGTGGATGGAAGATCCTACGCAAATGTTTGATTTCTTGTTTCAGTCCCTCAAGGCCTATAAATACATCTGTTTTGACAGGTTGTGGCAATGGATGCAAGTGATATCGGAAACAGTATAGGCGATAGCAGCAACTCTTGCCAAGATCCCCTGGAAAGATATCTATCAGTGATTTTTTTTTTTTGTAATCCGGCTCTTTATCTTACATACATAGCAGACATCAAACCCTGAAAGGAGGTTTCAAAGCCACCTAAATCTGTGTCTTAGGAAGGTAACACTGGTGCATGTTATGTCAAGCGAACCTTCCACTAATAAAAATAGCAGTATTGTGTATGCGTGTTGCTGAATATGCCTAAACATTCAGCAGCCTCACGTATTAAATCTTTTCAAAACAAGCACTGTACTGTATAATTACCCAGCTAAGCAACCTTGTACTTTTTTAACCCACAATGTTGCAGAATTCTTTCAATTGTGATTCATGAGGATTTTTTTAAATAAGATCATGAGGATTTTTTTTAAAAAAGATAGACAACTGCAACAAATCTCTGTCATATTTAAGTGATGCCAAAACCAACATCTCCAGAATGCCATGATTCTTATGGCCCCAGGTCCTGAAGTCTGGAAAAGGCTGGAGAAGAAAGAGGTCCATGACTACAGACAGCTGCAGACTGGACAGTGGATTTGCCGATGCTATGTCATAAACGCTCTACACCACGGGCTGCAAACTCCATTTCAGCTTTAACTTTGGTAAGAGATTAAACCTTAAATATCAGAATAGAAAACTTACAAAAGCCTGTTGTTCTCAAAATGAGCATAGGTACTCATTCCCTGAGCCTCCAGTTTCTTAAAGAAGTGCATTATGAAATCTGAAGTCCTGAAAACGTTCCCTGTCCTTCTCCCTGAGAGTACAGTTTCACTTATTTCATTTTCCAGACAAGCTACTGCCAAAAAACACACAGTTCTCTCCCCCTAGTTGGGGCAAATTCAACAGAAAATAGTAGGATTTAATGTATTTAACAGTTTGCTGATTATGCATTGTTACTCCAATTATTTTGGGATTAATTTGAGTAAGAATAGGATCAGTACAACACTACTCTGCATCTCCCCTTCTCTGTAAAAAGGTGACATCACTTGCAATTAGGTTCCGAAATAACCTTAAATATACCACTCAAACACACCGGGCTGCTCCTGACAGGCAGTGTAAGTGGAGTGAACGTGTACCCTGGTAGAAATAACTGTAGGCTTGGAGATTCTGAAAAAATGTTTTGACTAGGGTTTAAACTCTTCATTAGAAAAAAAAAATCAGGCAGCTTAGTAACAGAAAATTAGGCCCTGTCAAAACAACTTCTGTGAACCATCTCAGGTGTAATCAAAAACGTTAAGTGAGCCCTAAAGTATTTAAGTATGACAGGCTGATGCATTAAACAGCCTACCACTGGCAAAGAACTTGCCAGATGAGTTTCCAAATAATTAAGCACTTCCTCTGCCTGCTTTGAAGGAAACATGATGTGAAAAATCTTCAATACTACACATTTGTCCCAGCTTCTGCGGAAGATTTTCCTTTCCCCACCAAAATCAGGTGGAAAATCAACCACGTGGCAGTCTCTCCTGGGGAGTTAAAATGAAGACTGTGGCCGTGTGGAGAATCCCGACCAAAGCTAAACTCGAGGCTGAGTAACCCTGCTGGAGTAACTGTACTGAACTATTTTTAAGCATGTAAGGAGAGAGGAATTCGAACCTGACTGTTGAATGGGCACAGACACCTTCCTGCCCATTTGGTAAGGACTCCATACTCCTCCTCCTTCTTTGTATGCCTTATTAACCAGCAGTGCAAAAAACACTCCCTGATCCACAGCACATAGATGAGTACTCATTCTAAAGTGAGGGTCAAAATCTTTTCTTCTCTACACCAATGTAGGACGACAGATGCTGACATAACTTGTCATGAGCCTCTATTACTTTCTCACACAGGAATGGCTCTTCTGACAGCTGTGTGCTCCTTATCATTTCCTCTCCAGAGCACTGGGCTATGTTTGCCCTAGGAGCCCGATGTCCCTTTCACGCCCTTCCATCTTGAGCAAGTCAGAGGAAGGCAGATCAGAGATCTCCCAAGCTGCCAAAGTGCACAGTGAGGATGTATTCATTTTTTACAGTCAATTCTTTCCCTTGCCTTTGTCTGTTCCCTCCCAAGTATTGCACACACTCTGAAACACAGGGGACAAAGGGAAAAGTATGACTCAAGCCCTCCAAATAAACTCTCTTTCCTTTGAACAAGGGTCAGGCTGAGGAAGAGTGTGAGATGGGAGCAGTTTAACCAGAGTAACCTGAGGTCAGTCTTCATGCTATATAATCTGAAGCACCAGCCAACTCCAGCTATCTCCACACCTGTGCAACTTCATCTTTCCTAAAGCCAGGCACTGCTGGTTCACAAGTTGGACATCGGTGGAGAACCTGGGTGGCCACTGCCAGTTTGGGGTGGGTTGTTTTCTTTTCGAGATGCAAGGAATCCACTCAGGTCTGGCTCTGCAAGCTTGCCTCAGACACAGCCATCAGGCACACGAGAGTTTTCCCACCATCACTCCTTCATATTTCAAAATGAGAGAAGAGCCATCATTAGGACAAGTCCCACTGGCTAGCCCATCTATGCTCCTCTTTTCTGCAACGCTTCTACTTTTCCACATGTGTTCACGGCTTCTTCTCAGTGCCTGCCTCCACCCAGTCGTGCTCACAACAGCAACACACCTTTCACCAGCACTCACCACCACCACTGCGTGCATGTCCTGGACCCGGTCTTACTCCTCTTCCAAAAAACACAGGGAAAACACTGAAACTTCAACAACAAAACATGTTGTTCTGCCCATCTTGAGCAGAGGGGGAGGCCATGCTCTTCCTAAGGGATTTGCCTCTCTCAGGACCTACAGTAGAAGCCTCCATCCCACCGACAGACCGTGTTCAGCCCAGCAGCTGCCGGGCTGTGTAACCGCTTGCTTCTGTTTCAGCTGGGTCCAAGAAACAAACAGGGACTTCTGGCCCCGAGCCCCCGTTTATTAGAGCACCCAGTTACACGGAGCTTTTAATTCAAGATGATAATAAACTTCTCAGACTGGAAAAGAGATAGGCTCATTGTGGTAGCTTTTGTCCCGGAGATAAATCGTTTTCTCAAAATTTGGGAAAAACACTGTTGGCAACATTCTGAAGGTTCTGAAGTTAAAAATATAACAAAACTTAATGGTTTCAGATGCTTTTCATGACAGTGTAACTGAAAAATGTCTTTAATTTGGAAACAAATTAAAGTTGGCAAAGAATTAGTACATAAGACAGCCCAGCTACATTTTGTAATTTGAAAAAAATTAAAAACAGATAAGATACTGTGAATTAAAAATAACTTCTGCACATTAAATTCTCATTAACTTTCATTAAGGTTTGTCTTACATGTCCCAAATGTACAATTGTATGTTGTAATACACTAGATCACTTTATTTATAAAATACCTTTAAAGCTACTGAAAGCTAGAGCCAGAAAAATGACTATATAAAAATGTTATCTTCTCATATTACAACTTAATTTCCAATGTGTGTATTTAAAACAGAAATCCAGTCTCAATTTCAGTATTTTAGATGAACAACTGAACTTTCTAAAAGTTCAATGCCAATTGAGTCCATGTACAATTCAGTCATGTCTGTTTATTTTACTGATAAAAACCTGGTGCCAAAGCTGAAAGATATATTAGAGATAAAGCTAGATTCCCTTCTAATTTGTGAATTACCTACAGATTAACGAACTGTCCCATAGTTGCAGTTCTTCTTTAAAAATGATGAATGAATGAATCAGAGGGGACTTGTTCCGATTTTCTTGGGCTGAGTTCACACGGCTACCATCCAGAAAGAAAAAGGGGTTTCTTTCATTTTTCCCCACAAGCATACATTTTTTTACGGAACGTTCCAGTGACATGACAAATTGCTTATCATCCCTATAGAGCAGTATTTTTTAGGTTAAAACTCAAAAAGCTTTCATTTGGAATGCTCTTGTGGCGTCTCTTGAGAATTTTAAACTTGGATTCAATTTGGCCTCTCAGATTAAACTACATCTCCCACAATGCACTGCGCATTGCCCAGTCCTTCCTCAAATATACCAAGAAAGTCTCTTTGGTGTTTCATGGGAAATATTACATTCCTTACAGAAAAATGCTAGCAGGAAACAATAAAGCTTACAGAAAGACATTTTAAATATTTTTTTCTTTATTTCTGTTTTTCAGATGTTCAACTTTTTGATGAAGTGTCCAAGTTTTTTGTAAAAACAAATATGAAGGCCTCATTTTCAGTCAAAAATAAAGTAGAAGGGAATTTTTTGAAATCATTCTAATCAGGGTGGTGCTGAAAAAATAAACTATTGCAGACTTCCATGTTTATAGTCACTCTCACCACAAAGTTAGGCACTGAAGAACATTTTGCTGTATTTGACCATAAAATCATATTGATCTTATTTGACAATAAGATTTTTTGCATGAACAAGAAATTCATGCATTTCAAATCAGCCTGTTCTCCTGCTTGCTGGTACACCAAAAGCACACTCAGCACTCGGAGAAGTTTTCTCCTCATACCTCAGCATACTATGATCCTTATCAAGGAGAGGATCGTACTTTGGATGGCGTTACAAGTTTGGAAAGGAACCCCTTTCTCTTCGACTAGTCAGATGTTACACAATGTTTTTTGTGCTGAAAACAAGGCTGGTTTCTTTTAAGACCAGAAGGACTGATTAAATCATTAAATTTCACATCTTGCAAAATACCCTGCTTCCTGTAGTTACTCATGCTGTAGGACCTGCCCTGAAGAGCTGTCATGGACCAAAATCCAAGAGCCTCCATTTTCAGAAGACCACCCCACAGCACAACAGTGCCACAGCTCCTCAGCCCCATCACTTTGGGGTCAGCTGCTCCTCCTTTCAGAAAGAACACAAGGGCACCTGTACACACACCCAGCTTTGTGCCAGCACTCATTTTGTGCATTTAATAACTTATCAAAAAAAAGTAAAACCAACTAGGTGGAAACTGTGCATAACAGAAAAGCACCCGCACTGTAGTTGGAAGTTAAGGATGATTTGAAGTCAGCTGTTTAAAGGGCATTTCTATTGTCCCCTCCTCTTATTAATGGAAGGTCTGAGAAGACTGCAAGTACATGAACAAGTCTCACATAAGGTACAGTTTGCACTGAAGAGCCTTTGCACCTCTAAGCCCTGCCAGCTCTGCCAGAGCACCTCTTTGAGTAACATCCAGCTGCTTTGAAGGCTCTCCTTGTTGCCTACACAACAGTCCCGGGCACTCACAAATAAGACAACCATTTAACTATTTCATACCATGAACTGCTTCCATCCTTACTCTCCAGCTCAAGGAGCAGAAGGGAAGAGGGAAAAGCAGGAGGTCCAGGTGGCAGAAACAGCCCACACCCAAATGGAGGTGGAGGCTGCCCAAGGCAAGCTGGCACTGCTGTTTTGCATGACAAGGGGCACATGTACCACTAGAGCCATCCTCCCTCCCTTCTCAGGGAGACCCTGCCCTGCTAGCAGCCAAGTAAAACAACAACAGGTAAGGGGGGGCAGCAGGCAACAGGGACCTGAAAACTGAGGAAATGTCATTCACAAAGGGTAATGGTTTTATACTGAAAGAGGAGAGATTTAGATTAGATATGGTGAGGGTGGTGAGACACTGGAACAGGTTGCCCAGGGAAGTTGTGAATGCCCCATCCCTGCAAGTGTTTAAGGCCAGGCTGGATGGGCCTTTGAGCAACCTGCTCTACTGGGAGGTGTCCCTGCCCATGGCAGGGGGGGTGGAACTTGATGATCTTTAAGGTTCCTTCCAACTCAAACCGTTCTATGATTCTAAGTTCTGACACACGTGCAAAGCATCATAGGAAAATCAGTTCACTGGGTAACCCAGCATTTCTACTAAAACTAAAAGAAAAGCAGCATGTAAATTAATTATAAGCCCCCCAAAACCACCCAAAATAGCACAATATTAATAATTTGCAGAGGTGAGCAGGGGAAACTCACAGAAATGCTTCAAGGTACCAACCAAGACCCAAACACGGTTGCTGGCTATCTAGTCCTGGAAGAACTGTCTAGTTCCTTCCACAGAGGAAGCTGAAGTGGAAAACAACACAATCCAATTACTCCCAGCACGCTCAAAGGCAGAGCTACACAGACTTTTTCTGGCATCCCACTAGACAAGAAGAAATCCCAGAATTTACACCTATTAACATTAACATTTACATTTAATCCAAGCGTGATACATATCATGATTTTCTTGCCCAGTTAGTGTTCAGTTTATCCATCTTCATCTGGAGAACAGAGCTATCGTCCATTAGATCAGGCCTCAATTAGGAGAAATTTTATTTAAATCAATGAGAATTCTTGGCCCCTGATGATCTCTTTAGCAGCAACACAGACAAGCAGCCAGGATTGTTTTCACTGTTTGGTCCCCAAGCACCAGCTATGAGATATTATCTGACACCTCCACTCCAAAAAGGAAAGATTGAGAATTTATATTTCACTGAATTTCACTGAATTTTTAGAGTTGGAAGGGACCATAAAGATCATCTAGTCCAACTCCCCTGCTGAAGCAGGATTGCCCAGAGCATGTTTTTTAGCATTTTCAAAACCATCCTTCCTGCTTGCATCATCATGACTGCAAACGGCTGAAAATGCAGCATTTTGCATCCTACGACTACTGAGCAACACAGCTCTCCTGTGAAAAAGCTGCACTGATACCAGGTAGATTTTACATGTATTTTAGAAGTCTTGTGCTTATTTTTTCTAACATCTCATATCACCATTCTGCTCCTCTTATAACTTCCCTCTAGTTAGTTGGATTGAGTGGTTGGCTGTGCTGTATTCCCACATCACGTCTGTAAAACAAAATGTGTCTGTCATCTATGGTAAGCGCCCACAGTTGACTCTCTACTTAAATTTCTTGTGAAAGGACTTAAGCTTCTTGAGAGTCACTTTCTCAGAGGAAATGAGAAGGGCAGCCACAGCATTTGCAATAATACATCCTGCCTATAATTTGAGGTAAGCACATTTTGCCTAAATTAAAAGTGCTGAAGAAATACAGAGAGGGGAGAGATTAGGGTTTAATTGTTACTACCTGCTGACACAGTTATTTTATTGCACTTATTCAAGACAACCTGTAGCACTGCTGTGAAGCATGTCAGAAGTATACATTACCACTGAGGTATCCAAATTATACAAAAAATAAATGTTCATTTTCATTTCTTAATGGACTGTGTATAACAAACATACCTAATTACCTAACTATAGGAGAGTGGTGACTTACAGCCGTGTAGTTTACTACATCCAGTGCCCTGCCAGTGTGCCTGTCTCAATTTAGGCATCAGAGAGCAGAAAGCCCAAGCAAACCTCACCTCTGAGCCTTCAATACTGTCTTATGAACCAGGTGACTTTACATACAGCTTGTTGTTTCCGCAGCATTGCAGACTCAGACAGACATCAACAAGCAAATTTTAATAATGCTCTGAACCCCCATCCAGGTGGTCATTTTATTTCATTCAGTATCAACACCGTGGCCATTCGCACAAGCCACTCATTCACAGCAGCCACACTCGCCATTAGCAAGAGACTCAAGGACAGACCTTAGATCAGACCTTAGACAGACCTTTAATCCTCTACAGAGATTTTCCTTTGGTTTATATAACGACATTGCATTTCCCCTTCCAAATCCTAAGCAATACTCTATTTTCTCCTTTAGTCTACATCTGTCAAAAGCCTGGTATTTCAGTGTTTCATACTCAGACGAGGGTTTTTAGTCCGAACCTTTTCCAAATTAATTTTATTCCCCATATCCATCAGAAGAGATTTTTTTGGAGAAATAAACTAGGCCAATAAACTGATACACTGCTTTAATTCTGTTTGAACAGAACAGGCGAGAAAGGGGAGAGAGTCAGGGCTATTTTCCGTCTTGTGTAACAGAAAGACAACTCAGGGGACAAAGGATCCAAATCAGTGTCAGTCAAGCTTCTCTCAGCTTGCACACAGGGGCATCACCAGTACCAGACAAGAACACTAATCCTATGCTAGCCCAGTGCCACCTTTCCTTTTTAACCCTTGCAAGGCAGTGTTATTGAGAGGTAAAAATACAAAAGGAACCATGAAAATACAGACAAAACACACTGTAGGAAGATGCTATTCCTCTTCCCGCATCTAGTGCACCCTGAGGCCAGCAAGCTCAGGACACATGACACTTAAAAAGACGTGGGAGACAGAAGGCTGCGGGAAGGCAAGTCATAAGGCTGGTCCTTCTACTTGCCAAGGAAAATGTCACCACATCTACCATTTGCTGCAAAGAGCTGAGGAGGAGGGTCAAGTGTCAGCATGGGGGGTAGAAAGAGGCAGCCAAGAAAGAAGAGGTGGGCAAATGCCTGTGGGGTCTGCCCTGAGAAAAAAAAAAAAAAAGAAAAAAAAAAGAAAAGCATCTTAGAAACCTGTTCGCTACAAGTCCCACATTCATAACTGTTTCCAAATGGAAGGCTGTGTGAAAAGCCAAAGCAAACATTCTCAATTCTTTTTGAACCCATCAGACAATATAGGAAAAATATGTGCATTTTATGGTTTGAGGGCACAACCTTTTAATTATGTTTTTGCATTGTCATGTCCAAGACCTTTTTTCTCCTCAAAAATTAATATTTCCTCAAGCAACGCAGCTATTTATCTTGGATGAACATGAATTGAAACACAATCTGCCTCTGCAGAGAGAGGCGCAGAAGAGTTATAACATGACACCTAGGGGAATTCAGAACACATTGCAATGCAATCCTCATCATTTTTCTAGTGCCTTTCCAACTGAATTTCCTACAGCTCTCTTAACAGTTTCCAGCTATTGTTTTGCATGTGCCGTACATACATGCTCACAGGGGCACTTGGGAAAGAAAAAAAAAAAAAAAGAACAAGTGCAGGTAATGGGGAAGGCAGAGAGAAATTGAAGCAAATAAAATGTAGGCTTTTTCTCTCTGCTAGAGCCGAATGAAATGCAGTTCTGTCATCCAAGACCAGCAAGTGTTCTGGCACATAGTCACCTCTCACTTCCCTGCAATGAAGCACAGCCTCACGAGCACAAAGCTGAGGAAGATGTCAATCAACTGCTTTTGCCACTAAGGGCTTATATTCTGCAGCAACACCATAAAGTAATAGTTTACAAATGATACTTAAATTAAGATGTATTGAGCCATTGCAAGAAAATTCAGGCCCACTTTGGAAAAGACATTACATTTAGTGGTAATTGGGGCTCTCAAAAAATTTACACCCAGCATTCAGGCACCAACTTTCTCCCCTTCAAGTCTTACAGACTTAGTAGCTGGCCAACAAATCATACAGTAACTTCTAAAAGATGCATAACAGCAATAATAGAAGCGAAAATACCAGAGTGCCTTTTTACTTAATGGATAAGTAAGTGCTAAAGTACCAAGAGGACACTGAAGGAGGAGCGTTTCCATAATCAATCTAATTATTATTTCACAATAGAGAAGTTTTTATGCACATCCAACGCCTTCCAAGCTAAAATATCAAAAAAAATGCTTCCTACACAATTTACACAACCTATGACTAAAATGAACCCAATTCGGAGCGAGTGCCGATAAACAGCTACTTTATCAAACACTGCGCAACAGCGTACTAGGAGGGAAAATCCTGGCTTGTTCACTCCGGGTGAATTCTGACATCTGCAAAGATCTTAATGAGAGCCTTTTGGGCAAAGCCAGCTGGGCAGCCAAGATTGGGTTTAGTCATGGGTGAAATTTCCACACACACTAACACTCACAGGGCTTGAATGTCCTGCTGTGGAAGGGTGAATGCTTCCTCCTTGTGACCTCAACGTCACTCCTCTGTTGACTAAGCTGAATTTCCCACTCACCGTCCCCAGGTGTTGCAACCGGGGAGAGCAAAGAACATCCTCTCAAATTATAAGATTATTACATGCAAATCCTTTCCCTTTCAGAGGTTTGCCTGGGAAGCGTTGTAGCACAGACTCAAAATGTTCTGTTACAAAAGGACAGGGGCAAGAAACAGAAATATGAAATGTGTTCCAAGGGAATCTCAAAATTTTGAAATCTATAAGGTATAAATTTACCAGATAGACCTGGGGAGGCTTCCCATTGCATCACTTGCCTATACTACTGCAAATCCTTCACTTACTCCATCCAGAAGGCCATATTCAGTCCTAACATAAAAAGGTGCATTGCACAAGGCCCTCAGTAACCCCAGAAGTCAATTCACAAGCCAAGCAGCGTGATCTACTATTTTTTTGTAATCCAGAAGAAACAAAAGATAGTACATTCTGTTTTCTTGTTTGTGAACCACTGATGCCATTATCATTTCTGTAACCCCCCAAAATTTAAATAACAGGAAAAGAGATCGTCAGATTTCTCAAGGTGTTATTTCCAAACTTATACTTCACAAATAAAAGGTCTCAGGAAAAAAAAAGAAAACCACAAACAAACCAAACCAAAACAAACAACTTTTTCAGGCAAGCTAGAAATGGCCAGGCCAATAATTTATTTCTCTGTGGCTCAATGTGCGTGGGACACCACCTGTGCTTCTGTGGTTCATTTAGCTGCAGCAGCAAAAGCTCAACTCAACATTGGCCACACAAACACCTAAACACTTAACATACTTACCATTATCACAGTGAGGGAGATGGTTAGTCTTGACACACCGCTGAAAAAGGAGGCAGCTCCAATGGCAGCAAAGAGACCTGGATCAATCCATGCTCCGTATTCATTCGTTTGCACACCAAAAATGGAAACAAGGATCAAACCGATTATCCTGCCATACAAAGCTCCTGTGTACCTGTATGCAAAAAGAAAAAGAGTACTCTTCTTGCCAAGGATAGTGTTTTCTGAAACTCCTCCTAATATTCTGCTGATCCCAGATAATTTTGTCAACTTCTATAGCAACTCCTTTCCCAAGAAAAGCTATAGCATCTTTCCTTAGCATGAGCATTTACTTAGTGCCAGTCACTAGCACAAAACTGCCAGATGTACCATACTTTGAAGAAAAAGGACTATCAGCACGTCTTTTTTAATGTTCTTCAAAGCCAAATGAGAATGAACCTTACAGGAATACGGTCAAAAGTACAGGTCACAGACATACACACTGGGATATTTCACACAAAAACCCCACACTTCTAGAGCCCCAGCCTTATATAATCTCTTAGAATTCAGGCTACCTGCACCCCATAAACCTGACAAGTAAAATATTACAGCCATATAACAAATGGGCAAGATGGACTAACAGGTATTAATGACCTGCCCAAAGCTAACCAGGAATGAAGCTGTGAAGAGAAGCCAGGAGTCCTCAAACCAACCACATGCTACATTGAAGAGTGAAACCAAAATTTAGCACAGTGGGGCATGTAATTGCTGGCGTGAGACACAGGATTTCATACCATATGCAAGGAATAAAATATACGGATCCAAGTGTCAGCCAGTGAACTGTATTTGTACAGACATTCACCTTCCTTACAGAAATGGTGAATTATTATTATTATTTATACAATGGTCATATATATGACATATATTATCTGATTTGGGGTGCATCATCTTGCACCATTACACAACTTTTTCCCCATTTATTCATGCAATTGATTCATTTTATTGACGGATGCAGTTCTAGTATAAAATTTAGGTTATCAGGTCAGAAACATGGGAGCTGGCTGACAGACTTCACTATCAATATCTATTCAGCCAAGTATGACATGTTTCAGCAAACACTGCATATTAAAAATTGATTTAGACAACAGTTTGGGGAAGGCAAGAGGTGAATGCTCAGGAGTCGGGCAAAGGCAGAAGGTCATACACACAATGATTTCTTTTTAGAATTTTTTTGGTATTTGAATTGCATTACACTGGATACCCACTCTCCAGCCATGATTCCTTGCTTGCAGAACGTTAAACCTCTCAACATTACTGTAAGAACTTTGCTCTAGTCTACCACAGCTTTCTAAAATTACAATAAAAGACCTAACTGCAGTTTTCTCCAAAGTCTAGGGTGTTGATGTCCAAGATTAAGATTCAGGCTATTATGTGCATAAGAAACAGATGAGAAGTCTGGACCTGAACCCGTATTTCTACAGTTACAGAGACGGAGCCAGCAGCCGGGACTCTCTCTGAGTCCCCAAAGGATTCAAATGATCTATACTTGGAAAGTACACGGGTTTGGCTATGGTCCTTCCATAGCTATTCCCAGATGATTTTTCTTCATTCTTTTCCACAATTTTAGCATCTCTTTCCAAGCAAACCATCCTGTTCCACCTATATAACCTCCTCCAGGCAATTAGAGCTTTGCTATTGCCAAGATTTCAGCTTACAATTCAGATTGTTGCTACTCAACGCAGGCCTTTTGTATAAGAAGCTCAAACCAAGAGGGGTGAAGCTTACAGCATAGGAATAACTAGGCCACTGGCAACAGCAGAACCTGCCGTCCAACAGCTGAGGATGAAATAAAGTGCCAAAGCAGTGCAGAGGGATGTGTATCCAAATTCTTCATGAGTCCCACGTTTGAAAAGATACGTGATCCCTTGCTTCCCATTTTCAATGAGAAGTGCAGCAGCTGCAACACAGAGGAAGAGACGTGGAGAGATACAAAACATTAAAAGGGTCCTTTACAAAAATACAGTTTGTAGTAGTTCTCGTTTGCCTAAACCTGTTAAAAAATTAGCAAAGTACATAGATCAGTTAATTGGAGTTTACATGTCAGCTTCAACATCTAGGGCACTTTCAAGAAAACAAGGAATAGTCCCAAGGTTCCGTCTGGTCTGTGTGATCTTAATCTTGATCTAAACAAGGAGAAAATGCAACCATTTAAGCCAAAGAAAGGCAACCGTACTACTTCAGCAGGGCTCTTTCCCCATTCCTTTCAGAGGTAATAACTCAGGAACTTCCCAGCATATTTGGCTCAAATACAGAATTTAGTTCTGATATATCCTTCAAAAGGGAGTACTACATTACTTTGAAGAAAACCTACATTGTGAGTAAATATACTTGGGTATCACTTCAAGTTACATAAATTCGGTTTGTTCCCAGGTATCAATCACTTAACTCCCCTTACCTTGATTGAAGGTTTGATTAGAATATCTGACTCCATCTGGACCAATCCATGTGCTTGATGAACAGCTATATTCTGAAATTTTCCTCTTGAACTGATTTATGCTTAAATATTAAAAACAAAACAAAAGCATTAAATGGATGAATATAACTTATTTCAGTGCCCGTACAGAATGTGTCTATTAGATATAAATTTTATACAAAAAGCCTACTTTCCCTTACATCTCCCAATTAAGTTGTTTTATTAACTAATAAATCTAGTTTACTAGATCAGTTTATTAATTATTCTACTAAACTAATAAATCTGCTTTATTAATGCTCATATTCCTCTGCATAAACCTCCTGCTGCTGAAACCCAAATTTTCCAAAACCAGGAATCACATTACACTGCCTAAAAACAGAAAACAGGAACAAAAAATCTGATTAAAATGCCCAGCCTGGCCTTGATCTCCTCGTCTGCATGAATCACTGTAACTCTATAAAACAGGATTAGCAGACCAAAAATTTATCATTCCTGACAAACACTTCAGTGGGCGAGCACAGCATCCCAAGCTGACAGATGCAGTTAGAAAGCTTTGCACAAGAGAGGGCCATGGAGAGCAGGAAGGACTTAAGAGGTTTTTCTCTTCCACAGCAGCACAGTCTATAGCCAAACCAAACCTAAAAGATGTTTGTCCAACATGTTCTTAAAGCTTTTCTTTGGTAAATACTGGCACTAGTTATTTCAACATCTTGCAACTTAGACTGCCGGGTATCATGCTGACCACGACCAGCCTTTTTACACGGCACTGCTATTCCCGGACACTTTCACAATTTCTGTCATCTAGAGCGATTGCACTCTCCAAGCAGGTATGACTTCCTTCTTCCAGTTGGGAAAGCATCCAGCATGTTTTGGACATCACCACAACCTAAACAGTAACGGTATGAACTCTGTTTCTGGAACAAAGAGCAGGACCCACCTGATCCCCACTCAGAACTACAAGGGAAACTGAAAATGCAGCCAACATCTAGTGCAAGAAAATTTCTTCCAGACCCTGGATTGGCAACCAAAGGAATACAAGATACTTCCCAATCTTGTATTTGCTTTTTACATTAATCCAACCCACAAACAAGAATATATTCCAAATTCATAATGGTCAATAAAATATTTAAAAAAAAATAAAAATATTTACTCCATCCTGCTTTAGAAATCATATGATTGTGTAACCCACTTACAGCAAAGCCTCAAGTTCTACACAAATGTCTTTACTAGCAGCAAAGGAGTGCACACACAAAAACCAGGACATCTGAGAGATAATTTGAAGCTTGCAGCAATGCCAAAATAACAGAGAGAGAAACAACAGAAGAAAGGTTTTTTACAATTGAAATACATGGTTGAGCAAGAAGAACAAAGCAGAGAGAATGGAGATGTAGGACTTGTGTACACACGGGGGTTTGTACCATTAACTCTTCCCGTTTGAAATCAGTACCTTTAGTAGAGAGAGATTCCTCCCTGGCGCCACGGGGAGGACTGCGCTGCCACACTGGGTGCTGCAGGAATACAGGTGCTGTACCCAGACCTGCTAATGGGAGACCATCGCTTCTTTACCTCCTTCTCCTGCCTCCCCACGACCTCCTATTCCTCCTTCTCCTAGGACTTTCAAGGCCTGCTGGAAGGGCTACAAAAGGCTACTGAAAGTGCTGTTCCAGTACAAATTTATGAGGATAAGCCATGCTAGAAGGAAGCGCTGTCATACCGACATAGCCACGTACAGCCCCAACTGGAGCTGCAGCTCTTGTACTGTCATGGTTTAAAAGAAGAAACATACACTTCATCAAGTTGGATCAGTACAAAAGACAAAATTAAGCTTTTTTTTTTTTTTTTTTTTTTGTTATATAGCTCTTAGTGGATATCTTTAAGTGGCAAGGGTGCCTATTATTAACCTGTTGGATCTCCAAAGGTTAATGATATTTACCTGCCTCTGGAGAACTGACTAAGAATCTCAGATTACAATGAGATGAGCCAAATCTAAATGATCCTAACTAAAGTCTCACGACTACAATCATAACTCCCTTTTTAAATTTCTAAGAACAGAACAGTGAACAAGCTGCTTTTCCACGTTTAGTCTTGTACCTTATTACAAGCTTACTAGAGACATCATCATTACCTTCAGCATATGCATGGCCTTCCAAAGTCCAGGACAATTTGGTGCTTAATTCTCTTCAGATCTATCCATTTTCAACAGGATGTACTTTTATAACTTGTAGCCACACCAAATGAAAAATTGGCACTAAGACCGTTTAGCCTCTAGGCTGGATGAGCCTGACTATTTTTGATCCAGAGACAGACAAAAAAAAAAAGCCATGAAATTGTCGTGGCTTCAGATGTTTCTCCTTTAGAGCAAAAATAGTTTTGTTTTGAAAAATAACATTTTGCAAGCATTTAGTCCTTAAAATAAAAAAAGATGTTGGGCTGAGAAAAAAGGCTTTTCCTGTAGCAATCCAAATAGGCATAGTCCCCAAGTCCTGGTACTAAGTTAGTGACAAAGTTTGCTTTTATAAACTATATGTAAATATATATTATAGCAAACAATACTGAACCACATATTGCAAGTCAAATGACACTCTAGAATTGGTGGCAAGAATGGGAAAGTACGTCTGCTTTCTACATACTTCAGTAAGCTGTTCAGAGTCCAGTCACCAATGGCAAGTTAGTCAGTATTTACAGCATGTGTTATGCAATATATATGATGCTGTACTTGGAAAGAGGAATTCATAAATTTTACAAATTTATGAATTTGTAAAACTACAAGTTAATAGTGACCACTTACAATGACTGTGAAATCAAATTGAGTTTAAATGACAATTTAAGCAATTCTTTTTATACCTCCTCTGGATTCCCAAAGGTATTTCTCAGGAAAGATACTTGGACGGCAAAACCTGCATCAGACTCGAGGACCTCTTCAACTGTATCACCCATAAAACCCCTAGTCACTCAGCCACGTATTCCCTGCCTGTTTATTAACACGATTAAAGGGTGGGTGTCAAGAGGATGGGGCTGGTCTTTTTTCAGCGGTGCCCAGTGACAGGACAAGAGGAAATGGCCACAAACTTGAATGTAAGAAGTTCCACCTAAACATGAGGAGAAACTTCTTTACTTTGAGGGTGGCAGAGCCCTGGAATAGGCTGCGCAGGGAGGTGGTGGAGACTCCTTCTCTGGAGACATTCAAAACCCGCCTGGACAAGTTCCTGTGCAACCTGCTCTGGGTGGACCTGCCCTGGCAGGGAGGTTGGACTAGATGATCTCCAGAGGTCCCTTCCAACCCCATGTGATTCTGTGATTCTGTGACAATATTTGTCATTTTGTGTCCCTGGATTACAGATTGTGCTGCAGTGGCACGTACCTCTGATGCATTACCTATTGGTGTTCTTGTGTAGAAGACTGATCAAATCATGTCCCTCAGCCAACAGTACCTGACTGAAGCCCAGAATAGCAAAGGTTCTTCATCATTTTCCAGTTCCAGCTTTCCAGCTAAAGCACAGCCTATCTCCTATAGGCTTTCATACCTATCTACCTATCTATAAGGTCTATACAACTTTTAAAGCAAAATTAAGATTCAAAATTGAAAAAATGTTTGCGTGAAACAAGCCATGTTTCAGGCTCTTTTCATTTTTAAATTCCCTTTCATTTCTTTCTTTCTCCTTTCTTTTTTTTTCTTTAATTTGACATGATGCCAAATGGATCTCACTGGAAAAGTTTAAGTGTGAGCAAATTTCAAGGATTAAAAGATTAAGTGTGATTCTTGTCTCTACATGAACTAATTTTAAACATTCAGCTCTGATGCATTTTTGAATTTTTCCATCCCAAATCCTCATAACAACTAACTGGGAAAAACGGTTAATAATTGTATTTACATAGACATGCTCCTGGTGACTCTCCCCACTTACATTTCTGAGTTGTTTCTCAGCTGGTAGTTTCTCACGCTCATGACTGGAGTGCAAGGAAAGAAATACGGTAAGTAGACTGTAACAGTCGTCGTACATATCTGCAGACATTAAAATAAGTAAACGGACTATAATGAGATGTAGAAACAGACAAAAACAGAAAGAAAAGTGTCTAAAATCATTAGTTGCTGGCAGTTTGCCATAAAGAAATTGTCCTTTTGTCTTGTCCAGATATCCCAGAAGATCAGCATTTGCTCACAAGCAATGAGTAAAGCCCAGATTCACCCCATCAACTTCAGGGACTCAGCTGTTGCAACTAGGTAATTGGCCTCCAACTCTGTAGCCACCGCAGACCACCGCTACCTCCAGAAAGACTTGCAGCATGTGGGATGCTCAACACATGCCCAGTCTCCCTACCATGTGCTGTGGCAGTCATTGGACATGTGGCCAGCCACAGCTCTTTGCGGGCTACCAGCCTGAGACTGCAACTCATGAACTGTAAGGACTCGGGATCTATGTGTCTTTTGTTAAGGACCTGGCTTTTCGGTTGGTACTTAAAATGATGCCATGTGTCAAAAACAATCCACTGCTTCAATTTAAATTACTTCTTGATTTATGCAAATATGAAGTCCTTGGTTGGTATGAACAGCTAAAGACTTGTTTCTAACTTTTCCCAGACTTTGGAGGTAACAGAGAAAATCTGGACGAAGGAAGACTTCCCCCTGGTTGAGAAAGACCAAGTTAGGGAACAGTTAAGTACACTGGATATCCGCAAGTCCATGGGTCCTGGTGGGATGCACCCACGAGTGCTGAGGGAGCTGGCAGAAGTCATTGCTGGGCCGCTCTCCATCATCTTTCAAAGGTCCTGGAGAACAGCCGAGGTGCCCGAGGATTGGAGGAAAGCCAGTGTCACTCCAGTCTTCAAAAAGAGCAAGAAGGAGGACCCGGGAAACTACAGGCCAGTCAGCCTCACTTCCATCCCTGGAAAAATGATGGAACGGCTTGTTCTGGGCATCATCTCAAAACATATGGAGGAAAAGAAAGCTACCAGAAGTAGTCAACACAGATTCACCAAGGGGAAATCATGTTTGATTACCATGATAGCCTTCTACGATGGCATGACTGGATGGGTAAGATGAGGGGAGGGCGGTGGATATTGCCTACCTTGACTTCAGCAAGGCTTTTGACACAGTCTCCCACAGCATCCTCATAGGTAAGCTTTGGAAGTATGGATTAAATGAATGGACAGTGAGGTGGATTGAAAACTGGCTAAAAGACAGAGCTCAGAGGGTTGTGATTAGTGGCACAGAATCTAGTTGGAGGTCTGTAACAAGTGGTGTTCCCCAGGGGTCAGTACTGGGTCCAGTCCTGTTCAATGAGGAGGAATTTCTTTACTTTGAGGGTGGCAGAGCCCTGGAACAGGCTGCCCAGAGAGGTGGTGGAGTCTCTGTCTCAGAGACATTCAAAACCTGCCTGGACATGCTTTGGCAAGGGGGTTGGACTAGATGATTTCCAGAGGTCCCTTCCAACCCCATATCATTCTGTGATTCTGTAAACTTCCAAACTTGGTGCTTCCCTTTTAAGGAGGATGTTATGAAAGGACTACTATTCAGGTAATCAACAGAAAGAAGTTCCTAGACACCCTAGCAATACCCGACAGCTATAACGCCTAAAGCAAATTACACGCTATACCATAGAGACACAGACATTGCAATCCAAATGGATGAAGGGACTCTATCAGGTCCTTCTACTAGTTTTCCATATACCCATTTTGAAGTAAACATGAATGAAATCAGAAATGTTTGAAATAGAGCATAGCAGAAGGTATTTTCACTGGCTGCCCTGCATCGTCAAAAGCAAAGGAAGTTTTTACATGAAATAACTGTATTTCAGTTATGCATATTTTTCAACATAACATGGTTATATTTCATGCAAAACTAATTTTTATCTTAGTTGAGATCAATTTACTTTTCTAAATAAATGAAGATATATGCCACACAAAACCCAAAAAACATTTAGAAAATATTTCAGTGGACATCTGGAGAGAAATTACTGGAATACCCAGCCATAATAACAATGTATTTTTCAAGCACATGGTTTCATGCACTCTGGATTGCTATAAAACAGCTCAGGTAGCACATTTGTAGACACCCTCAAGCTGAAATTCAGCTGTGTGCTGTTGTGACAATTTGTCAGACAATCGTATCTCAAGCCTTTGTTTCCCTGTATCTCAAAGATTATAAACTTATGGGCAGAGCGTGTCTACAAGAGATAGATGAAACTGGGAGTAGTTCAGTCTTCACAAAGCTCAGGGCAGGTTTTGTTTCTGAAAATTTAACTCTGGGACAGTTCAAACCCAGGTCAAGTTTTTACAAAGTCCAAAGGGAGCTAGAAGGACACCTAGGCTGGAACCAGTGGCTACACATTTAAAGCAGTAGCCTATCTTCACAGCTAGGTAGAAAAAAAAATAATCCTTTCAAGTAACCTTTTAAAGCTTTGACAGTTTAATATATAAGTATATAAGCATGTACGCTTAAGTTGTTCACCCTGCCCATGGAAACACTGAGCTTTTGGAACAGAAGCATTAGTCAACATGATAAAAAAAATTAGAAAAAGAAAGATAGCTCTGCCAGATTCTTGGCAAAACATTATCTACATTGTGATTTCCTCACAGAGAGAAAGGTGATGAATTGAGGAGAAGCAAATGCAGGCCAAGGGGCAGAAGGGCACTTAGGAAGACGGCTTCACCTAATCTATGGGCTGAAGATTAGATATTCAATTCCAGTCAAAGGAATGGTACTCCGGGTTATGTTGTGGGTGTGGAAGATACCGTGATGGGTTCTTTCCAAGTTTAAATGCAGACTGGTTTATACAAGATTATTTTTGGTTAAAGCCACTGTGACATAGTTTCATTCAGTTGCCTGATTATGTGAGTTTATATATATATATATATATATTAAAAAAAATAATAATTGTATGGTTCTCTCTCAGATCAAACAGTTTCTTTCCTGCCATTTTTTTTGCCAAGTTATAATAAAATAAGGACTGTGACCTGAGCAGGATCTCCTAGAACTAATAAAAAGGAAAAACGGTCTGAATAAGAGTTCATGCTACAAACGTAATGTAAGAAACCAGTATTTTTTAAAAAGAGTTAAAGGATGAAGACAAAAATATATAAACAGGAAAGCTCTTGTAAGCACTACAGCCCTACAAAACACATGCTGTTCTCCCAGTTTCAGGTACGATCTGGCAAAGTGCTAACTGCTCCATGAACCTCTGGAGTCAGCAAGGCACCACTCCTAAACAGCGTGAAATTACTCTTAGGAGGCATTTTCTTTACATCTGACATTAAATCTTTCCTAGCTGATCTTAAGTTTAACCCTATAGTATCATCTAACATATTTAGTCTTGCTGGCTTATGTTGTGGCTTGTTTAGGTTTTTTTTTCTGAAAGGTAATGAGGAACTCTGGGGGTTTATGTGTTTAAGTAGCTTATGCAAGCTTTTTGTAATGTACTATGAGAAAGCCAAACCTTTCCCAATAGTACAGGAAGTGGCTGTCAAACACAAAGCTCCGGCTCCAAATTCTTTAATAATAATAATTGTCACAAACCCAACCTCTCACAAACAAAGGTCCTTTGGAAACCATGGAGTTTACCCAGGACAAATGGGAGTCACACACGGGAATGCTACGCCTCGTTCTGCTGGTTTGAACACTGGGGTTTTGTTCGGATGTTTCGTCGCAGTGCTCAGCAGCACAAAGTGCTGAATCTGTTGCAAGACCTGGGAGCTAATTTGTAGTAAAACGAAAGAAGGTTTGGCAGTGGCAAGACTCTCCCTTGAGCTGACAAAACCCATGTTCCCCACCTACCTCACCCACTCCTTCAAGAGCTAAGAGCTTCAAGTGAGCTTCCTCAAGGTGTCTCCCGCAGCGAGATGCTAAACAAACACAGCTGCAAACCGAAAAGCCAACATCCTGCCGCTAAGAGGAGCTAAAATCCAGTTGTCATCGATGGCAAGGTCCTGCTCCAGCACAGCCCGCTCACTGGCATTCCTCCTCCACCTCCGACCGGAGGTGGGATTTCACCTCTGATGTACCAACAGAGAACCCAACGAGCAGGATGCTGCTCCAAGCAGGGCTAGGCAGAGGAGGAGGAGCTGGACTGGAGGAGACACACAGCTTTCAAGGACTAAATAAAATGCCCTCTTTCCGACTCTGCAGAGAGGAAAAACAGTGCAACCTGTGGGAAACATGCACATCTCTGTACCAATCTGTGAAGAGCTTGCAGAGAATTGACCATGTGCGTCAACCTACGGTTATTCATATTTTTAGCTCCAAAAGTTTCCTTTTTTGTACTTAAAATACTAATTGATTTCCTCCCAGTATCATCCAGTTTGCTGATGCTAGCCAAGCTGATTGCTTTTTCCTGAAGCTTATGTCCTTTTGTCCTTTATGGAGTAGAGGCTGCTGAAGGCATGTCTGGGCTGGTGGAAGGACAGCACCTACATGGCCAACCCACTGGTCTACAATTGAGTAACCCTCTCTACAGCAGTGAGGGAAGAGAAAGTATACAAGAGTATACATAAAAAATATATATAGCATACATAAAACATACTAGCAAGTCTGCCTAAGAGAGGGCAGAAGAAAGAGGCTTCAGTATGGACTGGTTTCCCTAAAGAAATGTCATCTGAACACTTAAAAAGATCTGAAAACTCCTCAGAAAGACTTCCTCAAGAATGGTGGAAAAAAAGAAAAATTATGACAAGCAAGTATTCCCTAGACAAACTTGCAGAGAAACCCAGATTTTCACAATTTACTAAAAGTTCAGTAGAAAAGCTCTGAAGGTTTTCTTCCTCCACATTTAAGAACATACTTAACTTATAACCAAAGCATAAAATTGAAAATTATGAAAATGTTCAAAATATAGGAACCTTTTGTCCATACACTTTTCATTCCAATGGCATGACCCTCCCCAAAGCCATATAACGCCAAGTGGAAACTCCAAAGCCTAGAGGTAAAATGGCTCCATCATACTTTATCAGGACATCTGAGGCTCCAGGCTAGCCTCCATCAGCAAACAACTAGGGATAACTGACTCCAGATACACAGTTAGCTCCAGAAAGTTTTTTTACCTATCCATAGCTTTTAAACTCTCTACATATTTATTCTTCATGCATCTATTCTTCTCACAACAGTCTGAGATCTCCTTTGTTGTCTCAAGGCAAAAATACATATGGTTATGGTAATAGTCTCCTAATCGTTCTTTCCAATGTAACAGCTGAAAAAGTGCCCAGGTACAGAGGTGTGGAGGAGGATGTCTTCCTGGTTCTGCTACAGAGCAAGCTATGTGAGGTAATGAGAGGATCAATCACTAGCAAAGAAAAACAGAGGAAAATAGATGAAATCTACTTGTGGCAGCCCTCCATAGATTGCAAGTAAATGCAAAAGCACACCAACATAACTGCTACGTGTCACTAAGTTGATGAAGTATCATCAGGATAGAGCAGCAGTGGGAGAGCAACTCTACAGGTAAAATGCTTTAAGTATTAAAAAAAAAAAAAAAAAAAAAAAAACAAACCCAAAACATGTCTTCTCCATTCTTATATACCCACCAACATTAAATACCTATATGTACTTTGGAAATCCATGTTTGTTGTGCTCGGTTGCATGTTATCAAGTACCAGCAGATGTACCAGAAAAGTACCACTTTTCCATCCAGCCAATTTATGACCTGCCCTCATTAGCCACTGTAAATATTACATTATCAAAAGAACTGTATTATTTACTTACAAGGATGAGCACAGTTTCCAACAGCTTGCTTGTTTTTCTAAGGGATAATTTTGGAATCGAATTAAAGAACCCCATACGTAGTTTATTAATTTTTACATTTAGGGAAACAAAGAGAGCTCCCAGAAGACCTCCAAGCATTCCAAGAAGGATGGTCGGAATGAAGGCCAAGATGTTCACGTCCAGCAAGTTCTTAACCTGAGTCAAAGAAAGGAGAAAAACAATAATGTACTAAGCATCCTGTCAGTGACATGAAATATTGCACCCTCTCTTACAAAACCTGATACCACAAAGTAATTTCCATACAGGAAATAAATCTTCCTTGTGGTTTAGGGAGCTCAGCCAATTAATTTAAAGCTGATCTCATGAGAGATGGTGTACACTTTCGTGCACACCTCACAGGAGTGGAACCAGCAGGTACACACTGATGTTGGCACCCATGGCAGAAACCTCTATGATGCACTGCAGTTACCACAAGGACTTAGCACTTCAGGTTATGTTCAAATAACATGACATATTTGCCTTAATGAACACTTCAAAAGACTCTGCTGAACCACAGCTTTGCTCACTCCATCTATATCTACATCATAATTTGGGAAAGTTCATTTATTAAGTGTCAACCTGCATCCATGTGCATTGATAACATTTATAATTTAATTTAATTTAAACATTTAATTAAACCTGTGAAAATTGATGCTGATCTGGAACAACTTGCAGAACAACAAATCACAAACACAGAATATAGCCTGGCAGCTGGAGTACTAATTGAATTTTCAGCTTGATTCCTCAACAGGCAGCAAGGATAAGAGCAATATCATGTTTTAATTTTATCTTCCAGCCAATAAAAAGGGGTCAACAGATCAGTGGCAATCTATTAAAAGCTGTGAGAACATTATTTCCTTAGCCCAGGGTTAGCGTTACACAGCTTTTTGTCAAGATTAGGATCTGGGCAGAGTAAGAGATCACAAAATGCTCAAAAAGCTACCTGGCAAGAAGCAGTACAAGCACATGTCAAAGGTTGCCCACAAAAAAAGCCTGAACTGCTATAATCTTGGGGTAGCAGACCAGAGAAACCGTCAGCCTTCCTTAAATTGCTTGAGCAAGTGCACAGGCCCTCTTACTGTTCCAAATACCTTGTGTAATATTCTACTTAATTCCAATCCTGTGTTAAAACTAAAAATGGACATACCTGGTTTTATTGTTTTCTCTCCCTACCTCCATTTTTCCTAAGGGAAAGATATACTGAGATGTTTAAGTAATTTATGCACATTACACTGCATGTGTGTGGCAATAAAGGTAAAGTCAAGGGAGCACTCCACAGGGTGGGAATGAAAGGTGGCACAGTGTACTGTTTATTTTTGTTGTAGTATCAGCCACAGGCTTTGGCCAGTCATCAAGAAAAATCTGTAACCTACAGAGCAAGTTTCACCTTTACAAATAATCCAATGGTCTACGTAAAAACAAAGTGAAGCTTCCTGAAAATCTCATGCTCTGGAGTACAATAAATTCCCCTTGTAACATTATGCTAGGTGGCATGAAACTAAAGAAAACAAATAGTTTTCTTGAGAAACGTAACCCAAAAGCTTTCAATTCAGTTTATCCACTGTAAACTGTGTTGCTTAATGCCACAAAACATGAAAGGAGCAAAATTTCCCCTGAGCCCCATGTTCAGGGAAATGAAAATGTTTCTGGTTATCTGTACCACATTGAGAGGCAAAAACTATTGAACCCTGCCAGAAGTCATGTTGATAATAATTTTAGGTAGTTTTCCCTCTACTGACACTAAGAGGAGACAGAAGGAGACAGAATCTACTGCTCTTTTCAGAAAGCATCCTGAAAGGAGGGTTAAAAGAGCAATGCTTATTGTAAAATAGCAACTGAAGTGAACCCACTCTCCCCTGTGCACACAGCTGTTCATTACACAATGCTCTGGCGTCAGCAAGGAATCTGGCTTCAGAAGGCCTGACCTCTTCCCTGCCCACATACTCTCACCTTTCTGCCACAGATTCTTATCTTCTCAGCTGTGTCACTGCAACTGTTTGGGGGACTGCACTATGAGTTGGCCCACAAAAGGGATTTGGGTTGAAAACCAATGTCTCCTCCGTTTGCCACTGCTAAATTTGTGGTAAAGCAAATATACCCCAAATACTTTTGCATAGCACTTACAAAATCATTAGATCATGCAGCATGCACACAAAAAAGTGTTGCCTGTTTTCCCAGCTAAGGTATGCCTACATGTGGAAAACACCATAATCTCTGGTTTCTGCATTGCTAGAGAGATACAAGCCAGAAGAAATTTAGAGATCAATGATGGTGATCAGGGAATAACCTTAGGAAAAATTTACTTAGTAGCAAAAAAGTGGACCGGGATTCAAAAGATCAGGGTCTTATTTCTAGCTTTCTAATTGATCTTCAAGTCAAATACAAAGAAAGATATTTAGTCAAGAAGAAGTGAAGATCACGGTACTCGCACATCGCTATTGAATCATCTTCCAAAACAAATGAACAAAAAACATGATAATAAAAGGAACTATTTTTAGGTGGACACAAGGTAAAATCCAAAGATCAAGGTTGTGTTGTGCTGGAAGGACTAAAGTAAAGGTAGCTGAGGCTGAAGGTCACCTCCATTGTGCAACCAGGAACAAACAGTGATTATATGTTTTCAAATGTTTAATCTGTAAGCACCAAGGAACGGGGGCACAGTACAGCAATGCCTGCAGCAACAACAGAGTCCTCATGCCAACTACAGGAGGAAAGGACTCCCTATTTAAGAGCTTCTCTGCTTTTTCCTTTACTTCCAAGTATCCCTCTCCTATCCAGCACCAAACCAGAAAGTTACTTTAATAACATATGTTAGTAAGCAGACAGTAGATGCTTTCTCTATTTGTTCATTTTAATTTAGAACAAAACAACTCTGTGTTGTAGCTAAGTGATTAGTGGATGTAAACTGGGAGGGCTTCCATATCCACTGATCTGATAATTGTACATGTACCACCGTTTCCCCTTCTCAGTCCCCCTCCCTCACTTCTCCCCCAGCAACAACACTGAATGAAACAAGCATAAAACCCTGCATCTATTTCCTCCCACACCCGCACAGTACGTACCCAAAATAAAATTCTTTTCTCTGCTTCAAAAAATCCAAAATGACCTCTGTAAACGAACCCATAGAGAGAAGAGGACAGTAAATCCGTGGTGAAGGTAGCCATCAAGCAGCAGAAGAAGGTTTGCCAGGCCAGCCTGATGTCCCAGAATGAAGACACTTCTTCTAATGTGAACAAGAGCCCACCGATGGGAGCACGAAATACCGAAGCTATCCCTGCTCCTGCTCCAGCCGTAATGAAACTGCGCCTGCAACAGGTAGAAGAGTCAAAATTTGGGTAACAGGGGAAAAAAAACAGAAACAAAAAACCTCCATAAACATCGTTTCGTGTCAAAGCTGGGTTTATGGGGCTGAATTTAAAGACCTGCTGGTTTATTTGGGGGTTATTATAGTGTCTTGCATCTCTAGGATTTGAGTTCAGATCCGTCTTGACCTCTGGCCTTGACAAAGCAGTATAAGCAGTAGTCACAGGGGGTAAGAAAGTTTGGGATTCAGAGCCTGTAGGTTCAACATGCTGCCTCAGTCTATAAATGTCTGAGAAATCCCTGAGGAACATATACCTCCTTCCCTGTAAAGGCATAGAGCTCACATAGACCCTGAAAAGCAACAAAATTATGTTGCTGTTAGCTGCACTAGGAGCTCAAATGGCAGAGATCTGCACTGTAAGCAAGTTTCAGTAAAGAAAAAGAAAAAAAGAATTATTATAGTGCTATGAAGAAAGGCAATAATGGACAGTCTTCCTTTATACATTTATTATTATTTGTTTTCCAACACAAAACAATTTTCTTTCCAAAGCACCCATTGCATTATATGAAAACAACATCCTGCATCAGACAAATGTTACGTTTTTAAGGAAGGCCACAGTGTGCAAAACAGAGGGAAGGATATAGAAAGAGGAAATAAAATTATGCTTGAATTCCGCCATGGAAAATTAGATTCTAGCCCAGGGGATACTGAGGTGATGCTGATACATATGATGCACTAATCACTAGCGCTCACCAGCCTATAAAACTTGCATCCCCTAGATGTGCTACCAGAGACCTCAGGGATAATTTACAGAAACGCTGAGCACTCGGTACTAGCTGAAGTCAAGAGGTATACAAAACACTTGAGTATTTTTAACATTAAGAAGTGCCAAGTTCTCAGCAAAAAAAAAAAAAAAAAAAAAAAACAAACCAAAACAATAGATCAGAGTCACCTCCAAACATTAGGGGGCCCTTTCGACTTCTCTGTGGCATCCACAAATTTTATCAGTACAAAGACGGGTGGCAATGAGGATAATGGACATAAGGGAGAAGATTAGAAAGTTCATGTGCCAAAGCCCTTAACAAAGCCCACCAGTAAATCTACATAAGCAACTTTGTGTTGGATATTTCCCAACTCACAAATGCTGAGTTAGACACTCTTTCGCATGGATTTTTACTTACTCGTTGTATCTTCACAGTGACACTGTGTCCAGCAGCAGGGAACGCAAAAGATACTGCAACACTGCAGTAAAAGCTGGGCAAGCTTTGCTTGGACGTCTCCAACTTCTTGCTCCAGTCAGTTGTACACACTACACGTCCCACTAGTAGTATCAAAGTTAAGCTCAACCCCTCCTACACATCTGTTAGAGCTGCCTGATGGAAGGACACCTTAAGATCCTTCAACACCCTAATGCCTGCTGAGTTACTGCTCTGCTCATGACTGTACCTGGAGAGGGAACATCTCTTGATACCGGAGCAGTGGGAATCTTTCATCCCGGTCTTTGTAAAGATGCAAGGTCTCACTTAGACTGAAATTTGTCTCTGCCGCTTACCGACAACCCTCTTTGTGAAGAGGACTTCCACACAACCTCTGTCTCGACTGCAAGGCTAACGCTTCTTTCTTATAATACTACAACTGGATCCCGCAGAGAAAAACAAAAGTTCTCTCTGCTTCTCTTACCACAATTGCTAATTTCTTCCATGACTAACATTTTGTTTAACCAGCACGTCTCAGATTTATTTAAATGACTGATCTTAAAAGGCTAAAGGCAAAGGAGATCCTGTATCTTCCCTCTGGTGCTTTTTGATTTTCCTTTAAGCTACAGATAGTTCACAGTGGCTGTTCATTTGAATTCTTTCTATTTCTTTAGGAAATTAACGCATGGGAGTCTTTTTTTCCCTTTCTTTAGAAAAAAAAAAGTATTGTATAGAGTCTTGCATATCAACATGACAATAAATACCATCCAGAAGACATAAACTGGTTTGTAATTTCTTTTCCTGGAAACTAATCTCACTAATTTCCACAGAAGTGTTCACAAGAGAGAGCTTACCAAAGTTATCTCACAGACATGCATGAACAGAGAAGAGCCAAATTAAAAACGTATCACAAACAATTTCCTTTTTCAAAACTAGAAAAATAAAGCAAGGGCCCCAGCACGCATTGTGCAATCCCCATCATCTCTTTTTTCCTGGGCCAGCATCATTAATTTGAGGATAAAGCCCATGTGTAAAAATTCTGCTTTTTTCTCCCTCATACAACCCAGAAGGCAATGGGAAAATGTCTTCAGTATTAATGTGTTATTTCACAAGCATTCAATAAAACAACTTGTGAGCCTTCTTTCAATTAAAGAACTTAAAAGTTGCTTAATTAAACAACTTCCTTTTAATTAGAGTGGGTGGTTTTTTCCCCATTCCAAAGTGACAAGCAGCAGAAAGGCTGAAAGATTGCTGGAGCATCATCTTCGTTTCACTTCCAGATGCAATGGGCTCACGGGCAACTTGCTGGACACCCCTGGGGCACTGAGGGCAGGTGGCAGGGTGCCCCCCCCTCTTCCCCCCGCCGAGCCCCACAGCTCTGCCCATCACTTACTTATCAGCTGAATTCCGAAACCTGGTGAAGATCGAGAGGTGGATGCCAAGGGTGTCCGACTGCAGCTGGCTCAGGCCACAACCCAGGAGAGCACTAAAAGTGATGTTGTATAATTGAGAGCTCTCTTTTGGTAAATTATTCATAAATCAGCCAGAGTTTAAAGGCAGGGGAGGACAGAGGCTTAGCCGGCACGCAGCAGCGAAGCTAGATTGGTTTCAAAGATTTAAACATGGAAAATGTTGAACACGTCTTTTAAATATGCAAAGTCCCATTGACATAAAGCAGGAGGCTACTAAAGACTTTCAGAGTCTTGACTGAGAGATTTAAATGTCTCCTCTGTGAGGAGCGTTGTGATGATAGACCATGAAATGCCTTTTGAAGAACTGCACATTAATGTCTGCCCAAGTGTGGTGACACGTCAGACTATAGCCCATCATTTCAATCATCTGTTCCCAGGTTAATGACCGTGGCAGCCAGAACAGCCATACTTCTAGCAGAAGATGTGTAATGATTTAAATTATTACAGTGTGTTCCCAGGCAGCACTTCAAACTACTTTTAAATGGGAAAAAAAAAAAAAAATCCAAACCCTTAGTGAAATGAAAAATCTATTCATTGTATAATCTTGGAAGACTTTTCTACAAGACTTAAATTAGGAGCCTTAATGAATCTCTCAGAGGTTTTTAGTAACTTACGTGTGTTTATGTTTAATAAAAATGGTGGAGGGTTCCAGCTAAATTAAATTAAACTAGCTCTTAATTCCTATGTTTTGAAAAGGCATCATGCTAATACCGTGCTGACTTTCTTCATGGAAATATGATTCAATTCTTTGGCTCACACATCACTGTTACCAACCCAGCACAAAGGTGAAAAAAAAAAAAAAAAAAAAATATCACAGCTGCAGTCTCTGAGCTCCTAGAGACAAATGTCTGAAAGTGAAGAAAAAAAAGAAACCTAGAGAGTTAAACCAGGGTAATCATTGTCTGGAAGGTTTGTGGCTGCTTGTGACTAACAATGCACTCCTATTTTTGAACATCTGAGTCACCCCTGAGGGCGCTGCACCTCTGTGCAAATAAATAAATAAATATACACCCACGGAGTAGCAGAAAATGTGAAAGGGTGGTGGGGAGGAGGAGGATAGGTTTGGTCAGGGCAGTTAAGAGGAAGGGAAGAAACCTCAGAAATAATCAACTACAGAAAGATCAGAAATAAAACAGCAAACCAACCAACAAGTTATCTATATGATATTAGCAGAGACCAATTTTACTATCTCTATTCAAGAAACGGTTTAATAATGGTAATAAAGTGCAGCAGGATTCTCCTCTAAACAGTGAACAAAGGAAATTATGTCACTAACCAAAACAGAAAAGCCCAAAATCTGGCCTGCAGTTACTAAGTTTGGCTGTATTGCTGCATAGTAAATTTTAAGAACAGCTCTGACGTACAGAGCAGGATGGGAAAACCCTCCTCTCCCCTTCTCACAGGGCCTTGGACCACCACAGAGTGATGGGGATTCTCTTTCTTTGTATAGACCAAGGAGGAATAAAAACATTATCCTTCAAAAAGACTATAAAGTCTGCTTTTGCCTACCTGGAAACGTAGTATTCCACTACTGCATGAACAACAAGCAGCTCCAGCCTGCCTTGCCATCACCTGCAGAGCGTGCAAAGCAGCGCCTGGTCTCTGCGGTTGCCCTTAGCTGGCACCGGTGGCTGTAAAGAGGGACCCCCCAGGGCCTGGCTGTCCATCTCTGGGCACTTCGCACAGCCACTTAGAGCACTTCTGCACGTGGCTGTAAAACTGTCACCTTTTTCCTGCGTAGCCCCTTGAGACTGGCTTTATTTTCATGCAGACTTTGCATAAGTAAAAAGCAGCTACACACGACGCAAAGCAGCCGGCAGGCCATAGCTGCGGGACAGGTTGCTTTCCAGAAGCAAAACTACAGTTTCCAGATAACTGCTTGCTGAGCCTCGTGCGGAATTGTACTAGGGAACCAAACCAGTATTTAAAATACGCAGTGAAAAAGCTTTTTTTCTTCGTGGCATGAATAGTTGTGCTAATGCAAAGTAGGGGACAGCACAGGGGAAAAGAGCTCCCAATGCAGGATATTTTTTAAGCCAGTGCTGCCACCAAGACAGACATTGCAAACCCATCCCCTCAGCCTGTCAGCTTTAACTTTTGTCTGCCATTTCTTACCCCAAATGGATCATGGGACCTTCCGGCCCACAGAAGAGCCCAGAGGCTACAGCCAGCACGCATGAGACAAATGTCCCTAGAAAGGTTTTGATGTTAAAAAGATGTTGAATAGAAGTGCCATTCAAATACCCAATGATTTCTGGCAAGCCAGACGGTGAACCTGCTGGGCAAATGAACTGCAAAGGAAGAAAAAAAGAAAAAAAAAAAAAAAAAAAAGGAGAAACAGTCAACAGTCATTAGCCGTTGATGTGTTAGACGTGTCTAAGGACAGTTTTTAAATCCAGCCCTCACCTTGCTCTGTTCATGAACAAACTTTCCCAGAATTAACAGACAACATAAATAAACATATAACTTCTGGCTGTGCGCAAAAATTCAAGCTCCCGACAGTGTTGCTATATGCGTACTGGGGGTAAGGGAGAAGGAAATGACTGACGAGGGCCCGTGCCCCATCCCCCCCGATGCCTGAAGCCCACCAGCCTCTTGTCTTTGCACAGATTGTCTGCGGGGCAGGGTGTGCGTGTGAAACTACATGATTTGTCCAGCCAGATAGCTTAAAATTGGTTACTTAGTACCCATATAACAGCAAACTCCCTTTTCCTGCTGTTGCTGGATTTTGGAGTAAATTCAGTAAAACATTCACTTTTTCTCTCACCTAGGCTGTTAATTGCCTGTCTATAATTAAATTGAACACAGCAGGACAGTAAATGACAGAAAGGCTCAATGTTTTAGCCTTGCTGCCTCGTAAAAGCACTGATTTGGGCTACAAGCGAGACCCACATAGCACAGCTAAAAGATCAACCTAAAGCCAACAGTAACTTTTATATGGACTGATGGTCTTTGGCTTAGGCCCCTTCCAAACAGCAAGTTTTCACAAGTTACACCAGCTGCCACTTGTATTTATTTTACAAACACCACATGCTAAGTGTAAATTGCATTGCCACCACCACTGATTTCACCCCAGACACTTTTATACAAGTTACGGGCCATGGAATCCAGCTTTAGGCTGAAGGCCAAGAAAGACCTCTCCAATTGGGTTGTAAAATAGACAGGGTCTTTTAAATAAAATACTGAATTAACCAGTATTTGGAAGAGCAAGAGATGTGGTTTATCACAACGTTATAGGCTTGTTGTGTAGGAGACGTAACACTTACCAGCACTGAGCCTGAAGAGAGAACCACCATGGCCAGCCCCAACCCAAGCGCAGACAGCCAGGTCATGTGGATGTTGCCATCCTGTCCGAGGGACAAATACAGGTTACTACATTGGCACCCATAGACCAGGTCCTGCTTTACAATGATCTTTTTTCCCACAGATTTCTGCAGGCAGAAGGTGTACCATAAGGAAAAACCAAACCAAGCAATGCAGGCTCAGCCCTCAGAAGGATGGGAGTGAGCAATGGTAAGGTGAATGATGACTTTCAGAGTCCGGTCATGTTTTTTTCCCCAGGACTTCTTACCCATTTCTGAAAACACTGTAAAGGATATGTTGTTACTCACCAGGGCCCTTTTCGGGTCAGAAGCAGAGTTAAAGGACCCTAAGGACATGGACAAGAAAACACTAAATGGTGTCTTCAGGAGAAATTTTGCCTGAATGGAGGCTTCAAAGTCTTACATCAGTAATTGCCTTTATGAATTTGCACCTATTATTAGTGGACAGAATATATGTGAGCAAGCTCTTTCCTGCTTTATTTTAACCAAAAGGACATCTCTCCCACTAGACCTTCTCACACTTAAAAAACCCCACGTTTCAGTCTCCCTGGGTTTTGGGTTGGTTTGTTTGTGCTTGGGCTGACCGCAGCCGTGCTGTCTCCAGAGCTCCTCAGCTCCCACACACTTCGCCGCGCTCAGCTGTGATTCATCGTGCAAGCAGGTCAAACACCTCCCTAGCATTTCTGAGGTCACGGCGTTACAGGCGGCCACCACAGCCTTCCCAGCAGCACGTCCCATCAAGGATTTTGTGAGTGCGTCGTGCAGCGCAGCCAAACAGCAAAGCAAAGTGAACCAAAATGAGGTTTGCTCCATCTGCAGCTGAAGGAGGTATTTAGATGGGAAGGTCTTCCAGGGCAGGATTTACATGCTTGAACTGATGTCAGAGCCTGTGAGAGCTTACCTCCTGGACCTCTGTATTAGTTTAATACAATAAGACAAATTTCATAATGCCACAGGACCAACAGCGTGTGTAACAGTTGCTGTGATGCCCTGGAGTCAAACTGTGGTTTCCTTCTATATATTCTTTATTTATACTTTAGTGTGTGTGTATATATATACACACATGCATGTATACACATACAAATGCATATATACATGTATGCATGTGCATTAATCCACTGTTTATATATTTTATAAACTTCCACATAGTTTGTATATAAGAAACCCCAGAGAAATAATATTCCAAGAGAATTATATATGCTGTCCTCATGGAAAACCTAAACTTGCTCATTTCTTGGATATTCCCTCCAATATATTCAGCCTCCATCTGTTCCACAGAATAAGTCTTCCCTTACATTTCAGTGAAGTGATTGGGATCTGTCCTTACAGCAGTTGGCAGCATTATTCCATTATCTTGATTTCACAGAACAGCGGAGGACACATCCAATTCTCCCTTGTACTGGGAGGACCCAGAACTGGACACAGTACTCCAGGCATGGCCTCACCAGTGCTGAATAGAGGGGAAGGATCACCTCCCTCCACCTGTGGGCAACACTCCTCCCAGTGCAGCCCAGGAGGCTGTTGGCTGAACGGCAGCATAATCATCTGGTCTACTAAGCACTGTTTCCTTCCAGTTTTGCTTTTGTTTGCATGTTTGCTGAGGGTGCGCTCCGTCCCATCACCCAGGTCATTAGTGAAGATAACAGCGTTTGGCCCCAGTGTTGACCTCTAGGATACACCCGTGGTGACCAACCTCCAGCTGGGCTTTGTAGCACTGATCATAATGCTTTGAGCCCAGCAGTTCTGTCAGTTTTAAATCCATCTCACTGTCCACTTACCTAACCCATACACCACCAGTTTGCCTATGAGGATGTTATGGGAGACAGTGATGAGAGCCTTGCTTAAAGTGAAGATAAACAACATCTACTGCTCCAGTCACCTCATTGTAGAAGGTTGTTATACACTGTAAACCCATGCTGACTATGCCAAATCACCTTCTTGTCTTTCATATGGTTAGAAATGGTTTCCAGGGTTATTTGATGTATCACCTTCCCAGGGTAAAGGTGAGGTTGAGTGGCCTGTAGTTCCCTGGATCCTTCTTCTTATCCTTCTTGAAGATAGGAGTGACACTGGCTTCCTCCAGTCCTCAGGAACCTCTCCTCAGTTGCCATGACCTTTCAAAGATAATTGAGAGTGGCCTCACAATGACTTCAGCTGGCTCCCTCAGAGAGGGTATGGACTACCTTGGTCTTTTCTAAGTCCTTTGTCACCAAGTCCCCTACCCAGTTCAATAACAAGCCCATGTTTTTATTAGTCTTTGTTTTGCTGCTGATGTACCTGTAGACACCTCCTTCCTTTCTTGTTGCCATTCAACATCCTTTATCAGATTCAACTCCAGGTGCACTTTAGTTTTCCTAACCCCATCCCTGCATGCTGTTAGTGTCTCTGTATTCCTCCTGGGTCACCTGTCCCTGCTTCCACCTCTTGCGTACTTCCTTTTTATATTTGAGTTTTGTGAGGAGCTTCCTGCCATCGTTTGCTTGATATCCTGCTCACTGGGATGAAGTGTTCTTCACCGTGGAAGCGATAATCCCTGAAAACCAATCAACTCTCTTGGACCCCTATTCTCTCCAGGATGGTCTCCTCTGGGATTCTTCCAAGAAGATCCCTGAACTGACTAAAGTGCTCTCCTGAAGTCCAGAATTGTGATCATGCTTTTTGCTTTTTCCCCCTCATCTTGGGATCCTGCATGCCACCATCTCATGGTCACTGCTGCCTCCAACCTTCACATCCCTGACCAGTCCTTCCTTGTCTGTAAGTACAAGGTCCAGCAGGGCATGTCCCTTCATCAGCTTCTCGATCATCTATCAGGAAGTTGTTATCAATGCATTCCAGAAACCTTGAGGATTGCTCGTGCCCTGCTGTGTTGTCCTTCCAGCAGATACTGGGGTGGTTGGCTAAAGACCTCCATTAGGATCTGGACCAGTGACCATGAGATTTCTTCCAATTTTCTGAAGACAGCTTTGACTAATTCTTCCTGAGCTGGTGGTCTATAGCAGACACACACAACAGCATCACACATGTTGGTGTGCCCTCTAACCCTGATCCACAGGCTCTCAGCTGACTCTCATCTGTCCCAAGGCAGAGCTCCATCCATTCCCACTGCTTTCTTGCAAAAAAAGAGCAACAGCCCCTCCAAACCATTCTGGTCTGTTCTTCCTAAAGAGCCTGTATCCAGCCACTGCAGTGCTCCAGCAGCATCAGCTATCCCACCATATCTGTGCAGACAAGGAGCTCATTTGCCACACTCTATTCGCAGTGAAACCCTAGGCACTGCCTGCAGCCCCAAACCTGCAGAGCTGCACCCTCCCTTGGGAGCTTGCTCTGGGTTGTGGCTTCTGCCGAGTCACAGGTAATGTCTCCCCCGGTGTGCTGGGGGCCATCCCCAGCAGCTCTTTGCCACCACTGCCTGAGCACAAAAGCACTGTCAGCCCAGACCCTGGTCCCCTTCAGCACAAACTGCAGTGTCTGCGCTGCACGCTGTGGCTCCCCCCGGCACCGGCTGCCAACAGGATGCCTGACAATCCCTGGACAGAATTCAGCGGGAACTACAGCTCCAAGCCCCTTTCTCACAAGATTATCTTCAGTATTCATACTACCTACCATAGATATCACAAACCAGGTGAAAATTTTACCACCTGCTTCTCTCTACAGGTGAGAAAAACAAGCAGTCAGCGTCAGAGATGCCTTAACGTTTACACTGGTTTTAGCCATTCAGTGATTTTTACCACCAGCATCCCAGTTATCACAGAGATTATGACACCCATCAAGGACAACTTGATCATCCCACAGTAATCGACTACAGCACTAGCAAAAGATAGCTGCCCCAGTCAAGGAAAGAAATAACATACCTGATACCAGGTCCACACTCAGTAAGTACCTTAAGAGAAACCTAATCCCTTTCCTTGGACATCAACATTACCTAAAGCAGCAGGTGCCCCTCATGTACAAGAAGGAAGAGGAGGGCCACAATATTTTAAAGACTGCCTTCATCAGTCTCATGCCAAGAACACCATCAGATATTATTACTGTACTATAGCCTAAGCTGTAGCAAAGGACACCAAAGCATGCCTACACAAAGCACCGCAGGATATCTGACATCCACACCCACCTAGACAGGCAGCACCTCTAGTCAGTTAAAACTTTACAGTGTGGATTTTCTCATAAACAAACACCGAAGAGGTCACTCTGACTTCCTCTTGCTTACCTGCAGGTAATTTTCCACCAGGTCCCATTTCAACTTGATGAGAGAGTCAATTATCTGATGAATCAAAAACCCCAGCATCCCAACTGCTGTTCCAATTAGCCCCATCAGCAGCCATCGATCCCACTCTTTTCTAGAAATAGGAAAACACAGTAACCTCTCAGCCTGTAGCACAGGACTATTTGCCACGCTTCCTCTCACAAACATGCAAGTCCCATTTTTAGAGCATTTTGATTATTAAAAGTGGCTACATGAGGAAGAGGCTGCTTTTGTCAATATCTCTTCAAAAAGTGTTTAATCAAAAAAACTCTACCTTCAGGTGAAAGCCATTTCAATTTGGGTAAGGAACACGGTTGGATTTTTTTGTTTTGGTTTTGTTCTTTTAATATATAAGTAGCAGCACAATCTGCTTTCAGATGCTGATTGTTTGATGCCATCTCAAAATTCAATTATGTGACTCAGTAACTAAGCATTCAGTCGAACACTCAGAACTCATTTCAAAGTAATTCCTGTTTTCTTTTACTGCAACTAAAGCACTGAGCACCTACCATATCAACGTGCAAACCTTTACCTCTAGTTTCTGTCTTTCCTAAACTTATACTTCTAATAGCAATTATGCACCAATTTATCGTATCATCTAGGACTAGAGCACCCCTACGGAGATTCAAACACCACGTTTCCTGCAGATTACACTAAAAGGCAGTGAATTTCACTGAAAGTCTCAGTAGGAGAACATTCCCCCAAACCTCTGCAAAGTCTCTACCTTTTAAGTTGTATACATTGAGTAGTTAATAATACTTTTTTTTGCATATTCAATAATTTTGCAAGAGCAAAGGCATAAGCACATTCAAAAATGTTTTCAAAGTTGCTTGCCACTTGGCCCCTTTCTACATTCTATTAAAGTGTTTTCCTATGTATAGAAACATTAAATACTGCTTTCTTAATTCCTTCTGCTATCAGGCATCTCCCTGGATTATCCAAAATACCCATCATTTAGAGGCAATTTAAGAGTATTTAAGGTAAATTTACCTGTATGTTTTTTCTTGGAGCCACTTCTTATAAACTGTACTGTGTGAAGGCAAATAATCCAAACTCTCATGGGCTATCAGGTGTTCTCTCTCCTCCTCCTTGCAGCGATAATATGCTAAACTGCTTCTGCTGATGCTGCACTGCCTCCTAAACTCCTGAGAATGAATCAAATCAGGCCCATGATCTTCTGCCATCAACATCTCCTCTTCACCGTTTTCCATGTGTGCCCTGTGAGAAAAAAGCGATGACATCCCAGTGGCCTCCAGGAATATTTGGGATGCCAACAAGAATGATGTGAGCCCAAGATCAGTCTCCTTGAGAGTGAAAGAAGGAGGAATGGAAAACTGCACAAGGATGGAGTCGTTGTGGCGCAGAGATTGGCCGGTTTGTCTTTGGCCTCGGGTCGCTGTGGCCAAGCACAGACCCAGCACAGTCGAAGCAAGGAAAACTTGTCTGAGCTGGAGCTCTCTGGTGAAGAACTCACTCCAAGAACACACTGACCACTGTAACAAGATTATCGCACCGGCTCCTTGCTGACTGTTCAGAGGACAGGGGTGTTTAAGCCGTAGGGGCTTTGTCCGTTTTAAAGAGAAGATCGCTTGCTGGGCTTTGGGCTGTCCAGAGATCTTGATCCACTAATCTAATCACACAATTTAATTAAATAAATAAATTTATTAAAATTATTTATTTATTATTTATTTTAAATTATTTCTTTATTAAAATTTATTATTAAATAAATTATTGAATTAAATAAATTGTGTTGCGGTGACATTCAGTTAAACCCCAAATCCTCAGTATTATATAGGTACCCTAAAAAAAGCTTATTCTCTAACACAATTTCTTTTTAATTTACACATCAAATTTCTTTTTAGATAGATGAAAAACTGAACTCCCTACAGCTTGGATACTTCATCCAAGGTAGTTTGCAAGTTGGCAGTTCAATCAAAGCAGGAAAAGACCTGATGCATGTCAAATATTTACTGTAAAGAAAAACCAGTAACATGCCGTGTGTTTGCCACCTCCAAGGTATGTTTTTGGTTACCGAAGACAGAGTAAGGAAAGATTTATGCTGCGCTCCACTTACTGGCACGTGGACCAATTTGGAAAGGTCTCGTCTCAAATAATGAGGAAACAGAAATAGTTCCTGGTTGCCAGTGAGTACTAAATGGCAAGAGAGAAAAAAAAGATCTTTACACAAGCCACGTGCAAATTACCTGAAACTAAGCTTTTTGGACCTATGGTTTTTGCAATGCTGAAAGTTTCCTTGTGGTCCACTACTCACACTTCTCAAAGGTAACGAAACACATCGTCGAGGCAATATTGCCCAGGGCAGGGGGCACCTGCAGACCAGGATGTAGCAATGGCCTACGTCCAGTTTCTTATACCATGACTGTGTTTTTTTGCCAGTTCAACCAGGCATTTCATTCCAGAGATTTCAAAAGTACTATGCAAATTCCAGACCCAGCAGCCTGAGAAAAAAGAGAAAGAGTTAGAGAAGAAAAGTGGTCTAGGTGGAAACCAAAGAATTTAGAAAATAATTGTTGCTGGAAACTGTGCCTCAGGGCCACAAGCAACAGTTAATGCATTAGAAAATTTAACATTACTTTCCTTACAGATGTAAGGAAATAAATTTATCTTTGCCACCAATACATCCATAGAGCAGTTATCTAACAACAAACATATGTTGGGTGATCAATTAAATCTTTCCAATCAGTCAAAGGTGAATTGAGGAGGAATTCTGAATGAAGGTTCTGACTCTGATTTTAACCCATTCTTATCTAAAAAGAGGGAAGAGCTTTATTAAACACAGTAGCTCACACCTTAGTTTGGGGTTTAAGCACAAAAATGTTTTGAGACTAGACTGCTGATTTACGCTTGCACAAAAGTGCGGTTTAACTAGTCCTGTTCCAAGTTTAAAATGGAGCAAAGGAAAGCAGAGCCCGGACGAGAAAAGCAGGCACCTGAGCAGAGCTCCTGGCTGGGAGCCCGCTGCTGCTTCCTTCAGGGATGCACAGTCTGGCTACCACAAGGTCTCCATTTAGCCCGTGTCTTTATTTCTGGAACATGGGAAATTGTATGATGTCATTTTCTAGTTGTGTTAGATCAAACTGGTATATGTGAATAAATTTAGGTATTACAGAGATTGCAGCATAAACAGAAATCCAAATCCAAAGTCCACTGAACAATATAGAAAAGGGGAAAAAAAAAAAAACCATCAACCCTGCAATTAAAGCTACCTTTCTAGGGGGAAGGGATACACTGCTCACAGACAACACAGATACATCTCATTCCGCATCACCATGATTTGTTATGCAAACAAGACAGCTGTTTTTCCTCAAACAGGAATACCACCCATAAGAGCATAGACAAGCATTTGCCTTTGCTGTCCCTTAGTTGCCAGAAGACTGAAGCTGACAACTCCTCTCCCATCAGACATGGATCTAACCCAGTCTCGGCAGCAGCAGCTCGGCTGTACTGCAAATCCTCACAGGCACCCATTTGTGCATTCAACTTTTAAAAATAAAATGGAGTAAGAATAGGTTTCCAAACTTTGGCCCCTAATTTTATTTATTTTTTCCCCACAGACTCCTTTATAGCTAAGTTAAACCCACCCATACACTCGCTTATCTGAAATACATTTCCTGAACCTCTGAGCGGCAGCGCACAAATGGCCAGGGTCCAAAAGCTAGAAGGCAAAATGCAGAGACACTTGAGATTGCAGGAGGGCAGAGTTGCGTCCCAGAGATGCAGGAGTTGAGACAACTCCACAGAGGACAAACGAGGCATTACAAAATATGTACATGCCCAGGCCATTCACTCATTATTTTACAATGAAACCTGAAGACATGTTCCCTCCTAAACAGAAAAATAGTTATTTTCAGAATACTCGGATGAAGGTAAATGCGGATTGGGGTTGTAAAAGCATTCTGTACCAGAAATTCCTCTCCTAGAAATACATACTGTTTAATTGCCCTGTCAGAACTTGACCCAAAACCTATGGATTTTGGCTGTCATTCCTAAATATGCTCCCACACACCCCTCCCAGTGCCAAACATGAGTTTTCATCTTTCTTCTGCAAAGTATTTTGGAGGGTTTATTTTGGAGTCCTGTAAAGTCTGCATAAGGACTGCCCTGCTTTCCACGGTAAGTTTTCATCTCCAAACATCACGAAAGGATCTCTCTGCTTATCCAAGAGCTTCCACAACTCAAATTTTGCCATGGATAAAGGCAACCAGAGGCAATGATGAAAGAATACCTTCTCAATACTGGAAGATAAAATTCACCCCCACTTCGAGGAGAGCATAGAATCCAGGCTGTGACCAGTTCCCAGGTTTTCCACTCATTTCTGACTTAGATACCTGCCTGTGCAAGGCTTGCTACCTTGCTTATAAGTGTTCTTACCTCAGAGGGATCACAGCCTAATGGGCAACTGCTGCTTTGGAGACAGGGAGAGAAAGGAGGAGTCTACATTCTGTGGTCATCACCACAGAAAGCGAGTAGCCACGCTTCTTTGAGTAAATGCTTCAAGGATTCAAGTTATAAATTGAATTTTACTTAGTTGAGGGAGAGTTGTGAAATATCAATGTTGAGGGAAAGTGTGCTTTCAAGCTGCCACGGCCCCGTTTGGGAGCCACAGAGCTCCTTGTTCCGCTCCCAAGCGGCTTCCACGGAAACCACGGGACTCCTTGCAGAAGGGCGAGGACAGAGTAAGGAGACACCAGCATGGGGCTCTCCTCCTGGGTAAGCAGAAGCAGACTGAGCTAGGTGCCTCCAGCTAGGACCTGGAAAGTAGCTCCCTTGAAATTAGAAAGATCAGCAAAGGATCGGACCACTGCTACTTGGTGATCTGGATTACAGGTGAGGCGTGATGAACAGAAGAAACGTGGCTACCACACAGTTATGACTAGCTGGCCATTCCAACAAAACATTTTGAGCTACCCCATCTAACTCCTGTCCCAAACGACTGGGGAGAAGAAGCAACATGACTTTGTTTGCCGACATGTTTTGTAAGTGTGAGAGTACGTGCACGCACGCACATGCATGTGTTCTTTATCCTTCAGAAGACCAAGGTAGAATAATCCCAACCAATACTATGAAAATACAAAATAAGTATTGCTAAATTACAAGCCACAGCAAGCAAGAACTATCCGCCAAACAGCATTTGCGATACAGCAGGAGTTTAATACCAAAACATTTTGCCACTCATCTTTAAATAGTACAGACAAAAATCAGATTCCAGCTATTACACACAGAGCCATAGAATTGTCTAGGTTGGAAGGGACCTTTCAGATCATCAGGTCCAACCATCAACCCCACACTGACAAAAACCACCACTAAACCATGTCCCTCAGCATCACGTCTACACATATTTTAAATACCTCCAGGGATGATGACTCCACCACTTCCCTGGACAACCCATTCCAATGCTTAATAACCCTTTCAGTGTAAATATTTTTCCTAATATCCAATCTAAACCTCCCCTGGTGCAACTTGAGGCCATTGATGCATGGCTGCATCAAGAGATGTGTTGCCAGCAGATCCAGAGAGGTGATTCTGCCACTTTACACTGCTCTGGTGAGACCTCACCTGGAGTACTGTGTGCAGGTCTGGAGCCCTCAATATAAGAAGGACATGGACCTGATAGAGAGGGTCCAGAGGAGGGCCACGAAAATGATCCAGGGGTTGGAGCACCTCTGCTACAAGGACAGGCTGAGGGAGCTGGGGTTGTTCAGCCTGGAGAAGAGGAGGCTCCGGGGAGACCTAACAGTGGCCTTCCAGTACCTGAAGGGTGCCTACAGGAAGGCTGGAGACAGTCTGTTTACAAAGGCCGGCAATGACAGAACAAGGGGTAATGGCTTTAAACTGGAAAAAAGCAGATTTAGATTAGACATTAGGAATAAGTTCTTTACCATGAGGGTGGTGGAACACTGGAGTAGGTTGCCAAGGGAGGTGGTTGAGGCCCCTTCCCTGGAGACATTCAAGGTAAGGCTCGACGAGGCCCTGGGCAACCTGGTCTAGTTGGGGGTGTCCCCGCTGACTGCGGGGGGGGTCAGACTAGATGACCTTTGAAGGTCCCTTCCGGCCCAGATGATTCTATGATTTCCTCTTGTCCTATCACCTGTGATTTGGGAGGAGACATCGACCCCCACCTCTACACCCTCCTTTTCAGGTCTCCCCTCAGCCTCCTTTTCTCCAGGCTAAACAACCCCAGCTCCCTCAGCTGCTCCTCACAAGACTTGTGGGGTCCTCCAGACCCTCACCAGCTTTTTTGATCTTCTTTGTACGTGATCCAGGACCTCAATGTCTTTCCTGTATTGACGGGCCCAGAACTGAACACAGGACTTGAGGTGGGGCCTCACCAGGGCCGAGTACAGGGGGACAATCACTTCCCCTGGTCCTGCTGGCCACACTGTTCCTGACACAGGCCAGGGTGCTGTTGGCCTTCTTGGCCACCTGGGCACACCGCTGGCTCACGTTCAGCCAGCTGTCCACCAAATGCTAAAAAAGCATCTACAACAGGACTCTAGTTCTTGCTATGGCTGCACTAAACCACTCCTGTCTGGAGATAAATTACCGGTCACCTGTGTATCTAGATGGCTGTATCATATAAGTTCAGCTGTGTGGTAGCAGGCATGTAAACGCCAAGCAAATACTCAGTTTTACACAGAGAACAGCCTGTTTTTTGAATGGTGTCAGGAGTTGTATATACTTAAATTACATTAATTCCTTCCCTCTCTACTTGCCCCTTGTCTTCAGCTACAGACTTGCTGATGCAGCGTATGTGATTTGTGCATCTGTCAAGTAAAGCAGTGCACCATTTTTATTGGCTTCTGTTTCGATACCAATTATCATACAGATATAATAGAATTATAAAAATCACAAAAACACCATAAAGCATTAGAGATTGAAAGTGAACATTGTTACACTGAATGAATAAACACAACAATTCCAAACAAATCCAAAGGTAAAAGTGAAGAGTATTTGAAAGAAATAGTTACTACTCTAAGGAACGTGAGCAGTTCAGAATATTAATTTTTTTTCAACAGATTGAAAGCAGGGCGGCAGAACGAAGAGCTTCCAAAGCAGTACTCTATTCATGGCATCCCACTCTGAAGATCAAAACCATTACACTACTAATTGAGGTGACACTCTTAAGATTTTAAATAATGAGTGTTTAATGTGCAATCTGAATGACAGCTCAAGGAAGCAAATAATTATCATAGTGATTGAATAATGACATAAAAACATTGCTAACTAGAAACATTATGGCTATAAATTTTCATTTCACATTATTTTGGTACTTTAAAGTTACAGCATTTAAGGAATGGAAGTATAGCACTAACTTAGCATAAGAATTTCACTATAAATGCAACGACTCGTACATTTGATGCTGACTATAAGGACACAGAGGTTTGAAACATGTTCTGATAAGGCTGTAATAAATCGAATCTATTGTTAGAGGATAGCAGTACCATACGAGATCATAAATTTAATCTGTGAATCTCCATACAGAAAAAAGAATATACATACAATAGGAAAAGGTTTCAGAAAACACAAACGAAGATGGCTATGACTGTCTCCATGAATCCTGAAACCATGATGTTGTGACAAGGATTTACTTTGGAGATTTCTCAGAAGCAGACGGTCCCACAGCTCGAAGTGTGACACACCACCGAGAGATGAGAAATAACACTCTCTCATGAAACTCCCGGCCAGCAAACAATGAACAGTGGAAGAAACAGTTGGCCAGAAAAATTAAGGGTCAGGGTTGCTGGCAATTCACCTGGTATCATGACAAAAGCAAAGAGCTTTTAGTATAGACTTTTCTCAATAATACTATTGACTCACACGCATACATTTAAACTTTAAACAGTTGATCACTAATTGCTGAGATTAACCTGGGAACTATGGAGCCAGCTGCAGCATCATGCACCTCCATGCTTTTGGTTTACACATCTCCTCAGGGTGGCAAGTTTTGCATACGAAAACCTAAAAGAAACGGAGTCATCTCAACCTGCTGTACTTCACCACAATGCTTAGAATATTCCTGCATTTAAAACTGCTATCTCAAAAAAGTGATTGACAGAACTGGGTTAAGCCCTCTCAGGCTGAATTTAAGGAGTTCCAAGTGCTAGTTCACCTCCCAAAGTCATTCTGCTCAACCCTCGCTCACATATTAACCAAATTTCCTTGATCTGCTGGAAACACTCTCTTCATGATAAATTCACCACTCTACTGTCTGAGCTGCTCTCATGCTAATCGTAACAGCTTTTACTCCTGTGACAATTGGAAAAAAAATAGCCAATTTTTTATACTCTATTATCAAGTTAAGCCAGTAACAGATGTGTTTACCAGGTTTCTTCGTGATAATTTTTAATCAGTAGAAATTGCAGAAGGAAATCAAACCCTTCCCCTCTCCTTTTCTCATTCCTGCAGACTTAAAAATATAATAATCAAAATTCAAAATGAAAACAGCCAATGTGCTAGATGAGCATACCTACACATCTATAATAATCACCAGGGAGCAGAGTGGGAATAAGCACAAAGCGACTGATAAAAACCTTCCCTGTTTATGTCTGCACAGCCATTCCTTCGGTATTTCTGAGCTAATAAATATTCAGGATTTTTTTTTTTTTTTTTAACCCAAGCTGCACAGTTTATACATTGTAAAACAACGTTTACGTTTTATCCATACTGCATATACTAAAAGCAGAAGGTTGGGATGCTTCCGTTAAGAAATGGTGAAAAGTCCTAAATTAGTATAGAAAACACACATTATATCAAGAGATCCCAAGCACTGGTTATTTGTGCATAATCTCAACATCATCCATTAAGTTATCTGTTTATATAGTTTGGCACTAGTATAAATAATAAAAAGCTTTCTGTATTTATCACTATTTGAAAATGGTAAAGACTGAAAAACTTCATGGAACGGTTTGAATATGGGAATGCTACTTGAGAGTTGGTACATGACACGTATCTTATAGAATGGAATGGACTGCACATTCATTTACAACTATTTATCAATTGAGCTGAAGGTATACATCCATTTAGTTCAAACAAACAAACAAAAAAAACCCCAAAAACCAACTCACATTACAAACCACATCAACATTAAAGTAATGCAGAAAGCTGACATTTTAACCACTGAACGGAGTACTCCTTCCTATGGAAGCCGAGCTCAGCTAGTGAAACGTGTTTCCTTGTATTTTCTTAAAGCAGCGCAAGTCATTTTCATACTTCCAGCACTACAAGCAGTGCATCCTTCATGTCATTTTAGCCCATGATTGGTTGGGTCTGCAGCAGAATTGATGTAATACACTGTTACAGGGAATAATGCAATCACCAGAACAGGTAAAAGAAAACCCTCTCCCACAGCCGTTTCATTATGTAGACTTAACACAGATGCATTAATAAGTTTTAAAGCTTTTTTTTAAAAATTAGTATTATTATTATTAGAGATAACAGGCATTCATCATGTTCCTCCAATAGCTCCCCACCTCAGACACCTTCCTAGGCTTCACGAAAGAGTTCTGAACACATTAATTGGAAAAAAAATGTGAGAAACGTATTTTGTCCCACTGCTTCACTTCTATCCGGAACTTTACTTGCAAAAAAGACCAACAGGAGTTCAAAGTCACCTTTTTTTGTGACAGTAACATATTTAGGCTTGCTTAATAGCAATTTATTCCTCCTTCTCCAGCAGTTGAGACAAGCCACACCAGGGGCAATCTGGCCATTTTCAAAAAACTAGAGGTCAGAATAAAAACAAGTAGTAGTCAGATATCCTGACTGTCGTAGGATGACTACCCGGTGGCCTGCCCATAGTGCAAGGGAAGTGTAGTAAATATTTTTAGGCCCTGAATTATTGTCCTGAAAGCTATTAAATAGGAAATACATTTCAGCCAACGTACCATGTAAGTAACCATGTAAAACACAAATACTTGTCCAAATTGTCCAAATTACAGAGTTTATTATTATTATTATTGTAGTTGATCGAGTGTCATAGGATGCACTAAAATTTTCCTTTAGGTGTCCCCTATGCAATACCAAACATTAGAAGGAATGCATATTATGCATTTATTTCATAATGGTTGAGGGGTTCCCTCCCGCCTCTGTCTCGCTGGGTGTCCAGCATTCTCAACTTGCCTTCAGGAAGAAGAGCGCAATCAAGGCCATTGGCAGGTGCACACCTCGGGACGTTGCACGTACTTCATTATCAATGAGTAAAGCACATTGTTTGTAACGCGGATATTTCCATAAGCTATAATGAGCAAGCCTAAGGTGTATGAAGCATGAATCATACCATCTTTGGGTTTTGTTTGGTTTTTTCTCTTTGTTTCATAATAAACTCATCCCTCCCTCAAACAACCAAAAACAAGAACTTTGGCAATGCTTCAGAGCACGAAGCTACTTTAAATCCCAGTTGATGGCCACCAACATAACATGGATTTTCAAATGCAATTTCAAAAAAAAAAAAAAAAAACCGCATTATATTTAGCACTTTCGCACTTTGCCCCTCACACAACTGGCTTAAAATGGTGCTCTGCTTTGCAAGACGTACAATTACAGTTTTGAGAAGAAAAAAAAAAATACACATTTGCTAACAGCAGCAAATTCAAATCTTGCCAAAAGAACATAACACAACTTAAATACTTGTAAAAGGAAAATTAAATTTCTGGCATCTAAGTAGGTTACCTAAAAGAAACCACAAGAACATGAGGAAAGAAATTACCAAGTAAATACTGATCAGACACGGATACCTGTAAAACAACGTAACCTTTCTGGAGGAGAGTAAGCACCAGTGCTTCAAAATCTTCTTCAGATATTAAAAACAGTTTTGAGGAGGCTCTCGACTTCATGCAGTAGTCAAAGACGTTTTAAAGTTTCATAATTAATTACACTAAGACTCGTTCCAGCGTGAGCAAAATGGAAAACCAACACACTTAAAATCACCGCAGGAATATTTTTGGTCATCCTTTATATTACATACCCTGCTGTCAGGTCAACTCCCTCCACCTTTTTTTTCTTTTTCCTTCTGCAAAAAGACCCTACATACAGCTGGATATGCAGATTTTCAGAGATACTAAGTGGTCAGAGTACAGACAAGGAGGAACAACTGTTGAGGGATCAACTTGCACCACATACAACCAAGCAACCAACCCACCCTTTTTCATGCTCTGCAAATAAATCGGTCTCTTAAATTACGTTATCAACCATATAATAGTTTACAAGTATTTCTCATTCTCTCAATGGTTTATGCTGAAATTTTCCCAAAAATTCACATCTCAGAACTGTACAGTTCCATTACTTTAATTGATGAAATATAGATTAGCAGTGTTAGTGTAAGAAAAAAAATTTAATGGCATCAAAATCATTCAAATTAAATCAAGTAAGAAAACGTTGCAATGCACTTCAGCCAAACCATCACAAATGATATGTTATATAAATACAGACAGGAGGTATCTGGCAGCTACAAATCCACCAATTCTGGAAGAGTCCAATTTCTCTAAAAAGCATAAACTGACAAATACTAATGAAACCTTTCCATAAAAAAAAAAACCAAAACAAAGAACACCTAGTTTATTGCTTTTAAAGGTTCATTCTTTACATCAGAAACAGGCAAAGGCATATAAAAGAAATTTACCTGGTTGTTGATGGCTTTTGATTATATTCACTTTTTCAAAAGAACCACTAAATAAAATTTTGAATGCAAACAGCTGACCGACTCCCAATGTTATATGTTCTCACCAAAATGAACTAAGGCTTGCGTTTTCCAAGAGGAAAAGAAGGTATAATTTCCAAAAGGACAGCATTAACTACTTTCTTATGAGAAATCAGTAACAGAACTAAAACCAGTGTTCCCACCAGACAGAATACATTGAAAAAACAGACCAACAATTGCAGGAGAGGCAGGAAAGCATTCCAGCTACAAAGACAGCCCTGTCATGGCATGTGATACATGGAACGCAGATGGAAATACGATGATCTGTACCACGGGTGTAATTTTTATTAAAGCTGCCTGAAGTTTCTATTTTTTTGTGTTTCAGAAAAGGCAAGAGTGGAACAGAGAAGAAAAAAAGTAAGAAACACAAAAGAGGAAAAAACGCAAGAAAGCAAGAATTAAGGCAGTAACTGCAAAAGCAAGACAAAGGACCGAGAAGTAGGACAGACTTCAGCAATGTGGTCTGGAAACTGCTCAGAGGTCAAGTAGGCAAAGTCAAAAGTTATGCTCGTTTCTCAAAAGAATCTGGAGGGGAGGTGAAGGGGAGGTGGGTAGAAAAGAGTTTCTTTGTTTTTATTTTGGGGTCAGTGTTGTTGTTTTTTTTTAAAGTAATATATACATACACAGTGCAAGCTTCTCTAGAGAAGTCGTACTACAGACCACAGAACTTACTCCCCTGCAACAAACGGAATACCTTGACCTCTCAAGTAAACTAAGCGTACAGAAGTGTAAGAATAAAAGGTGCATGTAAAACCAGCAGCAATATTATGTTTGGCTTTCCACTACTTCTGCAAGTTACTGTACATATATTACATCACTATTATAGAAATGGCACAGCCTCAGACACTTTCCACATTTTATTTACATTTTAAGACTAACTTTAATCTCAATCACATATCCATACATTTCCTTTGTTTCACTAAAACTTAAATGCATGGTTTATTAGAACAAAGACTGTAAACAAATATTTGCCATGTCCGATACATGTAACACACAGGAGCTGCTTAACAAAAATTAATCCCCCCATTTTATAAATACAGGTATCAAAACAATCTTGAACATACTTTGTGACACTACTAGTAGTCGGCACCCACACCCTTGCAAAATTAAACAAGATGAGCAACGGTATTCACTGTACCTGCTACTTTAAAACAAATTTAACTGCAGCTCTTTTACTAAGCAAGATGGATAAAGCATGCCATTTATATTTTGCCTTCTCAAGAGATTATTTTCAGAAACATATATTATTCCACAGCAATCTGACACTTTCTGTCATGCTTTCATCTTGTAAAACCTGAATTCCAATTTTAGGCTATTTCAGGCTTATACTTAAATGACAGTGCCTCGATAAGAGAAAAAAATAATTGTGCTGCCTTTTTCTCCCATAGTGCCTGAAAACATATTGGGCATACATATATTATATATATTCTTACAAATGTCCAGGTCATGTATACCAGCTGAAATTCTTTTAATGTGTGGGTGTTTGCATCGTGAGATTTAATCAAGACATTTACATGAGTAGAAGGTTGTTGTTTTAAGACAGAAGTTTGAGAATCAGCTAAAATTAATTGTTGTAAGTTTGTCCCTCTGGAGGTTGTGGAAGCTTCATATTTTCTTTGGACATCATTAGACGTCTTAGCTCTTGAAGTACAACTTTAATGCTATAAGAATTTTGCCATTTTGCTAACACTGGTATGCTCCGTGCATCCACCTGGAAAAAGAAGAGAGAGTTGTAAGTTATGATGAAATACAAAATCTCTACATAAATAACTGCTTTGACCTAATTGTTTTAAGAAAGGGTCTAAGCATTCCCTGACACTTTCTCTGTTGCATAAAGTCCCTGCGTTCATAAAATACTTTAAGGAAAACAATCATATACTTACACACAGATACAGATTCTGCAATAAAATCCATGCAGGTAGACCCTTCCATCTGTGCTGATACTAATATTAGTGAGAAGGAAAGGGGTGGGGGGAACAGGAGATCAGCAAAGCGTTCACTGCAAAACTGGAGCCGTATCTTGTAACATTTATTAATTTATTTCAAATTACCTCCAAAAAAGAAAAAAAGTCATCACCTTCATTATGCCAATATATACACTTGAGTTTTCCTCAGTTCTTTAAAAGAACCTGCAACACAAGAGTCCGTAGAATACCGTTCTAAAGGAAAGCCTCCGTTGTTTTTCCCTTGCTACAAGTATCTTTAGTGATTTATTTCACAACAATATTACATGATGCGTCTGATACATTGAGAGTTACTAAGGATACTAATAAATTGCTTGAAATATTGAAATAACTGATTCATAATGTTTGGACATTTCTTAGCTCTTTGCATCCTTCTTACAGTAAGTCATCTTATGGAGCCGTGAAGATTACTGTACATCACTTACCAATTTGTATATGAACTGAAAGGAAAGGACATGGGACTTCTCCTATGCGCTTATAAAACCTGTGGGACAATTTACACAATTATATTATAACAGGGAGGTTTCCATAGGAAAGTCAGCAATTGAAAGTCAGCTCGGGAATTGTTTTGGCAGCAGATAAGTCCTGGCCACCCAGCCCCTGCAAGGAGGAACTTTATAAGACAGAGGGGCCTACAGCTGTGCAACTGCAAAGCAGGCCCATGGGCAGGAATAGGGCTATTGCACGCTACTGAATTCCATTGGCAGAGTAGCATGGGCAGCTCACATGGCTATAAAAGTGCTGGAAACCACTGCTTTATAATTTAGGCAGCATAAAACATCAAGAAGTTTCTTATCCCATCTTAATTAAGGCAAACTGAAAGAAAAAAACAACACTGGAGTCAGAAATAAGAACGTTAACACAGACACTTTATTTCTAGATTGTTCGAAGTGAGGCTGTCTATTTTCAGAGCACCAGATGAGACTAAACCTTTTTGTAGGAGGAAACTGAGGTTCATATGCTGGCTCGGGCAGCTATACCAACCCAAGAAACTTCTGCTCCCTCTCACTAAAAGCACTGTTCCTTTAGCAATGCTGCCGCCTGTCAGCTGAGGTGAACCACGAAATCTATATGGAGCTACTTTCTGACCTGAACTGATAGAACCCACCCAGTTTGAAAAAAAAAAAAAAAACCACCTTGGAAAGAAGTCCCTAAGCAGGATCCCTGATCCAATTCGCAGCTCAGCACTATAAGCATTTCTCCTCACACAAATCATGTTCTGCTCAGAGTCGAGAACCCCTTTAAAGTCAGTAGAGCTGCCAAAGACAGCATATAATCAAACCACGGTATAAAAGACAGTCAGATTACTTAACAGTTATTGCAAACATTAATAAAATAGAAAGAAAAGGAGCATCAAAAGGAAAGCTCCATTATGCAGCAAGACCATGCCAGTTTAAAACATGCATGAGTGTATGAGTAATACAGAAAGGTTTCGAAAGTAACACTGGTCAGACCATCACTGCAATTCCTGGACTACTACTATTTCTTTTTTAAGGGGATATTTGGTTTAATGTGGCAGATAAGAGGCAATATCAGAGCAGAACAATCTTTGCAACAGGAAAATGGGTTCTCTTTTCTTAAAGAGCAGACTATTAGATAAAACCACCAGTAAGTAAAAGGGAAATTCTGATAAGAGATCACCCGTGTTATCATGTAGCAGCTTAAGTAAGGCATCATTTAGCCTGAATCTTTGTTCTGAGGTACAAGCTCTTACAGATCCGTTCCTTTCCAATCCTTCTAGATAAGATTAAAGGAGGACACTCCAGAGTTTCTACCCAACAAGCTGGACTTAGCAAACTAGGAACAACATGAATTCATTTCAAAAGTTAAAACAGTAAATATCACACTACTCAAAACTGTTCTCCATATAGAAAATGCCATGAGAAATGCACAAGACCACCATTTTTCCTCATGGGTTCCTACAGAAAGAAGAAAAACTTCAGGGTGCATAAGTATCATGGTAAGAGAAGAAACAAGGGCTCAGTTCTTATGTTCACCTAGCATATAGCTGCAGACGTTTAAGAGCTTATTTCCCCTGTCTCTCACACAGACACTCTTATTAACATTTGTCAATACTTCAGTGCATCTAACCTGACATCCTCTTCAACTTAGCAAGACGGAACAAAATGTGAGAGTACTCCCTGATGCTTTGGTGGAAGTCCTCTGGCAAAGCAGTACTTTAAAAAATCTCCACGTTAGTCTGAATTACAATACTTCCTAGCTAAAGTAGCTGAGAAAAGACCATATTATATTTCACTGACCTGCCAAAAAAAAACCCCAAAACAAAACAAAAAAAACCCCAATAATCCCCCTGAGAAAAATAGGGGAGAAAAAAGCTACAGTATTGGGTAATGATTGCAACAGAAGATTCCCAACCATTCCCAAGACGTGCACTTATTTGTGGAAACCCATGTGATAATAAACTGTTTTAGAAGACCACTGCTAAACCAACATGGATAAGAAGAAAGAGGTAGTTTTAGATTTTTCTTTGAGAAAGAAAATGAATATAATTATCTGTCCAAATAAAGAAAGGGTTAGCAAAAAATGGCCAGAAAGGCAGTTGCTCTGGGACTCCCCAAATGCCTGGAAATTCTGGTTTCATACCATCTTCCTTTTCCTCACTTCTCCTCAACTGTGCCTTTGTATGCTCTCTCAAGTCTGGAGATGTGCCTCAATTACAGCACATGGCAGTTCATCACCAGTGCTGTTCAAACAATGCAATTCTACATACACTGGCTGTACTGGAATATGAGACCCAAGTCACTTAGAAGTAAGCTCCTCCAGCTTTTCTTTGTCGGCCGGGAATTTGCAGCAAAAAACTCAGAGACTGTAAACTCCACTTTAACAATGTTATGAATGTTTTCTGAGTAAAGACTGCTAAACATGACATTTTTGTTGCTGTTTATCTCAAATCTCTTTTCTGCAAGGCACCAACATTTTTCATGACATCTTGCAGCAGTAAAGATTTTGGCTCAGGTTCTATTTTTGGTGTCGCAGAATTTATTTCCAAGTCAGCGCACAATAAATTCATTTTATGAATAACAATCATAAGATATTTGGAAGAATGATACAAACTACATTCAAATCACAAAAAAGCATTAGGTAATACTTAAGTACATATCCTGGGTCACAGAGGAAGAAATTTCAAAGTCACATAATAGCTAATAAAGCTGCTGAAGACTCTTTTATTCTGGGGATACACCACTGTAAATCTTTAAACAATAGCAAGAGAAGCAATATATATAACGCATAACTTTTTCTAAACAATTGAAATTAAAACAAGTAATTTTACACAATGTTGCAAAGTATTCAGTGTTTATATATGTTCCCTATATCTTAACTTTAAGTAACAGCAAACTGCTTGGTCCGCAATAAACATACTCAAAGCAGTAACTGGACAACAGTTTACAGATTTATAGCTGACAGAGTCCCAAGTGAGTTAAAGGAAGCAAGTATTTCCAGCTGTAAATGGTATTTAAATGAACAGAAGTGATTAAAAATCCTGCAAGACAGACTGCTGAAGAGCTCTCTCACAGATGCAAAAATTAGCATCGTCAAAAGACCATGGGAAAATAAATAGCAAGTCAGAATGCAACCTGTGTTTTATCAATACAGGATACACAAGTCTCCAAGAGAAAAGACCCTGGAGCATCAAGAACAATAATTTAAAAACAATTTTACAACAGTGATGGCATTAGCACATAAAGCCATTCTGTCCAGCCCTACCTAAATACTTGGACTAGCTTTTCTGAACTTAGTACCCGAATTCTGTACACAAACGCAGTAGCTCCATAGGCAAACTGAAAAGCAGAAAACCACAAAAACAAACACACAGATAAGAAAAGGAAGGCAATTTAACAGGGTGACTCAGAGCACTTAAGTTTAGTCTTTTGAGATAACACACTCCTGAAGTAGCCCTCTCCTTCCCTACACTAAATTTATCGAACAGCAATGTCTGGGATCCCTGAAGATATGCTGCTGATGGAAAAGTTACCTGCAAGCAGAAGTCCTCGCTCAGAATAATCAAACAAAAGGTCAATAAACTTGTAACTGTCAGTATAGATAAATTCATCACACACACACACACGTGCACTTGTCATGCAAAGTATAAAGTGGTTGAGAACCACTGCCAATGAGGCAGTTTGAGACTAGCTGCCTTAGGCCACAATTAACTCTAGCACATACTCATCTCCCCCCTCCAGCATTCACACTCCAACTCAACAGAAGTTATCACCCTCTAAACCCACACTGGGGGTTCTACTTTTCCTCAGGTGTCAACTGGCACACACCGCCTGTAAAGCGTTCTTTAAGAACATTACAAATGCTTTGAGTAGTCTGATAATCCTATGACATACAATTTTGGTTGCTGTTTATCTTTTCTGCAGGTCGCCAACTTTTTCAACTTTAAGCAGCTTGATTAAAAGCTGGCCATATGTCAAAAAACAGGACTCAGAAGCATGGGTAGTAGGGCTTGTCTGAAGGTAATACCCTGTCGTTCACTATTCAGCAAACCGCTTCAGATCTATTACATGAAAGACGATCAGAAAGCAAGACAGCAGCTTGGAAGAAACATGAAGGAACTAAAATAGGAAGCGGCAACATGAACCATTCCAGGGATGCTGAAGGTGCCTCCAGTTTATCTGACACATTTGGCACAACTCTAGTGGGAACAATGGTGAAATAAGCTAAAATGCAAGATACCAGGAAAATAGGCGCATTGAAAATTACACAATAAATGAGTTTTAAATACATTAGTTATGAAAACTGTTTTTGTTACAAATCCTATTTAGGCCTATTTAAATCCACTAAAAAAAAAAAATATGCATTTACACAGCAAATCCTTCATAAGATATACTAGTTTATAGAACTCATGGGGGAAAATTGAATGAAGGTTTTGTATAAGCTTATAAACTTATTAAAATCAAATTTTCCTGTTGCGATGACTGGATTTTAAGAGTGCTTCTAAAACCACCAGGTGGATTTCCTGTCACAGTATTCATCCTGTTCCTCAACAAGCCGAAGGAGTTTAGACTTCTCCAAACAAAAGCCCAAGCCGACCGGTTCGGGAAACACATGCCTTTGGGCTCTGCAGGTCTAAGATTCTGCTTCCAGAAACCAACACCTACGCTCTCAGGCACACACAGGTGAAGCAACAAGAGCATAATTCTTTTCTGATTCACAATAATACATGTTATTAGGGAGAGGTATGAAAATAATATTACAAACACACCAAAAGCTCTTCTGCATTCCAGATGCACGGCTTTTGCTAGTCACCACCTCTTAATAAACACGGCACAGTTGTGATGAAGGGCAACAGCTGGTTTGTCAACAGCAATTTCAGTAAGATCTTCAGGTACAGTAAAATTGTTGGCTATCCAATAATTATTTTCAAATTAATTTTAGATTATCTCTGAACTGTTAGTGCACTGGCTTTGGATGACCAACCAGTACACTCCACTACCACCTACAGCAGCTCAAATGAACCCCTGAGAACCTCTCTCTGCTACAGTCATTGAGATACTTAAGCTTCACATTTCAGTACTGTTAATTACACAAATACAACTCCACTTTTCTTTTAAATCCTGCAAATTATTTAAAATCCAAAGATGCTCTCTGACTCACCTTTAAGTATTACCTTAGCCCAATTATTTTACATTCACTAAAGACAAACATACACACAGACAAGTGTGATATATTATTGTATGTCCTGCTGATATACACATATACTATTGTAAGCGCAAGACAGCTCACCCCTCCTTTCACGTGAGGTACTTCCGACTTAATTACAGGATTAAAGTACCCAGTGAATAGTGGAGTAACAAACTTGCTTGAGCTGCTGCCGTTGCTCATGTACATGAGCTCACCCCACCCTAAATGCAGGATCAGGGAAAGTATCTTATGACAAATTGATCTTTAAAATGAAAGTGATTACCATCTATATCAAAATATCCTAAGACTGAAGCTCAGAATCACCTTGGATTTGAATAAACCCAGTATAAAGAAAACAAAAGTTTAAATACATCAGTTCATTACAGATGAGTTACTACATCCAGAGTGAGGCTCATCAGGAATAATCTCCATTTTTAATTAATGGAAACATCAGATAAAGTCTGTAATACTCCTGTTACAATATTAATCTAATCCCCTTTTATACGAGTGTTACAAGGGAAAAGCCTACACACTGTTTAAATAGGTTTTTTTTCTGTCCAAAACTAAATCTTCAACTTCATTTTAAAGAAACAACTGTTCCAATACTATAAATAATGCTCATCTCATTGATAAGCCACTAAGAACCACTAACATTGTAAATACCTACAGATCTGAAGCAGTAGGCACCCAAATTTTGATTTAAGCCAAGCACTTATATTGTAACATTTAAATATGAAAGCTCTGTCCAACATGCATATTCCTCACCTGGGTTTTTCACAGAAATAATTTATAGTACAGATTAACAACATGGTTGATCTTACCATTTCAACTTACCATTCCATTGGAATTATTTATTCCATTCATATTAATTTTAGTTACAAATCTAACTGTAGGAGGTGCTTCTGGATATTTAGGTCCACACTCTACTTTCAGACTGTATATTCTGTTTTCATAGTTTGTCTAGAAAGCAAAGAGACAGACTAATGCATCTTACTGAAAGCTGAATATTCATGAATAAAAAAAAACAAAGGCAAGAGGAATAAAGATTAAGAAATAGAAGCTAATTATAAACCTGTTAATATTATGTAACAATTGATGGTCTTGGATTACTGATTGATATTCCACTGCTTTGGTATATTGATTACTTGACAAATATGTATGAATTACACTACTTATTGACAATACCATATCAAAGTTTTAATAGAATACAATTATTTTTTTAATTCACATTTTACTCTTACCTTTCCTGCTCACCTGTATTCCCAAAACAACTTTGGCACAGTAGGGGATTGAGAAAAAAATCAATAATCTTTAGGAAAATTACCGCTTTCCCCCATAAAAAAAAAAATCTAACACTGCATAAAAATTGGAAATGGAGAAAGACTAAGATACCAATAATCCAAAAGTTAAGAGACAACCAAGAACAAGATGAAAATAGTATTTGCAAAAAACATATCTGGAAGTAATTAACACTCCAGAAGATACTTAAGACTTCTATAGCTGAGGACTGCTTGGTTTACTAAAGGATTTATTAATTTTACTGTCCAAATTGACAGCTAGTTTGTAGAAGACACTACTCCAAAGTGACTATGGAACAGATCACTAAGTGCAAATGTATTTTGAGAAAGTCCAATTAGAAACGAGTGCGGTTCTACCTTTTTTTAATTTTGTCGAGTAGGCCACGCACAATAAGAAGAATCCGTGGCTTTGCTGGTCACTGATGCGCATGCCTCTGTGCTCCACAAGTTAGATAAACCAGTTTCTACACCTGTCTTTCCACTGGCACATCAGATACAGGTAACATGAAGCAAAACCAGTAACATGCCTCTGAACTTTCCAGAAGCATCAGTACTTCTGCTTTTCCAGTACTACTACTTTGCCATAAGTAATGGTACTTTTAAGCTGTTCTGCATCTGCCAGGTGTCATTCTCTCCAAGTGGAAGTGTCAACCACACAGTGAAGTTATAAAAAGATAGTCCACTCTGCGATCAAAGGTAGAGCAGAAAGCAGAGTACTGAAGCACCCTGACCATGTCCTATAATTTGGAGAAGCCACAGAGACCAAGCAGCAAGTGGGTCAGAAAGAAAACAAGGCAAAGCAGGACATCTTTTGTTAGAAAAAAGGTTTTCTGTTATTTTTTTCCCATTAAGAGCTAAAGGCCCAATAGAAGTGACCTTGTCCTGCTACAGGTAACATAGCTGCTATCACAGCATGAAAACACAGTAACAAAAATTCTCATTATTCACTCAGATAGAACAGTTTCCTTCCCCTGAGAGGGATGCTGTCAGTTATAGTGGAAATAGGCCAAATGTATACACACTTCTCACTACTCTGAAAAATCAAAAGAACAGCACTCATTCTCATTCCTTTATTCCTATCCAGGTGGCTTCTCAATTTTGCTCAGTTTTCCACATCAGTTTTACTGCAATCCAAGTATCCCTGGCCAGTTCCCCTGAAAGTCTAAACACCCATTCTTTTGTGGGTCAGAAAAATATCTCCCTTAATCCAAAACAAACCTTCCCCTTCTCCCTCCATCTTGGTCACTGATGAAGCAAGAAGATTTCAAATGAAGCAAGAAAAAAAAAACCAAAAACCAACAACTGGTAAGCAATTTTTGGACAGCTCTAGAGAAGCCACATAGGTGAAGAACTTCATGCTGTGGACAGTATTAGCTACTTTCTCTGTGTTCTGCCTAACTGCACACTGCCTACATAACTGAGCCAATTCCAAAACCACCCATCTTCCATAAACCCTGAAACTGGATATGCACTATTTTTCAAGGTGCCACCAGAGGGCTTGGGAGTTGGTGGCTTTCACTATCTACAATCACCACAAGTCATTCTATCAGCAAGACTTCATGTCCCCAAAATGGCCCAAAATATTACTTGTGTGCACTCCTTCATAAAGAAAATGACAGCAATATAAATTTACCTGAATTTAAAGTGCACCCCAGCTTGCTTTGGTTTTGTGGGCTTTTTTAAAACACATAGGTCCCTACATAATAATCATTCCCTTCAAAGATGTGTTAGGATTCTACCTTAGGTTGAACCAGAAACTAGTCACAAAGTTCTGGAGGCTGTCTGGAGAGTCAGGGAGATACCACTTTAGTTAGCTCACATTTACAAGTTCTTTTGAAAACCCATAAGACTACAAACTTTCTTCAAAGGGTATTTAAACACTGTGATTGCACAGAAGCTAGTTTTCATAGCATACCGTCGTTAAATTCATTCTCTCTCAAATATACCCAAATCTTAGGAGCTCAGCACAATTATGCAGATGTCCAAGACAGTTTGCCACAAGTTGTAACTAAGTCTGACTTCCAAAAGAAGTTTGAATTACACTGAATCTAACTCTGGAACTCTGCTGCTCTGGAAGACATTATCTTCACTGAGGCCAAGTTCTGATCTCAGTTCATGCCTTGGATAGTTCTTCGATAGTGTCCTACTGCTGAAGGACACACAAAATAGTAACCTCATGTTAGCAGTGAAAGACATATGCTTAACTTCGAGCTACGTGAAGTACACTCATTTAAAGTTCTTATTTACACAGTGATCTTTTGTATCATATTGTAACCTCTCATGAGAAAGCATGCACAGAAGTCAAGTAAAGATGTGTCCATTCATATCTGATGAGGCTGATACTCAGACACCAGAGACAATTACTTCTCTTGCAGGTTTTTCAGTCTAGATGACATTCTACAGAACCTACAGAATACCTTCTACATACCTACAGAAGGATTTGACCTTTGTGCATATATTTTATCTTATTAGAGGTAATATAAAATTGCTTGGTCTTTAGGCATGATTCAACTGAAAAGCATAAACTGCTATACTTGATGAAACTTGTGAAAGTTGAAAATACATTGCCAGTTTACTACAGAACTGAAATTACTCAGCACATATGATAAACCGTGAAAAGACAGTTACCCTATTTACTGTACTATCACCGTACACTTACGTGCAGTAACAGTGGAAATACAGACTGAATATACTCCTAACTTAGTAATAAATTTCAAATCACAACTGGCTTATAGAGAGACAGCTGCAGAACCATGTACTAGGGAAGGCCAGACTGAAAACACTTACTAACATACCAGGAAGTGACGAATTCTAAAATGAATATACAGCGTTTCTACAACTTCATACATAGATTTTTAACTAATTTCTTTACACTGTAGCAAAGGAATTATTTTTTTTTTTTTGCATTTTGTACTGCCTACAAACTTCAAAAAACCCACTTTTAATTCACCACACTTACCCTCGGTGGCCCAATAATCATTCCTGTCCACCTGGTGAGTGTCATATCTTCATCATCTTCAAGGCCCCAGCTTACTGTACCATCACCTACTCCTTTCTGCCCTTCTTCAAGTTCTTCCAACAAGCGAAAATTACGAGGTACTTTAACTAGAGAAAAGGGAACAATGTAATCAATACTGCTGACATCGAGGAAATTTCATTGCTTTTATATGTAATGAACTAGCAACTGCTGAATATACTTTCAAAGCCAAACAAGTATTTCCTGTGTGAATTTATTTCACACTTAAATTGTTTAGAAGCAACTAACCACTTCACTGGAGGCTAGTTACTACCAACTGACAGCAATGCAAACTATAAAACAGAAAATAAGAAAGCTCTCTTCAGTTTGAGATGGCTTAATTCAGACTCTCTTTCCCAAGCATAGTACTGTTTACAGCCAGCACATTTAAAAAATCAATTCACTGACAAGTTCTACTCAACTACAGTCAATATGAAATTGATGTGGCAAATTCCCTCCAAAAATAAAGAATGCAACATTTAACACAAATGATCTCAATAAAGGTTAACTGTAAGAGAAAAACCAAAATATTTTCAATTGATTTCATTTATTAAAAAAGCAGCTTAGTATCTGAAAACCACTCAAAAATCAAGTCTTTTTTAATATAGTGATTATTATTCCCACTTAACAGAGAAAAAAAATACAAAGCACAGAAACACTGATTAACTTATTAAAGAGAGATAATGACATTCACAACAGAATATGAAGATGTACTGCCTCTAAAAAAGAGACAAGTAATATTCACTGAGCTATAATTACTGGATTTTTATTATTATACATGAAAAGAGACAGATACTGATAGTTATTAAACAAGTGGATGCTTAATTGCTTTACATCACAAGTTAAAATGGTATTTCAGCACTGATGTAGAGAACAAAGCTAATTAACACTTGTGCATGCAATCACGGTATGCTTTTATTTTCAAATAAAAAATGCACAATGATGTAGTAGCAATATTACAATACAATAAAACTTCAGTTTTCTTATAGCTGCTTATAGCTATATATTTTTCTTACAGCTACTTACAGCTATAGTGTTTTCCATGATTTTTACTAGAGACCCTTTTTTGTACTGGAAGACTCCAGGTACTCTGTAAAACTAAAACACTAAGACTGGGTATATACAAAGTTGTGAGCAAGGAATACATACTATCCAAGTTTAAAAGAGCTGGGGGTCAAAGATAGGCTGAGAGAATTGGGGTTGTTCAGCCAGGAGAAAAGAACGCTCTGGAGAGACCTTATAGCAGCCTTCCAGTACTTAAACTGGGCCTACAGGAAAGGGGGGAGGGACTCTACCAAGGAGTGCAGCGATAGGACGAGGGGTAATGGTTTTAAACTGAAAGAGGGGAGATTTAGATTAGATCTGAGGAAGAAATTCTTTACTGTGAGGGTGGTGAGGCACTGGAACAGGTTGCCCAGAGAAGCTGTGGGTGCCCCATCCCTGGAAGTGTTCAAGGCCAGGCTGGATGGGGCTTTGAGCAACCTGCTCTAGTGGAGGTGTCCCTGCCCATGGCAGGGGGGTTGGAACTCGATGATCTTTAAGGTCCTTTCCAACCCAAACTGTTCTATGATTCTATGAAAACTGTTTTCCATTCAGTTATTTAGTCACTGGGATTTCAGGTTTTACATTATCCTAGTCTGTATTCCAAGCAGTCTCTATGCAAAAAAAAAAAAAAAAAAAATTTTTTTTTTTTTTAAATAGTACAGACTAGGGAAAGGCTCCTAAAAATTGCAGAAACAATTGTCTCCAAGTTCTCCAAATTCCCAGGGAAAAACATAAAGAATATAGTAACAGGACAGCACAAGGAAATTAAATCACTCATGTATGGGCCTCACCTTCCTTCCTGCTTTGGTATTGCCACTTATCTCAGCCCATAATGAGCTACTTCAGCTTGCTAACTGAGCAGAAAATTATACATTTTGGTTAGTCTCCTGACAGCTTAACAAACCAGCCCAGCTCACAAAAAGATCTGACAAGTACTAGCATGAAATTGCAGTGCCATGGCAGCAAAAACTCAGATAACCTCGATGTAAAAATATGTTTTAATGGAGTTAGACTACTGTGGAAGCTTGTTTTCACAGATAAGAGTTCACATATGATTACCTGAAAGTACTAACACAGTATATCAAGGAGAAGATAATTTCTCCGTACTTTAGTGTAGATCCTTTTTAAAAGCTTTGTTGACATTCATTTGCCCATTTCTCTGGTCCCATCCTGGCTTGTTATTAGCATTAAAACTGTACATTTACATATCTAATTCAGACTAGGGATGATAACTGACAATCACACTTCTTTTACATTACAGAGGACAAGGTTTTTGCTTTTGCTCCAGACTCTTGTTAATGCTAACCTTTTAAAATAAACAAACAAACAAAAAAGAGCAGCAGGATAAACTTCTACTAAACTTCTTGTTTTGCATCATATGACTGAATAGCTTTTGATTGGTACATGGAGCCTCAAACAAACAAAAAAAACCTGAAATCAGCCCCCATCCCCAAACCCCATGTACTTCAGCATCCAATGATTATCTTAGCCTACCCCTGTGGCTTAAATCCACCATTTCTCAGAATTCTGGCTCTGACTGCAGAACTTCAGATTAATAGTTTACCTCTTTAAAAAAAGTACATAAAAGACAGGAGCAAACAGGCTCTACGTTTATTTCTGATCACCTGTTACCACCTTTCAGTGCAGCTGAGATGACACAACTACTCATTGCCAAGACAAGAGAGGTTCCATGCCTTCTCCCAAAACTCTGTTGCTCTTGCACTAACCAGGCTCTTCTATTAGCCAAACTGGCACACTAATTTAGCAAAAAGCTGTTTTCCTTTAGGCAAAAATCAAATCCAACCAGTTAATCAACCGAATTGACTCAGGAAGAAAGATCAACAAATACCAGAGCTGACTGCTGTGTCTTTCAGTGCCTTTCTTTGCAAAGCCATGGGTGTGGAGATGAGGGAGCACTTTGCGGCAAAAAGCCATTGGACTGGCTCAGTTGTATCATAAAATTATAAGACATGACAGTTATTAGAAAAGAACAACCCCTTATGACTAACTGTCCTGTGTTCATCACATTTTTTCCACTACGTTGCCTGTGCACGCTAGTCCCCTAACAGCCCAAAGGGAACAGTGAAGGACTTGGGAAACCTCCAGAAAATAATTTAGATATGCTCTGAAAAGAGACAAAAACATCTGACAGCAAGTGCCAGGCTCCCCACACTAACTTTCCTATCAGTGCCAGAACTAGGTAGCAAAACATTGCTCTGAAGTTAAAAATACTTATTTTTTTAAAACACTTATTGTTTTAAAAAAACCCAAACCAAACAAACAAACCCCACACCACCCTACTGAGATTCCAACCCTCCCAGAAAAAAAAAATGTTAGTTCTCAACTAAAACTGGACCAAAGCTACGTTCAAACAGGATCCCTTTAGAAAGTTACACAGTCCTACAACATTTGTCTCTAATCCAGACAAAACAATTCATCAAATATTTGCTAAAGATTTTGAAATATTCCTTTACAGAATCTGAACAAGAGTATTTAATTTACAGAAGCTGGACAGTAAAACAACATCCTCTATACTAGTTTGCAGCTTATCAGCAATAGGAAATTACAGAAACTCCTGTCCTTCAGTTGGATACCAGACCTCAGGTGTACCTTCTGGAAAAAGTAGTGGCAATCAAAGAGAGAAACGCCTCTAGCTTTTCACCAGCACAGACCTGCCAAATATTGTTCACTCCAATTCCACTTGCTGATGGGACCACTAACTGGCTTCAGGCAAGTGCAGACAGAATCACAGAATGATATGGGGTTGGAAGGGACCTCTGGAGATCATCTAGTCCAACCCCCCTGCCAGAGCAGGCCCACCCAGAGCAGGTTGCACAGGAACTTGTCCAGGCGGGTTTTGAATGTCTCCAGAGGAGACTCCACCACCTCCCTGCGCAGCCTATTCCAGGGCTCTGCCACCCTCAAAGTAAAGAAGTTCCTCCTCATGTTTAGGTGGAACTTCTTACATTCAAGTTTGTGGCCATTTCCTCTTGTCCTGTCACTGGGCACCACTGACAAAAGACTGGCCCCGGCCCCTTGACACCCACCCTTTAAGTATTTATAGGCATTGATCAGATCCCCCCTCAGTCTTCTCTTCTCTAGACTAAAAAGACCCAAGTCCCTCAGCCTCTCCTCATAAGACAGATGCTCCAGGCCCCTAATCATCTTTGTAGCCCTCTGCTGTACCCTCTCCAGCAGCTGCCTGTCCTTCTTGAACTGGCTATAAAACCAAATATTAACATGGACCCAAGAACAAGTTCTATCAGTAAACTATATGCTAACACAGCTAGGATACTGTCAGGGAAGCTATTCTTCCTGACTGAGACAGCTATGTCAGGAAAAGTCTGTAGTATAAACAATTTTGAATGTATGAGTTTTGTCCATTGACTTCCAGCTAACAGAAACTGAAAAAGTATGTATAGTTGGGTAACAAAAAGGAAAAACTCTCAAACCCCATTTAACAGCTTCAGACTGGCAGAAAAGTAAGTATTTTTTGATGACAGGGAAGGGGGGAGGGATGCAAATTCTAAGCCATAACACAATTTCTCCTGGGGCAGGGAGGGGAAGAAATACAAAATTCCAAAGAGAAACACATAGAAAATAACAGGTTCCTTTCAGCCTGAACAACTCAGAATTCATCTTGCTCTGGACAAAATAAAGCAAGAAACTGAAATACTCTACTAACACCACCACCACACATCCACAAAAAGAACATAAAACAACCAAAGCCTTAAATAGGCCCTGAAATGGATGATGCACAAAAAGGAAAGGAAAGAGAAATGCGAAAGGCTAACATATTCTATTCTGGCTGCAAAAAAAATTCCTGTGGAATTAAATTTTCAGAAGACACTCTTCTCTGAAAAAACTATTTTTTTAAAAAACATAATCTATAATTTTGTTTGCCAGTTACCCTGCTCACATACTCTTTTGCCTAGTAAAATATTCTGTGAATACACAGGAAAAAAGTGGCTGACCTACTACCAGGAACCTACTATAAAGAAGTATTACCCGGCTCACTGTAATTACCTGAGGCTGATCACAGTAACCTGGCTCCAAAAAACAAAAGTATTTCTAATAACTTGCCTATTAATGAAGTTGGACATGGGAATTTGTCTATAAAAGAACTCCATTGCTACTATTAGTAGTGGAATGCAGCAATTCTGCAGTGAACGTGGGGGTTTTTGTTTGTTTTAAATCAAGAAAGTTACTACACACATAGTAAAAGCTCTGTTTCCAATACCCAAGAAAACAACATGATTCTTGTTCGAGGCAAATAGGCATTTTCAGTGAAAAACAATACATTTTTTTTCCCCAGTAACTATGAAAGCATCCAATTGCTGCTGTGGAACTCAGTCTGTGAATCAACCCAATCATGTCATACTGAATGTACATCAAGCCTGCACTGAGAAAACTATACCTTCATTAAATGGTTTTGATACATCTTGATATTTCTGGTAATTGAAACTTCTGCTTTCTTGGAATTACAGGTACATCTCACTTCTTTGAACTGCTTTCCAACCAAGTTTTGATATACTTCAGTAAAATTAAAATTCATAATTCTGTATATCATAGTATTCATGAAACTACATTTACTATACACTATTTTTCTCTACATTCCTTCAGCAAGTATGTCCCAAAGCAATGAAATTCGGGCAACAGAATATTCTGCATTAACAGTTTTGAGTTTAAATTGGGAAAGTACTGCATAATCTTAAATGGTGAAATGAAGGTATTTAGCAGCAACTTGCGGCCCGTACACATTGATCAGGGTGGTGAGTAAGGCACTGAGCAATCCTAGCATGTATGGATGAGACATCCATATAATGCAAGTATAATATTTTCTACAGGAACACTCCAGTCATCACTGATTTTGTCACATAAAAACAAACAGATGCATTTCTATCAATGATAACACAATACAGAAGGACTTTAATAAAGCCACTCAGTACAGACAGATGACAAAAAGAAAACAGGTAACAGAGACCCGGTAAGCACCCCGTGCTTTCAAAATTAATCATGGGCAACTCCTCAAAAACAATCCTGAATGCTTTCTTCTCCATTTTGCTAGTGTCTAAAGTGTGCATTGTGTCAGATTCATTGAACGGTGCCTTGTCATTACTGTCTGCAACCGGCAAAGCTGCAAGCAACAGCAGTTTAGATCTGCAGACTTGTGACGGCTAACCTAACAAAGCTTACGTGTGGAAAACTTCTAGGAATAGAAGTTCAAAAAGAAAAACAAGTCTGACATAATCAGGTAAAAATATATTTTCACATAAAATGAAATTATTCATCCCAAAAGAAACAAACAAATGAGACAACTAATTTTAGGAATTAACAAGAAAAGAGATGAGTAGTAGGGAAGTTTTCACAGCTCAAGTAAACAGAGCTTGAGCTGGACACGTACAACAATGGACACGTATAGAACAAATGGCCATTTATTCCATGTATTCAACATCTATCATAATTTAGAGCCAGCTTTACTGCAAGTCTAAACATTAGAAAACTGCCATCTCACAAGAATTAAAGAAACTGCCTGTACTCAGCAGAGCTGGTAAGAATGGAATCAGCTATTCCACTTCTTTGCAGAACTAAAACTCTCTCTCTATATATATATAGATATATTGATATAAAACATGATATATTTCACTATGTAGGAGTTCTGTAACTGGTTAACTCCTTTTGCCTTTTACAATACCTAAAATTTAAAAAAAATAAAAATTGAAAGGACACAGGTTGGAAGACTTCAAGTAGGAGGTGCAATTCTAGGAACTACGTTGAAGTTTAAGTAGTTTCTTTAAGAAGTTGAAGTTTCATCAGTTCTGGGGTTTTGGTTTTTATTTCTTATGGAGGTACACCAGTTGGCAAGGAACATTTCCAAGCAGGAACCAAGGAACAGTCACAGCACTGTGAAAGTTATAAACCTTCATCTTAAAAATCTACCTTTTGGTTAAAGATAATTAAAGCAATATTCTTTTTCAGAATTACATTGGTGATAATTTCTATTTATTCCACTTAAGTGAAATCTTACATTTCATAGAATCATAGTATTGTCTAGGTTGGAAGGGACCTTTAAGATCATCCAGTCCAACCATCAACCTAACTCTGACAAAAACCACCACTAAACCATGTCACTAAGCACTCTGTCAACCCATCTTTTAAATACCTCCAGGGATGGTGCCTGGTATCTTGGTATTTCTTGGGATCTTAACAGACACAGTTCAGAACTAAAGTCAGGCTGTATGAAAACAACTTCCACAGGAATTTCCTTTATATTTGAGTCTAACCACAGCCATAAACATTCTATATATAGCTTATATTAGGAAGGCAGCTAATGAGAAACCATGTTAATACAGCAGAAGCCTCCTTCATTTATTGCAACCCAGCATGTACATTTTGGCTGAGGGAAAAAGGCGTGGAGGGGTGCAGGGGGTATTTCTATCTTTAGGGTAGGGCACAAACACTAGTGTTTAAAAAAAAAAAACATACAGTAACTTCACTGAAGACAGAATATAGATTTAGAGAAGCAAATTTTTCCCCCCTTACTTTCAATTTCATTATGCACATTCCAAATATTAAGACAATAAAATGATAAATTCCAAACAGAATAGTATTTTGCATGTTGACCTGTTTTTTCAGTAGTAGTTATACTTGCACTGTGTGAAGTTGCATTAAATGCAAATTTTGAAGTCCTCCATCTCATACTTTGGGTTCAGCTGCCAAATACAACACAACAGGCCTTCAAAGGAAAACAGAACTCACTTTACACTTGCATGTTTAGAGGCAGGCAGACTAACTGGGAAAGGAAAGGCCATAAGCAAAAGTATGGTCCACTGCCTGCCAGCTCCCATTTTCAAGGCTGAGCCCACCGCAGCAGCATTTGATGGTATCCAATTCTCTCATTTACGTTTCAGATACATCTTACCAGCTGCATTCACAATACAGAGAACACAGTATATAGTGAGGAGGAAGGAGATGTGACAATACCAGTTTGCTTTACAGGGCCCCAGCTTACATTTAATCAAAAAAAAAAGTGTATTTGAACACCAGAAAATCATAATAAAGCTTTCAATATATGAACAATATTAAAGTTTATTTAGTTTGGGGGGTGAAGGGTGGAAATGCATAGGCCAAACAGGGTTTAAACGTTAACTCTTTGTAGACAAACACTGAATGAAACACTGATGAGATATTAAATGATTCAACTGTCCTTCCATATGTTTTAGTATATGAAGTGATAAGATTATGAAAAATGACACATTGTGATGCTTATCAAATTGAGAATTTTATTACTATTTCAATTTTGTACAAAACAACATAAGGCAGGAAACCAGCAAACAGAGTTTAGAAAAGATATCTGTCACTTCAAAAACTACCAGCAATATTAATTGTGATTTAATAGTTCAAAGAATCAAGATTTTTATCAAAGACATCTTTCCAATTTCTCTCCTCAGAAGTAAAAAAAAAAAACACACCACACAAAACACCAAACTCAAATTTGTTTAGTACAAATTAACCCCACTATTACAAACACAAAGCTATATAAAGGCAAAAAAGCACTAAAGGAAAGGTATAATGGCAGATAGGCTCAATTTTTGAAAGCTTCATTTTAAACCTGAGATTGTGCTGGCAGAGAGGAAAAAGGGTTTCAAATAATATTTTAAAAGATAGCTTAAAAAGTATGTATGAGATTTATTTTTATTTCTTTTCAGATAAAGGGACAGGAGGAGTGGGAGCCTAGAGGAACCCCGCAGAGGCCAGCATCTCCTGTCATGAAATGGCTTTCACAGGGTCTGCTTTAATAGTAAGAATACAATGTGTGACCCAGATAAGAGGAGTAGCATCAAGGATTTAGTTTAGCAAAGCTGTAAAGCTGTCTAAAACGGGTTACAAGTCATTGATTAGCAAACAGTTCTTCTGAGACTTGCAGGAAGGTCCTTTCCAACATGACTCAGCACCCACCCTCCCTCCAAAACATAAAGGTCCTTTATCTATGGTAAAACAAGTAACGTGATCCATTGTTATTCTTTCAGTTATACACATAAGCATACACTTATGGATGTAATCAGCAAATGTACCAAGTGCCACATATTTAGTAACAAGAACTGCCATTAAAGTATTTTCCTACATTATTTTTGTGACACTCACATTTCAGCCTGCTATTTTCTACATGCCATGATACTCAAAAGTTCAAATTATTTGATATTTACATGATCACATATTCCACTTCATCCAGAAGAAAGCAAGCTTACAATTTCTTTCTTGAAAAAGTTCTAGTTTATATGAATAAAACTGGACATTTTACTACGACTCTAGCGGTATCCTGAGTAAAGGACACTATTTTTACATGTACAGGGAAAAATATTTTTGATTTACTCAAGCAAATTGCAAACACACTTAGCTGTCCAGTTATGAATAGTAAGAAATGCAATGAAAGAAGGTGATTTTTTTGTGTGTGTGTGCAGTTTAAATGTCTAATGTAACAGTTTTTTTATAAAGGGGGATACTGAGTTTATCTAGATGTTAGACATTTTTCTGACTTTTTTTTTTTTTAAATCTAGTTGATCCTTCTCAACCTTCTGAAATAAAGGATTCATTTAGAGCTCTGAAGATGTAAGTGTTGAAGTTTCCATTTGTTCCAAAATGCTAACTAGGGATGATTTAGTCACGTACTTAAAGCACCACACATTTTTGAAAAGGCTGTAAAACAGAAGCTCATGTTATTCAGAACCAGTCTGACAGCTTCGCACTCACAAGTTTTTGCACTGATCTACTGATTTTATTCAAAATATTGTTTGAATACCATCTCATTAGTGTCTTCCAAATGACAAATACAAAGAAAAACAGTTTTGGGCAGGATAGCATATAGCAAAAGCCTTCTGAGTACAGCTTAAATCAAGATTATTTTGAACGCTTTTTCCCCATAGCACCTTCTTGTCTTTCCATAGTCCGCACTGAGGTTCCCACGGGCTAGTTGAGACAGCAAGGCAACAAAACCTAAGTGATGAGTAGCTGAATCTGATCTAGTACTTTACATAAAGTTTTAGTCAGGATGAAGTACAAGTTATAGCCTAGGAAAAAACATGTAAGAGTAAGGAGAGACAGGAAGGGTCTGTCAACAAAATGAGGCTGAGCAGCTTCACAGCACGTACTTAACATTGCCTTTGGAGAAATCTGCCATAAGGCAGAACACAAACACTAACAAATATGTATGTAATTCAACTCCACCAACTACTCATAAAACTTGGAAATCTAATTCTCACACATGAGAAGCTTTCTCATCTGTGCTTAGATTTATAGTACGGACCATCTGCCTCCAACTGCTGAAAGGAGTATCTTCCTCAAACTGTGTGTGTTGCATCTTCATCCAGGCTAAAATTTTCCAGGATTGTATGGAATAGTTCAGTTAATGGGCTTTAATACTATGCCTGATAACATCCTTGAATTTCAAACTCTTAAACAAATAGAAGATTACAAAGTAGGCCACTTTTTTTTTATCTCGGAAGTAAGGTGTTCAGTCTGTGACCATACTCTTACACAGCTACTGTGGCAGAAAGACTTAAGCTGAGGCTTGTATTTTAAGACAGTTGTGAAATACCAGTGACAGAGACAAGAAAACAGTACAGACAAAGTCCGAGAAGTAACAGAGTATCTTGCCTATATATGCCAAAAAGTTGGAAAGAAGTGATGGGCTATATATAGTTTAAAAGTCATTTGTAAGCTAGATTGTTCTTAACCCAGCTGAAGCACTTCTAAATTATTTGTGGCTTGCCAAGATGTTTTTAAGCAGGCAGAACAATCACAGTTGCAATTCCTTGTGCATAGGACAGGATGGAAAAATGCCCCACACAGTGCTTGCTGCCTCCCAGAATACAGTATTTTATTTCTTTTGTTTTGTCTGATTACTTGCAGCTTCAAGAAGTCTGTGCTTACAGAGCTAACATTATAAATACACAGAACAAACTTTGAGAACTGTAAAATTCTCAAGAGCTTTTAAACTGACTTCTCAGACAGTTTAAGTCTGGATAAGTGAACAATGTGATGACAGCATAGTAGAGAAAAGGGGAGGGAGTAATACATCCTTGAAGGTAAAAACGTACTAGATAAAAACCAGGCAACTATTTCCTCCACGGCGGAGGGAAAAAAAAAAACCACAACAAAAGAGGGAGGAAACAGGCACCCAGCAAGTCAGAGGAAAACAGAAGCCTACTTGTCCCAAATTTAACACAAGTTTTCTAGATACAAAGCTTAAATTATAGCATCTCCTATATGGAAAAAAATAGCGTTTAAAACATTACTTCTACAGCCCACTTAGGAATAAATTCCTTTATTACTCCTCTGAATAGCTCTTAATATCTAGGAGTCTCTGCACAGGCTATGGTGATCCATCAATCTCTATCCCACTAATCACAAAAGAGATAGAGATCAGCTTGATTTGAATGGATAAGAGTTTCAAAGGATTTAAGGGAAAGCATTACAAAACTCTATCTCACATTATGGAATCTTTTTCAATGGAGAATTTTAGGGGAAGAAAAAAAAAAACTATAAAAACAGCAACAAAAACCCTGATCACCAAGAAAGGTAGCAGTTAGTCCTTGCTTCACAGCTCAGGGAGTTAACTGAATGCACTCAAGTCCACTTGCAGCCCTTTATTTTTAATATCAGCTTACTCAGAGCTGCAGTCACGCACACTTAGAACTGCTTTCGCCACCATTAAACGTTTGCAACTAGAAGCCAAAAATCAAAGTTAAGAAAACAAGGCACTGAAATTGAGCATGGAGACATTTCTAGTCAAAGAATCAATAATGTATAAATTCAAAGGGAAAGATATTTTTGCACGGGCAACGTAAGTCACACAAAGAAGCAGATTATCCTTAACGATTAGAATATCTCGAAATGAGAAGTATATATTTTGCAGAAAAAAGTATTTGTTTGGTATCTAGCTGTTCTCCTTCAAAGACATTAGGCACACTTTCAAGAAAGGTTGCTTATGACTTCATACGAGAAGTACATCAGGAATCTCACATATAATTGCTGACCGTAAATCAGTTGATTCCTCCCCCCAAGTGCACAATTTCAGCAAACCAAGGGGAATTTTCCTGAACTTGACTCTATTCACCCACCCCCAAGATACTGAAGCCCTCAGCTGAAGAAGAGACAAAAGCTTTAGCAGCCCATAGTTAGAGCACAGTATTAGACACTGCTACCTTAATTCTCATCTTTTCACACCTGAGTTCTAACCACTTAGTGACATGATCACTGCTTTTAGGAAACATTCACATTTTAGGTAGATATATTCTATACACATAAGATAATTTTAAGTAAAACCCAAATTGTGGAAATGCAGAAATTAACTCCTTTTAATGACATTATTGATCTGTTTCTTTTTCTCAAGTTACACAAGACATGTTAAATGGCATGCTTTGATAAATTATTTCTTTTAACCTGAAACTATGTTAAATTACATCTTCTGCTCTCTACTGTCAAAGAGATTAATAGAATGAATCTCCAGCTAACCAGTATGAAATTGTCTAATTATATTAACAACAGCTGTTCTCTTCTTTACAAAATTAATTTGGTTTTCCCCAGACTTTGAGCAGTACCCACACAAAGAACCTAGGTCCAGCTTCAAGCAGGAGGAGATGGAATATCAGAAGAGCAAACAAACTGTAGCTTACAAATGTCCATTTCTAGGACATGCAACATCTACATGTAAAATTAGTCAATACAGGTGATTTCAGAAAGCAGGTAAGATACTTACTTGACAACAATATAATGCTGACATACACAGTTTCTTTAGCACACACTGAAGAACAGCTACTTTCAAACTAAATTATCTGTTGTTAAAGGCATGTAATTTTTTATGTGATTGTTCAAAATACTAGTGAGCCCAGGAAAGGAATTTCTGGGACAAAACTGAGACAGTTGACCTTAGTAAAAGTTTTGCTGTTGACTTCCTTGGGGCTAGAATTTCATTCCCGGACTTCATGCAACCAAAACATTTGTTTTTTCTGAAATAAATAAGGATTAAGATGAACTTTTTAGCAAGAGCAGATTAAATTCATAAAGCTAGGAAGAGTTAAATCTTATGTCTATAGCAAATCATTCCCTTCCCTCCTCCACAAATGAGTATAATGCAGCTTCCTGGCAAGAGCAGTTCTTCTGGGTGAAGTCTTAAAAATCTAAATTTCTGCGTACTATGTGGAAAGAACGAAACAAACACCAGCCCCACCCCTAAACCCTATGCTTATACCAATAAAAAGCCAACAGTATTTTGTCCATAGGAATAAGTATTTTGCTTTAGAAGCCCCGACTGATTTTCACAGCAGTTCTGTTGATGATTCTGTCTGCTTGCTTCATTTTACTAAAATTATTTCATTTCTTGAACAATGCATACATGCAGCACTAGCACTTTACATTGTTTGAAACAGATATATGTATAAGTAGCTTTCTACATCTCCCACTTTTTTTGAACTCTAGTTGTGGCTATATTTCTGAGACACAACTACACTGGGTAAATGTACATAGGAGGTTTTAAAATATCACATGTAAGACTGTGAAGAGCATTTACAGCAGTAAAACTAAGAAAGTTTAGTCAAAAAAATATTTCTTCTTATGGAGTTGAATGTTCTGTAGGAAGAAAGGAGCTTTTTTTACTATACAAATTTATAGTAATTAATATTCTGCACTAGCCGGACTGAATGGACAGTGATGCCAAACGCCAATACTCAACACACATGACCTAAACCAACTTTACTTCCTGGGCATGAAAGGATGTCCCAGGCCAGACATAAACTGAAGTCTTTGGGAGTTGCTGCATAATAAAACTGTTAATAAAATCCTTTTAAACTTAGACACCAGGAAGTAAGTCAATAAATTTTAGCAAAATAAAATGCAGCGATCCACAGCTGAGTAAATACTTAAGTTTCTCTAATACATCCACTCTAGCTCAGTTTACCATAGCAATAATGTATCTTTTTGGACTGCTCTTTCACAGAGTTGCTCTATGTCCCAATTTGCTGTAACCTTACCAAATTCCACTCTGTAAACCCCATGTTCCCAAAGTCTTATTACCAAGTAGAGAGGACCCTCCTACCCCAAAAAAACCTGCACAAGCTCTCCTCACAGAATCAACACTAGGGTACCAAGACAAGTTTCAATACATAGAAGTTTCTTCTGTTTTGTTACAGTCTCAATCCCTCAATGACCCAGTGGATTGGGAGTAGAAATAAAGTAGCGGCCAGCGTTCACCCTAGACTGACCACGGAGGTCAATTCATTCCCCTGTCCCGAGTTCTGTCAATCCTAGTTATAAAGTCTCAGGGGTGAGAAAAGGGGAAATAAGGCCCTGAAAATTTCAGCTTTTTGTACTGGGAAAAGGTCTTTTTATACTTCAAGTCCCTCATGAAATAAAACTGAGACAGTATAATTGTGCTTCCTAAACTTCTGCATTTAGTACTTGAAGCAGTATTCTTGTCCTTTCTTTGCCACCCCCTTCTACAATATTCTGCCATGCAAATGCTCAACATATAGTTATGCTCTACATACTAGTTACTGATATGGGATTCCTGGGATGACTTGCAGCCCTCTGCCCTTCCATTTGCCTGTAAGACAGACCCTTTGGCTCCAACGCCTGTCTAGTGAAAGAGAGCAAGATGCTTCACTCCTCTTCCCTACCATGCTGCAGTCACCACCAAACTGAAGTACACCTTTGCCCCAAAACACAACACGGGCCTGATCCTTTTTCCCCTGCATCAAGAAGGGAAAGAGACAATCGTTTATTTTAGATACTGCTATACCGCAACCTCTATACTTGCCAGATAGTACACTGGTACAAATCTTTAGTATAAGTCTTTTTCCTCCAGCATTTTTATCAGGCTAGTGACATCTCCTCCCTTCCCTATACACGCACACATCTATCCATTCCAGTCTCTCAGCAGATAAGTCTTCTCTTCTACATTCTTCTCTACTACATTCATTGCAGAAGCCGGAGCCCCTTCTCCCACCACTCACCCCTCGGGCCAGGCCCTCACAGGGTTGTCGATGCCCTAGAGACAGCAGGGACCGTGCCTGGCGCACAACCTGGCCCGGCGCCCCTGTGGCTTCCCTTTTCCCCCTGTCAGGAGACACCTCCTCCCCGCTCCGGTCGCTCCCACCAGAGGTAGCTCGCCCTCCTCCCCGTGAAAGGAGACCTCTCCGGGCCCTGCGAGGCCACCTCCCCAATGCCAGCCCAGCGCCCCGCTCTCCCGCGCCAGCCCCAGGCCCACCGAGCCCCTTCACAGACCTGTGGATCCGGCCATCTTGTCCAAAACCCCCCCCACCGCTCCGGGCCTGCACGCGACGCGCGTCACTTCCGCTTGACGCAGCGCGTCACTTCCCACAGAGCACCCGCAGCTGTGGAGCGCGGGGGAAAGGCACCGGGGGGGCGGGACCGAGGGGAGGGGGTGGAGCCCGACGCGCCCCGGGGCTGCAGCCCCCTCCGTCCCGGGCGCCGCCGTGGGGAGCCTCGGCCGCCAACGCCGAGCTCCGCCGAGGGCGTCCGCCGCCCGGGAACCGCGACCGAAAAGCAGAAGGGCGGCGGAGCGAGGCCCGTGAGGGGCTGCGGGGGCGGTAAGAGCGGCGTCCGACGGCCGTGACGGAGAGGATGCGGAACCCGCGGCGATGGCCCCGGAAGGAGAGTCGGTGCCGCCGCCGCTGCGGGATCCCCGAGAGCGTTCCGAGCGCGGGGCTGGTGCCAACAGCGGTTCCTCACAAGTGACTGGCCCGCACACGCCGCATCCACACACAGCCACACCCACGCGCTGCTCTTGACCTCCTCTCCCATCTCACAACATGCGTAATTCTCTGCTTTACAGATTGTGAGAGAATCTTGAACTCGCTTGCAGGTTCCCCTCCGAGCGACCGAGAAGCAAGGATGCAAAATCTTTTTCCTCCAGCTAACCCACGAGGAGTCCCTACCCCCCCTCGCACGTACAACAACCCTTCACTTTCCCTTTGCTGGATCATTATACATCAAACACCGGCTGCTATCTCTGCTTATATAAAAATGATAAGTCTAGCACAGCTTTTAATTCTGCCACTGATTTCTACTTCCTTTTATAATTACTAGTTTTGACCAGATTTCCGTAGCAGGAATAAGTAGGAGTTTCAATAGTAACACCAGCAGAATCAGAAGTCAGCTTGTCAAGTTCAGCAAAACTGTTTCTTTAGCTATATTTTAGTCATCAGTGGAGCTTTCTGTTGTCACGATGAGTTGATCACAAGGATTCTCTTTTGTAGCCTATGTCAGTATTTCTTTTAGTGGAAACAATGAGGATACTGAAAGAAAAAAAAGGCATGATATTTAAAGATTTTTCTTTAACATCACTGTAGCAAATACTGTGGCCTCGAACAGAAATAAAATGCCACAACTTGTTCCTCTTTTCCTATTTGTGATCAAGCGCCAGAAAGGAGCACTACAGCCACCCAATGCCTGTGTGCCTTTTTTTTTTTTTTTCAGAAGGATTAATCTGTCTTTTTTAGGTGCTCCTATGCTAATGCTTACAAGTACACCTGCCTATCTTCCGAGGCAGGGTACGCACGTGGCTGTAGGATTACCAAACCAAAGCCAACTTGCACTCTGCAAAGTCTCTGACAGCACACAGTGGACTCCACGCTCTGCCTATGTCTCCACTCCCCTACTAGATGTAGGTCTCATCCTATGGTTGGCAGCAGCCACAGGAAATAAAGATAAATCAGGGGCCAAAAGGGCAAAAAGGCACCAGGTGAGGAAGCCCATGCTGAATGACTGCAACAGCTATTTTGCTGTGGGAAATTTCCTGTGATAAAATGTATTTTGCTGCAACACTGAACTTGAGGACAGATACCTGACAACTAGAAGCTGAATAAATTCAAACTGTAAGTTCCCCTTTTTCCCCAAGCTCTCAAGAGTTTACACACAGTAATGAAGTCACCTGTCACTCTTTAAACAGACGAAGAGTTTTTTGAAATAGAAATTCTGCTTCACAACTTGGTCAAAACAGAGTAATGGTAATCGCTACAAGAAAAAAACTTATAAACTTTATTATCAAACATCACACAGCATCCCCTGTATGAAAACTTTGAACTGCAGTACGCTCAGCTCAGAAAATCCATGTACGACAAGCATGTTGTGGAATAAATTTATTCAAAAGCAGTGTTACACAGAGTTGAGATTTTTGAGTGCAGATTCTACAGACAGCCCTCTTGCTGTCTTCACTGTCTCTGAAGTTGCCAGAGTGATGGTTCCCAAGCTCAATCCCACCCTTTTAGTAGTATTTGGAATAAAGTATTGATAGACAAGTAAGGAATAATTATTCCCCTTCTTTCTCAGAATACAACAAACACAGAGATAGGACAACAGCATCTTCCAGCAAGTTTAGTACAAACAAATTATTTTTCACAGAATGAGTAACAGATTTGTGTAACTCATTTAAGCACAGTATTAGAGAGGACGTAACTCTGCCTACAGAAGTAGGGACATAAAACACCACACGGGATGAGAAAAAGCTCTTACTTGTATAATGGTGCATTTACAAGCCCTAACAGACAGAAGAGGCCTGTTACAGGAAGCTGGACATAAATGTAATGAACAGTCATTAGAGAGCTTACAGTCAGAAGCTGTAGTTCTGCAAGTGACTGCAGACTGCACCTATCCCACAGAATTCTGTCATTTCAGCAGTGCACAACTTGTGTCTGATTAGCCAAGACAAGCAGCATTACTCATCCTCTTTAAAAATGGAGAAAATGATAGGTATTAAGCAACAACAGAAATACACAGAAAAACATAAAAGCAATAATGACACAGAAAACTACTACAGAGTTTCATGCCAAGCAAATAGATATTTAAATCATTACCTGAGCCCAGAGAGGACTCCTGAAGACCGTAACATGGCTTCATTTTAATGACAAGCATCAAGCAGCCTTAGAGTTACAATATCTCTTTTCTCCCCAGTACATACAAGAGAAATAAGCAAATTCAATTTCCATCCCATCCATCCAGAGATTAACTCCCTTCTTGTCACGCCATGCAAGGATCTTCAAGCTCCCTTACTTTCTCCACAGGTACTACTTGTATCTCCTCTTTCCTTAACTTGAAACCCAATTCATAGCTTTTGTTTCCTGCTTTCTGTTTTAATAAGTGTACTCACAAGATCCTGGTTGCACAAATTCACTGTATCTACAGGAAGTCCATTTTGCTCGTTTCTTCATGCTGCCTCAACCTGGAAGTACAAGCAGTTAAATACCTGAATGACCTAGAAAAAAAATCAAATTAGAATTAAAAAAAAAAAAAATCTCGTGAAGACTTAAAATGTGCAAACACAGAGTTACAAAGAGAATTTCCTGGTATTTCACAGATGTGAAAATATACAAGTAAAGGATGCCAGAAGTGACAGAATTATAGAATATTCTGGCCCATTGCTTCTAACAGCCTACACAACCAAAATAGAACAAAAATAGTGAGCATTACTCACAGCAGAAATACAAAATTTTATTCTTTATACACTCAAATATAAATTTAACTGATGAAATCATAAACCAAATGTTAAAGGGCACATTAAAAAAATCCCTCATTTTTCTCTATAATTTGTATGTGTCATTTATCATTGTATTAAAATGTCAGTAACTTTTGTTATTTCGTGCAAGGATTGTATTTTTTCCCCTCCCTGTATGCAAAAGAACAAACATATGGTTTTGGAAAGATAAAAATGCAATATACAAAACAATGTGTTAATGTTTTTTAGATTTCGTGTAGATAAAAAATATTTTTTTAAAGCTGCTGTTTGGTTTATAATGACATAAATGTTGAAAACATACACTGGAGAATGCGGGCATCGATCCCGCTACCTCTCGCATGCTAAGCGAGCGCTCTACCATTTGAGCTAATTCCCCATCTGAAAAAAAAACATTGAAACTTACAGTTACACACTCCAGACTTACTGAGAACTACAACCATTTTCAATTATAAATTCATTGTTTCTTGCTGAGTCATTCCTTCCACTCACCAGTAACTGACTGCAACTCATGGCTGGAGTTATGGAATACATCTTTCAGCATGTACGCTACCAGAATAACCTTATTCATCTCTTTTGCAATACAAGTCTTTATTATTTAGCTGTTTTCATACAGGAAGCTCTCCAAAAGATCAAGTTATTTACAAGAAACCAAATGTCTTACTGAAAAAAACCCCAACTTTTATTGAACTGTTCCAAATTCAACAAGGAAACCCATGTTCTTTCCAATTTTCAAGGCATACACATGAAAAACCTGGTTTAGGAAATGTTTAATGAGTGAAAAATATTACATGTCTGATTGAAACGATTTGAAACTACAAATAGTCAAAGCTTATACATGTAAATGTGTATACAGATATACAGACACATTATTTTAGAAGGTGCCTCCGGGGTGACAGTCAAGTGAAATTAAAACATACCTGTATTTTCCTTATTTATTACCTCACCAAATGCACTTCCCTATAATTAACACATTACTTAGCCTTAAAACACTGAATTTTTTAGAAATTAACACACACAAGCATGACAAATGCTTGCATGACTTGACACAGAGCATAAAACCTAGATCACATAAAAGGAACACAATGATGTATGGTAATAGGCCATCTTTAACATTTTAATTGTCCCCTTTACTTGCTGTAGGCAAGTATTTAACTCAAAATGCAGCCTGAGAGAGAGATATCTAATATTACTAGCTCAATTTGTGTATTTGGAAAAAGCTCCTGACTGCACAAGCCTTCCTTCCGGTATTTCTCAAAAAGTTGGAACAATTACAGCAACTTAATTACAGGGCTCGATGATCCCAAGGGTCTTTTCCAACCCAAATGATTCTATGAATTAACAGACCCACCCGCACCCCAGGCCCGGCCCGCCGCCCCGCCGGTATCCACTGCCGCGGCAGGAGAGCCGGCGCATGCGTGGGGCTGACCTGTCCCGTCCCCTCCCGCCCCGGGGAGCCACGGGGCCTCACCCGGCTGGGCGCCTCTCTTGCTTAAATTTCTTCATTTACAGAGTGGATTGCTCCTGTGCTGTGTCAGCACTACACCCGACGATGACGCTTTGCTAAGTTAAGCCACATTTCTCACGCCACAGGAGCACGACAGCAGAACGTGAGGTGTTACTCATCCATCATGCCTCAGTCAGGCTCAGGGGACAAACCTGAGTGTGACTGGAGGCAAGATTGCCACCTGACTGGTTTCTAACTGGCCTGTCTTGTTTTCACATAGTCTTACTGGCTTCTGGTGACGCTAAAGCTGCTGGTTTATAAACATGAGCCCTGACATGTGATGGATGGCTTGGAGCTATTGTGCATAGAATGGTTTGGGTGGGAAGGGACCTTAAAGATCATCGAGTTCCAACCCCCCTGCCATGGGCAGGGACACCTTCCACCAGACCAGGCTGCTCAAAGCCCCATCCAACCTGGCCTCGAACACTTCCAGAGAAGCATACACACACAATCAGTCGTTCCTGGAGCTGGTTGCTTTGGCAGGTGGCAACACAAAGTAGGAAAACTTGAAAGTAACCCACTGTCGTTGCTCTGCGTGGCAGTATTCACTCGGTGCTTGGCACGCTTCAGTGTAGGTTTGCTACAGATTTCCTGACGGCGCCAGCCACAAGGAAATAATAACAATAAGAAAAAATAATGTATTCAGCAAAAAACAGTTAGTTGTCAGCTCTCTAAAAGCATGAATGATGCAAGTGAGAGTAATGATCAGAAATAAAGCTGCTGTGGATTTATAGCCATCTGTAAGGCTAAGATGTTAGATGCCTTTTTTTTTAATACTAAAGCCAGTCCTGCCAAAGTTAAAATAAAGAATTATTTACTTCTTTTTTAGGATGAGTGAATGATTGTGTTTATTTTTTTTAAATGTTTCTAGATTGTTTTAAAGATTAAAACCAGCATGAAATTTATATATTTGTAACACTTGTAAAGTAAGGGGAGATCTTTGCTATATAAATAATTCATTTTTCTATGGCAGTTGCTAGAACATGCACAGAAAATTCAGCACGTTTTCTGTGTTGAAAATACCGAGTGGAAAACGTTATAGCTTTCTGCATCTCAAAAACTCCTTTCTGAAGGTTAATTAAAACAACTGATCCACTATTGGTAACACAAAGCTTAAGGAAACCCCTTGAAAGGCACCATCAGCTGCACATAACTGTCTAATCAGACTTAAATGAAAAAAAAAATCAACCCAAAAGTGAAGTCTTTGGATAGTTACAACAAGCTAAAAAGCTGCAACCCTACTTCTCACTTGGGGAAGCTTTCTTATCACAAGCATTTCATTCGTAGTAGAAATTGTCATACAATACCCAACTGAAGTAAGGCACATGTTTTTCGTGTGGTTTTATTTATGCAGAATCAGCCACCTTTGGACTCTCATCTGGGCCTCATAGCACCTGCTTACTTGATCATCTATAGGAATTTAGAGTGAGGTAATTAATCAACACTAATTACTCCCCGGTTAGGGTCAATTATTTTTAGCAGTGATGGCAAAGCGCGTATTTAGACCAGGCATTCCTGAGTAACTTCCTGGTTGGGTATTATTATTCTGAAGTAAAGGGATTTAAAAAAAAAAATAATTCATTTTTGTGTTTATCTTCAAAAAAGATAAAGCTTTCCTCACAGAAAGTTGTTTAAAGATAGCTACTATCAATTCAAATGCTGCTATAAACTTGAGCAAGTGATAATTCAAAGTCTGCACTATCTTGTTTCAGATTAGATAATACCTTTAACATCTTTTCATAGCCTTTTATGCATCTGAGAAGTGTTAAAGTAGCTCTAATTTTACCAGCAACATTAAGCAAAAGGAGCATTCGTGAGCTACAGAAAGGCATTAGCTTTGCCAGTAGAAAACCAGCTCAACACTTGCCTAAAGCTAAATTTTTTAATTCCTGTTTTTCCTTCTTTTACTTATTTTTCAGGAAAAATACTTAGCAAAATGCAAAGATAACAAAGCTACAAATGGGAATAACAAAAAGTTATTCCCAAAACTCTGAGATGTTCCAAGGAACTGAGGAAGAAGGGAGCAAGCTGGAGCAGCTTATCCTACATAATTTCACCAAACCTGCTGCAGGACAGAATAAAGTGGTTTTTCCCCCCTTAAAAGGAAAGGAAATATATAAGGGAACATAAGGAAATAACATATAAAGGGAACATAAGGAAAATAACAGAAAAAGATATATTGTATATTGAAGCTATTTAAGAATCATGCTCTCAAGTACTATGAACTACTAGGAACGTGGTTGTAAGGTATGAATTCTGTCCTCCTTAAACAGAAATCAATATACATATTTTTAATTACTTTTTCCAACATCCACCTTCAAAACGATACCTAGGAAAATGCATAAAACTAATTATGAATTGACATACTGAAAAAAACATTTAGGTTAATTTAAAGGTGTACACACACACTCAGCTGTTAGTCCTGTAACTTGCAGGCACTGCATTTGGGAGATCTAGGACAAAATCCTCTCTTTCCAACATCGCTTTCTCTCCCAGAAGGATAGAGGAGGTAATTTTAGCACCGGATGGCTCAGGAGGGAATACCAGAACCGGCCACCGGGCAGTCCCACCACACTGGCCAGGCTTTTCTTTTGAGGACTTACCCAACGACAGCCTCAAGGAGTAGGAGGAGACCGAGCTACAGCATTTCCCTGCTCATACGACACCAAACCTCCCAGCACAGCCTCTTCGCCGCGCCATCTATATCTAAAGAAGAAAAGAAACGGCGGAGGGGGAGCGACTGTTGCCCCGGAGCAGAGACTGGCCGTTGGGAAGGGCACGCGCCGCCGCAGAAGGTTCTGGCAGGGGGCGGGGCTGAGGTGAGGCTGGGCCCTGAGGGGGCGGGAAGGCGGGAACCTGCGGGCCCCGGGGAGTTCGGTGGAGGTTGTTGTTTACCGGAGGGAGCCCGAGCTGAGGTCGTCGGAAGGCAAAGCTGGCGGAGGAGGTTTGATTTGTAGCCTTTTACTCAGGGTTCTTCTGCTCGTGATGGTCGTTTTAGTGGGTCTCGCGAAATCCAGTTTTGAGGCCTGGGGGGTGCTCGCTTGAAGGAGGAGGCGGTGCGCGTGGTGCTGCTGCTCAGGAGAGGGGGTGGTTTTGTGGGCCTTTCTGGGGCACTGCCATGACTCTGGCTTCAGCTCTCCTTCGATCCCTCTCAGCACCTGCCACACCACCAGTCTTACACTGCCTTAGTAAAAATTTAATAGTTGTTTTCTTTCTCTTCTCATACTCTTCAGACAGAGTTCACCGAGTGTATCAGTGAGCCCAAGAAAGAAGTGGAAGAATCAAATCGGAGGATAACATGGCTTGATGAACTTGTTGAAGTGGGTGCTAACTTGAACTTTCTGTGTTTTTAATTCAGCTGGCTTGTGTTGGTTTTGTGCTATACCTGTGTTTTGAGTATACTGTAAGGCAGGTAGCTTCATTAGTGAATGTACCTGTGTTCTGGTTTCCCTGTTCTAATTCTAAAATGACTGCATAGTATGGTGCTGTATAAATTAAAAAAAAAAAAAAAAGACAAGCTCTCACATTTTCATATGGACCTAAGTACTCAGATGCTAAACATACACTGAATTTCATTGAGTTCTGTGTATCTTAAACCTCTAATCTTTGAATATTGCAGCCAAACGTATTTTTCAGATCATTCTATGTAGCAGTTCCTTGGGTCTTTCTGTGTTTTGTTTGTTTGGAGGAGGTTATTGTTCTTCAAACTACTCTATTATTCTGGAGAAATTCTTATTTAGTGAGTAGTTACAGTTAGTTCTGTTCCTTAGTAAAATCCACAGGATGTAGGAATCTTAGTTTTCTTCAGTCTTCTAAAAACTTCTAAACTAGGGAAATCTTCATCACTCCCACCCCTGTTAACTCTTGCACCAAAACTGAAAGGTGGATAAAAATCTGAAAGGTAAATAAAATGTGCAGTGTTTTGTGGAAGTCGATGGCTCTGCAGAGCCTCTAAAGGAACATGAGGAAAATGCTGTATGTGCTGTTTAGTGATAGCCTATTAGCCAGGTGGCCTGCACTGAGCTCAAGGCATAACCAGCACACATTCTCTCCCTTCTGGAGTTACAGAGAATGTGGAGAAAATTGGGATTGTTACAGTAGTGATTTAGAAAACAAAGGTTGCAAACCCATTTGGATTCAGGCATAGTCGATCTCACTGCTTTTCTAACAATTTTTTTTTTTTACTATTATTAAACAGTTTGTTTGGAAGGGGTATCTGAAGCTGGATTGTATATAAAATGAATAATACAGTTTTTCTGTATTGCCATCTTGATTAGTTCAAGGAGGGCATTGCATATGAGCCCTATGATGCTGAAACTTTTTTGGAATCCTAATGAAGTTGGTAGAAATATCAGATCTTCCAGAAAATTCAGAGAAGGAAGTTGTAATGTGAATATAGGCGTTTTCCTAAAAAACAAACCAAAATGCATAATTGTATTAAAACATTACTTACTGTTTTCCCATTTGGAAACAGAATGAAATATTTGCCAATCTGGAAGCCTTTTGATTATCTGGACAGAAATTTAAAGCCCATTGATGCTTTTAGGGAAAGAAAATGATAACTCGGATGTCTTGCTCAGTACTTCAACTTTCCTCTCAAGTTTAGGATGTTATGGATTGAAATCATGACGGTGATTTTTGTGTGGTCCAGGTAGAAAACCCAAAGAGTAGCATAAAAGGGTAGTGTGCTCTCCCTCTGAGCTGAGATCTGAGCTCGCTGCCTCCTTAGCACTGGGTTAACTTAAATGTCAAAATGGTAAGTACACACAAATAATGTTATGTTTTTCTACTTCTTACAAAAGCAGCGTGTTTAATGTGAATTATTTTGGGCCCTTGCAAACTTCTATTGTGGCTGCTAACGCTAACTGAAGTTACCTAGGTTGCCTGGCAAAGCTGTTTCCACCGTTGATTCTTGGATCAATATTACAGCATTTTGTACTGATACATTACCTTCTAGGTGGACTGCACTGATTTTCTTTGAACAAGGTAATGGTGGTGGCAAATATTGCTAAAAGTAGCAAATCTTTCTAGGATTTGGTTAGGTTTTTTTATGGTTTTCTTGGTTTCTGGTTGGTTAGTTGGTTTGGGGTTTTTTTGGCATGTTTTTGTCATGTGGTTTGGGTACAAAGTGATGAATGGGTGGTAAAACAGAGGCAAAATTTTGTGAACAATCAATGAAATCTACATCAGCAACTGAAGTTTTATTCTTATTGTGGCCATTAAGAACCAAAATAGTTCTAGGAGGAGGTTTCTGAATGACTGGCTTTTTGTGTGATTTACAGTACCATTTTTGGTTTTGTTTTGCCCAAAGGAGGGTGTTGATTTTGTTGCCTAATTCCATATTTTGATACTGATTTTCCATAAAATTCCTTCAGAGATCCAGTACATATTTCCTTTGATGCTTTAAATACAGATTTGGGTACAGAACTGGAGATTTATTTATTTGTTTAATGATAAATCTATCAACTGGAAGGCTAGGCTATTTTTAAAAGAATGAATTAAACATACTGTAGCTGTCCAGGTTATTTTGTCACTGCTTAATTTGTAGGTAGTTCTGGGTTTTGTTTGGTTTTTAAGTAAATTTTCCCTTATTTGCTGTGTTAAAGCCTTTAGACTACCAGTGTTTAGTAACAAATTTAAAAGTTTAGGCAGCATTACTTGCCAGTTTGTGTGCAGTTGTAAGGCTGCTTGGGACTTCCCGTAATTAAACCCTGTAGATGTGCTTTGCCATTCAGAAGCTGGCATGATGAAACCCTGTTCCTGCCTGGGATGTGTTTGTACAAGCCTAATGTAATTACAATTAGAAGGGTCCTGTTTGTTTGTTTTATAATATAGGTGGTTTTAAGACTTTTGCAGGCTTTATTTCTATTTTCTTTAAGATAGTGTGATATCATAGAGTTACTTTTTTTTTTCCCCTAAATGTCACTTTCAAAGAAAGAAGACTAGTACATAACTTCAAGTAACAGGAAACATTGGAGACCCTACATTCTTTGTGTTTTCTGACTCTGATCTTGCAAAGCTGAGACCGAGGCACTGAACAGAATTTTCATTTCTGTTTCATTATAGCTATGATATATTTTTTTTACATTTTAATTATGTATTCTTAATTTTTATATGTACGTGTGAGTGTGTGTGTCTATGGATCTAGCAGGAGGTGTCCTAGCCCATGGCAGGGGGGTTGGAACTAGGTTATCTTTAAGGTCTCTTCCAACCTAAACCATTCTGTGATCTAGTGATATAGACCTTAAAAATTCCGGAGAGATATAGGTAGATAATGTGAATTATTACTTTGTTTCCCATTGTTTCATTTGCCTGGGTGCTTTTTTTTTCTTCCTTTATATAACTTGAGCCCAGAACTCCATTGCCACAAGAGAAAGAACTGGAAGAACTCCACCTATTCAGTCACATCTATTATATTGTAAAATGTGGAAATGGGTAAAGTCATTTAGCTGAATCTCTTCCACTGAGGGATTATGAATAGGAAAAATCTGTTTTAGAAAAACATAATCTTTATATCCAGATTTCTCTGAACAGTCATAATTGTTTGGTGCAAACATAAATCTACAGTTGCTTGGAAACACAGACCTTCTGTTGTCCAGATGCAGCTCAGCTGAATAAAACACATGCTGTTACATCAAGGAGTCCACATTTCATGTTAGGCAAAATTCCCACTAAGGCTGTCAAAAGCAGTGTACTTTAAGAAAGACCTAATTGTTTCTGCATTTCACTGGAAAATTGTGTTCTGTTATTGCCTACCAGAAACTTCAGTAGGGGATTAGAACTCAAGCAGTGGACTCTGACTGCCCAGCTACCAGTGTGATATTTGGGTAAAAAGCAGTTTGATTTTTGATAGAAAGTTTTGTTTGTACTTGAGACAGCAGATTGAATTTCAATACAGTTTGTGGAGTTACTGTGTCACTGAGAAACCCCAAAGTACCAAGGGACAGTAAACAGAGGGTATAAGCGGCAGGGGGAATTAGCTCAAATGGTAGAGCGCTCGCTTAGCATGCGAGAGGTAGCGGGATCGATGCCCGCATTCTCCATTTTCTACTTAGAAGTGTGTAACTTTTTCTCGCTACTGTGAATTACATTTCATTTATTTGGTTACCAGTTGTAATGTTTTTGCTGTTCTGGAAAAAAAACGGCTTGTAAACTTCTGTTTTGTCTAAAATTAGGGTAACTGCACGAAAAAGAAGGAAATTCCTGTTGATGGGTTTTAAAGAATGAAACAACAGCACACTGACAGATACCACTGTTTTTTTTCTGACTGTTGGCTGTGATACAGTTTTAGTGGTCTGTATATACTACCTTATGTTGTGGGCCTTTTTAAAATTTAGATGCATTTTTCTGTAGCAGTTTTGTAAGCATTAAAATTAATTTTAAAAAGGACATGCTCAATAGTGCATAGAAATAGAATGATTTCAGTTGTTAATGTTGATCAAAGATGAGCAGTATTGTTTTTTTTATAGTGCATATTTATATGGGGTTGAGGAAGAAATTGAGTGAAATTGTGAGACAATGAATGTCAGCTGAAACTCAGGTTAGGAACGAGTCTGTCATGACCATCCTAGCTACAAACGTAAGATAGCTGGAGAGACAGTTATTCTACAGTGAGCTGATGATTATATAGACAAATATATACTTTTACATCTTCTTATAGACAATTTCTCTAGCTTTTCATATAATTAAAAACTAAAAAGATATATAAATGCTCACATTAAAATTCAATGCACTTGTAAGGGACAGAAGTGAATTTTATTTCCTATATTGCAGAATAGCAACATCAGCATGAGATGATTTTGTGTAGAAATCATTTTTCAGAGAGTTCACAAGTGTAGTCTGCTAACTGAGGATTTTTTTCTTGTTTTATTTGCTGTATGAAATGCTGTATGAAATATTACTAGCTATATAGATTTTCTTTCACAAACCTGTACAATTTATGGAAGAAAATCTTACATTAACCATAGATATTCGGTCGCTCAAAACACTGGAGAATGCGGGCATCGATCCCGCTACCTCTCGCATGCTAAGCGAGCGCTCTACCATTTGAGCTAATTCCCCTTACTGCATGATATAAAAGGCGGATTTACTTCTGCTGAATCATAGCTTGGCTGCTTTCAATATAATTACTTTGTTGAGTCAGTCTGCTTGTTTAATAACACTGAATCATCACTGTATTTACGTGGAAAGCCTGTTAGCATAAAAGTCAGAATGCTCACTTGACATAGGAGAAGTGGTAGTACTGATGCATATTCTGCTATGTTACTTTGATATAACAATACTTACTTTCCTGAACAAAGCCTCCTCTAGTGTTTATTCAGTAAGAACTATTTTTTTTACCTCTCTTACAATGCAGATACCAAAAGACTTTTGTACATCTATAAAGTATACTGTTAGAAGTCACTGAAGGACAATAAATTTTTTTTTTTCACCACGTTTTTCAGTTCTTTTTATTTTCTTTTTCAACTTTTTTCTACTTATCTGTATGTAAATGATAAATATAATGGTTTAAAAGTTCATGTTTGTCATAGTTTGTGAAGAGAAAGCATTCATTTATATCTTCCGAGGTTATATTCTAGGTACGTCTACCTTTCTGTATTGACTTTGATTCAGTTAAAATTGTATTGCATCTTAAATGGGGTTAATAAAAACATTTCAGAAATATAAAAATTCAAGTGTAGTCATACTAATTGACTTTGCTGTAAGAAGCACATTGGCAAAGCTCTATTTGCAGGTTATTGAATCAGGGAATGCTTTCTGGATTTAAACAACAAAAATATAGTTTACAGTGAGAGTGGTTGCACTGATGTACTATTACAAAGGCATTAACTATTTTAATTGCCTTACCTACATGGCTGAAAATAACGTGACCTTCTTAATTCAGTTTTTTCATTTCTCTAGTGAGAGAGAAATTTCAGCTGTGAAGGCTTTCTGTCCACATATTTTCATTTAACATGGGTCACTGATGCATCACTCTGGCAACACTAATGTAAACTCATATGAGCTAATTTAATCAGGTTTGACTTTTGCTTTCTAGCTGGTCTTCTTAGGGGACGTCAGGGCAAACGCGAGTTTTGTATTATCTTCAAGTTGCTCCACTGCCTTGTCTGTGATGTGACTTGCCTCAACACAGAAAAAGCAGCTGCTCTCTTCAAAGAAGGATAAATCTAGTGCGAGTTAGGTGGCACTGAAAGGCTGGAGGCTGTGAGTTTGTCATGCAAGTTAGCATGAAGTGCCGTATCACGTTACTTGTGGAGTTTGTCATCTTGGACCAAAAAAAATAGACAAGCTCGAGGTCAAATGCTAGTAAGTGTAACAGCTGCCCTGGGGTTATTACCCGTGGTAAAGGAGCAGAGTCAGTAAAGGGAAGGCAGTTTGCCTTTGTGGTTGTTAAACTCTTTGGTTACAGGAAAAATTAATGTATCATGGGGGGAATTAGCTCAAATGGTAGAGCGCTCGCTTAGCATGCGAGAGGTAGCGGGATCGATGCCCGCATTCTCCACTGTCATATTTTCGTTTGTGGTGGGAGAGAAAGTAGTTAACTGCAACAGATGTTTTCATGTACTGAACTGAAATTTTGAATATTTTTGAATATTTGAATATTTTGAATATTTTTAGATGTACATAGTTCATTTCTTAAATGCTACCATATGTTTGTCTAGAATAAATTAAAATAATTACTCATGTTTAAGAAAAAAAATAGAAACTGACTCTTATGGGGAGAAAATCAAATGCCACAAAGTACTTCCTCTCAGGAATTGCAAGTAACAAACTTTTTTAAAAATTTTATATATGTATTTTCTGGTTTGTCTTGTTTCTTACTTCATTTGGAAATGCTAAATTAAATAATAAAATTGTATTATTTGACACCTGTTTTGGAATTGCAGTTGCATGTGTTTTCATTTGTGAATAGACAGACCAGTACAAGACAGAAAATTGTATTACATCTATGGAACTGCAGATTTTAAATCAACTTTGAAGATCAGAGTTTTGTGATCCCTATTAGCAATAAGAGGAGGGGGAATTAGCTCAAATGGTAGAGCGCTCGCTTAGCATGCGAGAGGTAGCGGGATCGATGCCCGCATTCTCCAGTGTTTTGTTAAACAGGAATTGTTATGCCTAGAAGTAGAAACTACCAAACCAAAATATGTTACTATTTTGGTAAAATGTTAGTTTTGTTTTAATCAGAGCAAAACCGATTTCTTTCCTTCCTTCCTTCTTTCCTCCCTCCCTCCCAAAATCAGGCTTATATAACTATATATGTCAATCCTCTGTCATAACTGTTGACTGAAACTGGCCAGTTTCAGCCAAATTTGTCAGAAAGAGAATTCTTCAATATGATGTTTTTCCAGGCTTTATGAAAAACAATGGATGAATGAAATTAGAGATCTGAATCAGCATGTCTTTGTTTCACTTGTCCAACTAGGATATAGTTTGATCAGACAGTGGAAAATAGGAAATTTAGGAATGCTTGTTCTTCCCCAACTGCCCATACTGGTCCCTGTCCAGAAATATAGGATCTTCTTTTCATTTACGATCTTTGGGAAGGCATTGCGTGAGCTGGATCAGTCAATTCAAGTCTAAGGGTAAAAGTTGTCATTTCTTTCCCCCCAAGTCTGTACCCTAGAAAGCTGCTGTGTCTTTTAGCTATGGCCTGTGTGCAGGTTATAATTGAGCTCCTTAGCCTTCTTTCCTACTTCTGTTTTCACAAAGCTGCTTTTAAGAAGCTAATGCCTGCCACACTTGTGTTAAAGCTTCAGAGATACTCTTGACCATCTAATTGATTCACTGACTTCCCCTAACATCTTAGTGGTTTCTTCTGATCCTTCTCCAGGATTGTTTCTTTATGGTGCACTTCCCCCTGGCCCTTCTAGAAGCAGCTGCACAGCAAGTGCAGCTTTTTAGATCTTAGTTAGCAGTGCTGCTAAATCTGCTGTATCTTGAGTTTTAGCTAAGCACCTTACAGTGTGCAAAAAGGCCTACTGATTTCCTCACATTTTCTGTCTGTTCATGGCTGAGGAAGAAAATGTGCATGGAACTAGCAGAACGCTGGTATTCCACTTCTTGGTGTGTCTCCTTATACTTTGGAGGCTGAAACCTTCCCCTTGGACTCTTGAGCATGCCTAAAAAAGTGTTTACCAGTCTTAGTGACTACTTCCAATGTTATCAGTGGACAGAAGATGCCTAGGACAGTCATCCTTCAGACAACAATCTGGGATGTGCTTATACCTGCTGTACACATGCTTATTTTCAGCAGGGTTCTTCTCAGTGCACGCTGGGTTGACACTGGGTTCTTGTCCCACCAACATCCTTTACTAAACCTGCCCCATAAAAATTATTCCTGATCATTATCTTTGATGTGTGGTTTCTTATCACCTGTTGAAAGAAGCATGGACAAAGACAACTTAATGTCTTGTCTCCCGGGAATACCTAACGATGAGTCTTTTCAGAGGAAGAATATTTTTCCTTCTTTTAGGATGACCACTGAGTATTCCAAGATCTCTTCAAATAACTGAATAGACTGATTTTTATTTTTTTCCTCTTACTCTTCACGAAGTGAAGGCAGAGTACACAGTTTGGAACGTTCCTCAGTAACATCCATCTTCAAGTTTTGCCAAATGGATTATGCAAGGATTCTAACCTGCTTGTTGCACTTAGATAAAACAGACTATATAAAGCAGTTGTGCTGCTTTGTACAGCTGAGGGAGATCTATGTAGCATTATATGTTTCTATAAAAAAATCACCAGTACCAGACACTTGGCAGCATTATTGCTTATCCCAGGGGAAATAGCTTACCTATTAGGGTCATTCCCACATTTGCAATTAAAACACTGTTAAGCCTGCTTCAGCTTCCTGATCAGCCCGGGGCTGCTCTTTCTAATTATTGAGAGGAAGCTGAGAACAATAAGGAATTATTTAGATGGATTTCTACAGCTAGCCCCTGGTATTGCTGGGAAGCTGGATCAGGCCCATAATGATGTTTACTTTGTACTCATTTGTTTATATTGATTTCAGTTTGGTTGGAGTGTTTATGTATCATGTGGATTCCATGAGGGATTCTTCTAATAAGGCTCACAGAGGCAGTTAGTTTTTGAAAGTGACAGGAACTGTGTGATCTTGGTATGTAGCTGTTACACAGTGATGGAACATGAGCGGGCCTGTCAACCAACCAGATGTTGCCAAGACTGTTTACCTAGAAAGATATTGTGAGGAGATGCCCGATTAATGAAAAAGAAAAATCTGTCTATAGAATGTCCTTAGAGCCTCATTGTTACTGAGATAAGGTCATAAATACCAATGCAGGAAGCCAGCCTGGCCCTTACTATATTGTTGGAGGTTGGAAGCTCAGTTCACTCGATTGACATTATGTGCCTAGATACTTAGGCTCAATTTTATATGATAATGGTTAAGAGATAGTTGGACCACAAAACCACATTAAAAATATGAGGTTTTTAATAACATTTATAAAAGAAAAAAATTAACCTGAAGATGTATCAAGATACTAAACAGTGTAATCCCTGGTAAGATTTCCACACACAAAATAGGGTAAGTGGAAACTCCATGCCTCTTTAAAAAAGGGCCCCAAATTTAGGCAAAAGCAATACAAACCTACTCTTACCCTGTCCAGTTTGAGAGGTTTGATCAGGAGTCACTGAACAAACCAAGAGAATGTTTTCTCTGCAATCAAAATGTTGGATAATGAGAGAGAATGCTTTAGGGATCTACAAAGAAATTCTGTAAATATAATTAGTAGGTCTCCTGCTCAGATTTTATCACAGAATCATAGGATGGTTAGAGTTGGAAAGGACCTTAAAGATCATCTTGTTCCAACCCCTCTGCTATGGCCAGGGTCTCACCTCCCTCAACCTGCTGGCCATGCTTCTTTTGATGCAGCCCAGGATGCACTTGGCCTGCTGGGCTGTGAGTGTATGCTGCTGGCTCATGTTGAGCTTCTCACCCACCAACAACCCCAGGTCCTCCTTGGGGCTGCTCTCAATCCATTTTCTGCTCAGCCTGTATTTGTGCTTGGGATTGCTGTAACCCAGGTGCAGGACCTTGCACTTGGCCTGGTTGGACTTCATGAGGTTTACACAGGCCTACCTCTCAAGCCTGTCCAGGTCACTCTGGATGGCAGCCCTTCCCTCCAGGGTGTCAGACACACCACACAGCTTGGTGTCATCACTAAACTTGCTTAGGGTGCACTCAATCTGGCTGTCCATGTCACCAATACAGATGTTAAACAGCATGGGTCCCAGTACCAACCCCTGAGGAACGTCACTTGTCACTACTTGTCACTTGGATGTTGAGCCATTGACTGCAACCCTTTGAGTGCGACCATCCAGCCAATTCCTTCTCCACCAAGTGATCCATCCATCAAATCCATGTGTCTCCGATTTAGAGACAAGGATGTCACGTGAGACAGTGTCAAATGCTTTGCTCAAGTCCAGCTAGATTATGTTAGTTGCTCTTCCCTTATCTACCAATACTAATGCCATCATAGAAGGCCACCAAATTTGTAAAGCACGATTTGCTCTTAGTGAACCATCACCTCCTTATTTTCCATGTGCCTTAGCCGAGTTTCCAGGAGGATCTGCTCCATGATCTCACCAGGCACAGAGGTGAGACTTACTGGCCTGTAGTTCCCCCAGTCTTCCTTTTTTCCCTTTTTAAAAATGGGGGTTACGTTTCCCCTGTTCCAGTCGGTGGGAACTTCACCAGACTGCCACTGCCTCTCAAACATGATAGATAGTGGCTTAGCAGCTTCATCTGCCAGTTCCCTCAGGACCTGCAGATCAGTCTTCTCAGGTCCCATGGACTTACGCACCTTCAGGTTCCTTAGATGGTCTTGAACCTGATTCTCTCTCACAGTGGGCGGTATCTCATTCTTCCAGTCCCTGCTTTTGCCTTCTGCGACTTAGGCAGTGTAGCTAGAGCACTTGCTGGTGAAGACCAAGTCAAAAAAGTCTTTGAGCACCTCAGCCTTCTCCATATCCCAGGTGACCAGGTCTCCCATTTCCTTCTAGAGGGGTCCCATGTTTTCCCTAGTCTTCCTTTTATCACCAACATACCTATTGAAGCTTTTGTTGTTGCTCTTGATGTCCCTGGCCAGATTTAACTCTATATGGACTTTAGCTTTCCTAATCTGATATCTGGCTGCTCAGACAATGTCTCTGTATCCCTCCCAGGCTACCTGTCCTTGCTTCCACCCTCGTAGACTTCCTTTTTGAGTTTTCCAGGAGCTCCTTGTTCATGCATGCAAGTCTCCTGGCATTTTTGCCCAACTTCCTCTTCATTGGGATGCATTGCTCCTGAGCTTGAAGGAGGTGATCCTTGAATACTAACCAACTTTCTTGGGCGCCCCTTCCCTCCAGGGCTTTATCCCACAGTATTTGACCAAGCAGATCCCTGAAGACGCCAAAGTCTGCTGTCCTTAAGTCCAGGGTAGTGAGCTTACTGTGCACCCTCCTTGCCACACTGGGGATCATGAACTCCACCATTTCATGGTCACTGTGGCCAAGACTGCCCTTGAGCTTCACATTCCCCACCAGCCCCTCCTTGCTGGTGAGAACAAGCTCTCCTTGTTAACTCCTCTTTCACTTCAAGAAGGAAGTGACTTCTAAAATTTTTTTCATAGTAGCAAATAAAATGCTTTTGTTTTCCTTATCAGTTTGGAGTCCAGAGATGTCAGTCACAAGGGGGGTCTGGTTGTGCTTATTGTATAGACAAGCTGTACTCTCAAAACCTTACAACCCACAATTAACTAGCTTTTTAGTTTTGAGCATTAAATAATAAAAGCTGGTGCCAGGCTGTCTGTAAACGTTGTTCTAAAGAGGCCACGCAAACTAAAAGTTGGATGACAGCCTCCATATTGACTATCAGTTTACCTCACAGATGATGAATCCCATGTTTTTTAAGTAAATTACACATGTATTTTTACAAGACTACATGTGGTCTTGCCAAGTCAGAAAAAAGAAAATGCAAAATGCTTGCTTTCTTCAGTCTGTACTGCTGTATGCCGACAGCAGGTTACATAGCGGCTCTAATTATGAAATTAGATAAATACACTCCAAAAGTGGGATAGAATCACCTCCCTGGTCAGCTATTTGACATGCAATCTTCAGTGCACTTTCTTCTTTCCCAGAGGTAATTCTGGAAGTCTTAGGGTCTTTCAGGAAGATAAAACTGCGATTCCAGAGTGACTGCCAAAAATAAGACTGAAGTTTGATGAGGCCAACTAGAAAACATAGTCATGAGGAGTACATTATCTCAGTTATGGTGGGCAGGGGGTAATCTCAGATATTTCTCACTTAGGAGTTTGTATCTGTACCTACTGAAGCACCTAACGTAACTGGGGGTGACGACGATTGAGTCACTTTCTAATCAAATCTGTATCTGTGCTTGGAGAGAAATGACCTACCAGCTTTGAAACCAGTAACAGTGGCAGCAAGTGGTATTTTTTGGTCGATCTTGTGCTTATTCCCTGCCCACCCCAAGTAACCGATGATTGCAGGAAAACAGAAGAGCACTATTCAATTTTACTTCAGCAGCTTCTCTGTATAGTGTTAGTTAGTTAGACAAGATAGCAGATTACTTCAACTGTGGTCTGTTAAAGTGAGTTATTACAAGTAATTTCTGCCAGTAGACCTATAACTTTTTTTTTTTTATGCCTTTTGTAGAATGTATATACTTTAATGCCTTTTTTCTCTGTCATTTCTGATGTTAAAAACATCAAGTTTCTGGCAGCAGTGCTTTCGCCTGATTGCATATTCCAGTCTTAAAGCGACTTGAGCTTTTAAAATGAGCCTAATTATAACTAAAAGCATAGTGTAAATGCAGGAGTAAATTATGGTATTTGAGACTATTGCATAGACTAAGGAATATATTCTCAGTCTAAGGAAAGGACTTTCATCTTCCTTTTGCTTTGTGTACATTTCAAATTAGCATAGGGATGGTTAAGATATTTTATTTCTTTTTAAACGAAAAGACTGTTTAGAAGCATTTCCATTATATATACACCTAATTAGAGTGGCACTTGCAGTCCTTGCTTATCTAAAAAACACTACAGACTGAAAACAAATCATCTCTATCAACTACTACATACAGACTTTAAGAGCCACCTAGTGGGATTATTCTGCAAGTAGCCTTGTACACACTAAATACAGTAATTCCTAATAATCATTTTAGAATCATAGAATGGTTAGAGTTGGAGGAGACCTCAAAAATCTAGTTCCAACCCCCCTGCCATGGGCAGGGACACCTCCCACTAGACCAGCTTGCTCAAAGCCCCATCCAGCCTGGCCTTGAACACATCTGGGGATGGGGCATCCACAACTTCTCTGGGCAACCTGTTCCAGTGTCTCACCACCATGACAATAAAGAAATTCTTCTAATAAATAATTTATATCTCCCCCCTTCCAATTTAAAACCATTACCCCTTGTTCTGTCACTACACTGCCTGATAAAGAGTCCCTCCCCACGTCTCCTGTAGGCTCCTTTTAAGTACTAGAAGGCTGCTATAAGGTCTCCCTGGAGCCTTCTCTTCTCCAGGCTGAACAGCCCCAGTTCTCTCAGCCTGTCTTCATAGGAGAGGTGCTCCAGCCCTCTCATCTTTGTGGCCCTCCTCTGGACCCTTTCAACAGGTGCACGTACATCCTGGGCTGAGGGCTCCAGAGCTGGACACAGTACTCCAGGTGGGGTCTCACCAGAGCAGAGGGGTCAAACCACCTCCCTCGACCTGCTGGCCACACTTCTTTTGATGCGGCCCAGGAAATGGTTGGCTTTCTGGGCTGCCATTGCACATTGCCAGCCCATGTTGAGTTTCTCATCCACCAACACCCCCAAGTCCTTCTCCTCAGGGCTGCTCTCAATCCATTCTCTGCTCAACCTGTATTTGTGCTTGGGGTTGCTGTGGTCCAGGTGCAGGACCCTGCACTTGGCCTGGTTGGTTTTACTTCAAAAAACAAAAACCAACCCTCCCAAAATCTAGAAGATGGTGAATTAAGAGTCATCTTGAATTGGAAAGCAGCCGAAATCCATGCTATTTTACCTTAAAAGCGTTAAGTGAGCAGTTGAGACAGCCTGGTGCTTTCTGCACTGAAGTGAATTAAGGAACTCTTCTGCTGGCTCAGTGCAAAACCAATAGCAGCTATTGACATGCAATGGCTGAGAGCACTTGCCTTGAAGGAGGGAAGGTTTTCTAGTCATGCACAACAGAACTTTCAGAACTGATTGTACGAGATTACACCAAAGGTGGGTAACTTAATTTATTCAGTCATGCTTAAATGTGTAGTAAGAAAATTCGGTTTCAAGTAGAAACTATTCTGCCTTTTTTTACATTGAGGATACTGCCAAAGTACACTCAAGTATAAAAAAAAAAAAAAAAAAAGGCACAAAGCTCTTTTCTGCTCTCACAGCACCTCCTAAAAATTGCAGAATTCTAGATTGAAAAGTGCCCAGCACAGGATATGTTCATTTTCACTTGAAATGAAAGCTACAGAGCCCTTTTATGTCCAATAACTTTATTTCAGATTACAGCAGTACTAACAGTCAAACTGCATTTACTAGAAAGTCATTTAAGATGAATTTTTACAATTCAGTTTGAAATACAAACAACATTGTTAGCGTGTTCTACAAAACCTCATAAAAATATGTGGCACTTAACATATGAGTAATTACATTTGGCTAAAATGTAAATAGCATTATTCAGCTACGTATTTTTTAGGTCCTTCGTGATCTCTTGTGCTGACAGAAGTGCCACTACGCTTGTCATAGCAAATGATCCCAAATCTTAAAAATCTTGCAGACTGGCAATATAGTAAGTAAGGCAAAGTTACAAGCCCTGACAGTTGGCTTGCAAGGAAAGGCTGTGCTTGTCATAGCAAATGATAGTCCCAAATCTTGAAGATCTTGCAGATTGACATTATCTTAAGTAAGCCAAAAGTAAAGCCAACGACAGCTGGCTTGCAAGGAAAGGCTGACTTACAGCAGTCTAACAGTCTTTCCAGTCACAGTCAAGAAGTCATCATCAGCCAAGGCACGAAGCGCTTCTTCAAACATTTCTTTAGTGACAGCCTTAAAGAAAATAAGTAAATGAAGTAAAGATAGGCAGGGAAGAGGGGAAATACTTTAAAGATTTAGAAATGCTTTACTTGCTACTGATTTTCTTTTTTAAGCTTTAGTCTGTCCTTTTCGCCATTTGAAATGTGGCCTGGAATCCTGAAGCTGAGTTTGCTATTTCAGAAGCTAGAGTAAACTAAGGTACAGCAAAGATTTGGCTTTCTGGTCATGTCAGCTGAAAAAGTTAGTGTCTCCCTTTCCTCTCCATAATGCGATTTGGGAATGAGATAACATTCACTTGGAAAAACATCATGCTTTTAAAGGTAATGAAAACATAAAAACAAAGCAGGAAACTTACTGTATCTGACTGTGCTCGGAGATCATCAAAAAGCTGTTGGTATTTCAAAGCTGGTGTTTTACCCTTTGACTGGATAAGCTTCCTTAAGGCTTGAGCCAACTCCTCTTTCCGTTTACGAGCTGTTGCGCTCATTCCTTATAAAAGAAAGAAAACACCTTTTAGAAATAAACTAAGGAGGGCAGGTTAAGTTACATTTCAAAATTACAAAAGCCCAACAGCATCCCAGCTTTATCACTATGGAAACACAAACCTGTAGTGAGAATGGAAATGTCCACAATTCCAGTCCTTGGATCAGTAGCAGACTGTTTCAGTGCTTCCCGATGGAGGCGTTTTGCTTCTTCTACATCGATTGTTTCAACTTTCTGAGAAAAGCGTACTTTAGCATGTGCTTCTGCCAGTCGGATCAGAGACTCAAGTTGTCGAGGATATGCAGAAACCATTCCCCTGCCACTACCAATCTTCCTCATGTCCACATATGCCTGAAGAGAGTCATTAAATATTTCAGTAAACCCTATTATTTCTAATATTTTTCAGAGTCCCCTTCATTCCCCACCTTTTATTTCAGAATATCAGCGATTCTGGCAAGCTGTCCCAGACACTATTTGTGCTCATACACCTTCACAATTCTTCTACAATGAAGGATAACCACATCACATACACACATTTCCCTTATAAAGCAATTAAGCCATGATAATGAGTCAGTTTTTGAATCACTAAAAAAAAAAAAAAAAAAACTTAGGCCTAGTCTTACATAATAGTGCTTGTGTCTGTACTGACACATTTCATTTCAGTAGAATTTTGTGCTTTTATTAATGTAATAGAACCAAACCCAACACATCTGAAAGCTGACAGTCAGAGCACAGAACAACTTTTATACTGATCCCTCTTCCTTTTATAAATGCTGGTGATTTTTAGAGATGTTTGAAGAATCTTATAGAAAAGTCATATACAAATAGGAAGCATACATATGAGAGGATTTTGCCATTTTTGTCAAGTTAATATGGACTCGGAACATTATTAACAGCAACTCCCTTACCTCAATAAGGGCTTGGCTTGCTTCTTCACTTAACCTAGGATTTATGTAACTACGAGCATATGCAATGTAATCCCTCAGTACTGCCATGTCCATGTATTCCTCCTCCATCTTTTCTTCACTTTTGTAGTACAGTGAAACCAAATGGCGAGCAAGACGTCTGTCATAAGCTTCATCACGTGGATCCAACATTAAAAAGATCAAGTCAAATCTGACCAGAATAAGAATTCAGTATTAGTGTGTATACTTCTCTGTCATTTAAAGTAGTTTGAGGGTTTTTGAGTTAACAAGTAGAAGAGTTATTTGACTGTTACTTCTTACTCTAAGTAGGAGTTGCTCTATTAAACTGGAAAGATATTTTTTCTAGAATTCTGAGAGTACAGAACAGCACAGTGGATTTGCTTTTATCCTATGGACTTGAAACTTTGAAAGCGAGATTCGTTCTGCAAAACTCAGATCCCATATTCAAGGCTGACAGTTTCTGCTTTCTAAAACAAAAAAATCTCCACACGTATACTGAATACATAAGAACAAACTTGCCGCTAAAGAAACTGCCCTGAAAGGCAACAGCACATACCTGTATGGTTATTTTATGCATTTAGAAACCCTAAGTAAATAAATATATGTATAAATAAAAAAGCACTTGCAGTTTAATCCTGAAAATTATTTGTAGTTTTACAAACAATATACTCAACTATGCTCAACTATAGGCAGACATTTTAGCAGCCCATTGTGTATTTTTCTAAGCTTAAATCCAATAAGTGATGGAACTGAGATGCTGCTCAAGTCTAGTTTCATTCAGTACACTCGTACTAAGGTACCATTTGTCACTAAATGGCAAAATTAAAAGTATTTATTGAAATCTAAGCTGTAGGTGTCCTCAGAATATCCAGTGCACTTCAGATCTCCAGCTAGTGTGGGAATTCTTCCAAAGATGCAACTGCAGCACATAGATAGTTGCATTTCAGATCCCCAGATGCTAAATGTTGCTCTTACAGCTATCACCCAAAAGGCTGGCACTGCCACCTCCCCCAACTGAATTTTACAGAACAACGTGAAGCAGGCACAGATCTGCAGATTGTACCACCTCTATTGCAAGTTCCTTTAATCATCAGTTTCACTTTCCAACTTTTATGGAATTAAGAAAAACATTCTGAGTTTTCATTGAAGTTATCAATGCTTTCAGTTTCAGTATAACTCTTTTCTAGGAGATGATCGTGGAACAACAGAAAAAAAAAATATAAATAAAGAGATCCTACAGATCTCATCAGATCTTTTGTTCAAGGTCAGTCTGTGAAAAGCCAGTTCTCTGCTCACATAGAAGTTAGTTTTAAGAACAGCATTTAAAATAAATGCCACGCACGTTTTCCACTACACTACAAAGAACACTATTGTTCTGTTCTACTCTATTTAATAATTTTCACAAGAGGAAGTATAACATCTCATAAAAACGAGACATGCAAGTGGGAGATGAGTACCTTGACAACAGTGTATGAGGAAGCTGGATATTTTCAATAGTGGTCTTTTTCGGATTCCATTGTGATTCTATAGGGTTAGCTGCTGCTAGGATAGATGCACGAGCATTCAGTTGACAAATAATTCCCGCCTGTCAAAAAGAAAAACATTTCTGAAACCAGCTGCAACTACGTGCCACCAAAACTCCCCCCCAACACCCCAACTTCATGAGACCACCAGTGTTATTAAAAGGGGTCTGTAGTAAAAAACTGCATTGCAAAAACCTTTTAGAGCAAAGCAAGAACAAAAACATAAGGAAATGCTACAGGTTCCTATAAAAGCTGGATTCTTTTATAAATGAGTTGTTACATAATCTAGGACTAACCCACTAAAAACAACAGAAAAGTGTAATCCTTTGTTGTTCTGGTAACTTTTTGGTTTCGGCTGCATAGTCAATACCATGCTTAGTGCAGAGAACCTGGAATTAAACAGAGACTCACCTTTGCGATGGAGAGAGTCTGCTGTTCCATTACTTCATGTAGTACTGATCTTGTGCTTTCATTCATTTTATCAAACTCGTCAATGCAGCAAATGCCATTGTCACTAAGTACTAGAGCACCTGTCTGAAGAACCAGTTGCCGTGTTTCTGGATCCTTCATCACATACGCAGTAAGACCAACTGCACTTGAGCCTTTGCCAGATGTATACTGGCCTCGAGGAACCAGGTTATACACATACTGGAGCAACTGTGATTTACTAGTACCAGGATCACCACAGAGAAGAATGTTGATCTCGGCGCGAAAATTGCCTCTTCCCGTGTGAGTAAAATCCTTTCTTGATCCCCCAAAGAGCTGAAGCAGAATACCCTACAAAAATACTCTCTTTAAGAATCAAAGCATCACCTTTTGTGTAGTTAACAGAGCTAATCCAATTGCTGAACAGAAACATCTAATGAACTGAAACATTGCTAAATTAACTCAGACATAGAAAACACTTTAAACTGTTTTTAGAAGTTTTTAGAAGGGTTCATTCTTTATGGATATCCTCAATTCCAGTTAATTACAAACACATAATTAAACTGCTAGGTCCTACAAACTCATCTTTTTAATTAAAAGTTTCAAATTAGATTTGTTCCAAATCTATTCCAAAACTTATCTAATCAAAATCTTGATGCAAATTCTGCTGACAACAGGAAAGCCAGAATAGACTACTGTTTTCCCTAAGGCAATATTTAATCTAGGACCAAAGTATTATTATCTCTTTTGTATCATTAGAAAGTGCCATTTTTATCAGCCCTTTAGTCAAGACTAATCAAGTATCATTTTCTTTTCAGGAAAACTACTGTGTTATAATATTTATAACTTCAATAAAAGCTCTTTACTTGCCCATAAAGTTTAAAAGTGTTTAAGGTCTTTATTTCATTGGAATTTACCAATGCTTTACACTTTCTAAAAAAAAAAAAAAAAAGCATATGCTTGCATATTAGTAAAGAAATAAAACTAACTTCCAGTATTTTGAAAGTACTGGAATTATTAGTTTAATCATTTGCTTTTAATTTTATCAGCTAGCTAGAATTATCAGGGAGGATTTTTTTTTCCCTTTTCAAATTTACTACTTTAAAAATTCACCATTTCACAGTATTTTTTCCCCCTCTAGCAGCATATATATGCTATAGATAGTCAATTAAAAAAAAAATGTGACAATGACAGCTGGAAACAGCAAGGAAAACAGCAAGGAAGACTGTACACTACTTCATGTAAAGCCTTGGCACAATTTCTTACAGCACAGAAACTTCGCAAAGGCATGGAATGAGCTATTTGTATTGGTTCTGTTCTCAGTCGCTTAGAAAAACCTGCGGAGGTCAGTACAACCTGTTCGAGGTCCCTGAGTATTTGTGCTCCAATACGTGTAGGTTTCAAGCACTTTCAATTTTGTATGTTGTTGTGAACAAATTTAGGTCAGAATCTGAAGATCTCCCTTGTTGAAGGGTCCCTAGGTTTCCTCAACTCCACCCACTAGACCTGATGTGCCACCTTAGCGTGGTGAGGAGGTAATGTCACTATTGTATTTCCATTTCAGCAGGAAATCATTATATGGTTTTGAATTCAGCTCCTAGCCACTTCAGAAACTTGTGATCTATGACAATGTATAATCTATTTTAAAAAAACAAAACAATAAAGGAATATACTTGAAGAGGATTGTTTGGTGTCTGACATTACCTCGAGACCCACTACCAACTGTAGTTTTTGCAATGATAAAGTTGTAGTACCTTAGCTGAACATTTATTGGAACAGTCTCTTCTTGGATACGTGGAAGTAATTGTTTTAACATCCTGTAGGTCAGGGTCAACCACGTGTCATTTTAAAGCTACTGTTCTCTTGTGCATGCCTCTTTTCAGCAATCACTTACTACATTACACCTACTTACTTTTCTTTGATCACCAGTAATCTGAACATTCAAGAAATGTCCAAGATGCATCCTGCAATTAAGTTTTCCCAATTCTGCTGCTTCCCTGCCTTTTCAATATCTTCCCTCTAATTAAGACTCCTCAATACCATGAAAAGAACTATGATACGCTTATAACCAACTCCATCTAGACAAGACCATGGAGTTTTAAGATAAGATTGCTCAAGATAGATTTTTTTTTTTTAATTTTGAAGCCTCAAATCATTTTTATAGCAAACGATAATTAACAAATAACTTGCATAGAAATACATTTCTTTCAACAGAAATACAGAATTTGATTCACCTTTTTGATATCTTCATGCTCGTAGATACTTGGGGCCAGTGCTGAAGAAAGTCTCTCATATATGTCTGCTTTTTTAGAAAGCTCTTTTAGAATTTCCACACGTTCCTCTGCAAATATTTTTTGCTCCGTTTCCTCATCAACACCATGCAAGCGTTTTGCATCTGTCTTGCGATAGTGTATGACATCAATGTGGGTCTTATAGACAGATTTTACGTTGCTGACCCTTGGATTAACTCGAATTGGGACTGCCCTGTAGATACCTGAAGAAACATGAGAATTCCAAAACTTGAGAAATTTACATTTTCCCTTGAAAAGCTTTTCAAAACATCCTAAATACCTTAGTCAGTTTACTTCCCTGTACCAGTAAGTCATGTAGAACTCAGTGGAACATATTTAAGTCATATACCCTATTTTTGCAGGGACATACATGTTTAGCATGCCTATCACAAGCGTACTCAACAAGGAAAATGCTGAAGCATTTTTGAAAAAAATTAAGGCTTGGTGCTTTTGAAAGTCCTGATGTCTAAAGTCAGCATTTCCTCCTTTTTTAAGTGCAAAATTTAATAATAGATTTCTAATGCCTCTCTAACAGCTAGCAGTACAGCAGTTGTTTTAAAGCAAAGCAGTTTATAAAATATATGGTTGCAGACTTACTCTATGTTACCACCAACCTGACGCTATTTAAGATACTGCCTTTTTCTCACCTACATTCTCAGAATGACTGAATCGTCAAATTCAGAAGGGACCTCTGGAGATTGTCTAGTCCAGTCACAGGCTCTTACTGGAGTCAAGTAGAACAGGCTGCTAAAGGCCATGTACAGTCACATTTTGAGTATCTGTAAGGACGGAGACTCCACACTGTCTCTCCAGACAACTTTTGTGAGGGCTTGACCACCCAATTCTTATGTTTAACTAGAATTTCCTGTATTTCAGCTTGTGCCCATTGCCTGCCACTTGGCACGACTGAGAAGAATCTGGCTCTGTCTTCTTGACACCACCACCCCCTACACACAGCAAATCAGGTATTAATAAACACACTGGTAAAATTCCCCTAGGCCTTCTCCAGGCTCAGCAGTCCCAGCCTTTCCATATGTGACAGAGGCTCCAGTTATCATCACGGCCCTTTGCTGAATTCACTCCAGTATATTCATGCCTCCCTTGTACTGGGAAGGCCCAAAATTGGACACAGTACTCCAGGCACAGCCTCACCAGTGCTGAATAGAGGGGAAGGATCACCTCCCTCCACCTGTGGGCAACACTCCTCCCAGTGCAGCCCAGGAGGCTGTTTGTACCACAGTCATCTAGACTATCAAGCACTGTTTCCTTCCAGTTTTGTTTTTGTCTGCAAGTTTGCTGAGGGTGCACTCTGTCCCATCATCCAGGTGAAGATGCCAGCGTTTGTGACCAACCTCCAGCTGGGCTTTGTAGCACTGATCATAATGCTTTGAGCCCAGCAGTTCTGTCAGTTTTAAATCCATCTCACTGTCCACTTACCTAACCCATACACCATCAGTTTGCCTATGAGGATGTTATGGGAGACAGTGATGAAAGACTTGCTAAGGTCAAGAACAGAAAACATCCACACCTCCAGTCATCTCATCGTAGAAGGTTGTCACCCACTGTAAATCCATGCTGACTACACCCAATCACCTTCTTGTCTTTCATATGGTTAGAAATAGTTTCCAGGATTATTTGCTGTATCACCTTCCTCCCAGGGGTCAAGATGAAGTTGACTGGCCTGTAGTTCCCCAGGTCTCCTCCTTGCCCTAGGAGTGACATTGGCTTTCTTCCAGTATCTTTGCTAGTCACCCTGACTTTTCAAAGATAACCAAGTGGCCTGGCAGAGACAGTGGCCAGCTCCCTCAGCACTTGCAGGTCCCTTTATAGACAGTTAAGATCAGTGAAAAAGGAAGATGCAAATACTCAAACCAAATTTTACCTGTGACATTAACTCTATCACCCGGCTGAACTTTATCAACAAGGTCATTGTGAGCAAACAGCGCAACCGTATGCGGGGTCTGTCCAGCTGGCATATCTTCAGGAGACTCCTGCAGTTTGATCTAGCAAAAAACACTCAAGTTTTAGTTTCAGAAAAGCAAAGCTTTTCCACAGAGCATCAACAGACTCTTGTATTAGCAGTCTTCAGCAGCATTTTGAATCAGGAACGTTGCTCAAGAGCAAAATAACCCCCACCCAAACAGCAAAACTGGTTGCTAATAAAAACATAGGATGAGAATTCTGCTGGTATGGCTAAAATGCTCTTACAGACAAGGCTCATCTAGTCCAGATAGGAACGGACATGCTATATATAAAGGGGCTTTCATATGGACGCATTAAGATGCGTACATACTTCCATTTTCTCCTCGTAATGCATTTCTTCTCCAAAGTAATTTTACCCTTTTGCTAAGTTGTTTCACCCATTTTCATGTTCCAACACACATTCCTCTTTTCAAAACCTTCAGCCTCAAGATAGAGGCATTAATGCTACTGATGATACTAGGAGGGGTGGGGGAGCAAAAACTCTACAGAAACTGTTTCATTTTGGCCACTACTTAAGGGCAACATAGAATCATAGAATCACAGAATGGTTAGAACTGGAAGGGACCTTAAAGATCATCGAGTTCCAACCCCCTGCCATGGGCAGGGACACCTCCACTAGACCAGGTTACTCAAAGCCCCATCCAGCCTGGCCTTTAACACTTCCAGGGATGGGGCATCCACAGCTTCCCTGGGCAATCTGTTCCAGTGCCTCACCACCCTCACAGTAAAGAATTTCCTCCTAATATCTAATCTAAATCTCCCCTCTTCCAATTTAAAACCATTACCCCTTGTCCTGTCATACCACCAAACTTACCATCTGTTTGTCGGAGAACATGGATCGATTGTGAATCAGTGCCATACTGTGTGTTGTGTTACAGTTCTTGCACACTGATGGTTCAGCAATCCTGCCACGATCGATTTCTACTCTAGAGGTGAAAGCGCAAACCTGGCATTTAAAGAATGCTTCCTGCATCTCGGGAATTAACTGGGAGCTTCTGATGACCATACCACTGATGGTGATAAGCTGATCAATATCTACAAAATATAGAGACTTGTGTCATCACTTCATACTCTTAAATTTTAAAATAACCTTAAAATTTCATGTAATGTTAGTTTTTAGGTGGAAGGTAGACATTTGTTTAGATACTAGTATTTTGTCTAAGACAATGCAAAAAGAATCATAAATGTGTAGTACAAGTATTCTAATTTACAGAACTGTTTATACAAAAGAAAGAATCCTTTGCATTTGCAAAACTAAGAACATGAGTAGGTGATGCCAGGAAAAGATTTTCTTCATGGATAGATTATTCTGCATTTGGGCTCCCAAGCATTTACTTCTGAAGTGGAGTTACATAAACAAAAGACGTTGGTCTGCATGGACCACAAGTACAGTTTTAGAGTCTTCTTGTAATTCCATGTTAATATTCAGTAAGTTTATATAAATCCTTAAGATTCTTCTCTAACATGGTAATAAAAAGTTTACCTTCAGGGTTTAGACTTCTCATATTCCTAGTCTTCAGTGCATTATATGGCCTTACTTGAATTTGATGTTCTAATATTGAATCAGGGTAACGATCAAAAAAGATCTCATTGGCAGCCATGTCAAATGTTGGGATAACTTCCTGTATAGAATTGTGAGATTAAATTGTTAGAAGCAGTTAAGCTTAGAAGTTAAAAATATTTTATTCTGTGATATTTTTTTAGTCTAAAGTATATTATGTGCTGCTGATCAGCCAGGAATGACTAAGTTACACCAGCTGAGCATTTTACTACATAACAGAAAACTTGCTGTTTAGATCAGATGTATTCATTTGAGAATTGCAAACGGGGGGATTAAAAAAAGTACAAGACTCCAGAAATTGCAGTTTACCAGCTAATTTTGCATGCATGAGGTACCCAAGGTAATACCTACAACCAACTACTATGAAACAAGACATTTGATATTAAGTAAAATAAAGAAGGCAGAGATTACACTGAACATACAACAAAGTACACATTGCATTTTAAACAAACATCTTAAAAGCTGGAAATATGAAAGCCAGAAAACAAGTGCACTACTTCACCTGAGGGTAGCAGATCAGTTGCCTGTAAAGATTTTCATCAAACGATCTTAGATGGTCACAGTTTACATTCAGGAATGGTTCCCCAACCATATTAATCTGCAAGATTTTTGAGAAGAAATCTTTAGCTCAATGGCACGCAAGATTCAGAAAGGAAAGTTGGATTTCTCTGCGTCGCAAGTACCTCTTCAAGCCGTTGCATGTAGCGTGGCTCGTTAAGGTCCAAGCCAATGTCTTCATCCTCTTTCGACAGCGGATCAATGAAGCGCTGAAGAAATCTCTGCATGTCAGAGGTACCAGGGAGACAAAAGGCAAAGATGAGCAGAATTTAGTAGTACAAACACCTTCTTTGTCTCAAATTCAACTAGTATTTGTTTAGCTCAAACTAGCTTTTCATTTAAAAAAGGAAAAAAACAAGTTGGTTTTTTTACCTGGAATTTTTCCTTGCATGAGGCTACGTTAACATCCGTTCCCCAAATAACAAGCTTTTGTCCAAGAGATTGCTCGGTTGCTACTACATCCTCAGCCGGCTGTGGGGAAACAAATGAAGCATACGCAAATATGCCTTTAGTTGTTTAAAAAGAAATTGTCAGATACAGAATCTAAGAGGTCTGCCTACCCCATCCGAGTGTAAATCGACTTGTCTGGCTTTACGGACAGAGCCGAGATCTGGCCTCTGCCTAACTGGAGTCCCTCGTACGCCACTGCGTGGAGTTCCCTCTACCCTGGAGCTGGGCGTGCCGTACGTCAGGGGGGAACTGATATCGAAGTCAAGAGGAATAGCTATTAAAAAAACATAAAAATAAAAATATGATTATAAAGACGTTTTACATTCAGAGCAGACTAAAATTCAGCCTCTGCATTTGCCTTGTCATTCTTTTAATTGCCATGAGTAGCACCAATCAATTCCAGTGTTTTGTTAAAACAATAAAGATGTTGCAAGTTTACCTAGAACTTCTCTCTGCGTTAACATCCCTTCTGAGAGATGGCAAGCTCTAGCAAAGCTTTGCTAGAAAACTTTAAAGCGGTGCTGTGTTTAAAAACCGCATCGGTGTTCAAGTATAAAACGTCAAAGTGTAGCATTTTAGATGAAACATTTTTCAGTATTTTTGGGGGGGCAGTACAAGTGACATGACAATTACCAGCTACCGCAATTAAAAACAAGCCATTTTATAAAAGCAAGAAAGGCTCTTTATGGCAATAAAACAAATTCTTTCCGCATTGATGATGTTACTGATTTTATTCTTTCTAGAAACACATAAAAGAGTAAGGTGTGATCCCTGATACAAGCTCCTACGACAGTTTGCAGCTGCAGCAGCAGATGTGCACCCCTGACACCAGCTACGCTCCTGCGCTGAACTCAAAGGAGAAACTGGAGGCAAAACCCATTTTTTCCCCGCGTGTTTTCCAGCCGGATCCAGTCTCCCGGCCGCTCGCCCCCCCCGCCCCCCGGAGGTCATCGCCGCAGACCGGAGCCGAGGGCAGGGCCGGCCCCGGCCACCGCTGCCCGGGCGGCCGCGGAGCTGCCCGAACCCCCCCGTACCGGAATGGCGGAACTGCGGGGGGCTGGAGAAGAGGGCGTCGGGGGCGGCGGGGCTCTGCGTGCCGACGGGCGGGGAGGTGGGCATGGGCTGCAGCTCGCCGGTGGAGGTGGAGTCGTCCGCCCTGCGCTTCTGCGATGGAGGAGACCGAGCATCTTGCGCTGCAAGGCACAAAGCGGAGGCGGCGTTTAAAACCGTCGCGCCGCAGCGGGAGGTGCGGGCACGACGGCCGGGAGGGACAACCCCGGGGCGGAGGGATGGGCAGAGCCCGCCAGGCAGCCGGCACCCTCCCGCGCCCCCCGGCCCCCAACCTCGCCGCGGCCGGGGAGCAGCGGGCCGCCTCCCCCTCGTCCCCAAAGCACTTACGGGTCGGGGGGTTGCTGCTCCGGCCGCGCTTCCCGCGGCGGCGGCTGGGGGTGGAAGCGGGCGATGACATGGCGCTGCTGCGGCTCCAGCGGCGGTCCTACCTGCGGGGGGGGGGCGACAAAAAGAACGCGGGCTGCGGGCGCTCCGCCACCGGCCAAGCCCCGAGCAGCGGCTCCCCGCCCTCTCCCCGCCCACGCCACCGGGGCAGAGGGGCGGCGGCAGCCGGCCCCAACCTTCCGTGTCCCCCCGGACCCCGCACCTCTGCGACCCCGAGCAGCCCCGGAGACACTCCGCGCCAAACGAGCGGCGTTCGCGCGCTCTCGCGGGCTTTCTGGCCAATGGGTAGGGGCGATCGCAACGGGAGCGCCCAACTCATGTAGGAAGGGGGGGGAAGGAACGGAGAAGGGAAAGAGGATGGAGGATGAACCCTCCGGACCCCCGAGGTGAGGGTCGTGGTCTGCTCGCGCTGCCGCGGCACGGGCAGCAGTATAGCGCGGGCACTCCGTGTGCTGCGGGACGGAGACTGTCCCCGGCAATGGCACATTCCCCCCCAGCCCAGAGTGGAACAGCCCGCACCAGACCGCGTTTCGCGGCAAAACTAGTCCTGCGGTCGGGCAGGGAGGTGTGGGGAGTTGGAGCAGCCCATTCTCCGCGGAGGGGGGAGAAACTACGTGCGTGTACTGCGGCAATAGACAGACAAATGCCCCCAGACCCTCTTCCCTGCCGCCGCCACTGAGGCGATAGTGCCGTTCCCCTCTGCTCGGAATGCTCTGGCCGAGGTCTACCCGCGTTTCTCGCAGTGGTGCCACAGCGTGTCCCCCCTCCCCCGGCTGGCCGTGTTGGATCCTGCCCGGGGCGGGCCCTTCCCGACCGCTTCCGCCTCCCCCCAGTGCCGCCGGCTGCCGTGCCGGTCCGCGGCAGCATGGCCGGCGTCCAGGAGTGCCTGCTCCAGCTGCACCGCTGCCTCCAGTCCGGCGATGCCGCCGGCGCCGCCCTGCACGGCTACAGCCTCCTCCGCAGCCTGGGGGAGACCTGCCTCACCAGCCTAGCGCGCAGCGCGCAGGGTGCGCCCTCGGGCCCGGCCCGGCCGCGGAGGGTGGCGGCGGGGGCTGGGGGAGGGACTGGGCGGGGGGAGGCCTCAGGGGCTCCGAGCGAGGCCTCAGGGGCTCCGAGCGAGGCCTGGGGCGGATGTTACCTCGCTGGTGTCTTTAAAACAGCTCCAATCCTGTTGTAACGAGTCCAGCGGAGGGTCACGAAGATGATGAGGGGGCTGGGGCACCTCTCTTATGAGGACAGGCTGAGAGAGTTGGGGCTCTTCAGCCTGGAGAAGAGAAGGCTCCGGGGAGACCTTATAGCAGCCTTCCAGTACCCGAAGGGAGCCTATAGGAGAGGTGGGGAGGGACTCTTTATGAGGGAGCATAGCGGTAGGACGAGGGGGTAATGGTTTTAAACTGTAAGAGGAGAGTTTTATGTTAGATATAAGGAAGAAATTCTTTCCTGTGAGGGTGGTGAAACACTGGCACAGGTTGCCCAGAGAGGTGGTAGATGCCCCATCCCTGGAAACATTCAAGGTCAGGATGGCCGGGGCTCCGAGCAACCTGATCTAGTTGAAGATGTCCCTGCTCATTGCCGGGGAGTTGGACTGGATGACCTTTAAATGTCCCTTCCAACCCAAACTATTCTATGAACTGCTCAGTTTGGGGAGCGCTTGTTAACGTGAGGGGGGGGCACACACCAAGTCTCTGGTCCAGCGGGGCAGCTCTAACCTCCCTCCCTCAGTTCTGAATGCAACAGCTGAGGGCTGCTGGCATAACAGAAAAAGTTGCTGTCGGGGGAGAGATGGCCTGTTGCCCCACATAACCATTTCCCTCAGTAAAAATGCTTCAGTGTGTGCCCCTTCCTGCCAGCCTGCCCCCAGGTTATCTTTCCCTGGGCCCCGAGCAGGGGCAGGTCCCTGCGCGATGTCAGAGGCGCAGAGCCCGAGTCCACAGGGAGGTTAGAAGCACCCACATTAAGGCATGGGTTTTTCTGGTGGCAAGCATCCACACCATCCAAGGTGTCAAGAATTCTTTGCATGAGGTGGCGGGTGGAATACTGCGCAGCCCTGCCTGCTCTAGAAAGGAAACCAACCCCTGATGGTTTGTTCCCTTCCCTGCAGCACTGCACCTGTCCCTGGTGTTCTCCCAAAAGCATGGCTTACTCGTCTTTATCCACAGATCCCTCGGCATCGAGGAGGTGAGTTGGTAAATTTTAATTTTTAAAGAAATGTTGGACTAGTGCTATATGAACAGCATCTTATGTTATATGCGTTAAAACTAATTTCTTTTTTTTTTTTTTAACCTTAGTTTCGAGATTGCAGGGAAGAAGCACTGAAGTTTCTTTGTGTCTTTATGGAAAAAGTTGGTGACAAAGTTCATCCTTATGCCTGTAATATTAAGGTGGGTAAAGGAAAATTATTTCCTAAAGGTCTTTGCTGAATGGTTGAAACAATTCTGATGGGTCTCATACCGTAACAGATTCATAACTATCCTTCGCACCTCCCACTGCCTTACTTATCTCTCGTGTTCCTATTAGAGCTGAAATAACTTGATTGATATAAAGTGTAATTAACAGAGAAGAGTGGAATTGTTTCTTCAACTATAGACTTAATTTTATTAACTTCTTTATAGAATGTAATAGGTATTGATATTTATTGAAAATAAGTTATTGATATTACAGAATGATATGATATGGGGCTGGAGATCATCTAGTCCAACCCCCCAAAATAATATATTGAAATATATTGAATATATTGAAGTAATAGTTATAACTTTAAATTTATACAGACTAAATTCATAGTTTAAGTGTAATACTTTAAATGTTTCTATAGGTGATGGTTAATTTTAAATACTGATTTTTAAAATTTTTTCCTGTAAAGTTGTGAGTTTTGCAGTGTATACGGAAATTGGTGAAAACTGCCTCTAAACATGAGGTTCCTTGAGTCTAGATGGCTGAATAATACTGCTTTGCATAGAAATGCTTGACTGCACCACTGCACTTTCTGATCTCCAATTAGTAGCAACGTATTGTAAGGGATGATAGTACAGAGGTGGAAAATTTGCGGTGTGCCCTTTTCCTCCAGAAACTGCACTTTATTTGCTTGAGCTGGAATTTGTTATGTCAGATAGTGCTGCAGTGTTGTCAGTGAAATCACTTGCATAACTGAATATTTTTATTGGTTTTGTCTTTGTTAAAAGCCTGAAACTTGTTAGGAACAGGTACTTTAAAGAGGTAGATGAATGTTAGCTTTGAATTCCCTGCTCTACTTAAAAGTATTATAATCTCCATTTTCTTTCCTATCTAGCAAACTTGTATTGTTGTTTATACAAAAGAGAGGGCAGCAAAATGTAAAATCCCAGCTCTGGAACTTCTGATTAAGGTAAAATGCATTTTATAAATCTCTCTTGTTTCTAGAAAAACTGTTGTAGTACTATAGTTGTGCTATATCGTGCAGAAAATCTGTAGTCTGCAGTAGCAAGAGAATAATAATTGTGTAATATTTAGGTGTTAGGAAGAGATATGTCTTAACAATAGATTGTCTTTTGATATTCCTTCAGTAGGTTGCTTAAATGTGAGCATGTCATTTCCTTCATCTGCTAGAGCAAGACGTGGTTGTTTTGGGGGTAGTTGCAGATCTTCTCTCTCCCAGTTTATTATGGTTCTTTAAGGAGAATTTTTGCAGTTCTATTATATTCTTACCTTAAAAATATTATGTACTAGTAATAATATTATAATATAATATATTATACACAGTAGGTGAAAAGCGTAGAGGAGGAGAAGGGCTTTTTTTCAGAAGTTATATTACTATATGAGGCAGTAATTTCATAATATGCTTCCTTAGAATGCATTAGACCCTTGTTTTGCATATGCTTTTGCGCCTACTTAATTTTGTTTATGAGAAGCAAAACTCCCTTCTGAGTTATTCTGAGCCTGTTCATCTGTGAATTGGATAGGCTTTATTACAGCAGGGAGAGAAATACAATATGATAAAGACTACTGCAGACTTGCTAAGCCTGTGCTCTTGTGGTGTTTTTACGTACATATATATATAACTAGACTGTATAATTTTCATGTAGGTGATCTATATATAATATGTATAATATTATATGTATAATATTAATATATAAATTTGAAATGACTAATTTTATATTTATACATATATATAGGAAGGTAGTTTCTTGTTAAAATAGATTTCATGCCAATACTCTTTCCTGGACCAGTCACCTTAAATCTCTGTAATTGAGTAGCATACTTCAGCTGAAGTTACACATATGAACTGTGGTTTTTATTTAGACCAAACATGTTTGCGGTGGCGATATTAATGATTTTCCTAAGTTTTCATTTTTTTTAATCTTTCTTAGTTACTGCAAAGTTTACGACGTTCCTGTCTGATGGAAGAAATGAAAGTTGGGGAGATATTTAATAAATTTTATGGGGAGCTTGCCACAAAAAGTAAAATTTCTGATACAGGTAGGCTTTATTTTTTTTCTGTCAATGTCCTCTGTTTTATTCATACTCAATTTTTATTACATTATACCCCATGGAAATGTATAATTGTCATTCCTATGACAAGTGTCTTTAAAAATGGTAGCTGTCATGTTTGAGGGGTAGTAAAATTTGTTCAGGTCTTCCGATCATAGCCATGCAGTTAGCTGTTTCTTAGCAGAATTGTATATATGTATGAGCTAACGTGCGGGAGAAATCATATACTTGAATTTAGTGGTGGCAGATCACACTCAACTTAAGCATAGCTCTGGTTTAGGATTCCCAACATGAAAGAGTATTTGTTTGTCTAATCTGTTACTAGTCCCTGAATGCCTAAATCCTGAAAGTAATTCCAGCTTTCTTGTTGTTAACCAACTTAACTTTGCTAGATTCTTATATTACTTTTTTTTTTCCGGGTTCTGTGCTAACCTGGTGTAGCTGAACCTTTGAAGTTACTCTTATACGTGTTTAATAACTATACACACACATACCTCTGTAGCTTTGGGCCTTAAGGGTAGTCCTGGTCCCTCCAGTGGATGCTCTTATCAAAAGCAGAGGCTGCCGGTCCCTGCCAAAATTCATGTAAACCTCTGCTCAGTTGCTAAAGCTCTTTGTAACCCTATTCCAACTCCGACCAGTTTTGTCCTCAGAGCTGTGCTTTTAGCGTGATAGTTCCTGCATTGGTCATGCCTAATGTGAGCTCATCTGTTCCTGCCTTGCCTGATTATGCTATTTATGATGTTAAGCATACTAGTATGAGCTCTAGTTTGATCGGCTTGGCTAGTTCTAGCTGAAATCTTCACTTGGCAGGTGGAGCCCTCACAAAACTTGCTGTGCTTGCGTGGGACCCCTTAGTCTGAACTCAAGCCTAGAAACTTCTGCTGTTGGCCTTAACCTAGATGGTACTTAAAAGACCCAGCGTAACCTCAAGGCCAGCAGCAAGCCTGAATTATTGGTAAATGCTTTCTCAGTGGACATGGCCTTTATTAATTCAGCTTTATAAGCCACGTTTAAAAAGAGTAAACGTGTTTAACTTATTAATGTGAGATGAGGGTGCATATCATGTCGTAGTATGTAGATAGATATATGTATGTACATAGGACGAGGGGTAATGGTTTTAAACTGAAAGAGGGTAAATTTAGATTAGGTACTAGGAAGAAATTCTTTACTGTGAGGGTGGTGAGGCACTGGAACAGGTTGCCCAGAGAAGTTGTAGGTGTCCCATCCCTGCAAGTGTTCAAGGCCAGGCTGGATGGGGCTTTGAGCAACCTGGTCTAGTGGGAGGTGTCCCTGCCCATGGCAGGGGGGTTGGAACTCGATGATCTTCAAGGTCCCTTCCAGTTCTAACCATTCTGTGATCCTATGATCCTGTCCCTGGATCCCAGGGAGGAGAGCTCAGCACCTCCCTCTCTATGTCCATGTACATAGTAAAGGGCTGTTTTTCCCACATGTTAGTCACCAATTAAAATTAAACCATCAGGGTGGGTTCTCATGGTTGCAAGTTACATAGGAATTGCAATGGAAATGTCAAAGTAATTATTTCAGTAATTAATAATAATATTAAATTACTTTCTAGTACTGGAGAAGATTTATGAGCTTTTGGGAGTTTTGGGAGAGGTCCAGCCTAGTGACATGATTAACAACTCTGAAAAACTCTTCCGAGCTTATTTGGGAGAGCTTAAAACACAGGTATGATTGGAATTTCTTTTCTGACTCTTGTATTGCTTTGTTTTTTTTCCCTGTGTGTGGAGCGCTGTATGTTGGAATACTGTTGTAACCAGTGCAATTTGTAGGGATCTAACTGGACAATCATAAATGCTTCCTTAAGATCTGTTAAAGATTGTATTCTCTGGTTCTGAGAAGATTTCAAAGTAAAAATCCAAGGCCATCCGTGACAGCGAGTTAACCAATTTACTGTGAGAAAAGATGGCACGTTATGATCATTGCAGTAGCACCCAAGAAAAGTTATATTGCCACGCACAGGGAGTTTCTGTTTTGGTCTCTACTAGCTGCAAAATCCTTCCACTTCAGATAACAGTTCTGCTGAACTGTGCTTTCATGTATTCTGTGCTTTTAAGACAGTGTGTGCCATCTAAATTTTGCTGTGGTTGGTCTTGGTGGATCACATTTCATGAATTTCAAAGGACTTCTTATGCTTCTGTAGTTAAACTCCCTCCCAAGTGATACCTGGACTTGTGTTCACAGAGGTGGGTGCTGACATCATTGTATTAAGTTGGAATGTGTTATTTTATCTACACTTCTAGGAACTGGGAAGCCTTGTTGTGAATTTATCTTAGCTTGAGCATAATATTTTTTTCAATTCCAACTTTTTTTTAGATGACATCAACTACAAGGGTACCCAAGCTGCCAGTTGTAGCAGGATGTCTGAGGGGACTGACTGCGCTCATGTACAACTTTACCAAGTCTGTGGAGGAAGGTGTGTTCTTTTCCTATGTGAAAGACAGTTATACAGTTCGATATAAACTCGGCACTGGTGAGGCCCCACCTTGAGTACTGTGTCCAGTTTTGTGCCCCTTACCATAAAAAAGACATTGAGGTGCTGGAGTGGGTCCAGAGAAGGGCAACGAAGCTGGTGAGGGGTCTGGAGAGTAATTCTTATGAGGAGAGGCTGAGGGAGCTGGGGTTGTTCAGCCTGGAGAAAAGGAGGCTGAGGGGAGACCTTATTGCTCTCTACAACTGCCTGAAAGGAGGTTGTAGAGAGGCAGGGGTCGGTCTCTTCTCCCAAGTAACAAGTGATAGGACAAGAGGAAATGGCCTCAAGTTGTGCCAGGGAGGTTCAGATTGGATATTAGGAAAAATTTTTACACTGAAAGGGTTATTAAGCATTGGGATGGGCTGCCCAGGGAGGTGGTTGAGGCACCATCCCTGGAGGTATTCAGAAGATGGGTTGACATAGTGATTAGTGACATGGTATAGTGATTAGTGACATGGTTTAGTGATGGGGTTTTTTTATCAGAGTTAGGTTGATGGTTGGAGTAGATCTTAAAGGTCCCTTCCAACCTAGACAATTCTATGATTCTATATTTTAATCATTACACGGCCGGCAAGCAGCACCATTTCTTGCTGTGAACTCGGAATGAAAATTTCCTCACTGCTGGATGGTTTATGCAAAAGCAGGGCCTGTCCAATTACTTGGTCCTCATAGTCTGCCTTCATGCGGAGTGGCTTCATTAATGTGTTTCTGTACGTAAATGTTTGAAGTGCTGTTTTCTAACCAGAGATTGGGCAGCTGTGAAGCCACAATGAAGCTGGAATGCCGTTTGTATTATACAGAGATGTGTTTCCCTTAGAAGAGACATGTCTGGTAAAACATGGGTGTTCAGAAACGTCAATGAATGTACATTTTTTTTCAAATTTAAAAGTATTTCAGGAAAAAGCATCTCTTAAAATGAGACTTGTAAGGCTTTCCAATATTGCTTCTTCATACCAAGCTTTGGATAAAAACATCTTTGTCTTCACTCTACCCCTTGTGTGTCAATAATGAAATATTCATTATTGGATTGTTTCACAGATCCTCAGACTGCAAAGGAGATTTTTGATTTTGCAATGAAGGCAATCAACCCACAGGTAAAATTGCCACGTGTTAATTGTTCTGCATAAATGAATTATCCCTGATGAAGAATAAATCACATATGACAAACCTTTTCTGATATTACAGGTTGATCAGAAGCGATACGCAGTACATCTAGGTAAGATTGTAAATTATTTCAGTTTTTGCTGAGGTGGATACCATACATACAATGGTGTCTTCTCTCTGGAGTTGTTTATTCTCTACTGGCTGTCTTCTGTCTTCTAAGCTGATTGGGCAAAACTGGTGTACTTTAAGTTGGAATCTAAAGAATTAAACGTGTATTTGGTTAAACTAGGAAAGGTCTAATCAGTTTATGAACAGCAGCATTGCACTTCATGCCATTTGCCCCTCTGCAGTAGTACAAAACCCTGGTATGAGTAGGGAATTGTGGTAGGAGTTGAAATAAGAGGAATGTAGCAAATTAGGAAAAAAGAGAAGATGGTGGATTGGGTTAAAGGAAAAAATAGAAAGAGAAGGGGAGTTTCAGTGGAAGGAGGAGGAGGAAATTTCAAACTAATTAAGTTCATGAAGAGAATGAGAAATTGGCCTGTGAAATGTGAGTGGCTTATACACAGATTGCAAAAATGCTCAAGGTTTGGGTACTAGGCCTATGGCAACTGTGCAAGGTAAAACCCTCTTTAAAGATAGTCTGCCAAAAAACAATAGCCATTATGGATCTTGACATTCCATTTATGCTTATATTTGGGTTTGTGAAATTACCTGTGGTCTGAGCTTAATTTGTCTGCATTGCGGTTTGGTGGAGGAGGGGATTTGGGCGTATGTCCTGACCATGGAAACCAAATCCTGGTGCATTGTGTGATTGAGTAGTATTATTAGTAACCAGTAGTGTCCCTTTCTTTTTCACTGTTAATATAAATTACTTCAGAACACAGCTGTGTTTTCCATGGTGGTGTACATTAAAAAAGATCGTTTTGGAGGGTTGTTTTTATGCTTAAGTTCTTGATATTTCGATACTGACACTGTACTGGCTAGAAGAAAACATTTTATACCTTCCAGTCATGGTATGTAGACTTACCTAAAGTCCTAATGTATCCTTTTATAGTCTGATCTGGTTTTGGAAAATGGAATGAGAGTCTGGGTTTTAATGAGAATTGGTTTTAAATTGTAGCTGGCTTACAGTTGTTCAGCTGGCACGCTGCTCAGTTTGGTACCTTGCTCCTGGACAACTATGTCTCCCTCTTTGAAGCAATGTGTAAATGGTGCGGCCACGCAAATCAGGAGCTGAAGAAAGCCAGTCATTCTGCACTGGATTCATTCCTTAAGCAGGTATTGTGACTTCACTGGGATCTCTGAGACTAAAGCAAAGTCAAATTTCTTGAAATAGTGGGAATATTTGATGCTTGGAAGTTTAGTGAATCTGTTTAATAAATAATTACTTTGTTTGAAGTGCTTTGTATTACCAGCTAGGTATTTTTTTAAGACTTACTGCAATTTTTTGTGGCTTTTTTCATGTTTCTGGAAATGTTGAATTTTTTTGTATTTTCTTTACAGATTTCTTTGATGGTAGCTAAAGATGCCGAGCTGCACAAGAGCAAGTTGCAGTTCTTCATGGAGCAGTTCTATGGAATCATCAGAAGAATGGATTCGAGCAGCAAAGAGTTGTCCATTGCCATTCGTGGATACGGGCTTTTTGCAGCAGTACGTGCAGGAAACTTATTCTGATAAAGCAGCATGCTGAATGGATTTAAAGCTAGGATTCGTATACCATTCATTTTACAAATTTACATAGCTTGTTATCTAGAGAATGCTCCTGTTTCTGGATTATGTGTTGAACTTAATTAGCCACACTGTAAAATACGTTGTGGTTGAAAATTATTAAAACACATAATGAATGTAGTGGGAGCACTTGCAGAATTGAGGATTTTGGTTACTTGTGCTTGTCTACTAGTTCTGAAGTGGAAAACCAGGGGCTTCATGTACAGCTGTCACAAAGTTGTTCTTAATTGCTTAGGTACAGACAATACGTCGTTAGTTCTGTCTGAATTTAGATGGTAGAATCCAGGCCACCTCTGCTCTGGAAGCAGTTCAGATGTGTTTCCTACAGAGCAGGAATCTCAAGCAGAACAGCCAAAATGCACTGTTCATTGCAGGACACTTGGAGGTAAATTGTGAAAGAAGTGCAAATTAAAAAAAAAAAACAACAAACACAACAAAACCATGCTTATATATGTTTCTACAGATCCCAGCACTATGAAAGTTCAGAATTTGGGCTGCTGCTGGGTTAAATATTATAAATAGTAGTAGCATGTGAATGATAATTAGTTAAACCACATTAAGGTAAGCCACTTACAACCTTAATGCAGCTAGGTCAAAATATAAGTGAATATTAGCAACCATAATGACATATTTAAGATATTTTTATAGCCAAACTCTATGCTTTTCAGACTGGATTTGAAATCGTGTTACTGAAAGTTCAAGTATTCTTACAGTAAATTATACTGCACCAGTAAACTATTATTTTAGTTCATTGCAGGTACTATGTTTCTCATACATGTAGCAAGTAGAATTCTTAGTTTAGTCAGTTTATTAAGATGTATTGAGTTCCTGTCAAGATTTAAAAGGTTATAAAAGATTATTGTGATTCAGTGAAGACTTGGCTGGGTTTTAGTGCTACAGCGTGTGTTTGCTTGACTGTACAAAGTTGCTAAATCAGTATTATTATTTTTTTTCTCTGTAAGCCCTGTAAAGCTATACATTCTAAGGATGTTGACGACATGTATGTTGAGCTCCTTCAGCGTTGTAAGCAAATGTACCTGACAGAAGCAGAAACAATAGATGACCATCTGTACCAGCTACCAAGTTTCCTCCAGTCCATCGCAAGTGTGATATTCCATATAGATACAGTAAGTGGAGTGCTTAAAGTACCAGTCTGTTTTTTTAATGCAGCTATGGATATATAAGGAGGTAGTAGCTCTGAACTTACCTGTGATAAAAGGTGTTTCTTTATCTGAAATATGATGACATTTATCTCCTAGGGGATGGGAAGAATACCGGGATTTGATTTGAATAAAGAAAATGCACAGAATATACTAAATAAAATACTACAGTGCATTGTAATGAAAACCACAATAGCCAAACGTGAATACATTTTTATTTATTTTAGGTGAAGCTGTTTATTTGGATCTAGCTTTACCCTTCTCTTTATGTGATTTATACTACTGTATTGCTGTTTTTCCTTTTGATACTGAGACGTAGTATATTCTCTCAGGCCGATGCTTTGATTTTCCTCTATGCTGTCTGTAATGAGGGCATTCTGGATCCTAACTGGAGCTAGGAAGTAAGTTTGGGGCAGAGAAGAGACTTTCACTTATGTTCTGTATTCAGATTGTTGAGAATGAACAGATTATACTGCTGTATTATTATTAATTAAATTGGTGCTTTTCCAATAACCTTAAGACTGGTTCCACTGAAGCACTAATCTATTCAGGAGCTACTTTCCATAATGTGTTCCAGGAAACTTTCTTATTCTGTTTGTTTGGTTTGGGTTGGGTTTTTTTTTTTTTGTATCTATGATGAATTCACTTGTTAAGTCTTTTATTGTTCTCAGAGCAGGTCATAATGTACCAGCAAAGTACCTTGCTGAAATAATTTAGCATAATTCTTGACATTGATGCTGAGTTATTATCATTGTCCTTGCATGATGGGTGTGTTGTTTTTATTTCTTCTAGATTCCTGAAGTTTACACTCCAGTTCTTGAACATCTAGTTGTGCTGCAGATCAATAACTTTCCACAATACAGTGAAAAAATGCAGTTAGTCTGTTGCAAATCTATAGTAAAGGTATTTCTAGCCCTCTCAGGAAAAGGTCCAGTTCTATGGAGTTTTATTAGCACTGTGGGTGAGTCTGTGATACTAACTTTGTTGTGGTTTTTTGGTTTGGATTTTTTTTTTTTCTTAAATTTATTAACTGGCTCTAAGAGAGATTTGTGGAGTATCCATTTGGGATCAAAAATGAAGCATTTCCCATCCTCTAATAATGGAGGTTTAGGATTCTCACTGTGTGATTTTTTTTCAATATCCACTGTTAAAACACTTAAGGAATACATTCAACAACTGTTTTGGATCACGGAATGGCTATGATCAAGGGCAGGAGAATATATTTTGTGATAATCTGTTTAAACATAAGACTTGAATTCATGCTCTAAAGCATTGCGGGGAGAAGGGAGTTTCACAGAAAACCATATAAAAATCTGTTCAGTTACCCCTCCAAAATATTCACAGAAAGTAAGGTGAGTGTCATCTCTATTAGAAAGGCAATCTTTTTATGCTCTGGAACTTGTGCATATTTGGAATTTTCATTTTTACTATGTGGTTAGTCAGATACAGTCCTGCGAGTGTAGCAATGAATATGTCAGCATTGGTAGCTGACAGTTCTAGTAGCTTCCAGCATGCTGAAATTTCATTAAAATCATTATAATAATTTTTATTATTATTATAAAAAATTATTATAATTACAATAATTTTTAATTTCTTTTTATGATTTACAGTGACTTTTCTCTGTTACTGTGGCATTTTCATTGTTTTCCATGTTCTTGATTTGGGATGTGGTGCATCCAGGCACCATGCCGGAATGGAGAGCCTAAGTCCTTGTCTTAGAGTAGCTGGGAGTTGTTGCCTTTTTCAATATGGACCCTGCCTTGGTCATCACTGCATTCAGACTCAGGAAAAAATCAAAGCAGTACTGAAAAACAGGAGTAAGAAGCAAGTTCAAAATTGGTTCCTTGTGAAACATCCTAGTTATGGCTCTGGTTCTGGCTATACGTGTCCTTAAGGAACAAGTGTCCTTTTGCCTCTCCCTCATCATGACAGAATGTAGAAAATAGAAGACTGATTTAATTAATTGCTAAGGTAATGAGTGATATGGATGCTGTGCCTTTTTAAGTCTGTTCAAGCAGTTTTGTTTTTTTCATTTCAGTGCATCAGGGATTAATCAGAATCTTCTCCAAGCCAATCACGTTTTCAAAGGTAAAATAACTGTCTAAGCGTATTTATTTCATCTAGATCCTAAAGTGTACATTCCAGTTCTTGAAGATCTAGCCCAGTAAACAGAGGAAGACCCAAAGAAGCAAAACCAGTGCCATCCATTTTGAATTGTGGTTCAGTTGTTATTAGTCTCTGGTCCCTGCATCTGCTCAACATAATGAGGATGTGCCTCTTGTACTGAATGAAAGAAATAACAGGAAATAAACTTTTGTTCTCTGCAGTTCTTGTTTGCTCAGGTTATCTGTAGCAAAGTAGGTTGTACTTAAGGTTACCTAGCGTTCTTACAGGTTAACAAATTTTGGACACTTTAAAAGTTTTCCTGAATGTTTGTGTTAAGGGAGGATTTTTAAAGCTTTAATCCTGTGCAGCAGGTAACTATAGAGTTTCTCAAATAACTGACTGCTGGAAGGAGAAGAGCTTTAGAGATTTTTGAAAGGACCTGTTTGTTTTGTGCTCTTTTTGGATTGTTTAAATGAGAAAGCTAAACATTTCCTGTTTCTACTTGCAGAAGAAATTTTATATTGTTTTTGTCTTGAGTCAGGTGGTACATATGCAGTGTTTCTGAAAAATATTGTGCCCTTTCAGGATTTTTTTGGAAAAGAAACCTCTGGATCGGAAGACTCACGTGAAGCTGGAGAGGTTGGGACAGGGAGATGGAAAGTACCAACATATAAGGACTACCTGTATCTCTTTAGAACTCTACTGAACTGTGACACAATGAAGGTAAAAGCATAGTTAACATGGGAATACAAAAGGAAAGGTAATTCTGGGTCTTATCACTGCTTCTCTAACCCTAGACTTTTTCCACGTCATGCTGTAGAACAACTGTTTCCTGGATTTAGTTGGAATTTGTGGCTAATAAATTAATTAAACATGGGTGAATTTAGGCTTCCATATCTGAGTAATGTCTAAAATTGAGTTCTCTGAATCATTCAAATTTGGTTTGTAAAGTCAAGAAATTGTAAATTCAAGAAAATTCATTGAAATTTTGAAATGTGAACTTTTTCCTCATATAAAGGAATGTGGCTTTGAAGATGAAAACCTTCTTACTGCAAATTCACCACTGCAGTCATTGAATCACTTGCTGTACGATGAATTTATAAAATCTATTTTGAAGATTATTGAGAAGTTGGACCTGACTGTTCAGAAACTGGATGTTAATGAACAGGTGAGACCTGATGACTTGTCCATTAGTTTCTGCTGTTGTAGAGAAACCAAAATAGCATTCCCTGTTTTGTTTTCATTATGCTTATATACCTCCTTGTAGTATTCTTTAAGTAACCTCCATACTAGTCAAAACATTTTACTTCATATTTCTGAATATTGCATTGCAGTGTTAGGAGGTGGGAACATCAGAATTGGAAGAAGTTCATAGAACCTGTGATCTATGAACTACTATCGATCTGGTATCTAGTGGTTTTCATTTTTCTAGTTGCTTTTTCCTTATGACCAAGCATCCCATATTATTTCTTTGAAGTACTGATGTGTCAGTTAGTCATTTGTCTGTGTCAGACTAGCTAGTAGCAGCTAGAAAAAGAGGAGGAGGCTCTGTTTATTTGGAAAGAAGGTCTAAATGCTTTCTGTGTTGTCACAGATCTAGTGTTCTTGCTTCAATATTTATTTTCAGGATGAAAATGAAACTGACAGTGTTTTGGTTGGTCCTACTTCTGACCCTGCTTCAAACCTTCAGCCAACGAAGCCAACAGACTTTATTGCCTTTATAAATCTAGTGGAATTCTGCAGGTATTAATGTGTTTTTATGTAGTTTGGAAGTTTCAAGATGGTTAGAAGAAATTTAAAGTGAGATTGATTTAAGATGCCTGTTTCTGACTTATGATGATACACCATATTTCAGAATGCACAAGGTGATTAGCAGGGAGACAGTAAGTGTGTTTCAGACATCTGGGTCATAGGTAAAAACATCCTAGCCCATCCTAGACAGCTCAGTTCTTTTTACAGTTCACAGGAAGCAAGTAATTCGTTATTTGTAACGTGTAATTGGCTTTCGGTATATGTTGTAACTTTTAGTATTATACTGGCCATACGTACAAAATACTTCAGAGACCAGAAATACAGTCTTCATAAAGTAGCATGGGGCATTAAGTGAAAGGTACAGCATTGTTTGCCTGTGGAGTTCCAGTTGATTTTCTCTAGCAGTACTGCAGTCCCGGTAATTAAATGTGCTATGTGAGTATGTGTGTTTGTATAAATTTAATAATGAGATGTAGTGAGGAAGAGAAATGGCTTTGCACTGTAAAGCAAAATCAGAATCTTCCCATGCTTGTCTCAGAAGGCAGCATGTAATTATTCCCTCATTGTCTGTGGAGCTACTCTGATGTAGCAATACTTTTTCTTGTACTGACTTGAAAATTTGGAGGAAAAAAAAATTATTCAGTTTCTTTTTTCTTTTTTGTTTTTTTTTTTTTTTAATTCCCACCCCCCTTTATGTTTTAGAGAGATACTTCCAGAGAAGCATGTTGAATACTTTAGCCCTTGGGTATATTCCTTTGGTTATGAGCTTGTTATACATTCAACAAGACTACCTCTTATTAGTGGATTCTACAAGCTGCTTTCTGTTACAATGAAAATTGCCAAGAAAATAAAGTACTTTGAGGTAAGATCTTTTTTCCCAATGGAGGGGTAACATGTTGCATTAATGATGCAGTTCTTTATATGTAGTATTTTGTGCACTATGGAAAATATATCATTGATATTTGAAACCAAGTTGTTTCAAATGTTTGTAGCATCCTATGCCTCTGTAGTTACAAGCACATAGAAAGTCAACGTTTAGACTAGAAGCCAAGTTTCTGGAGAGACACTGTCCATGTGTAATGCTCTTTCCAAGTTCCTGAGCTGAGTAAACAGAAGGATGGGAATCTTTGCAGTGCAGACGGTACAGAAGATAGCTTGGGTATCAGAAACAATCTAGCTAGATCAGCAGAGACATGTATGGGTTAATTACTCAACTTCTGGGGTATACTTGTGTTCTAGTCATTGATTTCCACAGGAAATAGGATGCACCATCTGCAGTATGAAAGCTATTGTAAAGTGGTGGTGCTTCATCCTATCATGTGTGAAGCCCACCACAGAGCCCGGAACGGTCCCCGCCACTGCTGTTGATGGCACCAAATGAAGAAAATTTGGGAACTCATTGGTGTAGATGCTTGTACTGTAAATGTTGTTGTGAATTGCCCTTTTCTTACTCCACCAGCATTCTTGCCACATGGATATCCACTGTTAGGGACTTTTTTTTTCTTTTTTCTTTCATAGTTTGCTAGATGGGAGGTGTGGTTTCAGCTGAGTTGAAGTTGACTTTCTTACTAGCAGCTGAGAGTGCTATGTTTTGGATTTGGAATGAAAATAGTGTTGGTAAAACACTGATGTTTTGGGTTGTTGCTAAGAAATCAAGGTCTTTTCTGCTCCTCATACCGCTCTGCCAGTGAGCAGGCTGGGAGGGCACAAGAAGTTGGGAGGGGACAAAACCTGTACAGCTGACACCAACTACCAAAGGGCTTTTCCATACCATACGACATCATGCTCAGTATGTAAAGCCAGGGGAAGAAGAAGAAAGGAGGGGACATTCGGAGTTACGGTGCTTGTCTTCCCAAGTAACTACTACACGTGGTGGGGCCCTGCTTTCCTGGGGATGGCTGAACACCCACCTGCTGATGGGAAGCAGTGTTGTATATATTGAGTTAACCTTCTGCTTCATATTCATACTGTGTACTACATTTTTTAATACTGTTGACTTATGTTTTCTGTTTGGTAGGGTGTCGGTCCAAGGAGTCTTGGAAAATGTCCTGAAGACCCAGAAAAGAGGTCTTGTTTTGCCCTGTTTGTAAAGTTTGGAAAAGAGGTAAGTGATTTTGCTGGCTGTTTTTCTTAGATTGAATGTAAGCATACATGACTCAATCAAAGTTATATCTTCTGAGAAATCTTACATATATGATAGAAATATTCCAGCTCTTTGTATTATGCAACATAGTGGGGGTTTATGATCTTTTTCTGTCTGTTTTTTACTTAATGTCAGAAGAGGTGTATTGGTCACCTATTCACATACAATCAAGAAATAAATATTTAATTGCACATTAAATACTTTCCGGTAACTGTCTGCAGGTGATTGAGATTCCAGTATTAGTTTTGAGTTGTTTATTTTACATGGATATTGACATAGCTATCAAGATCTTAAAAGGTTTATGATTGTTCTTGACCTATTTATCTGATTTTCAGGTTGCAGCAAAAATGAAACAGTATAAGGATGAGTTGTTGGCATCCTGTCTGAGTTTTTTGCTCTCTTTACCACATGACATCATCATGCTTGATATCAAAGCTTATATACCCGCACTGCAGGTGGGTCAAAGTGATGTACAGCTAACGCTTTTCTTCTTTGAAAAAACACGTACAAAAATTCTGTGCAAAGTTAGTCAACTGTTGAGCAAGCCTTCAGTGAGATAGAATGCAAATTATTTGATATTTTGGATAAACGAGTAAGTTGTTAGAATTTGCTTTTGTACTAAGCCGGCTCTGTTAGTGCCTGTGTTGCAATATAATATGTATCTTCGGTGCTGATCTTGAGTGAGATGTTAAGCAGACACGCTATTAAGAATGAAGATGTATTGTATGTTGAAAGCTTTCAAATATGTTGTGTTTTTTTTTACCTTTAAATAACAGTAGTCAATAAAAATGAAAGACTGATAGTTTTCTCTTTGGCACATAGAATGCATTTAAGCTGGGCCTCAGCTGTACCCCAATGGCTGATCTGGGACTGGACGCTCTGGAAGACTGGTCAGCTCACATCCCCAGACATATAATGCAACCTTACTACAAGGATGTTCTGCCTCTTCTTGATGGTTATTTGAAAAGCTCTACATCTACAGGTACATACAGGCAAAAAATTGTTAGTCTTGAGGGAGAGGAAAATAAGTTTTTTATAGTTATGTCTAGAAATATGAATGTGACATAATTTTTGTCTATATTGTGTGCTTCCTGTGGTTGGAACACTATAACTTCTCTTACACCCCAAAATTTACCTTTTTCTTAAACTGTGATTTGCTGGCTGCTGCTGAACAATCGCTAATTGTAGCCATTTCACATGCCACTTGTCTGTGATTAGTCCTTTGTATCCGTAAATCAGCTTAGTTTTCACTAATAGAGACTTACTTTCCTTAATAAAGATTTTAAGTGAAAGAATAATTGTCACGTCTTAAAAACAAAAATGGGCAAAACCAGGGTGGTTTTTTTTAAGGAAGGTATGAGTAAGTCCATGAGGTGCAGGTACTAATATTAATATGCAATTTTTTTTTTTTGTTCATCAGCTGAATCCCAGAATAATTGGGAAGTAAGGAAACTTTCTCGAGCAGCCCAGAAGGGATATAATAAAGTTGTCATACAGCGTTTAAGAAAAGCAAAGACTTTTTCATTGGTAAGAACACTGCTTCTTTTTAGAGTTAAATGTGAGTTAATCACTTCCCACTGTTTCTCTTCCTTTGTTGCATACGTACCTTTTTCCTGAGGGTTATTTCTACTTTAGATCGGTTCAATGAATCCCATTCTGCAACATGGCTCAAGAAGCTTTTAAATCAGCACAGCTGGAAAGATGTCACATTCTGGGGTGAGAATTGGAATGAAGCAGGGAAAAGGAGCTGAAGAAATCCTGCAAGTCAGCATTACTGCTAGACTGATATTTTATAGAAACAAAGATTTAACTCCTACACCTAAAATCAGGTCCCAGCTTAGCAGTAGTGCAGTGTGCAAATACCATTTTGTGAAAGTGTAACTTTTTTTTTTTTAAATTATCTTGTGGTTAGGTTCATAGTCCTAGAAGTCAAACATAGTGATTATTTTGACCAGTGGCTTCTCAAGTAGCTCAAAATAAGTGTAGTTTTATTTGTATATTCTAGTGTGCAAACTGACTTGGAATAAATCTTTTTCAGGTGTGAAACTAATGGTTACTCATATATATATGTGTGTGTGTGTATATATATATATATATAAAAAAACCTCTTTCCAACCTAGTGATCTTTGAACAAAATGAGTAAATTTTACATCCCATACAGGCTGCTTATGAAAATTGGTTGGCTGCTTACATATAGATACAGGAACTAGACTTCAAGTTCTGGGATCAAAGCAAATGAAAAGAGTAATTTTTACTTCAGATTTCTCTCTAGTTTTCAGACTATTATGTTATCCTATAGGTATTTGTTACCTGCGATGATAAAATTTTAGCCTTTACTTGGGAAACGGCAATTGAAAGTCCTTAAAATGCGATGAAAGTGCTTTCAAGTCTTTCCCTCTTTTGCACATTGAACCAAAACTGTTGTCTTGTTTGATGCAGTTCTTCCCCACAGTTTCTTCATTTTATCTTGTTCATTCACATGTTAACAAGAGCTGTAAAGCCTTCATTTACTATGTAAACCAAGTTACTTCTATATAGAAGTAACTCTTCCTTCACTAATAGAAATCTGTTGAATTGTTTAGGATGACAGTCCCTCCTTGGAAGCAGTAAGGACCAGAGTGGCACGCCTTCTTGGATCTTTGGGAGGGCAGATCAACCACAGCTTAATTACAGGTGAGTGTCCTGTCAGTGTAAATAGAAATATTTACATGCCTCTGCTGTCCCTCTTGAAAGTTGATTTACAGTGAGGTCTCAACGTCACTTCATGAGAATGTATGAGCTTTTAAAGGAAAGCTATCTTTTTGTTGCTCTTGATTCAACAAAAATCGCTTTTATTCATTTCTGGAGTTTAGGAGAGCAAAGTATTCACTAACTTATTATGGAACGCAGGAAATGTGTAGAAAACCTCTGTTTAAGGCAAAAAATTATATGCATTTGTGTATATGGTTTTATTTATTCCCCCCTCCTTCTCCCTCTGGCTGCAAAGCCATTTTAAAACTTTGCCCCAGTTTGTAATTCTTCGGTGCTTGTTTCAGGCTTTTTACTACAATTTTCCACCTTTTACTACAATTCTCACTTAATCCAGTTTTGCAGAACTGCAGCCTGTGAATCGTGTAAGCCTCAGTAAGCTTACTTCTTTATTTGTGAGTTTAAGGTTTAAGGTGCACCATGCCTTTAGTACGTCCAGGTAGTACAGCTCCATTTGAGTGCCTCCTCCAAAAAAAAAAAAAAAAATTTTTCTGCTCTTCTCTGTTCAGTCTGTGAATAAGCTTTATAATTTAATTATTAAATATCACAAAATCTAATTAAAACAAAAACTGAAAAGTATAGTGTAAGTACCTGGCCATGAGATTTAAGGCATAAATTCAGCACAAAATTTAGTCAGTCTGAAAACTAATCCAGTTGTTTAGAAGTTTTGTTCCTTTCTTTTAGTGCTTACATTTGTTTTTTACACCTTTACAATCAATTTTCTTTCTGCCAAGTACTTCTCCTTTGCTTCTTCAGAAATACTGTGGGAAGGTAGCATTATTCTCTGGAAATTGAACACACAGTGTTGTCAGAGTTTGTTCACTAAATTAACAAATATTGGGAATATAGGGAGAGAAGGGAGTTTTCCTTGGAGGACATGGCCATAAACGTAGTCCTTTCCTGTGCAACTGCAGGAATCTGTGTGTTGGATCTCCTTGTCTGATCTCATCTTCAAGAATTGTTTATAACAGTAGAAGACAAAAGTTGTGTTATTGGTCGTCTTACTGGACATCTTAAAGAAGTATTTTAAATCAAATGTGATTCAATGTCTTCTGGGTTTATAATTGTCTCCAAACTTGCCTGTATTGAAACTGGAGGCTGCTGCGACTGTCTCCTGAAATGTTGGCTGCAATTATTTTCTTCCATGTGGTGGCTAAACACCTGTTTGGATGTGCAAATAAAACCAGCCTTCTAACATACTTCTGGTACTTGTTAACATCCAGTAATTTATAAAGCATTAAAATTTTATGGCAATGTAACTGCAGGTGAAAGGTTACAGATTTTTTGACTGAGCTATGGAAATACTTCCTCTATGTTTATTATAGAAAGCTTGGGTTTTGTTTTGATCTTTTCCAAATGCATTAGCTACCTCTGCAGAAGAGATGATGAAGAAATGTGTATCCTGGGACACTGAGAAGCGTCTGAGCTTTGCTGTACCATTCGCAGATATGAAGCCTGTCATCTTCCTGGATTTATTCTTGCCTCGTGTGACTGAACTGGCTCTTACTGCAAGTGACAGGCAAACAAAAGTATTGAAGTCTTGCATTTTTTTTTTATGCTAACTGATAAATACTGCATAAAATAATGTCTTCCTTGTTAAGAAAGATGTGTTTTAATTAATTCATAGGTAGCAATGTGCTTCTTTGGTGCTCTTTCATGGCATTGTACTGAGTGTTAAAAACTGAAGAGCAGAAGTTGCCATAAGCTCTATCAGACACCATTCTGCTTTTAGAGTTACACTTAACATAAAAATGAAAATTTTAAGCTAGTTGATCTTCAGTGTTGTTTGGGCTCCTTCTCACGCCTAGCCCACCAGCCTGTGGGCCCAGTCCAGCAGAGCACTTAAGAAAATATTTTGCTACGTTTCTGGGTTGGGACGTTGATATCCAAAGACAGTCCAGAATGGACGTGTCCTTGAACACACGATAATGGGTAGCTTATGCAGTGATGAGTTTTCTCCAGCTGAAAAGTGACTGCCCGTGATAAAGACTAAAACATAAGGACAAAGGCCAGTTGGAATGTGTGTAAATTATTTCCATGGACATGATCTGTTCCTGGAGCAGTGTTTTAGCCTAGATTGGAATGATTTCTCAAGTACATCATCTCTTTTGACTCATTCTGTTCTGCCCACAATTTTGTCTTCTCTGTGAAAGTAATGGATCCATAACCAAAGGGATTTTTAAATTTCAGGTTGCAGCATGTGAACTGCTACATGGCATAGTCACATATATGTTGGGGAAAGCATCTCAGATGCCAGAAGGACATCAGGGTCCCCCACCCATGTATCAGTTACATAAACGAATATTTCCAGTGCTGCTTCGTCTGGCTTGTGATGTAGACCAGGTAAACAGATTCATTTATAAGTGTTTTAGCTTGTTTAAATACCCCTAAATTTGGGAATGAATTTATAATTTTATGTGAAAGTTATCCTGTTAGAAGTTATCCTGACATGTTGCCTTTTTGTAAGCTGAAATTCTGTTTTAGGGATAGTTTTTCAGGATTTTGGGGGTAAGGGGGGATGTAAGCCTTTTCAAAGACTTGAATAATGGCGTGTTATTCAGAGGAGTGTACAAATGCATGAGGATTTCACGATTCAAGTTTCAAGATCCATTCAAAGAGTTTGTGGTAGTAGCTGTTCTTTATTGCTGTAATTAATTTCCATATTTTTCTTTTCCTGTAATAAGTTAATATGAGGTGAAATTGATTATTTCAGTATTAAATGAGTGCAAAACTACAATCCACAAGAAAAGCATTTGGGAGAGAATTTGTAGCTGCCTCATTAATAGCTAGGGATGATATATTTAATTCAGACTTCTGAACTTGTTATTTCTCTTCCTTTACACAAAACAGAATAGACATATAGGTTCAGCTCCACTGAAATTGCAGGTCTCGTGCCTTTTCAGACTGCTGTTTGGACCCAGGTGTCCATATTCTATTTTTAGACCAAAGAGATTTGTGTTCTGTTAAAATACACAGGAAGCTATCTTACCAGTTTAGGTGAAACCCTTTTTGCTGGCATATGGCTGAACATAAACCGTAGGTAAATAATGTCTGTATTGGTCCAAACCAATGCCCACAGGCATACACACTGTATTATAAGCAAATATATTTAATGGTTCTTTCCTTCCTGTTGCCGTATGACAGTAGTTGATCAGGTTGACTTACAGGTAGAATTGCTGAAATCCAGCAAGTCAGAATAAAGATTAAGACAGATTTTAGATCAAAATACAACTTAAAACTAAATTTACCTGTTTCCCTGGCTGTATATTGGCATTTCAGTCTGTGGCATGCAATGCTTTTTGTCTGTCTCAGAGGATCTTACTGAAAGTTAGCTTGGAGGTCTTTCAGACCCATTGAATAGAAAGCAGCTAACCAGATTTTTTATATGTATATTATTGTTTTTAATCCTTAATATGGGAATGTAATACGAAGGTGATTTTTCATTTTATAGACCCTTTTTCAAAGATTTTTTTGTTGTTGTTATTACATATTTTGAATAGCAAAATAGCATAGAAATATATTAATCCTAGAAACGTAGTTGGCTTTTATTCTTTTCAGGTAACAAGACAGTTGTATGAGCCTTTAGTCATGCAACTCATTCACTGGTTTACGAACAACAAAAAATTTGAGAGTCAAGATACAGTGGTGCTCCTGGAGGCTATCTTGGTAGGTCATAATTCTTTCTCTTCTTTTTTCTATGCCATATGACTTTATTTTTAACTAGCATCATTTTACTACTGAAAGAACCGGGAGCACATAAACAGATATAATGCCTCCTTACTTGTCTGAAAGAAGGAAAACAGGTTATCAATTTTATGGTCTTTTAATGTTTCTTAACTGGGGTTTTGATGATGGATTTCTCTCTGACATTCTCAAAATGCAGATAGTGTCTTTAGGGTGCTTGTAGGATCAAGCTACAAGGACTAGTTTTATCATCAGCGTATACAAGTGTTATGGTTTGACAAAATCCATAACAATTTATTGTTGTTTAGACAATTATTCTATCACCCGATGACCCCTCCCCACCCGGAAAGAGGAATCAGGGAACACAAAGAGACACAAGGGTTGAAATATAAATAGATTTAATAGAATAAGACTAAATAATTAACAATAATACTAAAGAACCAGTATTAATCCCGATACTGATATAAGATATACAAGAATTATACTCAGCCGACTATATCAGTAGGAAGCTGTGCACTCCCAGCAGGGGACAGCAAATATTGGACACCGCGAGCGCAATGGCTTCAGGAGGAAGGGAAGGCCTCAGGGCTCCGGCACCGGGGCGAGGAGTTGTCTGGACCGCCGCCATCAGGGAGAGAGCACTATGCAGCAAACCTTTCTAATTTGTATTGAATGTGACGTTCATGGTGTGATATAATCCTGTTGGCCAGGCTGGGTCAAATGGCCAGTCCTTGCTCCTCCTCGTCCCTGCACCCGGCAAGGCTTGAAAACACTAAGACCTTGAATCCCACAGAGCCTGGCTGGCTATAAAGTAAATATTTCCACAAATTCAGACACTAGAGCCTTCTAAAAGTGCAGTTTTCTCCAGCATTAGAAGAAAAATTAGTCCTATGTCGCTCAACCCAGGACAACAAGGAACTACTGAAATACATAATATTTCTCCCCCTACTCTGAAGGAAAGTTGCTTTTGATGTGTGCTTAGTTTTCCTCTAAGCTTCTTTGCTTTCACCAGGCACAAAAGCTTTACATTTAAAACTGGGTTTTGCACTGACCTGAAGTGGATGGAGGCAAGATAGATCAGGAGGTTTTGCAGTACTTCTTGTAAATTAAAATCAGTGTTGCTGTACCACCTCTAAAGCAGAGGAAACTGGCTCATCAGAAAATGAAGTGACTTACACAAGGCTTCTAAACTGTTCAGTAGCTGAGATGGGAATAGAAATCCAGATCTTTGAGGCGTAATTCCATGCTACAAGGGCTGGAAATGCTGCCCCTTCCCTTGGACGATAATAATTTTGAGGCTTTATTACTTCTGGCAAAGTGTGAGTACTTTTTTTTTAACTTACAAATAATACTGTGTGAATAAGCTGCTCTAATAACTGCACTGAGACAATATGTTGGGGTTTTTTTCAGTCTTGTAATAAATAATGTTGTGTAATTTCAGAGTGGCATAGTGGATCCAGTTGACAGCACTTTGAGAGATTTCTGTGGTCAGTGCATACGTGAATTTTTGAAATGGTCTATTAAGCAGACAACACCAAGACAGCAGGAGAAAAGCCCAGCAAACACCAAGTCTCTTTTTAAACGGTTGTATAGTCTTGCTCTTCATCCCAGTGCTTTCAAGAGACTGGGTGCAGCACTTGCTTTTAACAACATCTACAGAGAATTTAGGTGAGCAAACAGAGCTCTCAACAGTAGCTAACTTGGACTAGAGGTTCGAGGAGATAAAAAGAATTGAATGTAGAACTCAAATACTCATCCATTGGCACTCATTCTATTAATGAATATAATAGCTGTAAAATTCAGTTAGATTATTAAATTTTAATTATAATTTTGGTAGTCCAGGCTTTCTGCATGTGGAGACTAGAAGTTTAAATTTCTGTCACAAGTTTATGGTAAGTTACTTATGCCTATTAAAGGTGGTCAGTGAATCTTCATTTCTATTCTTTTAGAGTGGTTTAGATGTATTTATTTTTGTACAAAAATCTTGTGTGGTTTACAGTATTTCAATTTGGTTTTTTTCATTACATTTTCACACTGAGTCCTTCTTCTACTTATGTTTCTCATTGTATTTATTCCTGATTTTTAAAGGGAAGAAAATTCTCTGGTGGAGCAGTTTGTGTTTGAAGTATTGGTTGTGTTTCTGGAAAGCCTAGCCTTAACCCATACAGATGAAAAATCATTAGGTGAGCTATAATTAATTAACTATGGAATGAAGAAAAAAGCCATGAGTTTAAAAAAAAAAAAATAAACCAAACCTTGAATCTATAACTGGAGGAAAAGTAAATGTGCTTACTTTTGCAACAAAGGAAGATTTATTTTTCATTACTGATAGAGAGGCATCTAGTTTTGATATCTAGTTAGGAACTCTTTCAATCAAGTCCTTGCAGCATATAAAGGTGGAAGATTTTGTGCTTAAGAGGAAGAACCTTTTCACATTTAGGATGATTTACAGTTTTATGGCAAAACTAAAAATGCTAGTGGTGCTTTTGATTTGAGTGCTGATTTTGCAATTACACACTGTAAAAATGTACCTTGATGAGAATCTTGAAGTCTACTCTTTTATAACAAACAAAATGCTTGAAAAATTGGCATTTCTTTATATTCTGTGGAAGATTTCCATAATTTTGTAATATCCTTTCCTGTTTGCCTTTTCGTTCTTCTCTACAACAGTACGTAGCTGTGTGAAGTTTCTGTGACCTCTTCCACAATACTAATGATTCTTTAGTAAACTTGTGTTTCTCTTTTTTTTTTTTTTTTTAATACTCTGACTTTCATCAATTAATAGTATTTAGAACATAAAACAAAAAACTGATATTACAAAGGTTTATTTCTTTTGGGGAAACAGACCAGGATATGATAGAAGTGTCCCTAGAAGAAATATTTCATGGAAAAAATTTACGGTTTCTCTAAGCATGAGCATGGAAAATAGAATACACAGTTTTAGAGCAGAGGCCTCACGGTTGGCTCAGGTCATGTTGACCTGTCTGCTATTTTTTGATCTTGTTCTGTGGCCTTGAAAATTTACCATAGAAGCAGAGAGTAGTGGAAGTGATCGACATTATCCTGTATGTAAGTCTCTTGCACCATTTCTATAGTGATGATACCTTGATTCGTTTAACCAAGTTATTAGCATTTAATTATACATGCCGATTCTCTCTTTCTAACAGGTACCACTCAACAATGTTGTGATGCTATTAATCACCTGAAGCGCATAATCAAGCATAAAGCACCTTTTCTGAACAAGGAAGGAAAACGGCGAGTACCACGGTCAGCAATTTGCCATTCTTTTGCTTTTTAAATATCACATTTTGGTTAACAGTGTATGTAGTTCCATTAATACTTAAGACTGAATGGGGAATTCATCCTGTGACTGTTGCTAACAGAGATCTACTGATAAGTTTATTGAACCACTGGTGAGAAGTGCTGGACATGATAAGAAGGGGTCACGATGGTCATTCTTTATTCCAGCCTGGTGAGCTCAGAACAGAGAGCTTGCTCTAGTTTGGCAAGGACAGAAGGGAAAGAAAAGCATGTGCCCCTCACAGCAGTGTTTATAATAACAGTGGCACTGGTGTTACAAAGTATTTGGAGGAAACTCCTCCCAAGTTTGTTTTTTTGGGGGGAACGGGGGGGTGGTGGTGGTATTTTTAATTATTGCTGTACTGTTAGCAGAAGTAGGACAAGCTGCAGTAGGATGATCAGTCATTAAAGAGGGGTAGTGAAAAAGGGGGAAAAAGCAAGAATGGATTCAGTGTCAGGCTGGATATGGAAGAATGGATTCGGTATTCAGTCTCCTTCTCTGGAGATATTCAAAATCTGCCTGGACACAATCCTGTGCAGCGTGCTCTAAGTGAACCTGCTTTAGCAGAGGGGTTGGACTAGGTGATCTCTAGAGGTCCCTTCCAACCCCCGCCATTCTGTGATTCTCGATGAAGCTCTGAGTCACCTGATGGCATAGCTGACCCTGCTTTGAGCAGGAGGTTGGACTAGAGACCTGAGCCTACTTCTGACCTGAATTGTCCTGTCACCCTAAAGAAACAGGCAAGTGGAGCCTGGGAGTTAGCTCGCTGCTGTGGCATATGGTAAGTTAGGAAATTGGATGATTAGGAACAGGGGAAAACTATGTGGGCTTATTTAAACTTTAATCTCCGTTTTCGTCTCTGAGTGTTACAAGGAGAAAGAAAGAGACCTGATTATGCTTTTTAAAATTTTACAGCAAAGACTGTGCTCTCTGTGCTCTGGGGATCCATAGTAGAGTAGGGAGAAGGAAAGCAGTGCAGGATGTGCTTGTAGAAGAGCTCTTCCTTGTAGTGCCGATGGGTTGTGGCTGGATAGATAAAAGGACATTTATAATGCTCATGAAATATTTTGATTTTTTTTCAACTGGAAGACTATGGTTTCTTGGTAGATGTCATGAAGACTGTTAATCCCTAATATTTTTGTGCAGAGGATTTCCAGCTACTAAGTCAGTGCGTCTTCTGGACGTTGTCATGTGGCTCTTAGTGCAGTGTGGACGACCTCAGACAGAGTGCCGACATAAAGCCATGGAACTCTTCTATGAATTTGTTCCTTTATTGCCAGGTATTGTAAGTCACAATGCACTATTATCTTTGCTTTCTAAATACTGTGCATGCCTTCCCTCTGTTTGCTGAGCAAACTATTAATTACAAGAAAAATTATTTTTCAGGTAAATGTCTGCTCACTCAGCGCTGTTAAATAGAAACTGAGTAGTTGCTCATACTGGAAATCAAATATTGTGAGAACCTCGGGGTTTGTGGACATAGAAGAGGGTTTTATTGCGAACTTTTATTCAGGCCAGGAAGGAGAACTTACAGGTCCAGAACTGCTGTTGTATCCAGCTATGAAGGCAGTATTTGCTGGCTGGAAAATAGTGGGAGCATCTTACAAATTGACCTCTTTCTTGTGGGTAATTTAAGTAGTATGACCAAGGCTAGACCAGAACCAATACCTGCTCTGCTAGAAGGTCCAGTTTAAAACACAAAGTTTGGGCATATCAGTCCATTTGCCTCTAATTTCTTATAGGTTAGTTAGCTTGAAATGTTTTTTTTTCCTAGAGAATTTATATTTCTTTTTCATTTCTATCAGGAAACATGTCTCCATCTTCTTGGCTGGCTGATGTTCTAAAAAACAGAGGTGTTTCTTTTCTTATTAACAAATTTGAAGGAGGTGGCAGCGATGGCAATAGTCCATCTGGGATCCTTTCTCAGCCAACCCTCCATGGTATGCAGGAGCCCTTTAGTTTACAGACTGTCATGCGGTGGATGGATATGTTCTTAGCAGCCCTGGACTGCTACAATACATTCTTTGAGCTGCGAATGATCAAACCTCATGAAATACTGGGTGAGTGATTAACTGTTGCATTAATGTTCATTCATGTGTGTTACAGAAAGCCCATCCAGATGAGTTCCTAACTTTAACGACTTTAAGCTTTTTTTCTTAAATGTAGAGTTGATGAATTTTACAAACTCTCCCAAAAGTTTCAATGGCAGTTGTTTTACTCTGTTTTTTGAAGAAGTAGGTTGTTAATAGTGCATCTTAAAATGCCTCCTTTTAGTCCTAGAAATATACCTTTTAATTTCTGTCTCTGTCATCCAGTCACCAGCAACTTCTTTTACTAAGAGAGAGATTTTTAATTTTGGGTTTTGTTTGTGGTTTGTTTTTTTTTTTAAATCCTTCCAAAGCTGTTTACCTGCTCTTTATTAATGTCTGGAGGCAACTATCAGAAAGCAATGAAAGATGTACCCTTTTCACTTCGAGCCCTGTACACGTTACCTTTCTTGAGTTCCTGATGCTTCAACTGCATCAGGTCCAAAAGCCTTGTATTTGAATTTTGATCGAGTGCATAATAATACCCTGTGTAGCCATTGGGTCTCTTAAAAAGTTCTTTAAAATATTCAAGCAGGACTAAACAAAATGCTTTTTATCACTGATAGTACAGTTGCATAGTTACTTCACATATGAAGTCTTGTACGAGTTCTAGGTAGTCGTCCGTCTGTCAGTGTCATCTCTGTCTTGGTTTAAGACAGTACTGTAAGGTCAATGTTGGATGCAGTTAGCGTAGGGCTAAATTATTCAAAACTAGGGGTTTTAAAGTTTTATCCTTTTTATTACACATGCCTAAGTCATCATCATTAATATGTGCTTGTAATGATCAGTAACTAGAAAGCTACCCTCCACATTCCAGAGTGTTAATATTTGGAACTGGCTTAGGACTTTTAGAAAATACTGGTGTGAGATGTGCTGGATTTCTGTGTGTTATCTCAGTTTGACTGTTTTCTTCCAAACACAAAACAATGTATTTAAAAGCTGAGAGGTATTGTATCATTTCAACTTAGTATGATTCCTCTTAGGTGTAAATGAAAGTTCGTCATTCTTGGAAGCTGTGCAGTTCTTCCTTGAGACTATTGCTTTGCGCGATATCCATGCAGCAGAGCAGTGCTTTGGTTGCAGTTCAAAAGGCAGCATGTTCAGTCCACAAGAGAGAGATGCATATAATTACAGCAAGTGTACAATTATAGTTCGAATCATGGAGTTTGTCACCATGATCCTGGAAACCTGCCAGCAGGATTTCTGGAAGGTAGGCCTGTTTGTATCCCGTATCTTGTCTGTAGTGGATAAAAGATAAAAATTTTATATGTAGTTAAAGATTTGTGTTTTCGTTGTGAGGTTAGTTTGCTGGAGAACATCATCTTTAGTGGTGCTTTAATTGAAACTGGTGACTAAGTGTCACAAACTGTTATGGTCTTCACATGTATAAAAAAGAGTTATATTGCCCAGTTGAATTTTAGTGATTCATGTAGTTTTGATTAGAGAAATTAATATTTCGTATGTATTCTAGTTGTATATTGACTATGAGATTGTCGATTCTGCACAGAGTACTTGCAATGAGTATTTCTTGCGTGACTTTTGATGGCCTTAAATGTGTGGAGGTGATAGCTGCTTACAAGGCAGCAAGGCGGATTGTGGGAATTCTTTCTTGAATTCAGTGTAATACTCGCGTCTCTCCATTTGCCTAGCTTTGGTGCAATATGAACTATATTTAACTGTATGCAGTATAGAGACTTTTGAGTCTCTTAGGAAATTTACACTGCCAGGTTTAGTTCTGAGACTGACTGTCTCTTGTTTTAAATTTATCTTTAATAGAGGAGTATATCTGGAAATCAAGGTGATTACAGGTGTCTAATCAAGACTGAAACAGGCCTAGGAGGACATAAAAGATCTTATGTGCAGTTTGATGAGATAGCGTATATCCTATGTATATTTTTATAAATAGTTAATTTCTGCATATTAGCACAATTAGTTGAAAGTCGCACATTTTATAGAGAAAGAGAATGTCACTTAGTGAGAATAGTTACCATTCCGTGTTTTGTTTCATTTTAAATACAAGGACTAATGATAAGTTATTAAGAATAAAATAAGGAAATCTAAATGGATTTTTAAATAAAGTTTTTATTTAATATTTTATTCTTTCTAGCTACTTGAGAAGGAATTGCTTAATGCAAGCCTTATAGAGCTTCTGGTGATGACAGTGTGTGATCCATCACACGTAGGCTTTAACACTGCTGATGTGCAAGTTGTGAAAAATCTCCCAGATATCTCAGTAAGACTCATGAAAGCTTTGATGAAATCTCCCTATAAGGAATCTTTGAAACTGTGCATAAAGAAAAAAATCACGCTGCAGAGGTAAGTAGGGGCTTCCTGGTGAGCGTGAATGGAAAACAAAGTTGTGTACAGTTGCGCATGAAGCTCCCCACCAATGTAATGTTATTGCTTCTCTTTCCTCTTTAGCCTTGAGGACCTTTGTTCTGTTGATCTGTTTAATTCAGACGCACGTTTTGATCAAGTTAGGTTTAGTGCTGTCCTTTCTGCCTGCAAGCAACTCCAGAAATCTGGCCTGCTTCGTTCTGTTCTTCACAATCAGGTAACTGTTTACCCAGAAAATAATGGTGAATATTTTTATACCATAAAGAGCTTTTCCTGTGTAAAAGGCCAGTATGAAAACAGAACAGATCAGATGAAGAAATTGTGTAAAATTAGATCATCAGTGAAGAGCTGGTGTTGAATAGGGTCAGAAATAAATGTTTCATGTTTACTCTACAAATCTGAGTAGCACAATACTGAGGTTTGAACAATCTTCATAATTATGTCTGTTTTTCTCCAATTTCCAGGACCAGGAGGTAACTAGAATCTACCTAAAACTTCCTTTTAGTGAGCTTCACAATACTGAAAACTCAAAAAATCAGGATTTACTATCCTACAAAGGAGGCATTTTTCAAAATTTTGAAGCAGAGAACATTCCAAGTGATGGGGGAAATTGAAAAAGGAATACATTCTGGGTGATCAGAAGCAATATAGTGGGTCTGAGTTGCAGGAAAACAGGATGGAGAGGGTTGGGGCGTGGGGGTCAAGGCTATATTACTCAAAAAGAATTCTTTCTACTGAATTTCCAATTAGTTAATTATTTTACTTTGGGCAATTAAAGGAAAACAGGCCATGCAACAACCACAAGCAGTGAGAGAATTTCTCTACTAGTGATCCAGGCTGTATTTAGCAAGTAATAAAATATTTAATTTCTGTGGGGTGTTTGCCATTTATCCTCTACGTCTAAACAAAAGCTAGAGCTATGATTGTAGGATGGTGATATTCAAGGACCTGCATGGTTTACCTTTTGTGGCCCACCAGTTCTGACTAGGCTGTTCATTTTATTTCTGTAGTAGTGTTATCTGAAAACAATCTGGAGGAGGATTAGAGCCTTTTGAAGATTTTCTAATGACTATTAGTTTGTTCTGAACTTTGCACGCAGCAGGGTTGTCTCGTTAAAAATCGTGTTCCTCAGTTAGAAAGGTGTCTTCTCATGGTATGTTTGCATCGCTTTATATGAAAACGACCTGGAGTTCAAGTGTTTTCATTAGCTATACAGGTGGATTGGAAGGCCTTTATGTTATTTTTTTCATCTTATATTAATTGTCGCTTGTTTGTTTATTTCCATAGGATGAAGGGTCTCATTTCTCAGTTGGCTCTAGGCTTCTTTCAGTTGTTTATAAAGGTATTGCACCTGGGGGTGAAAGGATATCTCTTCCATCGTTAGGCATCAGCAGTAAGCGATTAGCTGATAGACTCCTGCAGTTGGCCTTTGCTCTTGATGACCAGGTAGGATACAGTTCTCCAGTCCTAATACTGAATCATCATTTAATACTCATCATCAGTACTCTTCTACCCATATTTTGAGTAGATGAGTTTGGTGTTATATTCATAATCCTGCAGAGGAACTGTAAGGATTCTTTGGCTTAATTGGGTGACAGTTGTAGATTACAAGCTTTTCAGTATTCTGTTTGTGCTTTATTTCTTTCTGTGCTTTCTGATAAAATAAAAGAGTTTGGAATGGAAGCTTTAAAAAAACTCATGGGCTTTTATAAGAAATGAGTGGAACTTTATGTGCTTGAGATAACTCTGTCTCTATACCTTACTTTTCACAGTGTGAGGAGCTAGTAAGTCTGCTGTTGAACACAGTGGTGTTACCTGTGCCATTATCAGGAGCATCCCAGAAGAACCTGATCAATTTCTCTCATGGACAGTATTTCTACAGCCTGTTCTCAGAAACCATCAATCAACAGCTGCTGAAAAACCTGGATGTGATCATAGTCCAGCTTATGGAATCAGCTGTCAGCAGTCCCCAAATGGTATCCTACTTTTAACATTCCCACTTGACCTTGTCCTTTAAAAGAGGAAGTAACACGTTTTTTGTTGTTATAGGTGGATGTAACTGAGCGTGTAGTGGGGAAAAAGTGCAGTGGGTTGCACTTTGGATAGCATTGCACTGATAGGTTTATTTAATTTTTTTTTTTTTGTCGTTGCCTACTGGTGCTACCTTCATGATCGCTGGCAACCTGACATAACTTAGGCTGTCTGACATCTCACGTCAAACTGGAAAGTGCTTACCTATTACCTATTACTGTGCTTTAATTGTCATTGTAGAGTGGTCCCAGAGCGTGTGGACTGGATTTGGTTTGGGTAAAACTAAACTGGAAAATGAACTCGAAGCAGTAATGGGGCACGTGCACACACCCCCCCACCCTCACCCACCACACACACACACCACACACACACACACCCCCCACCCTCCCGGGTCTCCACACCACTTGTTTTGCTCAACAGATATTTCTCCTGATTGTCCACACTAGTTGCTAATGTAGAGCTCGCCTCCAGGTCTATGAAGGAAGCATGTTATAATTCAGAAGCCTTCTTTCAGTGCTGCTGAGAAACAGAAGGGGTCAAAAAGAAAGATCACAAGTCTACTTTCCCTTTTGCTTAAAAAGATGCTTAGGGAAATAAATTAAAAAACAATTGGATCTTTTTTTATTCCAGATGCTACGGTTAAAGGTGTTGCTTCCAAGTAACATTTTAAAGCACTGGGAGCATAATTTTTTATGACACCAGAAATTGTCTAATTTGATTGTAGACATGCATATACATTTTAAAAGGCTGGTGCTTGTGATGACTGCAGTGTTTCTTGTGCAGAGCATGCCACGATAGATTTACTTTTACAAGTGTTTCTGATAAATGATAGTCTGCTAATTTATACTGGCTACATGTGGCAACAGTGTTAAAAGTCTTCATTAATTTAATTAAGATAAATAGTCAAATTGGCTCAAACAAACAGTTTTCTGCTATCTGCTGTTCTTATTTGCCTGACTTAAAATATATTACGGATTACATTATATAAGATACCTCTTCATAGGTTTTATGCATTTGTAATGTATGGGAAGAAAAAATAAGGTTTATTTTACTGTACCCATTCAAATCTGGTGAAATCACAAGGTTGATAATATTAATCGAGTTTATCAGGTTGTTGCCAGCTATTCAAAACAAGAATGCAGAATTTAAGTTTGGAAATCAGTGACCATTAATTTTAGTCAGGTTTTACTTAGACTGTGAAGAAAAGAGGTTGAAGCATACCTAGTTCCTGTCTGGTGTGCTGTGGTTTATGTTTCTTTTCAAAATGTATACAAATAAGTTAGCACATGGGCTATTTCTCCTATTTTTCATCTCACACTAATTAAATTTTCAAGTATTGATCTTTAGAGTCATTCTGGATTATCATTTATTTCTCCATATTCACACAAAAGGCATGGGAAGGAATTGCTGCGTTGCACTGAATGAAACAGGAGTAAATTGGATAGAAGTGTCTTTTTTGAAAAGTGTACGCTTTTAATTTTCTCCAGAGAAACTTCCCTTATATCTGAGATTTAAATCTAGCATTGCTTTGTGATTTAATAAGTTAAACTTGAGTTTGCTGATATGTCAGGGCAGGATTTTCATAGTTAATTAGGCATTTACTTTCCATTAAATATATGTTGAAGGATGTGGGATAGAATCAAGATCTAATTTTAGATCCTAATCTTAGCTTTCTGACACAGTCAAAGAAGAGAAAGGTGCTTCTAATTTAGGTGCTGTTAGGACAGAGAGTAAGTCAGACAGAAATTGAAGGAATTTTCTTCTTTTTCTTTTAACATCAATCTTTCAGTCAGGTGTTGGGTTCTCCTGAGTCTGTGATGCTTTTTTGATGGTTGCCCATAGCAGTGAAGAGATCCTGCCATCATTTCATTTGGGGTTCAAGAATCTGCCTCCTGGTTTTCCTTCCAGGTTGGCAGCATTTTGAACGGGATGTTAGATCAGAGTTTTAGGGAGCGTACCATACGCAAGCAGCAAGGACTGAAACTGGTCACGGCTGTACTAAGAAACTGGAAGAAACTGGACAGCTGGTGGGCCAAAGGTTCAGCTCCTGAGAGGAAAATGGCAGTCTTGACCCTGCTGGCGAAAGTTCTCCAGGTATGCGCTGCTTTATAAAATCCAGGTAACTTCTTTAATTCTGTACGAATTGTATCTTGTTTTAAAGAAATGCTTTTCATTCTGAAGCTTTATGTTTGGGAGGCGGGGGCAGAGGGGTGGGGGTAGGCTGAAGAATATCAGGCTCTGGTATCTTGCTATTTGCAAAGTAAAAAAATATTTGGACAGACAGAAATTAGTAGATTTTTGCTGTTTTCTCCCTTCCCCTCCTGTTGTCCGCTCCCTGCCCCCCCCCCCCTTTTGTTTTTTTAACTGCTCTCATGCTTTAGCTTCATTTTTTCCTTCTGGAGAATTGGTACAAGTACAGGGAATAAGCTTTGAAAGCGAGCAGCCTCTGATACCATTCTTTGTCATGTTGGCATCTAGAAAGTCACAATGGAGGAGTTCTACCCATATCAACAGACTGCAGAAAGATCTTTATTTCAAAGACCTTTAATTTCTGTTACATCGGGGTTTAGGTCTTTGTTTGTTCTTTCTCTATTTTGAAAACATATTTTATCTACTTACCCTATTGGTGTTTTTTAGGAACTTGTAGAAGTAGCTGTGCACAAATATACACAAAGATTTCTTATTGAGATTTTTTTTTCTTTTTTATAATTAGTTATTTTAAATTTGAATTGTTTTAAAGGTAGGTTTTAGGACACAGAATGTAAGCTGTATTGCTGTATAAGCTGGTAGTGAAGTGACCAGTAGGAAATCTGGCTTTGAGACGGAGCTTAGTATTTTTCTGAACTGGAAAATATCCAACATTATGATTGTTTGTACTGTGTAGCTTTTAGAATTCTTTTTGATAGTTCTTTTAAAACTAAAAGCACTCTGTGTGTGCTTTCTGTTAATTTGGTGTATTTTTGGAAATTAACAATTCTATAGCTCATGTTTTTATTGCTCATTAATGCAACGATCTCTTTGTCTCTAGTTTAAAAAAAACTAGATGTCTCTCTAGTGGTATGTCTCTCTAGTTTAAAAAAAAAAAAAAATCCTAATTTTTTTTATTTTTTCTGTTGTTCCAGATAGACTCTTCAGTTTCTTTCAATACCAATCATGAAGCGTTTACAGCCGTTTTTAATACCTATACCAGCCTACTTACTGATCAGAATTTAGGCTTAAATCTTAAGGTAAATTACTCACTTCATGGCTTACCCACCCTCCCCAGATCAAAATATTAGTCATTCATGAAATTCCCTGTTATTTGGCTTAAATTTTACCTTAGTTTGCACAATAACATGGACATCATTTCCATTTTTTTATTCTCTTGTTCAACATCCTAAAAACTGTACGTCATCCTTTTTGTTCTATAGACAGTGGGCAGTATCACAGATCTGCTTTGTTTTTAGGTGCTCCTGTTTTTTCTTTCTTGCCCTAATGAAAGGCGTGTAATTTTTAGGAAAAACCTTGCTGTCAATTGCAAGTAGATTAGAACTCTGAAGTGTTCATTTGAGAAATGACAGCTAATCAGGCATTAAAAAGAAGTGGCATTTCCTACATGTTTGTGATTTGACATCTGCCATGATTTCAATGTCCGTGTCTGCAAGCATGAGACCAGTACTAATGGATTAATTGTTTTATGTGGCTTGGTCAGGAGGGGGCGATAAAGTACTGCATACTGAGAGTGGAAGTTCTAAAAGATCACCGATCACGGAATCACAGAATTGTCAGAGTCGGAAGGGACCTCTAGAGATCATCTAGTCCAACTGCCCTGCTAAAGCAGGATTGCCTAGAGCACATTACTCAGGACTGCATCCAGGCGGGTCTTGAAAATCTCCAGAGAAGGGGATTCCACGACCTCCCTGGGCAGCCTGTTCCAGGGCTCTGTCACCCTCACCCTAAAGAAGTTTCTCCTCATATTTAAACGGAACTTCCTATGTTCCAGCTTGTGCCCGTTGACCCTCGTCCTATTGCTGGAAACCACTGAAAAGAGTCCGGTTCCATCATCCTTCAACCCACCCTTTAGGTACTTGTAAACATAGATAAGGTCTCCCCTCAGCCTTCTCTTCTCCAGGCTAAAGAGCCCCAGCTCTTTGAGCCTTTCCTCATAAGGGAGATGCTCTAATCCCTTAATCATCTTAGTTGCCCTACGTTGGACTCTCTCCAGTAGTTCCCTGTCTCTCTTGAACTGGGGAGCCCAGAACTGGACGCAGTATTCCAGTTGTGGCATCACCAGTGCAGAGTAGAGGGGAAGAATGACGTCCCTCGACCTACTGGCCACACTCTTCCCTGTGCAGCCCAGGATCCTATTGGCCCTCTTGGCAACAAGGGCACATTGCTGGCTCATGGAAAGTTTGCAGCTTTGGACTAGAAGACTAAAAATTTTGTACTTGCGAAACAGCTTTACGTGGTTGCTACTCAGTCAGTCTACTGTTAGCCAGACAGAGTTTTGTACTTTCCTGTGCATTGAAAATAAAGAAAGTTGGGGATCTTGCTTTATCTGCCAGGTCATGCATTAAATCAGTGACTTGTGTGATAATGGATGTTTGCTTAAAAGAACAATAAAGTCTTATTGATAGCCATGTCAGCCATGAGATATTGATTAGCTTTTAACTCCGATCAACAGTGACCAAAGCTGTTTTTTGAACTAGCACCTTAAAGATGAGCAGCTGCGTAATATGCCTTTATCAGCGCACTGAGCCGTTGAGTCAGTAAGCACAGGCACTGCTGACTATTTTGTGGTCCCATTCAAATTGCTTCATAGAGGATCATTTTTGAAGTGTGAAACTGCATTTCTTTTCTTCAGGGCCAAGCTGTGATAATTCTTCCGTTCTTCACTAATTTGACTGGAGAAAAACTTGATGACCTTAAGAATGCTCTTGATCAATTTGTTGCTTTCAATTTTCCCATGAGGTCAGATGAGTTTCCCAAAGGAGCCTTGAGGCACAATAACTATGTAGACTGCACTAAGAAGGTCAGTATTTTTAACAAATACGCAGTTAGAAGCCTAAGTGAACTATGTCTAGTGACAATGTTTCACAGGATCTGGAATTAAAGAGAGACTCTCAGTTCACATAAGGAAATCAGTTTTTCTGTTTATGAGTTATGTCTTTATCCAGAAGCTTAATGTACAGATACACATTAAATAAGCATATCCTTCTGTGCATCTGCTTCTGATCAATACTGAAAAATAATTACATAATTGGATGGAATTGATATGATCTAGTGTGGCTCCTTATATATTACTTCTTTTTCAGTTATTAGATGCATTAGAATTGTCTCAGAGTCCAATGCTGTTGCAGCTTATGACAGAAGTCCTCTGTAGGGACCACAGGCATTTCATGGAGGACTTATTTCAAGCCAGCTTCAAAAGAATTTCCAGAAGGTGAGTTTGGTCTACTGGATTTTGCTCTTGTTCTCACTGAATTTTTGCTGAAGCAAGTTTGTTTCCTCTACTACATTGTCCTTCTAATAGTGATGATTTATACCGTAAAGTTTTACATAATGGTTTTAATTGAGATTTTGCTTTTGTCTTCACATTTCCAAAATATTTCTGAAGCAAAAAAAAGTGACACCAACCTCCATAGGACCCTTCCAGTGCCTGGGCAAATTTTGTACAGCCTTCTGTAAATTAGCTTGTTCTGGCAGAATTCAGCTAAAGATAGTAATTGGGTGTGATACCTATATTTGCTGTCCCTGCATCACTACCCAGTCACTTAAGTAGGTAGCACTTAAACTGACAGTGAATTGCTTTGTTCAACCCCTTTGAAAATAGAAAAGCACAATTATTTAATTGAAAGTTTCCCGGGCGATAAATTGTAGACACGAACATTCTCTGTCCACAGAAGAGGTCTTCAATCTCTTCCAAACCCAAATATTCCAATTCATGATGGGCTATTAAGTAGTGACTATTGGAGCATGTATTTTCCTGGACAAAGTCATTTACCGTGGCCCAAATCCCATTACTGAAGTTTTACCTTTTATAAAATTATTCAGAACAGTAGTTCATCTAGTAGTGGAACACTTGATAGGCCACAAAAAGACCTGATAACAGTGAAGTCTCCTCCTTTTTTACCTTCTTGTTTGCCACCAACCTTTACCTGTACCAAATCAATATTTTTTTTTAATTGTTCAGCAAAAAAGGGACTGAGAAAGCTAATGACTGCTTTTGAACTAAACTAAGAAAAATATACAAACAAGTTTACCATTTGTTGCAGAGTAAGAAGCTGAGATTTTCTTTAGAGAGCTCCAAGTAAGTGGGCGTTTCAGCCTGATCATACATGTCTTACAGGATGATAAACCAAGAGGGTTTGAACGCGGACAGTAAAAATTTTAAATGTCAGGGGGTTTTGAAACATAAATGGAGTTTTCATCTTGATACTTCCATCTTGTTTAGGAGCACGACTGACAAACAAGTGATACTGTTGGACACTGTTCACAAAATGTTCCAGAGTGAAGACCTTCTTTCAAATACTACCCGTCAAGCGTTTATGGATCGCTCCCTCCTCACTCTCTTGTGGCACTGCAGCTTGGATGCACTGAGAGAATTCTTTGGCAAGATTATAGTACAGGCTATGGATACGCTTAATTCCAGGTTTACAAAGGTATGAATTACTTCTTTTTCTTTTTTTTTTAAGATTGGGGAAGGCCTAATAATATGCTTATGTTGGTATGTACATTTTGTTTAACTTGGAGTAAGACACTAATCAAAACCATTTGCTTTCAGTTTCCTGTATCTTGGAGAAGAAGTTTGTGCCAATTACATAGTTTGGTTATTAGTGAGAAACATTTCCTATATATATATATCTAAAGGGGTCTGAAGTTCTGTCAAAAGCAAACCCCGTTCTAACTTTGAAATATAAAAGCTGTATAAAATTTTAGCCTGGTACTAGGTTGTTAGAGAAATATTCAACCTCAGTAATGAAAGCTCTTAAATTAGGTGCCTTACTTCTAGAGAAAGAAACACATCTAATCACTGCAAAGATCCTTCAGCGAGGAACTAGGAGCACAGATCACCCCTTCTCTATTTACAGCCTATCCTCTATCTTAAAGTATAGTTACAGGCAATAATTTTGTTGTCAGTGGAGGCGTCTGCTCTTGCTGTAGTTCTTCACTCCCGTGGTTTTGCTGATGCAGCTGTTTAAAGGCAGCAGGGCAAACAAGATGCTGAAATTATACAGATTTAATAATAGTTATTAAAAACCAAATGCTAAAGCCAAGACTTATGTGGAGTCACCCCCAGCATGTTTCTGTTGCTGTAAACGTTGGCAGCAAAGTGAGGTGCTTAAAGATACTCATGAATGATGCCCAGTATGGTGACAGGTATGTTTTGCCTACAGTTGTCATGAGTCTGAGCCGTCACTTGGTGTTCTGCTTACTTTATTCCAATATCATTATAATGATTTAATCCAATTGTAGTTAAGATAACTTACCTGATAAAGAACAGGTCAAAATAGTTTTAGTAACTGTGTTAGACAGGAACTCAGAATCTGTAAGTCTTTTATTATCATCAGCTATCTTCTCTGTTTTAGAAGGTAGAGGTAAGCTGAAGGCTGTTGAGTAGCTCCGCAGTTACTCTTAATTTCTACTAAGGAAGGGCAGGGTCCAGCAAATCTCTTTCTGAGCTCTTTCTTATTTGTTTGCAGTCTAATGAATATACTTTTGATACACAAGTCACCAAGAAAATGGGGTATTACAAGCTGCTAGAAGTGATGTATGTGCGTCTTTCAAAAGAGGATGTTTACTCCAAGGACTCTAAAATTAATCAAGCTTATCGCGGCTCCCTAAGTGTGGAAGGAAATGAACTTACCAAAACACTAATAAAGTAAGACTACTATTTCTTTTATTTCCTCCTAATTTCTAATTAGGTTTTGGGCAGATACACTTTTTAAGTATGCCGTATAAAGGAGAAGATAGATTTGCTCAAGAGTAAATGTAATCTGTGATGTAGCTTTTAATTGTACATGAAATACAGAATATTGAGTTTACACTGATAGAATGATCTTTAACATAGACTACAATCTTATGTCAGGATAACTTTTGCCTCCTCTTTTTGCCATGTTCTATTTGTTAAGCTTGTGCTTTTATTTTTGCTTTTCAATATGGTTCTTGGCCTTTAATTTGTGTTTTCACAATTTCAGTTTCAGTATACTTACATTTTCACATAGAATGTGGTTCTGTGTTGTAAGATAGGTGTTTATATGATTGATTGAGAAAATGGGTTGGATTTTCATTTACATTTCATAATATAGCAGCACACTCAGTAGGTGTAATTTTAATCAACACTGCAGAGGGTGACAAAAAGTTAATACTGAAAATATATACTAATTAATATTATTTAGTTTGTTTAATATTCTGGGGAAAAAAATCAGATGCCTGAATTGCTGGGTTTTGGGGTTTTTTTCATTTTGTTTTTATTTTATTTTGCAATACCATTTCATATGAGGAGTTTAAAGAATTTCTTGACTATGAATTGCAGAAGATCTGTAAATGGTTATGAGCAAAAGATCTACAAAAATTGCATCTAAACTGGTTTTCTCCGGCTAATCTATAGCATAGCTTAGCGTGCCTGTCCGTTCATAATTTCTTGGGAAGGGACCGTGAGAGAGATTTATGTGTGTATTGGAACATATCTCCATCTTATCTGAAAATGGTCTATCATTGTATTCCTGACATTAAGGACTGCTGTGTAAATAATTGGGGAAGTTGACTTTGTCATTGCTGAATGGTTCCATTTCAGCACAATATGCCTGCGGAGAACTTGAGCAGAACTTGAGGTGGCTTAATGCTGATACTGCTACAGTAATAAAGATCTCTTGAAATTCTGTTGATTCACTGGTCTCTGACTGGAGCCTTTCCTGTGCTGCTTTAAAAAAAAAAAAAAAAAAAAAAAAGACTTCTGATGGTGTTTTCTTGCCTGTTTGTATTTTAAGGTCATGCTATGATGCCTTTACAGAGAACATGGCAGGAGAGAGTCAGCTGTTAGAGAAGAGGAGACAGTATCACTGTGCAGCATATAATTGTGCTATTGCTGTTATCAGTTGTGTCTTCACCGAAAGTAAATTTTATCAAGGTTTTCTTTTCACAGAAAAAACAGAAAAGGTGAGAAGTTGTTGTTGCTGTTAGAAGGCTTCCAGAGCATGAGCCATAAAGTGATTTTACTTGATTGCAATAAATCAAAGAATCAAACCTGAATGATGTGCAACTATATTAACAAACTACCCAGTGAGGCAATAGAAGGAGTCATAGATGACTTTCTTGCATCCTTCATGCAATATCAATTATTGATGAAAGTTTTACCATCTGTTTGGGAATGAATGAAGTAGGGATACATTTATCCTGTTTTCCCTCTACTCTCAATCAATTTTCTAAAATATGAGAAAAGACCCTGTTGTTTAAGTTTTCCGGTGCTTAGAATATATTTGATTAAGTATATTCAGCTTTACAGAGCACATTGTCTGTGCTGTGAATTCTTGAGTAGTTGAATAGCAAGATTTTCTTAAAAGTATTGATCTGGAAGAGTAAGTGTGCCATATTTTCTATATTGTACATTGATCTGGGTTTCTTTTAAGAAGAAATAAAATACGTTCAGAGCAATTGTTATTGTGTGCAGAATTCTAATTTTGCTATTTCCAAACATGCTTCGGTTTACAGAACTTGGTGATTTTTGAAAATTTGATAGACCTGAAGCGTCAATATACATTTCCTGTAGAAATTGAGGTGAGTGGAGTTTCTGGGCTTTAGTGTTCCTAAGTAAAAAGCATTGCTTTAGCAGTGTCACTGTAGACCAGGTCAATTCACATACAGAGAAAGAAAATTCTGTGGTGAATAAAAAGTAGAGTACCCCTCTAATGTCTGAAAATACATTTTTCTGAGAGAAATACAGACTTGAAATTTAGCACACACTTGCATTGCATGTAACTTTAATACACTTTTTAACACACGGACTCTAACAATGAACAGCTGTAGGAATAAGTAATTCAGCTGTTGTTCTGTAGCATTAATTATAATAATTTATAACATGGAATTTCCATTCATGTTAAATGGCTTTGATATTTTTTGGCAGTTCTGTAAATAAATAATTGTAAATAAACTGTAAATTAAAAAAAATTAATTTTCAAACTTTATTTCTTGCTGTTTAGGTACCTCTGGAAAGGAAGAAGCGGTACATTGCTATTAGAAAGGAGGCCAGGGATGCAGGGAATAGTGATCAAGGTATGAAAGTCATTTATGACTATGAAAAAAATGCCTTCTTACCTTTCAGACAGTGTTCATTGATGTGTTGCTAATTGGCTTCTACAGTATCAGGAACAAATAAAAGGATTCAATGTACTTAATCTAACAACCAATTCCCACCCACCCTCAAGTTTTAGTGGCCAATAAAGGCTTGTTTCTTGTAATTTCCTTCATTAATGGTCTATTCTTTTTCCTATTTAGATGAACCCAAGTATTTAGCTTCTGCATCATACATGATGGGTAGCAGTTTGAGTGAGGAAATGAGTCAGTTTGATTTTTCTACTGGAGTCCAAGGTTTTTCTTACAGCTCCCAAGATACAGCTAGCAGTGCTCGTTTCAGGAGAAAGGTAACTTACTGACTTATGTGCTATGACGAAGAAAAGTTTTATGCTTTCTAGCAATTGCGTATGTTTATTGGAGTTGAGAAAGAGAAATTTTTCCTCCTATATTTGTCCTACTTGCCTGAGAATGGGTTTCTGCAGAAAATGAAGGAGGGGAACTTGAGCTGTGTTATGTTGGTCATTTTTCTTCTTCGCTCTCTCCACTGTCTACAGGTGGAGAAAAGCAATACTCTACCTTGGGTTTCTAAAGTCGAGTAATGTGAGTGAAGTCCAACCTGAATTGTAAAAATGTGGCTTTTCACTTTGAGCGCACTCAGGATTATCCTGTGATGGCTGTATTTCTGTTAGGCACCCAGTTGCTTCATTTCCCTCCTCTTTAGGTCTTTGAAGGCACTTGACCAAGCTGATTGTATCAAATGTATGGAATAAGTGATCAAACACTTTATTTTTGTATCGCTGTTGTGGCACCTTGTATTTAACTGTGGCGCTTGGAAGAACAGCATTTAGTGTCTTCTAAGACTTTAAGTTGGGTTCCTTCTGCAGTCAAGAGATGTCTCATCAACAATAATACTGATAGGATAGATATTTGCTATAAAACAGAAAGCAAGCTTGTAAAAGTGTCATCAACATTGAAGATGTAATCTGTCGAAATAACGGTTAACATGGGAAAAGATGAACTGTTTTTATGTTTTGAAGCAAGGAGGTGTTCTAGCTACGGTGAGGTTAACTAACTTTCAATCTGCTTTGTGTAGCTATGTTGCGATTTCTAACTACAAACAATCTTTTGTGATTTACTCTGTGTAGCAAGAGAGAGCTGCTGTGGTTGCTAGTCAGTGTGAAACAACACATCCATAAAAATAGGGCTTTCCCCCCTGCGGAAGGTGTTAACACGTTCTTTCAGCTGTCAAGTGAAATAACTTCTGTGAAATGAAATAATTTCTGTGGGGTTCAGCTAACTCCTTCTGCTTCCAGCAGCTGCCACACCTATCCTAGCAGGTAGTAAAGTCAAAGTAACACAAAGCTGACATCTGTTGGCACAGAATGTGAAAGATGTCCACGGCTGGTACATATATTTGGGAGGTGTCTGAACAGCACATTTGATGTATTCCCTGTTGCACACACTGAGCATATAGTCAAATCTGTAAACACAGATAAGATCAGAATGACTCATGGCATTATCATGATTTAAAAGAAAATACAGTGGTGTTATTAATGATAGTAACACTTTTTTTCAGGAGCCCACAGAATACAAGGTTTTAAACGATGAGATGGAACTCGAAATGGATGAACTCAACCAACATGAGTGTATGGCTTCTATGACCACTCTCATTAAACATATGCAGAGGAACCAGATCACCCCCCAAGTAGAGGAGGCCAGTATTAACCAAAAATTTGGCATTTTTTTCACTAATTATGCCATGAAAAGGGAGTCATGATTGAATCCCTTCATTTGTTAATTTTCCTGGCTATGTTATAATGAGACCTTGAGCTTGGGGCTTTTTGGCTTGTTAACCCTGTTTGGTCCAAGAAGTGAGTTGATTTTTGCTCCTCTCTTCTAAATTTCAGGGTACGATTCCAGTAGATCTCCCTCTTTGGATGAAATTTCTGCATGGCAAATTAGGAAATCCATCAGTACCACTAAATATTCGCCTCTTCATAGCAAAGCTTATTGTTAATACTGAGGATGTGAGTAATTTTTTGGTCATATTTTTTCTGTTAACGTAACAGCTTATGTTATAATACCAACTGTGTAACTCTTGTGGGGTAAAATCACATCAGCTGAGACTTTTAGGACATTCAAATTGAGCAGTTTGCTGTGATAAAAAGGAGTGCAGTCATTGCCCAAAATTCCAGATAGTGCCAGTATTTTGAATGTAATATAAGTACTTTTTCTCCCAAACTCTACTTCTGTATGCAGACGGTGTCCACGATACGTGTCTTCTGTAAAGTATAAGTACTTGATTCATTGATACTGAACAAGAGATATGGCTGATTATGTTTGCCATCTTTGCAGGAGCAGATATAATGGTTTTTTTAATGGTCACAGATGAATCTTATGGAAAACCTTAGAGCTAAATGGTGTTCTGGTTGCAGAAAGATATTAAGAAAGCATAACGTGTCTTTGCCTGAGAAGAAATGTTTTCTAACTCATTCTTGGGTATAACATTCTCATCCTATTTCATATAGTGATTTTACAGTATAGTGTTTCTGTCTGAAATATTACAAATACAAAATACAAAAAGTCTGAATTTCAGAACTAATTCAGAAAGCTTTAACACTTGGTTAATGATACTTTCTTAGTAAAGCTGTCTGAAATGGGAGACTAGATGAATGGCGTGCTCTTTCAAATCCTTTAGAGACAGGTTTTTTGAGTGAGAGCCGTATTATGTGGCCTCTAGTGAAATAATTAACTTTATGGGAATACTTGGTTAAAGGTTTCCATGCAGAAGTGAGGAATGTAGTTATGGATGCTTTTTATTCTAAAATTTTTGTGTTTGTTGCTTCAGAGGTTAAGCAAAGTGATAAGACGTTGATTTAGCAGTCTTACCTCTAATGATTATTTAACAACAGGTTATTGAAGAGTTGGGTAATTTGTACTTGATCACTGATTCTCCTGTTTTCCATAGGTTTTCCGACCTTATGCAAAGCAATGGCTTGGTCCATTGCTGCAGCTTGTTGTTTCTGGGAATAACGGAGGTGAAGGGATTCATTACATGGTAGTGGAAATAGTAGTTACTATCCTTTCCTGGACAAGTGTGAGCACTCCCAAAGTAAGGAAATGTGAAATTCATTTTTATTATTATTGTAACTATTTGGTAAGGAATGAGTTTGTTATTATGCACTTTTAATAATTTTCTACATCAGTCCACTGTTTCTTTTATGTATTAACTTCAAAAATAGCTTATTTGCTTGCTTGCTTTCATAAAACAATATATGTCTTCATGTTGGAGTCACTATGTTTATTTTTGCTCCTGTTTGTTTTAGGGGAATATTAAGGATGAGATTTTAGCTAACAGATTGCTTGAATTCTTGATGAAGAATGCCTTTCACCAAAAAAGAGCTGTGTTCAGACACAATCTGGAAATCATAAAGACAGTTATAGAGTGTTGGAAGAACTGTCTCTCCATACCTTACAGGTAAGCGTTTAGACAATTGCATTCATTTATCCATATTTCAAGACTGTAAGTGAACATTATCAAAGGAGGTGAAATTCAGCTGAAATAGTAAACTTTTTGCCCTAGTGTTGACAGTAGAACTTCAGAACTAAACTCTCCAAAGGTTGTTACTTAATTTGCAAAACAGCAAGGAGAGAGACAGGGAAAACATGTAGAGGATTGCAACAAAGCAACAATAAAAGCAGGAGTAATCTCTGCAAAGATTTACATTTTATTTGAAATTTTGGATATTAGTGTTGAATATTGGTGCACTGTTACTAAGACTTCTGTGATCTGCTGTGCTCCTGAACTTGTTGCAATTGTGTGGACTTGCAATCTCTTTTTAGGTTTTGGTTTGGGTTTGTTTGGGGTTTTTTTGGCAAAGATTTCTTCATTGAAGCTAAATACTTACTTCTTTCTGAATATATGCTTTCTACTGGTTTTGATAGGAGTGTATATGCATATGTATGTACTTTCTGCTGGTTTGGGTGGGGTTGTGTGTGTGTATATACACTGAGAGAGTGATTTATGGTGTGTATATTTTGGATTTTTCATGTCAATCATTACTTTTATGTTTTTATCCAACAGTTTAATATTTGAAAAGTTTTCTAGTGGAGACTCTGATACAAAGGACAACTCGGTGGGAATTCAGCTGCTGGGAATTGTTCTTGCTAACAATTTACCTCCCTTTGACCCGAAGTGTGAAATAGATCGTGCCAGGTGAGAAATGCAGCTTTTTGGAGAATGAGCTTGATAAAAGCTTAAGACAAAGAGAGCAAGTCTAACTTGTCAACATGAAGTATGGGAGCTGGATTGTTCATTTATTGGAATTGTTTGTCCCATCATCCCTTTGCTACTGTCTGTCAGATGTAATGCTTTGCTAGCTGCAAACTGCAGACCGTGTTTATTTTGGAAAATATCTAGAAGAGTGTAAGTTTTTTTACAGTGGGCCCCAGGGTTGCAGTTTCATGGGAATTAACAGAGTTGGGAGTTGCCAAGTCAGGGATTTTGTGACACTGCAGGTAGAAATCCATGTTGTGCTGTATTCAACTCTTCTAAAAGCAGTCACTGTTGCTCTAAGCAGCTCAGGTGAGTTTTTTGTTTGAGTTGAAAATTGAGTGCTGGAGTAGTGGTTTACAGCAGGTCTACCTTTTGTGTTAGGTATTTCCAGGCTTTGACCAGCAACATGGGCTTCTTAAAGTATAAAGAAGTTTATGCAGCTGCAGCAGAAGTGTTGGGACTTGCTCTTCAATACATGGCTAAGAGTGAAAATGTAAGTGAACTGCGTTGTGTGTTTGACCGTTCCTGTCCTAATTCTATATACATCTTCTGTATGACTGCTCAATTCAGCTGCAAAAATGAATGTCTTTAAAACTCAACAGTCTTTATCCAATAGATCGAGTTAAAGGCTTAAATTCAAGAGGGAAAGAATTTGAGAGCAGACTAAGTGCAGAGTTTTTGCCCTGCTATTTTGGAGCTGACAATGAATGATTTTCTAAGGCTTTGTTCAGCTTTTGCTGGTCAGCAATGCTGGCATGGTACATTTCACAGAATCACAGAATATTTTTGGTTGGATGGGACCTTTGAGATCATCGAGTCCAACCAACAACAACAAAAAAAAAAGTTGGAAGTTTTTAAAGTTGTTTTTCTTTTTTAAAGAAAAAAAAAAATTGCAGGTTGGGAGATTTGGGGCTACCTTTTGAGTAACTGTATCTGGGGATGTTTAATAACTTGTAAGCTTTGATGTAAAATTTAAAGGTATTGTACTAGAACTAGGGGGCAGTGCTTGATGATCACAGAAATCGGTTTGAGACAGATGCTAGAAGTACTTCTTTACACATCAGTTAGGGAACTTCTGGAATTTGTTGCCAGAGGAGATTCTAGGGGTAAGTAGCATTATCAGGTTCAAAGATAAATTAGGCAAATTCATGGACAAAAAAACCCATGAACAGGTTCTAAAAACAGTACACAACAATGTACACTCTAAGACTCCTAATCTAACGATGGATACACGTTGGGTTGTATAAGAGAAAAGGAGGACAAAATGCAGTCAGTCTCGTGTGCTCCCCCTAATTATTCTACAGCTGCTGTTGGAGGCAAAACCTCCAAGATATTGGCTAGGTGGATTATTAGTCTGATCTTGTAGGTTATTCTTACTTCTTTCCCCACTTAATTGCATTCTGGCTGGTCTTTTACAGTTTGTAGAGCATACTTCCTAAATTTAATTCCTACAGTCTTCTCTTTCACAGTCTTCCAAGTTCCATTATAAGCAGTATTTCAAATAAATAAGCAAAGATGGTGCAAATATTTTATCCTATACAAAGCTTATTTCTTTGATGTTAAGTGAAGGTTGCAATCACCTTTTAAGTAAAAATGTCTGGTTTTTTATATTCATTAATTGGAAATCTGCCATACTGAATGAGAAGCTACTTAGTATTTATGTAAGTATACTAAGCAACTTAAATTTCAAAATTAAGGCGTTGGTTCCAAACCAATCAAAGCAAGCTCACAAATATATTGTTTAAGCAGGCAATCACGTGTTTCAGCCACGCATAGCTGTACAGCAGCCATGAAGCACCATAAATGTCAAGATGAGGTGGGTGGATCTTACCTAGCGAGGTGCACTAGAATCACAGCAGAACAACTATGTGTCGTTAAAGTGGTTATGAGTTTCATGGCTATGCTTGTCGTACTGTCTTTCCCATTTTCAGGTACTTGAAGATCCAGTTTATGATTGTGTCATAAGACAATTAAAACATCATCAGAACACCCAACAGGATAAGTTTATTCAATGCTTGAATAAAGTTGTTAAGAATTTTCCACCTCTTGCTGACAGGTATGTCATAATTTACATGGTGTGTTCATTGTAGGTCTAGAGGAATAATAGAAAATAACTTGTTTTTCTTTCTGTGCTTCTGGTTATGTTAAGGTTTGTGAATGCAGTATTCTTTCTGATACCCAAACTTCATGGTGTGATGAAAACCTACTGTCTGGAAGTAATAATGTGCCGGGCAGAAGAAATACCTGATCTCCACTTGCAATTAAAGAGTAAAGACTTTATCCAGATCATGAATCATAGGTGAGTGATCATGTGATTACAAACATGAATGCGTGGTCTAAATTTCTTGATAACCTTCATTTTTACCTTCAGAAGCATTTATAATTCATGTTCACCTTTTGGTCACTGCTCTCCTAGTATGAGATAATGGAATCTGGGTTAAGATGGTTAACTCATACTGAAAACCAAACAAAAAAACCCTAAATAACATTAAGGTGAAACACCACTGGGATGTGAATTTCTGTAGTATGTATTAGTTTAGTTGTATTCTTACTCTTTAAGCCCTTTATGCAAAAATAAATATTACTGCAAAAATCTAAATTGATCTTCTGGTTTTATGTGTAGCAGTGAAGAGAAAAGCAATGTGACTATTCTTTTTTTCCCCCCCTCCTTTTAGGGATGATGAAAGGCAAAGGGTTTGTTTGGATATAGTGTACAAGATGCTGTCTAAACTAAAACCACTAGAACTTAAAGAACTTCTTCCTGGAGTGACAGGGTTCATTTCTCACCCTTCGGTAATATGTCGACAGCGCATGTATGATATTCTGATGTGGATTTATGATAATTACAGGTGTGTATTCGCTGCAGATGTTGTCTTTCAGTGGTTTGTCACAGGCAGAGTGAAAGTGCTTGTAACATTGTCTTCCAACTTCATGTCCCTCGGTGGAGAGTTTTTCCAGTTCTCAGAAGAATAAAGCCTGTGGTTTGTCTAACTAGCTCTGGCCTTTGGTGGCAGTTTTATCATTTCCACTAAGGGACAAAGACGTAGACCTGAACTTTTAGGATGTTGCATTGCCACAGCGTGATGGCATAAGAGGTCTTAGCTGTGATGCTCCCGCCTTTTTTCTTGTTGCCAAAATTGGTAACTAGAAAGAATTGTACACTAGAGAAATTTGCTTATAGGTAGAAGGTGTATTAAGGCACTTTGGCATGAATGATCTGGAGCCCTTTAATCTGGTTGTCTAAAGATGTTTTTTCCTGTCTGACCCCTTAAAATAAGGAAAAAGCATGTACTCAGTTTGACAGGTGGGTTGCTGTTGAATCAATTAACTTAGTTGGGTTCTATTATACGCTGCTTCTCAAGATAACTTAAGTGTTTGGATGGATAATTATTGTGAAGAAAAAGTACAGGTAATTTTTATTCCAGCATTACTTGGGAAAAGCTAATTCTCTGCCTTTTTCTTGGTTTTAACCTGCAAACTCAGAATTATTTCTGTTTGGCCTTTATAATAAATACCTAACATGTATTAGTTAGCTTCCTGATTTTTTTCTTAGTAGATAGACAAGACATGTCTGGCAATTAAGACCTCACGTTGTGAAAAACATGCCGTATTGTCATGCCAAATTGAGATTTTTATGACAAGGGCATGTTCTTCCTTTTCTCCTACCATCCTCACCCTCTTATTTTACTATGGATTCTTTGAGATGAGTCATTGAGAGACATTTTTCTCCTACCATCAGTGATCCAGAAAGCCAAGCAGATGGTGATTCTCAGGAGCTACTCAAACTGGCAAAAGAAATCCTGCTTCAAGGACTAATTGATGAAAACGCTGAACTGCAGTGAGTAAACAGTGTTGTGGTGACTCTTTGAAGTAACAAATCCCTGAATTGCTCTTTCTGTGTATAACAGAGGAGTTGATCCTTAGAGGTTTTTGAAGTATTTTTAATATAAAAGAGTAACAGCGAGGTAATATTGTTTCCTTATCTTCCCAATAGTTAACTTATAAATTGTATCCCTTAGTGTTACACCAAATTTAAGTGAAGCACAGCTTTTGAACAAACTTCTAAGCCATGGAGAAGTTGTTTCAGTACGGTAGACCTAATTCTGCATTAACGTTCCAGAGTTTTTGAACAACAAGAAGGCCCTCACTATACATAAACACACAAAAATAGATTACATGTTGGCGGATGTTGGATTTTTTGAAATTTTTCAGGGAAGCAAAGGATAGAATAGGAGATCTCTGTGCTTATCCACCCCTAGCACTTCTCAAGAGGAGAACATCTCAATAGAAATACTTTTTTTCAGAGGAAACCTTTAGTATCAGTCAAGTGACATAGAGCGTGACAGATGAATGAGGAATTTGGTGTAATTCAGTGGAAGATCCATGGCATGAAAGGCTTAGTTGAAGGCTTTATCATCTTACTGTGTTTTGTTTTCTTGAGTTCTTTGAGAGTGTTCTCTTTTCTGTTTGCAGATAACCAAGAATAACTTCATTCCTTGCCTTTACAGATTAATTGTTAGGAATTTTTGGAGCGATGAGACAAGGTTACCTGCAAATATTCTTGATCGCATGCTGGCATTGTTAAATTCTTTATATTCCACCAAGATTGAAACGCAGTACTTGAGTCTAATCACAAATTTTCTGCTTGAAATGACTAGCAAGAGCCCGGATTATTCCAGAAAAATATTTGAGCATCCACTGTCTGAATGCAAATTCCAGGTGAATTGTCATGTGTTATCCTGTGTGCAACTGTCTGACAATTGCCATTCCTTAATGTAGTTACCGCTTGGGCAAGAATGGCATAGTGAAGAAAAATTTTTGAAAGTGTGTTTTGTACTCCATAGTTAACAGCTGCAACACTCATGGGTTACGCACGGTATCAGAAGTCTGATGATTTTGTGGGGGCAATAATTTTGCTTTCTTTTCAAAAAAGAAAGGTTTAATTAAAATAATATTATATACCAAGTATTGCTGGTGTGTAGAGTACTGAAATACCTAAAAAGGAGGGTAGTGGAGAGAAGCACCATAAGCCAAAGAAAAATTGTGAAGAAACAGGAATCCTGGTACAAGGGTTGTGAATCAGTCCTCAGCTGACCAGGCCAAACTAGTGAGCTTTTCTGCTGAACTATGGAGAACTTCTGTGTTTGGCTTTTTTTTATAGTCAAGTTCTGCCCTTATTCCTGGGATAATGTTTTATTCTGTACATTAATTTCTGCTATCCTGTCTCAAGGAAGGAAGGCAAAAAGCCTCCATTCTTACTTTTCTTATTAAAATATTTTTGTGTTTGTAGGACTTTGTAATTGATTCCAGCTGGCGTTATCGAAGTACCGTGCTCACACCTATGTTTGTGGAGACTCAAGCTTCTCAGAGTGTCCACAGGAATTTATCACAAGAAAGATCCCTTTCTGCTTCTGGCTCAGTCGGGGGTCGAGTGAGGGCTACCCAACGGCAGTATGAATTTACACCCACACAGCACGTCAGTAAGTCCAGACCAGTGTCTTCTGAATTTTTATTGTTTGCTATAGGAACAATTTCATTCTCTTCATTCCTGTTGAATATGAATTTTTAATGTGAAAGTGTAAATGCATTTAATATTTTGGTTTTAAGGGCACTTTTTTTTTTTGCATTATGAGAAAAAACATCATCCAGTCACATATTTAGTAGTCTCATACATGTTTAATGTTCTGCCTTACGTAAAAGTTTATTTCTTACCTAACAGCTTGGAATCTCTTCTGCCCATAAACAGTGGGAATTATTTTTTGGGGGGCAGGAAAATGACATGCTTCATAGACGTTTTCACTTGATTATATGTGGGTATGTTACAGCTTTTTACAATTATTTATTTTTTTTTTTTACAGGTGGTAGAAGTTCGTTTAATTGGCTAACTGGAAGTAGCGTTGACACATTGGCAGAGTATACAGTTCCTTCATTCTCTGAATCCTTGTCTTCATCCATGCTGTTAGTGAACAAACAGAGTGAAAAATTTAAACAAGCAACCTTTAAACCAGTGGGGCCAGATTTTGGGAAAAAAAGGTTGGGTTTGCCTGGAGATGAGGTGGACAGCAAAACTAAAGGTCTGTAAGCCTTATGATGCAATTTGTATAGAAATATTACATTTTTATAGACCATCGTTGTCAGTTATTTGGCTGGCTGTCCGTTATCTTTAAGACATTCTAATTGTGGTTCAACTTGAGAGATGTGTGTTTGCAAGAATTTGTGGTGATACCTAACGTGTGGCAAAAAGCTAGAATTGTCCTAGGAATTGCGAAACTATATTTGGCTAGACAAAAGAACTGACTGGATAGAAACCAGCTGGTATTATCTATGCATTCCTACCTCTCCCTCAGACAATCGTAGCATGACTGTCAGATAGTTCCATCCCTTCTGTTTTAAATTTAACTGCTTATCTCTTTAAAGAAGAAATCTCTTCAAATACATTTTTTCCAAATAATTTCAGCTGTGCTGACACATCTACAACATATTGCAATCTGGCATTAGAATTACCTGCTGTTTTCTGAGAATGCTCCTTGATTCGCCCAGTCAATAACTGAAAAATATCAGTACTGTTCTGGAATGGCTTAGGCTCCTTCTCCTCATTTCCTCCCCATTTCACCTTTGCCTACCTTGTTGTTAAAATTTAGACTGGAAGGACGAGAGTAGGAGTTCAGGTAAAGATTGACCTTTTCAGTACCTGAGAGGTGTTTCAGGGCAGTTTTGAATGGATCATGCTGAACTGCAGAAAGAGAGAGGTCAGTGTACCTTCCAATCAGTCCCTGGTCTTCTACCAGGAAAATGCCAGTTATGTTTTAGTTTGTTCCCTGCTCTTTCCTAGAAAATGGACTGAGCAGTCTGTAAAGTGGCCTTTCTCCATGATTGTCCTGAGCAGGAGTTGATCCAGTGACAGTTCTGTAATACTAACTTAAAAAATACAGCACTGTATTATTATTACCCCATCTTGGAATATATTTAGCACCTCTTTTATGTAGGGAGCTATATACTTTATGGAATATGGTACAAATGCCATAGTTGCCTTTGAGAGCTTAACATAAATCTGTCATATGGGGCAAATTTGTTCATGAATTTTAGTGCCTTTCCCCATACAAGAGTTTGACCCTTATACCTCATCCGTGTGCTTAAAGTTTTTATACAAATGCTTATTACCTCTTCTCCTAAGAACAACTTAATTTGTTGTAATTTGCTGTCTTGCTGAAAGGCCTTGCATTGGGTTGTTGGATACAAAAGTTAGGAGACTAGCTGTTAAGCTAGTAAGTACAAAGATTGTTTGTTATTATATGATGCTCTTGCCTTAAATCTGGAATTTGCTTGAGAAAGGAAAAGCTGTGGACATGATTGTGTGTTCCCCAGGTATAGAAGAACGAGCAGAAATTCTAAGACTGCGGAGACGTTTCTTGAAGGACCAAGATAAACTCAGTTTGATTTATGCTAGAAAAGGTGTGGCTGAACAGAAAAGAGAAAAGGTTTGTCAATCCAAATAAGTTTAAAGCCTTAAGCACCAATGCCATTTGCAGTCTTGTACTTCAGCTCTAGAAGTAACTTTGTGAAGAAAGGGTAGGTGTAAGATACTGGCAGCTGCTTTATCTGCAAATCATGCTATTTTTGTGCTTAAAGTTAAATGATGTTACTTAGCATGAGTGAGAAAAGAGCTGGATGATAACACTTTAAGTGTACCACTTTGTGTGTATGAAGGGATTTTATGTGATGGAGTCCCTAATAGCTATGAGAAGCTCTTTACGGTTGTCTTCCTGGAAACTTGGAGGCTTGAAGCTACAGTACTCTACAGAAATAGTTGGAGAACATTATCCAGTGTCTGAAGGTGAACGCAAAAATGTGATACAGCTGATGGACTAACCAGAACAGTTGCGTACTTTTAACCTGAAGGAATGTTTATGATAATCATTTGCTGAGTGTTTATCAAGGCTTGAAACTTAGTACTATGTGGATTTCCTGGTTGTGCTATGTCCTTACAATTAGTTTAAGTATTTTTAAGCTCCGTAATAGTTTTTCAGAGGTTCATCTTACTAAAAATAACATACATTATCATCCAAAAATGATAGCAGTTAGACCAAGAGCAAAGGACCCCAGGACTGAGAGCTACCATTTTGAGACGCTTCTATAATTCTTCGTAGCTGCAGACAACTGTGTAAACAGAACTTATGTCTGGAAGAACCACAGAAACGCCTATTTTAGCCATTTATATTTACTCGCAGGCTAAAGCTACCATTTCCTCTCACCGTGAAAAACAGAATCAGTAACGCGTTCTGTGTAACAGTCCAAAACGCAACCACCAAAACACCCTGTGACATTCCCCAATAAAAGACCAGAGGAGACTGAGTTCTGTCAGGACCCCTTAAACTTTTCAAGAGATTTGTTACACATAAGTACACATTGAACTTGGTGGCTTGAGTTAATACCATGCCTGATGGGGCAAAACAGGAAAAAGTAAGTCCTGAGCAAAGAATTACTTGGAAATAGCTTTAGCAAAGTCCTAATTCTCCCAGCGTATTTCTCCAGAAAATTTTTTGAAAATCATTCCTTTGAAGTTGAGTAGAAGAAAAATTACGAAGGGCTTACAGAAAAGAAAAAAAAAAATCTTCAAGCTTTCTTCTATTTCCTGTTTCCATTCTACCAATGTGTATGTATCTACTCATTGTCTGCTGGTTTAACTGGTTATGTCAGTAGTTCAAAATAAAATCCCAGCCTCTAAACTTACTGCTGATTTCCTTATACTCTATCAGTGCTATGAAAAGGAAGAAAGGCAGAGGAAGAGATAGGTGTTGCCTATTTGTGGTAGTAGGTCTGATTCAATTTACATGCATTCCTTTAAGCCTCAGCAAAAGGCAGGGCAACTATTTAACAACTGCAGTTTACAACAGTTTTATTACAGCTTAGTTTATGTTTTACTAGGAATCAATTCTAGCAGTTTCATCCTTCTTCCTTCCTCTCGCTGTCTTGCTGTGTGAAATAAAACACACTGGCTGTAGTAACCTCATTTTACTTGGCACCTGGGCCAGGCTGAGAACCATTGTATTATGGGCCACTGTGGCTCAGCTGCCAGGCAGTGACTTATTAAACCAGAGCAGCTCACTAGCTGTCAGTCATAGTCCTTGTCTTAAAAGTGACCTAAATGCTACCTCTGTGGAAGCAGGAACTACAAGGCATTAATGTTAACAGTTAATGGCTGAAGTATGTCTATAAACAAGACTTTGGAGTTTTTAATTGACTAAGATAATTTTGGGTTTAACAATATTGCAGCTTTATAGAAAACGTATTTGTTTAATAAGCATGGCAAAAGTTTATAAAACACTTCAGGAATGCTCTTACTTATTTTGTCTTATCTAGGTACATCTCTTTCTAAGTAATATGATTTGATTTTTTTTTTTTTTTAACATGAGCAATGCTTTTCAGGAGATGAAATCTGAGCTGAAGATGAAGTATGATGCCCAGGTTACTTTGTACAGAAGTTACCGAGTAGGAGACCTTCCAGACATCCAGATTGAATACTGCAGTCTCATTGCCCCTCTGCAGGGCCTTGCCCAGGTCTGACTGCTTTTCAAAGATCGTTTGTGAAGTTTTCTGTTCTTGTAGGGAAAATAATGTGTAGTTGGGCAGCTGCTTTCAAAATTGATTTGTTGTTTAGTAGCCAACCACTGTGATACGCATTTAAAGTGTGTGTTTTGCGGGAATGCTTCCCCTACTCCTGTGCTGGAGTGAAAATGCCTTGTACCTTGCCTTGCCTGAGCAGTTGAGTTGAACACTGAGGACCTGAGACATCAGCTGTTGTCCATTGCCTCTGGGTTCCTCTGCTTGAGAAAAAGATGGTGGTGGTCTTTACAGATGTTATTGCAAAGGACATCTCTCTGCATAGCAACAAAACATTCAATTTTATTCTTTTATATGACTATAGTGGCGTTTTAAAAATACAATTGAAACTACTGGGTCTAAGACTGGACTCAGACCACTCAGTAAAGCTGATCCAATATTCCTTTTCCCACCTGAGAGCAGTAGAAACTGTAGGCTGAACCTGTCCTATTTTACAGTGTGTGGGAAGTCACAGTGTTCCTGATTACCTTTGTATTTGATTTCTTTTGATGGTCTTTTATCTCTGTGTAAAGGGAGGAAGTAGCACAATCATGAGTTATCTGAATAACATTAGATCAAGAGTTAGACCAAACTCCAGTCCCATGATAGACCAGGATACATAGAATTATGTTACACATATAAATGTATTTCTGGGTTAAAAAATGCCTGTATATCTCAGATGGAACTGTCTGTCTGTATAGGCAGTCTGTCCCTCCTTCAGTGTTAGATCTGAGTCTCCTCACACATTGATGTCTTCTGCTTTTTCCTGAAACCCTCTTCACTGGCAGTGGTGTCCATAAGATGATATTGGGTGTCTGGTTTCTGTAGTGGGAATTGTGAATATGCAAAAGTTGCAAATTCCATCCTCTCCACCAACACTCTGGCCCGAAACCTACATTATCTTGGAGTTTCTTTATGTAGAAGAATTAAGATGGGGTTTGAATGGGTAGTACAGTAATTACCGGCATAGGTGTGATGCATGCCAGACTAATTATTCCACTCCCAAAGAGTGTCCACATAGGGATTAGGTACAGGGTGGGTCGAATCTCTTAATTTTTTTTATTAGTTTATTGTGTCACAGCAAAATTCAGTAGTTGTATTGCTTTTGTTGTAATTTACAGAAAGATCCAACATTTGCCAAGCAGCTTTTTAGCAGTTTGTTTGATGGAATTTTTCATGAGGTAGAAAAATCTAAAAGTCCTTCTGAGAAAAAAGCCATTATCCAGAAGCTGCTGAACGACTTCAATAATTTCCTGAGTACGAGCCTGTCTTACTTCCCACCATTCATTGCGTGCATCCAGGTAAATCCTGCTATATGGCATGAAAGTAACTGAATATAATGTCTTGTCTGAATGTGTGATAAACCCAGTGGTAGTGAAGGTTATACACTGTTACTGAAATGTAGATAGAGATGGAAAGAGAATTATTAAGCAAATGGATATTTCAAATTACTCTTGTTAAGGTGAACAAGAAAATTGTTCATGCCTCTGAACTGATTTTTCAACGTTTCTACAATTTCTGATCTGTAGAGTTTGAGTCACCTTTTAAAGTCTTAATAGAGTCAGTAACAAGAAGAGACTTGATTTTAAATGGAAGCCACAAGAACAATTGAAAGGGTTATGTGGGTGTCATGTGCTTATCTTCCTGTTTCTGGGAAGTGCTTACTGAGGAATACTTTGATGTCTTGAGGATATCAGTAGCTGTCAGACTGTTTGTTGTTAACATCTCTTAGTTATTTTTTCAAATTAGTCCCCTGAAGTAGTTGTCTGGGCATTTTCAGGAATGAGGGAAGGACTCTCACCCACCACAGAGGTTTCACTGGAAAGGAAACGCAGCCTTTCTGCTATGAGGATATACTGACCTGGAACAGATCGTGAACTTCATCTTTTAGCCCAGTTTTCAGGGAAATAAAAAAAAAAACTTGTCCAAGCACTTGTTTACATACTCGTTGTCACTGTATTTAATGTTACTTGTCAACTTGTTGATCTTAATGTTGTGTCTGATTTGTAGCTCTCAAAATAGTGGTTTCTTCTTTCTGTTATGGAAATTTAAATACTCTGTGACAGTAGGTGTCATTCGTAACACAGGAGAAATGTCTAGTTTGGACTAGCTTTTTAAACAGTGACAAGTTTTGCTTCTTAGTACTTGTATTTACACATCTGAAAAAATGTAATTTCTTGTTTACTTTTTTCTGTGCAGCTGCATAAAAGGTCAAATGCTATGGGGATTTTTCTGGGCTGCCTTGGTATTCTTCGAGCCAGCATCTTACAATAGCTATCTGTTAATATTCCCTCTTGACATTGCATTTGTTTTTTTGTCTTGATATTATTATTTGTGTTGAATTATGCTGTCTGTTAGACCCTATTAATAACACGGTTCTGTTAGGCGGCTACTTTTTTTTTCTGAGTAGACATAAAATGACTCGAAAAGCAGACAAGTTATAATTAGTGAAAAATACAGACTTTGTAAGAGCGATAAGAGCATCTCATTGCTATCCCCATTCAATAGCAAAAGAAAAGCAGCACGAAGGCAAGCCTCAGCCTGTGTATTTGAGCATCCTGCGTAACAGCGAAAGGAAGTCTTTTCACCAGCAGGGAACAGAATTCATATTGATCAGGAGAGAGAGAGTTGGGAGAGGGAGAGCACACAGTGCCGAGGCCGTCATTTGGCTCACAAAGGCTGTCCTAATGGCTTGGCCATTTGGAAATACAACTTCTGCTTCCTATATACCAACAATATAATAAATACTGGCTTGTTTCAGAAAGCCTTCCTACTTCACTGCCATTTCCTTCAGGTTGTTTGACTTTTTAGTCTTTTACAGGTTCAAGTGTCATCAGGAAAGTAACTTGGTGATAAAAGGAGCTGGTTTCATATACAGGTGTAATCTTAGAATTGACTATGAGGCTCTGGAATTGACTTTCAGGACAGATCAAAAAAATCAGCAGAAATACCAAGAAAGAAGTTAACCCCACAACAAAAGTTTACGTAGAGGCGCCTGGCCTCTGGAGAACATGAAATTGTCTATAAATATTATAGCTGTCAGGCCAGCTTGGATGCCGTTTGTCCTGATCTTTGAATGTGTGGTACAAGTAAAGACAGAGAACACATTGCGTGCAGAGCAAGGAACACTCCCTCTGCTTTCAGAAGATAAGTTATCAAGTAGTCACCAAAATGCACTAAATAGGAAGATATCTCCTTTGATGTGGCACAATGTCTGTAAATTGTGAGTTTGGGAGGGTACTCGTTCTCTGCACATACCATTACATTTGCTTGCACTTCTTTCTGGCATCCTTGGGAAAAGGGCTTTTGGTCTTACCTTAGCAAATGTTTATCCCTGAAAAAGAGGTTATTCTGTAGTTGGACTGATGTTAAATAGAATAAAGATCTGCTTAAAATATTGTCCCGTCTTTTAGTCAGGTCTAGATGAGTGCAGTACTAAATGAGTCTAACAGGAAGCTGTGGTGTGCTAAAACTGGGCAAGTGTGTGGCTAGAAAGCCTCCAGCTCAGAGAAAACATCATGGTTAATGGTGCCTTTGGCTTCTGGCAGGAGCGCATTGCTCAGCAGGTGAAGTGAAACGCAGCTGCTGTGCAGCAGGCACCACGCTGCCAACAGACAGAAGGAAAGATCGGGGATGGGAATGTGTCCATCTGCCTCTCCCCCGCTTCCCGAGTGTTTCTGTCCAGGGAGGTGTCCCATGCACTGGAGACAGACGAAGCAGAGGAGTTATGCTCTGCTATTCTCTGTCTGAAGAGCAACAGCGCAGAAGGAAAAGCATTCCAGTTTTCCTGGAGTACAGAAATTCTGGAGGTTTATGGCTTGTTTCCAAAGCTTGTTTTCCAAAGAAAAGGGATATCACATAGGTCATCTGTAAAAGGTAACTAGCAGTGTAGTTTTAGACCAAGTAGACACCTGTTGTTTTATTTTATAGGAAATGAGTTATCGGCACAGAGAGCTACTAGAACTGGACTCAGCTAACGTGAGCACGAGCTGCCTTGCAAGTTTACAGCAGCCCATGGGCATCCTTCTTCTGGAGCGCGCCCTGATGGCTCTGTCCCCTGCAGAACAGCCCCCGTCCAAGCGGATGCGTGGAAGGACAGAGCTTCCCCCAGATGTGATCAGATGGATTGAACTTGCTAAGTAATTTCTTGAGACAAGTTACTCCCCTTTAGGTTTGCCTTGTGAAGCACTCTGCCTTCATGGCTTATGGGATTTCTTTTTTAGTCTTTCCCTCTTTTAGAACTAGATATGCTTTTAATTTCTTATCAGTTAATTACTATTTTGCAGTTAGAGCAGTTAGACTTAACAGCTGTGCACCCTGATGATGATGCTATCAGATCACTGAAAAACACCTTGTTCATTGCTTTTCAACTGCAGGAGTTTCCACAGTTCACGTATTACCTTACAAGATGAAGTTTATCTAGTTAAATATATATTTATGATATATTACTGCTTATTGAATTACTATTTTTTAAATAGCTTATGTTTGTGTTGATAAACTGTTCAAATAATTAAAAGATTTCCCTTTTCGATTTTACTAGGCTGTACCGATCTCTTGGGGACTATGATGTCCTTCGTGGCATTTTCAGTGGTAAGATTGGGACTAAGGAAATTACACAGAAAGCATTGTTGGCAGAAGCAAGGAGCGATTATGCTGAAGCAGCTAAATATTATGATGAGGTAAAATGACAACAAGATTTTTTTTGTTTCATAAATCTCTTATGGCTTAAAACTAACAAACCAAAATTAAACATTTTGAGAAACAGGATATTGTTTAAAATGTCCTTTGCCTCATTTGATTGATGGTTCAGTCTGTAAAGACTTGGGAACAGATGAGCAGTCACAACAGAGCAGTAAGCATGATACTTCTTACAGCTTGCTACAAAGCTTCACATGTGCGATCACCTATACAGACAAGTAAAAAAACACCATGGGCACAGTACCACCCCAAACTGCATGTGTTCTTGGCAAAGAAAATTAGTGTTACAGAAGGTAAAAATGAAGAAGAATCTCTTTTTAACTTCTTTTAAAGTCTTAGCTGTTTAAAAATGCAGGTTTACTGAAGATGGCTAGCTGAAATGAATTTATATGTAAATACTGACAAGCTTCAGTTTTCTGCATTTAATGTTGCTTTCACATTTTGGTAAATGGATAGATATTTTTATGAGACAATGAATTATTCTTAAGTTCCTGGTGACTTGGGATTGAAACTAGTGTCAGATTCCAATTGAAAACCTTCCTCCCCGCTAAATTCGTTCCCTAGGCACTCTCTAAAGAAGACTGGCAGGATGGGGAGCCAACAGAAGCGGAGAAGGACTTCTGGGAACTTGCATCTCTGGAATGCTATGACCACCTCACTGAGTGGAAGCCACTGGAGTATTGTGCTACCATTAATATTGATAGTGGAAAACCCCCAGACCTAAGTAAAACGTGGAATGATCCATTTTTTCAGGTTTTTAGAAATCAATTTGTTGATACTGCACAATTTTTATCTCTGCAGGGATGTCCTACAGTAATGTGATTGTGGGTGGAAAGAAAATGCATTATTTGGGTTACTTTTTTTTATGGCAATTAGCAGAGAGTCTGATATATAATTGAAGCAATTACTTCTGCTGGTTTTGTCAGGCTGTTTAATTTTTACTTTTGAGTCTATGACTGATGATAACAGCACCACCTTTATCCTCCTCTTGCAGTGCTTTTGTTGATTTTTATCGCTTTTTGTTACGTTTTAACAGTTACCAAACCACTGGTTTTGAAACTGGTGGAATTTCTTGACAATGTTTTGAGCCTATGAGAAAAGGCTGCTGTGATTTGTTAGCAAATTGGAATTTGTCTAAAGGGAAAACATTTAAGAAAATAGTTCAAAATATTTTTTACGTATTTGATCTGCCCCTGATAACAAAAAGTTGATCGTCTAATATTCCATTCCTAGAAATAAAGACTATATTTTCACCTTGTAGGAGACATATTTGCCCTATATAATACGCAGTAAGTTGAAGTTACTGCTCAGTGGGGAAAATGACCAGACTTTGCTGACTTTTATCGATGAGGCAATGAAGACAGAACAGAAGAAAGCCATTATAGAAATGCATTACAGCCAAGAGCTAAGTCTCCTTTACATCCTGCAAGATGATTTTGACAGAGCCAAGTATTACATTAGCAATGGCATGCAGATCTTCATGCAGGTAACAATCTCTGCTATCTCTGGTACGATTTTTTTCTGTATAAACTCATGGAACGATTAAACTGTTTTTCCTGCTATGAATGCTAGATTAATACTCTTGAGAGAAACACTTGACCAAATACACTGAAATCTAGGTGCTTTCCAATCATATGACAAAGCTTCCTTTGAATTCACTGCTTGCAATGATGAGAGTTGAGCCAGCTAGTGGAGTGCATCCTCCCATTTTCGTTTTAGTTTGCTGATTTCATCTATTGGAAATTTTTCAGAGTTACTGTTTCAGAGTAATTCTTCGTGCAGATTAATAGCAGTTTTGTTTCATTCATCTTTTCAGAAGCCTCCTGTCCCCAGAACAAACTTTAAAAGAGAATATTACTCTGAGAGGTTACAAGTTCCATCTGTTACCAAGTTTTAATTAGCCCGTAGGACTATCCTAAAACCTAGGATAGGAATTGCAGCTAAAATATGTCTCTGTGCTTGTCCAAAGCAGAGTTGCTCTCAGATTTCAGGTTACTAAACTACTTGTAAAAGGTTCAGTTTTAGAGCCTAGTATATGGCAGCATCAGATAAATAGTATGTAGAGCAGTGAATAGAATCATGTAAATTTTCTATATGAAATATTCCATTCTCTTCTTTTCTTTTCAGAGCTATTCCAGTATTGATACTTTGTTATATCAAAGTCGAATGACCAAACTGCAGTCTGTACAAGCTTTGACAGAAATACAGGATTTCATCAATTTTATGACCAAGAGAAGTAAAGATATATTTTTTTTCTTAAGTGACTTTGCTTTCATTGTGTTGAATAATCATGGCTTCCTGAACTTTGCATTTCTGTTTCCGCACTTAAAAGACTGAAATCGTGTTTGAAGGAGCATATGTCTGGAAATACTTATGACTGTCTTCTTGACATAAGAACTGTTGCAGTTGTGTAAGATAGGCTTGAAAGTAATTCTGTGTTCTATTGCAAAGCTTTATTAGCCTAGCTATTGTGATAGGAGTTAAGTATCACTTTTAAAAGTGCAAGTAATAATTTTAAACAAAGATTTTTGTTGGATTCACTTTTGGTGGCAAATAGTGGTAGGCAGAGATAAAAGATGGATGTGGTATGTAATTTATAGCTACTGAGGTAGGCATGAAATACAAGTTTATGCACATACACCAAACTATGTATTAAATTTAGTTCCACTATATTCCAGCATATTCCTGTATGGAAACGTACCTCCCCAGTGGTGATTCCCAGTGACAGTTGACACTCATGTCCTTATTGAATCTCCTGTGCTTCGGCAATAAACAGAAGCAATATGATCACAAAGTAGTGTATTTAATGCAAGCCCATAAATGCAGTGGGTTGTTTCATTGCAGTTTTATGGTTTAAATGTTAAGACTATGTTTGGTTTAGGTTTTTTTCATGCTGTTTGGATTTAGATGCATTTAAAGTACTCTTAATTGATTTCTAGGTAACTTAGCTTCACAGGCTTCCCTTAAGAGACTTCTCAGAATTTGGACAAGCAGATATCCAGATGCTAAAATGGATCCTATGAACATCTGGGATGATATCATTACAAATCGGTAAAATTACATTCCTGAGTTAGCTTTAGTTCTGTCTGCCTGTTGAGTTCTGAGAGATGCTTTTTCTAATACTGCTTGTTTTTACATGGGGAGGTTGTTGATCCAGTAAATTACTTATTTTTGTGGTTTTTTTTTTTTTTTACCCGTTGTATTAGCTTTATCAGTTTACCTGGTTTTTGTATGACTAACTTATAGTGAGAAGCAAAAGGAGGTTGAGAAGTGGACAAGGAATAAATCACATTTTTATATGGAAACATAAATGTTAGTTTAGGCATTTTCTAGCATCAGTGACTACATGCGCTCTACAAGCTGGCCCACTTCAGCAGCCCTTAAACTCATCCACTCGTAATGGAGTAAATCAGCTGCATTTAGCTCAACGAAACACCACCCAAAAGGCCAGTCTGTTACGACTAAATATACTTACCTGCTTTGTAGGCAGTTCCAAAGTTAGGGAGCATAGAAAATAAGCCCAGTCCTGTCACTATCAGTGCTTCACATGTTTATAGGAAAGTTAATGGCCAGTGCTGTAATTAGAGACTTCTGCTGTGTGACTGTTGCTAGAAAGAACAAAGGCTCTCCGGAGACTGCTTTGGATTAGCTCTGAAGAAGCTGGAATGTTTTTTTGAATTTGGAAGTTATCTGTCTCCATTCCAATCCATTCTTCCAGTGCATATCTAGATTTGTTCTCCTTTTCTGGGGGACAGCTACTTCAGCAGCTCTGCTGAAACCCACTGAGCTCTGTAATTTATTTTAGTATCTCTGGGTGTCAGGAAAGTATGGCTACAGAAGAGCTTATTGCAATTAAATATCGGGCAGAATACTTTTTGTGGCTTACTTCTTTACAAAGTCTCAAAAAATTTATGACTTGAAAGATTTTCAGTGTCTTGAACACTTTTATGTGCTTTTAGAAAACCTTTATCTCATCTTAAATTAGTGACAAAGGATGTGCCTTTATTCAACACCTACCCCTATTCCAGCCTACAATGCTTTCCCCTGCATTGAATAACAGTCTACATAATGGGAGATGCTATTAAACTAGATAAGACTAGTTGTAGAACGAAAAGGATTTAGCATTGAATCATGGCGATTCCCTTTCAAAAGTTGATTATGGTCACTGGTCTTTTCTACGACACAAATTTCAATGTTTACATATGTTGGCATCATATATATTTGAACTGCAGGTTGACATAAAATACAGCCATATGCACTATTTAAACGAGACTCCTGTTTGTTTGCACTTCTGTCAAGTTGGACTACAAATTATGGCTTGGTGAACTTCGAGGTTGTAGTTATGATTTTAAAAAGAACAAACTAAGAAAAAATCCTGCTTTATTATGGACATTTTTTAATACTTAATCTCATTGATTCAAGATTCTAGAATGCTCTCAGGGTCAACATGTCCCCACTTGTGACTTTCCAGACTCGGAGGACTATGTTTAGCCCTTGCTATGCGTGATTGCTATAGATCGCTATTTTTAATTAGCTTTGTTTACTGTTGGACAGATCAACACTTTGGAATGTCCATTCCCTTGCATGTGTACCAGAGTGATTTGTATTTCTCTTGTCATTTTGCAGGTGTTTCTTTCTTGACAAACTGCAGGAGAAACTTCTTTGTGATCAGTCCAATGATAGTATGGAGGTGGATGAAGAATATGGTGCTGGTGACCAAATGGAAGTGGATCAACAGGATGAAGACATTTACTCAATGATTAAAAGCTGCAAATTTAACATGAAAATGAAGATGATAGAAAGTGCCAGAAAACAGGTGACTGTACTGACTGAGAGCTTCCAGTTTTGTGAGAAAATATATATAAACTACAGCTGGAAAAGCCTCATAGGTGGTCTTGGGCACCTTTTTGCCAGGGCAGACCTTGTCTGTCTTTGACCTTGCCGTCCAGGACATTTTGAAAGCTCAAGAAAGTCAGTTATACAGAGAAAGAAAACAAAAGGATAAATGTTAATTAGAAACTTGACGATAATTTGTCATTACTGGACATGTGCCTGAAGGCCCCTTTGATCCACAGATGGTTTCTGACACTCTAAAGGGCAGATAAATAAAGTATCTGAAATGCTTTGGCCTTTAGTGGAAGGGATGCTTGCAACCAAACATTCTGCTTGCTCATTTACAAATAATCTCTTCTGTACATGAAAGCAAATCAAATTCAGATTGAATCAGCAATGATGAAACATTTTATGATTTTTTTTTTTAAATTTTTTTTACGGTTTTCATTAATGCCATTAGGTTAACACTTCTGTAAAGAACTAAATCTAAGTGACTTAGAATTCTTGGTTTGGATGTGATTAAAAATGACTGAAACATAGCCATCCTTGGTAACGGGCCTTTAGTGTTTAAAGCTTGAGACAAGACAAATATTTAAGTCGAAGTCTCCCTCGTCTTCTGAGATGCTGCAGAAATCTGCAATCAGTGACAAAGTTTCTCTTAAGTATTGTAATGACCAAATATAACGTTAGTGCTGTGTAGACTATACACTCTTAAAGAGGTACATAAAAAATAAGATTTCCTTTAATGTTACATAAAACTCTTCATCAGAACACAAACATAAGTCACTTGCTTAATGGTGTTATAAACCAAGTTACATTGCCCATATGTGTTTGTACTGCAGAACAGTTAATGCCTGTTTAGTCACGCAGATAAAATTATTTTGATTACCTCAGTTTGTCAAACCTCTGTTCTTCTCTTTTTCTTTTCAAATTTCCCCATTAGCACAAATCTGTTTTTGAATATGAGACCCAACAAGCAATGGACCTCTCTTCATTTTATTAAAGCTTTACTTGTGTTACCTAATAATTTGGTTGGAGAAAGGTTTTATTTCCTCTTTGGATATGTTATCTGAAAATTCTGTCTTAATCTGAATATAGAACAGTTTCTCAGTTGCCAAGAAGCTTCTGAAGGACCTGCGCAAAGATGCCAAAACAAGGGAAGACTGGCTGGTGAGGTGGAGTTACGCCTATTGCCGCTTTACACATAGCTGCAGCCGGAACCAGAGTTGTCCTGAACGTGTGCTCACAGTGTTAAAAACCATCTCCCTGCTTGGTAATAGCCTTCTCTCTGCTTCACTTTGTTTATTATACAAAGCTGCTTTGTTGTCAAATTACCAGCTTTGTTTTTGCATTCCAACAGAAGACACCAAATCTGACTATCTTAGCAAGAACATAACGGCCTTCCGAAATCAGAACCTTCTTCTGGGTACTACGTACAACATCATGGCCAATGCTCTTAGTCAGGATCCAAGATGCCTTGAGCAAATCGAGGAAGAAAAAGCTGGAAAAATATCAGCACTATCAGGAGAAAGCCTTGAGAGTCCTGAAAAGGTAAATGAGAGGGGAAAAGCATTTAGGGATTTCAGTGTTGTAATCACTATTTCAGCAGGTAGTGATGGTATATGGATAGATACAGAGAATGCGAAATCCATCTGCTATTAGCAGTGATTTGTCCAAGAATACCAGCTAGGGGAAGAAAAAAAAATCATCAAACAAAAACTGATGTGGTTGCTATTTTGTCTGGTTTTTTGCACTCCTGGAGCTCTGCACCACTGTAGCCTTTTTTAATTGGGAGAGTGTTCTTGTGTTTCTATGTTCCTGCATTTTGTTGGGAGGGGAAAGACAGTCATAGCACCTGCATCCACGGTGGCAAGACAAAGCTTGGGAATGTGATCCTCAAAGAATGCCTTTATTTCAGCTGGCCATTTCTGAGTTTCTTCACACTGTCAGACTATGCTATTTCATCAAGAGATCTTTTTAATACTGATGATGACACTGATGCGCTTATTTTATCTAAATAATTTTAGTGATAGAGAGGGGAGGCGTTTTTAAGACAGATCACATGCAGGTCATCTTTGCATTTTTTGGGGAGGTGCACATTTGAAGAATACAGTGATGGATGGTGCCGCATCTGAAATCATTTATGTTGTCAGTTGTCCCAGATGCTGCGACAATGACTTCTTGTCTGTCAAATTGATTAAGAATTTGAAGTTCTTATTTCTGACTTATTGCTATTAATTTGTAAAGCCACTATAAAGACTCTTAGATATGAACCATATCAGTATAAAACAACAACAAAGTGGTCCTTAAGTTGTGGTTTTATGGTTGTTAAAGAAAAGCAGATGAAGAAGAGATTCCTGAAAAAAAATAAATTAAATTTTAAGGTCTGTAGAAACTTGAGCAAAAGCTTAAGCTTCATTTATTAGCTAATTATTAAGAGCATTCTTCTTAAGGAAATCTAAAAGATGAGCATAAAAGAGTATAAAAGCTCTATGTCAGATGAGTCAGATTGCTATACCAGACATTTCTATAAAATTAAGGACCTTAGCTTTATTTTAGTTTAGTATTAAGCAGTACTATGATCCTGGTAGTTTCCCCCTACCTACCTGAAATTCAAACTATTTAATTTCATTTACAACATTTTTTAGTTGTTCCAACTTGTTCTGCAGCAATTTTGTATTTTGTTTAATAACTACAATAGGTACAGTGTCTCAGGTTGGTAAGCTTGTTGGCAATAAGTTCTAAGTATAGCTGTAATGCGGATGTTGCAGATATCTTAACAGGAAAAATAACGTTTTTTTAATTGTGTTGGCTGTTAACTGTTTGCAAAAACTCTAGTAACATTAACTTTTTTTTGCAGTTATAAAAAAATCCATGTAACATCTCCAGAGACTAATTTAAGTTAAAAGTGTGTTTTATATTTTTCCATTGAAAATTGTGGAAATTAAAATTGTGGAAATTAGCAGTATTTTCCACAACTGTAGAAATAACATCCCAATTTTTTTCCTTTGTATCAGCTGCTCAAAACATCTAATACACTTAAAGTTTTATCTACTCGAGACTTGCAACCAAGCTCCAGTTTCAAAAAGAATTGTTGAATGCTACTTGCTAACGGGTCTTTTTTTCTCTTCTGGTTGAATTCCAGGTATTGGCAGGTCTGAACAAGAAGGCTTTTCAATGTTTCAGCAGTGCCGCAAGGAAGTCCGAAGAGGAGGTGCAGTCCCACTCCATGGAACACGTGGATGTGATGGGAGTTATCGATGCCTATATGACTTTGGTCGGTTTCTGTGACCAGCATCTGCGAAGGGAAGAAGAAGGCTTGCTTGGTTAGTCAGGAGTCCTCCTAAGCATGTGAGGTGGATTCATCTGTGATACGTGAGCTTTTGTGATACCCAGGAGGTCTCCCTGAGCAGCACAGCTTGAATGAAAATGAAACAGCTTGTCCTCCAGTCCAATAGTATTTATATTCCTTTTTTCCCCCCACTATTACTGCTAGCTCTGGTAGTAGTGAATCACTCGTAGTCTCCCTCTTGCTTGTGAGATATCTATCACATCCAGCAGATGCTTCCCTTGTTCCTTCCCAGACCACAGCAGCGCTGTGTTTAAAGCAGGCGAGATACCAGCAGTGATGCAGCTTCCTGATAAAGCTAATCCTTACAGTCCCCAAGTACATGTGTTGCTGATGTGTGCGGTTGGAACAGATGGGAAGGAGAACAAAGTAAAAATACAAAATATACCGGGGGAAAAAAAATACTGAATTGTAAAGATGAACGTTACAGATGATCAAAGACATGGAACAAGTGATGGTGTTTCTGATAATTCTTATTTTAATGTCTCTTGGCAGAAATTAACACTGCAGATCTACAGTTATTCCCAGCTATTGTGGTGGAGAAAATGATAAAAGCTTTAAAACTGAACTCCAGAGAAGCCAGGCTGAGATTTCCTAGACTGCTGCAAATAATTGAAAGATATCCAGCAGAGACATTGGGTCTAGTGACACGAGAGGTTAGTTGCTTCCATTTTCCTGGCAGCAAATGCTGCTATAAATCGAATTTAAAAGGTGGGGGTGGAGGTTGGATGGACATAGAGGTTAGACTGGTAAGTTTTGCTTCAGGTAAATCAGATAAATTTTATCCCGTCATTGTTCCTTGTCTTTTCTCTAACTTGCTGTGTCTAATTCGTATGGACAGAAACTTTGTTCCCAAAAGTTTAAATTCTTATCGTTATTGTGGTTCCAAATGTTAGTTTGAGAGCTGCTGGAAGAAAATATGTTGCCGTTTTTCTTCCTTCTGAACAATTTAAGTGGGCTGATAAAGGTGCATAGGATTAGGGTGAGGAATGTATCTTATTTCTGTAAGCTGAGTTTCCTATATGCAGGAAGCCAACAGCTTTTCCAGGCTCATTTTCCACTTCTCCCACCTCTCGCTGTCCTGCTTCACTTCAGAGGTCACTACAGCTTCTTCCTCCTTTCCATGACCTGTCCCTCCATTGCTGTTCCACAGCAGGATACTCTGAGCCAGGCTGCCTTCCCTGCTGTCCTGGGACAGATGAGCTGGGAGGTCCTCTGTGACTCACGTCTGTTCCTGCCTTGGCCTGCCCACGTTCTCAAGCCCATTGTGCTGGTGCTCACAGAGTGCCAGGCCCTGTCAGAGGAAGAACTTGAGAGAGACTGAAACACAGCTTAGTTATCCCAAGAAACTGAGAACATAGCAAAAACGGCCGAGGTGCACAAGATGTGGCCACAGTGAAGCTCTGATGGTTCAAACAGAACCTGACACCTGGTCCAGTTAACAAACCTCGCCCAGAAAAGAATTTCACCAGGCATTTCTTTGTCCTCTCTCCTTCTGTGAGATAAACACTGACAATCTGATCTTAAACTCTGTTAGAAAGGTAGGAAGATGTGAGACAGGCGGAAAGGAGTCAGAGTCTGGTCCCTTGCTGTCACAGGAACACATACTGTAGCACTCCTTTCAAAAGTAACACAGTTTTTGGAGTGAGGTGAGCATGAAGTATATTGGTGGGGGATGCTCCACTGAAATTAGTGTCTGTCAGTATGCCCAAACCTCTTTAAAGTTGAAGGAAGAACAAAACTGTGGTAGGAGTTCCAGTGTTCTTCTTCCTGGCTTTTTTTACTCAAATAAAGACTTCAGCCCAATGGTGTTTGAACTATCACTTCAAATCTTTGCATTGTTTGTGTGTGGTGATCAAAAATTATTATATTGCACCCAGACAGAAAAGCACAAGTTTGAGTATAAATCTTCCTCTTAATCAACAAACTGCAAATCTTTGTAAAGGAAAACCTATTAAGCAGCAGTGTAATTAGTGGTGGTGGTGGTAGTAGTAGTAGTGGTAATAATATAGTAGTAGTAGTAATGTAGTAGTAGTAGTAATAGTACTAGTAGTAATAATAATAAAATCTGTTTTATTAGGGGATGTTTTTTGCAACCTAGTTGGCGTTCTCTGTTTCCTTTTCCTGTGTTTCTGTCTGTCATGCTGGGCCACAGAGCACTTTTGTTAGTGTTTGATGATTTTGAGGAGGACCAAAGTTGAAATCAATATCTGTGTTTCCACAGCTTTCTTCGGTTCCCTGTTGGCAGTTCATTGGTTGGATCAGCCAGATGATGGCACTACTTGACAAGGATGAAGCAGTGGCCGTGCAACATACTGTTGAAGAGATTGCAAATACTTATCCCCAGGCAATCATCTACCCTTTCATGATCAGCAGTGAAAGTTACTGTTTCAAAGATACTGCAACTGGTTGTAAGAACAAGGAGTTTGTAGAAAGGTGAATTTGTAATCAGAGTAACTCTTTTGTATGATTATTATTCAGGAGTGGAGACTTTTTTACTTTTTTTTTTGTTTTTTTTTTTTTCCCGATGAAACTGTTTTCTGCATGAGAAACTTTAGGGGTAGTCCCGTGCACACTGCGTTCTCATTTAAAGGCACAGGGAAAACCAATGCTTGAGCTTGTCTTAGTATTAGACGTACTCAAGTTGGTGGCCTGAATACTTTCTGAAGCGTTGGGTACATATAGTCCCCAAGCTGTGGGAAGTTAGAATTTTTTCGAAATAGAACAAGAAGACCACAGAGAGGCAAGCCCTTTCTACTGGTAATTCTGCAGTAGTCAGAGTTTCTTTTTCCTTTTCCTACTCTGCTGAGGCTGAAGGGAAATATGGTGCCTGATTAGGTTCTTACCGTAGTAGACTTCACAGCAGTGAGAGTCAGTACCCATCGAAGATGAAGATGAAGATGAAGCTAGCTTGGACATTTAGAGTCGTTACAATACCAAGCAAAAGCAGAGATATTTAAATAGAGTAGATGCTCCTACCAGACTTCAGAGAGGGCCAGTGAAATGGATGCACGTTATCTTTTGGGGAATGACAGTTCTTTGTTGTCTTCTCTACTTACTCAGAGTGCGCCACGCACCTTGCTCTACAAGCTGTCCCTTGCCCGTTTTGCCGTGCAATCAAACCTGAGTTAATCCCCAGGCAAAACTCAGCTTTTGTCACACAGTGCTGTACAGCCACTAATACAATTTTAGGTGTCCTTTTGCCTTTTTTCAAATCTCTGATATGTTTGCTGAATTTCTTCACTTAAAATAAAAAGATAAAGTCTTGTGCTTCACAAACTGTCACCCTTGAATAACTGTTGTGACAGGATAGTCTGTTTAATGCCTGTTTCTGTTGCAAGTATGCTTTTCACTCCTGCACCAAGCTCCGATTTTCATAGTGGGACACTTAATTAAAAAATTGGGAGCTGTGTGGCAAGGACAGTCATGCAGCCTATGAGAGAATTCTGAGGGGGGAGTCCTACCTACCCCCAGATTATTTTGCCAGATTTTTTAATATAGCAGAGAATCTGAATCATTGCTTATCTGCAGGCTCAGTGGTGATGGTAGTTCCTGTTGCGTTGTGATGCACTTTTTTCCTTTTAAAGGATCAAGACTAAGTTGGACAGAGGAGGAGTAGTTCAAGATTTTGTTCACTCCCTGGAACAGCTCTCTAATCCCATAATGCTTTTCAAGGTAAAGTGTGTGGGTTTTTTTATTCCCCCCTTCTCTTTCGCTTCATTCCTCACCCTCTGTTTAGGAAAGAGAGTGCTGGGTGGGGCTCGGCTGACACCACAGCCGCAGGATGCGGTTCAACCCAGAGTCAACTGGTGGTGATGTTGGGGTGCTGTGTCAGCAGCTTTCGCTGGTGATGGTCTCCCTCCCTTGTGCCAGCTGGCTGTTGTGCACTAGCCCTTTTCAGCTTTCTCCTTCAGGGCCTCTGTCCAGCCCTATGGTCAGTCAGTCTTCCTTAATTGGTCTGAAACTGTTAGAGGATTTTTATTTGTGGCCATCTCCATAATTTCTGACTACTTGTGTTCTTATGCCCTTTCCCTGCTCTCTGCTGGGCGCCCCTGGCTACATTCTGATCCCGCTGTCCAAAGGATTCCCGTCGTGTCTTTGGTACCACTCCTGGCCCCGTAGAGGCTTTCTTAGTTTGCACAAGACACTTATTTGTAGTAACCATAATTATCTTTATATAAAGTAGAAACATTTTATCAACAGAATGGAAGGGAAATATTTCCACAGCCTTTCATTTGCTCTTTTGGTTATCAAAAAAACCATTAGTTGACCATTAGTAAATAACGGTAACCCAAATGCAATCTGAGCAGAGGGTCAGTAAACTTCTCAGTACTGATCTGTTTCCTTCTGTTTGCAGGATTGGGTTGAGGATGTCAAAAATGAGTTGGTAAAAGCTCAGAGGAATAAAAATAAGCTTAAGGAAATGTATGGAGGAATGTACAAGAATCTGGGAAACTTAGAGGCTCCTGGCCTTGGATTGGCGAGGAAAAGGTTTATTCAGGTATGTATGATTACTGAGTACTGCTGGCAACGTGTGCTTTTCTAGAAGGCACGAGAAAGTCAAAAAAGGGGACCAGACCACAGCTTTTACCGGTGCTGCAGGACTTGATGAGACGAGAGATCGTCAGAAGAACAGGGCTGGGATTTCTTTGCTAGAAGCTATGGACTTATTACAGTTCAACTTGCGCTTCTGACTGCCCTGCAGAACTAAATGTTCCCCCTTACTCAGCTTCTGCCGCCTCTTCCCTGCACGCTGGCGGGTTCTCAGGGCCTGGGCCTCTCTGACCATCCATGAACTTGCACAGGAATCTGGCCTTGGTTTTTTTTCCCTGCTGCCAAGGATGTATGAGCACTTTAGGGTGTTTTGCTATATTATGCTACTCAAATTTGCTGCTGAAACCAAGTTATTTAGGGTAAGTTATTCAGAAGAGTTTAACTATGAAGAATTACAGAAAGCACTTTACAAAACTGGCTGAGATCTAAAATAGTGAAAGTCAATGTAGAAAAATGAAGTGGTGCATGTGGCAAAAAACAAGCCCTAGTTTCGTATATAAATTCTTTGTGTTTGAGCTGATTATTGCAATTCAAGAACAAAACCTTGATTTGTGATAGTTCTATGAAAACATCAGCTGTGAATACTCAAGAGCAGTCAGGAAAGCAAAGCGACCATTAGTCAGCATTAAGAATAGAGAACGAGACGTGGATTTATACATTGACGTAGCAGCTTTCTCTGACTCTTGCTTCTTGAACACTGTAGTCCTCGTCTGCAGCTCTCAACATAGACATAATGAAACCAGAGAAGGTTCAGAGCGGCAAGAGTAATCAGAGGTACAGAGTAACCTCTGTACGAGGAACAACTTTAGCGTTCCTCCAGTTGGAAGAGACACAATGAGGGCAGATACAATAAGGCTCTCAAAGTCAGGAGTGCCAAGCGTGGAGTAAATATTCTGTGGAGATGGCAGGTTCAAAACAAACAGGGAAAAGTGTTTCTTCATTCAATAAACATTTAAGTGCTGAACCCCTCCTGCAGGGCATTATAGATGCTTTCATCGGTTCAAATAGCAAGTAGACAATAGCATGGGGAGGGGGAAAATGCTTGGAGAGCTTTTACATACAAATGCACGTTTCTCAGTCCAGAAATCCCTGAACTGCAAATCGCTGGAGGCCAGCAGAGATGCTCCTATAGAAGCATGGCTGTATGCTTGTACTGTAGGCACAGAGCCCAGTGGCCAGGGCTGGGTGGATCCAGGTGTCTCCCATATGACCATTCTTATGTCACATCAGTATTAGATGACCGTAGAGTGTCTTTTGGGAGATTCCTTCCCCATGAGCAGGGAAGGTGGAGGATGAGAATAAGGTGTGAGTTTGGGAGGAGGTGAGATGATACAGCAGTGGAAAGGGCAATTAGGGGTTTAGGGGCACATTCACCCTTCTAATATGTTGCTGCGAGATAAGCTGGGTCTCTGATTATAATGACTTTAAACTTGAGAGTACAGTACAGGAACAGGAATTTGCAGGGGTGTGGGGGTAGAGGGAGAGGAGCAGCTGTAGGTTGAGCCACACGGGGTACAAGCACTGCAAGGGACCTGGCAGGCAGGAGGACAGAGGCAGTCAGCGTTTGGTTTCTGGGACGGTTCGTGTCCACTTCTGCCCCACGTAAAAAAATCCATGGCTCTCTCAAAAGCTGAAACATGGGCAGTAGGAGACGATGCTGCAAGTAGTGCTGATGGATTTTTAGTTAGAGGAGATGGTGGAAGAGGGGTAGCGGGTTCGTTCCCCTCTGTTGCAGGGAGGAGGGAGAGCAGTATTCCTTTCGCACACCAGCAGCTGCAGGAAAAAGGGGTCGGGGGGGTGCACAGAGTCTGAATTCTGTGCCTTCTTGCTGCAAAATTAATGGAGAAACAAAACCAGTGTGCTGTCAGCGTAACTATAAGTTCTAGTGGCCTTGCTAGGGAAAAAAAAAAGTTATATCTCTTGACTGACATATAAAATTGCTCTAATATGCAGAGTGCTTCAGGCTTGTAATCTTCATATTTATTATGTATATACAGCTTCAATTGCAATTTAAACAATAAAAATCTTGCTTTTATTTTTATCGTGAAATTCCAGTAATGTATAAATTAAACACTGTTGATGGATTGTGTTAATTAAAATACAGTATTAAGGCTATTAAATATTTGCTGCCTTGAATTCTAAAGTAAGTCAAAGAACAGCAGAAAAAGCAATCGGATGATCATCTGGAAACAGATTTAAAGTGATAAAGATGTTGACTGTAGCAGTCTCTTCTTCAAAAGGATAATATTTTCTGTATTTTCATTTACTTCAGAGAAATAGCTGCGTCCTTCTTAGCTTGGGAGAAAAATGATCAGGCATTGAAAAAACAAGTGAGCTTACGTGTCTTTCCAAGCTGTTAATACCAGTGAGGTCCAAGAGGGGACATCTGTTTTTTCTAGAACCTTGAATTATGAAGACAAGCAGTCAGTGCAGTTAACTGCTTGCAGATAATATTTACTTTGTTTATTAAATGGATCAGTCTGAAATGTCTTTGCAGTTCTCCTTTATCAGGATATTTAAAATACTTTTAAAATATGGTTTTATACGTTTTACATCCAAATTATCTCAAAGCAAGTCATGAATAATAAATGTGATAGTGAATAAAATATTGAAATTGTCATTTGCTAACATGATGCAAAAAATTCTCTTAATACATTAAGTTATATGGCATGTATTACATATACATGTAATACATGTTTTGGTTAGCAAAAAAGGTATATATAAATTAGCTAGCCTGTATTTGCTTGCTATGTAGTAGGGTTGCTGCTAGTTTAAAAAAAAAAAAAAAAAAAAAAAAAGAAAAGAAACCAACAGAACAACAACCAAAAAAGAAAACAAAAAAAAAAACCCCAGACCTCCCATAAAGCACAGAGCATTCAAGTTCTACAGGGAAAAAGAAGTTAACTAATTTATCCATCTATTTGGGATTTTTTTACCATTTGTAAATTGAACAGTTGGGGGTTTTTTGGGTTTTGTTGCAGCAGTTTGAAAGTGCAATAACATCTAAAGACTAGGACATCAATTAAATGTTCTGATAACAATCCTATATTTATAGCTATATATATGAAGCTATATATATAGCTTCATAATGGAATTTGTATTTGTTTAATAGGTACAAATTCAAATATTTATATTTAATATTAATATTTTACTAGCTGTTCTTAAATTTTTGTAAGCAGATGAAGTACATGTATTAAGTTTAATGAGCAGCATTATTGATAATGCTCACTCAGAATCAAACTGCAACTGGAAGAGGTAAGGAGGGAAAAGCTTCTGATTTTGATATGGCAAAAAGGTTTATGATCTAATTCCACAGATCTTTGATATCACTGGATTGTTGAAGTGTAGATATTTCTGTTGGTGATAGCTGGTGGGTCTACCAAACAGGCAGTGAAGAAGTTCTGACAGACTAGAAATAATGGAGAAAAAACCAACTGCAGTTGAAGACGATGTATTTTGGGAGCTCGGGTGAAGCTGTGTTTGTAGATGGGAAGGTACCGTTTTGGCATTCTGGGGGAGTTCCTAGCACTGAGTTAACAGGATTCCTTTCTGTAATGAACCTCAGGCTTTTGGGAAGGACTTTGACCATCATTTTGGAAGAGGTGGTTCAGAACTGTTGGATATGAAGGCTAGTGACTTCGATGCGATTGTAACTTCCCTCCTCTCAAAAATGATCAAAAACTATAAAGAACCTGGAAACCTGAAAGAATGTTCACCGTGGATGAGTGAATTCAAAGCTGAGTTCTTGAGGAGCGAACTAGAGGTTCCTGGTAAGTTCCTCCTCAGTGTCAATGGTGACCTGTCCCTTAGAAGAAAGGTGCTACTCTGGAGCTCTACTTCTTATGTTGGCTATATGGCCCTTCTCTCTGGCAGAGGTAGATTTCATCTGAAATAACGCCGATCGTTCATCATCTCTTAAGTCTGTTCTTAAGCTGTAGTCCTGATTTTTAAAATTGTGTTTAAAATTTAAGAGACCTGAATCCAGGAAATCTGGTACGTAAATCTAATATATATTTAAATCTAGTTCAAAAAGGATGCGTCCTCTTAAACCACTAAGAGCTGCAATTCTAACAGCTTAAGAAGGAAAGAATATTAGTAATTCACAGATAAAATTATTTTATGTGTATGATGTATTTCTGTGCATTTTAAAATATTTTCTTCATAGTTATCATTCTACCAGTTTGAAAAAATATTAGGAAGTGTGTTCTGTTCTTAAGCACACTTTTAAAAAAAAAAAAAATAAAATCAGTCTACATAACTTTTTTCTTCTTTTATTTTTTTCCATTACCACTTCAGGGCAGTATGATGGAAAAGGGAAACCACTGCCAGAGTACCACGCAAAAATCTCTGGATTTGATGAACGGGTATGTTTATAAGCTTGAGTCAGAGTCCTGTTTGGTATAAATTTGAGTCCATGTTCCATTTGAAGAATTTGACAACAGCAAGGTTGTTATCAGCATGCTTGTGTATGCATCTTGCAGCACATAAAGGAGATAAGCATTTGTTCTTCTAGTAGTAACTGAGCAACTTGATTATGCCACCAAGGAATGCCAGATAATGTTAATTTCAGTGATGATTCTGTAGGGCCAAGTCTTCTTTCACAAATATTTTGCTTTTTCCTGTCTTTTTCCAAGATAAGTGTAATGGAATCCTTGAGGAAACCAAAACGTATAACAATCCGAGGGAGTGATGAGCAGGAGTATCCTTTTCTTGTCAAAGGTGGTGAAGACCTGCGACAAGACCAACGTATTGAGCAGCTGTTTGATGTAATGAACATCATCCTTTCCCAAGATGCTTCGTGTAGCCAAAGGAATATGCAGTTAAAAACTTACCAGGTCATTCCCATGACAACAAGGTAGGCATTTATCTTGAAGAGACAGAATGTTAACATCTATTACTGTTGAGATGTTGGAAAGTGAAATTTCTGCGTGCCAGATTCTGGCTCAGAGTGCTTTGGGTCTTGGTTTGTTTCTTTTTTTTTCCTTTTCCTTTTAAACAATGTTGAAATCGCTTTGTCTGGAAGCTGTTTTTCAGAGTATATTTAAATTGGTGGCTTTCAGCCTTCTTTTAGCAGGCCCTAGAACATTGCTTCCGATTTGTGGTGTTCCTCTAAAGTTCAGCTCTAAGCTACTTGTTCACATCTCTTGATTTCTTTTGTTCCAGACTGGGACTCATCAAGTGGCTGGAAAATACTTGTACTTTAAAAGAATTTCTTAAGAACAGCATGTCTGAAGAGGAAGACATCAACTATAACAGGTGATGCTTGGTTTAGCTGTCTGCTCCAACAGAGACCTCTACCAATGCGTTTCTCATCATACAGGCAATCTTGTGGCAGCATTTTCTTTTTTTAAAACAAAGAAATAAAAGCACCTCTAAGCAAGGAGGCAGTTTGTACTTCCTGACCCAAATTAGTAATTGGCAATTGTTTGTTTAATGAGTACCATTGTACCTGGAATATCCTCCACCCAGCTTGTTTAAACAAGAGGCTTATAATCACTTGTGACGTCATTATCATCACCATTTCCTTATCAGCAAATTGATTTTACAAGCAAAGGATTTTGATCTCGTGATTTGATCAGGCAGGAAATGGACGTAGGTCAGCGAGGGGGGGGAGCAGGGGGGAGGGGGGTAGAGCAGAGACGGAGCTATTCAGAACCTGGGTTCCGCAGTGAGTCAGTGATGGGGGAAATTGGCAGCAGATGCACAAAACACAACTGTCTCTGACTTTGTACAAATGCTGGGTTTGAATAAATGGGCTTGCTTTCTCTGGATTGTAATTGGGGGATGAATATTTGTAAAATTGATTTAATTCTAGCATCTCAGCCTATTTCTATCCTAGAATCTAGAAATGTGTTTTTATTTACCAACATTGTTCTTAGTACATAATCTCTGTTTGGGTTTGTCAAAGTGATGTCCTCACCGTATATTTTCACTAGTTCCCTTGTTTACGGGGTAGGTTGGAGGAGTCTCCAGCGTGGAGGCTGGACTCCAAAGAGTCTTTATTTCTACAGTAGCTACTTGGTTTGTGAGCCGTTTAGGAACTGCTACAGCTCCTGCATTACTGCTGTCTGGTTCATCTCTGTGAACAGCAGGGGTATTATGTTGGTCTCAGTTCACTGGCTGGGAAAGTGAAGGAGACTCGCACAGAACAGCCTCATGAGGGGAGAAAATTTCTGATAGGCTTCTAAATGTAGAAGATTAGTGTCTTTCTAAAAACAGTTGATGATTTATCCCAAAAAATAACGTTATTTTGTCATTGTATATAGACTTTAAATATTTTCCCATATGTTCTTCAATCAAGTCAATCAAGACACTTTACATTGAGCTATGGTTGAATGACAGCACTAGCAAAGGAAAACTCTGATTAAATCCTTGCTGGCAATATTCTGGTTGGGGTGGGGGGAATAACTTTCTGAAGTTTTGAAATTATTTTCTTTATCTCAAAGTGATGGGCTACGCAGTCTGTAAATGATAAATACCTCTTAAATGGAAAGGATCTCTGTATCTGATAACGTGCTTTGGAATGAAGAGAGAAGGCGGGTCCTCTGCTAAGTTGCTGCCTCTCTGGATTAGAAGTTTAAGGTCTAGTGTATTTAGTTAAGATGGGAGAAAAATATGAAATTATTCTATAAGCAGTGCAACTAATGAAGACTGGCTTCTTATGGAATAACACCTTAAGTCCAAGCCCCCATTCCTCCCCTCCTGTACACACTGAGGAGATAAGGGGCTGCCTTTCTGTATCCCCTATGGGTTTGGATGGACAAACGGCAGCACGTACTGCGGGAGGCTACATAACGCTTCTCAAGTGGATGCGAGACTGTGTTAAAAATATCTTTCCCTCCCTGAAGAATTTATTTTGGGCCTTTCTTCTTAAGGCAGCATCTAATTTTCACGGTATCTATTGACAGATTAACACCTTTGAGATGTCTTAATCTTCTGTCAAATATGACTGAAGTGTATTCAAGGCTGGGGGGAAGGAGATGGATGGATCAGCGTATGCACTGACTGAATAAACTTCATTTCCATAGCAAGGCTAAAATTAACGTAGGCTGTAGCTTCCTGACGACTCCTGTGTATGACAATCGCATGGGTCATGGCAGCACACAGCCTGCAGATACTCGAGTACAGGGTGGTAAGTTGATGAAGGGAAATCATCAGCTCTTTTTTTTTTTTTTCCTTTTGTCCCTAGCAAAAGAGGGCCTCGTGCCACCTATTCTGAGTGGCTGTCCAAGATGGGGGGCAAAGCGCAAGGCATATCTCGATACCATGTTATGTACAGGTAGGTTTTAAAAGTAGAAACTAGAGTGTGCACACACGAGTTGTAGAAATTCCAGGAAAAAATATGATCTGTGTTATAATATACTGGCTAAATCAGATTTTGCTGCTTTGTCTTGCTGGAGGTGCTCTGCAGGAGGAGTTTAGTACTGCCAAAATCCCAGCAGAGCAGAGGAATTCTTCCGGAAGCTTGCTCACTTCCTTAAGAAAGCATCTAGAAGCAGATGCTCCTCTTCAGCTTTATTTTCTACGTGTCTTGTTCATGATGATGCTATGAGGTGGGCTGCCTCAGAGCCAGGGCACCTGTCGAAGATGGACAGAGAAATTCAGTGTGATTCACTGAGAATTTCAGAATATTTGATCGTTTGGGTCCCGACTTGAGCATCCTCTCAGAGGAATTTTCACACCTGCCTAGATCTAGCACTGTAGTGGGGGGAAAGTGAGGTTTCCAATAGGGCTCTGAGTTCATAACCTGCTTAAGGAAGCATCTTGCTTTTTAAAGGAAAACTTTGACCCATTTAACCAAGTGCGTCTACATTAGTACTTGTATTCAGATCCAGAATGTGCTTCTGAAGGGATCCCAGTCGCCCCCAGGTTGGCTTGCATCGCAGAGCTGTCCCCTGGAAAACATCTTGGCTCTTTTCAGACGAAACTAGGCTGGGAGGGAGCACACCCCTAGATTGGAAGGGAGAGCACCCCTAGACAGGAGAAAGCACACCCCTAGGCTGGAAGGGAGAGCACCCAGCACATCCCAGCTGCTCAAGAGCATTCAGTTCCCAGGAGCAGCTATGGCCTAGGCTAGAGTAGTCCCCCTCCCTCCCCAAACGTGTCCAGCATGGATGTCCTCAGCACCAGCTATCTAGTTGTGACACCTCCCCTGGTGCTGCACTACTTTCTGGTGCCAGTACAGCCTCTGCGCGCTGCTGAGAGATCCAATTTGAGCCTTGGTTTCTCTGCTTGGAAGAGACTGTCCAGCCAGAAGGAACACAACAGTATTTCTGTATCAAAACTTAACCCATCTAATGAATTTGGGGGAAACTAGACAAAACTATGTACGCTCTTGTATTAAGAAATGTCAGTCTTGAAAATAACTGTTGGGAGAAAAAAAGAGAGGAGGGGATATTTTTCATATCAGGTAAAAATTTGGGGCAAACTCTGCGGCTTGCTGTACTGTTTACTGGGGTAAGCAGAATGTGCTAATGCGGTCGTGTACACATCTTAACTTTTAATGTCCAGCGGGCTGTTATTTCGGTAGCTAACGTTATTCCTTCATTAACTTGCAGAAACGCTAGCCGTACAGAAGCAGTTACGTCTTTCAGAAGCAGGGAAAGCAGCGTTCCAGAAGACCTGCTGCGGTAAGTGCGCCACTAATGACTGCACATTGTGAAACGAAGGTTGGCGTTGTGTCTGCATGCCACCAGTGACTTCTGTTTTGTTTAGGCGAGCCTTTGTGAAGATGAGTACATCTCCCGAAGCCTTCCTGGCTCTGCGCTCCCATTTTGCCAGCTCTCATGCGCTGATGTGCATCAGCCACTGGATACTTGGTATCGGAGATAGACACCTCTCCAACTTCATGATTAACAAGGAGACGGGTGGCATGGTGGGAATAGACTTTGGGTATGCGTTTGGCTCAGCTACACAGGTATTTGTTTTCTAATTAATTTGTTACAGCTTTTGGATGTATTATGTGCGATTACGCATGTATTTTCAGTACTAAATGTGATGCTTCTAATTTGCCATTGTCCTCATGCAAAATAACCTCTATGAGTTATTTCTAGTTAATCGAATAAAATGTTTGTTTCCAGATACTCTCAGACAAGCAGGGAGCTATAGAGTTTCACAGAGTCTATATGATGGTGTTTTGTATAGTTCAGCCGTGCTTTCAGCCACTGTCACTAAATATTTACGACTAGAGCTTTGATGTCATAACTTGGTCCTGTTTTATTGTCTTCCAAAGTATTTTTCTGCCTGTTGGAATGGGTCCACTGGAGGGCCACAGAAATGATCAGAGGGCTGGAGCACCTCTCCTATGAAGACAGGCTGAGAGAACTGGGGTTGTTCAGCCTGGAGAAGAGAAGGCTCCAGGGAGACCTTCTAGCAGCCTTCCAGTACCTAGAGGGGTCCTACAGGAGAGATGGGGAGGGACTTTTTATGAGGGAGTGTAGCGGTAGGATGAGGGGTAATGGTTTTAAACTGAAAGAGGGTAGATTTAGATTAGATATTAGGAAGAAATTCTTTACTGTGAGGGTGGTGAGGCACTGGAACAGGCTGCCCAGAGAAGTTGTGGATGCTCCGTGGCATCCTGTGGATGACCAGGCTGGATGGGGCTTTGAGCAACCTGGTCTAGTGGGAGGTGTCCCTGCCCATGGCAGGGGCGTTGGAACTCGATGATCTTTAAGGTCCCTTCCAACCCAAACCTTGCTATGATTTTCAGTTAAGTGACAAAGAGAGTTTCAAAGCTTAAAAAGAACTAAATATTTATTTCTAACCCTTCTGTTTCAAGGTTTCTTAATTCTTATTTTCTTTTGACTCTCCTTCCCCTTGGCTAGTTTTTGGGTGTGCCAGAGCTGATGCCTTTTCGCCTGACTCGCCAGTTCATTAATCTGATGATGCCGGTGAAAGAGTGGGGTCTCATTTACGGTGTGATGGTTCATGCCCTGAGGGCTTATCGTGCAGATCCAGATCTCCTCATCAGCACGATGGATGTCTTTGTAAAAGAGCCTTCTTTGGACTGGAAGGTGGGATTTTTCCTCTTTCCTTTTTCTTCATCTGAAAATTCTTAAACTGTAACAAGGATACAAATCTGATCAAAAAGAATGTATTTCTTGATACTCACTCCCAGTACTCTTTTTATCTTTCTTTTTTTATTGAGTTTTCAGAGAAACTGAACTTAAAGGATTTAAAATGACAGAATTCTATATTGATGGACAAAGAATAGCAGCACATATCTGTGTTATCAGTGTACTGTTCTTTATCTGCATGATAATCCTAAAAATGTGGGTATCTCTTGATCACATGATGTCACTTACGGCAGCAGCATAAATATTTTCAACTTTTTGCATCGACCCTCTTAAGTTTACATAGCAACACTGTATATATATCAAACTAAAAATTATAGAGGAAAAAATCTGAAACTAGTTGCACATCAGTAACTCCAGTTGTAAATTAAATTTGAAATCACAGGCTAGATTTCATCTCCCTGCTTTGTCCTCCCTTGCATCTGCAGTTAAGAGTTACTGGCTTGACTTGCTGTGATGTGGCGGCTTAAAGGTCTTTTTAAGTACGTGATTTATGATAAAGAGGGCAAATTTTCTTTCTCTTTAGAACTTTGAACAAAGACAGCTGAAAAAAGGAGGCACGTGGATTAAGGAGATAAACACATCTGAAGTAAACTGGTACCCTTTGCAAAAAGTCAGCTACGTCAGAAGAAAGCTTACGGGTGCCAATCCAGCAAGAATCACTTGGTAAGATACTCTCCTTTTGCTTTAAACTGCTCCACTCAGAGCTTTGGCAGTCTCCTGTGTCGGATTTTGCTCCCTTCAGATAGAGTGGCAGCTAGGAGAAGAGAAGAGGCAGACAGGGCAACGTTTCAACAAACCTCCTGTCAGAATCGTTCTGGTCCACATACAAGCTCTCTGCATCGCCCTGCCAGCCCAAACACAGATAGCTCCCCGCCAGTGTTCTTGCTCCAGCCCAGGCCTCCTGAGCTGTTTTACTGTTCCTGGCAACACAGGCAACCCCACCCTGAGCCTGCTTAACTTCTCACCCCTCAGACTGACGTTCTTTATGTTCGTCTCCACAGCGTTTAGGTTAGGGGTAGTATTTAAGTCGATACGCTTCTGCTGGGCCGTTGCTTCAACAGCTGTATGGGAGGCGTGGAGGTAAACTGCTTCCCAAAACCATCAAATTCAAATCTGATGGCATTCTCAGGTTATTTATGTCAGTCCAGTCAAGTCTGGCTCAAGCCAGAATGTCTTTGAAGTTCAGTTAAAGTACAATTAATCCCTTCCATCCTCTTCTAAAAAGACATTTTGAATTAATCAAGGAAAAAAAATGCAAAGAAAGCAAGTCAGTTTTAAAACCGTACAAATACTGAAAAGTGCAGGACTTGGGAGGCATCCCTTTTGCAGTCGAGGCTGAACTGGAAAAGGCAGCAAAAGACTCCTTGCAGACACAAATGGGCAGGGCAGGTAAGGAGATAAAACAGCTTGGATGTGAACTGCTGCATCCTTCTCTCCGTTAGAGACCTTTGACAAGATGGAAATATTCATAGTAAATATTCACCAGTTAAGGACATCTGAAATCACCAGTCTCCACTGGCCAAGCCTTCTGCAGCTATCAAACAGTCTCCACGTCTTGAAAAATAAAGCTGCATGAACCGTGTTCCAGTCCTGTTTCGTGTTTTAAAATCCATCTCAGATTTTTCGCTTGTCTCTTTTACTAAGAGCTTATTTTTGTGTTCTCAATTTTAGTGATGAACTACGCCTGGGCCACGAGAAGTCGCTGCCTTATAATGATTTTGCAGCTGTGGCTCGTGGCAACCCTGATCATAACGTCAGAGCCAGAGAGCCAGAGGATGGACTCTCAGAGGAGACCCAAGTGAGATGCCTGATCGATCAGGCCACGGACCCCAACGTTCTCGGCAGAGTCTGGGAAGGCTGGGAACCCTGGATGTGAGGGACTGCTCTCTAAAGCCCAGTCTGCCAGGGGGAGCGTCCCCCAACACACAGCTGCAACCGGAGCAGAATTTTAAGGCCAAAAAGGAAAAAAAAAGCTCTTAACCACTTTTATCACCATCAGTTAACTTGACTAAAATGGAAAATATTTTTTTTTTGTGTCAAAGCTCTATTAAGGCAGTGATTTTTTATTTTTTTTTTTTATGTGATTCTGCAACAAAGCAGCTTTATTGTCTTTGTGTTAAAATCAATGTAGAAAGAAGTTGAGAGGCTGGGGAGCTTAAGGACTTACTTGGAAGGCACTGAGCTCACTCAGAGGAAAGCACAAATTCACACTCTGTGAACCTGTAGGCATCCTTCTAGTGAGAGTCTGTGCTTCTGTCTGTTACAGACACCTTGACGAAGATCAACTGAAGCCATTCTACAGACATATCTTATTTGTAATTAAGACTAGAAGTTTTTTTATCAATGGAAACAGTGAAGCCCATGGTAAAATTAAACAGGAAACGGCTTTTAGCTCTAGGTAACACCTAAAGTACCTGGATAGTTATTTCATTACTGGATAATGAACAGCAACGATGAGACCCTGCCGGTTTGTTCCAGCAGATGGGTTTTTTAACAATCAGAAGTTATGCTCGGTTGTCTCTGTCCTTTAGAAGTCTCCGCTCCTCACGTTGTATTCATCTCTTTGGCCAAAGCCAGAAGGAGCCCCTGCTGCTACCACAGAGCCCCGGGAGGTTGCTGCCACAGCCCCTTCGGGCACGGGAACGGCAGCTGCACTCAGTGTTTGCCTGCACCCAGCGGGGAAGCGGTGCCGGATGCGGCTCTTCCTCCCCGGCAGCCCCTGCTCCGGTAGCCTTGGTGGCACGTTCAGCACAACACAAGGCGGCAGGGAGGAAAGAGACGTCTCGAAGATATTATGGGTGTTTATTACCCACAATTCATTGTAGGAGATAATTTCCATTGAGGCTTTTAATAATTATCATAAAAGGAGTAATAAAAATGAGTCTTTGCCCTTTCGCTGCCTGCAAGCTTCCCCTGCTGCCTCCCTGGCCATGGGGCAGTCCTGGGCTCGCCGAGGGCCACGGCTGCTGCTGGCACCAGGCTCAAATGAGTCTTTCAGCTGGAAAGCAGAGGAATCTGCCTCCTGGATGCAACTCCATGAAAAACTTGGGATGGGGAAGAGTGTTTGCTGACGCCTTGCAAATAGGGAAGGAGCTTTTTTATCTCAAATACTTCACAGCAACAATTATTGTTTGTTACCTTCCTTCTTAATAAATATGTTCAATTCTTTGTTATGAATCAAAGACATTCAGAATCTTTGCATCAGATTTTATTAATTAAAAATATTGTTTGGCTGTATTTTTGTAGAGGAAGCATCTATTTAAAAATAAAAATAAACTTTTGGATGTATACTTCATTTCAAAAGTTAATTTAGAGCACTTCAGTCACATAAAACATCCCCATTTGCCCATTTTTACAGAGGATAACTAATAGGCAACATTTTCTTTTTTTCATAAGAGTGTGTGATACATTCTATTTTTATATACACTCGTGTCTGGGTGTATTTTGTTCTTTCAATCTCTGGTGTCAATGAAGAGGCCGGCACTATGACTAAAGCTTGGTGACAGGAGGCACTCAGCTTTCGCCTCGTCACTCCACAAACATAAGAAAGTTAAAGCACAATAAAAAGCTACATGAAAAGGTTAGGGGACATCTGGAAATCAAGTGGCCCGGTCCTACGAGGTGTTTAATTGCACTTTTGGCACATATCTCAGATATTTACTCGGTACTTTGACCTGTGCTGTGGAGGACAAAGTTTAGGTTTATAGTTTAACGAGGCTCTTCTCGTAGGACTTTTGATACCTTCGGCAGCAATAGATGTTAGTGCGCCACAGACCTCCCTCTGAGGACAATCCAGGCTTCCTTGGTCTTTTGGAAGGGGCCGGAGCAGGAATGGAGCCCAGCTCTTCCAGGGGAAGGGGACTGTGGTGGACCCCACCCCGTGCCCTCCTCTCCCTTTAGTTCATAGCCAAAGGCCCCCAGGCCAGGCGTGAAAGCCTTTGAGACAGGAGAAAGTAGCCCTGACGGTGCCAAAGAGCTTAGAACACGTCCATGGCACTTAAAATAGCTAAAAGCTCAGTTTTGGCCCTAAAATAAGTGCTATAATCAGAAGCCCCAGCTACATCAATTCTACTGGTGATGTATTGGTCAAGCAAGTGGAGTTGCCCAAACGGAGCTTTCCCCGAGCAGCTGAATGAGCCCGAAAATAACCCCCAACATGTGAACGGTGGCTGCTCTCCCCGATCCCGACGAGCGCTGCTCCCAATAAAATCCAGCTGTTAATTGGAAGGGCTGGAGCCGGCCCGAGAGGCAGCGAGGAAGACACCGATGCAAGGAAAAGCTCAAGTCCCTGGGCTGGGTGCTTCACGGGGTGGGTTTGTTCAGCTTCCAGAAAAGAGTCAGATGACGAGCGGCTCGGAGTCGGAGGCTGCTGCAGGTCTCACGACCCAAAACAAACCTTAGTAACTATCCACGGGTACCGCAGAATATTTCCTTCTCAGATTAAATACCCAGATGTGCACTACATCTGGAAATTCATTAGTTGTATCTAAAAAGCTGTGTCAACCGTTAACATATACCCTCAATAGGTTTTCTTAGCATATAGCGTAAAATTCGTGCTCAAACTAGTCATCACCGTCCCTGTCGTAATTTCTCTCTAACAAAAGATAATAATAGCGCTAAACCCAGAGGAGAGCTCTGCACCCGCAGCCTCCTTTCCCAGCTGACAGAGGTTCCTGCATCCTGCTTCTTGTGCTCGGGATTTTTCCTGGTGTCTGTCCATGTCCCATCTGCCCTGCCCCCCCTTCCCCCCCTCCCCCCCAGGTTTCACCTTTTCCAAAATTTGGGGTGTTAAAAAAATAATTCATTACCGCTGCTTTAAAATGCCTTTTTTTTTTCCCTTCACCAGTCCTGAGGATGAGGGTCTGCTGAGCCACTTCACTAACACCGTGTGTGTCTCGTTTGGAAGTGACCTGGGGTTAAAAAATTTCATTTTTAAGCTGTGCTGCTTGTAAGAAACGGCACCTGCACGGAAAGGCCGCTCCCTGGCAGCCACCCAGGGCACCGAAGGGTGGCAATAGTCCTGTAGCAAAGCAACCAAAGAGCTACATCTTAAGTTACACCAACAGTGTCCAGAATAGGGTGTTTAGGGGTTTTTTTCTGTTGCAAAAAGTTTTGGGAAGGAGAGGCCATAAGGGACTGGAAAGGATTTGGTTGCAGTTTCCACATTATTTACAGGGGGGTTTGGTTTATTTTTTTTGTTTGCTTCGGGTTTTGTTTTTTTCCTTTTTGATGGGACAGGGGAGGGTAACGCTCTGCCTGTCCATCAAACTCCCAGTAAATGGTACTGTGCAAGATCTCCTGTGGTGGGGCAGGAGACGTAGCTGGGAATTTGAGCTCATGAACCTCGTCCCTGCAGGAAAATCATGCAAAACCTGCATCGGGAAAAGGTTCAGAGCATCCACCAAAGAGAGTGAGGAAACGAGGAGCGCAGGGTCTGAGGCAACTACAGGTGAGGAGCAAAATACTGTTATAGAGCGATTCAGGGGAGGAGGCAGGAGCCCTGGCAGAGGTGGGACGGGAGGCAGGGAGGCTCCGTCCAGCAGTCACTGCGGTGGCTTACAAGAGCCAACGCCAACCTCGAGGAGGGCTACAAAGATGATTAGGGGCCTGGAGCGTCTCTCTTACGAGGAGAGGCTGAGGGACTTGGGTCTTTTTAGTCTAGAGAAGAGAAGACTGAGGGGGGATCTGATCAATGCCTATAAATACTTAAAGGGTGGGTGTCAAGGGGCCAGGGCCGGTCTTTTTTCAGTGGTGCCCAGTGACAGGACAAGAGGAAATGGCCACAAACTTGAATGTAAGAAGTTCCACCTAAACATGAGGAGGAACTTCTTTACTTTGAGGGTGGCAGAGCACTGGAATAGGCTGCGCAGGGAGGTGGTGGGCATTTGAATGTCTCCTCCTCTGGAGACATTCAAAACCCACCTGGACACATTCCTGTGCAACCTGCTCTAGGTGGACCTGCTTTGGCAGGGGGGTTGGACTAGATGATCTCCAGAGGTCCCTTCCAACCCCATATCATTCTGTGATTCTGTGAGGTTCTGTGCCTCCTTAGCAGTGCGTTGGGCAGGTATTTAACTCTCCCCAGACAACCTGCACTTCCTCACCTGTATGTCCCATTCCTCATCAGCCCCCAAGTGCTGGTCCTGGCTTCTCGCTGTTGAATGTGACAGTCACTGCACTCCTGCTTCTTGTTGCGGGGGAGGGAAAAACCAGGCAAACCACCCCTCCATCTTTTTCCCCCTTGTCAGCTGGCTCTTTGTCACCAGCCCCCCCTTTCCCTCTGAAACCTGGTGCTGTGAGATGCTTCTCCTGGACAAGGTGTCCATCCGGCAGTCCTGCTCCACAGCTGCCTTGCCCCAGGCCAGGACTCCCCCAGGACCTGGTGTCCTGCTGGTGCTGCCTCGGCCCCATCACACCCCAAGAGCAGAGAAGGGCTCCACAAGACCAGACCAGCCTCTCCAGGTTCCCAGCCCCACTGCTCCCAAGAGCCCTGCACTTCTGGCTGGGTTGCCAGAGACAAGCACACCGGGAAGAGGATGGGAAGGATTAAAGCCAGGCTGAAGAACTGCCCAATCTCCTCACCTTCCCTGGGTGGCCTGGCCTTCTTTTATCGGGAAAAAACTAGGCAGAAATACTGTGTGATTTAATTCCTGTCCCTGGAGGGCTCGAGGTCCTGGTGCTTCTCTGGATTAGTGGGAAGGGACTCTTTATCAGGGAGTGTAACGATAGGACAAGGGGTAACGATTTTAAACTGAAAGAGGGTAGATTTAGATCAGATCTGAGGAAGAAATTCTTTCCTGTGAGGGTGGTGAGGCACTGGAACAGGCTGACCAGAGAAGCTGTGAATGCCCCATCCCTGGAAGTGTTCAAGGCCAGGCTGGATGGGGCTTTGAGCAACCTGCTGTAGTGGAGGTGTCCCTGCCCATGGCAGGGGGGTTGGAACTCGATGATCTTTAAGGTCCCTTCCAATCCAAACCATTCTATGCTTCACAGCTGACACGCCGGAGTAATTTAAATTTTTTTCTTTTCTCTGCAAAGGTTTCTTAAAGAAAGATTTCTTGTCCCCTCTCTCTAGGTGTAAATGCTCCTCTTTTCTTGATTTGGAGCGGGAACCCCAAGCAGGTTTTAGAGAAAATATTCTGCGATTCAGGTGCTCAAATATTTCTCACTGCTGTTCGAAACCCACTGGAGCCCAGCGAGAAGCCATGATTCGGTAGCTCGGGTACTCAGCAGGGCGGGTGAAGGAATGGAGGGCTTGTCTCTGCTTCATTCTCCATGAAATTATTTATGCAAATGGGAACAGATGCAGCTGCCGAGATGCCAGGAAACAGTACGGCGTGGATACAGTCCTGCCTTCAGCCCAGCGCTTTGCTCAGCGATGAGTATCCTTTACTCACCTGCTCCCCGCTGCTTCGCTGCAGGTGTGGTACCGCCCCAGGGCTTCACACCCTCCCTGGCACCTGGGGGGACCCCCCCGAAACACGCTCCTGAAATCACGTATCTCAGTTAGGCTCACCTTCCAGGGGACATCTCTCGCCGCTTGTTTTGGGGGCCAGGTGGTGACAGGTCTGACTGACCATGAGCTCTGAACGTGCCTCCAGGACTTGATGACACCGTGAGCAAAGCTGCACCCTCCACACTGCAGCATAGGTGTGACACAGGCGGCAGATATTGGGGCTTACGCAGGGCTTCCATGCCCAGCAGGTCACTGTTTACAGAGGGATTTGAGACTCTGATTGCCGTCCGGCAGGGTGCCCAGTGTCGGTCAAGCGACCTGGCTGGGAATTGCGTCTCTTTTTTGGGGTAACACGTGATGGGCATTAAACGGGACTGTTGGGGCTGGAGCAGTCACACGCCAGCACTGTCTGATGAGCAGCTGCCCTCTGGGGCTGAGGGCTTCAGAGAGCTGAAAGCGTAACACAGTTCCAGGTACAAACAGCTAAATGAGATGCTTTCCAAGACAAGTTATAATTTTATGGCTACGACAGGTGAGATGTTACCACCTTCCAGCAATCAACAGACCCTGTGGCAGAGGAGGGGGAGAGAGAGTGGGTGTCGCTGCCTCGCATGTCTGAAGCACCTTCCCATGCTCCGTGCACCCACCTCTCTCCACTTCCTGCAGAGAGGAAAGGTCCAGGAGGATCACGGGATGGTCGTAGTTCCCTGCCAGAGACCCAGGCCAAGGGCAGGTGGCAGAGAGTGACATGACGTGAGTGTACCCCAGGGATGGAGGGCAGAGAGTAACAACATGCAGAACTGCCATGATATAATAATGGGGATTTTAGATCGGGAGTATAATTTTTGGACGATGTGGAAAAGGAAAACTGTTTGCGCTAAAAAAAAAAACACAAAAGCAACCACTTCTTGAGTCATTGTCAAGTTCAGTGCTAAAGGCTCGTGTGGATAAAGGTTGCATGATCGAGCCTCTGACAAGCAAATCAAATCAAGTTTATTTAAACACAATGTCTCCGTGGGGTGAAGCGCAGCGCTGGAATGCAAAAGCAAAGCAAAGCCCCTCCATGCAGAACCTCAAACCTCACCTGCCAGAAGCAAAACCTCCTCTGCCAGGCAGAGCACCCCGATCCCGGTCCCACCAGCCTTCCCAGGAGGAGTTTGGGGCCAAAAGGTGAGAGTGTACCAGTCCCTGCCCCACGATTTATGTTAAAATACACGCCCCTTTGATAAACAGCAGCGTTCCTGCAACAGCTGCGGTAGCGGCAGATGGAGCCCGGCCCGGAGCGAGGCAGCGGGCCTGGCATGAGCCCGGCATGAACAGCACGTCCCCACGGTCCCCAGAAAGCCACCACCTCCGAGCGGCACGGCACAGCTTCACGCCAGCAGTGTTAGATATCCGAGGGCTGGGCTGAAAAGTCAGTGGCTGGGTTAGTCCTACCAAAACATCGGAAATCTAGCCGGGTCTTCTGGAAAAAAAAGTTTAAAAAAAATCTTAAAATAGATTTTTTTAAAGGGTTATTTATTTATTTACTTAATTATTTAATTTGTCATTCCATCAATGGAGCACCTGAGGATGAAGCCGGGATTGTTTTTAAAATTGCTTTATGTAACTGGAAAACATAGCATTTCACATCTTTGAAAAGAAAATGTTTTCTTTTCTGTGATACTTGCCAATGGCCAGTTTAACAGTAGTAGTTTACTAGACACAAGAGGGGGGACAGACACGCGTAATTACTTACCGTAAGTTTTTAAGAGAGGCTTCACTTCACGCAGCCGGCATGAAGCAGCTCAAGATGCCTCAGAGACCCCTTTCCCACCCGAGCATCCTGCAAGAAGCCGTCCAAGCCGACACCCTGTCACTGGCGGGGACACACACACACACACACACACACACGCACGCACACACACACACTTACAGCCCGCTCGGGTGAAGCTGCGGAAGGAGCGGAGCCTCGGGAGGGCGCTAGGGTGATGCACAGAGACACGCGTGGGGCAGGCAGCATCTTCCCCGTATCGCTTCATCCAAGGCGCCGCTGGGCAAGTGGGGAGGGGGGGGAATGCAGCGGGGGCTGGGGGGGTAAAATGAGCCTTTTCCCCCGGCTTCTGTGGAAATAAGCCAGGAAAAGGGAAAAATTAACCCTCAACCGGAATGTTGCAGAGGGAATGGGGGGCCGGTACCGGCGTCGGGGTGGCCCTCCCCGCGGACGGGACGCCCTTTCGGGCGCCTGCCCCCTTCGCGCACCGTCCGCCCGGGGGGGGGGGGGGCCGCCCCCGACCGCGGCCACCCTCCACCGGGAGGTGGCAGCTCTCCGCGGCGGGAGCCCAGCCTCCGCGGCCGCGCACCCCACCCGCTCCCGCCCCCGGGTCCCCGGGAACAGTCGTTCCCCGTCATTGGGGCAGGAGGCGGGGCCGGCGCCGTATAAGAAGGGACCGAGCGGGCGTTTCGCTCCCAGGTCCAGAAGACGCCTTGTCCCGTCCCCGCCTCCCATCGCCGAGCGAGCGCGGCGTGACCCCAGCCCGGATCGACCCCCACGTCGGCGAGGCGAGGGGACGGCAGCGGGAGCACCGGTAGCACCAACACCAGCAGCAGCACCAGCAGCACCAGCAGCACCAGCAGCGGTCCCGCTCCCCACCTGCCCGTGGGGGAGGCTGGAGCTGCGGTCGTCGCGGAGCGGCGGCTGGTACCCGCGGCCCGGAGCCCCTGCGCCGCGGCCCCGCGGCGCCGCGTCCCGCTCCCCGATGAGCGCCGCCGCTCTCTACAGCCTGGACTCCCCGGCATGTTATAAGAGCTGGTGCCTGGAGCCCGCCAACTTCTACGACGCCAAGGTGGGCAGCGGCGGCGGGCCGGGGGCCGCCTGCAAGCCGGGAGGCCGGGGCTGCGGGATGAGCGGCGAGGAGGCGGGGGGCGGCCCGGGGGGCAGCGGCACCAACCTGGCGGAGCTGAGCGCCGCCGCCCCGGCCATGTACGAGGACGAGAGCGCCATCGACTTCAGTTCCTACATTGACTCCATGTCGGCCGTGCCCAACCTGGAGCTGTGCAACGACGAGCTCTTCGCCGACCTCTTCAACAGCAACCACAAGCCCGAGCGGGGCGGGGATTACGGCGAGTACCTGCCGCCGGGCGGCGGCGCCGGCCGCGACCCCGCCAAGGACCTCGGCGCTGCCATGACCACCCTGCTGGGCGCCGAGCCCCGCACCGCCTCCTCCTCCTCCTCCTCCTCCTCCTCTTCCTCCTCCTCCTCCTCCTCCTCCTGCCGCGGCGCCCTGAAGCAGGAGCCGGACTGGAGCGACAGCGACCTCTCCTCCTCCCTGCTGCCCTCGCAGATCGCCACCTGCGCCCAGACCATCATGAACCTGAGCGGGCAGCCCACGCCGCCCACCTCCCCCGAGCCGCCGGGCAGCAGCTCCCCCTCCAGCTGCAGCACCCGCTCCCCGGGCCCCGCCGCCGGGGCCGCCGCCGGGACCGTGTCCGGGTCGGGGCAGGGCGTCCCGCCGCCGCCGGCCGCCGGCGGGAAGGAGCGGGGCGGCAAGAAGTGCGTGGACAGGTTTAGCCCCGAGTACCGGCAGCGGCGGGAGCGCAACAACATCGCCGTCCGCAAGAGCCGGGACAAGGCGAAGCGGCGCAACCAGGAGATGCAGCAGAAGCTGCTGGAGCTGTCGGCCGAGAACGAGAAGCTGCACAAGAAGATCGAGCAGCTCACCCGGGACTTGACCAGCCTCCGGCACTTCTTCAAGCAGCTGCCCAGCGCCTCCTTCCTGCAGCCCGGCTCGGGCACCGACTGCCGGTAACCGGGGGGGAACGGGACGGAGAGACGGACTCCGGGAGACCGTGGATAAATACCTCAGAGGGCCGTGCCGGGCCGTGGCCGGGCCGTTCCGTGCCCGTGCCGGGCCGCTCGGTGCCGCGGAGCCCCGGGCCGGGGGCGCGGGAGGAGGCGCGAAGCCGCGGTGGGACCCGCCGGCCCCCGGCCGCTTTCTGAATGTTGTAGCGACGTGGGGGGCGATGCCCGAGGGGTCTTTCACCACGAAACCTGCAAAAAAACCAACAAAAAAAAAGCTAAATATCTTTTTTTTTTTCTTTTTTTTTTTTTCTCTCCCCTTAAATTATTTTTGTAATGGTAGTTTTCGTCTTTTCTACATTTTACTCATACCAATGCAGCTATGGTACATCTGTTAAAATGATTCAAAACCCCATGTATTTTAGACAGTAGGATGAAAAAAGACTTGAGCATGCTCGACCTTTTATATCAATTTTTACAGCATTTCTAAGAATAAGAATAAGAATAATAAAAAAGCATTTTAAATCAGCCCTGCTCTCGTTGGCTCCGTCTCTTGAAAGTAGCGGGGAAGTTGCTCTTCTTGGGGGGGGGGCGACACGGGACGGGGGGGTTCCAGCAGCTGAAACGGGACGGGGGGGGGGCGAGGAGGAGAAGGAGGAGGGTGTTGAGGTGCACAGTAGTTTTTTTTCCCTAAGGCAGCTGAAGGGCTGGGGATCGCTGGGGCTCCCGCAAAGTGGGCTTCTCCCCCTGGAATCGCGCCGCCCCGCAGGAATGCTGAGTCAGCTGTTGGGCTGAGCCGAGTGCTGGGGCCGAGCAGCAGTTGGGCGGCAAGAAGGGGCTGCTCCTTGGCCAGGGCTCTGCCACAAACACAGTCTTTTAAAAGAAGAAGAAGAAAAATATATATATATATATATATATGTGAACACAACAGCGTTATTTAAAATTCCTGTTGAAGCTCCCCGGAGCGGTTTCCACTCCAGCCAAGGCAAAGCTGCAACCTACACTAAGGCGCTCCCAAGCTCCAGCCAGCCACATTCCCGATTCCCAAAGGAGAGGCTGCTGCCCACATGCACTTCAGCCCGCCCTAGACTATCATCGCCGTGCAGCGGCTGGCCACTTTCACTGATCGCTGCTAGTGAAAGTGAGAATAGGCAACCACGCCAATCTCTTGAGTGAGGGAATAAATTACGAAAGGTTGGGCTGCTTGTCTGAATTCGGGCAGTGAATGCGCAAAGACGGCAGCACCTGTAGGGCACCGGCAGAAAAACGGCCCGACAGGACGAGTGTCTCCGACGGCCAGTGCTCTTCAAGAGAGACAGAGAAACCTTGCCGGTTTAGAAGGGGCCACCCTGGTCACGTACAGGGCAGCATCCTGGGCACAGGAATGGGCTGATGTCCCCTTCTTCCTTACAGGGAGGCAGGTACGGAGACTGAAACGCTTGGAGGAGGGGGGAAAAAGGGGGATTTAGAAGCTGGGTCATTCCTGTAGTACTCGTGACGTATGCAAGACCTTCCACTATCAGCCTCAGGAACCATCAGTGCAGCAACAAGTTTGCTGTTCCTTTTCTGCTGGGTAATTACGCACTGGAGACTGGGGCAAAACCATTCATTCCTCCTCTGACCTGCATGGGTTTTTTGAATAACATGAAAGCGGAAGAAAAAAGATACCTAATTTCTGACTGAACTCTTACGTTAATTCTCGCACCTCAAAAAATGCACACATGGGAATATTTTGATATTATTTTAACTGATCTGTAATCCCTGTCTCTGTACAGTCAGGGTGAAGATAGTTTTGTGGCCTACAAAGCAGTTTTCTTGTTACCCATAACAGAAACTGTATAATGAAACACTCGCTTTGTGGGAAGCTACAGATAACACCGTACTTCTACGCTTAGAGACCAATCAGCTGTAAAACATTAACTTTATATATGCTTGACACGTCAAAATATAAGCTTTGGTCAAATCTCCGTCTTTATAACATTTATTGCAAGGTGATAACAAACGTTACAACTCAGAATTCGCGCACAACACAGTGTTTTGCAGCCGGTGGTACGTCTGGAATCCACTGATAAAACTCAGCTTAGACCAACGTTCACTGCCCACAGCAAGGTATTTATTTCAAAAATATCAGTAAAATATTTTCCAGCAACACATAATAAATAGAGTATTATAAAAAAATAAATCACAACCATTCAAAGCTTCCAGAACAAGATGTTTCAGATACATGAACAGCAAACATGCCAAAGAACTGTATTCTTAAATCCTGAACTGATCCAAAAAAAAAAGTTCAGACCGTTGAACAGATTTTTTTTAATATTTTGTTTTTTCAGTGTTAGCACAATGTGCTTTGTAAATCACAGTTTTTAATGAACTATCTTAATTCTTATCACGCTTGCATTCTACATTATCTGTGGCACTAGTTAACAGATAACCACATTACAAAGTCCACAGATACCGTAGTAGCTGACGAGAGAGTTCAGCTCAGTGTCTTGCTGCTGCAGCTTCCAGAAGAACAATTTCCTCCAGTGCAACACAGTTGGGGTGGCTGGTTACGGAGTGGACGTAGCAGTTCAATAACCCCACCTCCTTTCCCAGCACGCTCTGCACCTCATAACTCTGCAGTGATAAAAGCATGTTGATTAAAACAAACAGTCCCGGACATTCTGTTCTAAGCAGCATTCGGCTTGGAAGATGCAGGGTGTAAGGTCCTCTTCCAACAGACAATTTTTTTAAGGACTCAAAAAGAAAGGTGCATTAGAACAGATGGAAAGAATGAATACTTTAGATTTTCAATAGTTAGATGTCACTCCTGCTTGAAGTGCTGCTGGCTTAGCAAGCTTTTAAAAATTAGTTGTTTAAAAAAAATAAAAAAGTGCTACTGTGACATTGGACTCAATTTTGCTGAAGCAAATTTGCTGCCTTTTGCTGAAGCGCGTGCTGCCTTTATCCAGCTTTCTGACACTTGTAGGAATTCGTATGTGCTAGCAATATGTAGGCACATACTATATTTGTAACTCTTTTTAACACACACCCCCTCACCCCCCTTTTAGCCCCTTTTTTAGGGTTTTACAATCACCGGCACTTCCACAGTCCCTTCTGTTTAATGATCCGGCTGGCACTTTACTCCGTGAGCTGTGCCTGAGCGGATCCGTAGAGGCTGTGTTCTGCGTGGAGGAGGGGGATGCCAGGCTGGGATGATCGCTCTAAGATGAGAGAGCACGTTAACAGAAGAGCTGGTAACAGCGAGAGCTGGCACCTCGCCCGAGAGAGTACCTACTGCAGATGTCAGGTTTACATCCATGTCTTTCCTCAATGGGGTTTGTCTATGACCAGCCTCTGACCGTGTCCCCGCTCTCATCTGGGCTGTGCGTCTGTACAGGTATGTGACACCCACCTCTCTTGCCTGATTCAAGGTATAAACAACTTTTTTTTTTTTTTTTTTTTCCTAGAGTATTTTTACCCCAGACCGGTTCTGCAGTCCCACTCACCACGCAGCTGCACAAACAGCTCCACCGGTGTAACACAAGGGTTGTCACAAGGTGAGGAACAAGTGGCCAGGGGCAGCGACGGCTAAAACTAACCTCCCTGCCAAAAGAAGTATCGCAAAGCTACACCCTTAGAAAATTTAGCAGCACTGGCAAAAAAAAAAACCCCGCCACCTGAAGTGGTATTTCTTGTGATTAATCTTTGTTGAGATGTGCTGCTTTTTAAAATGTAGTGGCTCAGAGATGAAAATGCTTATAAAAAAAAAAAAAAAAGGAAAAAATCATCCCTGCATTTCAGCTGGGGAAAAAAATGTTTCTAAGTTGCCAGACTTCTAAATACCAGCATTATAAAAACTGAAACATGAAAAAGATGTTTCTTGAATTCTTGTAACTCAAAAAACCCCCACGTTTTGTCAGTCTGTAACCAAACCAGACACAACCCGTAAAACTTAGCAAGACTTAACTGCTATTAAAAGAGCAAACATATTTTGGAAATTTTTTGTGTCTCTTGCTTAAATGAAATATTCACCCTCCAGCATAAGAAAAATAATTTGCAATTTTAGAGAAATATCCCACTTTAAAAATTATCCATAAATCCCTTTAAACCCATGGAGCATGTAATAGCAAAACGGCAGAAGACCGTATAAGACAGGGAAAGCAAAATGACCCCAATACGTGTCACCAAACCAGAGATACTTAACCGGGATGATTAAACAAGACAACGAGCTGAACTTTGCTCCCTTCCACGTGCAATGGAGGGGGGATGATCTCGGGATCCTAATTGGACTTAATCACCCTCTGAAGGTGCCGCTCCTTCACTGCTGACCACCCGGCAGCCAATGCCAGCCAGGCACCTACTCGGGTGTCTCCCTCACCTGCGATAAATCTGGGTCACTGTGCCAAATGTCAGGGTTCTTCTGATATCTCAGATTAAAGGAATACCTGCTTCACGATTACATAAACTGTACTTTAGCCCGTGGATCCCTGTGGCTTATGCGTGTTTCATTCATACAACTATAAAGTATTATCTTAGAATCATAGAATCGTCTAGGTTGGAAGAGACCCTTGGGATCATCGAGTCCAACCATCTACCCTACTCTACAAAGTTCTCCCCCATACCATATCCCCCAACACCACATCTAAACGGCTCTTAAATACATCCAGGGATGGTGACTCAACCACCTCCCTGGGCAGCCTGTTCCAATCCCCGACCACTCTTTCTGAATGAAAAATTCTTTCCTAATGTTCAGTCTAAACCTACCCTGTTGGAGCTTGAAGCCATTCCCTCTCGTTCTGTCATTAATTACCTGTGAGAAGAGACCAGCACCAACCTCTCTACAGTGTCCTTTCAAGTAGTTGTAGAGAGTGATGAGGTCTCCCCTCAGCCTCCTCTTCCTCTTACTAAACAGTCCCAACTCCTTCAACTGCTCTTCATATGATTTGTTTTCCAGGCCCTTCACCAGCTTCGTTGCCCTCCTCTGCACTCGCTCTTGCATGCGTTTTGCAAATTTCTCTACTATTACCACCTGCCAGTAATTTCATGGTTCTCCTATTAGAAAGTAGTTGTGGTTTACAGGGTTTAGAAGACCAGCCCCAAAAGGTGGGATGCTTGGACTGTGTCTTTGCTGTCTTTGGATCTTTGGCCAGAAAATGGAGTAAAGCCCAGCAGTGCTGAACGTCTGGACATGCTGCTATTTGCAGATAGCTCTGCAGACCCACAGCCGTGCTAAAGCTGTCTACACATCCCATCTGCGGGATCCCTCTGCTAAAAAGGAAGGTGTCAGCCTGATGACAGTCATGCAATAGCAGGGCATCAGCAGGTGGAAGGTGGGATTGCCAGAGGGTCCAGCCCACTCAAATCTGGACATGAGGAAAAAATCATTATTTCTAGTGAAATCTCCTATTGTTCCCAGTGCAGTTCTGAAATGAGCTGCCTGGAAAGGTGGTGGAACTTCCATCCTCAGAGGTTTCCAAGATCCTGCCAAACAAAGTCATGGTTGACCGGCCTGCAAGTTGGCAATAGCCGAGTGTGAGGTGTGAGTGGCAGGTCGGATGACGACCTCCAGGAGTCCCTTTCATTTCTATAATTCGAGTTATTTCCCACCTGATCCACGGCTCCTGTGCTCTGCTTCTACAGTAAATTATGTACTTTAACTTTCTCTGGTCAACATTCATTACACCTACCCCATCCTCACTGGCGGAGGACGTCAGGAGAGAAGAGATTGTCCTTTGTAACAGCTGAAATGAGAAAATGAACAGGTTTTGTTCATGGCAAAAATCTTGCAAGTTAAAACAGTCACGTTAAACAAAGATTAATAATTTTAATATAGAATGGTTTTATGTCTCTGGTCAAGAGAGCAGAGGAGAGGTGGCACAAAAGATGTTCAGAATGGGAGTCTAAAAATACATGTTCCTTTTAGGCTGTGGAGATTGAGGTTTCCCAAGTGCCCAACCCATCAAGGCCTTCAGCTGGAGCATAAAACAGTTTGGAAACCTCAGGGTGAACTCAGTGACTCTATTATTTGTGTAAGGTCTGGGAACTGGATTCTTAGTCCAATGAAAAACAAGTCTAGCATCAGATTAAATTATGGGATACTCTTACATCTGTTAATTTTTCTTCTGACAGAGCTGTTTATAAAAATGTGGCTTAGAGTGTGTACGTATCTAGTCTCTCTATACTCAATACACGGCTCATTTTATGCCATACCTTTACTTTTACTATACTTTGAGATCGGGATGGACAACTCAAGAAGATCTCCAGCTGCATTTTCAAAACTGGTGAAATGACAACTTCGGAGCACCGGTTGCAGTATAGTAATCCTCTGAAACATGCAAATAATGATGGAAAACCACAGAGAAACATAAAAGTTATCAGTCATAAAAACAAAATACACAAAACCCCAGCTACTTTACTGGTAGACATCTAGTAGAAAAGCCCTGGTAGAGATTCAGTTGATAATATTAAAAAGAGCTCCTCTGTTGGTAGAGATAAGTAGTTCTTGGAGGACGTAAACTCTTTAGCAAAAATCTTCCTTTTACAGGTTTTGGCAACATGGGGGCAGGTTGATATTTATAGTCACCTCACTTAAGCAAATATTAATCTCATAACCTTCTAGAAGTTATAGCAAAAGAAAATTTGTAGTATAGATTTGGCCCGAGTCACTTATTGATTTAGGCCCTCGTTCAGTAAACGTTCAACGTTTTCAGCACACACTTAAGTCATATGCATAAAATTAAGTTAAGCCTTAAGAGCTTGTTGGAATAAAGTCTTAAACAAATATTGAAGCTCCACTGTTCTCCAAATAAAGCAAAAGTGTCCTTCACAGTAGAGATTTTTTTTTAAATTGAACTGCACTACTATGTGAACATACACACATCCTTATTTTTTGCATGATAGTATAATATAGGGCAACCTTTTCTTTATTTTCAGCCTTTTTCCTCTGGATGCTACACATAACAAAGCGTAAGTGGTAAAGCTTCTCATATTTAGGCAAATATTATTTATTTCAATGTGATCAAACCCACCCAACTTCTCCTTATGCTTTTTTGTAAGCTTTTCCAGTAGAAAGAACCTCCCTTTCCTTCTTTTTACACTCTGACTACTCTCTTATCCTCTCATGTTTTTATCCCACCAGGTATCATCAGACTCTGCAAGAGCAAGCTGGCTAAGCAGCCGAAGGGGAGGCTTTCCAAGAGCATGCCAGGGTTGATGCAGATTTAGCAGTTCAGGTGGTAACAGGCCCTGTAAGATCAGTCTTCACATTTGGGACAGTCGTACTTCCCGAATTATTCAACATCCTTTTTAGAAAGGTTATAAATTTAATAGGACTGAAGTAATTCTCTTCCACACCTACGTGAACTACAGCTAAGATGACAGTTCAATATAAAAACGAAGTGAATTGGTGGTATACAGGGTAACAAGGTAGGGTTGAGAAAAACAAGAAGCTACTTTTCAAGGAGCTTAAAATCAGCCCTGTGATTTATGTGGATGTTTATTAAAACTAGTATTATAATGCAGTGGGCTATAAAATCTTCATAAGCAATACTTTAAGATTAGTTTGAAAAAAATGTGATAAGTGCAAATTAAAACCATTTCATATCTACTTGTATCTTTCTTAATAAATTAATCTAACCTTGCAGGCTTTATCAGTTCATCAGCAATAAAAATACTACGTCTTAGCTCTAGGAAGGAACAAAGTGCAGCCTGTGCCTGCAGGAATCATTGCATCACCTATTGCTGTTATGGCTACATCTGCAGAACACCTGGAGTGCTCCGGAGCATGCTGACTCTCACCTGTCTTGAGGACACAGTTCCAACTTTCCATTGCCACATCTGTCACATGTAGGCCAGGAGAAAGCAGTGCTCTCATTAACTCCAACAACAGTACCTGCAGAAGGCGAAATTCTTACAAAATACTAATGGTAAGGGAGCAAACACAGTCACTCCTGGCTTCACAGCAGGTTTGACCCTTTCTGACTCTCATCTTAAAAATAAGACTTGTCAGAGCAAGCATCAGCTCTTCCAACAACCTCACTCCCTTTCTCCTTCGTCCCTCCAACAAGAGATGACAATATGGCAGAGTGCATTACAGTCTAAAAATACCAGAAGGTAGATAATTGATAATTAACTTTCCAAACAGGTTTAGTTCTTTTGGTTTGGGTTTTATTGTTTTTTTGACTTTTGTTTGTTTGTTTGTTTTCTTCCTGGTCCTCTGATGTTTTCTTGGCAATAAATAGCTATAAAAAGCATACGGTCAGATAGCTTGATATCGATATTTAGGAAACACAAACCAGTGAGAAGGCCCAATCCCTTTTGAAAACAATGATGCAGATTAAATTCCATTAACAATGGAGTTATTCTTCATTTATACTGATTTAACAGAGATTAGACCTGGCCCACAGATTTAAGTGTGTGCCTAAGAAGGGAATGCCAAAGATACTTTGGACTAATATAAAGGGCCTTGCTAGTTTTGGCAAGAAAAAATATATTCAGAGCTTTATGAGAAGCCAATAAAGAGTGTGTTATGTTTTATGGTAACGATATGCTGAAATTATGAGCGTTATTTATGGAGAAAATACTTCTAAGTATTTTGAACCGTACAAAGTGGATCACCTGCAAGAATGAAATTACACTAAAATAAACCCTTAATGGTACAAAAGAAGTAGAGACTAAAAATTCCAGCTCCTATTCAGCAAGAATCTCACAGTTTTATAGCACATTCAATAAAAGAAACCCTTGGAGACCAGGGAGCATTACACTGTCCATAAGCAAGGGATTGATCCCTTGCTTTCCTAGTTCTCTTGGGACAAGGACTGAAAGGAAGGAGGGAGCTACATATAAACAACAAAATCATAATTTTCTTTGGGAATTCAAAGGACAGCGAGTCTGAAGATCAGGAAACTTCTCAAATACAACATTTATTATCCAATTTCTATGCATATAATGAAACAACATGGATTTCACTGGCAGAATAAGCAATTCTGTGTATTTAACCCCTTGGACTGTTACAGGAATAATTTTGATTCTTCAGTTTTTGTGACAAACTGGGAGTTTCCATCAGTACTTGCTACTGTAAGGTAGGATGATTTCTGCCACAGCATGAGCATGTTTCTCTTGTTCATGGAAAAGAAAAGCTAACAATTGCTTTGCTGAAGATGTTTCCTTTTCATTAAAAAATCATTAAAAAAAGAAAACAAAATCCCTTTTCTGACAGATCTGTTTTCTCTAAGCCTTTTAACTTCCCCCCAGCTGTGTGCCGTATCACAACTGCAGGATGCCAGCGCACAAGTAATGCAAGTACATTTGAAGAAAATGAATCAGGATCACACTGAGGAGATTATGTCTAGTGGAGAGGTTTATTCTGATGACAATGCAGGGTCCCCTTAAGAAAATCACCAGAGATCACTGAAGTCAGAACAACTCAAAGCAGGTCTAATAACCTAGTGACAGTCTTGTGCATCCTGCGTGTAAAGTGATTTCTTAAGTTTAAGCTGCTGAACTGCTGCACATCTTTGTCAAGACTCAAGGTTTTGCTTGATGTTCACAAACCTTTCGGTTATTTCTCCAAGATCCTTCTTTTAAACGGAAAGTTACATAGCCAAAATTCAATTTTTATCTCTTGTCTGTTTTTCTGGGTTGTGGCTCACACCATTAAGAAGAGGCTGATAATAGGACACCCCCTGGAAGCATAGGTCTCTAGTGAGGAATGCAAAGAAGGGCTGAGGATTAAAAGTAACACTCTGGTTGAAACGTTCAAAAATTAACATTTTTGGTTTTGGTTGTTGTTTTTTTTTCCAATCAGTTACCCTGATTAATGGACAGGAAGGGGAAAGTTCAATCAAAAAGAGAAACCTAGATAAGCTGACTGACCCCATTTTGTTCACACTGTTAAGAGGGAAACTGAAAAAACCCACCCCTGAGTAAGGGCTGAAACATGAAAATATCCAATGTTAAAATGCAATCACTGGTAGTGAGTCATATACTAGGCAAATATCATTAATCAAGTAATATTCCCACATAACATATGTGGTATGGACTAACTAGAATTTGCTCATAAGCGTGGTTAAGAGGAAAACCAGTTCTGTGCAGTATGAACTGCCAACATTTAAGTCATCCTGAGTGCTACTATACAGCAAAAAGAGGTTAGAAATTACTTTGCAATGCATAGTGATAAGAAAATAAATCTATTAAGCCTGAGCTCATAGGTGAGAAACAGATTCATCTTTGAAACAAAGAAGAATAAACTTTCCAGTAGAAAGCAACCACAGGTTTTCACTCATCTGTTGAAGAGCAACACAATCCATTCCAGAGCTGGTATGACTGGAACTCTCTGAAACAAGGATTTCTGACAAACTCAGTGGATCTGCTTGGATTGCAACATCCACCTTTTAAAGCTGGGCTAGCTATTGAGTCGTACCAGGTTGCTCAGGGCCCAGCTTTGAGCAGGAGTTAGGACTGGAGGAACTCCAGAGGTTCCTTCCAACCTAACTTACCCTATTTACATACCTTCCAAACAAATTATCAATCTACCAAAAACCCAGCAGGCAGCATGGCCTGCGCCCATCCCCAGTCTGACACCGTGACCAATTGCTGTGTCTATGGATGAGGACTTGAATGACCACCTGCATTTTTCACTGGTTAAAAAGAAGCCTTTCTAGGGAAGGTTGAGCCTGTTGAACCTCCCCGAGAGCCAGGAGAAGCAGCCGTGACTGCAACTGAAAGGAAGGAGCACTACTTCAAGAAAGGGTAGGGTAAAGCCTTTGCAGCTTTTTTGAGTGTTAGGTGAGAGGAGGCCCACGTACAGCAGACGTAGGTGACCAAAAGTACAGGAAGTGAAAGGAGGGCACGGAAAAAGGATGAACGAGGTAATACTGCTTCTCACTGAAAGCCAGACTAACAACTCTGAGTTAAAAGACAGAGACAGTGAGTGAATTTTAGAGGTGACAAATTTTCCTTCATGGGTTACTCTATCAAACACATATTCTCCCACCAACAAAGGAGGGTTAATGCTATTACTTTAACTTCTTCAGTAGAAAGATGTAGGCAATAACTAACTGAATTCCAAAACACTGGATATATATCTTAAATGCTATTAAACAATTTTAGTTACAGATAGAAGTGAGAGTTATCATCTATGTATAGCATTAGCATAGGTATGAAGAAGACACTTTACATTGGTACAAACGTGTGGGAACACACTGGTAACAACTACCCTGGACAAACTTCAGACGAAGCAACACAAAGTTGTAGGATTAATTTCTCCTTTTGTCATTCTTCCATCTGTAATACAGAACAGGGAAAGCAGGGCACGTCCCATGTGTGTAAAGTAAGCACTTGTTTACACAACAGATCACAAAGGTGTATTTTCTTTGCTCTACTGGAAAAAGAAAAGACAGAGAAATGTTTGCTTTATCCTACTACGTACACTGTCAATGGGACAAAAGAAGACAGGCACTTCTCATACTTATAAAATTAAGAGTGCAGAAATGATAACTCTTACTGTAACTATTGGAGAGGTTAAAAAAAAAAAAAGCAAAAAGTCTTTCACACCCAGTGACAGAAATATCTTTCAAGTAACTCACAATATCAGTGTGAGATGTACACAGCAACCAAGGTGTTGAGTGAAGTGCCTCTGGTTGTGCTTGTTTTTCATGATGCATTGTTAGAGTTCAAGATTTGTCATTGGAAGGTGCTCATTTATTAATGACAGAGGCATTGCTAACTTGCGGCTCTACCATAAGAGAAGGTATGTTTAGTAACAGCTTTGCACGGTTTCAAACTGTCTTTTTAATGCATCACATTATAGCTGGAAGGATTCATTTGTAAACGTTATTAGCTATTATTTTAAAGCTCATTACAAATGCTTCAGTGAATACTTGAAGGTGTAAATGTAAAACAGTATCAAGAATTTTCTGCAAGGGCTACTGGAATCATCTGAGTTAAATCAAGAAAGGAAATTGTCTTTAAAAGCCAAAAGTTACTGGGCTTTTAAGGACTTTTCCCTATAGGCACTCCACAACTGGGAGGTTTAGAAGCTGACTGGGCAAAGCATTAGAAAATACAGAGTAGGAAATGTTTCTGCATGATTAGGAAATGTTAGAAAATACATTGTAAGAAATCTTTCTGCATGGTTAGTGGTAGGACTGAAATATTAGACAAAGCAATGATACAAAGTGGATGGTGAGCAAATATTGGCCAAGTTATGCTAGACGACTACGGTGAAATATTAAATTGCCCCACTGCAGCAAATCTCCAGGGAAATCGGACACTAACTCCTACCATGCAGGATCTGGCCAACATATCTTATCCATCTGCCTAAAAAATATTGGTATACCTTACCGCTGCCAATATCAACAAGACTGGTGTGAACAGAAGGCTCCTGAAAGAAGACGGCGAAGGAAGGAATATAATACAACAGATTGCGCATCAAACATTTATTCCGGGGTATGAGTGGGAGCAGAGCTTGGGCAGCAAAAGGCAAACAGAGCCCACAAAGAAGTATAAAAACTGAAATATCCCCATGACCTACAGCAATACTGTGCTTTTTTACCCCTCCACGCTGTTCGTGCAAGAAATCAATACGAAGACACAAAAGATTAAAGTGAGCACAAATAATTAACCACATTCATTTCAGGAAAGGCCATACAAACCTCTTACAGCACAAACGGAGTTGGCCTGTGTTGTCGAATCCAGCTCATCGAGTCTGACGGGGCCAGTCAGCTCACTGAGGTCAGCACCGGCAGCCGAGTACAAAAGAGGCTTTTGTAATAAGAGAACAGTACGTTCAACACAAATAATCCTACCTGCCAACAAAGACATTTCAACTCAGTACAGTAACAAGGAAAAAGGTGACCATGTTAATTGTCACCGCCAATAAAGACAACGATCTCTGCCAGCTACTAAACAGATGGATAGACTCCATCAAGTTTTCTCAATGACAAAATATTTTGCTTTCAGCGATACGTGCATCGTGCTCTCATTACACTTTGCAGCTCCCACGGAAAATAGTTGCTTTGAAAATTCGAACGTGGCAGTAGAGAGTCCTATTCCACCTTGACTGCATTGCCCCACGCTCCCTGCAAACACAACGTTACCGTCTCTTCCCTTTGGAATAAGCTGGGGCACCCCTTCAGGTGGGCTTACTTTGTTTCGAAGATGTCAAAGAGCAGGTGCATGCAACGCTTTATTCTCCAGAGCAGAGATTGCTGCTGCTTCCAGTCCACTTACATTTTGGAAGTGACTGAAGGTGTGAGACGTGAACTGCCCATGCAAACCCTACCTGAACCTCAAAAAAGAATGTAAAGTGAACTACCATCATTACACGATCTGTATGGTGGCAAAGGCTCACAGCTAAGATAGTACAGGACAGTTTGTAAAATTCCTGTATTTGTTGACAGGCAAGTCTCTTTTGCTCCTTTTAGAGGTCAATAAAACAAGTTTCTGCAATAATATAAAAACAAATAAAACCAAGTTCCTTAATATTTTTTACTCTTCTGTAAGTTAGCAAATTTGATTGACACTGGTCATTAGATTCGACAGTTATCAGGGAAGACTGACAGTAATATTGGTGGACATAACGCAAGATCACTGATTTTCTCATTTACTTTGGAGATCAAGCCAAAAGTATAAAAAAAACCCCAAACCTTACAGGAAAGTTCTAATTACAACCCCTTTCCAATTTGTCATCCCAAACTTTCAATGTCTCTTATTCATCTGAGAATGAAAATCTCTGTAGGTCACGTATTACCGTGTCAGAGGTTAGGATGCTACTTCTGTCTGATTCCAACCGCTTCAAAACCTCGTGTAAAGCTTACCGTTTCCCCACAGTGCATCCTTGAAGAAGACGAGTTGCGAGGCAACACTGAGGGCTTCTGTGATTTCCATACTGAGAAGACATGATGCAGCGACTGACACAGCAACAACTTTTGGAGTGATATGAACCACATTTTGCAATGTGGAGTCAGTCACAAACAACCAAATCTCTCTTTGATTTAGAGGAACACTGTGTTTTGTCTATGATTTAAAAAAAAAAAAAAGATACAAAATTGGAATGCAGTTGTTAATTTTTAACAGAAGGAAAGACTAAAGCATCCTCATATTTAAATACCTAATAAAAGTTACAGAAGTTATTACATTTAGGGCTCGTACAGGATAATGACTCAAAGCTTTATTAGAATTTTTCATTATTCCTTATTGCAGATACAACCATCGCTTCCTTAAATTAACTTTCTGGGGTTGACCCACTGGAATCTTGGGTTTACTTCTACCAACTATAATGCTTCATCGTAAATAACTCATTCGGACTGTACTACCGATTTGAAAATATATTTTATTTTTAAAATATTATGTTATATATTATATATTGTATATTTATATCATATATATATGAGATATATATTTAAAAAGTTAACTGGCTGTTTTTCTGAACAAAGACTTATATAATTTTTGTCTTAAAAAAAAAAAGAAAGGCTAACGTTACTACTAATAGTATTCCTGTGTGAGCAAATTTTCCAAGTACTGTTATCTGATTCCCAAGAGCACCAGTTCTTGGCTAATAGCTACTGTCCAGTCCTTGGCTAATAGCTACCGCAGGTTACAAAGCTGGAGTTTTTTCCTTCTGTTGAACACACATCTCTAACTATTTGCATGATGCACAGAAATAGGAAAGTAGATAACTCATAAGAAAGAGACGCAGGAGTCTGCAATGACAATGTAAGCTTTCTGCCTAAGACGGGTACAAAAATACTATGGTGTGACTAAAGCAAGGTATATCACAACTACCCATGTCACAACCAAAATACCTACATTTCATCTCAGCCATCATATCTGAAAATACGTATCACAAAATCAGTAGTACTTCTAAAATTTTTCACACTGGGATGATGAAGACAGACTAGGCAGACGTTACATACACATCAGTGCTTATTCCACAGTCTCTTAACAAAATCAGATGGGTTACAACATGACGATCCATGCTTTTCTTCTTTGTTTTTTTAACACAGCTTTTATAATATCTGTGTGTGTATGTGAATTTTCCCATGCTTTAGAAAAAATATGTTTAATAACAAAACATATTTCACATTTACTAGTTCAAGCAGCTTGTAAAATTTTAAGATTCTAATATTTAAATACATTTAACTAAGATTAAATTACTTCCTTAATTAGAAAAGTTTTTGCTACTATTTTAAATTAGTCTGTTGATTAAAAATTCATACTTAAAACATTTAAATGAAAACCAAATACTACAATGATTGGAGAGACACATATCACATAACTATTTTATTCTGGAAGTTGCATGTCTCTAGTATAGGGTAACGCAACAAGAACCCCAACTTTTTGTCTTCAGTTGAATTCAAACCTTTAAACCATTGAGCACACTGAAATTAACTTTTTGTTCGTGCTAGCAGCTCTTAGAACAAATGCAGTAATTGTAAATAATGACTGGGAAAATTCATAACTCCGGTATTAAGCTTATGCCTTAATACAATATATGCTGCCTATTGCATTGACGCTGTTTCTTTGCCTAGTAACTACATACATTTGAGTACCTCCTCTGTGCAGATAACATTAGGACAGCTTCAAAGAAAGAATTTTTACAGCTGTCCCATGAGAATTACTAACACATTAAAAGCTGGATTTCAGAAGAATCATCCAAAAAGTAAATAATAATAACAGCAAAAATCACAAGTTAGTATAAAATCATCATCTTGCTATGTGTGACAATTTGTTCTGAACAGAGAGGACACAACAGACAAATAGCAGCAGGATTGAGTTACAAGGAAGGACAGCTCCTTAACCACAGATGGAATATATTTCCTCATATTCCTTCTGTACCACAGTACAGATTCTGAGTAATAATAAAAGCATATTTCCATTCGTCCTTCACACAAATGAAGTATCTCAGAATACTGCCGCTACATAGAATAAATACTATTTTTTAAAGTGCATGTGAATTAGCTCACGTAGCAGCTTATCTAATAATAATAAATCTGCAAAATAAACCAAATCATAGTCCCTTCCTCACTTATTATGACTTCATGGTTTTGCATGTGAAGGATATGTCCTTTTGGCAAAGGCAACTGCAGTAAACAAGCTGCTGTCCGTGACCTTCTTCTGGGAGGATTAGGCAAGCAATATACTAACAGCAGGTTACAGGGGTTAGGCAAGCAGTACACTAACACCTTTACATTCCTAGAGCAGTTATCCAGAAGCATTATCCAGCAGTTATCCAGGAGTTATGCAGAAAAATGTTTTCTATTGCTTTTCCAACACTACTTTCAAAAAATTTATGAGCACTCATGTCGTTCACTTGCAAAAATTTAGTGCTTACAGTTCAGTAAATGAATAGCCATTAAAAAAACAGCTAACAAACCTCCTACTAGCAAGAAGAAATCATAGACCTTCTTCTCTGCTAGACAAGCTTCCATTCTTCAAAATCACATCTGTTCCTGCATCTTTCATCTTTTCTCTAATTTAGCGATGAAGTGCTTCTACACAAGAATACTGATGACCCACAGCATCTCAGATGTAGACATTCCTGAATACAAAAATGTTTGCCTAGGGTACCACTAGTCTGTAATCTTATTTTATTTTTTAATAGAACAGGTTTCTTGGAAATAGAAGTTTACGCATGCATGTGTCCATCTTTCTGTTAGCACCCTAAAGATCCCAGCAAACTAGCCCTAATTTCATGCTTGCAAATGCTCTGTTAAATTCTCACTTGGCATGGAGAAAACACAAGTGATACCCCTCATCTTGGAAGTTAAAAGTACTTCCTGGCTAAAAATCAAATCATAACTCATTGGCTTTTTAAGCAAAAGGGCAAGACCTAAATTAAATTTATGTGTCGCACTGGTGGGAAGCATCTCCAGCTATTTTGTTGGCCGTTCTGGAATTTCTTTGTCTTTGGTTCATATGCTTTGATTCACACTTTGTTTCTTGTGGAGCTGATGGACAATTGCAAATTATTCTCCACCAGAATTCAGTGCTGGCTGTACTGAGGATCCAGTCGCCAGGAAAACATAAATAAATCAGCAACAAAAAATTCCTTTAACTACTGAGGGAGTTAGCAACATTTTGAAAGAAAATTGTAGCGTCATTCAGAAACAAATAAATAAAACATAATTATAAGCTTTGCAACATAGTATGGATGGCAGATGTATTTACCTAAGAGTTCCTCTGTTCTACTAACTGGACCATAAAAGCCAAATTTGTCCAGGGGACTTCTACTGAAGTCAGCAAAAGCAGTCCACACACTTGCATGCAAAGAGCAAAACTTTATTTTTATATAACCATCATCTGTCAAATTCTATCCCCAGACACTCAACTGCCTGGGAACTTTGCACTATGTATCTAAGGAGAGCATTTAGCTATAAAATGAGCCTCAACGAATGTCCTTACGTCTCAATGAAGCTCCCTTACCCGGGTGAAATACTACTTCTGGTTAGATAGCAATTTATTCAGAAATAATGACCTTCCTAGACTGGGTGGTATTGAAACTGAAGATGCAGTTCATTTTACCCATTCACAAGCACTTTAGATTTGGTGATAATTCTGCTTATACAACTCTTGGAAGACAATCCTAGGAAGGTTTTGGTTTTTAACCCTAAACAAGATAAATGCTGGCTTCATCACATAAACATGCTGAATTAATTCATTGGTAAGTGGAAAGATTACCTGCTGCCTTAGATATAGCACTCGTGCCCAAAAGCTACAACGTTCATTACAACCATCGATCTGAAAACAGTACAAAAACAGGGAATGAGACAAACATGATACCAGAAATCCAGTGGTACAAAGTATTTGTTATCCAAGTTGCAAGGCAGGTTACCTGAAGAATTTCCTTTAGACTATGAACAGCTGGTGGCTGGTACAAATTAGAAATTTGTTCTTCCTCATCCACTTCCACATGTATTTCACCAGACTGAACAGTAAGAATATAACAGAAGCTTGGAGGAGGAAGATTAGTTGTCATCTATTAAAAAGTAAGAAAAAGAAATGTGACCTAAAAAAAGGCACTTTAATATGGCCAGTTGGGTTTTACAATAATAGCCAAAACAAACCACACAATTTGCATTTTAAGAGGCATGGGAAAACAGGATTACATGGTTAATAACAACAACTCTCTGAAGTAGAAGTTGAGTTAATAAACTGACATTCACAAGTTATAAGTGAAATCAGCTTGTGCTTATCATTCTTTCCATAATCTGACATTGATCCTCATCCCAAAACCATGGCATGATTTGGCACACTTGGCAAACACTGCGACTAGTTCAAGGTGCTTGTTGTTATTTTTGCATTTTTTTATTACGTGGTAGGAGTGCCCTGATTATTCTTCTGGTTTTTTGGGTTTTTTTAACATCCGTAACTTTTCTGAGATTTGGGGACTTTTGCATGTGTGTGGGTTTTTGTGATAGTAAACAGCTGACGAACTTTTAAAGATGCCAAATTAAATCCAGGACAGCATAAGGAGATAATGAAGAACAGGAATGCAACAGCTACAAGAACTGCTCTCTTTGTGCTATGCCAGATTTTTCTTCCCCCCTGAAAAAGTACCGTGACGTAACAATTTTATCAATCACCACTTAAAGAGGTCCCAAACTAGAAAGGCTTCTCAGGAAAAAAAGGACAATGCTAGAAAGTGATTTTTATTGCGGATATGGTAAAATATTCTTCTAGCAATGTTTGTTGTTAAAGCATTTCATTTAATAAAAGAAATATGAATCTATTAAAGACAGCTGCCCACCCATTACAAAAAAAAAATCTGCAGAAGGATTAAAAAAAAGCAAAAGACATCGACTCAAATTTTGTTTGCCTCTGACAGTACCAAAGAAGGTATCGGAATGTACATATGGCTCAAAAGAAATGACTTCCACAGATTTCTTCCCAACGATATTATCAGCATGCTGGCAATATTATTTATGTACCTATGTATAAAACTGCTTCCATAAAACTGTTCATAAAACTACTGTTTGTATCAAGAAAAATGTGTATCTCAGCTGAAAAAAACTCCACTCAGCCAAAAATCTGCAGCAGTAGAATGGAAGTCTTGATCCTCTGTGGAATGAATTAGTATTTCAAACCCATGACAGAAGTGCAAATTACATGATTATGGAAAGTTTCCTCCATTTTCAGATTGCTAATAAAATAGAGAAAATGAAGAGCAAATGAGAGTCATAACAATGCTAAACAACATTTAAGAGCTTTGCTCCATCCCTGGATATTCCCATTCTGTTGTCCACAGTATTTTGATGCACAAAACAATCCATTCCTCTGAGACTTCCAAAATGTCTAGATGAAAGGAACAGTCAAGGAGAGAACAACCGTTTCCCTCAGTTTCCGTCTTGGTTTTATATACAGCCAAGGTCTGAACTTTTTATTCCTCAACACAAACCCCTGCACACTGCAAAGAACACTCTCCATTGCAGAGAAAAGATATCAGACTTCAGAAATAACTAGTGACGTCCACTTCTAATGTCTCCTGGTTTTGAAACGTGTTTATTTTCCGTTTTTTCTTCTTTTCTAGAATTTGCATCCTGACTGACTCCTTTAGGCTCTTACACAAATTTTTAATACCCCAAACTTCTTCCCCAAAGAACAGCTATACAAGAAGAGCAGCCAGCACAAGCACTTGATTACTCAGAAGCTTCTTAAATGATCTCGTATTACTAAAATGGCACTTGATATGACAGAACTCTTTTTCAATTACAAAAGCTAAGTAAAGGAAAATTAAAGATGCAATTTTAGATTTGCAAATGTATAGTAACATACTTTAAATTGATTTTAATATGTCCTCACCCCCTAAAATCACAGAAACATTCATTACTTTTTAGGAGATTATTTTTGTGCTCATCTTTTGGCTACCTTCATATGAGACAAATATCAGTCAAAATCATCCTAACTAGTAGGAGACCTGATTCCAGCAGTCAGTCTGTACTCCCAAAAGTTAATGTTCAGAAAAGTGCTTTTGAATCTAAGGCTGAAAAGTGCTTCAAAGAATGAGTTAATATCCCTGTATATGGATTTATCAGCTGGCTCCATGCTATCTAATACCTCTTTCCTCCTGCAAGGAGACAAATAATCTGTCTGGACATCCTACCATTCTAGGTCTAGAGGATTAAAAAGGGGTTAATTGCATCATTTTGGAAAGATGCTGCTGATCTTCAGGTTAGTCTAGGAGGTTGCCAGAACCAGTAAGACAAAACTCAGTAGCTAAAGAGAGAGAGAGAATCTGATTCCCAAAGTAAACATGATCACACTACCAACAAAAACAGAAGTTGTGAGTGAAAAAGTACATTTCCGTAATAAGATGACTTACCATGTCAGAGTCTTGACTTTGTCCAGGAACTTTTACAGGCACCACTGGAGGCCACAGACTGTCTATCAGACTAAAGAGTCCTAATGCCCTTCAAAAAGACCAATAAAATCAGGTTTAAAATGTTTTCCAGTGTTATATGTTATATTAAAAAGATTCATGAAGAAATATAATTTAAACCATTGCATGATTATGAAAACAATTTTAAATCATATTTGTTTTCTGGAAGCTGGTTTTGATTTGGTCTAATTAAATCTCCATCATTGCTGCTGCAGGGTGGAGAGGGAGGGAAGGGATGTATCGCATTCAGTGACAAGCAAGTCATAATTAATCCTTTGTCACAAACAGCCTGCTACATCATAAATTCAGAGGAACCGGGGTAAACACTAGCTTGGGAAGGACACAGATACCAGTACAACTTCTCTTATAAAAAAGTTTTTAACTATTTTAACCGATTTAAAAAAAAAAAAAAAAAAAAAAGTTTTGCTTCTAACGTTTTCATTTCTTGCTTTTCTCTAAACTGCTTTCAGGAAAATCAGCAATTATCAGATATGGAGAAACAGGCAAGATTTTGTTATCTTAAGTGCATGTGCAGAGGACTGTCTCCTTCCTACACAGCGGCTCATTTAGTTACGGGCTTTATTTTTCTATTTTGCAAGTTTCCCACTTCAGAAACAAACATGCAATTAGCGGCCCAGCATATTAAGGTAAAATGCTGCAGACTCGTTAGCTTTAGCATGCGACGCTGCACAGCGGCTGCCTTGTCAGTCGACATGGCATCCTTGCAGGACAGGCAGGAACATCCGCGGGAGAGGCCAAGAAAACAGCTGAGGGAGGGGAAATAGCTACAGATAACCAACTTGAAGAGGCATGCATTTTTGAGTTAAAGCTCTCTATTATCTTGTCCTAGTTCTCTGCTCTGTGTAGTTGAAGCACAGAGATCTGGATTTTAACCCCCCACTGTCTCCAAGAAAAAATTGTCTGTTCCTCCAATTAAGAAAGCCACCATTTCTGCAACACCTCTAAAAACATGAAGTCTAAAAGTTGCTGAAAGTAAGATTAGCTTCTAAACTGAACTGTTTAGAAGAAGGAAAAGGCATACAGGGCTAAAGCACGCTGCAATACGCTGCTTCTCTTCAAGGGGCCACGGAAACTCTGCTTTGAAGTTCTGCTTTTAGCTCACTTCTGCTAAAGCTTATTTATTTCTGTATTTCCCTAGTCCTTCTCCAGATCCCTAAGCACTTAGGTGTCTACAGGCAGTGAATTTCTTCCCATGCTTTTTTCATAAAGTGCCAGGTATCACCTACGATTCAGTGTTAATGGTGATGCCTTTGGACCAGCACCGTCAGAAGTTTTATGGATGCAAATCTCAGAGTGGATCTTGTGGAATAAAACTTGTGGCTCCCGAGTCAGGTAAGAAGCTGGCAGATTAAAAAGATGATGTTGCTGTCTGTAGTCGTGTTCTCCACACTAATGAACGGCCCAGAAACACAAATGTGCTGCTCTTCTACAAAAATGAACTTCCTGACTAACAGGGCATCATCGTCGACTCTGTAAAAGGAGAAGGCTGAGCTCAGAAGCTGGGGTTTTTTTGGGTTGTGTTTTGGTTTTAGCAGTGAGAAAATTACAACATCCAAAGCAACACTTCTGGGGTATTAAAAAGACTTTACAGCAAATTGATCACTTGAATCTTGGATCAGGGTGACATTTTGTGACAGAACGATATCCTCTCTACAGTCACAGGAGGGCCAGTGTCCAGTGGAACAAGCTGGTGTTGCTAACTGGGATGTGAAAAAGGAGAGTTACAAAAAGAGACAACTCGGGGAGTTACACAAGTGGCCTCCCTCACTCCACATGCAGCACAAGGGCAAGGGCAGAGCACGGATATAAACGCACCACAAACTCCGCATGTTTGTGTGTGTATGCATACAGAGATCACGTCTCTATCAATTTATAGCAAACGTGTTGTTGCAGTGCAGGTATAATCACATCTCCACACAGACCGTACATTGATCCCTCATCTGTATTTTTAAGTTTGCAAAAGGGACATGGAGTTGTTCTTCTTTAGCTCTCTTCCAGCTTGCTACCCATATCAGAATATCTAAGGCAAATGGTAAATTTTTTTCAATTACTTGTGGTCTTTTGGAGAAGGTCATCTACTGCTTGACCTAGGAGCACTTATTTATTAGTAAATGACAGTGTTTGTTTACAGTATATTATTTACGCTTTGTAAAGAGCGTCTCCTGAATATCTTGGCCACATCCTTTTCTTTGATACCAGTCAGGCAAAGGGCAGGGACGTTTGCCACCTGAAGGATCTGCAAGTTCCAAGTCACACCCTGCCAGGATCCTTCTCTACCAAAGGGGATGTTCTCTCCTGGAGCTGTCATTGTATCAGTCATTGTCCCTGGTGAGGGGCTCCCCTCTTGCCCTACCCATTTATACACTTCCAAGAAAGTTTTTACATTTGTGGACTTCGACTTAGCAGAAGGGAGAATGAGGGGGGCAACAACAGTGGAGAAATGGGAAGACATTGTGTCCTACTCTGTAGAAAATCACAACCCTCACAGAAAGAACAAAATTCATTCTCTTTATTGGCCAAGCAACACTCAAATCCCACTTCAATCTGACTTGAACAATGGGTGTATTTTATCCAATATGCATATCCTTCTTCAGCTATAGAGTCGGGACAAGAGATGAACAGCTGGCTCTGTGCTACAGTGAAGAGACATGGTTATCCCCCATGTGCACAAAGAGCCTTTCTGGCTACAGAAGACAAAATAAAAACTTTGAAATTTTGCTCTGTGAGTGTAATTATTAGTCACTATTTAAAAAAAAATGATCACAAAAGGACAGACTTCTAAAAAAGGAAAAGTACAGTAAGAAACGAGAAGAAACAGGCTCAAGGATAAAAAAAAAAAGACATGTAAAGTATTTTGAATAACATTTTTTAATTTCAGAGACAAGGACTCTATTGTAATATTTTAAAACTTTTATTCAAAAAAAAGAAAAAAGACTGAATCCATACCAGGAAGACAGAAATCATCTATCAGACTCTAAATGATAGATACAATCCCCTACTTCCCATGCTAAACTGAAATCTATCTTTGGTAAAAAATGTTTTGTCTCATACTAAATATGTAGATATCCACCAACATAGCAAGGCCACCAGTAATCTAATGGAGTATAGTAGTATAGACTTCCATAGAAGTATGGACTTGGAACAGGCGGTCCTCTACATACAGGTATGCTTCTCTTCTGTAAACCTGTATCTTCAAGCTTTGCTTATATATAACTATATTTTATATATGTGTGTCTGCGTGTGTATACATACAGAGACGTGTATGTATATATAATACGCAAAATAATTCTTTTTAGTATTTTAAATTTTTTTGTTAGCCAATGTGCTCAAAAGGCACCCCTCTCAACATAAATTTTGCTTGCTGAACTTTGCTATGTCTTTTCTGTGTATTCATAAAAGCAAACTGCCTGCTGTGTACCCAGATAGCCGTCAGAGAATTTTAAAGATTTCATACTCTTTAAACAGGCTAAATATATGGCTGAGAAAATGCAAAACATCCATGCAACACATGCAGAAATTAACCCTGACCTACTTAACAAATTGTCTTAAACTACTCCATAGAAAAATAATTGGAAGACAGCGAGTAATACTAATAAAATAGAATTTACTTCTCCCTCTCACAATTCTTGCCATAGATAATGACTGTGCTGCCCTGTACAGAAGAAGCTGCTTTCATTTGCTCACCGTACTACCTTCCTTCTCAGTTTTACAGCTCAGCAGGAAACAGAAGTCACTTTCTGCTTCTAACCTTCCTCACTTGTTTAGCCCTTCACTGCAAAGTCAAATGGCATACATTCGTATGTGCACACATGCATATACGTGTTTGCTCTGTGATTTTTGATAAAAACATACATATTAAAGAGAAAAGCTATTGTAATTATATTTAGACCCAGTGAAGTGATAAATCAGTATCTACAGTCTCAGTACATCTACTTTGATCCTATGGAAATTTCATTCATTTCACATTACAAGCTATACTGCAAAAACCAAACAACTTCAAATTTTGATTTTTCAAAACTGTAATTCACTGACTCTCATCTGAAAACTTATTTCATAACTTAGTAAGAAGATTTTGTCTATTTCTCTCACAAGCATGAAGTTTAATCTACTGTTCTGGTCCAAGAACTTTGTGTGTGACGTGCCCGATTCAACTTTTAACATTACAGCTTATAGTTTGGGGGATTTTTCAATTTTAATAATCATACCACAGATTCAGCGGAAAATTACTACAGGGAGAAAATATCAGCAATATGAAAGAAAGTGGAAGGAAAACAATGCTCAGAATTAGGAAAAGAAGAAAGACTGCCTAAGGTTTATGGTAGGGGACAGGAAGAAAGTTGCTAAGATTCTCCTCCAACGTCTTCCACAGCTTTGCTCTGGGGAGTCAAGACTTGGCACTTCTCTGTTTCCTCCTCTCCTACTCTCCCAATTTTAGTCGAAAATGAAACAGTTTTCTTTTGGCAGTATCAATCTCAATTATTATTATGAACTCAAAAATAAAGCAATTCCTGGCTCTCTGTGAAATATCTCCTTGCTTCAAACTAAAAAGACATTCAGTAATAAGCACCTAGACTGCATAAGCTTCAACTTTCAAAAGACAAGCAACCCAAATACAAAGCTGATACTGTCGGCTGGCTCTCCCTTTCATTGACCTATTAAGATCTTGCCGTGCACAAGCCATGCAACCCCATATTTTCTCAGACTTGAGTAATAAAAGTAACAAAATCATAAAGTAAAAATCTGAGCCTACTCAACCAGCATCTCAGTCAAAATACAAACAAGGAGGAAGGGTTGCTGGCGTTTTTTTTCCCTAAGTTTTGTTCAGATACATAAAATGATTTTGTTGAATAATTTATTTACCTACTTTAATAACTCAATTTACTGTAGTACATTAGAAATTACACATAATACATTAAAATACTGAAATTATAATATAAAGGTACTTTTGATTCAATATGGATATGCCAGTTATTCTCCAATACTGTTTACCAAACAGATTCATGACAGGAGCGCTGAAGATACAAGCAGCAGTCCGTGCTTGGCAAAGAGAAGAAAACTCAGGAAAAAAAGTTAATTTCTGCTACATAAGCAATCACCAATAATAATTAAAAAGTAATGCAAATATTCAAAACTTTAATGCGATTACTTAAATTATGCTTTAAATGGAACTTGACTTTTAACCACAGCAATTACCGAAGTGCTTCAGGACCTCAAAACCTCAGAGACGTGGGTGGCTCTTTTAGATGGCAGTCTCTTTGGAGGAGGGAAAACCAAAGGAAGGAAGTTATGACTTCCTTGCTCTGCGGAGCGTTCTTACTATTACATTTCCTGTCAACGTCTAGCAGTTGAAACACTTTCTTCTATAGCAGTTAGCGGTGGTCCTCTCTTCTGAATGTAAAGCAAAAAGAAAACTGTACAGTGAAGAGTAGAGGAAAAAGGAGAGCGACAGAGGCCAGAGAAGCATGGGGCTTAATAAAGAGAAGAAAAAAAAAAGAAAGCCCTCAGGCACAATAATGACCAGCACTACAGACTGGGACAAATACAGAGAGATTTAATGTTTCAGTGCCTAATATTTGAAAGTTTAAAATGACAAACAACAGAAACCAACTTCAAACGCAGTAATTTCTCAGCAAAACATAACACTCGATGAACTCAACATTCAAAGTCTACTTACTTCAGAGGAAAATGCAACAAATAGCACAGCAAACTATTATGAAACAACCTGCCATGAATTAAAGGTTGGGTCATGTGCCAAAGCTTATGAGTTGATGTACCCTTCAAAGTATTTTACCCTATCCAACATAAGTGTGGATTTTAGCACTATTCATGCAACAGTTGCATCTTCTTTTGAAACTTGTTAAGCACTTTCAATTTAGGGACAAAATTGGTACTGACACCCTGTGTTAACTATGCATTACCTTAAAGCATTTCTTCCCCCCCTCCTCCACTTTTAAATTAGTGCCATCTTCCTGTTCTGTTGAATAGAATCTCTTCATATTTCTACCTTATAAGAAAGCATAGAGAGGAGGCGGTAGGTCTGCTACACTCAGCAGTAAAACAACTTGGTGCTTGGCAAATCAGGTGAAAAGACACAAATTGTCAAAATCCAAATTATTATTCTGCATGGAACTCCAGTCAAGACTGAAAACATAAAATTATTATTTTTGTTGATAAAGACAGATATCTAACTACAAAGTTTATCCCAGCTCACTGAAATTAATTTCTGGTAGGAAGCAGCAGACTATGACATTTTATAGGTTATTTATTCCTGAGGCATTTTAGTGAGTGCTCAGTCCCTGCATGTAATTGCATCCATTTAGTTACTGGTTATACCAGACACACCCGAAACATGGCCGGGATCTATTAAAATGGGGGGGGTTACATTAGTTGTACTGCATACAGATTCTTAATCAAAATTTCTGCCTCTAGCAGTGCACCACTGAAATCTCACTTCCTCTTTCTCAAGGGGCTGAATTTGTAAGACTGACATATGAGGCAGTGGGAAGACAAAAGAGAGATCATACACCTCTAAGGAGCCAACACCACCAGCAGCAGACCAATGAACATTTTTGTCTTCTCTCTTTAAACCACCATATCTTTCTTTTCTGCTGATACTAAGCATGCAGTTCAGGGAACAGTTGTAGGAAGGCTAAGAGACAAATACGAATGAGAGGGTGAAGAGAAAAGGTGTCAAGAAACAGTTACTGAACCACATCCATGCTGTTAATTCAGCTGCTACGATACTGGTTCCTACCTTAATCAACACCTTCACGAAGAGACTAGAAGAACTGCTGGAAATAAGACACTGAACAAGTCATGGCAACTTTGCCATGACTCAGTCATGCCCATCTGTGTTACGAGATTGCCAGTAAGTGGACTGCAAAGCGAAACACCACTTCCTCTACTGGACTACAAATGGAAGGATTTTTTGCAGGGATCGTTTTGGGGAGTATGTTTTACATGGGGTGTAGGACTTGTTCTGAAAACAACCTAAATCAACGAAACACCTTCAAATGACCTAGCACTAGATGCTAGTACTTGTTAAAGCATATGGGTATTCAAAGACAATATTCAACACTAACAGCATTTCTCTGAATGTAAGATTACTATAATACTGATTTTTCACAGGGCTGATCTTGGTCAAGACAGGACATAGTTGTGTAGGTTCTTACCCCACGTTTGTTTTGGAACACAAGTGTTTTCTTATCAGGAGAAGAAATGGATTTAGTTCCTTTAGCACATGTTACAGTACAGGTCTATTCCAAAGAACAAGTCAGGTTTACAGCTAGGTTTATGCCTGGATGTAAAATACCCTTTATTGTAGGTTTTTAGTCCTTGAAATGCAACTTCAGCTTACAATAGTGATTTTAAAATTGCATTTAGTGGAATGATGTTAAATAGTACTTTAAATTAAACACTTGATGATAAGGATGGATGACGGCATGGAAATTTTTTGGAACAACAACTGTGGTCCATTGATGCAAAAAACTTGAGAACCTCCTGTATCTGTTAAATGAAAATCTGCTCTGTCTCACCGAGGGACTGAGGAAGCACTCTGTCTCTATAAGAGAGATTTCAATTCATGTGACTGCGGGACAACATGCACATATGGGATCTTATTAGCCGTTCCTGGCTTGCTCCAGATCATGTGCTTCAAAGGCACCAAAAAAAAAAGTCATGACTTTTCCCTCATATTTCCTACATTTTATTCCCTTTTATCCATTTTAAAAGCCACTGTCAGACTCCAGGAAACAAACAGTTTAAAAGCCATGTCCTTCCAAAAAAATAATTAGCGTTCTCAAAAAAAAAAAAAAAAAAAAAGGCATCAGTCTTTCTTGCAGGGCAGACCACATAGTTCTTATTCACTCATGTGCCGCACACCAAGGTTGGGCACTCACAGGCATATCCCATCATGTGCTCGGTTATACCATTGGCTCTGGAAATCCATTTATCCAGTGGCAATGAGTTCTACAGTCTAATTATGCTCTGTGTGAATAAGTACTCCCTTGTATTCATTTCAGCTATGGCTTTACTGCGGTTTCCATCACACCTAGAATGACACAAAACGTGTCCCAACACTTAAAAGTAGTAACAAGTTATAAAGCAGAACTTCGGCTAAACAATTAAGAAGAAATAAATCCCTGAACAATACCCCCACCCACCCATCTTGTACAATGAAATCACGTTTTAACCACTGCACTGTCCCCGAAGCTACACTAGCCTTTTTCTTTTAATGTTTCCTAGCAGGGTTACCACCAGCACAGCTCCAGCTGAGCCACCAGCATTTTCAGCAGTGTGTCTTCTAATCGTCCTCAGAATAGCCAGAAGTAAGTTACTGCTGCTTTGAAACACAATTTACATTAGAAAAAGTCTGTCTCTTATTAGCTAGGCAGAGTACTGGAAACACCAGCAGCCAGTTGTAAAACTTCATTTGTATCCAGAATTCCAACGCCATTATTTAATTTGTTTGGAAAAAATGTAACTTGAAAAAAAAGCCAACAAAATAATTAAATAAGAAGACTTGTTTGTTATTAAAGATCCATAAAAATGCAAGTAGGCTTGAAATCCAAAGGATCTGAAAATTAACACTGCAAGTACATAAAAAGAAAAGCATACTGAATAGTGCTGGCTGGAAAACAACAATTCCATTTTGCTAAACATTTCAAGGCTTTGAAATTTGTTTTTGTTCCAATATGAAACAAAAATGAGACTTTCTGAAAGTTTTCATGAAATGAGAATAAGAGAGAGTATTCGCTCCCTCTGGACCTGAAAAAAACTTCCTAACAAAATTGTCTCCAAAATAGATAATGTTTCCATGAAACATTCTGGTTTTGATGAAACAGCATTTTTCAACAGCAAAAAAAAAGTGTCAGCAGAAATATCATAGCCATTCTAATACCAAAGGCTTATCTACATCGGATGTTTGTACGAATAAATTATGTTGAGAATTGAACCAATTACATTTTATATAGGTCCCCATCTGAACACCATATCACTTCCCTTAGAAAGCTACTCCAGAAGATAATTGATCTATTTAAAGGGTTTTTTTCTTGATTAAAGATACTTTATTTTATTCAAAGCATGTGAAAGGAATCACAGAATAAGCAAAATCTGAGAGGTACCATACATCAATTTGTTACTTATCAGGGGGATTTTTCTATAAACCTGTGGACATTCTTATTCCAAAATAAGAATGGCTTTATGATTTGGGAGATTATTTTTTAAAAAAAAAACTTAAACTGTGCTTCCCAAACCATATAGACTTAAATGAATTAAGCTGTCATATACTAAGGGAAAGTCTGTGCTCAAATCTTCAACCCAGGCTGGGCAGCACTGCAGATAAACAGACTGTAATAAACAGTTCTGCAATGAAAGGGAGAAGAACTGATGTTTTTAAGTCTTTGAATCTACTGAAGAGGAAGAAAACACTCATATTTTATAAAATATTGCATACAGTAATTCTTCTCTATCCCTTGCTAGGTTAAGTGTGTATTTGTGTGTTAACTTATTTATGCTCGTTTTGGAGTATGGTTGGCTCAAGTAATATTGGCTGCCCTCAGAATGGCAATCAGGGCATTTAATTGAACAAAGCCCAATTCAGTTGATCCAAAGAATATTGATCAAAGAAATAAATAAAAAGGCAGATCACCTCTGCCTGCCACAGCACGCAATACATTCTCCCGGGAACGCTCACCTTCCTCTTGTGGTTCTTTGCAAAATTTTCATTCCAGCTAGGCAGCAGAATTTTCCTTCCCATCTCCTGCAATACTGCTCAATGTCATCTGCAGAACTCAGGGGCTGCAACTGCACCTCACTGAACATCCCATAGGCATCCTGGATCAGGAGGCACAACCTGCAAAACATTCTTCTGTTACTCATTGGCTCCTGTTCGTAACAAACTAGTTACCGAATTCCTGAAAATTACATTACAAGCTTCAAAATAGGGCTTGTCTTCTACAATATCTGGAGAATTCCTACCAAATAATGAATACTCATGTCAATAAACAGACCTGCTATCATTAAGCATTTTCTTATGCACATTTTCAGGAGCTAACACGGCCATGAAATAGAGAAGCATGACTGAAAAAGAGCATGAAGGGCTTGCACTGGGGATTAGATCAACTGATGTCTATGCAGTATGTGGTTTGTGTACCTATAAAGAAAGAAGGTTGAGGTTTTGCCTAACTTGAGGTGCATTCTGCAATGCAGACAGAGCAATGACGCAAACATATATGTGTGTGCATGTATATATATAAAAATTCTGCTTAGAAGTAAACAAAGCAACATATTTCACAAGGAATAATCACCAACACTGAAACTGGCAAAGTGGCAAAGCAAGCATTATATTTTCTATAACTTTTTTTTAAGAGTCCTGACGATGCAAAGAAGAGTGAAATGTCAATTTTTCTTAAAAAAAACCCCTATCAAACAAAAATCCAGCATGAAACTACAGATTAGTACTTTCAATACTGGGTATGAGGAAGCCCAGAGGAACTATTTTAAGGAGGTAATTAAAGAACCTGCTAAACAAACAATTTGATTAAAGTAATCTATGGAAGTAAGGGCTGTAGGGCTGGGAAGTATTGCTTAACTAACTTGCTGGCGTTTTGAGAAGATATTACTGTCATAGCAGATAAGGCAAAATCAGTGGATGTCATACATTTAGATAGTCAAAAATGCATTTCACAAGATTCTGCACCTGAGATGAGCAGCCACGATAGCATGAGTCATGCAGCGCTGGAGGAAGCAGGCTGCTGTCTACAAGATTGGTTTAATTGCCCCAGAAGGAGACAGTTAAGCACGGAAACTTTTCAAAGGGAGACAATAATTACCTTTGAGGGTAGCACACACATCAGTATTTCTAAATAAAACTCAGGGGTGCACTGGGCAGCAGAATTCAGTTGATTTCAAAGGTACATGCCAAAACTACCTTCTCCAGAGCAGCACCGTTGCTCACAGCAAGCCAACTCCAACCGCTTTTGAAGCACATCATAAAACATACTATATGCACCCTGAAAGCATTCAACAGTAGTCATTATATCTTGATAAAACACATTTTAAATGAAATGAGCTCCTACATTTCTCTGGAAGAAATCCATGTATTTCTTTGCAGTGAAGCTTAGGTACATGGAAGATCATGAATCACAGCTTTCTTGTTCATTATGAACTGCCTAATTTTGGCTTACACCCTTGAGAGGGCTGTATTTGACATAGGATACAACTCCAAAGCCTTTCAGACATCAGCAGCTGTGCAAGCACCAGCTGAGAGTCCTCATTCTTCAGATTCTGGTGCTGGTTTTGCAAAGCAGAGAGCGGTAGGACTGAACACAAATTAAGGCTCCTGTATTTCCCCATTATCGCTAGCTCCAAGGGTCCCACACAAACAGTCTTCACCAGGCAAAGAAAGCTTAGGAACAATTCTTCCATAGTCTCCCAAGGTTAAGAAGTCCTTTAGAGCCATGAAACACTGCTTCTACCCTGAGCATCGACAAACAGGAGGAAACCAAATGCTGTTGTGATGTGTAGGCTGGAAGGATATGTACCCTCACCTCTGGGATGACTGGTGTTCCCAGCCTAGAAAGTGGGCGACTCTTTAACAATATAAACCTGTGTCTTCATCAGCTCGATCACTCTTTTCATTTTTTGTGTAAAACAATTAATGAGATCCCTTCTGGATTCGTACCAGAAGATCATCTCCAACGCAGAACAAAGACTGATGTGCTACAAACACGACAGCCCAGAAGCAGAAAAACTATGGTTGCCTGCCACTTCCCATGTTAGGACCTTGCAGTCAGTTAAAAACTCTCCCAAGTTTTAACTGATTGGTCTGAAACTCCTCTGTTTTGTTTGGAAAAGCAGAGCTAATACGCTCTGGACATTTCTGAAAATCAGATTGAGCGGAACAGGAAAAACAAAGCAAACAGTTTTGCCTATGTTAACAAAACATTCAGCGACTGGTAATTGTGAAAAATTAGGCCTTCGTATCTTGGAGCACACAAGGGCGAACCGAGTTAGCGTCTCAGATCTGATCAGTTCAGCAGCCTCTTAACTGATCACTGGAATTTCTCATATCTTTAGTGAGACATAACTGAACGCAAGTAAGTCTCAGACTGGCTGGCACCAGTCTCATATTAAGTCCTCTGGGACATGTTAATTGCCCAAATAAAATTAGCTTGGTTGGTGCCGAAGACATCAGTCACTAAAAGTACATTTTCCCAGTTCTTTTATGCCTGGGAGTCTCAACTCCCTGCATCCCTGGCCGCACATTTCCATCCCTTTGTGGTGGCAGCATAAATGGCTAGGATAGGAAACTGAACTGATCAAAAAAATACTGTAGCCAATAATCATCACCATCATCCTCACCATCAGATCAGCTCCTTGAAAATTAACTCTGTAGAAGTAAACTCCTATTTGAATGGAGTGCTACTTCAAGTCAAGGATGTATTTTCCAGACAGGATTAGGAGGCTGAAGCTCCCACTGCAGCTGTCTAGTGTATGCACCGCAACATCCCAGATCAGATGATGGCAGAATGGTCATCATATGACCAAGCTTCATATAAAGAGTAAAGAACCGTGTAACTTGAGGCTTATATCACTAATGTTCCCATTCACACTAGTAATGTGTTCATGATTATTGGTATCACGAAGAAACACAGAGCAGCAGAACCTCTTGCACCAGACCCCAAGTCCTTTTGCTCTATTAGAACCGTACACATGAGCAGACCTCCACTACGCTACACGTGTTCTGACAGTATCCAAAAGGTAGTCGCGACTTCTCTGCAATATGCAATTAAAATTAAATGCACATATTCACTCACTTGGAAGACAGGATTTCACTAATAACCTTCAGATGCCCAATTTCAGACTAAAGGATGAGGAACACCCCAAGCTAACACTTGTGAAGGGAACTTTACAAACACATTCCCTCCTTCAGCACACTTTTAAAACAGCATGAATGAAATGATGACAAAAACTTGAAATATTCTCAACATCATTTGATCTGTCTCACACTGATTAACTAGGTAATGCTATAGGTATTTAATGATGAGTGACAACTCATTTTCCTACCTAATGACTACAATGAAATCAGCTGAATCAATCCAACAACAGACTCAGCAATGCATTTGGGGGACCTACTGTCACGTTCCCTGAAACCGGTTCTGTTCTAATGGATTTTGCACGCGCTGTTAGCATCTCTAACAGTAGTTCAGTTGCTTTCAGAGGATGTTGATTCATGGCCTTAGCTTCCTCACCAGCATTGGTTTTTTCCTTGATTTCACTTTATTCCCAGAAAAGCACATTTGTATTATTTTCCCATATTACAGTGTTGCTCTCATATTGCAGCAAATGTTCTTGCAAATTAAGTTTTAGCAGCAAGTCTAACTGCAATTAAAGCAAGTTTGTCCCATGATTTCTCCCCCCTTTGAAGCTCATTACCAGGATGAAACCCCACATCTAAATTACGAGACAAGCTGCAAATCCAAAATGAGTATCTGCCCCAAGAATTTAAATGTCCCCAGCATTTAATGTTTGTGCACATCTACCACAAATACTTTTTTTTTTTCCCATTAAATGTGGAGTTAGTACTAAATCAGATAGTCAGCTGAAATACACCTTTACCAATGCCTTGTCAGTATGATAGTAATGAACTGTTAAAAAAAAAGAAGGGCAACATCTCCCTTTTTATCAGCAGCACTCATTCAGGGAGGACTGAAACTTCTTTTTCAAAGGAGCAGAGAATTCACTCCAGGAGTGAGGGGTGGCAGGAAAGCCAGCAGAGGAGTGAGTGTGGGAGATGCAGACTAAGGAAAAGGTGATGTATGACTCAGTGGTAATAACAAAGGGGGCGAAGATAGGGAATGATAAGAAGGGAGGCAGAGATTAGTCTTTTTTTTCTTCCTTTTTTTTTTCCATAAAGTAATGACACAGTAAGTCTCATGCAAAAGCTTGGGAAGATTTTGTTAATTTGCTAATAGCCAGGAGCAAGAATGGGGGCTGGGGAAAGATGAGACTGATTACTCTGCATTATTTCTATGACTGTGCTGATCTTTAGGACAAAATGTCTTGCAGTAGAAATCTGGAGAGGATTACAGGATTACTCTGCCATGCCCTTCTCCTAGTTAGTCACTTCTCATGGGTAAAGACTAAAGCCTTCTTTTACTATTACTTTTTTTATGCATGAAAAATCACATCTCTCCACACCACTGCCTCATATCGGGCAGCTGACTTTCTGGAGAGGTAATAGCAACAAAAACCTTCTTCAGCTTTGGTCACCCTCCAGCCTCCTCAGTGCCTGGTGGAAAAGAGTAAGAAAAAGAAAATCTGCAGACAGAGGAGATGAAAGCGCACGGAGGCCAGAACTGACCGATGACACAGGGACTGCCTTTACTGAGTCTTGCGAAAACAAGCAGCAGAAATTTGTCACGAACAGATCTTAACTAACAAATAATTGTTTTACCCTAGGGTAGAAGGACAACCATGTGGCCCAGAGCAGCTTTTCTCCATGCATAGCTAAGCTGTGGAGTAGGGCGTGAGGAGCAAGACAGCCAGGCAAATGCTACCACCTTCACAGTGCCCAGCAGGGACTTCATTAGTTACTCCATCTTTGGAAGGAAGGGAAAGGGGGGAATGGGGAAAATGGCTGAAATCTAATGGAATTGTATTAGCTCTGATATTTGCTCATTCTTTATCTTAACTATCCAAGAGACAGCTGCTGCTGCTTTGTTTGTCAGAAGGACTTCTTATCTCTTTGAGGTGCGGTCCTAGCAGAGGCATAAAGCACACGTACATAAACACACATAAACAAAAACCCCCTCTCCCTTAATCACCAGAGGCACAACACTACCTACACAGCTCCAATTCAGCAACTTGTCTGGTCAAGTCTCAAGGTGGAGCTGATTAACTCCTGCTAATATGGCTCAGATTCAAATTGTAACCTGCAGGACACCACCCTACCGGGATTTACGGGATTTACGCACTCCTTGCATTCACTGTGCTCATATTATCTCTGAAAAATCAAAGCTCAGGGAACAGGTCTAAATGCACAGGGACAACCATCCATCTCCTCCACGCCCTTGTAACACCACCAGGATTTTCCTATTAAAAGCACCTGAATCTCCAGATCACAAACTGCTTCACGTTCCTGTGAAGTATGGAACTGCGGTAGCCTTCTTCAGGGAGATACAAGATTCAGAATTTTCTGCTTAAAATCCATGTCATTCGCTGTCACTAAATAGTACAGAGCAGCAACAACTATGGATTGAATAATATAAATAAAAATTAAATAAAAACTAATGACTAGCCCCTTCTATGCACAGACAGCAGAGGTACACGAGTTCAGAGGAAAGTGCTGGCAGAGCGGGAACAGCACACACAGTTAACACCAGACACTCCAGTTCCTTCCAGCGACAGACAGGCTGTCCTTGCAGATGTACTGGTGGAAACTGCACGTGACAGGGATATCAGCAAGTCTTATCTTAGCATCTCAGATAGAAAATACGTAGCAGAGGCCTCCCCGGTCTCAGGAAAGCAATCTTTTCTTTGCAGGCGCTTCTTAGCACGTGTGTAACAGAGTATTTATATAACACACTTTGCGAATAACTCCCTACAGTAACTACACCAAGCCCATCATTTTGGATTTTCCTTGTTTTTCCTTACATTTTTACACATATGTTAAAAAAAAAAAAATGAAAAAGAGTGAAAGAGGTCATAAAATAACCGTTGCTTATTTTTATTCACTTCCTTGAATAGTCACTTACTTCAATACAAACTGGAAAATCAAATGCAGCTTCCACAAGGTCTTTCATGAATCCTCGCCTGCCGATTGCTTTTTCCATTTCTTCATTCAGGTTAATCCTTCCACCTACTATTTTCTGCCTATGACCTGAAGAAGCAGCACTTCTGTGGGAAACAGCTTTTGTGTGTAGGAAGGGACTTGTACGAGCCAAAAACATCAGCAGGGCTACTTTTCCAATGCAGAACGTGCAGGTAGAGAATGGAGCTCCACAGCACTGTAAATGACCCCACTCAAAACATGGACCACCACCTGCCTGGTGGGAACTATGTACAACTTCTCAGGAATTGGTGTAGCACAAAACCAAACAGCTTTTCCTACTTGCAGTGACAGTCACAGCTTCACGTGACAATTTTTTCTGCATAGACAATTTCTTCTATGAAGTTTTCATGTGGCACCAAATGAACTTTTAAAACTCCCCGTCTGACATGGTCTCTAAGTGCACTTTCAAACTGAACTGTTGATGTGTGTTTTATTTGTATGCAGAATTTTACACAAAAGTAAACAAAACATTTAAAACCTTAAAAAGACATTCTTGACATCCACTCAAACACAATATGGAGCCTAAGCGGTAATTTCAAACAGTTACAGAGTTGCATTTGAGAAATAGTTTCAGTATCAGCCAATAGCTTCCCTTACCTCGATTCATAAATGAATATTGAAGTTGTTCTATATTAATAGCTTAAATCCAAAGTATTTATGCCACGTTAAGTAAAGATTTATAGTGATGGTTGGTTTGGAAGACACAAAGTTAAGGAAAAATAACTTCCCAAGTACTGCTTAAAAGTTTGTATAAAGGTTCAGTCGCAAGAATCCAGTAAAGCCTTCCTACCCCCAGCTGCCTCAGGCATCTCCCCTGTACAACATTACACTGCATGTACTTTATGATCCTTCTGCTAAGACCCATTCCATACAGCTTGTTACATACATGAAAACAATTTTGGGTGGTAACAAAAAAGCACACACATCAGATCATCCCAGCTTGTTTTGGACTCGCTATGCCATTAATTGTAGTTGGTAAAAAAACATAATGATGCACAGACTCCTCAGGTTCCTCAGCGTACCATTATTTCAGCAAGGAATCCCATTACAATCCCTTGGTTGTTTCACTATACAATTCAGAGAAAATATTATTTTCCCTCACATCATGATTTACTAATCAAGAGTAAAAATGTACATTCAAAGAACTTTCAGGCTCAGTTGAAAACTGCAAGTATCTCTTATGGATGACCTCCAATAGAAAAATCATGTTCCAAATATAACGTATAATTACCACCCAGCCATTTAAAGTACTTATCTATGAATCTGAGGAGGGGTTCTTTGTTTATTTTTTAATCTTAAGACTTTTTAATTATTGTTTTGGCATCCAAGAATTCCAACAGTTGGCGAGGTCCTGCCAAAGATCTTCTCTTGCAAGGTGCTCGGCACCCTCCTTTCCAAGAAAATCAGCATTCAGTTGCTGGTGCTGGCAATGTTTCACATCATCTTTGCTGCACGATGTTTCCTCCATGCCTCAGTTCCTTATATGTAAAAATCAGAATAAAAGTCCTGTCTTCAGACGGTGATCTGAAAGTAACAGCTGAACAATACGTTAGGATCTAGGAGGGCAGGTCCACAAAGTCTCTTCTGTGTGCTAGATCCCATTTGAGTTGGGGGAGGAGGCTACATATACGTATGTATATATACGTAGAGAGAGGGCTTCCTTGCAGTATCAACCCATTTTTTCCATGCTACAGGCTTAGAGAACTCTCAACTCCCCCTGCAAAACCCGCAAGCGAGGGCTTTACAGAATTACAGCATCTGGAATGAAGCAAGAACACTGTAGCAGTGGTACTGGGGTCCCTTATCTTTAAGACTGTATTATTTGCGGATTCACCGGATTTACTTCTGAACCACGCAGACCATGAATGGGATCCTAGAAGATTTTATTTTTAAAATAAAAACAAACCCCAAAAACTAACATGAAGTGAATATTAAAAAAAAAAAAACAAAGAACTGTGCATTTCAGCAGGCACAGAACATCTCAAAACACATTTTTGGTAGGATAGCATTGCACATGTGCTTCCCCAGTGCATGTGAAAGGTAAATGAAATATAATAACACTGCGGGATTTCTTACAGAGCTGCATCTGCATTCAATAAGACATTCTGCTCTTTCAATGCCACATCATCCCACTGAACTAGCACAAAAATATAATATTCATTGAAACAAAACGCAGAATAAAGAGCAAAGAAGAAAAGCAGAAGTGAAAACATGTTGGGGCTCCTTTCCTGGCAGAAAGGCAATTTTCCACTCTTTCTCGCAGGGTCCGCTGTTTCTGTTTTTCACTCACACTGTTTTTCTTTACTCTGCTTTAGTGGCTGCCTCTCCTAGGTGTGTTTCTAAATGAGGGAGAGGGAGCGTGTTTGTGTGTGCACATCGCGTGTTTACAAGAGTTATGGTAGCAGTTCTCAGCAGTCCACCGAGAGTTCTAGGAAACGGCCCCTGTTATTTTATTCTGGGTCAATGTCAGCTCATGTCAGGCAGTAAAGATCACACAGGACAGCTCGCTCCATCTCGCAGTCCTGGCCGGAGGCCTCAATGGGAGAGGGAAAGGGAGCGAGCTGCGAGTGGGCGGAGAGCCTTCGCAGCACTCTACCAACCACCGCACGAGGAATTATGATAAACACCACTCTGGAAACCAGATACAACAGTACATTGTGTTCTTCTTCAGAAAAACAACCAGACTTCAGCTCACTTAAAGTAAACAGTTAATCCTGTTTATCTTTTTTTTTTTTTAGTTTCTTTCTTGATGAGTTGTTAACAGAACAATCTCTTCTGCAAGGCAAATAAGGGATCCGTCCCTTAAATTTGTACTGATTTTCTCTTCCTTCAAGAAAAAAAAAAATCAATTCGATATGTAAACTTTCTACTATCGGCAAACAGTGTGGAATAACAATCTTTCTTGGCTCAAACTGACTTAACAAAGCGATGCCAAAACTGAATGAAACCTTTCCCTCACTTACATATTTTATTTTGGAAAACTGAAGTCCCAAACAGAGCGTTCTATTCATCCCTTTTAACTCTTCCTTTTCTGACAAGAACAAGCAAAACTGGTTAAAAGAGAAGAACGGGGGACACGTGGTGTCCTTGCAGCCGGAGTGCAGGCTGCCTGGGGAGCACGGCTGAGCTGCTGAGCAGGGGGGCGGCTGGTCCCAGGTTTTCTCTGGGAGGGGAAAAGAGAGGAGTCAAGACTAATCAACTGCAAGTGAGGTAACAAACTGTTATCCTCCTTTTCAAAATACTTACCGTGCAAATTCATGATGTCCCTGACTTTCAGTATTAAGGATGATTAATTAGTAAAGCAGATGGAATTGATTATCTTGTTTTGCTGGAGTCACCACAGTCTACCTATTAACTACTTCTTACTGGTGACTCCAACCGAGTCCACAGAAAGCTATGAGCTTTTCCAAAGGGAATTCTAATTTTTAGCACTCAGGAACTTAAATAGTTCTGAAAGTCAACAACAAAAGTGTGCTTAACATCCCCAGTCAGTAAAAGTTTGTTGATTTAGCTATTTATAATCATAAAAATACATGATTTGCAAAACTGAAAGAGGAGAAGGAAAATATTTCCCTGATTTATTTTTACTCATCTTGCAAGCTCTAAGATTCTGGGGTTTCTGTGCAACCAATGTCATCAAGTGCAAAAATGTAAATTCAGGTCTAGGAACGAAAGTCTGATTTTCAGGTATTTTTTTTTCCAAATATTTCACATGTAAAACTTCTAGATTTTTTATGCTTTTTCTGCCTTGAGATCTTGATTTATTTTGCATTTATTTGTAAATCTTTTGCAGCAGTTGATGAATTTATATCGCTCTCATGAGCTCTGAAGTGCCAGAGCAGGACCAAGCAGCGCAATTTCCCATTGGGGAGGCAGCTGTCAGCAGGCTGGGGCCAGAACCCCAGAGGAGAAGCCTCAGGACTATTCTCCCGCAGGTCCACCACTTCACCCACCATGGCCTCCAGCCAAGACTGGAAGAGCGAGTATGCCTCCAGCCAAGACTGGAAGAGCCAGTATTGGTAGGACAGGACTGCTGCTGAACACTTCATCTTGCTCCAACTGCACCCTGTCATTTAACCCCCTCCCTCCCAGCGCTGCGCCTGCACAAGAAGAGCATGGTTGCTCTCTTATGATCGTGGGTTTGGCCTGCCAAATTTGTCCCCAAATTGATTGACAGTCCACGGTGCTATCTCTGAAGGACCCAACTTATGCCAAAGTGCTGCAGCTCTGAGCAGAGTGGTTATTAGCTGCAGGACTGCAGGGAAGAAGCAATATACTTTGGTAAAACCTCTCTCTTGGCAAGCCAGAGGAGAACGTGGTGGTGCTACGGTCTCTGCAAGTTGGAGAAACTCCTGGGCATAGGAGAAGAAAGCAGTAAACCTAAATCATTTAGGGTGCAGCTATAATCCATATACAAAAGAGGACTCCCTTTGAATCCCCACATTTTGACCCCATGGTGTAGGATCCATCACAGCCTACTTCAGGAGGTAATGTATCAGCCAAGAGGAATGCGGATGAGACGTGAATCGATGGGAAATCGTTAGGAGATGAAGCAACAGCAGGAGGAAAATGTGGAAGGGGAAGAAAACAAAGATCAGGAGGAAATGCTCTCTGATATCACCTCTTTTCCACTTCCTTACACCTTGCTCTTCTCCATGTCTCTGGTAGTTAGAGATTAAGGGAAAAAAAGCGGGTCTGTGGCAACACTAGTATAATCCTACGGATGACCTACAAGCATTACTGACGGAGTACTTTCCCCAGACACATCTGGATTTTTTATATCAGAAATTATGGGCAGGATAAGCACTGCTGAAAGGGAAGTGCAGATGGTAGCAGTTTTCCAGTGTGAAAATCATAGAATCATAGAATGGTTAGAGTTGGAAGGGACCTTAAAGATCATCTAGTTCCAACCCCCCTGCCATGGGCAGGGACACCTCCACTAGAGCAGGTTGCTCAAAGCCCCATCCAACCTGGCCTTAAACACTTCCAGGGGTGGGGCATTCACACTAAAAAAAAAAAAAATAAAAAAAAAATAAATAAAGTTTTGTTCCATTTGAACTTTTCAAAATGAGAAATCCTATTTTCCACTATAGGTCAAGTAAAGCTTTAAAAATGACTTTTAAATAAGCAGCAGGTTTGAGTCATTATACAAACTTCAGTCAAATTCACATCTTTTCAATTATTTCAATGAGCTTCATTTCATGCCGTAAAGCAAGCAGAGACAACACCTGAGCAGAACCAGTAACATTCCTCCACCTTGATCTCATTCAAGCATTCATGCAAATTCCACATTTCTCTTTTAAAATTATCTAAACTGAACACCAATCAAGGATCAGAAACTGAAGTAATTTTCTAAACACCACACTTACAACTTCCTATAATTTCAAGGAATCATTTTTAGCAGGATCAGAACTTGGAGGAGGGCACACAGTACATAAAAAAGAATCTTAAATCTGCCATATTCTGATGACTTTTTTTTTGCATATAATTGGGTAACCTTAAGACATGCATACAGAATCTCTCACTTCTTTCATCACTTTGGTTACCTTTGAATGCATACAGAGATTGCAAAAATTATGTGTGCTAGTGGGAAGTGTTCTAAAAGAAAAAAATCTCTACTACAGCGTCTTAATCACAATTATTCTGTAGAGATGATAGTCTTTATTTTATATCTCATGCATGTGGAATACTATTTTACTGTAATGACATAATCAGTCATTACACTGGATTTAATACAATAACCCTGGTCAAATACTGAGAAACTACATGCATGGTATACTTGATTCTGATTTTCCTTCCCCCATAAAAAAAAACCAAACCAAAACCAGTCCTGGAAGTAAGAATCTGTTCAAATATCAGTACAGGATAGTTTGTTCTCATTATTTATATTCCAAAGGAAATAAAAAAGGAGGACAAATCTAACCAAAACTACAGGAAGAGTTTAGAGAGACAAAAGATAACCATGTAAATTAGAACTGGCTTAGGGCCCTTAGTAAACCTATCTATTCATGCCAAAAGAGGTGATTTAATATTGTGTGGTTAAGATTCTGGTTTTGTGTCTTATCCAAAAGAATATCAACAATAGCACATTGTTCTCCTACCACCATGCTGGTGTTACAGCCTCTGATGTGATTCAGCACAGACTTGAAGGGAGAAGCTAAACACAGTTTGGATTTTCCTGAGCTGTCACCCATTGCAGGCCAGCAGGAGATACAACATCACAGCCAAGATAGCAAGATACCTTTTGCCTTAATTTAAAACATGCAGTTTCCTGTTGATAGTATTCTGTATTGTCACTCTTCTTGTCTCGCCCTCTTTTTCCTGTCACACATACCTTCTCTAATTGAGACTTCATGGTACTGCACCGAGGAAACATTAGGACAGGGACAACTTCTACATGCTTGTAGAACGTCTGATACAGGGTACATGCCCTGATCCTCACAGGAGCATCTGTGTCACAAAAACAGATCAAAACTTTGGTGTAGCCATTTAAACATCAGTCATTGCTGCTTATCCTTCTTAATCATGTGCAACAGGGCTAGTATTTGTATTTTCAGAGTGCTGTCAGCACCTTGGCAGTTGCATTTTTCCCTCTCAGGCTCCCCACTGAGTAGGATCCCTTTGCACTTACGGGTCTCAAACCAGGCTGCTCCTCCAGCCTGGCTTCATCCCCATCTCCAGAACAGAGCATTCAGGAACCATCAGAAGAAGGTTTGAAGGCTGCTTCAAGGGGGCTCCTTCCTACTGGACGTGTAATTTAAGGCGCAGAGAACCACCAGCATATAAAAATTATATTTTACATAAATATAGGTTGCAATTTCATGCACTGTCTGTTGTCATGGGACACACTGCCCCATGGTGTTATCTCCACTGCCAGGTGATGTCAGACACCCATCATTTTGGATCATGTGACATCATGTAACTCACGTACTTCTAAGGTGGAGCATAAAAAGTACCTAAATTTCAAAAATGGGAATACTTCAAAACAAATACAGACAAAGCCTCCAAATGACATTCTCAAGAATAGGAGACAAAATGCCTATATTTTTAATAAATGTGCTTTCTGACCAGCCATTTTTCAGACACGTTTCCTAACTTCCACCACTGCAAGTAGTGTGAAAATATCAACAAGACAAAAATACACTAAATGAAAACACAGTAAGTGAATCCCACTTGCATCAATCTAAGTATTTTGTTTTACCAATGTAAAAAAATAAGTTAAAAAATCATAACTGAAATGGAATTTCTAAACAAGTGGTTTTAGAGTAGGAAAATGGCATTGTTTCAAAACATAGCATTTCAGCAATTTCACAATTTTTCAATTGCTTGAACAAGCCTTTCATAAGACAGATTTCATTTTTTAACAAGATGACCTGACAGAAAATAATTTCTTTGAAAAATTCCCAACCATTTTTCCTAGAAATATTTTTCAAACTGTAATGTAGTAACTATTCATTAATTTTCAAGGCTTTGTTTTGAAAAAAACATAATTACCTAGCATACCAAAGAATAATTACACAGTATGCCTGTTAAGTAGAAGCAGCGCTGAACAGTGAGAGATCGAAATGTAACATATATATATATTTCCCCCTCTCTTTCTCTCACAATAGCTGTAGAAATATGTTTGAACACATAAGTTCTTTTTCAGTAGCAGCAAAATTGTAGGGAAAGCTCTAAGAAAACCGCTCTTATGGAATCATAGAATGGTTTGGGTTGGAAGGGACCTTAATGACCATCTAGTTCCAACCCCCCTGCCATGGGCAGGGACACTTCCCACTACAGCAGGTTGCTCAAAGCCCCATCCAGCCTGGCCTTGAACACTGCCAGGGATGGGGTAAATTTTAAGTTACAGAACTTACACAAAATATAAGTGAATCTCTGTGCTTACATTTCTCCCTTGTTACTAAAAACAGCCTATAAAACCTTAGGAAAAGCAGAAACCTAGTGGAAAAAAAGGTAAAGTTTCAATTTAGAAAGCAAACATAAAAAAACCTGGGCCCTCTACAGAAAAATCAAGAGGTTGAGACTGCCGGTGCGATCCCTGGAGGTTCAATGTGGCTATGACTGTCCTGGAGACTACCAGGTTGGGGTCCAGGCCCTGGTCCTGAGCAAGGTAACATGAGAACAGACTGCTGCCTTCCTGTGCACCTGAAACGAAGGTACTGGGCTGTGTGTGGGAACAGCAGCCTGCCTGAAGGTGACTGGGAATTTGGGGGCAGCCCGTGGAGAAGCCTCGGGGCTTATTCCAGCCTCCTTCACTGCCGTGCCTTACCCGGACTCTCCGCGTGAAGCAGTGCTGACCCCCAACAGCAACTGCAGGATTTGAATCTAGATTTTACAGTGTAAATGCACCTATGGATTTCAAAGGTACTTTCCGTGCATTTCCAATGAAAAGAGGGAGAAACACTGATGAGAATTTTCTTGGAAAAAAGGTGGTAACTACGCCCTGTACCTAACCCCATTTGGATGTGTCATTATCACTAATTTTAATTCTGAAATTGCAACAGGCATGAACTGTATTTCACTGCTCTTTTTAAGTCTGTCACCTAAATAGGTTCGTCTAATGGCAGTCCCACAAAATATGATAAAAATGTTCCACACATAGTACTAGATTTTTGATTTTTTTTTTAAATTTGTACGGAAGCCTAATTGACCACAAACTTTCCATTCTTGACCAAAAAACATCTCTGTAAGCACAGTTTGTTGTAAACAAATACACATGTATAAAAATATATATTTTTTTCATGCAGTGTTAAACCAAATATGTAATTGCAAAGGCACAAAAACGCATTCTGCTTCAGGGGTACATTCCCAGCTTAGCTTGACCTGATATGACAAGATGGGATGCCCAAGGAAAGCTTGAAGACTGAGAAGGCATCGAAAGGTAGCAGAATAAGGCAGCAGGAAGAACTGATTTTCTTTAAAGGCCAATGCTTTCCCAAGTCGCCAGCCAAATCAATGCTGAAAATCATATACTGCATATCCAATGTTTTTTTAAGAATTAAATTTTTATACTCCAAAAAGTGATTTATCTATAGGACAGACAAAAAATTACATTCTTGTAAGGCAAACAAATGTGATTTCATTTGATTTGGCATGAGGCACCAAAAGAACATTTAATTTCATCCTACAGTTGTTTAATTTGAATTCATAACTGTCTTCCCCCATCCATTTCCCCTTTCTCCCCAATCTGCCATACTACATGTTTTTCACTGCTGCATTGACTGACCTTTATATACATACTGACCCCAAATTTCAATAGTAGGTATCAATGAAAGATTCCCAGTATTCCTCATTTTTTCATTCCATAGTGTGGACACTAGTTTTAATCCTACAGCTGGGCTGTTAATGCATTGCAGCCCTTATATAAACAGTGTATTCTTTGTATATTTTATATTACAATTTTTAGTTATTATTGAATTTGTTATTAAGCGGTAGGAGCTGGGATGAGTGAACTTTATAAATATAGCTATATGAACAACATCCAATTGATGAAGTGTCATGAATGCTTTGTAGAAGTCAGTTATTTTTCCCTAGTGGGGAATATTGTTTTCTAGCTAAAATACATGAGTTAACAAAAGATTATGGTGAGCAGGGTAGGAAAAGAACCCAAAAGTGAACAGAAGTTATTTTTGGTTTACATGCACTAGTCAGCAACAGAGTAACAGAAATCTTAAAGCATGAATACAGATTTATCTTGGGATCCCGGTTAACTTCTCTAGCACTAGTGCTTATAAACCTTGGTAAGAAAGCAAGCAGCCGTCAGGTGCCAGAGAGAAACACGGTTGGCAGCTATTCCAAAATGAGGTTGTAGGAACACCTTATCACTTCTCAACAACTACTTCAACACCTGGATAGAGGGTGCTGATGCTGACCTGGAAGAACACATACTTGGGAAAAGCACTGTCCTTACCACCTGTATTTTTGCCTACCTGAAGAACAACAGAGACAATTCATCTCCTTCAACAACGCTTATGAGGTCTTATTTATTCAGGTTTAGAAACACACAAATGGAAACTACTGTTATAACTGTTAAATTATGTTAATTACCACACTGATCTTCTTGTTCTACTGAATCAGTTTATTAACGTTGCCAGAGAAGATTGCCTAACCCTGACCATTGTGTTAAGAGTTATGAAGTGGTTCAAACTTTGAGCATTTACAGTTGTGGAATGGGTTGCACGATGTCAGTATCACAGTGGGTGAAATGGTGTAAGAGGGAATGGATCCCCTGGATTTTATGTCCTCTCTAGTTTTCTTACTTGCAGGTTGACTTGCAGGTTGACTAACATTCTGTTGGAAAACAATTAAAGTACGGTTTGTCCTGTTCACTGTACAAAAAGGAACCAGACTGCACAATTTGGGAGGAATAATTAATATTAAAATAGATTGTATTTACATCAGAATCTTAAGATATGTTCTTTATTTATTTACTTCTCCTTCAGTGGCTATAAAATCTCCAAAGACATTAAAAGTTACCTTTGGTATTTTAAATACCCAGAGTAAAAACTGCTAGAAATCATTTGGCATATATTTAAAGCAGCCCATCACATAGTTTTACAAGTGTACAACCTGGCTGGAAAAGTTAGAAATGGTAAATTGTGGTTTATAAAAATTATACAAGAATGGTTGTGTAGCCAACAAAGCTGCGTGTTGCCAAAAGAGCATCAGTAATTTCTCCAGAATTCATCACAACCAGCTTCATGCTTTTCTTACTTTGTATGTTGGTATACAGGTAAAGAGATGGTTCCACTACAGAAATACCTCCTACAGTTCCAACTCGCACGTAACTCACATCGTGTAAATGGAGATTTCAGAATAATTTATCTGAAGCCCACACCAGGCAGAGGTAAATTACCACGTATTTCCACATCACACAAAAATGACTTAGAACCTTATCATGGCTGATCACAATGCTCCCAGAAAGCAATAATATTATCTTTCAGCACTGCAGCAGCATTTTCATGTGCAGTAAGAAACTTCCACACAAGCTTTGCACTTCGCTGGCTTTTAGCCAGTTTTCCCAAGATACAACCATGCCAGCAGGAGAAGGCAAGGAATGCCTTTCCATTGCCTTTCCAAGTCCTTTCCAACACCTCTGTATAATCAAATCAAGATACAACAATCTGTGATAGGGCCAGTTTCCAGTATGTAAGACACAGAACACCACGTGAAAAGAAATAAAGACAGCTACTATCTCTGATGACATAAGGCTGTATTAATCTAAGTAAAACTGCTCAAAGAAAACAGAAATCAGAATTTGCAACGCTCAGGGTCAGAATACTTGGCCTGCCTAGAAATAAACAAAATTACCTTCCACGTTCAACTTGCTTTGTATAAGATTTGTGATATTAAAAGTGGTTCTGGACTGAAATTTAACATAGGCAATCTCAGGACACAGCAAACTTTTTGCGTTGTTTTCAAATTTCTACTTGAGTAATGAAAGAAATATTAACATCTCCACCTACACTTCCTCACAAACTAAACTTCTTAATGACCGGATTCAGCTAGGCAAACGTCCAGCTTCTCATGACATGCATTTGAGTGCTCTGTAGATTTCAAGATAATTTTTGTTTTCTGTACCGTGTCTTCTTAACTATGACTTCAAATCACACCCACTGAAAGATTTTTTCTGTAAAATAATAAAATTCTGTATTTTTCATGCTCTGCAAGAACAGCAAAATTTTAAACTAAACATTTTTTCCATATGCATATATATATATTTGTATACACCCCCATACACATCTATATGTCTCCATATCAAATCTGCAGGCTGAAAATACTATTTGTCAGGTGGTATCACATTTAGCATCCACAAACTATAAACCAGTTCCATGTCAGAAAGCATTCAGCAGAAATACCAGATGAAGGTGTATCTGCCCTACACAATTGATTCCCCACTCCTGTTATAGTACACTGTCCCCCCTTCTCCCTCATAACTGTGATGGCAAAACAGGTTGAGGCAGCACAAGAAATCAGATCAGGGAACTGATCTGGCTTTAACAAAAAAATCTCAGACACAACAATCAAGTTATTTACTTGGAGTCCTCCATCCAGCTCTGGAATCCTCAGCAAAGGAAAGACATGGACCTGTTGGAGCAGGTCCAGAGGAGGGCCACAAAATTGATCAGAGGGATGGAGCACCTCTCCTGTGAGGACAGGCTGAGACAGCTGGGGTTGTTCAGCCTGGAGAAGGCTCTGGGGAGACCTTATTGCAGCCTTTCAGTACTTAAAGAGGGCCTACAGGAAAGATTGGGACAAATTTTTGGCAGGGCCTGTTGCAATAGGGCAAGTGGTAATGGTTTTAAACAGAGTAGATTTAGACTAGATATAAGGAAGAAATTTTTTACTGTGAGGGTGTTGAAACACTGGAACAAGTTGCCCAGAGAGGTGGTAGATGCCCCATCCCTGGAAACATTCAAGGTTAGGTTGGACAGGGCTCCGAGTAACCTGATCTAGTTGAAGATGTCCCTGCTCATTGCAGGGGAGGTGGACTAGGTGACCTTTGAAGGTCCCTTCCAACCCAAACCAGTCTATGATTCTATTTTCCTTTTGTATCCATTTGCTGACTTAGCATCGCAAACAGCTGTTCCAGCTCAACTGAATGGGCACCCTGGCATGTAGTGGTGACAAGAGAGCTCACCAGGGCAAGGAGCAGTGGGGAGATGGATGTGGAGCAAGACTAATTTTAAGCCAATTTAGAGAGAGAATAATTTATCACAGACTTCCTCAACAAGAGATCACAGCTTTGGTCATACTTGAGACAAAGCAGAAAAACAAATGGGCCTTTTGCTACTGGTTGAAGGTTGGTCATTGTCTCCTGCCTCACGTGGTTCTCTTTTGGCTTGGTTTTGATGGAAACATTGGTCTGAATGCCCCCACCTCGTAAGAATAACTCTTGTAAGAATAATTTTTACACAAGATATTTACATAAATGATAGCATAGAATGTAACATTAGAAATGATATCACATTTTAATTTTATAACTGAGGAAGAGACAGACCGATTTAAAAATGTAAGCTACAGAAAAGGAACAGCATAAACACTTCAAAAACACTGAAAGCCAGTCTAACATTAAAAACCCTACAAAAACCTTACTTTTTTGCATATTTTAAAGTTCATTTAGTCTTTTCAGTGTGCCAAGGTGCATTTACAGCTATTCAATACTAAACCACACAAACGCATAACCTAATTTCCCCTAGCAGAATTTGTTCACTAACACTGAGTATTTAAAACACATACTTCAAAAGTGACATCCAGGCTTTCAAACTCAAATTTCCATTTGTGTCCACGTGCCAGCCACTATACTTCTGACTCATATTTCTTCTGACGCATCTTCTGTATAGTTTACTGAATTTGTTTCAGGTTACCTAAAACATCAAATGTGGATGCTATTTAATGGTCTGTCTTGTTGGCTTTCTAGTTTATTTATAAATCAATTTAATTTAAAAATTGTTTAAAAAATTCCCCAGTGATAGCTGCAACTGTTGAAAGATACCAGAGTGAAAAGTTATTCTGTTCAAATGAACATATTAACTTTAGCTTTTCCTTTTCTTGGACTGAGGCAGATCAGCTGGTAAATGAGGCTGCTGAAAACACCCTTTCCTTTAGTTTATCCCTTTGTACCTACAAGAATTATGGACAGTTAAATTTTTGTTTTATCTTTTCATAATAAGCAAAATACTACCTATTTGAACATTTTACAATCAGGAGGCAGTGACAAAACCAGCAATATCTCTCTTGCTGATTTAAAGGGGGGAAAAAAAGAAAATAAAATAAACTGTTTTTAAAGAGCTAAATGGATATAAATTGTCAGACTCTGGGTCATCACTAAGCATAGGCCAGAGCATTGGCACGAATGACTGTGTTGTGAAGCCTACAAGCTTTCCTTGGTTTTTAGTTCACATTCCTGTAGAGTGAGACATTCTTAATTCGGGAGAGCTACGGGTAAACATTTATGGGAAAAAATTATTAAATATTTCCTTTCACAAAGGTAGCAGGCAAAATAAAAACAAAACCAGCCCCTCCACACAATGCTAAAGGTGGTCTTTAACTACCAAAATTCAGCAAGGCAAATGAGGTATCTACGCTCCTTTCTTACAGGCACCCGGAGTTTTTATTATTGGGAGATTAATCTTCCCTCCACCGTTTATCCTTCATGAACTCATATTCTGTTTATTTTCAGATAGGGACAGCATTATCCATATGTGAATATGCATACCAAATAGGCTGCTCCATCCTATGGAGGGTCCTATGTACACTTGCAGTTAGATTTAGCATTACAGAGGAAGTGAAAATACTTACATGGGTAATGATACTTATTACAACACCTGATGTAATACATAACTACTGGTCACTTCCCAAACCTCTCACTGAACTCCAGTAGCCTTTGAGAGCTGTTTGTTGCAATTCAGTTTATGACACAATGTTTTAAATGTTCTGACTCCAAAAGACTCTTAAAAGATGAAGCCCATCTGAAGATTTCCGCTCTAAATATGAAACATGTTCTGCTTGCAGAAGTTTTCAGAATTTTAAACAAATATGAAACACAGTTTATTCACCCCAGAGAAAGAAGTCATCCTGCAGATAGGTCTGAGGCTGGAGAGGACAATATGCACAGTCGTAACGAAAGGCATAATACAGGTTTTTCTCCTGGCTTTAGCCCTCGGCACTACAGCTCATTTGTCTAAGTTAAGTTTGAGAAATCTAAAGGAACACCTAAGAACATATATCAGATGTATTTTGATCAGTGCGTACAGACAGCAGAACCTTACTCTAACTCTACAAGCAGGAACACGTTGGCCTGACTGTATGTGGATCAGGGACATCAAAGCTCTCTTCTCCCTCTGACCAAAGCAAGACACAAACTTTCTCTATAGAAAATTCAAACGCACGCACACCACCCCTGCTGCACTTTAAACCTTACATGATTTTTAACTATTAAAAAAATTAAAGATCTTCTCATCCTCTTCCTTATATCTTACAAAATTATGCATGCCAAATGGCTCCTGAGCCGAGAGAGACCGAATGCTGTGTCGTGCTTTCCTGGACATGCAGATGGATTGCATTATCACTAAATTAATACTGTCACATTATTATTCCAGGATTAAACCTGCACCATTTACACCTCCTGATTTCAACAACTCTAGGGTAAGACCTCCATGAAAGAGACCTATTCCAAACACACAGCTAACCCAGGAGCAGCTCCTGAACATAAAGTGCATGGGTACACCAGAGAGTACATTGCTTTCCCCAGTAGCAAATAATTTCCAAAGCTGCTCTTTTCTGGCTCCTTAGGAAGGGTGTTTCTCTGCTGTTCCTCCTCTACTTGTCAAGGCTGAAGTCGAAAGAGTTTGCGCTAAGTGGGCAAATCTCCCAGAGCAACCCTATGGCTCCTTCCAATCAGGCTGCAGAGACAAAGTAACTTTTCCAAATTTTATCATGACTGTGGTAGGGCCAATGTTTTATTAGTACTTCCAATATTTGGTGCAATTTCCTATAAACTCCCCAATGTAGCCCAAAAATAATTCTGGAGCAATGTCAGTATAGCAAAAACTAGGGCGTGTGTTTTCCTGAAATGTTAGGCAAACATCTAGAAGATTTCTCTTTGTGGTACAACCATAATGGTGTCATACCTGAAAAAGAAAAGTCAGAAACAATAAAGCAAATTTTGTTCCTCAGATGTCCAATGGAACAATATGCCAAAGATTTAACGTTCCCAAAGAACAGACAAGAAGTACGTGGCAGAATTAGTTTCATAGCAGAGTGTGCCACCACAGCTATGCATAAAGATGTTATACAGCTTGGCCTTTGAGGACCGCACAAAATAATCCAAATACAGAACCGACAGGAGGAAAACAAACTACTTTTTCCTGGGAACTGAGCTATGCTAAATGACTGATCCTTCTCAAAAAGCCTCAAGTACCATACTTGTTTGACTGCTTCACTAGTCGAACTGTTGCCTGTTTCTCTGGGAAACTGGGAATATTTATTAGCTGGTCTTATTAGTCATGTGACTTCAAACATTGTTCATATTTTTTCAAAAAAGTTGGCGCAATAATTGCAGCTTCTTACTGATAAATGATCAAATGCTGCATTCCACTTCAGTTTATTGGAGATTTCAGAATTCAGCTGTTGCCTAATATATGTAGAATATAGTCAAAATGAAGTCTTTTTAAAAAATGAAAAGTTTATTTGCATGTGGCTTACTATATTTATTTTAGGAAACAATAAAAGGGTAAAATGCCCTAACAAAATATCAAGATATTATGACATGATGAAACAGATAATCCTACCTGATTGCCACACCTTTTAAAATTATGTATAAGGACTCTTTTGTTCTCTGGTTTTCAGAATGTCAAGCAACTCATAAGCGGTAGTCTGGACCTAAATAAACATACGCTAGTTAAAAATTCCTTATTTATTTAAAGCATGAAATGAATCATTACTTCAAGTATTCAAATAGCAACATCTTTCCTCAGTTCCCTCCTAACCTCTCTTTTAAATAGCCAACCTAAGACTATACCAATAAGCTAATGGCAAGCTGAAATTTTTCTTAACCTGTTAAAAACATTAACCAGACAGTTTTAAGTACCATCAGAAATGCTTAATATTACTATCATTATGCTAATTTAAAGCAAGAAGGTAGCTACAAGTCAGGAAAAACTGAATTATAAGGATTTATTTTTTTTAGTATTCCCTTAATGCAATTACCTCAATTCTTGTATTTTGACACTCTATCAGTAACATCAAGAATTGTTAGCAGAATTACAAGAACTGGAAAGATGAAAAAAGTAAAACCACACTGACAATGTCATCAAGACTTTGAAAGCCCTACATGATGAAGGATTTGGGTTTGTTTTTTCCATTAAGACAAAAGTCTCTTCACATAGAAGTCACTTCACCTTCCCTTTCCCTTCTCTCAAAACACATCTATATAAACGTAAAAAAATATTTTTTATTCAAAAGAAGGTTTCTTCAGTTATTCATAAATAATTACTCACACTTGGCCAGTGGTTTGTATCAATTTAAGAGAATAACACAGAGAGACGTGTTTTGAAAGTGGGGAAATCCCAGCAACCCACAGACATGAGCAATGAAGGTGCACACAACCTCTGAGGGAGTAGATGAGGGAACAAAAAGGAAGCCAGGTCAAATCTTGGGTCAATCCACCATGAAAAACGGTAAAATCAGGGTTGGAAGAATTCCTTGACAAACAAAGCAAAACTGCAATGTCCAGTACCCCCCTCCCTCCAGCCCCACTAAATAATAGATAGTTGCTCTCAACCAAACCCATGCTTGTTTAAACACACAGTTTCTCCTACCCTCCCTCATTATCTGGCCGGAATTAATGATTATCTGATTAATAAATTGTTACTCAATTACCACTTAACCCAATCCCCATCAATTAATTCTAGGCACACCTGTCAAACCACAATAAAAAAATGGATGTTCATCTCCTCCTCTTCTTTTCCCACATTCTCCTTTACCTCCTCCCTTTTCCACTCCCTGCAGTTTAACACATTCTGGGATTTATTTCCCTGTATCAGATCCAAGAACTAGAGAGTCCTCTATACCTTTTTGATACTGGGCGAATAGAGGATGCTGGTCCCGAGCCTACCCTCTGCACTGAGAATTCTGCTCTCACCTTTGAAAGAGTGTCAGTGACTGTTGCAGCATTTCAGACCTGGCAGAACTCCTTAAAAAGTGGTCCCACATTGTCCAAAATCCCCTGACTCTCCTTACTCCTCCAATGGTACTTTTTGGGGTTCTTTTTTATCTCTCAGCTCCTTTCAGAGAAGCAGTTCCTCAACCCAGATCAGTTCATTTGTTCAGAGAAAACTTTTATTCCTCCTGAATGAACAAACTGTTTTAAATGTGAAACAGGCAAAAGAAATACAAATTCCTGAATAATATTCTAATCACTGCACTGCCCTATTCCACATGCTCTGTAAGTGGTATATATTGTATACCATATGCCAAAATGATTTGTATACCCAGTGTTGACATTTTTCATGTTCCCCACAATGTTTGGAATACCACACTACACAGGGTGCAAAAAGATAAGATCATTTATGTAAGCAAAATATGACCTTACAAGTGTGTAAATCCCTTATTTGCGTATGCAAGAGAAATATCTGTGAGCACCAGTACTATTTGTATGTGCAATTATTTGCCTTACATGCCACATCAATTCTGCAAACAAATAGTGACTATTTAGCAATATTCATCTCTTTCTATTGTATAATACTGAACTAGCTAGGGAGAGAGAGAAAGATAAGACTTTAAAGTCCGTGGATAAATAGTATACTGGCTGCAAACTAACTAGTATAGAAAGCTCAAGTTTGTGCTGTGAGAACAGAAATCCATGGCTGACAAAACAGCAGAAAATGGAAAGAGCAGCCTGATCCAAAAAACAGAATTGCAAAAGGTTGGGCTGCTCTGGGAAAAAACATGGGTCTAGAAAGAAAACGCAGCTTATATGTACCATTCATGTATATAAATATACATATAAAACCCACACATTCTAAGTCCTTGTTATTTTTTTTTTTAATCCATGAGGGAGATATAAAAAAAAACTTATTAAACGTTCCTGTGTTAGGAATCTGACGGTGGCAAGGTTAAGTACTCTGACATCCACAGATGACACACTCAGTTTTTAGTATATATATTCTGCACCGTAGGAAATTTGGTATTACATCTGAGTATTTTGCACCTGCGCTACTCAACGTATGGTTAGAGAGTATCTATTTGCGTTAGCAGGGTCTGTAGTTGGAACAGTCTGCTAGCATTTGAACTGGGGGACATTTGAGTCCCACTGCCGGGTAAGAGCGGAAAGCTGTCAGCCTTGAGTCTGACTATAGGTAAGTCCCCCCAAGTGGCTCCTTCACACATATTGAAAGTATCATGTGATGTCCCTACAGAGGTAGCTGGACCAGTGTGGTCTATGACCTAATTTGGAGGATGGTTTCAGAAGTGCTTTACTTCAGCTCTCTGTCTTGTCTTGAAATATTTCCTGCCTCGGGTGGCATGAACCTCTTGGGCTGGAGGAGGAGAGTCTACCTCTTATCTCTCTCCCCCTTCTCCCTTTCCAGCCCCAACTGTTTCCATGGTTGAGCCAGCTGTAGCTGCTGCCAAAGAAAACAAGGCATTTTCCTACCTTGAGGGCATTCCCCTTTGAACATCAAAAGTCTATAGCAAACAATGGAGTTGAAACAGCTTTGCAAATAAAAGGTCGGAAGAATTTTTCATAATGGAAAATTATCAGACTACCTACAGGCAGGGGTTGCTTCCAGCTCACAAACACCACCACACATGCTTGCAAATACACTTCATTTTGAGCTGAACTAGTCTTTGCTGAGCTATTGCATGGTCCCAGTGATGTAACTCAAATTCATCCTCCCTCTAGCCATTTTGTAATCACCTTAATTGTCAGGTCTTAAAAATAATAGATTTTTAGTTCTTTGGGAAGGGAATGCACTTACAGTATGAAGCCGAGCAACCTGTAGGGTGTTCTGAAATTGCAGTTCACAAACTAAGCAGTGCACAAAGTAGGGGAAAGGAGAAAGGGCATGTGCTCCTGGAGAGCACCAGGGAGAAGAGCAGAGCATGTGATAAGCTGTTGATGGAGCTGTGCTTCGCAAGCTCTAGCCAAAGGACAAATGAGCAATGTAGACAGCCCTTGGCTGCCAGGAGCTACTGAACCCATACTAGAGGCCTCCACGGAGAATTGGCAGGATGGGATTCAGCAACAGCAGGAGCCACATGTTTTCTGGGCTCCCACTCTCTGCCTGCGTATACGCCCAGCCCTGCGAGCACAGCAGTCTCCCATGGGGTCACATTCCTCCGTGGCCACCCTGGCCTCCACTGACCAAACGTCCCCTCCATTCCACTCCCATCCCTGCCTCCTCCACAAGCACACTCCAGTGGTCTTCCCTCTTTCCTGCCTCTCAGAAGCGGAGGGGCTGGCAGGAAATCTGTGATATCCAGTTTGAGTGCTGCTGCTATAAAGATGGATAGAGAACTCAGTCCCTAAACCAAGAGCAGAAGATGGAAGGTGACTCAAGAAGCATTTAATGGGAAAAATACAGGACATGCTATGGCTGAACAACTTTTTGGCACTAACCCTTAGCTAGACTAAAATCCCTTCAGATGTGCATAACAAAATAATTTCACTGTGGGAAATTAACAGTTTAAATGTGCACCCCAAATATTTGGCATTCATCTCCCTGTGAGTTCTGCATATAGGTAAGCCTTCAGCAAAGAGGGGAACTATGATTATCTGCATTTTTCTGCATTGCTGGGGCAGTGGAGGAAAGGAGTGGGGGACATGGGTTGAAGGCTCTGAATTTTCAGGGCAACTCATGCTGAAAACAAAAATTGTCATAATTTCACAATAAAAAGAGCATGCTTTGGATTTCTCTTTTATTTTCCCACTACCCTACTGAAAAGTTCTGCAAACACAAGCCAGAACAGCTAGTGACTGGAAGTGTAGTTGCGTAGTTTCTCATTAAAAGAATTACCCCCACCACATCTTTCACATATCACCATCCTGCCAACTCCCACGGGAAGCTGCCCAACAAGACCATCACTCTCACTTACTGCCTGCAGCTTCTCCCAAGGTTTCAACACCTTTCTGTACATTCATCCCTGACCTAAAGTGCCCAGTATGGGAACACTCCTCCAATCTTTCCTTCCCTTCTCCTTCCCCACCTAGAAAAGCCTGGTCAGCCACACCTCCACAACAGGATGAAGAAAACCTGTGAGTTTGATTAATTGCAAGAACACCCAAATATACTATAAGAGGTACTGCTGAGAACAAAACATACGAGTTCTTAGATTTTAAATGTGGGGGATTGAGAAAATGGGACTTGACTGGTGGAAGAAACTGGTAGTTAAAGGTCACTGATAACTGGGGGAAAAAAAAGACTAAGTAAGATATTCTCAAAGTCAGTGGTATATATAAACTGTTTCCATTTGATAGTTTTCAGTGTTCAGCATGAAGCATCAATTGTTTTATAGGCACTGTAACTTACATTTTAGCAGAGATCATCAATTCAGATTAGTCTGGAAGCTTAAATCAGCTCAGCATTTCCAAATAGAAATAGAAATGAGAAACTGTTATTGGTAAATGACACCATATGAATAATAATAGAGGGGTTTTTTGACTCTTCTGCCATAAGGTACACGTGCTAATTATCACAGACATGTCTAGAAACCTTAACCAGGTTCATGCCCCATCAAGACTAGGCACATGAGATACACAGCAGTTTGTGTAGACTGCTCACAGGCTTCAGCAAATTTTAACAGACAAATGAAACAAATTGGGGGGGAACTATAGGCAATGTAAGTGTTCTACAGAAATCAGCATTATTTTTTTTCTGCTGCCTCTTATCTTCATTAATGTTGTAGTGTGTATGGATGGCTTTCTCAACCAAAAGGTCTCCAATTCTAATATTTCCTTAAACCTCCCTCTTCTTCAGTGTCCAGTTCATTTGTCCATATGTGCCCCAAGACAACTGTCTCCTTTTTTTTTTAAGCTGGCAACACGATTATTTCTGAGATCTGACATATACTAACATTATATATATATATATATATACACAGAGAGAGAAAAGATGCATTAAGCTGTTTTGCAAAGGGGCAAAGGGAGTTTTCTGGCAATTACTCAGCGTAAGGAGTAAGGTATATGGTGAATAGATTAGATAAAATTAGTAGCTGTCAACCCAGTACTGCCTGATGACAGAAATTGCAGCTTTATCTCTCTCTTATCCATGCCTCCCACATATCATGTGCCTCATTAGGATGCTATGGACAGAACACATAAGAAAAAGGCCATCCTCAAAAAGCCATCAAAAACATCACGGAAAAACTGCCAGATTTGGCCAAAAAGATTTTGCTTGGCCGCAGGGCATAATTATATACTATCCTACACTATCACAGTGTAGGACAGTATATAATTCTATCTATCACAGCATTTGAGGAATGGGAAAATCCATGCTGTAACCAGGTGCCCTGCCAGCATCAAAAATGCCTCCTTACCTCCAAACACATGTTCTTTGCATGTTGGGAAAACCAGCAAGACCCATAAATTAAAGCGAACAGACAACTGACTCATGGAAAGGACTGATCAGTCAAGATCCGGCTATGTTAAAGCGGCTGTATTAAATTAGATGTTGCAGAAGCGTGGACTTTGACAAAACACTAAAAACAGCTTTGCCAAATGTTTGGAGGAATAAGACATTGTTTTTTAGGCTACATAGTCCTCTAATATAGTATCTGATACACCATTCTATGTCCACAATATCCAAAGGTAGCAGCACAACGCTGATTGTCCCAGCCATCTTTGTGGGAAAACTCTGTTGGATAAAACTGCTTTTCCCATATTCTCCACATCCCCCCAACACAGAGGTTTTAGTTTCAGTCACGAGAGCGTGAGGAACAAATGAGAAAGGACCCCGAATGGCAGAACATTCAATTCAAAACAAGCCCAAGGGCCAGCACGTGATGACACCGCATAGGTCATTTCCACGTACGTAATAAAAACCGCTTACGAAGCATTTAGGAGAATAGTAAATATGAACAAAAATGTTTTCTATCAGATCACAATGAACAAAAGTCTCCAGCAGATTTACCGAATGGTGCAAAACATTCCAGCACAATGTTGCTGGTTTGCATTAAAAGGAAGAATGTGAGCACATCAAAGCTTGACTTTGCCTGAGTAAGAAATGATTCTTCTGGCCCTCAAAAGACTAGCTGACTTCAAAATTGGAATGAACTGAGCCTTGACCCACATTTGTAAAGGTAATAAGGAGCCAAATCATAGGACACGCTCTGTAGGGAAGGGTAGATACTGCTGATAGAAGTTTTTCTACCAGTATTTCGATGGTAGAGCTATAGGCACTGAACACGCATAATTCATGAGCTGTGCTTCCACAGTCTCACAAGGCTTTCAAGAGCCTGTCACATTCTTTTCAAGTGGATCATTAAGGGTGGTGTACTTAAATGGATGGGTGGAGGAAATTTATCTGAACAGGAGATTAGAAGTGATTCAATTTTGGGAGATAACCTGACTTTTTGTCTTGGTAAGACTATAGTTCAACCATGTGAGTTGATACTGGCATCTGAGGCTACTCAGCAGTTTCACATACAGATACTGTTGTGCAGATGAAAAAGAATAGTATTATAAAGCTTCTCTTTGTGAACCATAAAGGTATAATTCTGACATGATGATGGCTGATGTAATCAACATTTTCATGATGAGGCTAGGCTTAACAAGGCAAACTAAAGCTTGTTACGATGAACTTTCTGAATTCCCCTCAACTTGAAGAGTTCATCACTATCGGGGGGGGGGGGGGTGGTGGTGGTGGTGGTGTCTGTGACAAAGATAAGAGGAATGGAAATTCATGCTGAGATCATTTTACAATGGCTCAGGAATCTTCTCTAGTCTCTGTAAAACACCCTGCAAGTAGACACAAAAGACCTGGGAAGAAGAGGAACAGCAATGATGGTTTTCAGTGCAATCTACTTTCCTCAGGAGGAGAAAACTTGAGAGGGAAGCCAGTCCTGAAACTTTCCATTCCAAAGCTTTAACTATGAAAATGATTAAATTAGCTGTGAGAAAGCAATAAGCTCATTCCACACCTCCTGCAGAATGTAAAGCAGAGGATAGACAAAATTTCCTATTTCTTCATTAGGTGCTTCTGCCATTGCCTGGATGAGCGGAGCTGTCAGAATTGTTTGGGGAACACTGACTGCCCAGGAAAGGAAAGTGTTGTATTGACGCAAATACCAGAGACTATGGTGCTTGGCATACTGGAGCTCTAAAAACAGCTCTTCTTGTGCCTTCCTCATTCTCTGTTTCGCAGTTGCTTTTGTTATTTATTTTTAAATACCCTCCTGACTAACTATCTTCCAGAAGAAGAGGGGGAAAAAAAAAAGAAAAAGCAAGAACTGGGAGAAACCAGAGAAGGATAGCTGAGCCATCAATTCCTCTGGGTCAGACCCTTAGGTCCAATTCATCCTGTGCTATTGCCAGCCACTTACATCATTCATAGCAAAAAATTTAGCAGTCCAAACTGGTGTGTTCAAGACTTGCAGAAATACTGCTTATTCCCAACTCATTCTAAAAGATAAACAGAAAATACTTCTTGTATCTGTGTAGCTGCAAAGCATTATTTAAAAAGAATAGCTGTTAAACAAGCAATAAGCCATTTAAAGATGCCAATCTTGTGATTTGCTATGCTAAAAGTTTTCACACAAAATCTTCTTGAATCCTGGAAAATTTGTTCATTAAAAAGGTGCATGCTGTTCTAATATATATCCTATGTCAGCACAAACAGCCTTCATGTAAACACACAGCCATGAGTACCATGAGTAACAACTCTGTTTCCATCAGAAGCCCTTTATCCTGCGTAAGAGGTCTGCACGCTAATAGATGTCCTAGGCTAATGTTAACTAGCTACAGCTGGCTCGCAGCTATAAAAAGCATTAATGAAAACATAAATACTAACTTCTCCACTTCCCTCAGCCCGTACGTCAGGGCTGCGCAAAGGCATCACTTTCCAAGTGGTCTGTGTGAATGAACTGGCTGCTCTGAACCAGCTCGCTCTGGTTCTCCAAAGTTTGTTTACCGAACAGCGTGTGCAGAGACACGGGGAGCACGGGGGACGCAGGGGGAGAGACAAACCACGTGGCCGCCCGCCTCGCCCAGCAAATCCTCCCGCAACCCGGAGCCCTGGGCTTCCAGTGACGGCTCGGGCAAAGGAAGGAAATATCTATCAACAGAGGGACTTGACCTATGGGCATAAAAATGTCAGTCCGCACCGAAGCTGAACGCAGCCCAATTCTTGCAATACATTACTGTGTTTTGCTGTAATATTACTTTGCTTTGCTGTTCTGAATTGGGTTACAATAAATAAAGCGTGCAGTGACACACATGGAGCAGAGAAACGACACTTCATCCTTTGGAGTTCTGCGCACTCTCAAAACTTACTACAGGATTTATATTTTCATTGTGCCAAATATAAACCAAAACTGCAGAAAAATGAAAGGGACTCAGTGTTATCCAGTAAGTGTCCAGAAAAGGAAAAAAAAAAAAAAATCTATTTAATGGAAAAGAGGATGCATGAAACTCCAAGGCTACAAATTCAGACAGAAACATGAGGATACTGAAGTGCTACCACACTCGGTAATTTTTATTCCACCATGCTGCACACACACACATTCTTCATTGTTCTTTGATTATTGGACTGTTTATCTGCTATTTTAAAATAATTAGCTTTGTCTTGAAAATAGTTACTTTGTCACTGTCTGTTTCTATGCATTTCTGGTCAGCTGGAGAGAAACCTTTCAGGTCTCTGCTGGGAGGCCGGGCACGCTGGCTTGCCATCCACAGCCAGGCTCATCACAATTCCTCCCAGTCCTGTGGTTGTTGGTTCCTAACAATTGTCACAAGCCGGCTTTGTCTGAACATTAGCCCACCTTACAGGAAAAAGGGGAGCCCTCTTTTAGAAGCACATAAAGCATCTAACAGTACTGCCTGTTTTCAGATTTCTTTTCCATTTCAAAATACTGGATGTGTATTTTAAAACCTCAGCTTCTGAAATCCCACCAGTAAGAATCATACCCAGCTTTTTTCATTTTTCTTTTTTATAGAGGAAATCCTTTATATGAGGCTGATGAAATTTTGGGGTCTTCACCCAGAAAGCTTAGAAACACTCAAAAATACATTTAAATAAAATTCCAATTTCCAAGTATCATGATTCTTCATTCTCATTATTTTCTCCAAGGCACCATTTTTTTAATTTCCTCTGATTTGCACTACCCAAACAGCAACTGCAGCCATGTCGGTCACCCCCAAACCCAGCTTCTATGTATTTAACAGGGATCAAACAAAGGTTAGAATATAATCTATTTGGCTATGCAGGAGTTTCCTAAATCTAACACACAGATGTTAGTGAACATGGCACAACCCCTTGCAAGCATTTAAAAATAAATTAGCCGATTGCAATTTATTGATTTGCTGAAGTTACAACTTCCAAATTATAGGTGGCACCTCTTTTGCTTTGAGTTCTTCCCCTGCTACTTAGTGCATATAACCCGATTTCTAACTCTTTTCTTACAAATCCATGACCTTAGCAGAGTCCCTCCCCACTTACACTACTGATGTGCCAACAGTCTGATGGCCATCAATTTTGCTGGCTGTTGAGGCATCCACTTCAAATGCCTGTTTTCTCAAGATGTTATTGCTATAATTCTTCCCCCAAACCCTGGCAGTCCAAATACGGATGATGACTCAGAAACACAGAAACACCAAGGTATAGATGAGGTTCTATCACAGATATTTTTAATCCTGACTACACAGCCCAGGCTGCAGCAAGAAAGTTTTGGCAGTTTTCAGCTCCCTTGCAAAGGAAATATGCACTTACAATTAAATAAAGAAATTAAAAACACTTTCACAAAGATTAGGCACTGAATGTTTTTGCTAACAAGCTCTTCCACTTCCCATTTACATTATGTTATTATGGTTAATTTATAGCTCTATATTGAAGATGTGACATAACTTCTTGTTACAATCAAATTAATTTCCTTGAACATTTTTCCTCATGTCAAACAGAATTTACAAATTTTGGCATTTGTTCAGAGGCAGGGGAAAACGCATAATCCCATCATTACAAGACAAAGACAGGAACATCTGTAGCTGTTATGACTAGATATATTTGAGTTCAATACTGGGGAAAGTTGCTGCCTCAGAGAGCTTCCTCTTCCTTAGCAGGAACTACATAGGCTCAAGGGAAATTAGTGGGCAGACAGAAAGGTAACTCGCACAAAATGGTATTTAAATACCTTTTGACCACTCTCTTATTCCTCATATGAGGATCTCAGCTCGACACATTACTTCCTTCTCCTATAACCTACCATGCACTCCCTCGCGTGGGACTCAACTTCCAACCACACTTCGCACCTCTGTGAAGCTGGGACTCCAGTGCAATCCCTTATCCCACCTCACTAATAGTGCATTCCTTGCAGTTCCCTTGTTCACTCACTCAGAAACAGAAGTGAATGTCTCCTTGCTGGTGGAGTTCCTGCGGCATGTGCTGAATTGGGATCACAACTACACAGCTGTGGAAGGGACCATACCCCACCTGCCAGGCAGGCACTCCTAACTATGTAGCCACCCTTGGTCTAGATCAGTTGGGAAACTACTGAGAAATACAGAATAATTTTATAGTTTTATAATAATTTCCTTAAAGCCATATTCCTAGACAAGGATGATGCTGCTGTACAGGAAAAGGCAAGACTAGATCATGCAGGGACATCACAACTTCCAAGTGTCAAATGGCAGCACAAATGCATGGAAAGTGGAAATACTATAGAGACTTCACTGCGCCTTGCACTGGAACTTGGCTCCTACCTGCTATTTACATTTGTGTGTACGTGAAAGAACAGACAACAACTTCCTGGGCAGAGGAGCCAGCGGAAAGTCAGGGAGAGCCTGTCTGCTGCTTTCTCTTCTGTATTTGCCTCCTTCCTTGCACTGCTGCAGACAGGAGGAAGGCTACTGAGAGCAAGCAATACCCTCACCTCACTCTCAGGTGGCTGCATGAAGTCAGCTTTCAGACGTAGCCCTCGCACCTCTAGTTGCACCGATCAGTAAGTGCCTCTGGAGTAAGCAGCTGCACAAAGATATTTACAGTTGGCTGGTGGTAACTGCCTGATGGCTCAGATTAGCACCTCCAGAAGGGCAGGATCTGGAGCTGCTTCTGAGAGATCCTTCTCAATCACTGGCATACCACCAAAAGTAAGAGTGGCAAGAGCTGGGAAATCGCTGATACAGAGAAACAATTTTTAAAATATGTATATAAAATCCTGTTATCATGTGATATTCAATAAAACACAGCCCACAACACAAACATGACCAAAAATTACACTCTGCAACTTCATGACATCATTCTTGGTCCATTTAAATGTGAAACCTCTCTGAAATATATTTTGCATTCAGTAAGCACTTCCGAAGCAGGTTGTCCAGAGAAGCTCACACTGCAGCCAAACACAGCCTCAAATCAAATCTCTAAATTTAGTGAGTTACAAAACCATTTCGAACATGTATCAGGCAGTATGTATCAGGTGAATCATTTCCTTTTTTCTTACTGTAGGAACTAAAATTACAAAAATAACTAAATCTCTCTTAACTACCATTCCACTCGAGTCCTTACACACTGAAGTGTAATACACAGTAAGTTCGCCTCATCACTTGTCTTGTTTGAGGAGTATGTTCTTCTCCAAACCCAGTGAAGACCCCTTCAGCCAAAGAGGCGGTTGAGGCATTAACTGAAATGAGCGTGAGGCTTTCAGCAGAGCCTGTAGCACATCCCTACCCAGTGGGATGGTGCTCACTGCCTTTGGCTGCGAGAAATGGAACAAAACCAGCAGGCACTGCAGGCAGTCAGGACTGGCACGTGAGCATGAGATAACTTTGTTAAGTGCATTTATAAGTCACATACTTGTTTTAAACCACAATGCTTACTGAAAGAACTAATTAAGATTGCCTTCTCTGTGGAACTTTATTTTATTCACATTGTTTGCTGTATCTTAATCTTTTGTATTCTATAAAAGAAAGTGTATAAAAGCATAAGACACAGATGTACAGGCCTGTCTCCCAGGAATATTGTCCCTTTCAAAGTCTGTCTTGTCTTAATTATTAGAGCATGCCCATAATTTTAAAACCACATAGGACAGTGTGTTCCTGACTCTATACTCTTTGGGACAAAAGACCTCCTTCTTCCCAAAAGACTAAGAGTATGTTCATAACGCCTTTCCAAGGAGTATTGATTTGTTATATCCAAGCAGAAGCTTTTACAAAGCTGATAACCAAAAGTTATTTCTAAGAATCTTCCTTTTCAGAAACCTGCTATTGTATTAAATGTAGGCTGATGTTTCTTTGCACATCCACTGATCTATGCAGATACTTAAGGCTGTGCATACAAAGAGTGTTTACCTGCCCGTGCAGTATTTGGGTGGTTAAATTTCTCTCCCAACTGTTAGCTCAGCGTGTGTCCATGTAGGCATTTATAACTGCTCATGGTCCTTGTCTTTTGTACCATGGTAGCAGGAAAACAAATCCCAGAGACACAATCTGGCTTTTATAAAAGGTTCGGAGGGCTCCAGCACAACTTTAACACTTCCTCCAGGTCAGGACTGAAGTCATGTAGTCAGTGAAAGGTAGAGGTGTAAAACATACATGGAAGATTTCTGGTCTCAGTTCTGTCAACCACGTAACTTTCAGAGATACAAAAATTCAAGGGGAAGAAAGGTTAAAACCAAGGGAAAGATTCCATACCTTTTACATAGGCCATCTTAGAATAATTCTTGACAAATAACAGGTGCTGGAAAATTACTATTCTTGGTTTAAACCAGACAATGTACAACAGCACGTACCTTGATTGTGGCTCTAGGGCTGGAAAATTACCTTTTCAAATTGTTCTCTTTCTACTCCCTTGACTGGTCGCCACTATAGGATAACATACGGGGCACCATGTCACTCTTCCCATTCCCCCCATTTACATATTCGCTTGAAAATGATCAGTTGGGTGGATAAAGCCATACACCAGAGAGCAGTGGGAAATGAGGTGTTCAGGTGCAATAAAGATTCCCCAGCTTTCTAAAGCCCTGTATGCAATCATCAGACGTGGGAGGTGTGAAAAGGTACGGTTACAAGGTAAGTGGTGGTCAATACACAACTCTACATAATGATACTTCAATACCATTAACTCTCTCTGTTATTTACGTATCTCTGCAATTTCTCTATCATGGGAAATATATCCATAGGTAGAGCTATTCCTCCTTCATGACCAACAAAAGGCTTGGGGGTGTGTGTGTGACTATCTTCTGTGAACATACGGGCACTTTACTGATGAGTCTAAGCACTTGAGTATGGAGGAAATACAAGCTAGCAACCAGTGTCTCCTTGTCGCTAGACGCATACAGGAGCCTGCACACACACTGTTGGCCATCTGACGGTTCGCTTCTGTTCCTGCCCATTTACTTTCCAAAGAGACTGAATCCCTGTCACACTTTTGCACTATGCCAGCTACTGTCTTCTTGAGACTTTTTCTATATCAGCTCTTTACCACTGCCCTGACATATTTTAGAACAATGGCAAAGTATTTAATTGCCGATTCCCAGTGCAGGGCCGAAAAAGAGTAGTGTATGTTGAGGGGTGCTTTTTTTCCTTTGTACAGAGTATATCAGATAACAGTGCTTTCACCTTGCCCTTGGACGGAATAAGATTATGTAAATATTTAGCACTGAAAAATAAACGGCAATGTCAAATTAACAAATTGTTGTACTACGGTGGCACTGGAAGAAGCCCAAGTTCCATCTATCCGTCTGCAACATCAGGAGCAGGGAAAGCAGACTTGCAGAGCTATCTGGGCAAAAGCACAGGGAAACTACGCTGTTAATTATATAATACAATTTAATGTCACAACAGTACAATGTGATATCAAAGCTGTTTTTCCAAGTCTTTTGTCCTTACTCTCTGTTTTAGCGGCTGCAGTTTGAGAATTACAAATAGAGCAGGGTGGAGGCAAAAGGGAATAATCCAAGTATCAGGGAGTCTTAACTGTGAATAAAAAAAGGGGAAAAAAAAGAGACTTCAAAGCAGAAACAGGTTACTAGACCTTGAACCACAGCTGCTAGGAGAACTATTACAAGTCTGTCAAGTAGCAATTAGACTACTTTGCAAGAATATTAAGAGCACAAATCTTCACTTCTGAGAAGTATCTGAAAAGGGGAAATCAGAGAAAACGACTAGCTTATGGAGTACTCTTTACTGCACTTCAGTTACCTATTTCCTGTTTATTTCCCACTTGAAAAATCACATCCCAGAAACATAATGTAATTTTTAAAAACTTGCATTTATGACCATGCCATTTAAAATGTTTTGTTGAAAAAACACAAAAAAACAAATGGAATGCTGTAAACAGATTTAAGTCAGCCACAAAAAACATTCTGACAGATGTTAGCATCTGTGAACATGGATCTTTCACGACAGTCCTTTCCAATCTGGGCTCTTTTCAAATAAGACCTCCAGGGTTTTTTTTGTTGTTGTTATTTATTCAATACGTTCTATAAAATTTAAGCTAGGTTTTCCATACCAGAAAGGTGACTTTTCAATACATTAGCCCACCTACTTGGAATTCTCATTGCAGCACTCGACACTCAACTTTTAGTTGTGCATGCTACCAGACAGGCTAACCCATTGACTAGATTTGTGTTAAGATAAACAGCAAAGATCATTAGATGAAGAAAAAGAAGAAATTCAACTTTGAAATGAATTAGTTTTACAGAATTACCACTTGCCATTTTACACAGAATTACGTAGGAACAGACTACTCAGAAATTTGCTAGAGTATAATGAATCCCAGCAACTGACTATCATGTTTCTGGGGGCCTGCTCAGAAAGAGAAATGTGACTTTCCCCGCACTTCTATTTTTTCCAGCCACTCAAACAAATCCTCGGCTCTTCTAAATATTATGCTCCCCAAGGGTCCTGCTTGTATGGTAGCAGGCCTTTCCGCTTCTCTAAGGTCTGGCAAATTGAAAACAAAATAAAGAGCAAACCCAAAAGAACTATTGATAGATAGAAAGAACTATTGACTAGTGCATAGAGGCAGATCACAATATTTTTTTAAAGTAAATGTCCTGTCTTTCTTTTGTTCTTGGAACAGTAAGTTATAGCAGGCTAGAGTGCTAGCGTTCAGGTGGGAAGTAGGTCAAAACATACGCCAAGAGAAGCGAATGGAAAATTTCTTTAGTCACCCACAAAGATTTTAAAATGTGGATTCACAGCTATAGTAGCATTGTTTTGTATTAGCAGCGGTTAGCTTTTCCTTCTTAACAGACAACACCCTTTTCTGTCCAGCCTCCTCATCCAGATCTTTTGAGTGCTCTGACCAGTTTAACTGCTTAATAGTCCCAAAAATGCATCTATTTTTGTTTCACCAACTATCATACCACCAGCCCTGTCCTTTAAGACATAAAACTGACTAGCTCTATTTTCTACTGAACTCACGTGGCCTGCTCAAAACAAACAGATACTGGCAAGAGCAAAATCCAAATTATACACTGCTTTATCCCAGGAACACAAAGTACAAGGCCGACGCAGTGAGTCAGACACCTCAGCGCCAGCGAGCTCCTCAGGTTGACAGGAGTCTCTTTGGGATCCTCATATGTGTAAGCCAGGCCTTTTTCAAAAAAAAGTCAAAATAATCGGGTTTAGACAAACATGTGTTGTGTCATTAGCAGAAGCATCTCTCTCATCAGAGGGGAAAAGGCAGCAAAAAGTATGACAGGAATGCTGGAAATGGGCAGACAGTCACGACGAGTCATATTTTCTTCTTTTTTTTTTCCCCCATGAAACTCCTTCAGCATGAAAAGTCCATTTGCGAGAGCAGTTAATTACATGGGGGAAAGGAGAATGATTCGACAATAATGCAGGGAACGTGGGACCAATTTATGTACAACAGAAGCCAGAGAACTTCTCAGTCTCTGCAATGATTTCTCAGCATCCTTGGAAAATGCTTTAGATACTTCAGCTGAACAGATGTAAACCCATCAGACGTATCCATTTGTCTGTCAGTAAAAGGCTAGATGCCTATAGGCTCTACCGTAATTTCTATGCTTTACCTGTGTTAGTTTAACGAATTAAATGAATTCATTTCCTTAGAAAGAAAATAGATTTTTCCCACGATTTGCCAGTCTCTTTCTAGAAACTGGATGCCTTGAACAAAATGCATCACTTCCCCTGCTCCACATTTAATTTCATGCCTCTTTTCATCTTACAGTGTATTTCATGCTTCCCTGTGGCAACAGCATCTAGGTTATAGTGGGGTGCTACAAAAGAAAATATACTAAAACAGCCTGTTTAAAATACAAATCAATTAACTATTCACCTTGATATCTAATTAGAAACTTTTGTTTACAAAACAATGAATTATCTAACTCACCCTGCCTCACAAAATACAAACGTTGCTTTCATGGCAGTTTTACTTTACAAAAAGTTTACAGAGAAGAAAAGAGGTTTTTCTTAATTACAAAAGAATGAGCCATCAGTTGGTTCAAAGGACTGCCAGAGGGCGTTGGACCTTTTGCTCGCTATCAGGCGACAGACATTTTTGATAGAGGAGAAAAGTCTCATGTGGATGCTTATCAGCCATGGAAATAGCAGCTGATAAAGCAGCATGAGGTGTCTTCCATTCCTCAGTCTTTAAAAGAAGGGTTCCTTCTCTTCTTTGCAAAAGAGAAAGTGGGTTGATTTTTCTCTTCAGGATCCAAAAGACAGTCTGGTAGCTGTGAATTACAAGCACCAAGCTCTTTTTTTGAGCTGGGACACCTGTAAAATTTGAGGAGCTTCCAAGAGGCCAGTTTAACAACTGCACGTGAGAATACCCAGCTACAGCATGTACTCAGAAGCAATGGACCCTCTTTTTTTATTTTATATATATTTCAAGTTCAGCATAGGAAGTGCAATCTGAGATTTCTGTTTTCTTTCACCCCATTCCTTTAAAGGTTGTGGGCTCGGGCAAGTTAACTACCTCACATTTTTAAATTTTTAAAAAAGGTAGAAAGGACAACTCTGGGAATTACCAATCTGTCAGCTTCAGCTCTGTGTCCGAGAAGATCATGGAACAGAACCTCCTAGAAGCTACACTAAGGCACATGGAAGACAAGGAGGTGATTCGAGACAACCAAGGGCAAGTCCTGCCTGACCAACCTAGTGGCCTTCTATGATGGAATGATGGAATGACCACACCAGTAGACGAGGGAAGAGCTTGTCTATCTGGACTTCTGTAAAGCCTTTGACACGGACTTTGACAACATCCTTCTCTCTAAATTGGAGAGAGACGGATTTGATGGGTGGACTGTTTGGTGGATGAGGAACTGGGTGGATAGTTGCATCCAAAGGGCAGCAATCAACAGCTCAATGTCTAGATGGAGATCAGTGACAAGTTGTGTCCCTCAGGAGTCCACATTGGGACTGGTACTGCTAAATATCTTCATCAATGACATAGACAGTAGGATCGAGTGCACTCTCAGCAAGTTTGCTGAGGACACCAAGCTAAGTGGTGTAGTTGACACGCCTGAGGGATGGGATGCCATCCAGAGGGATGGGACAAGCTTGAGAAGTGGGCCTGTGTGAACCTCATGAGGTTCAAAAAGGCCAAGTGCAGGGTCCTGCACCTGGGTTGGGGCAACCCCTGGTATCAATACAAGCTGGGGATGAAGGATTGAGAGCAGCCCTGCCCAGAAGGACTTGGGGGTACTGGTGGATCAAAAGCTGAACATGAGCGGGCAATAGCCCAGAAGATCAACCGTATCCTGGGCTGCATCAAAAGAAGCATGGCCAGCAGGTCAAGGGAAGTGATTCTGACCCTCTACTCTGCTCTAGTACTGAGTTTAACTCTTTAGTCTGCAGCACAGGAAAGACATGGATCTGTTGGAGCAGGTCCAGAGGAGGGCCACAAAGATGATCAGAGGGATGCACCTCTCTGTGAGGACAGGCTGAGACAGCTGGGGTTGTTCAGCCTGGAGAAGGCTCTGGGGAGACCTTATTGCGGCCTTTCAGTACTTAAAGGGGACCTACAGAAAAGATGGGTACAAACTTTTTGGGAGGGCCTGTTGTGATAGGACAAGGCGTAATGGTTTTAAACTAAAAGAGGATCAATTTAGACTAGATATAAGGAAGAAATTTTTTACGATGATAGTAGTGAGATAGTGGAACAGGTTGCCCAGAGAGGTGGCAGATGCCCCATCCCTGGAAACATTCAAGGTTAGGTTGGACGGGGCTCTGAGCAACCTGATCTAGGTGAAGATGGCCCTGCTCATTGCAGGGGAGGTGGACTAGATGACCTTTAAAGGTCCCTTCCAACCAAACTATTCTGTGATTCTATGAAATTATGTGATTGCACATTAAGTATACTTTTTGCTTAAAAGTTGAAAGGAAATTTGGAGAGGGTATTATCATTTGAACTCTGCTTGAATTGATGGTGTTACCAATCAGACTGAATAATAGATAGTCAGCTGCCCTGACTTTTGATCAAATGTAGCCCTCTGGAAGAAAATCTACACAGAGGAATGATGTCCTCAAAATCACATATTGATATGGGGCTAGTAAAGTACTTTTCCTCTCACTTAAAAAAAATTATATATTGTAGAAAGAATGAATTAAATATAAAGCAATGAGTTCACACAACAAGATGTACCAATTACTTTTAAAAAAACAACGCAAGTTAAGGTCAATAAAACTATTATATGTAAAGGAGCTTTTAAAAAATATTGGGGATAAGGCTGCTGATAATTACTTTTCTGTGGGTGATAACCCAGATTGCATTTTAGGGAAGAACAATCTTCCTAAATTCCTCCTGGAGAAATTTTATTCATCAGTGAGTGTTGTAAATCATCCAGTGGCTTACAAGGTAGCAAGAATTGGGAGAACTCCAGTATTTCCAAAGCTCAGGAAGAGGATCTGTGAGCATGCTACTACCCACCAGCAGGGTGGCTTAGAGGAGCTCAAATTCTACAAACCTTTGAAGAATCCCTTCAAAGCCTACTGCAAATTACATCTGCAGAGTTCTTAATGGGATCTTTTAAACTAATTGCACGTCTTCATTCAGGTCCTAAGCTCTGCAGGAAGGTAGATCTCCTGATGTCCCAAACGGCTGAACTTGGAAGCTTTATATAAGTTCTGCCGCTGTAACTCACTTTAATAAGCTTCCTGAACAAAACCAAAATTGAACGTATCTTACCTTTAAAAACTTTAAGCCAGCAGGAACCAAAAGTTAGTGCAAAACCGAAGGAAGGAAATTCAATAATTGACACAGTGATCTCAGACACAGAGTTGCTGAGAAAGACTTTGAAATCAGTCTTTGGTCTCAAACCTTGAGGATCATAAAAGCAGAAGGAAAGGATTCAACAGTTCAGTACTGGTCAGAAGGGAAAACTGTGACTGGCACATCTTTTGTACTTAAGGAAACAAGTATTGATTCCCTACACTGAAAACTGACCAGTGTTAGGATTCAAAGACTAAAACAGAAGAGGCTAAAACCACTGGGCTGAATCTGTGTGCTCCATGGGGTTTGCGTATAAGATTTCTGTGTTGGTGTTAATGTTTTGACACCAGATCAGTTTTTACTGCACAGGAACTGAACTGCTGTGACCTCCAGATTTCCAAAAGTCTACAGAAGCTTTTTCCAGTGGCTTCACAACAGAAGTTTGCATGTGTATACCTATGTTTCTCTAATGGCATCTGTGTGAAATCCCCATTTCAGAAAAGCCTTTCATTTCTCCATCTGTCTATGTATTTCTCTTTTGTTTCAAAAGACCACTCCATAAGCATAACTTATTAGCAGAACATACTGGAGACTGAAGTAGGTAAATGGGAACTAACAGTTATTCTGTGAAACTCAAAGAACAGTATAAGATATCAATGATCATCACTGTTTTTAAATTAACTTCCCATTAATTCATTTTCAATCTTCCTGTCATCTGCTGAGGCAACACATGAAGCATAGGCAGATCCTTCCCTCCTCTGGGCAGGACTACTTCTATGTCATACTACACTTATTAAAAACCTACACCACTTCCATCAGGAGCCATGCGCTTTGCTGAGAGTGCTTATTCCCCGCAAGCTGACAACTAAGAATGACATTTCCGAACTCCTCCTTTTTGGTTTCTCATATATCACAGCCTCAACAGGAAAATTTCCATGCATCTTATTACTCACCGAACATTTGGTGGATCTGCATTTACGATGGGTGTTGCACAAAGAGGCTTGTTTCCCTGAACGTGGCTTCTGTAACCTTCTCTTGCAGGCAAACAGTACACCCTTTGGATAACGACTCGTACCTGTGCTTCTCTCCATCCCACTGCTCCCTGGCTTTCCACCATTTCAAGCAGAGAATCATTAACGGCACTCCACTGTTTCGAATCACAGTTGTTATGGATTTGTGGAGCACAAGCAGCCTGGTGAAGGAAAACTCATTAATAGAAACATTTCAGGGGACCTTGAAACTATGTAGTGTTAGAGAGAAAAACTTCAGCATAAAAAATCACTGCAAGTAACACAAAATCAATTTCAAAATACTTACTGCACTTGAACTAACTTACAGACTAATCGCCAGTGTTTATTGCAGATTTTTAATGAACACTCGAGAAAGTTGAGCACACAGTGCTCTCCTGTATTTAACTGGTGCTATGGACTGAGCTAACTCAATCCAAGAGAGATGAAGGTAACACCAGCAGGAAAACAGAATTGATATTAGTACTTATGACTCTTCCCCTTTAACTGAGTCTCATTTTTAGTTCTTTGATGTTCCGTTCCTTTCTAACGAAGAGGTAAAATCCATCTTGAATTCTTCTGGACTTTCAGATTGTTTAAAATGAACAGGTATGTAGCTTTATAGAACAGTGCTAGTTCTCAGACTTACACATTTCAATGTAAAATGTTTCAGTGTAAAAGAATTAGATGATTAATGAAAAGTATAAAACTTTAAAAGTACAAACCTTAATTTATTCTTTCACTACTTCCAAAACACATTTGATGAAAAAAATCTTCCAAACTTTCAAAATAAATTTTATTAATAAAGTTATGCTACATTTTGCCTTAATCTAAATGATTAATTTCAATAATTCTGATTTTAAAATAAACCCCTCTTAGTAAAAATTGTATACAAGTATAGACTAATATGGTATATATATATTTAGGCTCCTTCCCAGTATAAGCCAAATTTCTATTTTCACAATGAAACCTGTTGTTACAAAAACCTGGGTGCCAAGAAAGGTTTTCAGAGAATTACTGACTGTGCCATAAGTATTATCCACCAGTAGAGAAGGAGAATTTTCAGTATTTAAAAGAAAACTGTGGTACGACACTCCCCTTTGTCTACAACGCAGTTGCAATAAAACTTGTCTACTGAGTTTTAAATGAAGCGGTTTTGTTTGTTAGGAGGGGAACAAGTAAATTGTTCTGATTTTTGAATGCCACAGTAGAAGCTTTTTACAAATAGAGTTGAAGCAAGAAAGGAGATTAAGATTTGATTTATGTAACTTTTTCATTCCCAGGCCTATAATGGGAATTATATATAACACAAATACAAAATGTCAACACTCGGTGTTGTTCATCAGACTTGTAGGGCCAAACTTCTCAAAAATTAAGCATTAAGAATGATTTTGGGTGGCCAAGATAAAGCCTTTATAAGAGCCTTACTTTCAGAAAGTGCTGGCACAAACTATCAGAAAAACAGATCCCTTAAAATACCTCAGCTTGTACACCCACAGGTAGAGATATGCACAGTCAGTACTCATTTTAATATAAACAAAGTCAAAATAGGAAAGAAAACAAATTGAAGGGGTAGGAAAGGGGGGTGGTGTTACCACTTGATGCTTTAAAGGATAGGATCAATTAGGAAATGAGTTAAGAAATAGGAGTGGGAAAAAGGAATGTTTATTTAAAAGACCTTGAGTGAGTTAGCAGAAACAGATTTTATTTCAAATAAAGCTTAGCTATTCAGCTATAAAGAATAAGAGAAAAAATCAATGAAAAACCAAGCTACAGCTACTATTTAGCACAGTAGTGAGACTTCAGCAAAATAACCTCACAGCAGTTCAGCATTTGGATGGGCCAAAAGCCTCCGCTAAGAAAATATTATTAAAATAAACACTGCATATTATTCAGCCTTGGCTAAATGAAAGTGGAAACTGAACAGGTCAGTAATTTAGAATTTTTGGTTTTGTTATGATTTCCAAACATCTGCTCACCAACTTCTTACCAAGTGCTAAATTGTGAAGCAAATGCACCTTACCTGATTATCTGAAGATTCCCGGCGTAATTCATCATCAAGGTCATCTAGTCTGAACGTCTGCGCCAAAGATATAATGTTCTTCCTAATAAGCATCTTTGTAAGACTGTATGTCTTTTCTGTTGTTTCTGAATGTTCACTGAGTAGGACCTTCTGACTAAAATACGTGTTCATGATAACAGGAACATCTGCATTTTTGATAAGCAGTTTTTGCCTGGAAAAAAGTAATTTAAGTATCATCAAATCCATTACAATTTAAACTACCGATAAACACTATATTAAAACATGCTGTATTTCTCTCCCCTTTTTTCTATAGTTACCACTAAAACACTCAAAGGTGTATCATCCAAATAGGAAATAAATCACCCCATAGATAAATTCAGCTTGGATCAGCCCTATTAGCTCAGGCATAGCCCTGGGTGAGTGGAACTCCACTGCATCCAGGGACAACTTACACCTGGAAGCCAGCTGAGTCGACGATCCCTGTGAACCCCATCCAGAACCCCATCTGGCTTCACACCAGCACTACTTGGTGTCTCTGCGTTGTCAGCGCAGAAGCAAGAGCACGAGGAACCCCTGCATACATCTACCAAGGTAAAAGCCATGAATGAAAGATTATTAATCCTGCTCTGTGTTAATTCAGAGCACTGGCTCTGCTCGACCCAGCCGGGCTCTTACAGAGTGGGACATCTCTCACTCATGAGTGCTAAGCACTGACCCAAATTCATTCCCACTGCAGACAGCCACAGCTGTTCCTTCCACTTTCTCCTCTCTTTTTCTAAAAGCAAAGTCTTATGCTTTTCCTACACTATGTCACATATTATTTTGCCTGTATGTTTGCTGATGTCATAAATGTGCTCTCCAAGACCCAGTTCTGGTTTCTAGTGACAATGTAAATTCCCAAACAGCTTCACATGCAGCGATTTCTCGCCTATTAGATTAAGGTAATGGTTGCAGAATCCCTAAACACATAGTAAATTAATGCCAAAGCATGTCTCAATGTTGGGATTATTTCATATGCTAGTATCACAATCATACATTTAGAAATACACTTTTTATACTCACAGGATACAAATCTAATGAAGTCAGCTAACAAAAACAATCAGTAATCTCATTTTATTGAGACCATCAAAACAGAAACAAAATTCACTTAGTGACTTTATTGCAGGCTGTGTTTTTCTGCTATTAGATTTGTATCGCTCAGGAGTAAAACAAGGCCCCCTGCCTTGGCAGCAAAGCTGAGCTGACCTAAGTTCAGAAGTAACTTCAGGACTTCAGTCTCCAGACTCCTAAACAGTCATATTATGGAGATGAAGCAAGTTTTCACATCTATGACATTATTTGTCAACATGCAAGGGTACAAAGTTAAAAAAACAAACCAAACTGAAACAAACTCCACTCAAAAGTACTTATTTCTAACCTCAGTCCATACAAGATCTTGACCGTGGTCTGTTTTTATAAAAGACTCCTTCATTCTCTACAGAATGGATAGCTAAATGGAAATTAATGCATATGTAGTTTCAGAAGAATAGGAAGAGTTGCAGCAAGTTTATAATATAATCCCCAGTTTTTTATAATTAGGAAAATAATCTCTGCCTTTTCTCTATTAGGAAAATAATTAGGAAGATGATCGTTGCCCTTTAGAAAAAAAGTATACATTTAAAACTAAGCTTGCAACTAGAACTATTACTCATACACACAAATTCTCACAAAGATATATTACTTCTATCTGTGAACACTCAGGGAAGTTATGATTTGAAATAGAAAATTCGTGAAACATTGCAGCATAAAACGAAGCACTGAACTTCACCACGATGCCTTCCTGCCATCTTTGAGCTCTTCAGATCTAAGCAAGCAGCAGTTCATCCCCAAGGGACACTCAATTCCTTGACTCCAGGTGCTAACAAAGGTCCCAGTTAAAAAGAGCATGACAGTAGCTCACAGGATTGCCAAATTGACACTGCCTGGTAATTTTGTGCATTACAGGATTAAAACTGAGGAATTAGCTTGGTCAGCAAACCAAGACATCTCTGATCTTATGAGATTTTTAAACTGTCCATACTCCTTTTTTTTCTAAAGAACAAAAACATATATTAAGTTTGCTACAGATCTCAGAAGTTTGGGTTGTCTTTATATGCAGATGTGGAATGAAAAATTTAGCACCTACTTTCTTGAGACGTCTGCGTTCAGACCCAAAGTAAACAGGAAATCTCTCTGAACACGAGACTGTTACGTCACTAATGTCAGAAGAATGTTTGCTTGATCTAAATCATCTCATTCTCTAAAAAAATACTGACGTTGGTAGCAAATCATTCGCAGGAACTCTGAGGTTTATGGTTTTATTTTTATTTTCCTGTGCAGATATGTGATCAGCTTTTTTTTTTAAGGCAGGTAGGTTTTACTGATACCCAAATTACGTGTATCATGGTTTTGCTATGCCTATGCATTCCATGCCTGGAGTATGTTTATAACCACCAAGAGCTTTCTCGGCTCAGTTTTCATCATAACTTTACATGGGTAATGCGTAAATTAATGGCTACTCGTCATTTCCACAAAGCAAAAAAGGGACATATATACACTTTCAGGAGAAGCCCTCCATTTCTTACCTGCAATTAGTTCACTAAAAACACCTTCCTTCAGGAATCATTTGTTTTAGACCTGCATAGGTATCCACAAACTTAGTGGTAACTCTTCAGCTACGTCAGAGGAATAATCGTAGCAGTCTACTCTAAATTTTCCCTGTTTCTCAATGGATGGATTCCTCCCAATAGGAAATGAAAAGGACCAGCAATAAATAGAAATAATAACCAATTGAAATGAAAGAAAGAAGAAAAAAGTTTGTAATAAGCTCACTATTTTGTGTACAGATGGATGGCTAAATGGAACTATTTTATATTTTTAATATATATAAATATATATAATCTATAATAATGTATATTATATTTATATAATATATAATAAAGATGTATTCTATTGTATATTATTCCCAAGTTATATACTCTTTAATATGAAGAATGGAATTATTAATATAATATGAATTAATGGAATGAAAACTGTCCTTTTCCAGAAATTCTTCCTAGTATTGCTCAACTCAAACAAGCTTTGCAGGGTGGGAATTCTGATCATCATCATGGCAGAAGACTCTGCACTGCCATTGGACATTACTCAGACTGTTCTCTTTGCAACAAAGGCAACCATGTTACAAACACACACCTACTCCTTAATTCTTTTTGTCTGCTTGAAAGACATAGACTGGGGCAAGAAAGCCTACCAAGCTGGAACAGCCAGGAAATAAAAATCACTTCCCCCAGCAATCCTTGTGGTCCTGAGCTGCATGTGTTGCTCCTGTGCCTGAGACACCATAACTGATCACCTCAACCTGCTGTATCTCTTCCAGCCATGGGTTCTCTACAGCCAGAGGTAGCCCTACTCTCCCGGATACAGTCTGTAGCATCCTCTTAACAGATAAAGTGTTAAATGGACATTTCAAGTCTTCTGTGACCTTTCTTAAATTTCTTCATTATAGTTAAAAGCTTATTTTCAAAGAATGAGACACCATCTCATTCAGCAAATCACACAGAAACAATGGAAAGAAAATAAAGTTCACTACAGACTTAAAAAAAAAAACAACCTCTCTTGTACTCTCTGATTTTCTTCTTGCTCAGCAAAGAATATTTAAATGTTGGATTAGTAGTCGACTTCCTTAATAACTGCCTTTAGAGGAAAGGTCGTTTGTAATGACCTGAAGTAGAGACTGAACTTTTTATACTACAGGGCATTTTTTTTCCTGGTATGCAGACAATCAGCAGTTGCCGTAACTGGTCACATGCTAAAGGAACATGAGGCAATAATGTTTTTTTTTTTCTTTTCCAGCAGCAGCTTGCTTCTCTCTCCAAGGTCGTAGCTTGCTTTTTCTCTTCCTCCCTCCTATGATGAAATGGCTATCTGGCAGAGCAGAAGCAGGAGATGTCCTTGCCCACTTCTCTGTTATTCGTGGTCTATCACCATTCGAGATAGGAAACACCGCAGAAACAGCACAGCACAGCGTAAAGTAGCTAAAGTTTCAACTTGAGGCAGGGTCTGCTGATGACCAAGTCGGCAGGTTTGCGCCGTGGTCTGCCCCGCGCAGCCCATCCACAGGCTCAGCCAGAGAGAAGTTGTGACTCTATGGCAGCAGCTACTCACAAACCACACGCTTCCGCTCAGTTCTGCTGACATCAAACGGCGCTGCTGGTTCATGAACTCAACATGACTCTGGATCACTTTAAATTAGAGAACATATTTTTTTGTTTGCTCTCCCCGGGTATTTTATTGGGCTTTTTTTTTTCTTTTCTTTTACAAAGTGTAAAATGCCTAGAGCATTTTTTTTGAAAAGTACATTGCATTAACTGAACACTCTTAACATTTCAGCGACCTACAACATGCACTATAATTATGAAAGAGGCTAATTTCAAGTCTCAGAGCAACGATTTCTGCGTAAAGAAGGTTTAACACCCATGAAGCAGAACAGCAGTAATACATGCAGGACAAGAGCATGCCAGAGCCTTATGCTGCTGCCCAGAAGCATGAGGAATCAGTCCCCATAGGAACACCATCCAGGGCCCATCCCTAACTTCCTAGGAATCACTTATTTTGTCCAATATAGAGGAAGTTACTCATGCTGCCTCTCACTTGGAGTTGAGTTCCATTTGCAATGTTTTACCTGTGAAAAGTTTTAACGTCCAAGAAATGCCCGAGCATCAAAATAATGATAATAACTAAAAAAACCCAACAAATTTCCCAGGCCAGACAGATCTCTGCCCACCTACCACCCAAGGACAATAACTACCTTCCCAATATACAGCTCAAATCAAAAAGCCGTTTGGAACAGATCTACCTTCTGCCCTGCCTAGAGATTGCCCAAATTCAGAATTTTCATCCATGAGTGAGTAATCTCACCACTCACATGTGAGCCTCCATCAGTCATTTACCACCGCTTGAACGATCTGTATGAATACTGTGTTTGCAAGATCACACTTTCATAAAGCAAAACTTCTTCTCCTGCCCCAACCTCAAAGACAGAAAACAAAAATCAGCTGGTAAGTCTTTCTTTGAAATTATCTTATTCAAAGCAATATATTGTGGGATAAGTTCTCAAGGCTGATTGTACTGTTTTCTCCATGAGGAAATAGCATTAACCATCTAGCCCAATGTCCAGAGTCATATATGTCACATATATAATTCTAAACTGTGTCACATTTCCAAAGAAATGTAGCTTCACATCTCAGAATAGCAGCTCTGCAGAAGAAGTAACAATAAAAAGCTACTCAAGCTATGTCTAAAATGTCTACTTTTAGAGCATGATGCATTTTACTTGTGAATAGCCAGATACTTGGTTTGTTACCCTACTGGAAAAATATTTTGTCTGAGGACTCGTTCCGTGAATACAACACACAAAGAAAATAATACATAGCTTTTAAATTTAAATATTTTTACAACCCTGTCGGTTACCATTTGTCACTCAACCTTAAGTAAAAAGGAAACTAAGGAAATTAGTAAAACAACACAAGTAAAGAAAAAAAAAATCTTCTCTATGGCAGCATATTGTACTTTCCAAAAAAATTACTTGTAAACCCAAGAAATCACTCCAGCAAGAAATTATGGTACACAAAGCCAACATTTTTATCAGTATATCATTTTACTAATTTCAAAGTAATCATATAAACTAACCACTGGCTTGCCATAGCGCTGCCTTTTGAAATGTGACACCCTGTAGCACAAAAAAAAGTTGCATGGAAATTTTCACATTTAAGAAGAGCTCTGCTATAAAAAGCTTGTGGTTAACATTATGCACTATTATATCACACGCCCAGTGCCCTCACCTCTGCAGGGAGGTGCGCTGTGTGCTAACTGAAGAGGATGTACAGGTCTTCTGATGTACACAGCAAAGATGGATATCAAAGCAAATCTCATCCACCTCCAGAAAATGACTGTAATACCAGGCTTTACCAAGACTGGAAAGCAGGGAAGTTTCTCAGAGCTCTCCAGCCACTTGCTTTGGCTATGAAGAAAGCACCTGAAATTTCTAGCATTCTGGACCACAATTTATCATGACAAAGCTTAACCTTTGGCACCACCAAACATAAAATTCCACTCAGAGGCTGCGCATACGTACAAACTGGCACGAAAGCAACCTCTTGAGCTCATTTGGGTAATACTTTTGAGAGAATTTGCTGAAAATCTACTCCAACAGTGATGCTGAGATTTTTTTAATACCTAACACATCAGGCACAAAGCAATTTTTAAAAGATGTAAAGTTCTATTATTAAAACAAACTGCACACAATAAAGCATTAAATGAGAAAGTTGCTTTAAGAACAAAACAAAAACATTCCCCCACACACAGCATGAGGGTGTTACAAGTAACAGGGGAGATATAAATATCATGGTTATCTTTTCATAATCAAGATGTTATGAAAGAATTCCAATCTGTGTGTTTACCCCATATATCAACTTGTGTCTGACTAGCCACGAGCTCATTACTCAGACAACTTCTCCTCTCTGCTCCCAGTGCCAAACTGCACGTAGGGTTTGAGGTGGCTGAGGGAGGATGGCTGGAGCCACCAGAAAGTCCAGGGATATGTCAGAGGGATTCTGAAAGGTGAAAAAAGGGAAGCAAGCAAACTGCAAAGTGACATCATATTAAAACTTGTGGTGAATGTTAGAGATACCAAAAATATCTGTACTGGTGTGAGATCAGAGGCCCATCCACCTCATACTCTAGCTTACAGCAGCAAACAGCAGATGTTTGAGGAAGACTACGAAAACAAAAGCAAGCATCTAGTGAAAGTTCTTCAGAACACTCTCTAATAACTTCTGAAAACTTTCAATGTAGGGACTTCCTAAGGCAGAAGTAATATCTTCGTAGTTAACAGTCCTTGGTAGACTTTTCTTCCAGGAATGTATGTGCCTGCTTTTTGACCATTTGTACATTTACAGCATCCACAACATCCTGCAGCATCCACAGAGCTCTACAGTCTAACTACACGTATGTGAGAAACCACTTCCTTTTATTTGTTTTGATCTGTCACCTAGTGGTTACATTACTGACCCCACTTCTTGCTTTTAAGAGGCAGTGAACAACCATCCTTCTTGATGCACTTCCTAATACAGACCTTTATCACATCCTCTCCCAGCCACTGCTTTTTCAAGGTGAAAAGCCCTAGTCATCTTAGTCATTTCTCATAGGGAAGCTGCTCCACGCCTCTTCTTGTCACCCTTCCCTGATATTTTTCCACTTCTGCTACATATTTTTGATTCAGGAGACTGAAGTTCCAACCTAAAAATGCATGACGAACTTCTACAGTCACATCATGTTTCTGATTCCATTTCCAGTAAGTCTTACCATTCTATGTATTTTCCTGATCATTAGATAAAAATTAAGTTGACATATTAATGAAGCTACCAGAACACAAACCCCACATTCCTAGATACTAACAATCCAGAGTCCATCATTTTATACGTGCACTTTACATTTACCTACAATTTCCTAGTAAGAGAGGTCAAATCCTTCCACCAGCCCTAGTTCTAGAGCATTCTATAGGAGGATGTCCATAGGATTGTGAGAACCACAGAGTGCCACTGAAGAGGAATGAAACCTGCATAGTATTCTGTTGCAGAGAAGGTGTCCAATTCTTTATTTACTTTGTAGGCACCATAGCACAATGGAGATTTGGGTTATACCAACAACTCCTCTGCCTGTGATGGAAAGGTAAAGAGTGTGGCCACTCTGTCACCGTTACACAGCATCACCACTCCTGAGGTATCGGGAGAAGCTGCTTATCAGGCCAGAAGAGCTCTATGGTATCCACCCATGCAGCTGAGGGCCATGTGTTAAAGTGAAGAACTTGAACTCAGAATTTCTGATCAAGGTATAGAGAGTCAGGGTACTTACTTGGTTGGTTCAAGTTTGGAGGATTATTGGAGAAACTAACAAATAAATTCTATTTAAAAAAACATTGTTCAATTTTTTGTAGCGGTTATTAACAACACTAGACTTTTCTCCCATAGAGGTTTGGCATTTGCTATTGGCAAAGACTCTTTACAAGTCCATGCCTGCATACGTGCTCACAACTGCCTTCACATGCACAGTAGCAAGAACAAATACCTATCCCTGAGCAAACTCAAGTATTCAGAAAGACAGCTTATGATACGCATATAATTGATTTTACTCAAGTATTTTATTATTAAACCTAACATTAAAAAAAGCAAACAACACAAGTACAAAACAACCAAAAAAACTCCCATCAGACTTGTTCTTGTATCCCTCTCTTGTTCTGGTACTCATCTCTGGGTGTAAAAAATTTTCCTTGGCAATGACATGGAGCAAGACTAAATTCTGGCCTGGTGAGGTTACTTCTTATACAGACAAATCCAGTGCTATCAGCACATCGGTGCAGGGAGAGGAGCTGAAAGTAGCAGTTCTGGGTGCTCTGGTAACACAACGGGGATCACAACAGGTAGCGAAAGCTTGCTCAGTGCCACAGCAACAGAACACAACAGCAAAGCAGAAGACTCTCTCTGAGAGGGTCAAACTCTTCAGCAAGAAGGTGGGGAGCAGCCTGGAGGTCTCAACGAACAGCACCAGGCAAAGGGAAGTGGCTGGACCCCTGGCACAGAGAGCTGCTCTGCAGAGCTCCAGAGGTCCTTTTAGGCAGGTTTTAGACCAAGTTTACCTACAGTGTGCTCCACTTTAGCTTTAGTGACCTGAGAATAATCAATTTTTTTCACTGGATTTGCTCCCACCGTTGATAAATATATAACAAAGGTAAAGGCGGTGTGGATAAGCCAGGTACCACAGAAATCTGTTTTACGCAAAATCCTGCCTCCACCCATCACAGTCATTAGTGAAACGATAGCAATGGTACCGGCCACAGTGAGAACTTTTTTACTGAAACAACCTGGTGTGAAACTTTCTGTGCAAGAGAAGTCCAGAGGCTCAGCCTGCCATGGAAACCCTGCTCTTCTGTGATGAACAAAAATATCTTTCATCTTTTCAGGGTGGAAAACAGCCCTCAACAGTGCATGTACTTTCAAGTTACCACTCACAACAATTACTTTCAGAGCTTCATTTTGCTTCTATGTAATAGTAGGTATCTTCTCTGTTAAATTGCAATAGATGGATTCTATGGTATTGCTCTCTCATACTCAAAACAAGGGAAGAAATCTTACACTGGCAGTCTCCAGATCATTGCTTAATTTTTGGTTTCTTTTATTTCACGGAACAGTTGCAATGACAATTAGCCGCCAGATCACATCTGGAAGAATTTTCATACTGTATCACACTATTCTGATATGCCTGACAGATATGCCTGGCATGCCTAACATGCCTGAATTTCTTTTTTGGATTCATGTAAGAGGGCTGGTGACTGGGCAGAGAAGACTCAACAATGCAATGAGATGGATGAGCCCCTGGATTGTTTTTTTGTGATCCCATTAGCCTTCAGAGGCTACCCAGCTTCAGCATGTTCTAGCTTTACCTTTCCATTTCAAAGAATATTTATTTCTAGAAGGAAACAGTCTTTCTGTTTCTTTAAAATCTTCAACATCTACAACCCAATAAGCCAACAATTACCTGCCACAATTCTCTGTGTTGCACAGTCATATGAATACAGCTCCTTGAAACTAATTACAAGCCAAGTTGAAAGAAGGTGGTAAATACCAGACAAATCATTACAGGAATAAACAGAACAACTGTTTCAGAACAAGAACGAGATCTGTATTTTCCTAGAGGACCAAAGAAAACAGAATTGCAACAGGATTGCTTGAAGCACTATCATAACATAGTAAAACTTCTACAAGCCCAATACAAACACACCCACCAAAACAGGGGGCCATCAATAACCTTTAAAAACTGGGAAGAGTCCTAGCAGCAATGACGTTGTGACACACAGTCACGCATGAGGGGACAGTTCTTGGACAACCCACTTCAGCTAAAGAGCTCTGCAGAAGCAACACACTTCCAAGGGAAAGGAGCATTTTGGAGTGTGGGTTTGGAGTGTGCGCCCAGCCCTCCCCTGCTGAAAGGAGCAGAAACAAAGCCTTTGAAGTTGTGGAAAAACACCTGTGAAAACATACAGATTTGGGAGAAAACCAGGGAGAGAGACAGAAGGGAGAAGGTGTGCCATCATGGAAATCTTGGCCCTGGCAAAGTAAAAAAAATCTGAAGTGTAAAGTGAGAATGACATTCCAAGAACAATTAGCCAGTACGGAGAAATGTTTATACAATAAAGGGTGAAACAAGTCCCCTACACACACATTTCCCAAGCAAACAACTGTAAGCTAGTCAGGAGCTTAAACATATCCCATATTGTTTAACAAAGGATGGCATCCCTATTCTTAGGCCTGGAAGCTGCATACCAAGTTTCAGAAGCAGGGATTTTGCAGCCAAATTTAAAAGCCTGAGAAATATGAACCTAAAGAAGGACTGCTGACTGACTTCTTATAAAGGAATCATCGTGCTTTTGTTTTTCTTTTCTATACTCTTCACCCTATATGTACCTTCAGTAAATAACAGCAAATACAGTATCACTGTACAATATGCCAGGCTTTATTCTATGTACACAGGATCAATCTGGCCTCTGTTTTTGAGTTGAGTCGAGTCACATGCTATCACAGGCAAAACCAGGAGAATAAAAATCTTTGACAAAACAATCAGGCTCCAGCAAAACTACCTGCCTCTCCTCCTGACCACTCCCACTACAACTAAAGTACTATTGGTAAGAAACCATCTTCTAACTCCAACAGAAATATATTTGTGCCAGCTGATACTCATTCCTACGTAAGCCAAAATTCTTCATTTTTTCCCACTCTGACGGCAAGACCCGCCCTGCTTGCTTATTTATTTGTTTTATTTTGTATTTAAAAGAGTGTCATCTTCTTGTTCAGCCAGGCCAAAGGCCAGCTTCTCTCTGTCTCGTTTCCCAAGGAGTGTGCCCTGGTCTGCACGCCACCTGTTAGCCCCTTCCTGCACTGCTCCTCCTGGAGCTGGCACTCAGCAAGGGAGGAGAGAGCTTCACTGTCGTATTCATGTGCAATTTAAGATGGACCTAAACAAAAATGATTCTCTTGCTCAACTGTATCACTGAACACAACACGGAAAAAACATATATAAATGTAATAACACTAGTGTATTCTTGCTTTAAGTTGTGCAAGTAAATATATTTAGGATATTGCATTTTAACACGTATTTATACACCTGCTTTTAAAGCAAAGTTATTGTGTTCTGTATTTTCATCTTATCAGTTGCTTAAAAAAGCCAAAAAGCACACCTGAAACCAGTGCAAAACTGTCTAGTACAAATGCTGTTCAAAGAGGAGTCTTTGGGCTCATTTCCTGTGTGTAAATGTGCTCAGCTGAAAAAATGTCCAGGGCATGATTCCCAGACTATGATACAGGAAAAAAGAGGAGTTCCCTGACTTAGTTAACATCAGAAGGAAGACACAAGAGAATCATCAAGGGACAAGAGGCCATTCTGTGACTCTAGTATGTGCGTGCACATACACATAAAAGTGCATACATGTGTGTGTGCACTCCCTTCCCTTCTTCCCTTCCCTTCCCTTCCCTTCCCTTCCCTTCCCTTCCCTTCCCTTCCCTTCCCTTCCCTTCCCTTCCCTTCCCTTCCCTTCCCTTCCCTTCCCTTCCCTTCCCTTCCCTTCCCTTCCCTTCCCTTCCCTTCCCTTCCCTGTCTTGCCCCTGCCCCGGTGGGGCAGGTGAGCTGGCGCAACACCCCCTCAAGGGAACAGCCCTTGAAAGATCTGATATGGCGTTTTTACATTCAACTGACTGCATGCAACATTCCTTTAGAAAAAAAAAAAAAAAATTATCTGTTTGCTTGCTTGAAGCGTCACAAAGATAATATTCACGTCTATGACCCTGACTGTCTCCGGTCAAGAGGCAGAGAGATTGTGCAGAGCGCGTTGCTTTCCAGCACCCCTGGGACACCCGCCAGAGAACAGCGCTGCCGTCTCAGAGGAGAGGGCCGGATCCCTGGGCCTTCGGCTAACGCTGCCAGCAGTCCCTCTGGCTAACTGCTGAGAAGGTGAATGGCACGCACGAGAGACTTGCCTTCCACAGCCTTACACCTGTGATCCTGACATACACAGCAAAACCACCGGTGTCCTAAATTTGGAGAGAGAATATTTTTTTCTGTAGAGAACCTTGCCCTCATATCACTTGTCTTTGCATTTCTTCTTTATCATTGCTGTCCTCCAAATTCCTACACCACCACCCTCCTTAAGTATCTGCCAAAACATTCATATCTGTTTTCTACACTGTGGTTACATGTACATGTGGGCTGAAAATCTTATAAAGAATCTGATTTAAACACAGCTTCATCATTCAGATACTGTTTGGGCAACCAGCTATACAGACCCAAAAAGCATTACAGAATCTCATTTCAAAGCCTGATTCAACCACAGGAGCACTCATTTCAAAGTGAATCTAACTTACTGTCCTTCCCATAAAAACTTGCCTAAGTGCATTTTAAAAGAAATGTTGCCAAGTGTGTGTTAGAGATGCAACCTCTGCCCTTGGAAGTCCTTGAACTAAAGTTTGCTGAAGGCTGGCAGGTTAATCCAGGGAAGAATCCGTCTGTGTTTGCCCAGTCCTTCTATTCTCCCACCAACATGTACTCCCGGAGATAGGGTACCCAGATAGGCAGAGCTATTATCTCATCTGATAGGGCCAGTCTGCTCATCACACACACCCCATTTCGCCTCTATGCCAATAAAGGCACAGCCTAACAGAAAAGCAGATCATGAAAAGCAGTTAAGCATTATATGCATTTTTAGTATGTCCCAAGCTTACCCCTTCATGACAGCATTAGTATAATACCTTGTCTGCCACAGACCACGACCACAACTGATCACGTAATGACAGTAATAAACCTATGTTTGTAGGGCTAAGTGTATGAGCATACAAATCCCTAATTTTATAAACTTGTCAGAGAATGCATGAAAGGCTTGAGATGCAAGCAGATTTCACTTTATTCTAAACTTGTTCTGGGACTGCCATTTCTATTTAAGTCTACTCTGTAAAGGTTAAAAAAAAAAAGTTGTGAAAAAATTGAAGACCCTAATAAACCCAAGAGTGTCTGCCCAATAGAGAGCACCAAATGGGTACCACCCACAATAGCTCTCCGTAAATGTAAACCCTCCTAACCCAAACCTTCCCCCTTTCACTTCAGAAGGTAGATGGCCTTTACAGGGCATCCTGAACATCTGGCTATGTCTGATCAGAAGAACACAGGTTCTTCTTGAAAGCCTCTTGAAGTCACCCAGGAAATTTCTCTTCTGTGCTGTCACAGGTTATCTGGCTTAAGGATACACACTGAGCACAATTGTGGCTGCTTAGCCATCATTTGTACAGACTTTTCCAAGCTACCTTTTCCAAGTTCTTCAATCACCAAAAATGGCCTAACGGCCATCAAACAATTTTAAAAATGAGCTAAAATTACATGTCCATTACAAAATACGTGCTTATGTGCGAGTTTGGCTTACTTCTATTTAGGTAATACAGCTGCATAGAGATTGCTCTTGCATTTTAGTAACACTGTAACTGTAACAGGATCCACATGAAGGGCAAAACCAGTTGCTACTTTTTCAGTAGGCACAGAGAAGAGAGGAAAGGCTATACCAGAAAACACAGCAAAAGAATATGGAAAATTAGTACTTTATGCAGCAGAATGAATGGCTGCGTGAATTTTAAGCACTTTGCCTCTGTGCTCACCTGTATCATCTTCTCTTAGGCTGAGCCTTTACAAGCTTCCATCTCACCTAGGCTTGGGCTGTATCAAGTGTGCTGCACTTTCTGAAAGGGTAATAATATCTTTTTGCTACCATAACAGATTCGGACATACAGAGAATGCTGCAGGTGAGAAGATTAAAAATAAAAAATAAAAAAGTCCACCTAAACACAGATTCAGTATTGAATGCTGCCTTCTGTTTTGTTTTGTTTTGTTTTGTTCTTGCCTTTTTTGCTTTTTTCCCAGAAAGACTCTTGCCAGCTGTTTTGCTGTCTCTCAGTATTCTAAGAACGAGTGAACATCACCCCGTGGTGCCGGACCTCAAAGGCAGACTTATGATTAATAGCGTTATTATGATTAAGCGCCAGCTGAACAGGCGCAGCCACAAACCCAGACTCTGCGGCTGAGAGCTCGTGGTCCCACTCGGGATCCCCCCGAGCACTGAAATCTTCACAGTCTTCCCCTCTGAGCCAGGGAAAGGGATGGCACTTCCAGAAAGAACAGAACACAGAGTCACCCTTGGATGACAAAAAGAGTTTCGACATTGAGACCTATGAGCACTGTCCGGTTCCCCAGCCAAAGGACATCTTCAGCTCTATCCCGATACGTGCAGAGGGAATCTGTGCATGGGAAATGTGGGTCAGAGAGAGACCTGCAGGACAAGGACCACAGGTATGCACAGCCAGAGTCTCTCATGCTCAACATGGAAAAAATTCCAGAGGCCAGTACATTCTTCAAATAGTTTTTTGAAATAATTATTACCATTTAGATCAGTGTAATTTACAGTAAGTAAAATAAATAAATAAAGTAAGTAAATTTCCTTGCTATGTCCCTTAACCCCGCCTATTTACCTTGAAAACAAATTCAGTTAGTTTTACTTTCAGTGCTCCTTGCTGCCAGATTAAGGTTGCTACAGGGCACACATTATTTGATAAAAGCAATTATATCTACTGGCATATACATATGTGTTTGTTTTTTGCCACAGAAATATCTCTATGCTTTTCACAGAAACTGGACATAAAAGTTACACATGTAAAAAACAGTACCTGCGGATGCCCTCCTCCCAAACTGTAAACATAGCAAGAGACTTCTAATGTTTGTTTGAAAACATTTGCCCTAAGTGATAATCCTGATGGAAAAAAAGGAAGTAATTTTGCTTACTCTCTGCCTTCAGGTGGCTCATTAAAACACCTCCTGTAAAAGAGGAGGATATGAGTCTCTCCTGAGAACTTTATGCTTAGGCTAACTGTCTTTGGGGAAGGATCCTGGCAGCAAAAGAGTGTAAACTCAATTTCTTGTTTTAATTTTGATTTTAATTTGTCAGCAAAACCAAAGTTCATAAAGAAGGCAAATTTTGACAAATTGCAACTGCCATGAGCTCTGCTAAGAGCAGGGTGTAACATGAATGCAATTCTTCAAGAGAACAAATTATAATCACTGCATCCAAACAAAAAATGCTTACGTTAATAAGTTTATTTTATAGTTTGCCAACTCTTCAGGCTGGGTACTAAGCTAACAGGAATCTCACTTCTCACATTCACATGATAAAGTCATCTGCAGCACATCTACTATGTCAGCAGTACAAGATGACAGTTGTCCTATTGGGTTTTTTGGATGACAATTATCCCTTTCTTTCTCTGTAGAAATAATACCTAAAATCTGGGTGCATCTGTAAACAGAAAGAGGTAATATAAACAAAGCATCAATCTTTCCAAATACAAGCTTAGAAGCCTTCCTCACCCAAGTCTTTGAGCCAAGAAAGAAAACGGTTGCTTATAAAAATAGTAATTTGCTGTATATCTAAAATAAAATACAGCACATATACTAGGTATATGGTAAGAATGCTTGCTGCTCACTTCAGCTACAGCATACTCAAAAAATGAAACCTTTAAAATACTATGTCACATGGATGGGTAGAGCGGCACAGTCTGCAGGGAAACGTGAAGTATTACATTAGACACTAAGATATCAGTAAATAGCTGGAGACATTCCAAGCCTAAAACATTTATCAGACATTTAAGACTGCAATTTGTCTAGCTAACCTTATGAACCGGTCCCCTGGCCTTTCTTTACAGTTGATGAGCAGAAACGAACAACTTCAGAATGAGGTTCATTCGATGTCCTTAAGAAGAAAGGAGACACACTCCAGAAATGCCAATTTCCTTCTCTCTGTTTCCTACAGAAGGGATAGGGGCCCGTGCTTGCACAGCCATACCACAGCTGCCTTGAGCTGTGCGCTGCCTGCTATGCTGCTCGGGCAGGGCCAGCACAGCCTAAAGGCAATCTGTAACCTGGCAATCCCCTTCCCAAAGCAGGAGAGATGAGTTCTGCAGAGGTTCTTACAGCATCAGCTGCTCTCGGCACCACAAGCTCCATCATCGCATCACAGGAGGCTTCACCAGGTTGTGAAAAATCATAACGAAATCTTATTAGAAACTGCTTCCTGCCTCCTGGAAGGAAGGAGTACCTTAAATGTACCTCTCGCCCAAGAGGGACATCTTCCTGCATTTCTCTCTCTCTCCTTGATGCTGGGAAGAGGAAGGTCTTCTCATCCACCTGCTTTTGTGGATAGAGACATACAGCTAAGAGAAGAGATCTCCATTATTATTTCTGCTTTCTTTCACTTTTCAACCAAGAGAACACGGTAGTAGAATTGCATGAAAATTTAACTAAATCCCTCACAGAGAAACCACACAGGTTTTTTTCATGTCCCTGAAAGCCAAATCGGATGTCACACATCAAGGAAAACACCCACTGAGAAACTAGCATGGTATCATGCCGAAGAATTACACTCTATGTTCTCCCACACATCTTCAAACTGTGGGAGTTAAACTGACAAACGGTTGCACAAACGGGAATAGCATTAGTGATTAGCACAGCCTCGTGCAGAAAAAGCACAAGTGACTCTGAAGAAGTGAACCGCACAGCAGATATGGCAAGGTTACAGTCATGGCCATACAGCCAAGAACTGTAATACATCCACGAGCATACGGTGTGCTGTAAGCGCTTCATCCTCTTCTAGACCCAGCTGCAGTGGCTGAACAGGATACCTACCCCCCCTCTCAGCTGTCCAGGACTTTACCACCCCTAGCACAGAGCTCTAATCCTTTCAGTGCAAGGGCAGCCAGGTTACCGTAAACTGCCTTAAATCATCAGTTTCCACACAGCTCTCAGATTTCACACTAACGTACATGAAGGACTTTCACACGTTCATCTCCACTATCTGCTGTCATGGGGCAACGATCTCCAGCAAGACGGCAGGCGTGAGCGGGCGTCTGCCACCCGCAGAGCAGGCAGCGGCGAGTGACGATCCACACCACAGGCAGACTCGCTGAAACCCGTCCCCTCACTTCCTTTCCGCCTTTTGCCCCTCTGCTACTCTAAGATATGCTTGATCCTGCTGAGCCAATTTAATGCAGTAGAACAACAAAAACTCATACTCTTCCCTCCTCCCCATCTTTTTTTTTTTTTTAATTCTCTGATTAGTTTTCTAGTGGTTTAGTGATATGAACCACAAGCACTCAAGCCTTGCAAGAGGATATGATGCTGCAAGCATCTGCAATGGCTAAACTTTACCCTATATCAATACTTTACATAAGTCATAGAGATGTAAATTATGCTGGAAAGGGGTAAAAAAGATTCTTCTGCATTTGTTCAGGATGAGCAATTTATTTGTCAGCTGTTTTCAGTGTCAATCCACATTAGAGTGATAACTGTACATGCAGCTCACAGCATGCTTTCTGAGCACTTCAAGCAGACATGACTTCGTGCTTATGGGCTACAGTTTATCATTTTGGTTTTTTCTGGTTAATGCAATTATTTCTTTGAGAAGACAGAACAGAGTGAATGGGGATAAATCAGAGAAATAAACAGGAGCCAAAAACCCTCACTGTCTACAACAAAAACACGTCACTAGCAACCACAAAGGATATTAAAATCAACAGATAAAGGTCAGATAAAGCACAAGATAAGGTAGTGCGTACATTAATATCTCAAAGATGCTATTACAAGGTTAATCAGTTACGCAGGCAAGATTTAGGTTTGAGTTATTTAGCGCCTAAGAAACCAAATCAAAATAATTTATTTTTACTTTATAAACAAAATGTAGATCAGCCTCGAAATTACTACTTTACAGAACAAAATGAATATAATGCAATAAAATCTAAGTCTTTGAGGCACAGCTATCCCTAGGGATTTTTATACTAGTATGGCTATACACCATACAGGTAAGGGTGCTTTGCCCCAGGTTCCACAACTGTGCTGCCCTTTTTATAACCACGGGAAGTCAAATGGAGAGGTTGCATCAGAGTTCAGCTGCTCCAACGCAAAAAAGAAGCCCAGATTTTCAACACAGATAAGCCCCATGCCAGCTGATGGCAAATAGACAAGTGCTTGGTTTATTACATTTTTGCCCTCATTTAGTTACCTAGAACAGGATCTTTCCTTGTCTGCTTTTGGGAATACCATATTCTACTGAATACCATGAACTAGCAATTTCTTTTTCTTCTGACAAAAATCAGAAGTTCAGGATTTGCATTATGACTGTTTCTGAAATTTCTCTTCATTTTTGATCCTATGATATTTGTACGACTGAAACGTAAAGTCATGAAGAAAATAACAGCTGCCTGTTTCATGTCGGAGTTGACCCCAGATTCTCACTGTTCTACTCAAGGGTGGCTAATTCTTGAACTGAGGGGGAATTATTTAGGTTCATGCCATTACAACACAACAAAGAAGAAAAGCAATTGGCAGTATTTGTTCAGACAATCTTATTCTTGAAATGGCAGCTTTTGCATAAATAAATATGGAGAAAGATACGCAGGTACAAACCAAAACACAGTGCTTTTCCCATGGCGCCTGCCTGCACTCTTGGCAGTGTTCGCTCTTGAGCCCACTCAACTCAGTGAGGAGATAAGTCACAAACAAGGGGTTAAGTCTAAGTCTTCAGCCGGATACATCAAAGGGAAAGTTACCATGAGTACGAAGTAAGTCATATTTAAGAGCCCAGAGAATTTTAACTCCACCTTTATCAAACTATTAACTCTGCTCTGTATTATTCACACAGCAAGAGTCTTAATCGCCCAGACACTCTGCCAACTCTTTCCTGCCTGTTGAAATCAACCACACAACTCTAAAATACCTATTTTCAAAAGAAGTCTACTGAAATGCACACTAGAGATATTAGTTGCCAAATGTTAAGTGTAAAGTTTCGCATTTCACTAATTATACATTTATATGGCTCCCATGAGCCTGTCGGTATCCGTGTGCCTTGGTGATATCAATCCCTCCCTTCGCAGCCTTCAAGAGAAATGCCTTAGTCAGTTCATTGCTTTGTTGATTGTTTGTAGACGTACGTGGGTGTATTGGCCTCTATCAGGCAAAGAAAGTGCATAAGGAAATTGAGGTAAAGCTAAACTGAAATAGACTTTCACATTTAGGTCTGAAAACACTTGTTAGTTCCAACGCTTTCACTTAACTCACTGTAATAAAAAATGCTGCAGAGCAGCTCAGGAACTGCATTGCCAAAGTGCAATAACCTTCACTGCAGCCATTCAGTTTGCAACAATGTTTTAAGAAGGTAATGGACAACTTAACTCCAAAATCTTGTATCTCATGCTATTAAACAATATATTTTTTTTTGCTCGTCAGTGTTACTGCCCCACCGTAGTTGATAGGCCACAGAAAATCTGGGAACAAGAGTTTGCTTTAAGCTAGTCCTGCAGATTTTAAGAGGGCAACCATGCTTAGTGTAGATTCAAAACAGAAAGGAGAACCTCAGTGATTCTCTGAACCTCTGCTAAACAGAGAGATTAGCTGAAACAATTGAACATTTTTCTAAGCACGTAGCTTCAGTCCTCAGAACAAGAATGGGCTACTGACATGATGACTGGAAACCCATCATGGGTAGCTCTGTGTCTAAGAGCGCGGGATGTCTCCTCTACTGAAAAAGGCATTTTATAAAATGAAAACTGTTACTGCATCAACATCCAAAGATGCAGGTGGTAAACCAGCTGAAAGTAATACCTAGTTCTTTAATAGTACTTTTTCTTTGAAGATTTTAGAGTATTGCACAAAATTTAAAAAGCTCACACAACATGTTTCATGAACTGGTGTCTTACAACTCCTGGCATTATTAAAGTACTTCTCCTTTTGTCTCATGAAATGAGAAATGAAGGTAGAGAGGATGGTAACTTGTCTAAAGCAACACAAAAAAGGAAGCTCTGGCTTCACAATCCCCTCTCCCTGTGGTCCGCCTCCCACCCCTCATTTAGGTTTGTGCATCTGTGGGTTGTGCTGCAAACCAGATCAAGAACTCATCCAACTTGAAAACCAAAGTAAACCAAAAGCCATGCTTTCAAAAAAAGAAAGAAAAAAAAATCATATAGCTGGAGCAGTCCCCTTGGTCAGACCCAGGTCACAGCAGAGCCCTGTCACCATTATGCTGGCAGAAGTGAGGTGTGCCATAGGGCAGGAGCAGGAACAAGTGGGAAGAGTTGGAGAAGGCTGGAACAGCCGAGGCAAGGGCGTACCATGGGCCTTGGCCTTGAGCGTCTGAGCGCCTGGCTCCCAGTGACATCCTCTAACATATCATCCTCTGCCTCATACTCCTTACTGCCTTAAAACCCCCACAGCAATGAATACATTCAAAAGCCAATTTCCAAAGGAAACATGCTCTTCAATGCTTATGCTAATTGCAACCTGTTCCTTCACAGTTGCGGTAGACAGTCAGGAACTGCCGGTGTGCGCGATAGCTGCTTCCATCATTGTTCTTCCAATGTAATCTAGTTTCTGTCAAATCTGAAGCACCAAACGGTCCCAATCCCAAGCTAGCAAAATTCAAAGAAGTAAGGTACCACGAACACTAAAACTGCAATCTAAATACTTTTCTCAAACTGTTCTGACTAATCTCATGTCAGTGTAAGTCATTCACAATTTATCCAGAGTTAATTTCAATCTTCTTACAGCAAGGATTTACACTTCTTTTTCTTTAAAACAGAACTTGTTATAAGGAAGCTCATCATTACATCCAAGGCAGTGCTCCCAACCTTTCAGCAACTCCTTTCAAGTGCCTTGTGGCCAACAGAGAAGATGTAGATATTTATTCTATGGTAAAATGTGAGTGATCGTGTCAAGAGCTTGATGGCCTCTCAGCAGATCACGTTCAGGGTCTTTGATTAAAAAAAACCAACAGACCTTTACCACAGAACTGGCGTCATTTCTGATCCCAGTGTTTTGACACCAGCCTGGTTTGACAGGTGAGCAAAGCCCTGCTGTTTGCTCTAATCATCACTGACAGCTTCTCGCAGGTAGCCAGCTCAGAACTAGCCAGTTGCAGACCTCTGAGGTATAATAAAAATAAACAGTCCCAATCCTAACATGGAGTATAGACAACAAACCTAGAGAAAAAAAAGAAGAAAAATAACACGTCAAACCACAAACGAGTAAAGTAGGTGAAATGTTCTACTGATAATGCATTACAAAAGTGTAAGGGGATGGTGCTGTTCAGAGAAATGCTTCTTGACTCCTCTTCCATATGAGAGGCAGGAAAAAATGCTTATAAGAAATCTAGAAATTGAGATGTAAAGTTTCAAACAGCAAAATATTATAAAATTGAAACCAGCAGAACTTGCACAGAAATGGTTCTGCTTGTCATCAGGATGCTCCTTTAAATACCTACAGAATAGACTGCACACAGTATGTTACTTCAAGGTCTAAGAGAATCCCTTTTACTCTTTTGTTACAAAGAGTTTTTTTACTTTAATTTGTGAAACAAAAAAAACCCAAATGCAAGGAGGCCAACTGAGCCAGCAGGCAGGAAGTTACCCTTTTTTTTTTTAGCTAAGCTTTTGTAACAGTTCTTTGCCCAGAATTATCACGAGAGAGAGAAGCAAAACGGCTGCTCTCCTTACTATATCCTTCACACTGCTAATGTAAAGAGAGACGAATTACCAATTAATGGTAAATCCTAAATTGTCCAAGCAGAGACAAAACCTCTTTTCATTATGGGAAGTCAGGAATGGTTAGAAATTAGTGTGGACTGACAAGGTGCATTATCTGGATGGCAAGGAGATCAAAGTAGCTGAAGCTCTTCATATCAACTAAAACCTGAGCTTTGTGGGGGATACTCATCTTTGGCGCACACACCTTTGAGTCAGCAAATTGCCTTCATCTGATTTTCAAAAAACCTGTGAGGGTTTATCTGCTGAAGAATCCCTTTTTTTATTTAACACAAGGAATTAAGAAGTAATTACATTACGTTTACATATTTATAAATGATGGGTTGCCTTTTGTTAAGGATACTGGATCCCTTAATCCTTCCTTAATCTAATCAAAGAAGTTGGCAATAAATAAAGCACAAAGGGATGCAGCAGCCCAAGGGAGAATTTGCAAGCAAAACGAAGCAAGCTTCAGACTGCTCCTCAAACCAACCATGGAGGGCAGGCAAAAGGCAATCAACCAGTCAGCTCCAGTGGAAACGGGGAAGTAAAGACAAATACTGCTGGTTTATATTCAAAGTTGCAATAGTATAACTTACATCGTTGTCATTAAGTCCATATATAGTGATCCCATATAATTCTGCTAAGATAATTACTCCACATACAAGTATGGTCATTTATCCTTCTAAGCTTTCACTCAAAGGTTTAACACAATAATTCATGATAACGCAATGCCTCAAGCTCCAGTATCAGGCAGTGAGATACCTACAAAATATTTGGATTAAAAAAACCACCTTATTTTTTTAAAGGACTGAGAGCATGTAGTTGCCATTGGAATCGATCTTACACATCTAGGAGCATTCGGTGTCCTTTTGGAGCCAAGTGTTCAATAAAAAAAATAAATCCCTCCCTCACTAGGATGAGGAAAAAAAGACAAAACCATGAAATTATTCAAGTAGCTTCATATTGCAAATGTTTCAGTTTGGGCTACTAAGAGTTCATTACACAAACCTTTCCATCAGCTTCCTAGCAGAAGGACTTACTAAACGTAAAGATGCTTTAAACCTTAGAGAAAAGATATGAGGACAGATTTTTCTCAAGCTGCCTTTGAGGTGAAGGAACGAACCATGGCATTGCACCCCTCACAAGCAAAATCGCACGCCCCTATTACAGAGTCTAAGTTTTCAAGGGAGAGTAGGAAAGTGCTATGATTCAAGAGGGATTTCTGTTCTGGAACTGAAGAGCCTGGCTTCCCAAAACCTTCAGCCAGAAGCATCGGGACTGGGCAAACGCCCACTTCTCTCTGAGCAAGCACCCTCAACTCTGCTGAGGTTGGCACATATTAGCCCCATATTAGGGCTTGCTAAAGCTCATAAGGATTTCAGTTTCTTTTCTTCCCCTCAGCAGAAAGCTTATTTGCCCGGGCCAAAACCACATACAGCCAAAGGGAGCTCCGACAACTGTCATTTCTAAGTTTTTCTACTTAAAACCAAGCTGAGCACATACTACACATTTCATTTTTTCAGACACAACTCCTGAGAGAGCAGACCAAGGTAAAATGCAACACTTTGTAAATCAGAAAGGTTTATCTTTACTTGGAATTGGGTCCATTACAATGGTTTAAAGCTATGTCTTCATTTCACTGTCATCCAGCCACAAGCTTTGAACTTCTTCGTTCAAAACAAAGATGTTAAAGAAGGGAGCTCCTTTCAGAGTAACTGAAAAATCCAGCAGGAGCAAAAATTGCTAGGCATGTGCTTGGTTGGTAGCAGGCAACAGGAACTTTGTAATCATATAACAGATAAGTATTCACTTTTAAAAATTTAAATGAAAAATTAATATAAACACGATCTCAGTGCTTGTATAATCCTTGATCACGCAAGATTCCCAGAAATGTGATGATGTTTTGCTTTAATGGTAACCATAAACCAAACAAAAATTCCAAGATTCTGTGATCAGCCTACGCAGACTCTTTTTTTAACTATATTTTACTTTTTTGTGATTAAGTCTTGATCTTTATGATATGCTTTTATTTCTACTTAAACTCAGATACAGTTTCCCAAACACAAGATAAAAATTCAGCTTTCCAACAACCAGAAACAAGATCCGCCTGTTGGAATACAACCTCCTAAATCACTTATTTAAAAGTATTATGGCCACAAAGGAAAACAAGCAGTGATTGAATTCCTTTCTTCTTTACTTAGTTGTTACAAAGAGGAGAAATTTATAATTTCTTCACTGAAATTTTAACACTTTGGCAGAAAACAAGCATTTTTTGTGTGCAAAAGGAACACATTGCTTCTAAATTAAGAAACAGTGGTGAAAATTATTTACAGTCTCCATTTTACCTAGACTGTAGTAACTGGAGTGCTGAGTCATAAATTAAACTGGTACTCTGACCTTTAAGGAACAACTGAGATCATAATAAACACGTCTCATATTTTCAGTTGAGTCCAAGCAGAGACAAGTCCCACAGCTCTTTGAAAAGTATCAGGAGATGCAGTTTCTTAAAGCACGCAGAAAATCGATTAGCATTCAAAGTAACTAAAACCACGTGAAGAAGAGCACAGACTTCATTTACTTTGAGTTTTCACTCTTCCTCCCCTATTATATACTCTCCAAATTAGAAAAGAACTGATACTGCAGATTAATTATACATATGGAGAACGACCAAAAGCATGCAAAACAAGCTGAGAGTAGAGTAGATCAGACAGTACAATAGTTATGTGCAGTCATGCAACACCTGGAATTTAATTTTTGTCTGGGGAAACTAGGGAAATTTCTTACCCAGAAACAATCATTTTAGTGATGTCCCCTGAAGGTATCATTGAACATAAAAAATTACGAGGACAGAAAAGTTAGGAACTACCTTGCTTCACCAAAATTGCACATGGAAACTTTTTCCCATCATGTGTCATACTGCTGGTTTTCTCCTCTCAGCTCCATCTTCCCTCAGCCCAAACGAAACTAACTTCTTTCTCCAGAAGTCCCTCAAATCCACAACAGACCTTCTAAGATCTGAGTGCACGAACAAGTGCTATATCTATATTGAGGTTCAATATACTTGTATATTGGGGGTAACTTGGGGCCTCTGTTCATGCATGCGATTCAACCTCTTATCTGTCAACATGAACCTGCAATTCTTTGCCTTTACCAGTTCAGTTACCAATGTTGTATTTCACGATACAGACATAGTTTTATCAGTATAAACATGCTTATTATTCTAATGCAATTTAAACAGGGTATACTACAAGCTACAGTCTTCATAAGTATAAGTCTGTTATGCTACTAAACAACATATTTTATAACAAGGCCTTCTTTTTTGGCTTGGTTGATGTTAAGTCATGTTAAGAGGTTAGCACTCCACCTGCGAATCACCCAGTTGTAACAGGTTATAGTCAACTTTCAGTCATAAGGATGTAAGTAAATTCAGAAAAGAAGCTACAAATGTTTTCCTGAAACCCTTTCTGCACCCAGAAAAAAACTTCTTAGTGTAGACAAACACATAAGGCTAGGTGATTCAGCTAAGCATGTCTAAGGGTTGGTTAACCCTAAAAAGGGGAGGGAGGGTCCAGACCTGCTCCCCTCTGTGAGCTGGTTCAGTTCGCCAGCCCAGGAAAACACTGGTGCAGAGCTGGTGAATGGAAACTGCTGCCCGAAGGGCGTGATGTGTACTGGATCCAGCACAGGCGAAATGGCAAGAGCACGCGCTCCACCTCAGGGTAGCAGCCAGGGCTCTTCGCTCAGGAATGGAGTTAAACAGCACCGTAGAAGAATCCAGTTTCAAAGGCAAAAAAAAGTGTCCAAGCCGATGTCACAGCTCAAGATGAACATCAATGTAGCTCATTTTAGGTACTTCTCATCACCCTTTCCACCTGGCTAAATCATCAGCTAGACAGTAAGACTCCCAGGAACACAGATCTTTGAGACAGGAATGATAACAAGGATACCAAATACTTCAAGCATTAATAGTGATAACAACAACAGGAACAAAACAATGAACATAGATTTTGCCACAGCTCTCAGTTTTACTAAATGCAAACCGTGTTATTTATGTTATGTAATTAAGTTATAAAGCACTTTCACTCTTGCTTGTGAATAAGAAATTTCAGACTCAGATCTCTGCAGTTCGAAATGCCTCTCAGTGGCTCTGGCAAATTCACCAAAAAGGTTCACTCTTGTATCACGTGTTGAACCATGTGCTGGCCCTGGCACGGCATGTAAATGAACTCACTCACCTCCTTGGGTTTTCCCCTTTCTTTTCCCTGATCTTTAATGAGGATATCGAACTCACAGGGAGCAGCAGGCAGGAGTTTGCTCTGTACTTTCGCAGTGGGAAAGAAGCCAGAATACAGACACAATGACTGGATTCAGCTTTTTCAGGCAAACACAGCAGAACAGCATACATCCTCCTCCGGGAAGAATGCTTTCCACCACTGCTTTAACAGGAAACTTAGCTCAAAACCAAGGGTGGGCTATCCCCTCATTCACTTCTCACACCTGACTGTTATTCTCCCACAAGACAGGCTTTCCTGTTAGACAAGCTTCAAAAATTGCTTAAGAGCTTTTTTTTTTTTTTTTTGGTTTGTTATGATGACTTCATGCGGTAATATTCTGAATATTACATTTGGTCTTAAATATTTGGCTTTTACATTGAAGATTTTGGTAAAAACATGGTTAATGATACACACTCAGAAAATAATAGAGAAAGAAAATGAATGCAGCACTAGCCAGTAAAACATATATTTATACATGGAAATGTCTCAGAGTTCACAGTGTATTCATTTTCTGCTATAAAATGTATCCCATTTGACACAGACTGTACATGCTAAATTCCAATTTTCTTTATGTTCCACCTACACTTTCCTTAATTAGTCTCTCTTTAGCTTCTTACAACACAGACAAATTACTTGGTCAGAGCCGAAGTTTTCCTCTTTCCTCTCAAATCCAAAGCTAATTTCTCTGGCTAGTTGGCAATAAATATATTTAGTTGTGTTCTATATTGTCATATTCCATATGAATAAATACATCCTAAGGACGAGTCTGCATATGTCTCTAGAGAGAAGCAGCACAAGATTCATATCTCATAAAGAAGTAGCCAGAAGCATCTTTAAATCTCTGTCAATGTGCTGCTGCTCTTGGGAACTACAGCAGCCTCTGACATAGCTCATCCAAACTCCCTAAGAAAAGGGCATTTTTTTTCACCCCTTGCTGGCCTTCCTTCAAACCCAGTAGGCCAGTGTTTCACTAACATTAATTTTATTTACTAATATTCCAGTGAAACTGAGAAGCACCATTATTTCATTTTTTATGTGCCAAATCAAGGCTCACAACAGATAACTTGCTAAAGGCTTTATGGGAAGCCTGTGGCATAAGCCAAATGAAATCAGAATGTAAAGAGTATTTGGAATAAAAAGTCTGGTCTTCCTCAGTCCTGACTGTGCTCCTTCCTTATATTAAAAGACATTCAAGTGTGTGTCAGGCCAAGATCCAGCAGAGAAGGGGATGAGATTTTGACCACGTGAGTGGCGTATGTCCAGCTGTATGACACGGACTATCATGAGACGGTGGCAGCATACAAGGTCATGGCACATGATCCTCCTCTGTCCCTGGACAAACTGTGAACCTGGGAGGGCTCTGGCAGAGTTGAGGTTACATGTGCTGTCTTAAATTTAGGTTTGCCTAAAGAGAAAACTGTGACCCCATGCTGTCACAGTTAGGTATCTGGGCTAACTGGCATCTCCTTTCTTGATCCCAAAATCGAGTTTACAATATCTTATTAATTTGTACGTATATTTACTAGACCACAGAATTGTCCATTTGCAATGTTATATTGTTAAGAAATTTGAGGTTATCATCCAAAATCTTTGTTCCAGGTCACTAACTCTTTCCTATCAGTTCAGAGAGGTTACAGAAAAGGTATATCGATTTAGACAGCAATTATTTCCATGCAGGTTAAAACAGAACAAAACAAGTATGTTTAAGACAAAAGGGACATTTTTCTTCACAAAACCAGTAGTCCTTAGTTTGAAAAGAATAAACTTGTATTGTATTACTTTTCCTCAAGACAGAGAGAGGGAAAGAGGAGATGGAGGACAGGGAGAGGACTAATCAAGATAATATTTGTTGATGTTTATATTTTGAAACAAAGGGAAATAAAAATACAAGAAGATGTATTACATGACTAAGATGGGAAGTAACTTGCTACACAGCAGAATTACTGGAGCCACATCCCAGCTGTAAGAGACATGGATAAAAACACAGAGATTATTTCAAATGAGGTTACTAGCGTTTCACTGTTAGGGAAATAGAGGAAGCTAAGAAGGAAGGAAAACCAAAAACATTGTTTGTTTTGAAGAGACTATATTTTGACCAGTCTGAGGGAACGCTGTCAAAAGAGGAAAGTTATATATCCTGATAATAACCAACTCCATGAATAACCCCTTACAGATGAGCAGATTCTGATAATTTGTTTTTATATGAGGCAAAAACTGACTTGCTGCTCATACTGCCCTAGTTTGAAGTTGCTTCTATAAAAACAATTATGACACAATGAAAAACTGCTAAAAGATTCACTGAGCTACGGAATGTCCTTCCTGCTCACCCTGGCTCACTCTTCACTTCGAAACGTAAAAGGAATGTCACGCATTTCTAAACTATGTCTGGGAGCGAAGCCTCAAGTATCATGAATAAAAACACTCGAGTTCTTCACTATACCAATAAAAATGCTACGTGACTTGTATTTGAGCGCAAGCTCAGATGTTTCTAAATACAGCCGGTATCCATCACATGAAGGAAGAACATTAATTACTGTACTTGACATCTTTCTTGGGAACTGCACCCCTCCTCACTGAGCAGAACAAAGTCTCTTGGCACACTAGAAGTTGCCAAGACTTTCTGTATCTCTGTCCTCAATGCAATGTGTACTCTCTATGGAAAGAGGAAAACAGGAAAAGGAAAAATTCATAAAGGAACCATCCGTTCTGTATGGTACACCAATTGTTTTCTCAGCCCAGTTTTTATTACCTAAGCTTACTGTAACTCTGTCTCCGGGCAATTACATATCGAGGCACTTATTGACAGAGCTCGGTTTTTCACTTGTATAAAATAAATGTTTGTAAAAACCTGCTACTTGCAAGTTGGCCATTTGTAGCTTCTATTCAGAAGAGCAAGCTGGAACAGTGTGCTAAAAGATGTCCAAACCTGACTGGGTCTGACTGACCCGTTGCTCTGACCTGCTTATACTTCTCTACATAGAAATCAACAGCTCTAACCTGGCCCTGTAAAGGAACAAGGTAAAAGTCCACACGAGCCTGCCTACTTCTGCTGGAAGGAAACCTCCACACCCGAGCTGGATGTTGGGGAGATGAAGAGTCTGCAATTGTTGTGGTGTGTGCACTTCATTCTACCTAGGTGATACCTCTATCCTATCACTTCACCAAAACTAAGCCTGAAAGAACCAGAAATTCTTTATTTACATTAACAAGGTAAAGGACTACCATCTTACATTCCTTAGCTAACATATACAAGTTTCTACTAGGTGTCCACGTCGCAGTAAGCTCTGAACTTGTTCCTCTATAAAAACCTAGAGTGTTTAAGACTGGTTTCCCTACTTATCATTCCAAGTATCTGTTTGCTGTACCATCAAGTATATAGCATGGCACAAGTTGTCAGCAATTTCCGGGGTAGCCATGGGAATGAAAACTTACCTCTTTTCAAGTTAATACATACCAGTTACAAGGGCACAATGTTAGTATTTTAGCACATGTTTAGAGACTCCAAAAGAGAAAGGATGCAGTAGGACAAGGTCCAGAAATTTGTCAACTGCAGCAATGGCTACTGAGTCACCATCACCAGACTAAGCAACGCCCAGGTATTTAAAAGCTGAACATCCACTTTTTTTTCCCCTTCTTCTTGTTAAAAAAACAGCTTATTGTCTGGGCTTTATCTGTTTATGACTGTGCATCTGTGTATATGTATGACAATAGGAATTCTCAGAGCAAGCCAAACTGAGAAAGATGGATCAGTCTGATGTCTGGTCATCCGTGGGTGTGTCCCCACCAGTCCTGCAGTTCAGATGAGTGGTGTGCTTTTGAAGCAAATCTCCCAATCTTCCCTGCGTTTTGGTTCAGATTGAGGAACAGCCTTCTGAGCTCACAAAATGAATTCTTTTTGGATGAAACTAAACCTGAAGATGTACTCCAACTGCTAAAAGGCATTCGGTCCACCATGATTAGGCCACAGTCCGCCTTGAGTAAAACCACACAATGCATATAGCAGGACTAAATCTTCCACACCAACTTTTACTCCACAGAGCTGCTCCTACCACATCACATTACTAGCTAGTACAGACATGTCTGTGTCAAAAGCACGTTCCTGTTCCTTAGCAAGTTTGTCTTCTAAACACATGATCCCACCTGCATTGTTTGATAGCTTCATTATTTCAGAAGGACGTATTACTTCGAAGGCCAGGAACACAGAATCATAGAATCACAGAATGGTTAGAGTTGGAAGGGACCTTAAAGATCATCGAGTTCCAACCCCCCTGCCATGGGCAGGGACACCTCCCACTAGAGCAGGTTGCTCAAAGCCCCATCCAGCCCGGCCTTAAACACTTCCAGGGATGGGGCATCCACAACTTCCCTGGGCAACCTGGGCCAGTGCTTCATCACGCTCACATTAAAGAATTTCCTCCTAATATCTCATCTAAATCTCCCCTCTTCCAATTTAAAACCACTACCCCTTGTCCTGTCACTACATTTCCTGACAAAGAGTCCCCCTCCGGCTCTCCTGTAGGCTCCCTTCAGATATTGGAAGGTTGCTATAAGGTCTCCCCGGAGCCTTCTCTTCTCCAGACTGAACAACCCCAGCTCTCTCAGTCTGTCCTCATAGGGGAGGTGCTCCATCCCTCTGATCATCTTCTTGGCCCTCCATTGGACCTGTTCCAACAAGTCCATGTCCTTTTTATGTTGAGAACTCCAGAGCTGGACACGGTACTCCAGGGTAGACAGAAAGACAGAAAGACTCCAGAAAGACAGACAAATTTTCCCAGCTATACAGCAGCACAGGCATTTTGAAATGGACTCTGGGATCAATGGCACTGGAAGGAAATCACCAAACTATGATGTTCATGGTACCCAGCAGTGATAGACACATGGATGATCAGATTTTGGTATGCACTGAAGCTCCATGCTCCACAAAGCTCTTGATGCAAATATGTGTTAATAATGAAGCCCTTACCAGCCTACAACAAGCAATGTTGGCATAAGTCTTTCTGACAGCTGCACATGTATTCATTTTTTGACATATTGATTAGTGGGGCCACAACAGGCGTATGGGAATCCCAAAGCAGACTGACATCACATTTGACTCACTGCTACCTTGGAAGAGGAAAACCTTGATTTAATTTAAGTTTTAAATGATAGTTTGTGACCCAGTTTCTAATTTTACTACCCCATGGAATCATGATGGTAATAAAAAGAAAATAAAGGAAGAAGATTAAAACTCAAAGACAAGGCTTAAAACCAGAAGAACTGAAAAGATGACTGAAGAACGCTTACTCAGAGTTGAGGTGAAGCTGAGAGAGCTGGAGACCCTCACAAAATAATGGTAAGATATTTTTTCCTTAACTATCTATTCCATCTTTCTGTCCTCAGTCTCTCTGTATTATTTATTGGTTTGAGTAAAATATGACTGATTTCTATTGTGACTGCTTCAAACTACTTCTAAGTATCAGTCTATATTCTTTAAATCTATCGTTCATATATCCAGTCACACACATACATGTCTCTACTGTGCATATTCTTTAAAATTTCTCAGAAAGGGTCCCTCTAATCTTCACTAAAACAGATTGGCTAAATTCCACTACTTAGGATACTGAAATTCTGACTATTATTTTTATAACGTCTTATTTTTTACCATTGTAATCTTCTCTTTACATAGAAATCAATGTATGATCTACCCTATCCAGGAAACAGTAAAGTAATACACAGTGCAGTTCTTGAAACGAGTTGTTCTGAACACTATCTGAGACTACTATGGACAAACAGAGCAAGAGACAATTAATGATAACGCTGTCATGTAAGTGATGATAATACTAAAGTAGCTGACTGTTCCAGGTTTACCATTAATCTGGCTTTCTTGCTCTTTTTGGGCACCCACTGTAATCACAAAGAAAGAGGTTGTTGTGATGACCCTAAGTGAAGGCACAAGAAATAGGGAATTCCTCAAGATCAACAGTAAAAATTATTTAAGACAATGGCAAAATACCAAAAAGTAGCATGACAACAACTGAGCATACACATGAATTGCTGAGATTTCACACAGCTACCAAAACTGTAGTGCAACTAGCAGCAAAACATATCAACTAGTGAAGAGATCAGAAAGCTATGCAAGAAGAGGTAGCACAAGGAGACCACGATATCTGAGAAGGCAGAAGCTTACACTGTCACAAGCAGAAAGCTCTTTGCAGAACGTGTCTGTATTAAAGACAGGAACCAGAGTGTGAAGTATGATATTACTAGAAAGGACTCCTGGGTTCTACTAGGGCAGATTCAATTACAAAAAGCTGACTGTAAAATGAGTAGATGTTCTTACTACGCTGATACATGTCGTACCAACATGTTTCCTGGAAAGCTGGACAACATTCATGTATATTTTTTTTTTTTAAAAAAGTTTGGGGACAGAATCTTTGCAAAAAAGGTACATTCTGTGCCTCATCCAAACTAGAAAAGGATCAAGCAGCAGTGGATTGTAGAAGGGGTTATGTGGAGTCAGGCAATCCAGTTGAGGCATGTCCACCCAGGTCGGATGACACATCTATCTAAAGGGGGCACAAGCAAGGCTATTAGTTCATGGGTCTTGGCCTGAATTTACTGACAGGTGGCTAGAAATAATGTAAGGCCTATATTATTTTTCCCAGTATAGTGGTGGGTGCCAGGGCACAACCAAAGAAAAGATGCTTATGCAACTCTTAATAGAGATTATGCAGCTGCTATAAAATCTTGAAAGGAACTGGCAGATATTGGTAGGAGAATAGCTTTCTTTTGGAGATAGGAAGCTGGCAAGGTTAGAGTCATTAGTAAAAGTAGATTCGATTGGGAAATTTTGTGATATATGTGCAGCCTACAATTATTTCTGTTCACAAAAATCAGCAGCAGCTCACATGCAAGGACTGTATTTCCATTAAAATGACTAAGACTGGAACTTTCTCACAGTGGTGAGCTAATAAATGAGCTCACTGCACATCATGGAAACAGCCTCGTCCTATGTTCCTCTACATCCTGCACAGAAGTATCCGTTTTCTCTTTGTTGTTGTCGGATGAGGACCCTGCTGGACACGTACCATCACTCAGTCCCTGGGCAAAAACTGAGGAGACCAGTTAAATATGAATTTGTATTCCATTTATGATACTCTGTGGGACAGTACATACATTGGAGATCATCCCAAAATACTCAGTGCTTGTTCAACAGAAAAACAATACACACATACAAGAACATGTTAAAAAATGTACTGAATGTAAAACAAAAAAAATAATTGAACTTTGTACCTACAATTTAATCACCAAAATTATGTTCTGAGAGGTGGTACAGCTCGAAATGACTCCTCCCTCATTCTAGTTTCTGGCTAACAGCAGAAAACAGTTTAGGGTATTTTCTGTTCAGAAAGAAAGAAAGAAAGAAAATGCACAGCGAATTACTTGTGAAGTGACTGCTAAAAACAAGGGAGGACGAAACCCAAGCACCAAGCTTTTACAATGATCTCGTAATAGCAGCCATCAAATACCTGGCTACGTTTCAGCTCTAACAATCGGAGCTGCAGTCCCACCTCAGCAGAAGTGAGAAATACATGGTGAGAAATACATGCAAGTAGGTGCCAACTGAGTTTCAGTCTCAAATACTTTAGTATCTCCTACCCTGAAGGACATTTTGAACAGCAGCATGGTAAAAGCCTTCCTGCATGAACTCCTTAAGCCTCCTTTACAACAACCCATTTACTGGGGAAACAGAGAAGTGTCTGTATTTTAGCAAAACAACCTGTTTTCCAAGTTCTAAAAATAGAAAAGAAAAAAAATATATTAAAAGTGTCTGTCATTTTGAAACCACTTGCAAGCATTTCATCCTAAGCAACGCAGCCTCCCCCCCCCCTTGCTAAAAATAAAACAGTACATCACAGCAACTTTTTTTGCTGGCTTCAGCCAAGGACTTGAAAACCTCCCCTCAGCCCAGGCGGGCCGTAAGCTGTGAGTCAGCACTTCTCAGCATTGCTGGAAATTCCTCAGCAGAGCATCCACCCTGGAGCAGGAAGCCGCCTGTCCACTTCAGCCGGTACCAGGAAACAGCCAGGCGGTCACGGGCTTCACCTGAGCTGGGGACACAGCTCAAGAAAACTTCACGGAAACTCCCAAACGCTCCCCCCACCCGGTCCCACCAGCTTCCCGCACCGCCCCCCCCCTCCCCCCTTCCAACTCCCCTTCATGCAGTGCCGATGAACAAGAAAATATAAGATTAGTTTAAAAAAACCCAATATGTTGGACAAGGATGCTGGCAAGTCCCTATGGTGTGATTTAAATCGTATCAGCTCTCCTACCCTGAATCCAGAGGAAGCTCTGCTCCATCAGGGCAGGATCTGTCCCCTGCCTGAGAAGGTCTCGATTCTTAAAAACCAGAGCCATGCCCCATCAGGTAAAGAGGGGGTTCTCCAGTGGGGTACAGAGAAAGTGATTGCTTTCCCCTCTCGAGATGATGAAGAGGCCACGGGTTCAGGGCACCACCATGCCTGTGAGTTGAAAGAAGACATGACCGCAGCTTCCCCTCTCCCTCCAACAGTCCTTGCTTTAGACAGAAAACCTTACAACCCACATACAACGGAGCCTCGCCATGGGAGAAGGATGCTCGCCTGCCAGGGAGACACCCCAAATCTGCCTGTGTCTGTAAAGATTATGGTGTCATCAGGTATCTCGTCCCCACAGAGGCACAAACCAGAAGTCCCCACAGAAGCTCTCAGTGCTCGATACTCCCAAATTTGTACAACCACCAAGGTGGAGACACAGCTCATGAAATGGAGATGTAACATGCACTCGGGTCTGCCTTTAGATATAAACCAGTTATTTCACAAGTACTGCCTGTGGTGAACGCAGTTCCTACATTACCCACCTCAGATTGAGCATCTACTCTTGTTTTACTTTAAACACACACGTTGACAGGGACATTAAAGAGAGAGAGTTAAGGGAATAGGAAGTACTTTGTGAACATGAGTAATTGCACGTTCTGACCTCTCCGGCTTACATCATATGTGTTATCCAACAACCACAAATCAAGAAGAAAACCAAATTCAAAGACATTAATTTTCAGCACAAAACATATGTTAAAACTAACAGAAGAACAAGACAAATGTTGACTATTTTCCGCTTGTTTCTTGCTTTCATGTATGTGGTTATTCTAGAAAAATCTTGGGTTTTTTTAAATTAACATTTGTATAAAGGAAGCTGCCTAATGTCGAGTACAAAAAAAAAAAAAATTATCTGTTTTTCTCCACTGGTTTTAAATACAGAGCAATGAGATTAAAGCGAGGCAGATAGCCAAATACCTCAGCCATCACAGTCATTAATAGACGCATTTAACATTCGTGCAGCTTTCGAATGCAGAACATCTGGTTCTAATTCCCAATCTGGCTTTTAATAAAAGTGCCTCCCCCACAATACTTTTATTATAAAGTGTTCTTTTCCTCCTCGCGCACTCCCCCCCCCCCCCCCCTTTTTTTTTTCAGTTTAAGTTTTTTTTTTTTTTTCTTTTTGGAAGCGGCTGTTCCTTCCTTCTTGCTGGAAGCCACCTGACCACTGCCAGGAAGAGGAATGCAAAACATTCCCAGGAGCAGCTCCTGACGTCAGGGCGGCAGCATTCCTCCCTCCTCCTCCTCCTCCCTCCTCCTCCTCCTCCCCGCCACGGCCGGGCCCGGCAAGCCCAGGCCTGGGCGCCGCGGCGGGGCCCGCCGGCAGCTGCCGCCTGCCCTCAGTCACCCCCCGGCTCCCGGCCGCTGGAGCGAGTTCCAGGCGGCAACGGCAGCCACGCAGCCTTCCGACCTGGAAAACGGCGTTTATTTCGGAGAGTTGCATTCCCTGCCTGGTGTTTTCTTGCTTTCCCCGCAAATAGGGAGCTGAAGTAAAGCCAGGGGAGGGGTGATGGAGCCCCAGCCGGGTCTCCACACAGGGGCTCAAGCCACTCCAGAGCCGTCCCGCGTACCCCTGCTTCTTGCCCTTAAATAGGAGCTTCGGCTTCGGATAAATGCCGGGTCCCCGCAGGTTTAAATTAGCTTAGACACTGACTTTTATGATCGTTGCATTTCACTTCTCATCTCTTCACCCGAAGGCACGCTGCAGAGGGGTGCCAAGGAAAACACGGGTGCGCTGTTGGGGAGCAGTTTGGTTTTTTCACTTTTAAGACATTCCCAGAGATCCTGACGTGATAAGGATACCTAGGGCAGCCGCCTTCCTCAGACACGGCTCTGGAACACACATCTTCACAGTTTTTTCCCTTTTCATACAATATCTATGTCCTAACACATGACAAAATGAGACAGATGGGGTGGGATTTCAACTCTGCACATCTTTTTAATTTCATTTATCAGAACACATTAGCAATAAAGGGCATTATTCAATTTTACTGTTAAACTCACTGTTAGCTAAAATTATAGAAGAGAGATTCTCAGTGGAGTTGCAGTCAGTGAGTTTACTCCTTCCAATATGTTTAGTCCAGTTAGTCTTGATTTTTTGGGATATAAATTTTTAAAACTCTATAAAATGTCCTGCTTGGAAAAAAATTATCTCTGCATATTTTAATAAACAACTGTAGCAAAGACAGTGAAGAGTGAAAAGAAACAGTAGCTGTTCCCAGACCCATGATGGAGCTGAAGGAGTGTTCTCCTGTTCCACCACACCAAGGGAGCAGGAAGGTAGGTTAGAGAATATGAAAAAAAAAAAGAAAATATAGGAAAACCTTGATTTCTTGGGGATGTGAAGAAAGAGCTCTTCAAGAAACACTCTTCCTTTTCATGTGTCTCTAATCAGAGAACAAAAATTTTAAAATATATAATTTCATCACTCCAAAGCCAACAAAACCCTAACGTGTGGATGCTAGTGTAATGATTATTTTCCAGGGAATACAAAAGAAGCCAAAACTCATCGTGAACAGTTAAGGAGTATGACTGGTGGTAGTAAAGTGTTTGCATATATCACTTCCCCCCAAATATTTACATAATAAGTACAAATTTCTGACTGACCACAATGAAAAAATAACGTTCTGGAAACACTAAGCCAGACAGTTGTATCATTTTCAATATTCATTGTAATTAATTAGCTATGTGCTCTTAGGGTTATTCTATCTGTTCAGCGGTAGTCCTACACATCAAGACCCAGATGCCTCCAAAACCCACTGTCAGTCCCAGTTCCCAGCTTCTCACGCCATTCGTGGCAATTTAAGAAATAAAAAAATGTTTGGGTTTTCTCCTATGTAGGGACTTGTTACTAAAAGGTCAAACAAACACGTCTACCCTCCGACCAACCTCATGCTATCAATGGCTTTTTTTAAGGAAACCTGCTCTCTGAAGAACCGCATGTTAAGTAAACACATGGCTTTCCTGGTAAGAAGCCTGCAAACATGGGTTACACCAGCTGGCCACGTCTGACCAGCTAGAAAACCCCAAACCACCTTTTTTGCCCTCTTCTCCAGAGGTCACAAATATTCAAATGATGTATCATATAAACAAATGGGTATTGTTGGAAAACGTGACAAGACAACTCATTAATTTTATTTTATAAAACTTGACAGGCACTAGTCACCTTCCTGCAGCCATTGCAGCCAGTGGTTACTCAAAAAACCCAGCTGATCTGGGCCTTTATATACACATACCTATATTTAACTGAAGTTCACTGATGTCAAGAGACAGCCATTAGTATACACCTTTTTTCATGTTTTGCAACAAAATGAGAGAAAGGAAAGTGCAAGAAGTTTTGGTGACTGAAAAAACAAAATTAGGAAGAAATATAAGAAAAATATTTTATTACCTAAATAAAATAAAGTAGTGGCTCAGCAGAACTGGTTGATTTTCTAAGCTAAAAGGTGAAGAAAGTGAAATATGTCCTCAGTACCTTCTAAAATTAAGCACAAGCTAAGGTGGCCTTCAGCCATTGAAGAATACTATACAGTTTTTGGTTATGTTTTTTTTTCATTTTCTATTTTTTTATTTTATACTATATGCAGTGATATATATGCACGGGGTTTTTTCAGCTATATACTAGAAATTTAAAAGTTCTCCCTTTTTTCTTCAGAAATGATTTTTTTTTTTTAAATAAACTTTGCCTTATCAAAATGTAAACACATGCAAATCATACTAGGTCAGTTCTGAAGAGCAAACTTTAGAATTTCTGAAAGATGAACATTTTAAAATGTTTGACTATTTAATCCCTAGCACTGAAGCCTGGATGGGGATTAGAATGGCCACAGCGTACACAAGTGATGAGAGCCGGGGTGTGTTCTCAGCTTCCCTGAAGCTTAAATTCATCCTCCTCTCCTGCGTTTTAGCTGCTTATTCACTCTATTATTCTTTTATCACCAGGAGTAACATTAGGATGCCAAAAGCATGAATGAAGTCACAGTGAGAACTTCCTTCTATGCGTGGTACATAGAATTAAGCTTCAGGTGTGTTTCAGGAGGCTGCCTCAAGAACCTGTGACTCACGAGCCTTGTACCAAGCACGCACTGCCATACAGTCATGGCCAACTTTCTCCTGGCAAAACCTGGCAAGTGATTTGATCTCCATCCATTGATCTCCACAGATTAAGTGGACACTAGATTGGGAATTCAGCCTCAGAAGACTACAGACGCTTTAACGAAAAGATTATTTTTCACCAAAAGAGTAACAGACAGTGATATATATTTGCTATGAATTGGCGGAATCACAGCCGTTTACTTGGCTTCTGTAGGGAGAAGCATCTTTCTTTTCTTGAACTTATAGAAAAGGGATTAATTCATGAGTAACAAGGTTTAGAAAACAATGGGTACGGAGAAAAAGAGACCAGAAAAATGAGTAATACCCAGAGATCAGTGAGGAAAACACATCGACTCTCTTCTCCTGGTTACTTTTCCGGACCTTTCTTGCTTACACTGCCATCAGAGTATGTAACTTTTTCTCCAATACTAAAATTTCAATTGATACCTGAAATACAGTTCAATACTTTTTAACTGCAAGGGATCAGAAGCAGGGGAAAAAACTCCTTGTTTGCTTTTACATCTGGTGAACAAAACAGCCCAGACACCAGTTGTTAATGATGCACAGCCCTGTTTACCAGGGCTAAGAGCCCTGAGAACCAAACTCCCTCTGAAGTTTTGGAAGGCCGCACTGGGAGAAGGTGGCAATTTCTTCAGAGGTCCTCACCTTCGTGCACAACCTACGCAAACTCTGTTTTGAAGTGTGTCCATACTTTTTTGAAGTACGCTCCCCCCTCTTCCCTCTGGTTTTTCTTTTTGTGCGTCTGTTTGCTGCTGCTGGCTGGACCTGGCAGTGGAAGTGCTGAACAACAAGAGCGGGTCCAGCCCTATTGCTGACTCAGACCTAAGAGCTCATCAGATTTCACCGCTGCGTTCCACATTTTGGTACCCAAAAAAATTCAGATACTTATCTAAACCAAACTTCTTGAGGGAGAACTATCCCTAGGAAGGATAGTTCCTGCGAGGGCCGATACACGCTTCAGCAAGAGCCTATCAGTGTGCAGCAGAAGGCGTGCCAAGTGCGCTTGAAGCCATAGATACCTACAGAACTTCAACTCAGTCTGACTGGATAAATTACCCAGTTAATTGCCTTGGGATTCATATTTACATTCAAAAAAAGGATACGCAGGTCTGAGGTCAAATCATTAAGGTGTTCCATTAAAAACTTTGTTTTAGGCAAACGGATTTCAGAAAAATTCTTTTGTAATGTAAAATGGAACCATCTGTACATAAATTTGGGGAGTTATTTTGATGTTATGTTTATTGATATAATTATGTTGTTATTAAGCCATTTACTGTTTCAGGCTCCTAATAGCTATGAGGGCTTGTTAACAATACTCTGAAATCACAAGGAAGTCTCTTCTTTCCCTTTGGTTTGGAAAGAGAAAACAAAAATTCTAAATGTGTTTATTTCCATGTTTATATTTGCATGTAGCATCTACTTCCTTTAATGTGAAAATTTTATGGTCACGAAGCTTTTGTCTCAATTTGTTTAGCTTTACTGCTTGAACAGACATATTATTATCAGCACAACAGTATGACAGCATATTACTTGGCAGTGTTTAAAGAAAGAAAAGTCCCAAGGTGAATTATTTCTTCATATTCACTTTATTATTCTTAAAGAAGTAAGAAGACCGATATTGCAATTACTACAAAAAGAAATAATTACAAAAATTATGGTGCTAATAACCCACTGTATCTTAAATTGTTTCCTCTCTGGAGTTGGAGATTATTGGTTTTCCAGTTTCAATTTTGAAAAGGAAAAGTCTCCCACACAGCTCAGCAAAACAGATTGCTGAAAAGAAGGCTTTCACTGGCTTGTCGCTTGATTCAGAGAGACAGAATATAGCAGATTCTGCCAAACTGCTCAAAACCCCAACTAGCTTCTGAAAGCATTTTCTCTTCTGTAATACTAAGGGGCCGTTACCCAGGATTCCCGTGGACAACTGGCTGGACCAACAGAGAGAAGAGCAGAGGTAGGCAAAGCATCCATACAGCAACAGACTTGGCTACCCAGCAAATAAATCTTCGTTTAAACAGACACCAAAGCAGTACCAGAAGCCTTCAGTGTATATTTAATGCAGTGAGTAGCATCTCCAAGAAATACACCTATCAGGAAGGTGACACAAACACAACTTTACAGATTAATTATTTAAACTCCTAGAAGTTGCATGGCTTTAAGCATTTAAACTCTGCTTTCCTTCTTTATGAAAAACAACAAGTAACTAGATAAGAAGTTCAACAAAAATTGTCATCGGTATCGCAAATAAAGTTAAGTAGGAGGGTGGGGGACTACAAGGTAACGTCATCCTATTTGCTCCTGTTTACTGTAAAGTACATCAAGAATTTGTATTTTTTGCCCCATTTGACCTCCAAAATGGATGAAATCCATTACATCTTGTCAGAGAAGCTTGGTAAGGAACACAGAGTGAGAGGTGAACCCAGTAATTAAATATGTTGAAAGGTTTCATGATAATTTAAAATCAATGATGGATTTACCACAGCAGAATCAAGAAACAAGAGCCAAGAGGAAAGAAATGGGATAACATAAACCAAGAACTTGGGTACCTTCCCTGGAGGGTAGAGAATTAGCATTAGACAGAATAAAATGTTAAAAATCACAAGACACAAAAGTCTTAGGGAGGATCATTTGAAGTAGTTAGCAAGATTCAAGGAGTTAGTTGAAATATGGAAAGAAAAGAAAAACATCCCCACCAAACGGCCTGTTGGGCTTTCAACAGGTTAAAAGCCCGTCATAGCCAGGAGGTAGCTCTTAACAAACCTCGTGGCACGCAGGGAAGTTCTCAGTTTCTTCCCTGGCAAACTCACTTCAAAGCAAAGTTTGTAAACATCTTCGGGGAGGGGGGGCAGAAAATTACAGTGGGTTTCAGAAACATTTACAAGTGTTTTGCAGAAATGAAACTTCAGTTAACGAGATCAGTTTCGCTCGCCGGGTGGAGGATGGTTTTTCAGTCCCCAAGGTCAATGACAACCAGTACGGAGAAGCCTTTAAGAGTGTTAAACTAAATAGCACACGGCCTTCTTCAGCATTATGGAGGAGAAAGTTGTGTAAACAGTGCGGTGACTGTCTCATGCACATCCTACACTCAGTAATGTTACTCAAAATTGTGCAAAAGTAATGGCGCACAAACCTAAACAAACCCCCTTTCGCAAACTTTTACTTCACGGAGATGAAACTTTGACGCCAGAAAAAGTCCTGGACAGATATCGCCGAGGCTATCTCGGAGAGATCCGTCACCCGAGACCAGTTTTACCTGGGCTTCTGCTGACAACATTGCCACCTTCCGCAGCCGCCGGGAAGGGCAGGGCGACGGGCGCTGCCGGCCCCGGGGGCACCGAGCCCGACTCGGGGACGGGCAACCCGGGGGCTCGGCCAGGCTGCCACCGCCCCTGGGAACGGCTGGGCAAACGCTACTTAGGAAAGTGTTTTCTCACCGCTGCGCTGCGGAAAACGATTCCTATTGGCAGGGATTTCTGGAAGAGAAACATACGGCTTTATAGAACGTTCTGGGCGCTACCTGGAACGCTCCCACCCTGCGAGGTGCAGCGCTGCCCCGAGCCCAGCCCCGCAGCCGTTCGCTCGGGTCTCTGGTGCCGCCCAGGGCAAGACCACACTGTAAACCCTTCAGCTCAATAACCCTAACCTAAAAGATGTTGTTTTCAACGATTCAATTGATTCAGCGTACAGCACAATCCCAAGAACAACTGCTCTGGTACAACGGAGGGATGACGAGCGCAGAACACAGAAGGGAAATAAAATCAAGGGAAAGCATTCTTCACCGGTAGAAGCAGCAGTAAAATAACCATAGTATTGAATGCATCGCCAATGTGACTGCTCCTGTCACTTCCAAAATATTTTAGGAAGCTGAGGAAAGCCAAAGCAGAAGGTAAGGGGAGGAGAGTATCACTCTCTCCATGCCCAGACTAAGGGATCTCTCGTTCCAGACTGCAGCCCTAACACATTTGGTTACGATCATGCCCAGTTTCAGTGAAGAGCAATAACAAACCACTGACTTCTCTGTTTTCATAAGGTAGGATTTACACATGTCAATATATGCATTTTACGTACATGTTAGAGAGGTCGAAGAGGTTGCACAGTACGGCTGGACTTTGTCTTGCTAGCTTGCAGGGAGTATTCTCCTCTGAATTATCCACAATACATGTATAGTTAATAAAGCAGTAGCATCATGATAGCAATTAAATAAACAAACTACAACTAATAATTAATTTATAACTAATAAATTTAGTCCACATTCTGGATGGAAAAATCACTCTACCTAAACATAGCCAAAGTACATCAGCACATCTGATAATGTAGGATAGGAAATTACTTCAAAGAAAAGCTTCAAAAACTTCAACACTGCTACCAAATAATATCTATATTAATTTAGAAAATGAGTGTTGAGAGTTTAATCTAAATAGACACAAAGGGGTTTTACATGTAAAATTACACATATTTCCAAATCTCAGACCTCTTCCATGAAGACATTTTTCACTCTGTAGGGTTTACCTAAGAACAAGATTTGTGATCACAGGTAAGGATCCTGACCAATTAACAACTGGCAGACAGAGGAAGAAAATACTTGTATAATGCAGTCTAATCTAAAAAAAAAAAAAAAGGTATAAAAGTTGATCGGTTTTTTTTTCGCCTTCCCTGTAAAGGTGTCATTAATATTAAGGTTGTGGAAATAATTCCCACCCACCCCCCCTCCCCGGCCTTGTTTTCTCTAAGCTGAGCTGGTCCTAAGGGCAATTTCAGGATAACCAGTAAACCTTATGGGATTCCATTCCTTCCTGAGCAGCAGTTCTCAAAAATCAGGAAATTACAGCCATATCTGAAGTGACCAGCAACCAAAGGCAATTCTCAAGGCTTAGGTGGACTGTTCTAGAAGTTGAGTACGTGGTATGTTGATGTTTGTTTTTAAAATGGCTTTGGCTTTGAGTATAGCTAGCAAATGGCTCCCTGCTAAACAGCAAGATTGGAAAGTGAACTCCTGGAGTCAAATATCTCCCAGCAAAATTAAACAATCACTTCACGCACAACTTCTCAAACCACAAGTCTTGAGTGTCAACCAAAGGAGGCTGCAAACAGATAAAGAAAATACTGGGCAGCTTATTTATTTCTTTGCGAGAGATGAAAGGAAAGACATATTTGGGAAGGTAATAAAGAACTATCCTATTCTATATAAAAAGTTTTCAAATACTTTGAAGAACAGCTATGATATAAATATACTGTAAATCTGGGCTCCTTTAAGCCTACAAACCCTGTAAGTTCCAGCAACAGCCCATATCAATAAATTTATCTCTTCCTCAATCTGTACATTCACAGTGCATAAAACAGTACCAGCCCTATTAAATTAATATTTATGACAAGCTCAGGGAAGCAGAAGACAAGCAGTAATTGCTAAGGCACAAATGCAACGTACAAGTCTCACACAGCCCACGTTTCTCAAAACTGAACCTCAGGTTGGAGGAGTAATTTGTTCCCGGGAAGCACACAAGGCAGACATGCCGTGCCATGCTGGGAAGACAAATGAAAACACAAATAATCAATGTAATTTATGGTTTTATACAGAATCTAAAGTGTTCTCAAAAGTTAGTCCTTTCAGTGTGTTGTAGCATGCAGCATTCTAGTAGATATTCTGGCATTTTTTTCGGAGTAGTTATGGTCTACAATGCCTGTTCCAACAATATTTGGGAGATGGCAGAAGGGAGTATTTCTTCACAGCCTCAGTCCAAATTACAAGGTATTAGCTGAAAATGCTGACAGACTTGGGTTTGCACTAGTACGTGTGCTGCAAACAGCAGCAGCAGCTTCAAGGTGGACATTCAGGCCTTTCTTTTACACCAGACCATGGAGACTGACTATGGAAAATGATTCCCAGGAAGATTATGTGAAGTCCATCATCATGATCTGCTCTACAACAAACATGCACCGCTTAATAAAAAAATAAGAATCCAAGACTTAAGAAAAGAAACATCAAAACCAGAAACATCCACAGAAAAGTTCACTAGGCTTCTTAACTCTTTTATCAAGGAGAAAGACAACAGATATCATTTCAGGAGTCCAAAGAGGCTAAAGAGAAGGGAAAAAAAACCCTAAACCAAACACACACACACACACACACACCCCTTCCCACATACTGCCAAGTATGATTTTTTTGGAGCTACATCAGTGATTTGGCTTTCAAAACACACAGTGAATGTCTCAAAGGTAAAATTGATGGTTGTACACCACTTCTAATGTCATGGATACCGTTCTGATACTTCTGCTGGGAGAAACTCAGTCTGCCAGAAGGCCGTACTGGGACAGTAACAAGAGGAATACTTTTCCAAGACATCTCAGGAAGCTGTCAAAGGAGCCTACCACTCCAGGAGAAGTAATGCACTGCAGTCTGCATGGTTAGTGTTGACTCAGAAGATTGGTAGGCAGAAAAGCTTCATCAAACACAGAAAAGGCTGCACTGAATGTTTCACAGCTGAACTGCTTTATATACTAAAGTACATTCTTGCTGCCAAAAATACATAAAACCAAGGGCATTTTTTCCATGAGCTTTTACTGACAGGAAAGCAATCTGCCCGGTAGAAGTATGAGCAAAATTTTTTTCCCCCTTGCCCTCGCCCCCCAGGATGGCAGAGTTGTTTTAAATACTGCATTTTGGGTAGCAACATTCCAAATTTTTCAAATATTTGAAAGCAACATTCCCCTTTTGAAATACTTGGGGGTTTAATTATTATTTCTGCTTGGAGTATAGTAATTAACTTTTGCTTACCTACACTGAAATATGACATTAAGGAGAAGGAGTCTGAGAAAGCATACCTTCATGTTGAAGGGAATCACCAGACATGACCAGTTGGTAAACTCACACTTTATCCATCTTTTTGCCCATACAAAATTGCAAAAGGACACAAGCATATTTAGCGTGAAAACCCACTGTGGTATAAAATATCCAGTATATTCAAAGCCCAAGATAACTGCATAAAGAACTGCACTTAAAAATCTTACTGTAACTACACACCTACCATTACAGAAGCAAATCACACCTGCTAAAGAGAATAGTACTTGACTTTAAAATTGTTTCTTCATGACGATCTATGGAAATACATTGTATTTCACAAAGTGAAACTGCTGAACAGCAAGCCAACATGCAAAAATCATCATTTTTCAAAATGTAAGTTTAAGAAAATAGATTAGCAGATTGCTGATAATCTTAAAACATTTAAACAAACCCATTCACACAGTCAAAACTTGCTTTTTAGTGGTTAAACTACTGCAGGAATTTTGGCACATAGTCTTTTTACAAATTAAGTATTGTTTTACACATCCCAAATGTGTTAGTCATAAACATTAGCAGAGGAATACAAATCACAACTTTTTAATAACCCTACAGTAATTTTGAACTTGTTCATCTGAACTTATTTAGCTTGTTTTTCCTTCATGACTGGATAAAGCAGACTACAGGATTTTATGCAGTGCCAGGTCTTGGCTCCACCAGTTGCTCATTAAACAAGATCTGGAATTTAGCATTGGATTGAATGCACATGGGAACTCATGTGAAGCTGCTCGTATATCATTGATAGCTCCGTTGCTAACACAGAGTTTATCCAAGACCGTACATTTTTCGTTGACTTGAACAAAGCTGTTCGCCATCCTCTGTTTTTGACGTCAGTGGACAACTACCCACTAGCAGTATCTGTCACTACAAAATGCTTGGAATTTCCTCACTTATAAAAGCTGGAAAGTTTCAAGTACAGACCTTTCATTTAAAAAAAAAAAAGAAAAAAGTACACATTATTAGATTTTATTAGATTATTTTGTGATTATTAAGATAGGACTTTTTCATTCTCACTGAGTATTTTTTCCAATAACTTAAGAATTCAAACGTAAACAGCATCACTGACTGTAAGGAACGGATGTTTAAAACCATAATTTTCCTCTTCTGTTCCTAAAATCCATGGACTCAAATGTATGCTAACTCCTCAATACATAAGCACCATAGTGAGGTGACTAAGATTTTTCCCATTAACTGGACACTACAATAATTCCAGTAGGATCAATGTCGGATGGTATCTAATATTTAACAAAAATATAGAAAACCACCCCCCCAGCATAAACCAGGCTATTTACATTCACATCCTCTTTTCTACACTTCCTTTATTCTTACAAGTGAAGCAGCCCATATTGAAGAAAGTCATCCCGGTGGAGGCTCTCTCCGCAGCACAGAATTACCTCCTGAGAACACCACCCAAAGCTGTGTGCAGGCTGCCTGGGTCAGCCCTCGCTGCTCACGTGAGCCAGGAGCGTAGCAACTGACCGCCTGTACCCAATTCAGACACCCATCTGGACGCAGATGTATTCTAGCCCTGCTGGAGCTTTTCGTGCTGACAACAATGCATTTCAACCTTCATCTAAAAACCAAGCTGCTGCTTCGCAAACGCACCACTGGCTTCTGACCCCTCTGATTTGGCCGAAAGCAAACAAACATATCAACAAACCCCAGCACTTCATTGGTACAATACACTGGAAAGTCCCCCTTTTCAGCATGTCAAGATACCATCAGCTATTAGCCCACAGACAGAGTCATGTTTAAAAATCCATTTTTAATCATCTACAGAACTCTGGATCTACTATCTTGAGGCTCTCATCTTCCTGAAGTGTGTTTCCATTCTCTTCTCCATGGAAAACCCCTTTCATAGACAGCATTTCTTTCACCTTTGTTTCACAGGGTACAAATATTTTATGTATGACATTCAGATAATACATCTATCTGTGCCATAGTTATAAAAATAAACAAATCTATCTCACTGTAAAACTGTGATCATGTTACTGTGTTTATTAGACATGGCCCACATCCGAAATACCAGGTATCTGTTGCTTCAGGTGGTTGTGACAAATCACAGAAATGGCATAAATGACTTGTTCTCCTTTTGGAATCAAAGCTTTGTAATTCTGTACTTTTGCAATTATGTTATCCACCTATGAATGAGCATAATTATTTATTGATTTGACTACTAAGAAAAGGTATTATTTTGATTTTCTACAGGCAAGGTGAACAAACACAAATAATCTCTTTAGTTCCAGAGACATAAAATAGGATATCCCTGGGAAGCTCTACATATACAACTTTCTCCCTTTACAGAAGGGGATGAATAAAAAAATAAAATTTATTTTTAAAAATAGAAAAATGAGTAAAATTCTAAGTACAACTCTGTCAAAATGGATAAAGCAACAGAAGGATTGCAGAAATTATATTAAAAGCTTGTTAGAGACAACTTTCAGTTCATAAAAAGTATACATATTCCTATTCTCAAAAGACGTCTTTTAAAGTGATTGCACTAGGAAAGGTATATCCTAACAAAACCAAACCAAAACAAGACACTTGGCAAGGAACTTGCAGCTGCTTCAGCTCCTTCTGAAAGAAACTTCAATTTTCACAACTCCATGATCTCTGAGAAGCAATTCCAAGCAGATGATATGATCTGATCTTTGGCTCCAAGGCCATTCCCCTATGTACTTTAGAAATAGTGCCCACACTGGCTTTACAGCTCTGAAGTTTTGTAGAATTTTATCTTCTGAGTGAGCCTCGTCCCTCTTATCAGGGTTCTCCCACTCTGCTATTGTAACATCTTCAAAGAAAGAATGTAAGGGCAGAGCTAACATCTTTCTGATGGGAGGGATCTGACTGGCGATCTTTTTTCCCCCTTTCCCATACGTTTGAATATTTATATGTATGTATGTATTTATAAATGCTTAGATTCATCAAAGGAAGATGGTGACCATAGATCGGTTTTGTCCAGCTGATCAATCAAGCATTCAAAGAAGCTGCCTCTCTGTGGAATAAGTAGAGAAACTGATTTTATGCAAAAGATGTTCCTTACATGTCTTTAATTCATATTTGTATTTTACCTTTGTGGAATGAGAAAGTTTTAAAGGATATAGATACTTTCCTTCTTACAGAGCAGCAGCAGGTCATTTCTGCATTTCATTACTATATGAAGCCCAAAATCCTACTTTCACATGATCTTTCCTGTGATAGGGAGATATTCTGTAACAGCGTTCTTAAATGCTTCCCTTGATGGTGAGAGCAACAGTGATGAAAAGTCTCTATCTTCATCAAATGGAAGGCAAACCCCCTTTAACACCAGTCACACTGGTTCAAAACACCTCTTTCATGTTGGCTCCCTGTGTTGGTACTCTCATTGCTCATCAAGATTATGAAAGACCATGCAATGTAAGACGGCGTATTAAGTAAGACAACACAAAAATCACAGTAATATATCCATTTATCGTTAAATCCTGTTGTTGAGCCAAGAAAACAGCCTACGGCATATCCAGGATAATTCTAAAGTAGAAGAATACATAAATCCACAAAGCTAGATTGCTTCCCGTACATAAACTTGTTGAGAGCTTGCTTGCATATTTCTACAGCAACTTCCATCATTGGCCCACCTTAAAGGACTTGAGAGGTTTCATCACTGTACATCAGCTGATCTGCAGCAATGTTTTGTGTGAGCTCTTCTTGGCAGTAAATAATTCAAACTCTTCTAAACCCCTCTCACTGAGGAGAGACCTAATCTACTGTAACACAAGTAGAAATGAGAAGTCCACATTAAACACTTTCACCAGGCACTGGAACGCTTTCAAAGCTGAGTAATTATGATTCCCTGTGGTTTCATAGGTTAAGAGAAACTAAAGAACAACTTTGAAGTTGCTTGTTGGTGTCAGTGTTAAGTGTTTTATATACTTACCATATGGAGTTCCTAAAATAAACTCTTTTTTTTTTTTTTTTTTAAGCAGAGAGAAGTTGCATAGGCAATAGCAGCTATCCAGCCAAGGATCCTGTCTTCTGCAGTGCATAAGGGCCAATGTTTACAGGCAACATTAGAAGAGAACACAAAGTGGTTCTGTCCTGTTCATGCCGTCCCAGCCCTCCAGTTAGCAGCAGCACGTGAACCTCCTCAAGCAGAGGTTTCGTACCAGACCATCACATTCAATAGGCATGGATTGATCTCTGAGCCTGTACAAATCAAACGTGATCTGTGGTTTACTTTGCTATTGCCAACAACTGTATTAACATCAACATACTTCTAGTAGTTTAACTTCAGAAATACATTTCAAAGTTGTTAAATTTAATGGCAAGGGAAAAAATTCTAATCTGCATAATTTTACTCAGGTTATTGATCTTGAATACTCAACAGCAAGCATATCTATGAGCAGGAGGCAGGAGTATCTGAAGGAAACTGTCTATTCTCAAGCCCTGCTGTCAGGAGAAAAATGAAACTTTAAGTCTCTAAAAATATCAGCTCTTACCACTTTCTGTTAGGTATTGTAAATTATTTCTGTCGTTTTTACAATTAAAAAAAAAACCCATCCCAGGTAAGTTGAAGCCATAAAATCATCACTGGTGGAACTGGGAAGCCTTTGTTCCCATTCTCTCACATCTTCGCAGTATCAAGCAGTCTTCATTTTTTGCTGGATACGTATTTCTGCAAAGCCAACGAAGACTTAGTGATCGATTTAATTACACTCAGTAGTAAGCTTTTTCTTTTCTGGCTGTTAAAAACACTTAATGATTCAGATTCAATTTGTAAAAATTATGAGGTGTTCATTTAAAATCTTAATCCAAGAAATTGCTCAGGTACTGCAAAGACAACCGAAGGCAAGTCCATGCAGGCAGGGGCAGGCAGGGCTGAGTTCTTTTGCCTGTTGTGTTCCCAGCTGGCCAGACACAAACCAGGTCCAGCCCAAACCACGCAATTGTTTTCATGTGATGTGTCCAAGTTAATAGGCTTTATTTAGATACAACACTGCAATAATACTTCTATATAGCCTCAAGATCAGAGCAGGCTCCCATCAGACGCCTCAGAGCCCAGGCAGTTGAGCTCCTTCCTCCACCAAACACATTGGTTTGAAAAATGTTAATCAGCCTGTCGGGGTTGCTTTCCCTATAGCAAGTGACAATTCTCACATGAAATCCCTTTCATTCAAAACTGTAAATATGTACCTTAAGACACTTGACACTGACCCAAAGAAATCCATATCCAATTATAAAGAAATCAGGGCTCAGACCTACAAATTCTTACCCTCACACAAAGCTCCCCTGAAGTCAGTGGGACCACTCTCATGAGCAATGTCCATGACAAGATTCTTATAACCATCCTCCAGTCAATATTTTATTTTTTAAACTAAATTGCTTGTGCTGAAGTATCATGGGATTCTGTATGCAAACAAATACCAACAAATATATCAACAAATCTCTAAACACCGCTTCCCAAACTATTTATGTAAGTCTACTGCCAGAGACGTTTCACATACCAAGCTGTGCGCTGGGTCCACAACATGTACAAATACAGTTACAAAAGTAAAGTCTAATTTTACAAAGTCTCCAAAATGATGCGTTCAAATTTTGCCCACAAATAATCACATAAGAAGCCAGCAGCCTGAGTGTCTGCATCTTGCCTACTCAATCAGCTGCCTGGTCAGAAAGCAAAAAGCAAAGTCAGAACATAATTCTGGGGTGTTACTTTGAAGATATCGGGAAATTCTACTCTCAGGGCATTACTTTACAGCAGCAGAAGCTGTCCACTTGTAAATCACCCCATCTCATCCCATTCTGCCTTACCATACATGTAATTCAACATACAGGACAATGATGCAGTGTGCCCTTGTTGTACACACCAGTCATTCAAGGATTATCTCTCCATGCATCTACTGCTTTTTTTGTTCCCTTTTGCTTCTGACTGGTGATATCAATAAGATACATAAATATGCTTATTCTACCAAGTCAGGGTTAGATTTAGTTAATTTGTTTTTACACTAGTCACAAATTTGAATCAACAGGAAAGCATTTCAACACAAACAGTATTTGTTTTTAATGACAGAAGTACAAATTCAATGCAGAGTAGCAGAAACTACATTTCAGCATTCAGAGCTCTCAAGTACTAGTTCAACAGAGTAGAAGCTTGGAAATGCAACAGAGGAAACTTCCATTACATGTACAAGTCCAATTTCCAATTAATGTAAACTAAAAGTGCCAAGTAATAATCTAAAACAAAAACATCCTTCATCCTCCTTCCTCCCCGCCTCCAGTACGTTTAGCTTAACAGTATCCAGGCCAACTTCTTTTGACTTCTAGTTGAGTAAACAAAGAGACAAAGAGACGACTGACATTAAGATAATGCCAAACCAACAGAAAATAGGACTAGAGATGAGATATAATGCAGTTTTGCCACTATTGACTAATGTCTTTATAAAATGTCTTAAGAGCCACATAAGTAAGGAGAGCAACTCTGACAACACAGACATATCCCTTGCCCAAACATGCTGGTTTTATGAAATAACCTTTTGCTTACATGAAAAATGCATCCTTCTAAAATATAAAACAAAAGGAAATAAAAAGTGGTATTTCTAGAAGACAGCTGTGAAGTTTTCTCAAGAAATCTCAGTTCACATATATATATAGGAATGAGTTTTATGTCTAGAACATCTTAGAATTTAAACAAATGAGAAGCCTACGCTAGTGCAGTTACAGATGTTTGTAGTCTGGAAAGGATGGTATCAGTGCAGTTACATCTTCCCAGAGCACACATGGAACAAGCTGGAGCAGCCTGGGATTTACACATGCTAAGCACACTGACAGTGACCGTTCAGAAGAAGAAAAAAGGAGCAAAGAAAATACAAGTTTGAACCGTACCCTAGCTAAAACAGTTTTGCTGGTACAAAAATCTTTGTGTAGGTTAACGTCTATACAGGAAGATATGGCCACATAAATGCAACGCCTCGTGGTTTAAACACAACAGAGGAAACCTGAAGAGAAAACCAGAATTAAGATGGAAGCTTGTAGGAGGCAGAAACAAGAAGAAAACAAGGGGAAACAATAGCAAATGTAAAGCATGAAAAGAAGCTTGTTGAAGGAAAAGGTAAACAAGAACAAACATCAGTACCTTGAGGGGTGGGAGGAAGAGGGAAGAAAAAAAAAAAAAAGCAGTGACTTATTTCATGTCAGACTAGGACTTAATTAATATTCAATTGTATTTCTGGAGAAAGAAGTGAAAAGAGAGAGTGGAAGAGTGAAAAGAGAAGTAATATTCCCACTGCAAAGTTGTCTTGAATTTTTATGAGGGTCTTGAATTTTTATGAAGGACCAGACCTTCCAGCCTACAGCCACCAACCAGCTGCTTTACTAGAAATCTAATCACTTTATGCCATCCCTTAAAATCAGGAAAGTAATCCAATTCAGAAAAAATCACAAATGTAGACCAAACATTTTGAAGAATTCCAGAAAGGGTTGTGCTGAAGAGGGATTTGGGGAACTGAAGACAGTGACAGCAGCAGCAATGTAGAACTACCAAAAAGGTGCCTATCGATTCCTTAAGAATAGTGTGAATCTCTCATTTCTTGGGGCTTTTTTCCCATTTTTTCAGCTGTGTGTTGTTTTTGCTGAATGCCCTACAGTTAATACAGACTTTTCCAGTGAAACATTATCCCCATACTCCCAACAACAGACGAGCATTCCTGAACTACTTTGCTACCAGAAAGTATGCACTTTATTGGCCTTATCATTGATAAGACATTGCTCAGGCCTTTCTATCACTCTAAACATGAAAATATTAAGTGAAAACAAAACTGAAGCCCTGAGCAACACTAGAGGCATTATGCTACACATTCAGTTGTTATCTGACCTACCTCTAAGGTATATGTCACAGTCTCTGCAGCTGCCAGAGACAGATGACCACAAGAAAGTCCTGGTCCTCCCTCTACCCCCAAGGTCTTTCCTACAACAACGCAACCAGCGTTCTACCAACCCCCATTGTTCTGCGGTGGTACAGCAAACGTGGCCAGTTCTCTCTACTCACCATGGAGGGTAGATGTGGATGACATCCTGCGGCCTGCTCTTCAGGTGAGCTGCCGTCTCTTTGGCAAAGAGGACTTTGAGTATTGGTTCTCCCGCATTGATGACAGCATCCTCAGGTGAAAGTGTAGTAGGAGACTCTTCCAACTGCTGGCAGATGGCAACTTGTATTGTACACTCCTCAAACATTTCTAAGATCTTCACAATTAAGACACCAGATGTATCTGGAAAGTAAATTAAAATGAAAAATACAAATGCAAAGTCTGGATGAGGAGAAAGAAATTCTGGCATTCTGAAGATGTGCATCCCTCTGATCTCCGCAGATCAGCCTGACTGCAAAAAATCCACATATGAGTAGAATACATTGTTTATACAAGAATACAAGACTTATGTTCAGGTTTTCTGGTCATTTTTCTTTTCTTTATAGATACTACTAACTGTGGAGACAGAAGCCTACCTGCACTTCTTCCAAACACCAATGAAATCATAAACTCCTTACAAGAAGCCCTTTTCCATGGCATTTGAACTTTTTTAATCTTGCAACTCATTCACTTTGTTCAGTCTTTTTTTATTAGATACTGCACAAAAAAAAATTATTTAAAAAGAGAAAAATCACACTGTGTTTAAAGTGAAGCTGTGTTTGCCCTCCTTGAACTTTCTCAAAGCAACAGTTGTCTGGGACCAAGTCAGAGAAGTACTTGTTGGCTACACGGTGTCTAAAAGCTGATAATTCACATTTTGAGATGAATGTGGAGAATGAGGGAGTATGATAGATGCACTGCCCAAAAATAATTATTGTAAAACTGATCATCCATTTTTGTCAGTAGGCAATCAGGATATAGAAAGCTCTCTTATTTTAAAGCAACATGAACAGATAGCAGCATTCCCGCAGTATAACTCTAAGCACTTTTGTCTACGCTGAACAAGAAACAACTTTGCACTGCAACGAATTTACTTCTGGCTCCTTTTGCAGTCTGCACAGGGCAACAGCTACTCAGACAGATCTGGGTCTCTACTGTAAGATTATTTCAGATTTATTCTCTTTCTTACCTAACTCTGCTCAGATTTGTACTTGTCACTGAAGGGAGAATTGTCATTATCTACCTGTTGAACGCTACAAGCAGTTAGTGGGGAAAGACAGGGTGCCAGAGGACAGAGAAGCAGAGGCCCAATTCTACCCATTTTGATTCAGAAGCTACATTAGGAAAAACACAGCGACCCAGGAAAAACAGCTGATAGAAATTATTGTCTTCCCACAGCAAAGAAGAAGCAGGGGAGGAACTATGAACGTGATACTGGAACTTAACAGCAGAGCTGTACTAGTTATTTGTTTGTTTATTTTAAGGCCCATTTCACAATTGTGAATGCCTTTCCTTTGGAAAATAAATCAAAATATTTTAGTTTCAGTTTATGAGAAACTTCAGAAAAAATTAACCCAACCCTCAAGAAACCTAAACCAAAGAAACTGGGCCCTAAAACCCTTCAGGTTTATCCAATAAAGTTAAAATCTACCAAAAAAAAAAAAGAAAATATTTTGTCCCTGTTTTGTATTCCTCAGTCTTTATTACATTTTATACTGAAACTAAAATAACGTAATTTTGAAATATAAAACTGAAATGTTCCCCAAACCACTTTTATGTGAACCAAATTTTCATCACATGCAACATGCTTCTGCAAAGCGATGTTTCCCATGAACCGGTATTTTCCAGCAGGATAAAGGGTTCCACCAGAAACTACATAAGCCATTTCTGTCCAAGCCATTACAGCTCGACCCCCTTTTCCAGATCTGAGAAGCAGGGGTAAGAGAACCGATCCTTTCTGCCAAGTTCTTTGAGATTGGCTGATGAAGAGAGACGGTTGCCACCGCTATTACTCCTCACCACTGTCACTTTCTTGTGGACAGCTGTAAGATTGCAGTGCCACTCCAAATACTCACTGCACTGTGTTAAAGTCTGCTTATGTGCAAACTTCTGCTAAGTGTGAGCGCGGACTAGTTTTCTATGCCTAAAGGCAAAGACTTAGAATATTCACACTTGAATTCTGCTTTGCCTGACTAGCTGCAGTTGTGGTCCTCTGTCAACCCCAAGTCATCTGGCACGCATAAACAAATTCTCCCAACCACAAAAATTCTTGGCCTTCAAAGTAACTGAGTAGTTACCTCTCCCCTCTGGACATACTGCACAATTTGCATTTCCATCCACTTAAAAAAACCCAACAAACAAGTCACAAAAAAAAAAATCAACTTCAATTTTGAAACACACCAACAGTTTATTTAAAAAAAAAAAAAAAGTATTAAGACAGCTCATGAGAGAGACTGTTCGTCACTTCAGAACTAAGGATTTCTTACATGCAGAATTTTATGACAATTCTTACTGGTCAGCAGCAGATGTTACTCAGCTGAAAAAGCAGGTTAAAGCAGGTTTAAGACAATGAATGACATTTTTCTTTTTAATACCTCTGACTATAAACCAGTTAAAAATACTGGGTAAATCAACAACTACATCTCTGTGAAAACTTCTAAAAGGTATCGGAGGAAAAAACAGTACCAAGGTGCCAGAGCCTCTTGCAAGCTGGTCTTAAAGTTGGTGCAAACACTGGGAGCTGATGCTAAATGAAGCTGAATGCTTCTACATTAAAAACAGCAAAATTTCAACAACTAGCCAAGTCTCACAGTTGGCACACACACACATTCTACAGAACCACAATCTATTTGTTTATTTAGATGTGCAGAGATAGTTTAATTTAATTACTCAGAAATTATTATTACTGCTGCTGATAGAATACTCTCTCAAACAACATGGCAAAACACTTCGGATTCCTGGCATGTGATGAAACACCGAAGTTCAGAATGTAGCCTCGTTTTTAATTCATTTGGCTCTTGTATTGTTATGTCAATCAAAAATAAATCAAACGTGTGGCTGCACATTGAAGGGAGAATTTGTGGGTGAGGAGATGGGCTGCGTCACTGCAATTTCTACAGTTTCCAGAGAAGTTTACTTGTTTGTTCATCCGTGTGAAAAGGTTACTTTCAGGTTTTACAATGTTCTCTTTCACCCTTGGATAATTCACAGAAGTTCTTGCTTTCTTGTTGAAGTCCTCATTCACTTAATTTCACTTGAAAAGCAGAATTACAGCCCAAGAAATTCAAACCTGCAGATGTGCAGGTTTCATGGCAATACTTGGTAATCTTAAACAAGGAAGAATACCTTACAATAATAAGTATTAAAAAAGGCGCAAGCAATAACTGTGGTGCAGTCCTGCCCATTCCCACACTGCATATTCCTTCATTTCCCATTCTGCTGCCTCGAGCACCCGGGAATTTCTTTCTTCAGGGTTAGTTTTTAACAAAATCAATGAGCTACTCCAGCTAACTGCAAAGCCACCAAAGCACAGGAGCAGATCCTAGGGAGAGGAAGGAACGAGCGATGGAAAGGGTGGAGGTAGGGCAAGAAGGGACTGAGGGAGGATGGTTCTTTGCAGCGACAGCCCAACTAGGCTGGATTAAGCCAATTTCAAATGCTATTCAGTTGCTTCTTTTCCCCTGCAGTGCCCAGGCTGGACTGTCCTTGAGAAGCTCCTTCAGCACACAGGAAGGACAGGAAAAGTGAAGTCTCTGAACAAAGACACCAGCTGTTCAAGGTGTGTGGTCCACAGGCACTTTTGATACCACAAATGTCCATATGTTCTACAACTCTTGGCCAGACTCTCTTTCACCTTTTTTGAGCCTCAGTGTTCACAATGGATAGACACCACACTACAGTAATGAAAATACAGGATAAAGTGTTATCTTTCAGCCACCAACTCTAGGCATAACACTGTATAGTGGAGGCACCCTGAGAAAGACAGAAGGAGTTAGAACTGCAGGTACTTATGGAATGCACGTTTAAAAAAACTTGTTTACTTATTTGAAGGTAACCTTTCTTCTCCCATTGAAAGACAAGTCCACATGCACACTGACAGAGAATGAACATACAGTTGCCTGGATGCGTTTAGAAATTCCACTCAAGGAGCAATTTGAAGACTGCTTAACAAAGTTCTTCTTTGGCACCAGATGCCTCTGCAACAGTGCAATGCTCGAGGTAGATAAGGATGGAACCCCAGATAGCTGCGTGATCAGCGTCAGCCATGAGTGCATTTCTCAGCAAAGCCCTGGGCACTCTGAGCTCCTGGTGACAGAGGGCTGTGGCAGCTCAGTGGTCCTGGAACACAGCCTGGCATGGACAGCTGCCCCTTCTAGCACCTCTCCGTAGCCTTCACACAGAGCCAGCTGGAAAGTCAGAGAAAACATCCACTGACACAGGCTCAAGGATCATTTGAAAGATCTGGCACCATGAACATAAACAGAGATCTTACTCATCCAAGGGACATGAAGTATAAATTCAATCCCTGACACACAAGGCTCAAGGTGCCACAAAGACAGATAGAAAGGCACTGATGAATCTGGTTGAATGTGAATTTTGAAGAGGCATTTGGGACGTACAACATGCCTCCTCTAAAGAGCGCCATTTAAAAGGAGGGGAAATCAGCAACCAGGGCCTGTAATGCTCCCTCACTTCTAACAAGATTTTCCATAAGAATAAAAACTTTCACAAAGACATGCAGCAACATGCTGACTACTAGTGATTCAAAACGTTGGTCAAAGAAGGGCCAGAGTACAGGAAAAATCAGGTACTGGTGATGAGCTGGGTTAGTTTCCAGCCACAAAGGTCACATCAATCCTTGGGTAAGTGCCACCCACTGGAAGGGAACAGACATAAGTCATTGCTAGATGGACCGTCATCAAACAAATTAATTCTTCCAGACCTCACAAGTGGTCCAGAATGACTGAAACCAGCAGGAGAGACTGACTGGTGGGAGGAACAAGTCACTTAAGCAGGGAAGTATCTCTGGTGAAGCCTCTCTATGACTGACAAGAACCTCTCTCATCTTGCAGCCAAGAAACAAGAAGCTCTCACAAAAGCCATCTGGCATCCCTGCCATGAGGGGGCTGGACAGGCAGATTCAGCACCACCCCACCAGCATACATAGGAGCCACATCTTCAGGCTCCTCAGAGAGAGATGAAGAAATCCTGATCCAAACCTAGGCAAACGGGACATCAATCTCTCACTACAGTTAGCTGAATCTTTGAAATCACAGGCAAAAGTCTTTTTGGCAACAGCAGTAATGGAACAAACCTGGCAAAGACCTTGAGCATAATTTCCAAAAAAGCTTGATAATTCACAATTGTGTGACCATAACAGGTCTATATTGCATGCATGGGTTCAGAAAAATAACCAGTAAGTTCTTGGTAGGAGAAAAAAAAAAATATTTCAAACTACTAAGAACACAGACACTAGTTCTGGTTCAGAAAGCCCCTAAGTCATATCTTTAGGAGATCATTGGGAGAATACTTTGGGGAAATATCATCAATTGTTATCCTTTGTATAATGTTTCCTAGGCATTTTGGTAGCTCTTGTCACTGCCAGAAGCAGGATCCCAAGCAAGAGGAACTTTTGGGTTGACCAACTAGCAGACCTGCTCTTAAATCCATAGTTTAATTATTTAATTCCAGGTGACCTCTGGGATGTCGGTCTCTCACTCCAATTTGCAAATTGGACATGAAGTAGCTCAATTAATCCACAAAGATATTTCAAGCGTGTGGGAGATGAACAAACAAATGTCACACTGAATGCATCAGTTTCCCTGGTTAGTTCCTTTCATTTCTGTTTATTATTTCAGTACACAGGGTGATGCTGCCCTTCAGTCATATACCATGTCATGTACCATGACATCAAAACATGTTTTGATGCAGTACTTTGCAGATGTTCTGCATTACTCTGAATTCCAGGAGGGTTAAAAAGAAAAGAAAATGAAAAGAGAAAAAGTTCCCCTTTTCTTTGGAGATCACAGACCCAGAGATCTTGAGCCTTTGAAAACTTCGGCACGACTCTACAGTCTCTGGCACAGTGAAGGCCCTTAATCTTCAGACCTAACAAAGTGGCTTCACAGCAGATGCGTATATTTAAGCCACATCAACACCGAATGTACGTGAGCATGCACGATGCACTGGCCATGCCGAGGGCAGCCTAGAAGGGAGGCTGAGAAAAACAGCCAGTCTGCTTTGACTCTTAACAACCAAAAAGCAGTTTGAAGAGAAGAAAAGGAAAAACATTGAGGAGCACAATTTAAAAAAAAAAAAAAAAGTGTTCAGACATCCTGGCTTCAGTGCCTGAAATACAACTCTAAAGTTTGTTTTAATAACTCCATAACAAGCAATAAGGAAGACAAATGAGGTGAAAAATATAGAAATGATGATCTCTTGGGGACTGCATATTTTATGTTTCTCTTGCTACACAGTGACAGGAAGCTGAACACACTGCTGGGAGAGGATCCATGGGATTTGATGTATGGAAATGCATCAGATGTTGACATCAGTAAGACTACACAGTTTTACCTCACTGAAGTGAATTTTGCTAAAATGTTACTGTTCAAATGTCCCAAAAGAGCACTTGTAGCCCTGAATGGAAAGCTCTCAAAGGGACCAAACTCTCTTTAGAGTCAGCTGACATAACTCCAGCCGCAGAATCCCTGTGAGACCTACAGAGTGGAAAAGTGCTTCAGGACAACAAACTGGGGTATATGACACCTCCCAGGTCCTGAAGAGGAAGCCAGAGCAGAGGGTAATTTACCAGGTTCTGCATGATTTGAATGTGTCAGTCAGGATAGCCAGTGCACCTCCCTAGAGATCAGCTCCGGAGAAGTAACAACAGCAACACGACCACCACCACCACATCACCAAGAGCAGAAGAAAGGCAGGCTGACTCTATGACAGTGGGTACTCCTGAATTGTTCAATTTTCCATTCTTCCATGAAAATTTAAAAGTCTTGTTGATTTTTGTTGAGGGAATGCATCTCACTCACAGGGCTGAAGGACATGATATGCCCACCTGAATGTAATTGAATGTAACAATCCAACATGACACACGGCAGAAATAAATTTTCATGAAGGCCACAGTACCGATGCAGAAAACAGTAAACAAGCACACTGAACAGATCTTACAAACACAGATGAAAAATGGAGTTCAGTAAAATCCCAACCAGTGTACAGCTCTGCTCCACTGGGCATTCCGGAAAAAAACCACCAGCTCATATGCAAGCATGAAGAATTGGAAATTATTATTATTGTGATAGTAAAAAGTCTCTAATAATAAAGAACACACACCTACCAGTAAATATACATGTGGACTATCGTGCAAATCAAGAATGACAAAATAACAGAGAAACTCCTCAGCCACAAGACTTATCCCATCAGTCACACGAATGAAAGAAACCAAGCAAGCAGGGCAAGAGGCAAAAGGAACAGTACTTCAACACCTTCCTTAAAAATCAATAATAATAAAAAAAGACACTCATGCAAGTAGAGTTTTCTGGAAAAACAAGACATATTCGTAAGAAAACCCAAGGGAGTGGGAAGAAGATGAGACTGCTTGAAGTCACATTAATCTTTGAAAAACTGCTAACAAATATTTGGTTTGTGCAAAGACAGTCAGGACAACCTGTAATTGTGCTTATCAGCTAAACAGTCACAATGCTCAATTCTTGATCTTAATGATATCGGAATGATATGGGAGAAGGACAGATGCTTTTAAGAAAAACAAATTACTGTTACCTTTGCTCAAAGAGCTATCAAACAAATCATATATATGAACTGCAGCTTAGAAGCAAATTTGTACTGTAGCTGCCACAGTTCATTGACATTTCTAAAGAAAATGGCTGAAAAGTTAAATTATACTCTTACTTAACTGGCAAATTCTTTAGAAATATGAACTACAAGAAATACCACTGTTATGCTCAAGTCATATTTCTACTAATCCTAGCTGAAAGCTTTTATAAAATAACATTTCCCACTGAAAGTATAAAGATTCTTGGGCAATTAATGTTGGGAAGAGCACTCACTGCACTAAGAATGAAGGTCAATTTCTGCATTTGGTTCTGATGCACAGATCCAATACACATTATGGAAGTATGAAGTAAGCAAACCCCACTTTATGCCTTGATTAATAAAGCAAACTAGCAACACTTCCAAATTTGTCTACCTTAGTTATTCTTTTTTTTCAAAGGCATTATTTCATGCCAAAAACATTTAACTTCTAATTGTCTAATGTGGGTTCCAAAACTGCAGTTGCTAGACACCCTCCTGGGACAGCATTTACTATCTGCAGTGGAAGAATAGCCAAGCCTGCATTTTCTAGTTCAGGCCACAAAGTTTTACTTACATTCTCAAGTGTCAAAAGTATAAAATGTCAAATTACAGGCGTAAGTCAAAAGAAAAACATTCTTTTGCTTGGCATCCCATTATTGTTCCTACTCCTCCCTCATGTAAAAGATTGCAGGTGCAGGCATAACAAGCTCGCCAAGCAGGTAGATACCAAGTAGACCCTTGTAATCCAAAATCAACGTTGAAAATCAGGTGGAGATTCCAAAGTTTTCACAACCTGTACAAAAACATCTGGCTGCTACTCTGATCTATACATGTTGTTATTCTTCCTGGGCTGGTAACTTCTGAAGCCATTCAAAAAGATTTTTCTCAAAAACACACCAAGTCTTGCAGGCACGATGGCTTCTCGCCACATCTATATTCATTTAAAAAGCCTGCTGAATTTGGCCGTGCTTTAAACATTCTTTATAAGAACATATGTAAGCTACTTAAAGTGACTGTGCATACCATTATTGTTTCTCATAAGAAAACAAAAACAATATAAAGAATTCTTGTTTGAAAAAGACAAGTTTACATTTGATTTTTTTCCTTCCCGATGCTGAAACATGTTCAGACAGTTGGCTAGCAAAAAAAAAAAAAAAAGACAAACAAATTTGGCCGCTTGCCCCATTCTCTAATTTACAGTATTAACTCTTAAATAATAAAACAAACTATCAAGAACTAAGAAAATAAGCAACAACTAGCAAAGCTTAGACTTCTGTGTCTTTAGAAGAATTTTGCATGGCAAAAGGAAACGCTGTTAAGGACTACCCTTGTTTTCTTCATCCACAGAGATAATTTTTTTGTGCAAGTCTCATGGCATTCAAGTTGCTAAAATCCTTTCTTCCCATCACTTTAACTAGTCACTGAACTGGAAGGGGGGGGGTGTGATTGTTTATGTCCTCTTCTGTAAGCCTTTCAGCCTTCCTGAAAATGTGGTGTTACAGGTGAAACCCTGTCCTCGTCTCCAGGGCTTCATCTTCCTCCCTTCGTGTGTGTGTTCTACTTGCCTCAGCAACCTGAAAAATTGTTGCCCCATGAAGGTCACTTCCCCCAGAGAGGAAGGAACAGTTTAAAAGGAAACATCAATGGTTTGGGTTTATTATCAGTTTATTACTCGAATTCAATTGTAATCCAATCCCAAATCTTAATCTCAGGCCAACAAATACCAGATATCTTGTATCAGATTACAAATGCTAGAGAATAATATGCTTCTGCATTTTAGGTAAAGAACTGCTTTACCCGAAACTGATGATAACTGCAAGGAAAAGAAAAACAATACAAAATAAAATGTATAGAAAGTAAAATTTCAAAGATTACAGAAGGAATCCACCTACATGAGTTTGCCTCAAATATTGTTAGTGTCCTCTCCTATAGACAGGAAAGTCATCTGAATGTGCCCAGAAAAGCACTATTTTTTTATTCTGCATCATGCAATCCCCATATAACCAGCAGATGTTGAGAGGAAAAAGGTTTGGGTTTTTTTGTTGTTTCCCTCCCCGCCCGCCACTCTCAACTGTCCAGATCTCCTCTTTGCCCAAACAGGAAACTTCATGGGGAAGTTGCAGCACCACATACAGGAAAAGAAGCTTGCAAATGGTCTAAAAGCCCTTGCACGTAGTGCTCTCAAACCATCGGGTTAACTGATCGGAGGCTTGCTGTTTATGGGGATTGCACACCTCTCAGCCTCCCTTTTACGTCTTGTGAAGAAAAAAAAAATTCTGGATATGGGGCGAAAAGCCTGACATCTGCCTCCATTAGAACTAAACCACAGCAAGCATTCAGCCAACACTGTGTCGCATGGACTAGCTTTGGTCTTCTCTCCTTTCAGGCCTCTGTCTGATATGGTTACCTTGATTACAGAAGTTGAATTACAAATCACGTTGCAAAAATGCACATCCTTAGTGAATGCCTATCCCAAAACAGGGACAGGCTGCCCAACCGCAATTTTTTGACCCAAAATTGTCAAAATGGAGAAAGCACAGAGATCTATTCTACCCTGTGGAGTGAGTCAGCCAAAAGTGAGACCCCCATCCACCATACAAAACCCAGAAAGTGCGTGCTGAAAGGAGGCGCTCTTTTCTGCGGTAGTGATTCATCCCAGCGACCAAGAGGCAGCCAAACCACAAGGGTTACTTACAGAAAAGGGTCAGGGGAGCAAACAGAAAGGAATTGTTAAAAAATAAAGCCAAAACAATGTTTTTTTGGATAATGTGGACATTGGTACAACATAAAAGTAAGCAACAGCAAAACAAAGGCATAAAATTCTGTAACATTAAATGCCTAATGGGACTTCAAAGTCATGTCATTTGAAATTGCTCCCCTTTGCCTTAGCAATGAACTTCTGGTTTGCGTGTCTCTGGGGTATCCAAATGATGTGACAGCTCCCCTGGCAAAAAAGTGCCTTCAATCCTCCGCATTAATCTTCAGGCCCCTTTGATAACACATTTGAGTTTGTCATTTGAGAAGTTCTTTCCTCTACTTCTGTTGCCGAAGTCAGAAACCATCCTGGAAACAATGTGGTTTAGAAATATTACTGGGCAAAACAGAGGGGAAACAAAATCCAAGAAGAATCTCAGATTAGTGAGACACCCTTAGGATGAACCTAAAAAGATGAAATCTGAAAGTGGTATGCATTTGCTCTGCTGACACTTCACATTTCCAGACTACAAGCAATTAGAAGGTTATCTAGTTACATTACTAAAATTTCAACCATTCTGACTGACATTTTCCAAACCAAACACCAATTTTATTTTGGTGGCATGAAACAGTATGTTCATTCTTAGAACAAAACTATCAAAAACAAATTTTGCCCTAGGTGAACAAAAATATTATCACAGGTATACTGATTATTTTATCACCCTCGTGCTTTGGAACAAGGATTGGGAATTGGAAGTGAATTTTAGGCTGTGGAGTATATTCCTAAATTACAGAATGTTCAGCATCTTTCAGAAATTTTAGCAAACATTTGCAGGGTAAATGAAACAGTAGTATGTCCTAAAGACTTCTAACTTGCCCAAGTTCTTGTCGATTTTCACCAAGATGACAAAAGACATATGCCAGAAATGGCTCATCTTCTGCCAAAACTAAATCATTGTGAAGACACTCATAAGAATTTTTTAAATGTACTTTAGAACAGAGCAAGGTATTTTCCCATAGCCTTTTTCTCATAAAATGCTAACTAATTCTGACTCATTTTCTGAAAGAAAGCAGAATAATCAAAGAAGGAATTCAGCCAGAGGCAGATGTTTAGCATGGAATATTTCAGCCTAGCAGCTGAAGTCTAATAAACTGGTGAGCAGCCAAACACAAGGTTTTGTAATGACACGTGATCTAGGACAAAAAGAGTATTAGCATATTACCAATGTTGTAGATCCATTACTATAGAGAACACTAAAAATTTTCATTGTCATAAAAAGACAGACCTATTCAATATCAACGTCTGTTCCCCTTTCAGAAGAAGCAAGAGGATGTCCTCATACCACATAGGAATAATAAAGTAACCTCCTATTCATTAGTAAGTCAGCTGGAGGATAAACAACATGCAGAAGGCTTGATTGGGTTTCAGTAAGCATGCCTGTATAATTTTCGACATAGCAGTTCTGAAAAGAGTTGGCTAAAGACATTTCTGGTTCCCTGATGTAACTTTCTAGTGAATCTTCAAATACTGGGGAAATTCCAGAAGACTGAAAGGATGATGATATTGTGCTAGTATTCAGGAAGGGCAAACAAAGTGAAATACAATAACTGGAGACCAGCTAGTTCGACATCAGATCCAGGCAAAATGACTGGAAAAATAAGTAAGGAATTAAGGTCAGAAATATAACCAGAAATGTGCCGTTCCACATGGGTGGCATTTTGAACATGTAGCATACAAGCGGCATGGGATGTAAGTTTCTAAAGCTCCAGTGAGAAACTGTGAGACTAATTTTAGCCAACAGTTTGGGTTTGACTTAAAATCATACAACCATCCTATGAAAACTGTCCATTTTCACTATCAGTAATGTACCCCTTAAGTGCAATGCAAAAAAAATATTCCAAAGAACTAACTATGAATTACAGTTAGAGGTTTTTAACAGTGGAGAATCATAACTGAGTAAGAGCAGTTCCAGCAGGATTTGAAAGTAAACACTCATCCTATTAAATTGTTTCATCAATGACATAAAAACAAGTTAAAAAATAATATAAGAAATTGTGTGGATACCACAAATTCAAACAAGTTTGTGACCAAAAAAGGACAGGCTTGACATACACAATGATCTGAGCTGCATGGTTAGCTGGGCGTACTCAAATGAAGCAGACCTGGATACAGCACAAATACTTCCCTGTGTTTAGACAGAATAAACACAAACAGTAGGTGGAGAGTGGGAAACTGGATCTCGGAAAACAGCAGCTAAAGAAGTTATGAAATCATAATGGACAATCAATTCAATGTGAAGTCCCAGCATCACACCGTGACCAAAGCCAAACCAGACTCACACACTTATTAAAGGACTTGAACATACAGGAGGCTGAGTAGTGAACTGGACCTGGCCAATGGTTTTGATGAGACTAAAACTGAAAGAACACATACAGAGTAGCTGTCCTTGTTCTTAAGACCATGCTGAAAAGTTTGAGAGGGTGCAGTAAAAAGCCATGGAAATCACTTGAGGCCTGGAGAAAATGGTTGAGAGCGCCTTAAAGAGCTCAGTCTGTTTAGTTTATGAAAGTTGTGAGGCAGCCTGATTTTGCTATGCAAGTGCCAGAGAGGGAAAATGCCACATAAAGAGCTTTTTAATCTAATGGAGAAAGGCTTTACAAGAAACAAAAGAGGGGAACTGAAGCCAGACAAACTGAGATTTGGAAGAAAACCCACTTTTAAAAATTTGGGAGTGGAATTAAGGACAAACTCTCAAGGCAAGTGATAGATTCTCTCATCCGCATGTTTTCAAATTAAGACCAGGGGATTTTCTGAAAAATAAACGGAAGTTAATATGTGCTCAGAAACAAGCAGTCAGCTTAACAGAGTAAAAATGCTTGAAATTTTGTAGCTTACAATCACACACAAGTTGATTAAGAAAAAATCTAACCATTTCTTTGCACTTAAAACTCTATGAATGCATTATCTTTCAAGAAATACTACTGAAAGGTTGTGTTTTCAGTCACTTGTAACTAATTTACATAACCCCCACTCCTTTTCAAGTGAAGTGCTCACTGTAGTCATGCTTCACACCCATTTCATGGTTGTGTTCTAGTCATTCATATTTGCTGTCACCCACAATTTCAGCACTTATTGATGAATACAGCTGACTTCAAACCAAAGAAAAATGAACAAAAGAGGAAAAGGTGGTTATAAAGAAACAACAAGAACCAAAAAAACATCTGCACACCCATAAATTAAACCTTGAAACCTACAGCCTGCTGGAAACACCATTTCCCCAGGTGATGCTGGAAATCAAGGAGTTGTGAAGAGTCTAGATGGAAGCTATTCAAAACAAGTTCTTTACCCCTTATATTCAAACACTTTGATGACTAAGACATTATTAACCATCATATTTAGCTGAAATGTGATAGGAGCTCAGAAGACAATCAAGAGAGCATTAAACGCAAGTCAGGCAACAAACACAGAGAATATAAACTCCAGTTGTACCCCTATGTGGGCCATATATACACACATGCAAGTACATACTTTCACACAGCAATATATGTATAATGCTTCTTACCTGAGGGGATTCTAGCATCTGAAACACACTGATGCCTCCAAAAGCTAATGGCCGATCTTTCTCTGTTCTGCAGTCGACATAACCGCTCAGCAAGCCCGCCCCTGCAGAGAGAAAAGGAATGCTCACTTTTGCCAAGAATCAGTATTCAGTTTTGCCAAATGACAAGCCATAGGGCAGATGGAATATGTATGCTTTGACCCTTAGAGGCAGAAATATAGAGTTAAGTTACACTCTGCAGATTAGTTCTCCTCATTTTGATTTTCCAATGGAATACTCCTAATAAAACATACATGTATGGTCAATACACATACTAAAACATTTTCACTATCTGGGTGTCCAAAATTTTCACATTTTCAGTCCTGTCTCCGCAACGTTACAATGCAAGCATTGTAACGAAAGGTTTCCAACTTTTCTTTGCACTTAGTCACATATACTCATAGATACTACAGACAATTGCAAATTCAAAACAAACCATTATAACCACCAGTTATAACAGGTTAGGTTTTTTTTTTTTCCTCACAGATTTGTTTGTCTGTTGGCAAGAAGTGATCACAAAAATATTCTTTTACCCATACTTGACCCTATGATTCATTTCACAAGCTGGGTCAAGTGTGCAGTTTCAGTGGTCTGAACACTCTCCAAGATGGAATTAAATTAGCATTCCCAAGGTGAGGAGCAGAGGAGTGGCATCTAGCACAAATACATTTAAGGTAACACTAAAGCAATTCCTGCCCCTGGATTCAAAACCAGAAGACAGAATATGTCACTTTAAGAACAAAAAGACAAATGTGTTGGAAGCTGTCTTTGGGCTACTACAAAGAGTTTTGGGCTACTGTGGGAGTACTTGAGCATTTTTCTTTGGCTTCAGAAAAGTTATTTGCATAAAAACCTACTCGTTTCATGGTTATTACCCACGATAATTATACACCATTCCTGTTTCAGGCCTGATATGCCTACCAGGGAGGGTCCACTGTCACTTACAACTTCATTACTAATTTGCTAACAATGTCTGTATTAGGATAATAGCTATCACATGAAAAGTAAACCTGTGCCTTTCCTTAGCAGCCCTCTGTGCTAATAAAATTCATTGATATTTATTGATCATCATCCTGCCAGTCACATTCCAAATGCAGTTAGAAATAGTTTAAATAGAAAACATCATAAAGAATCTTGCATCTGCTGGGTTGCAGAATATAAAATATAACCAAGAACGCACTTATGAAAGGTTCTCAGCTGGTCATGAGAATGTGGGGTTTTTTATGTCAATTTCGTACGTTGTGAAATTGGAAAATACAATTAAAGGATATTTGATGCACAAAAGGAACTTCTATGGCAAGAGAGAGCATTCTTTCAAAAGGCAAAAACAAATTTAAACACCAACCCAGACCCAGGAGGATCAAGCCCCTGTTTAGGTCAGACATGTAAAACAAAGAAAAAGGTTCTTTCTGGTACATATTCTAACAGATTTGATGGCAACGGCATTTGGAAACTACTAGTTCCTTCTCATACAGAACAGGTGCCCACACTGTTGAAAACTCTTGTGCATGTGCTTTGAGATCCTGTGAACTATACAGAGTCACTTGTAGCTGTGCAGATGAGAGAGAAGACAGAGTTACACAGTGCTTACACAAAGCACAGCACGGTATTAAGCAGGTGCCACCAGCTTCACTGTGAGAACCAACTCCGTGTTTTGAAAAAAGGTAAAAGGTTAAAATCACTATTATTTTATTCCAAATTGCACTCTGTGGATTGTTAAATACCTAATGAACTTTTACACTCAGTCTTTGGTAGTTAACTGTGTTTACTGAGACTAACAGTCGTTTTTTGGCATAGATCCTATCATATGGAAGTAACTTTTTGCTCATTTTGGTAATACAAGATAGACATGAATAATATTCACTTTTCACTGTCCACACATTATCCCTCTGGAAAATGCCCTAGCTTTCCTGGCTTTCCAGACTGCAGAAAATGTTTGGCTTAATTTTGCCAGATATGAGAGGTTTTGTTGGCATCAAGGGTGGAGACTGGCTTCTACAGTACCAGGTCTTGGTTAATCTGTATTCTGTATTTATTTACGCATCTAGCTGCTTTGAGAAATTTAGAAAAAATTAGAAAATTTTTAGTTTAGAAAAATCTAGACATTTAGAAAAATATTCAGTTCCCTCTTTTGCACAGATCTAGCCCTTACGATGCATGTAATTGTCCTCTGTGACAAACACAACATCTGGTGGGTGTGTGTACATATAAATAATTAGGAATTATATTTTGATTACTAATGTACAATTTCTTTAATCAAGGGAATTGGCAAACTGCATTTAAATAACAAAAACTGTAATTTGAGATACATACTGTACTGACCACCACTTCAAACTTGCCCCCAAAATGTTTTAATATGAGAAAATTGAACGCATTTGGCAAATTGTTAATGTAAGGGCTGTTCAGTGAAGCCAAACTGCTCAGATATAATCTCCACTGCCCACAAACTTTTTATTTTTAATCATGAAACTTTCAGTACAACTAGTTTGTTCCTTTAAATCCCCAAAGGCGGACAGATTTAACAAGCAGAAATCCATGTCCTATTTCTGTATCAAATCTGAGCTTGTTGAAATACTGTATTTAAAACAACACATCGCCATTACTCTCCACGTCCAACAATATCCACATGAAAGACAGATTTGATGACCATAATAAATCTCAGCATCTAGTACAAAAGCTCAGTTTCTGGTGGTTGACCCTTTCCACAAACTTCAGCAAGACTGAAGAGCCACCATCTGACAAGTATCACCAAAAGGTAACACTAAGCCTGATCTGTGACTCTCAGGCTGCTGGTCCCTAGCTTCCAGCTCCAATGAGGCTAATAGGAAAAAAGAAAAAAGGAAAAAAAAAGAAAGAGTGAGTAGGCTGTGTTTTGAAAAGTAATTTTCAATCCTTCTGAACTGCTGAAGATGCCTCTGTGTTTATTCATTAAGGTTTTCATTCAGCACAGCACTTACCAAAAATAACCCCACATTCATCCAAATTTACTCCTTTCCAGACTTCATTTGAATTTAAGCACAGTGAACACTCACTGAATTTCACTGAATTTTTAGAATTGGAAGGGACCATAAAGATCATCTAGTCCAACTCCCCCAACTTGAGTCCAACTCAAGCATCTCATTATTGAGTTGTCTCCTCATACACCCTATAGTCAGAACTCCATATATTTCAAAACGCTATAGGTTACACAAATATATATCCTCATCTCAGGATTGGGCAATTCCCATCCTTCTGTCTTTTCAAAGCAAGGACAGAACTCCTCTCATACCTCCAAGTTAACTGGTGAAGTAACTGACTTCTGCAACACTCAGCTGTCCATTTCCACTCCATGGGGTGCTTGCATAAAGAATTAAGAAGGACCCCTAAGCACGCTGGCATTTAATTTGTCAACACTGCAAACCCATCAGCTATTATCAGCTAGTTTACAACTTGCAAAATAATAGCAACACTGAATGCTGACAGTCACTACCAAGTGCTCCTTTAGTGTACAAAATAGCACGGGTACGTATGAAAGACATGACTGAAGAACATGTTGGCTACACAAGCACAAGCCTCCTCTACAGAGGCCCATGTCCTCTCCAGCGCAGAAGAGAAGCTGTTGACTTCATGAAGTAACAAGGGACCAGAAAGAGTAATTTCAGCTTTGCAGATCAGCCCTGCTCAAGCTCTGACTCAACAACTAGATTTATAAACTTTCACCTTGGATGAACCACCATTACCATGATCGCTGGCATTATTCTGTTTGTTAAATGTGGGCTACTTTTCTGGAATCAAAGCAGAACACGCTTGCTTTTCCTATGTGATAGAACAAGCAAAGATCAAAGTAGACAGCAGTAATTTTCAGTCTCTATAAAACTTGTCAAGTAATTATACTCTGCTACAAGTTCTGGGGTCTTTCCCTTGGAAAGGAATCACTGTTTCTCCCAACCCACAATTTTCCTGTCAAATCAACAGCATCTGAAGTACATACCTGAAATAAAAGGAAAATGGAAGATCTGTACTGTAACACAAATGAAAATTTCTGACACACAGCTAAATGAAGGGCCAGTTGCATCTGCCAACATAAAAATATAGAGACAAGACCTTCCATATATATTTGAAAAAAAAAAAACCAAAAACTGAGTGGACAGACAATGCAGGATTTAGTAAACTGCACTGGATGCTGGATTTTCTTGCATACCAGTTGCTCACATTTCAACACTCAGATCTATTGTACCCATCCAGAGAGGTTTTTTTACACTAGCCAAATCAACAAGGCAGGCACACTGAAAGCCTCTTCTAGAATCTTAAGGATTCAAAGATTTGGAGCCTGTCTTAAAAGAGTTCAATAAGCCAAAACTCTTTTCAAGTCCACGTAGTCTCTCACCACTCTTTTTTCAATTGTTCCACAAAGGAGGTCACCTCCATAAAACATAAGTGGAAAAAAGATACTGTTTTTATGCATTCCCATAGCACAGCAAGAGCCAGAGGTATCTTCCAGCAAATGCATTAGACAGAAGTGGCCATCCAGAGAATTTACAGTGTCTTCAGCTGTAAATTCCAACCAGCATATACTATAGACATCCTCAATACCACCTTTAACAAACATTTGCAAGTAGTGTCTCGACACTATACCACAATTACTCCTGCAACTCAAAAGTAGTTCTTTGTCATAGACACCAAAGCTTCATCATTCTTGTGTAGTGAGATTTGGTTTCCAGGTCTTAGCTGCCTCAGTGCAGAGGAAGAGATGCAAGAGAGATTATGCTGAGAATAGGGTGGGCGAGCACTTTCTACATCCCATAGTGAAAGATTTTAAGTAAAACTTTATAGGTGGTTGATTTTCCTATGCCTCTATTTAGCCAAGTTATCTCATAGAAAAGATTTTAAATAATTTAGGAATATCTTTGCAAATAGCTAAGATCTGGGGCCTGCTCTCCTTTTACACTTTTCAAAACACTGGTCACCCCACCCACAGTTGAAAAAAAACCAGCCCACAGTTGAAAAGTTTATGACAGGTCTCTGGCTCTTCAGACTCCTTAATAGAAAAAAATTATTTCAGATTGTCCTACCTCTCTTAGAGCAGAGGTTCTCAGCAGAAGCAGGATGATTTAATAATGAGAGTCTTCCCAGAAATCAGTTATCCCTTTTTTTGGCCAGTATAAAAAAAAAAAAAAAAATTAAAAAAATCAAGTGCGACTCACACGCACAATTTCTCATAGAATAAAGTAACAAAGTTAAGAGGAAGACTCTGTAGGAACCAGTTTTGATGGGGGAACAGCCGTAGCCCCACCAGATAAGGGAAGCGCCTTCCCTTCGGTTCTGAAGATTTGCCTGAGCAGAGATCTTGCATAGAAAAGCAAGCTCCATGGTTAAACAAACCAAAGGCACCAAAGTGACTTCTCTCTAATGGGGAACAACTGCATGCCACTAAACCATTGCAATCAGTAAAATACATTTCACATGAAACTGGAGAAATTTGTCATTTTAAGGAAAGCGAGAGTTTTTTTTTACTCAATGTGGGGTTTTTTCCTGTTAACACCAAACATCTGGCACAGTAAAACCATCCACACTTTCTAAAAAAGAAAAGACATTTTAACTTGCAGCAATTGCAAAATAATTTGCCCATGTACATTGCCAGTGATTACGAGTGGTACATCTATAGCAGAGCCGTGATATTCTGCACTTATATCCTCCTCATCCAACAAGAAATTCACTACCAAGGAAAACTTAATCCAGTTGTTAAAATCAGCATAAGAACATGATGGTCAAAGGGCTAGTCTGTTGCTGTTACACCCTCATGCTGCTTGTGGATGCATGTAAGAAAGAGCAGACCCAATTTCAGAGTAAAAGCCTGCTTCATTTGTGCCAGCTCCTTCCTCCCTTGGCAATTTCCTTTATTTTCAGGACCTCAGTTGGCCTCATGTGACACCCGGGTTTCATTTTACTGCACATAGCACCAGGACATTCTGTAATTTTCTCCTCTTCTGATAACAAAAGTTAATTTTAGCAGATCAGATCTATAAGGGGTCTGCATACAAGTAAATATAAGATAATTAAACTGAATTTCCCGAGATTTTATTTTACTATTAAACAGCCACTCAAATATTAAAAAAAAAACCAAACAAAAAGCTAACACATTCTTCACAAGTAAAAGCTCTTGCAACGTGACAGCTTTAGAAGTAGGGTTAACATTATATAACTCAAGATATCCATTTCCTGCACTGAAACCCAGGTTTTTTTGTTTGGTGGTTTGGTTTTTTTTTTCTGATGGAAATAAAATCTTACTAGAAAAAGCAAACAATTCATAAAACCTTTAAGAAAGGTTTACTTGTAGACAAGAGAAGCTGAGTGCATGCCTTTTGGGTTTTCTTCTTTATAAATACTGGATGAACCCAGTTACTGGTTTAACCTGTGTAACAAACTTTGAGACTTTCAATACTCTTCATTTCTCCTTCTTCCACAAGGGAACTTTGAGAGACTTGGAACTAGTGCAGTTTAGACATTACACCCTGTAGCATTAACACAAATTTCAAATCTAAAAAGAAGCGCTTCCTGAAGACTGTTAGTTGCAGTATATACTGTCTCCCCTCAGGTTTGCAAATCACGTGCATTATTTTCCCATGCAATGTTGACTCAAGCTGAGAAACTGAAACTTTGTGGTGGAATTAAAGGGCAGGAACATCTAAATCCAACACCTCTTGACCTGATCACCAAGGCAATTCACCTCAGTATCAAGTACTTCACCTCAGTATCAAGCACTTATCAACTCTTTTAGCAAGCTCATGGGTGCAGTACAACGACATTTATCTCTCAGAATACCTGGGAAAATTATACTACTCCACTCCATCCATCACCAATTTTGCTTAAATAAAAGAAGGTGACTACACAAGATGGCATATAAACCCACTGTTTGAGGTGAGAATGTCCAGGAGCAGTGGTATTGATGGCTGTGAATGAAAATGATGATATTTTGCTACTAGCGTGACAGACTGCCACCTTCTACAGCATGCCCTTCAGGTTCCTTCAGAACGTACCCAGGACCACCAACAAAGGGACAAACACCACCATCCAGACTACTTGCTCTCCCCTGTGGGCCATGGTAGAAAGAAGAAGAATCTTTACTTAGAACAATTTTTAATTTATTTTAATCATCCATAGCCAGCTTACTTTTGAAGATTTCTGTCATGGTTTCAGCTGGGATGGAGTTAACTTTCTTGCTAGCAGCTGGTATAGTGCTATGGTTTGGCTTCATGAGAGCAGTGTTGATAGTGCACTGAAGTTTTTGTTGTTGCTAAATTCTCAAGGCCATTTCTGCTCCTCACACCGCCCTGCCAGCAAGCAGGCTGGGAGTGCACAAAAAGTTGGGAGGAGGCACAATTAGGACAGCTGATCCCCACTGACCACAGGGATATTCCTTACCATGTGATGTCATGCTCAGAAATATAAAGCTGGGGGAAGAAGGAAGGGGAGGACATTTGGAGTGATGGCATTTGTCCTCCCCCAAGTAACCGTTATGTGTGATGGAGCTCTGCTCTCCTGGCAATGGCTGAACATCTGCCTGCCAATGGGAAGCAGTGAATGAATTCCTTTTTTTGCTTTGCTTGTTTGTGTGGCTTTTGTTCTACCTATTAAACCATCTTTATCTCAACCCACAACTTTTTTCCTCACTTTTACTTTCCAACTCTTTCCCCCATCCCAACTTGGCAGGGAGTGAGCGAGTGGCTGTGTGGTCCTAGTTGCCGGCTGGGGTTAAACCACAACAGGTTACATCTTGATTTTTGCAGTATATGACAATTACATCTACAATAGGATCAAACAAAATACTCTTTCCTCCCATTCAGGCAACTACCCATTTCCATTTTAGCACCGAGAGGATTCCAGGAGGAGAGAACAGTAGAAAATAATTTATTTGAATTTTTCCACAGACTGTTATGGCTCTTTTATTTGTTTTTTTGTTTGGTTTTGGTTGGGGTTTGGGAGGGAGGAATTCTTAGGGGTTTTTCTTTGAGGTTGCATAGAAAAATGTAGTCATTGAGGTAACAGGAGCATAGTTGCAATCACGTAAGCAAATATAAATGCAGATTGCAGCGTGCCTAAAGAATTTGGAAGAGAATGTTACACCTGGTATAAGATTTTTTTCAGAATATATAAACTCAAATGTTTTTAAAATATTCTCTCCACTTTTGAAGATAGCTTTAGTCACCTCAAACAGCAAAGAGAGATGAAAATAGAAATAATTTCTATTTTCTTAAAAGTGGAAAAAACCCATAGGAGGCCTATACTGCCTACATCAGGACACTTCCATGAAGTAAGCATACTAAATACGGTCTGCATTTGGAGTAGAACCTCTCACACAGGAATTCACATAGGAAGACAGAAGCTCTCCCACCTGCACCATCTGTGCTCAACCCATTCTTCCCTAGGCACCAGCCTGGAAAAAGAGAGCCTGGCTAAGCAGAGGCTCCTCTTCCACCTACTGCGCAGTTCCAAATGGTCCGAGAGGGAGCCTGTGGGACAGATCCAGCTTGCAGGATGATTTCCCCTGCTTGCTGCTTTTTCTCCTGTGGCTTCAACCTGCAGCAGATGTGGAAAGGAAGGAGAAAGGACAAGCCAACGACTACTATGGTCTAGTGGGAGGTGTCGTGCCCACGGCAGGGGGGTTGGAACTCGACGATCTTTAAGTTCCCTTCTAACCCAAACCATTCTATGATTCTATGTAACTTTTATATATAAATGTTATATAGCTATATAACCAGAAAAAAAGACGTTGTCACTTCACCAGTCAAGAAGCTGACAAATCTTTCCCTGAACGGGCCTTCAATCCACAGCACTGAAAACCTGAGCTTTCCTATTGAGGATGCAGACTTTTATATCCACCGTTAGCACACCAATGAAACAGGAATGGGATGGGAAAGGATGGGAAAGAGAGACACGCTGAATTAATGTCCTGAACAGGAAGAGTGAAAAGATGACAATTACCCGGACAAGCAAAATAACTAGATAAACAAAACTCATAACTGAGGAATTTCCTGCCTGCTTCCTTGTTCCCAAAGGAACCCAAGGTGGAACCACAGGATAGATGAGTGAAAAACCCTGCAAGCTCTGCTCCTCTGGCCACTCTGGACAGACTACATTCTATATCGTTGTTCATTTGTTTTTAAAGCTATTTATTCTCTTATACACTTGTTTCAGAGTATCTTTGCTGTAAGATATGTTTTTGCACTGAGACTGTTGATAGTAGAGGTCATCAAATGAAGCTGGTCAGTGCAGATTCAAGTCATGTTTAAGCTATAGAATTCCTAACCCTGGGATGTTACTGCACCAGCCAAAAGTTTTTATGGTTTCAGAAAACTACTGGGCAAATTCATGAAAAGACAAACCCACTGACGGTAACAAACAGCTTCTGAGCAGTAAACTGCTGATAGCTGGAAGTGCATCTGGATAAAACACCACTATACGCTTCTCCTGTTCTTATTACCTTCACGCATACTTGCTTTTGGCCACCAACAGGCATTTTAGGGGGCTACAGCTTTGGTCTGACAAACAAAGTACTTTTAAGTATAAAGATCCTCAGTAATTAAGACTTTCAAATATGTTCCCTTAGCCAGAATTTTGAAATAGCCAAGAACATTTTTAGAGAAAAATAAGGTATGGCTATTTAACCAAAGTGAAGATCTACTTTTAAAGTAATGGATTGATTGATTACCTAGAATCAGCTGTAAAAAAAGTAAGAAAGAATGACATTGTTAAAAACACAATAGATATCCATAGCAGCACCATGTGTAATTGTAGTCTCCATACCTTGAGGCATACCTTCATATTTAAGTTAAAGCAACTTTCGTTAATTCAATATAGGAAGTGACCATTTCTGCACTGTAATTAGCTAGAGCAATAGTGATTTGTGAACATCAGGCTTCCACTGCTCAGGCTCCAGCTGTTTTCTTTCAGCAGTTAGATGTCTTTTAAATGTATTTAATTTAGTCACAGAGATTTAAATGTCAGATTGACAAACACACCCCACCTTTGCCTAAATATCACTCTGTCCTGTACTATTCAAGCACTATTGCTCATCCACCCCTTTCCTACAGTATTCTGGATAATTTTACACAGCTACAGCATTTTTGCAGACTATCTGGAGAGGCACAAAGCAATGAAATGATTACAAGCTAAAACAGAAGTATATCCACTCCCAGAGCTGTAAGGTACTGTAAAACATTATTAGAAGTGCAAAAACTGTATCTATTTGTGCACAGGATTTCAAGATCAAGAGCTTTCACCAGAGATTTTAAAAATTAACTGAGTTCTTTCTTGCCTTGTTTGCTTGTTTAAGGATAAATCACATTCTTTAACTTTTTGGAATTTGCATCACTAAAATGTTTATCCTTGTGTCCTGATTTCAGCTGGGACAGAGTTAGTTTTCTTTCTAGTAGCTGCTGTGTTTTGGATTTAGTATGAGAATAATGCTGATAACATATTGTTTTAGCTGTTGCTAAGAGATGTTTACATTAGTCAAGGACTTCTTCAACTTCCCATAGAAGCTGAGAGGGAGCACAGACAGGACAAGCTGGCCAAAGGAATATTCCGTGCCATAGACGCCATCCTCAGTATATAAATGGGGATTGGCTGGGAAGCGGGAATTCGTGATAGTTGCTTAGGACAGGCTGGGCAACCAATCATCAGGCGGCGAGAGCAACTTGTGTTGTATCACTTTATTTTATATAGTCTTTTACCATTATTATTATTATCTATTATTATTATTATTATTTTCCTCTTGTGTTACTGTTCTATTAAGCTGTCTTTATCTCAATCCATGAGTTGTTCTTTTTTCCTCCTTCCTTTTCTCCCTCTTCTCCATGATCTAGTGGAGGTGGTGGGAGGGAGTGAATGAGTGGCTGTGCAGTCCTAGTTGCTGGCTGGGGTTAAACCACGACACCTTGAAATGCATTCCTGCTCTTCTGTAAGTATTCTTTTACTTATGATTAAAAAAACCCCAAACGTTTCCTTAAGGCAGACAGTACATTTACCTCAGCAGCTTCCTCTTCTTCGCGGAGTCGGCGGGGGCTCGGGGGCCCTTGCCCACCTGCTTCCCGGGGGTGTGGAGAAGGGCCTGCGCAGACCTCAGCCACTCGCTGGCTGGTCGTGCTGTAACATCCTGCGTGTCCACTCCTGACCTCGACCACAATCTCTTTGTGGATCCTGGAGAAGTGGTCGCCAGGCCCGTCTCCCCTTCTCCCATGCTGTCATTATCGGATGAATACTCAGAAATTTCTGCCGAAGTTGTCTAAACAAATAAAAATATAAAGCTATTTAAACAAAATGCTAATAACATAGTACAGGTTTACGTAGGCAGTTATTTATGTTCCCTAGTAATCCATAAATTGAATGCCAATTTATTAATATAACATGGACAACTTCACTGTAAATGCACATTAATCTTTTGTAAGTGAACATGAACTCCTGAATATAAGGGCCAAATGAGATGAAAAACATTTATTTTTTCAAAATATTACATCTGGAAGATTTATCAAAACAATAAGCCAATGCTTATCTCTACCAGGAGAAGTCTCCAGACAGGCGTCAGGATTAAAACAAGTTTTCAGGAAAGCAGAAAGAGGCTAATGAGTGACAGGGACTGTGACTGTCAGGAGAACTGAAAGAAAGGGAGATTTCCCATCGGGATTCAAGCAAGTAGGAAGGCTGGCTTCCATAGCCTGAACGGCAGGAAGAAACACATGCCTCTATTGAGAACTCGTAGCTGGCAAAAAGTATGTCGCCTCTTGTTAAAACAAGATTTTGACTACTGAAGCTGGCCTTCACCCACGTTCAGCAGGCCTATGGCTTCCCAGGAAGGTTTCAGAAGTTGAGCATAAGCTATCGGGCCACATCCAGGTAGCTCCAGGGAGGATTGACCAGTGGTCAGCAGCCAGGGCTGTGAGCAAGCAGGGCTGAAGTTCAGAGACGTGGAGTTTAGAGACGTGGAAAGCTGAGGAGAGGGTGGGCAGGGAAAATTCACCTGCTTTGGCTCAGCTTGTTTTACTCTCCTTTAGGGCTCCTGCACAAGCAGGGCAAGGCAGCTGGGTTGGCACCTAAGGTGAGCTCTGCACAGTTGTTATGTATACTATGCTCTCTTGACCCAGTGTTTCTTCAATATGGAGTATTAAGCAAAAACACTGGGAAAGTGGCATTTTACCTAGTACAGCATGAAATGGTCTAAAACTCAGAAATCGGCAGAAGACTAAGAAACATGAGGTGGGCTCAGTCTTCAGGAGCTAATTGGAAAAAAACCAACACTGTGCAAATTCTGGTGGGGTGAGCAAGGTAACAGTCCCATCACTGGGACAACCTGCACTAGCCCAGCCCAAGGAGGCTTCCACAAAACTGTTCTATTGAATCAGCAGATTAAGTAACTCCACCTGATCCTTGAAAGAACCAAAACCCAATGCAAAACATTAGGTTCACATTATCAATGGGGAACCGGAAAACCCCAAAGACTGACTTTGCTCCAGATCATGCTGCCTGGATCACAAAATAGGTCCTGAAACAAATGAGCCTGTTCCTCTGGTCTAATGCAGCAAGCAGCTCTCGACACAGGTTGTCTGACAACTGGCTCAGATAGACTTAAAAGATAAAAGAGGAAAGAGAGGGAAATCACTGCATTCACTAATGCTGTTGTGTATGTTATTCATTAGTGTAATCATCTGAAACCAACATTTCTCAACTGTGCACAAAAAAGAGTTCAGCTCTTGCCAGTTCTTTAATACATTCTTCACGTAAGTGATGAGACACTGTGTTCATGTTCTGAGAGCTTACCTAAGTAGTCTGGAAATTGAAAGGACCTTTTAAAGTTACTCAGAGAAGGAGAATAGCTAGAAGAATGTAATTAATATCAGCCTGTTTTAAACACAACACAGTCAACATTCGTCCCTTGGCAACAATATTTCTCTGAAAACAAACTCCTTCCACGCTGGAAATGAGCCAGAAATAAAAGGTTTCAAACAGTACAAAAGCAGTAAGCAAGCACTTCATTCTCACACCGTTTCAACGCACACTTTTGCTTTAGGAATGCTTTAATTTTGCTTGAATTGCTATGATACCCACTGCACCGAAAAAAAGGATGCAAACCTGAAGTTCTTTGAGCAAGTAAAATGCAAATGAGGAAAGCCCTTGGGATGTGCTTCAAGTTAAGCACATATTTTAATCCCACTGATTGCTGTAAGAGTTAAGAAGCTTTCCTAAGTAAAGATTGTCTAATAGATCATTTAATTCTTCTGCTAATATTTATTACTGTATACTTGTTTAGACTTAACTTCCCCAAGGAAACCGTACTTTGGGGTTTTTGTTTTTGGTTTGTTTGCTTGTTAGAGTTTTGTATTTGTTTTTTGTTTTTTTTTTAATTGGTCAGTTGGAAATTTTTCTTAAAAGAGGAAGCTACAAAAAATGGAGAAGAAAAACAAAGAACAAAAACTCAGCCTTCCAATTCCGTATATTATTTAACTGTAGCCACCATCAGAAACATGGTCTGAAGAAATAAATATTTTAAAAACATACAAATGTGATTTTTCAAGTATTCAGTAAATGAGCTAGCATGTCTACCAACATTATGGTGGTGGATAGTTGGCCAAAAAAAAAAAGCATTTAATTTCTTTGGTTTTCTTAAAAACAATCATTGATACATAGTGAAGAAATTGTTTATCAACTACCAATATTTTAAACATCATGAAGCTGAATTTTAAAGAGGTTTTTTGTTTGTTTGTTTGTTTTAATAATATCCCCAGTAATATCACAAAGAGTTTCTGAAGAGCATTATTGCTCAGCAGAGAGAACTGACAAATTAAAAATAGTTGACTCTTCTACATTGCTTATTATTTAAAAATATAGTAATTTTTGGTTATGGTAGCTGAAGGTACACTGCTCCCCACCACATGCAGGCTCCGTTCCCCACCTCAATCCCTTCCTTCAACCCGAGCCAAATCCAATCATCCCCATCCTGGGCTTTTCCATGACTGTCTCCCATATATCCCAATCACTCCAAATACTTGGTAGTAGACTGTTCACTAGGATTTACCTATCACTGCCAGTGATGGCCTTGCCACAACACCCTCTTTTATATCATGCTAAACACTCCTCCACGTGCAGGGCTGAGTTGAAAAAAAAAAATAAACGCAGGAGCTGACCTCAATCTCTCTCACTAAAATGACAAACATTGCTTATTGTGAACACTTTTAGAATAAACAGATTTGCTCTGTGACTGGTTTCATTTGAAAGGTTCTAAATGCTCCCCTTTCATGGCTCTTCCTTTCACAGAAAAATTACTTTAGTACAAGTGCACAGAATACTGCCATTTTTTCTGATAAGATTTGGCTACAGGAAAAAAAAAGAAGTCAGTGAGTACTGTAGCTGAGCACCCAGGACCCTATATTTTTAAATCAAAATGCATCAAAAGAGAGCTCTCAAGATGAATTAATTTATGATGTATTTTTGACAGCACTCACCAGTACTAGCTAACATACAGGATCATACAAATGTAAAAACAGGAACTATAATGAGTTAAAGTTAAGATTACTAAAGGATATATTATTACCTGTGTAAATTCATTTAAAAAAAAAAATCACCAAAAAACCAACCACAGAAACGATAAAATCCTGGCCCAAATTGTTCAAAGACAAAACCCTTGACTTCAGTGAAATAAAGACAGCAATCCATATGCATGTAGATTTTGCATGCAGGCAGCACAGAAGATACCATGCTGTTACTTCTGTGACCAAGTACTCCCTCTCTCAGCCTCAAGAGATTTGTTTCAGCTGCCTGTTGCTTTGCCTTGAACACTTTATGAGTTCTCTGGGAGTACCTTTGCAATCTGCACAGCATTTGCCTCCAAAAGGTCTGAATAAATTACCTCTTCAATAACGATGGAATCAAGAAATACTGATATTTGATCACTTTAATAAGCACTCAATATTTCTTACCAATAAAATAGCAGTAACTTAATATAAGAAGTGTTACATTTCCATTTGAAGTTTCCAGCTTCAGCACAAAAAGCAGAACTGTAGAAAAGTTTCTGTACAAAAAGAAAGCTAACATATTAACCCTATTAAAAAAATAATACATCTGTATTTTTAAGAAAAGGCGCTCTCATACAGTGACTGCAAATTAGAGGCAAGGTCATGAGCTGTTGGGAGAGTTTTTCATCCCCCTTGACTCTCCTCCCAAGATACATCAACTCAGTGAAACTTTCCTGCGGAAAAATGTCAGTATATACACCCTACTTTTCTATTGGTTAAACGCTTTCACTTGTTCAGTCATTGTACATTCAGAAGAAGTTGTAAATCTTTTCCAGTTGATATGAAGATATCTGGCAGACATAATGCTCAATAAAAGCTCACAGATATTCTGAACAAGTTCGTCAGCCTGAACTAAGATGCTTCAGCACGCTGCAGTATGTCTGGAACCTCTTACTGACAAAAAATTCTATATAGATACCGAAACAACTTTTTTCAGATGGAGATCACTTAGACTGTTATTTCCTTCCCTAAAAATAATAAATTTCTGCCCTCTTGTTATCTTACTACAGCTTAGCTCAAATGGCAGAACTATATAGGGTTTCTCAGATGGCACCCTTAGGGAACCAGGCTTTCTCTAGGTCACAAAGACAAGTTATGTCAGAAATGGAAATAGTATTTGAGAGTTTCAGACTTCGGTTACTGTGCATACAGAGGAAAATTAATCTTGTGGCATTTCCCTTCCTACTTGTTCTTTCACATATCTTTGCCTATAACTCTGGAAGTATTTTCTATTATGCTCTGCCTGTTCTCTCTTTTTCTCTTTCCTGATTCTCTTACTCTTTTCAGAGTCAATTTGTGTTTCTCGTAACTCCCCTCTCTTGACAGCTCTCAAGATGGATGGAAACTGGACTGGTAATAACAAACACACACAGTGATCTTAGGCAACTATCATTGAATCGTAGAAATGGTTAGAATTGGAAGGGACATTAAAGATCATCCAGTTCCAACCTCCTCTGCCATGGGCAGGGTCACCTCCCACTAGAGTAGGTTGCTCAAAGCCCCATCCAGCCCGGCCCCGAACACTTCCAGGGATGGGGCATCCACAGCTTCTCTGGGCAACCTGTTCCAGTGCCTCACCACCCTCACAGTAAAGAATTTCTTCCTAAGATCTAATCTAAATCTCCCCTCTTTCAGTTTAAAACCATTACCCCTCATCCTGTCACTAGGTAGTGATAGGTAGATAAAAGAGTCCGTCCCCATCCTTCATATAGGCCCCCTTCAGGTACTGGAAGGCCATTATAAGGTCTCCCTGGAGCCTTCTCTTCTCCAGGCTGAACAACCCCAGCTCTCTCAGCCTGTCCTCATAGGGGAGGTGCTCCAGCCCTCTGATCATTTTCGTGGCCCTCTGCTGGACCCGTTCCAACAGGTCCATGTCCTTCCTATGTTGAGGACTCCAAAGCTGGACACAGTACTCCAGGTGGGGTCTCATGAGAGCAGAGTAGAGGGGCAGAATCAAGTAGAGGTGCAGACTATCCTACCACCTCTCCTTTTATACAGTCTTCCCTTCTGATAAGCAACACTGCATTTGCGCTGCTGGTACTCTTGTGCTGTTACACATGCAAAGGGATTCAACTGCAGCAATCTTCTACCCCTGGGGAGTTAGTTACAGGTTGCAAGGAGATTTTATATCTTGTGTGGTACTCTCCAAAAAACAGAGAAAGCAGAAAAGCCACTGGATTTGCTACAATGAATATTCATAAGCATAAATCAACAGTGCAGCATGTCAAAGGCCCAGGCTATGCTAACAAATGCTTGAAGCTGACTCCACCAGAAGCTGGCTTGCAGAATCATAGCGAGTAGGGTAAAGGTAAAAGAAAAGAAGTTTCCCCTTAATTAAGCAATGCAAAATTAATTCAAGCATCGTGTACACAGATAGTACAGGATATTATTCAGCTCTATAAAGATAATTAAAGGTACAAAGGATTTAAAGCTTGCAGTTCTCTTCAAAGGTTTGTGTTTTCTGAAGCTTTAACTGAAGCACTGAAGTCTAAGCCAAATATTTTCCTACTAACTTGAGAAATAATTTGGTTCTTGGTAAACTAGCTGTTTTCACTCCAGAGAGATAAAATTCAGATACACCTTCACACAAGAAACTTAATGTTGAAGTGCAGAGCTAGGCGTGTGCTGCTCTGTGGGTGACACCAAGCTTTCTTCTCACGGAATAACCACAGGAACAGCACGCAAAACGTACAAGGTTAGGTAGCAGCACGTGGGCAGAGATAACCGTATGACAAAAAAGAACAACAATGAAAGACATAAATCACTAATAAGATATTTTTGGACTTGCAAGCCCAAACTGACACAGCCGATTAACTGAAATTTTGTATCTGGAGCAACCACCCGGTGTTATTACAGAGACAGCATATATTTAAAATGGATCTCAGATAATGCCTAGTTGTTTAGCCAAGTACAGCATTCCTCCTCAGCGCATGCGCTCAGACCAGCTGATCTGTCCTAAATATTTATCAGCGGTGTTGGTTCAGCACACTGGGAAATGACAGGTCCTGCTCCACACACATTAGCATTTTGTGGATGCCATTGCAAGAAACAGAGCCATACGCTCTTCAAGGGCACAACTACGGCCACCTCGAGCATCCCTCTGGGACTCTCCAAGAGCAACTACCACCGAGCCAACAAAGGGTTTGCTTCTTTCTTCCTGCTGGGCCACCGCTAAACTTCACCAACATCTCCCTTCACACAGACATGGGAATGAATTTTTGCTATCTCCTAGATGCCACCACCCCTAGGCTGGAATGCAGTAGTTATTAGCACACAAAATCATTTATGCCAAGTAGCAAAGAAGAATGCTGTATCTACTTGAATATGGAGAAGTGTAGGCAGCAACACTGTAATTATTCAAAGCAGAATTTGGTCACAGACTGCACCCTCATCTCCTCTTAATGGTGTTTTGAGACCTTTAAACAAGTGGTTAGGACTTCTCTTCTATGACTAATCAAAAAGGATTCATTGCATCTAGCAGCCAAGTGCTTCTTATCGTAAAGGAAATTGATTCATGATTATCCCTGGAGGAAGGAGGCCAGCTACTAAACCTTAAGCACCACTGCTTACACTGCTGGGCTTCTCTTTGGAGAGCTCCTGGGGAAGTCTTTCCCATGTTTCACCCCATTTGTTCTGCAAGCTCTCTCAAAAATTACAGTTGCATTAGCTACTGTCTTAAAAGGCTACCCCAAGTACGATTCAATTAAAAGGAAAAATACCAACAGCTGTTATCAAATGAAAAGCAAATAGGACAGTTTCAGAGATGCCTTCATGGACTGCAGGAGTTAAAAGGGCTTTCACATAACTGCAGAAATTAATGGAATGATACGGCTGCTGTCAAGTCCGACCACCAGTTAGTTATGCCCTGATACTGGGCTTCCTGCAGGATTTCTGAAACCAACAAAAGGTGTGGAGGGCGACACAGACAGGACAACTCCCTCCTGCACTTCAAAGAGTGAGGAAGTTGAAGTACAGTACACAAGACCACAAAATGGTGTTTTATATCACACATGAAATAACAATTAACAAAATAAATAACTTGTATCGTCAGTTATCAGCTCCCATATCTTGTGTAGATCATATTGCCTTGAAGTGGAAAATGAGGTGATGATTAGCATTACATGCAGTATGTTTGGTTGTATATTCTTTTTTGTAAGGGAGAGGTGCATGTTTTTTTTTGGTTTGAGCTCTCTCACATATAATCCTGGACACACACACCATTGGCAGGCAGTAGCCTGCACACAGCACTAATCGTTTCAGAAAACAAGAATGGAAAAAATAGTAAAATTAGAATAAGATTTTGCACACACACAAAAAATAATTTAAAAAAAATCAACATGAATATCTAATCTTTGAAATAAAAACTTTGGCAGAAGAGTGATTTAAATCTCAACAAAATGGAATTTTTATAGACCTAATGAAAATGGTATTTTAGCAACTTTTTTTTTTTTAAAGCCAGGTAAAGAATACACAAGTGGCAAGGATGATGAAATCAAAGCCGTAACTTCTAATCCTGAGCAGAAACCTCAGCTTTTACAAGTCAAACAGGTTTAGCAGGCTATACCTCTGGAGATACATCCACAAACTGTTCCAGCCTGTCTCTCCCAGAACAGGTTGTTCTAAGGCATGGATCAGCCAACCGAAACAGGTGAGGCTGTCTTCTCAGCCCAACTGCGTTTTTATACAAAATTAATCAGTAAAGCAAGAAGTACTGCATTTATTTCTAAGTGTACTCTTTAGCTGTAGAATTAAATAGCGATTCTGAAGGTAAGACGGAACAAAACAGCTGTCTGCTGGGCACAAGTGCAGGAAAGAACAGAAGGGGACAGCAAGCTATTAAGGTACAAAATGGGCATGAAGCAGCAGTTTACCCAACTGCAGTTAGGGGATACCGATTTGTACCGTACGGAGTGTAAGGAAAACCCTGCTGCAATCTTGGCATCTGTAGCATTTGTGCTGCAACTGCACCTCTTCAAAGCATCATTTTAGTAATTCAGAAGCTTTAGCATTAAGAAGTAAATCTATCACTTCCTAATATTCTGCATTACCACTGATCTCTCCATCGGTGTGTGACTGGAGAATTAGTCAACTTCTAATAGACCCAACAATGCTGAAAAATGCCAATACGCAGACAACCTACAAGTGCTTTTCCTGCTTTGTCTAACCGTTTTTTCCATCGTACAAGAACATCTTCAGTTTCTCCCAGGGAAAATGACTGGCTGTTAAAGGCAATTTGGATGAATTTATGCATACTGCTGGCCAACGTTACATTCAAGTGGATTACCGTAACCCTTGCTCTCCATTCCTTCCTTAAAAAAAAAGAGGGGAGGGGGGAGACGCCACTTCACGTGTTGCATCTTGCAAACTATTCAGGGACAGAACCAGGTCTCCTCTCATGCAACTGCGCATTATCCCACGCAGTTGAGCTCTCATCTTGATAAGGATCCTCCAGATGATAGAGACTCAGGTTTTCAAATATAAATACCTGACTCTGATAGGGCACGCAGATAATTACATCATTTTGCACAGAAGCCTCAACATTATGCACTGAAGTTTGGGCACACGAGAAAACTGCAGTCAGCTTATAACACCACTTAAACAGGGTTTAGTTCTTGACACAGAAATAGTTACTTTCATGTTTCCAAGGAACAGATGTTATCACATGGTTTGATAACCTACTTTCACATTCTTTGTTTATAGTTATTCACTCAGTTTCATTTATTAAAGTTAGTGGATTCAGGCCATGAAACCTCAGTTTTATTGTCTCTGTTTCAGGTGATGCTATGGTAATTGTCCAGGTTAAAGCTTGGATGTAACAAGAGGACTCAACTGAAAGGCATGATTAAAAGCCAAATTATTATTTATGAGCTAAATCCTAAGGCACTTAGACTAAACACCTGCAGGATTCAGTAGGAACTGTTAAGGGAGGAAATACATTTCCATCTTCCAACAACTCTTTTGTTTTGTTCCAAGCCTTCACAGAGAACAAATACTTGTAATGAGAGGTAATATCTTTTGAGACAAACTGGGAAAACAGAGACGCTTTCAGCACTTAGCCCTTCTATAGGTCCAAAAAGTTTGTCAAGTTTTTTTACTCCAAACAGATCATTTGGTCAAAATAAATTTAATCTTTCCTTATAAAATTGCTTCTCTTGTATCTTTAACTTACACAGTGATGAATAACAATCCTGCAAGCTTTTTTAAAAAATATTTCTAAAAAAGAAACCATGACAAAATACCTCTCACAATAATGTCACTGTTTAGACCTAACAGGGAACAAAGACTTTAAAACATCTTTCACATTACGTATTCACTTTCAAAAAGTAGGTGATAAGTGCAAGCACGCTATTTTTGAGATGAAAGGAAGCAGTTCCAGAATAACTAACTAAATGAGAGATTGCACTCAGATATTCAGTGAAGTACAAATTATGCACACCAACTTCTCATCTTTGGTTGATCTGCATGCAGTTGCCTGTGAAACCCCTTAGAAAAGCACTTATTAAAAAAGGAAAAAAAAATAAAAAAGAGAGAGAGAGGAAACACAACTGGCACAGTGTTGTATAACACACTAATGCCATACAGGCATCATTTCTGCAATAATGCTCAGCACTTAGTGGAAATTTTTTGTTCATAATTTCCACAGAGGTACACAGACATGTCTTGAACGTCAGGCTCTGCGCTTCCAGCTCCAGCAGCACTGGCCTTCACAGCTCCAGCACTGGCAGCTTAAGGAGACACTGGGCTGCTGGGCAGTGCAGCGCATTACATTCATTTTCTTCTACTCCCACTCACTCCACATTCTTCTCACTTGACTGTTCTCCCCTTTGCCCCATTTATTGCTTCACAGCGCCTGCAGTACTGCCCCCAAAGCCTAAAATAGTCGCTTCATTTCTTCCCTCCTCCTCATTTCTAACTTCTTCCGACCCTTTCCCTCCTCTCCAGAAGTCCTTCCACAGCCTACCTTTTCTAGAACATTGTTTCATGGTTTTGCACTGTTAAAACTATTTTAAAGGGCAAACAGTTCAGGGCAGGAAATGTCTTACCACGTCTGAAATACCGTGTTAGCGATGACAGTACATGCACACATACAAAAGCACCACCTTCACCTAAGCTGATTTTTAACGATGTTGAGCGCACCTATATGTAGACTGAAGAAACAGAAGACCCACTTAATTGCTTTTCCAAGTAAGCCAAAGAACACCAAACAAGAAAATTAGTCAAAAAAATACATTAAAAGTACTCTGCTAAAATTAATTGTGTTTGGAGAAAGAACAAAGAAGAAGCAGCCCAACACTTAAGTTTACAGATTTTCTTTTAGATCATGTGCCTAAACTTTAGATGAGCAGAAGGAAAATAAAATAAACATCAATAGGGTAAGGCACTGTAATTGAAAATTGTAATGTTGTTATAAATACACATTCTATAGAGAGACTCAGAAGTGCAAACTGCTACAATACTCTCTTATGTTTGACACATTTGCGCCATTTGTTCACAGTAAATGAAAGATTTCGAAGTGAAGACCTATTAAAACTCCTTTGAGATCTAAATTAGAGTAAAAACATGTAATATACGTGTGTTACATAACATACAGTGACATGATTGCCATAACATAGGTATAACATACATTACAGGACACACAGAGACAATCACAAATATTTAAAACTTTTATTAGTAAATAAGGATACCAGATAAACATACCAGGAAAAACACACTTGAAATGTCCCAGTAAGGTTGTAATCAAATACAATCCTTGAACAATTAAACTCAATGGACTGCAAGTCTCTAAGAACCGGCTAGCAACTGGCATACAGAAACTGCAAAGAAAAGAGCCCCAAAATACAAACATCAGTAACTAGTACCAAGCAATTCCTTATAAGGATTATAAAGCTTGCATAAAGTAGGAAGATTAAAAAGAATTAAGATAATGCTTCTCAATTACAGGCAAAGAGAAAAAAGAGCCTCTGTGCATGTCTGCACACTTTAACACACTTTAACAAGCAATAGTTGACTGGTTTCCACAGCAGTCATCAATAACGTTTGGCTTCGTGCCTCCACTATCTTAAATCAGATCAAGTGATTGTGATGGCTCAATTTCACTTCCATTCTTAAGTCAATGCTTGCTTTAGTTCAGGAAGGGGGGGACAAAAATCACACCGAACTGTCATCTTCTTTTCTATTAGGTTAGCATATGTCAATGTGTATTTACACATGGAAAATGCAACCTTGGCTAGATTCAGAGGGTGGTGTGTGTCCCCCTTTTCCTTTTTTAAAATATAAGAGAAGATCAATGCTGACAAGATAATGTTAAAATAATACAAGTTAATTCAGCTTCTAGGAAGAGCATTTAAAAATAAAATGTGTCCTTCAAGATACTATTAAGCATTCTCTGCTTATTTTCCACTTCCCAAAGTAAAAATACTTGTGTGATATTTGTCCTTCACCCTGAACTCTGCAGCTAGCAGAATTTTTAAAAAGTGTTGCAAATATTTTTTTCGGGACCTTGTAAGTGACCTATTAGCATTCTGACCAAAAACTTACATGTTATGTATGAAGCAACTAAAAATACTGTGCAAGTTGCAATTTCCTGAAATATATGGGGCCACAAACCCAGGCCCAAAGTTTGTTCTAAAAGTAAATGGAAGAAAAATCTTTTTTTATTAAACAGTGGTTAACTCTAAAACACCAGCAATTGGAGGTCTCAACTCTGGGAACCGTGCTCAGCACTGGGAAGCTGGGGCAGGGGGAGAGGAAAAAGCCAAGTTGAGAGAGGAGAGGGACAGTAACAGCAGCTTGGAAGAAAGCGCTCAAGCAGTTCTGGACGTCCGGCTGCACCATTTTTAAGAAGTGCCTGATACAGGCGGCTTTACTGCCTAAATGCAGAAGTGCAAATGTTGGCACCCACCGCATCAATTTTGTGCTCATCTTACTGGCAACTATTTTAAGCGGATTTTTTTTTCTTAGTGGTTAGACAGCAATGTATCATACAGTCATATTACTTCAGTAGCAACAAATGGTTCCCCAAGTCTATTATAACTACCTAAAACTGCAACATTTTCTATTCCCCACTCCAAATCACCAAAGGGATACTTGTGCATACAGTAACCTAAACTGGTGTCTGGATGATCTGCGTTCCCCAGCTCACAACAACAGTAATTCCATTTTGGTCAGAAAGATGGGCAAGACATTGCAGCAAAATTGGTTGGGGAAAAGAGACACAAATAAAAATCAGTTTTTTAAAATCCAAATAATTTCACATGCTTCAAGGGTCATTTTTCAGCGTACAATATAGGGCAGGACTGCAAAGGTGCAAGATCTTGCTTTATATTTGCCAAAAGCCCAATCAATTTATCTCTATTGTTGGTTTAATGATTTAAACTCCAACTCATATAGTATTTTCCTTTCAGTGCATAGGACAGTAACTGCACAGATCTATCAATGTATTGTAACTCTTCTCAAATAAGGAGAGCCAAAGTTAAAGCAACTTTTTAGACAGTGGCAGAATAGTAGGTACCATGTTTTTTTCTGAAGTTATCAATTCATTAAAAGCAAATTACACACTAATTATAAGTGTTATTAAAATAAAACAAAGCGTTCAGTCCATTAAGAAAATTCAGAATAAAAACAAACGCAGCTGTGTCATATAATGGTGCTAGATGATTTAGTCTAGGCATAAAGGAGAATACAACCTTGGGATTCAGAAAAAAACTTGAATATTCTTGTAGAAAAGATTGTTTCTCAGTTTTAAACTCCTCTGTCAAAATAATGTAAAAATACACTCATAAGTGCATCATTTAAACTCTTGGTTTCCAAAACGCTGACTTAAGATTTCCACTGGAGGTACTATAATTCAGAGCATTAATATAACACATACCAAGACTTCAGGATAAAAATCCTTTTGACATGTTTATTGACATCTACTACAGCCAAATTTACACTTGGAAATCTTAGACATTTTAAATGCATTTTCCCCCCAAATTGCCAAAAGCAAACGGATTCTGTTATGTACTAATCACTTAGGAGGGAGGAGAAACTGAGTTTCTAGAGCAGAAGTTGACTATTTGTGTCAATTTGCAAGAGTGCACCATCAAACAAGTGCATTTTTTTTTTTTAAATTATTTTTTTTAAATGAAAGTCCTAGAAAACTGCATCATTACAGCCAAACATAAGTATCATTATTCCTGGAATGGACTTATAGAAGGAATGCAAAGCCTACCCTATGCAAAATAGCAAAAGCGTACCATTACATTTAGACTACTTGATGAGACAACCACTTCTTAAGGAAAAAACACTCAAGAAATTGAAAATTCAATTTAACAAATCACCCACACTCTCAAACATTGCAGTGAAAAAAGTACATGTATATGCACACGCCCCACTACAACCCAAGCACAAGCATTTACATTTCTTTGTTTATATTTAAACAAACCTGTCATTTTCCATTTAGGAAATGTCACATACTTTTCTCCCCAGTTTTAGGTTTGTCTTTGTGTATTTTTATACACCTAATGTTAACCTGTTAGCTTGTTCTGCCTGAACTGTGAGGACTCTGGCTATAAAGGGGTGCCTGAATTCACTCTGCATTTTGCAGAATAGCAACTTCAGTTATCTTCACTAACTTCTGTGTAAGCCTGTAATATTTCAACATAAATTTTACTAAGCAGAAAAGGAAGAACAGCATATGTAGAAAGGAGATGCATGCACCTACATATCCACTCCTCCTTGCCCCAAAACTGAACTCTCTAACCCACTACATACACATACGTACTCTAGAAATTGGTTTCAAATATAGAAAAATATTTGCAGAACTTTCATGGCAACTAACTTTACGTTTGAAGAATTATAGAAACATACTGCACAAAAATAGGGAGCAAAAGCAGTGATGCTTTCTTGTACTCAAAACTTAAGGCAATTTCGCCAAGAGGTTCTACAGTTTCAAGTGATGCTATACTGATAAACTAGGACTTTGATGACATTAAACCAACACCTTATTCACGTCCTGAACAGCAAGTATGGAAGTCCAGAAAAAAAACAGAGGCAGATCAGAAAAGCCCCTCTATTTCATTTGACAACCATTTAAAAAGCACAGTGCAGGGAGAGGATCCAGAAAGCGTATTATAAATCGGGTTTGCTATGAAAGCAACACCACTGGATTTATGTGCATGGGTTTTCTAGATATTATTATGTTACCACATATCATGGCCAAGACTGTGAAGACTGGGTGCACAAATGTGGCCTCTCTGTGAATACAACCCTGGCAGCAAGAAGCACAGATGACGTCTAAAGTTAATTTGACAGAGAACATATAAAACCACTATGGTGGAAGCAGAGGAACGCTATTTGCTGTAGATGGCAAGCACCACCAAAAGAGTTTCCTTGTTACTGATGAAGTGAAATTGAACCAGAAGATTTCTAGGAAGAGAGCATAACCCAGAACTTACAAAAAAAAATGCTCTTGGGAGAAATCTGGGGAATCCCCTGTTTCATATGCAGATGAGGAAACCATAGCTGTAATAGGAACCCGAGGACCTGCTTTAAAAGCACATAATGTTCACTGTCTGAACACATGAACCTCCACAATAAAACGTGATTTAGTGGTGTAAGCACAGGACTGAGTCAGAAAACTTGACATTTAAGACTGGATCTAACATCAGCTCCTGCGGTTTGGAGGGACGCTGTTTAAGACAAAATTTTCACAAGTGACTCTTGGTTATATCTGGCAACTTGGCTGTCAAGCTTATTTTGCACAGGTGCTAGACATGAACTCCCACGTAAAAGCACTGAGCACCACTAAGGCTTTGTGTCCAGGGGTGAGTGACGCAGAACTGCAAAGAGCCTACATTTGAATTTAGCATAAGCAGACATTCAAATTTAAAAGACTTTTGAAAGTCTTCACTTAATTGCTTAACTCTTCAAAATAGGAGACTATTGATCAATTTGATAATTTCAGGCAGACCGCAAAAGAAAAAACTGTTAAAAGTGTTCTATACATGTAAATACATAAGGTTATCTTCAGCTATAAAAGCTAAGACTCAGTCTCCAAGAGCCACTTTGATGGCATTTAGACATCAATGTCCAAGAGGTCAGTCACAAAATCTTCCACTGCTGTCCCCAAAGCCTCCTGACAAATGCAGCTTTTTCAGTACCTAGTATTTCACGAGTTTCTTAAAGCATTCCTTCTGGACATGCCCAGATAGAATGCAACTCTGCAGGCTCGTGGTTTATGTCACTTTTAAGCCTGTGAGTACAAAGTTGGTACTTCTATACCTAAGCCTGTTTAGGGGCTTGATTCGTTTATGCTCTGCAGAGATTTCCACTCACAGCATGCTGTATGCATTACTTACATTGAAAAGCACATCCGTAACAGGAAACATAAGACTTCTGTAACACTCTAGATTTTTCAGCCTAAGGAGCGAGAAAGCAGGACAATCTTTAGCTTAAGAGAGTTTAAACCCCTCCATCTCAGGAAAGCACTCAACCTACCAAACAAAGCGATGAGGAGGTCATTTCTACCTCTCCCTCGAAGGCTGGGCCGCTGTGGAAAAAACCATGAGATTCAAAGGGTCTTTAAGAGCCCCAGTCCCTGCTCCACATCAAACAGGAATTAGATAAAATGCAGAAACACCGGGGAGCTTAAGCGTTCCTTGGTCAGAAGGAGACTAGCTGGGAATCCTGGTATTTAGCACTTAAGCTCTTCTGCTCATTGTATACAGAACACAGACATCTAAATCTAAGTTTAATGGCTATTTTGCAGGCCAGGACTTAGATTCCTGTAGTTCTGGCATGACGATTGGCTGCACCGCAGGAATCAGCCCATTTCTGTATCTGCCTGCAAACATGCTGCAGCATTTTTTGGAAATCCACACAACTCCCAAAAGGCAAATCTCCCAAAGTCAATGCTGATCACAGCATACGCAACAATTCAGTCCTCTTTAGCTGCCTAACCAGATTCCAATTACTGCAGTTTGGAATTTTACAATGACACTGCATGACCAAGCACAATTTAATTGGATTTTCATTTGTTAGTTAGATGAGTTCCTATCCACTTCTATACTTCCTCAATTCAGGCAGCGCAGAAATTAAAGCTCTGAAGACAACACCAGATTTTGCAATGCATTCAGGACTTCAAAAAAAATTTCAAATACATCAAAGCGGTCAGATAAGTTAGTACTCAATAGGAAGTTGTTTCTCGAAAGGAAATTGCAAATTTCAGTCAAAGAGGAAGATGGAGAGTTAGAATTAACTAACTGTTCCAAAAGCTTCAGAAAGCAGGAAGAGTTTCTGAAGGTTGTATGAAGAAACTGCATGTAACCACGTAAACAAGCTCAGTTTAGGACTACATAAATATCTTAAAAATATGTCTCCAATTAAAAAAAACCACAAACAAAAAGCAACAAAACAAAACAAACAAACAAAAGTATCCTATCAAGTTGTACATATTTCTGAAAGGACATAACAGATATCCCTGCCTATCACATTCAGACCTATTTTTTTTACCCATTGGACAGGCTAGATGCAGAAGCTTAAAACTGGCTAATACAAAGACATTTATATTACGCACCTTCTCAGTTATGGAATACATAACAAATGTATTTAAAACCAGAACGCTTGCTATATTTTCTTGGAGTTTTCCCTGCCACTCACAACTTTCTAGCATTCAAATATCAAGTCTTCTCTGAAGATCAAGGATTATTTTAAGGCACATTTGACCAGCAGCAAAGCAACTGGTATTACGATTTGGCCAATTAATCTATTTAGCTTAACCTACATTTATATCCAGTGTCCAAATTGTGGGTGTCTGACCACAAGCACAGAAAGGGCAATAGGCCAGACAGATCTTCGGTCTATCCTATATAGCCATTCTTACATGGTATTAGAGAATGTTCCTCCGCATCTAGGGAAGAGGTGCGTGGTTGTAGGGTCATTTAATACAAGAGTTAGATTAAAAAAAAGGTACTAAGACTATGTTCTCTATTATTTGGCCAGCAAAAGAGACTTTCCCTTTCATGCCCCAAAACACCCACTTCAAGCTGCAACTCTACATATACAGCATTGGCAAAACCTTTCCCATTACCTTGCTACTGTACCTAAATGTAACTGGGAATGCGCCCAGTTCACAGACACTGTAATACCTTTTTTGCTGTAATACCATGATGTTGTAGGCTTGGCACAATTACATCACACGCATTATCTTGGCAGTCACGCAGCAGCTGCTCCACCAACTGAGCTCAAGGCGAAGCCATCTACAGTTGTGCTGAATGCAGTTGTCTGCACATTTTTACAAAGGCTTTCCCATTTATTGTGTTTGTTTTAATTTACTGCCCTTATCTTAGTGCTGTACCAACATCCCTATGCAATGTTTGTATACCCAGTAAGTTGTGAGAAAACACGAAGTAACAGGCAACAAACTCTAGCCTTGTCACGATCATTTTGCAAATATGATGCTCAAAATTTTCCCCTCCTGATGGAGTAGTAGACCATGCGTACATAGTCAAGCCTGAAAATTCTGTCAGGCACCTTTGATTCTATGATCTGCTCACTTTGAACTCTGGGCCTTTCAGTGTGAGATCAGTTGCTACAGCAGAACCCTAAGCTCTTTCTAGCCTTCTCAAATAGTATTCTTAGATACTTTCAATTCTTCTCCCAACAACATTTAACCTTTTAGCCCCAGACTAGACTACCTTAGTTTCAGAGATGAGAACAAAAATGAACTGTATGTGCCACCTTGTGAAATCCATGCATCTGGCTCTATTTGACAGAACTGCCATTCTGGTGTCCCTTCTTCACTATGTGACATCTGCCCTTTCCTTTCCTCCTCTATTCATCCTCTTTGCAAAAACAAACAAAAAAAAAATATGAAAAAGAATCGTATCAGGCAAAACATGAAACCCAACAGAAGTATATATTTGAAGTAACTGTATTTTAATTAGAACAAAAGATTTCTTTTAAAAATAGCTGCTAGCATAATTAAGGACTGCAAGAAACAGCACTTACCAGGCTTTATTAAAATTATAGGATTAACACCGGGGGTGGAGTGTGTAAATTACAAAACTGATACGTTAGTTGTAGCAGTACCTTTTTCTTATGTAGAGGATGAATCCCAATACACCAGAAATTAGAGACCCGCATTTTAGATTGCATAAAATAGAACAGACAACGGCTGAGCTGGGTCTTTGAGGAGCTGTGAGGATAAGTTCACCTAACTCACTGTTTAGAGGAATGAAGGCTTTCTGGAGGCCGTGCCTCTCAGCTGTGTATTGAACAAATTGCTTTCCACAAACATCAGCCTTTCAAAAGCTTCAGTAGCCCAGATGAACTAAAAACTTCTCCCCACATCTTCAGAGCCACATCTACCTTCAAACACAAGACAACAGTAGAAGAAATCCATCGAATGTTGGCAAAATGATGATCAGAGACAGTAAGAAGAGACACACAATAGCGTCCTTGCAGATTAAGAGGCAGAAAAAGGAATTTACAGTAACATGTCTCTTCCCTGCCCTCACCACTCCCCCCAAAAGTAAATCACGCAGCCATATACACTCCTGCACAGTGGCTTTAATATGCTGAGTGATTAAAGGTGACGATGATGACTACAGGCCATACTATGCATCTTTAGAGGGTTTTCAATTCAACACTGAGGGGCCAAATGGGGCTACTGTGTATCTAAAATATTTTACTCTGATTAAAGCTGTAATTATATAGTTAGTCATAATAGCTGCCATACTTTAAAAGAAACCCACCTTTCCTTCAGGGGAAGGGAAGGAAATTATGCTACTTTATTCAGCCAAACACACTCTCAGTTAAATTCAAATACAACATGTGGACTAGATAAATACAGTGACACACAGCCACAAACACTTAGTAATCCAAGATAGAACAAGGAGATGAATCTTTTAACCTATAATCTTCGCAAAGGGAACCTAAATCTTATGATTAAGAGTTCTGTCATATCTATGCAGGTATCAGTGGAGGCTGTGTGTTTTCTTCTCAACTGTCGTAAGAAATTCATGCTGGTTTTAGGGCCTAAATATGAGCAAAGACACTGCAAACATGGGGTCTGACACAGAGCTCAAGAGATTTACTTGTTTACATAGCTAGCACATAACTTATGTGGATATCTACATATATGCTGCACAGAGGGATAGGCTGGCACTAAGAATCTTACTCAGGGTAAACAGAATAGAAATCTTTTCCTTCTCTTCTCATTGTATTTTCAACCCTGCAACAGACTTGCTCCGGTATTGTTACCTTCAGCAAATCACCACTTCAGGTCCACTGGAATAACGATTTTTGTCTAAGAGGGGTTTCCTTGGCTTCGGTCACCTCATACAGGAATGTAGTTGATCTCAAATAGCTGCTACCGTTGATGTATAAGAAAAGATGAGGGAAGATAGTTTCTGTATGCTATACCTCTTAAACTAACACTTCTGGTTACACAGGAGCAAGGGTGAAAAAGAAAATGCACAATAGACAAGCTTTAGTTTTTTTACCTTTTTTTTTACTGACACTCTAAAAGTCCACGTTTATTTAGAGAACCTTCCCCAGTGAGTGCTGCCTGGACACCCTCCAGGAGGTTGTCTCCTGAGAAGACAAACTCAGACACAACACAAATGTAGTTCACCTGAACCTGAGGGAGGGGAGGCAGGGTCTACCCAACATCTTGATCCATAGCAACCCCAGCCCCCAAACCAAAGAACAGAACCAGGTTGGATAAAAGGTCACATTTCAAGGGGAAAAAAAAAAAGGGGGAAGGGCAGGAGATACAGGAGAAGAAAGTTGTCATCCTTGCCAATATTTTCCAGTTATCCACACGGATACTTGTACACTCTCTGGAAACTCTCCTTCTGGAATAAAATATTTAGAGCATTCGGTGTGCATTCAGTAGTTCTGAACAAGTCTATTGAGTTTTACTGCTTAACCTTCCTCCTCTCCCCCTTTCATTTTTTTCAGCACTGGTATTGGAATTTGGAAATATTTTGTAGTTCAACAACTGAACGTACATTCCCCATACTAATCACTTGATGAGGGAGATGGCTGACCAGGACGCAGCCGAGGCACCACATTCCACATAATTCCTTAGATAACAGAAGTATAAATCATCTTTATACATGCACAGTTTTTAATCACCATCCTTTGCCCAACATAGCTCAGTGGTCAAGTCCCAAGAACAATTTTAAGAGTCCCTGTCATCTGCATGTTTTTTCCAAGCATTCTCTTAAGTGATCCTGTAGTTCCGTCGCTGCACCTCCCTTGAGCTAGATTTCCGTATCTTTTAGAATGTTATCTGCTATTCTTTACGTTTTTATACACATGATAATAGAGGGAAGAAAACATCATTGAAAATATATAAGAAACTTTTATCTTGCATCAACAGAACTATAGAAGAATAACAAAAATACAGACCAAGATATGCTATAAAGCAATAAAATTACAAAACACCACATACAATAATTTTATGGGAAAGAAGGATGGGAAAAAAAATTCTTTTCCAGATTTCACACCATTTCCTTCCCCCACACACACCCAATTTGGGTGAGGTAGGAAGCAAGAGGCTTTTTGTTTCTTTTAATTTTGCTCTGAAACATACTTCAAGTAATTGCAAGTGAGTGACACCTAGTGATGAACACAAATCTGATCATCCTCCACTCTCCCACACAGAGAAGATAAGCCAGCAAGCACAGACAGGTAACTCAGGAGTGGGTGTCGAATCATGGGAACCTGACACTACTATGTTTCTCTCCCTTAAAAGCCAAATATAAAGTGAGCCAAGACCTAGAAACTTGGTGCACAACGAAAAAGAAAAAAAAATAATAAAATGGCTAATCTGTCCAAATAAGAGGCTGCTAAAACAGATCTAAATCATGACCTGTAAATTCACTCTCCATTTTCTTTAAAAAGAATCACCTCTCTCTAGAAACTTCAAGTTTTCCCAGAGATCTCATTCTTAATTAAAAAAAGCATATCCCAGAAGCAAACGGGAAGAATGGGTTTCTCATCAAATACTAAAATATCAACAGTTGTCTTAGAGACCACTTAGCGATGTCTCCAGTGTTATAACTGCTATCCTGCTGTAAGGATTTTACGAGCTTGTCAAAGACTCTTATTTTGTCAGTAGTTCCAAAATTATTGCGCACAGAGCAGTTACTGGAAGTGAAGGGGAGGGGATCTAGTGTGATTTGTGGTAGGGTTACAGGAAGGAAAAGTATGCTACTATGCAAAGTAGCAACAACACAGTCCCCTGAAAGGGAAGCTTGAATAAAGAGACCAACAAAACTGGCCTGACTTTTCAACACCGTGACATGGGACAATCTTGTACATGGGAAGCTCACCCTGAAGAAGAGATTTCTTCACTTAATGCATTTTTAAGAGCTATCCAAAGCTCCAAAACGCAGAATCCTATAGGAAAGGGAAGTGATTAACCTAGCACAGCTACAGCTGCTTTCACACACTATGTGCCATTTCATCTATTTTTGTCATGAGCGGGATTTTGTCACTGGAACCTCAGGAGTAGCTCCTGCTTTAAAGGCACAAAGTATACACCATGATTAAAAGCCATCCCAAGGACAGGAGTAAAAATAAATAAGGTAGGTAGAGAAAGGAAAACACTTTGACACATGCTGCAACTTGTGGACCTTATTCTGCTCAGTAAGCCCATGGCCATTTTCACTCCCCTCACAGATTCATGTGAGGTTGAGGTTTTTTTGGATTTTGTTTTGTTTTAATCCTTCTGCAAACATTAAAGAAAATTCAAAAGCTTGTAAAATTTAAAGCCCTGAAATCCCAAGCTCTTCAGGAAAACTAACGCAACAGAGCCACCTACCATGCGAAGGCAGGACTGACAGGGCTCAGGCAGCAAGAGCCGCCACTGAAACTTATTTGAATGAACTTGACCCAGGTTGGCGGCCAGCCAGCGCCCTACGTCACCCCGTGACTTAACAGAACACAGTGTTCTTGGCACCCACACAAAAATGTGTTGAAATCCACGCTGGAGAGAGAGAGAAAAAAAGTCAGTATATGTTTCAAATTAATAAAGGAAAATGGTAATAAAAAGGTAATAAAACGCAAAAGCGGCTTTAGATATTTTAAATGTGTCTGCTGCATTTTTCACCCAATTTATTCACATCATTTGGTGTTCCCTCGTGTTCCAGAAGCTTGGCACGGTGGCAGTTCTCCTCAGGATGAGCCCTTCCCTGTCCAAATCCCGTCCCACGCGCTCTCCCTCTCACCTCTCCCCGTGCCCTACCTGGAAAATTCCAGTGCAGCACTCAGCCAGGCAACGAGGGCAGACACTGGCTACTGCGCCAGGGCTGCCCCTGACTCATTTCCTTGCCCAGCCCTCATGCAGAGGCGACATGGCAGGCACCTCATGCAATGCTTCTATAGGGGATGATCGGTTATACAGTTATGTCATTCACAAGTGGATTATGCTAACTCTCTGACATGAGATGAAAAGCAAACAAGTAGAAGGAGGACAGGCAAAATGAACTTAATGAACCATGAACTTGATGTACTTCCTCCATATACCATATGGCTATCATCTCCATTTTCCGCATTTCCTCCCTCCAGGACTCCCACTATTTCTTTCCAAAGCCTAGACTCAAGTCCCTTTTCCTCCTGTCTGTCACCCATTCTCTCTCTCATGTCTTATCCTCATCTTCAGTGACTGACCAGGACATTTGACACCTGTAGGTGCAGGATCAAAACCAGCTCACAGACACCTGCTGAGAGGGCTTTCCCTAGTCACCAATTCAGGGCCCAAACGTGACACCTGTAACCCCACCACTGTCCTGACAGTGCAGGCCTCCAGCAACACCTTCCAGCTAGGCCACCAGCCACGATGACAGGAAGATGGATCCAGGTTCATCCTCATTACCTTCTGCATGCACATCCTTAGCCTAGCACGCAGTCCCAGTGGGTAGACGGATACACAGGAGATGGTAAGGCAAACGTGCTTCCTACCTGGACAGCCCACTGAAGCCGCTTCCACCATTTCAGTTCAAACCTGAAAAGCTACACCAGTTAATAGCTGATCCAGCGTTCCACCACCCTTCATCCATCAGCTGAAACGCAACAATTTTTTCTAGTTACAGATTCTCTAATGAGACACGCAACACATGCATCTAGGATACGATCCACATCTCCGGCCAGTCCTTCCAGCATCAGGAGCCTGTGTTATATGTGAAAGTTGCACTGATTATTTTTCACCTTGACTGTTACACACTGCAAGCTACTATTACGACTATAGAAATAAACTATCTGCTGACCAAAGAGACAATAAAACTTGCATAGGAAGCAATTAGGCCCTTTTAGTAGTCCCTGTTTAGTATCACAGAAAATCCTTTCAAAAGTCCTCTTCTTCCAACCAGAATCTTGCTTATGCCTTTCAAATTAAACTAGTATTACCTCCAATACTAAAATAGTGGAAAAAATAAGTTTGCTTTAACGGCCCAAGGATAAAAAAAAAAAAAAAAAAAAAAAAAAGAGAAGAGTCATGTGTTTGATATTTTATGCGTATATTTTTCTGATGCTCAAAATGCCATTTTCTGCATAACTACATCCTAAGGTAAAAAAAAAATCTAAATATATACAAAAATCACAATTCTTACACCTTTTTCTTTTGCCTCTCTGTGGGATACACCAAGGACACATTCACAGATGGAAAAAAACCCCACAAATGTTGATCAGGACAATAGAGAACGGGACCACTTCAAGAATGAACAATTCAAAAGCTCTCTATAAACCATTAACAATCATTTGATAGAACCAAGCATAAGTGAAAATTTTCAGACAGCAAGAGAAACAACTGTGGAAATAATAATTGTTAATCTCTTCTTTCTATGGTCAGGCTCCAGATCAAGGAGGCCACCTAAATAAGTAGCAGAGACAAAGTGAATTCAGAGTTAGGTAAGTTATAGGAAGTTAAGGCATTCAAATAAGAAATATACAGATTGCTGATGACACAGATGACAGGAAATTCATATCAAGACATGTAAATTTCCAACAACATGCCTTGACTTGATAGATTATCTTTAAAAATCCCTATGGAAGGAGCAGTTCATATTTTATTTAAAAAAGATGCATTCACACCATACACCTCTAACGTCAAAGCAGTTACCTGCCCATTCCCCTCGAAGCACAAACAGAAACACTACTCCTGCAGCAGAGATGGGGGAAGATTTCCACAGAAAAGGGAAGTTCTTCCGTAGTCTCATGTTTACAAAGGAGTTTACTGGGTTGTCAAGGAGAAAAAAACCCCACAGTGATCCCTATACAACATGCTTTGAATACACACAATTAAATTTGTCACAAAATTACAGACGAGGTCTCTGCCAAACTTTGAAAGCTTGCCCCAGTACCCTTGCCTCTTTCCTAATTGGGCTTGGCAAGGAGCACCAAGATACTGTTAAGTCTGAAAGTTTGCTCGAGAACCAGATCCACAGGTTGGAGAAGTTTTCTTGAGCCACTCCCAGCTGGCGAGTGGGCAAACCACAGGGAAACTGCCAGGGCCTCCAAGGAGGGCAAAGTTGAGGGCAGGATGTGACACACTTACCGCAATCACGCAGGCTACTTGTCTTCCCAACATGCAGCGTTGCTTAAAGCCTCGAAGCCAATGCACAGGACTATCAGCTCAAACAGGGTGAGATTAATTTTTTTATTGTATTGTTAAAGTATGTATTCAATAGATCGTTGGTTCTTACACCCTTTGAGATTGTGAATGGAATGGTGTTTTTTAAAAAAAAAAAAAAAAAGAAAAAAGAGATGGGATCTCTTACAATTAAAAGATGAAGTAACGACCTGTCATATTTTGTAGCTGAACATAAAAGCAAGTAAGGCTTTTGCCCTTCTCCTAAACCACCTCATCTCTCTGGAACATGAAGTATTTCAGTTTGTAAAAGCCTGGAACATTCTCATTTGCGGTTTAGGGAATCTCAAGTGATTGGATGCAATTAGCTGCACCAGGACCAAAACCAGACTAACACATTCCCTGAATTTAGTACATAGTGTTTGAATTAAAACTTGAATTAAAACATTATGGTTTTATTTAACATACAAAAGAAAACCCCACCTATCTGCCAATAATTTTAATGGTAAAGCCCCATTTTCAAAGCACAGTTGAATCCTGGGCCATGAATGCATCTCTAAACATCTTCAACTATATAATATGAAAGCAACCTCAACAGGACACAACTACAGCTAGTTACATACCTGCCAGGTAGGAAAAAAAAAATATAGGTGAGAGGAATACTTTTATTTTCTTGAATACAACACCATTTGTCAATTTAAAAGAAGGAAGATTATAGCAGATGGGCCACCCTCCTTAAAAACAAGTGTAGACAATATTCAGATACTGAAGAAGAACAGCAATACCTTGTAGCTCCGTTAACATGTCACTTTACTAATTTGAGAGCTGGGTCATTTGCTAATAATGCGAAGAGCACTTACTGGACCTGTCAGTAATGTTGCAGAACCTGACCATCTAACACATTTGCCTACTTTCTCCTACCCCATTTTTAAACATAGCTATAATATCCATTTAGAGGGTCAGAGAAAAGAATCTAGGACAGATCCATAACAAGACCAAGTCGTATGTGCAGAAGCAACGTAAAACCATGACTTCAGAGGAGCAGGAAGTGCAATAGCACATGAGAGATACAATCATGTTCGTAGGTGAGTAAAACCAGGATAATGCCAGAAATAGGTTAGCATTGCATTGGAGCTTCTAGGGTATTCAAAGTCAAAGCATTTTAATTCTATTACTCTTCTGTAACACCTGATCTGTCAGTCCTCATAACACTTTGGTCTGGAAATTACTTATTACCAGATGAAAAGCACAGAAAATAGGTGAAAGGAAAAAATATCTAATTATCTGTGGGGCAACACAACAGGATTTACATTATCTATGTTTACAATAAATGCAGACAGAGGCAGACAAATTGTGCCTATCTGACTATGCATACAAAACTCAAGATCTTTCAATTTATTATATACAAGTTATTATCGTTTGCAGTGAAGGACATGATGTTCATTGCCAGCTACATATGGGAACATATTTCTAGATGTATGTTTTTACTTTGACCGGTTCCAGCTTAGGGTTGTGGGGTGTGTGTGTTTTCTTTTTCAAAAGCTAGTGCAGATTGCTGTATTTTTCTAAAAACAAATGCACACACTTGTAGCATTGACCACATTTTAACCACAGTAACAATGTCATATAAACCATTGGGCTTCTGGATTCTACAGAGTTTCATGATGTTAAAACATATTTGTAGCAACATCTTATTTAAATAAAATTTCAAATTGGTTTCTTCATTCTTAATTTCATTGTCACTTTTTGTGAATTACTTTACATCTATAACTATCACCTTCTTCACTTTAGTTTTATGCTTCCATTTCATTATGCACTAGTTTGCCTTAGTTTGTCCTCTGCGTGGTTTTTAAGAGTTTTAGCAAATACTGATTTTCCACAGTACAATTTCCTCTCTTTACAACACTATATAGTTAAGCTCATAAAACCAAAAGAATTCCTTTCTAACTTTTTCCAGCATTGTTTGTTTATATTTTTACGCATGAAATTAGTCTAGTTTTATCTAGCAAAAATGAAAGCATTATTCTTATTAGAAATTGAACATACTGGGACTAACGCCTGCCAGAGAGATTGAGGCACCAAGGTATGAAGTTTCAGTTTCACTGAATAGAAGTAACCTATCAGATTCACTCTGCATTTTAGATGTAAACAGCAGACCAGAACTTCCTTTTGCTTTAATCCCATAAACATTGGCATAATGCCACATAAGATAACATGTTAACCAGATTCTGGAAGCCGAGGACTTAAACGCACAATAAAGCAGCAATTAAAAAATTGTGGAGATCAAGGAAACAAAGTAAGAACAGCAAGAATAAGTCAGGCCAGAGACTTGTTGAACTCAGCATCCTGTCTGGGACAGTGGCCTATATGTGATGCAGAAAGCAAAGAAGGACAAAGCAAGTGAGTACTTCTTCCTGATACACTCGTCCACAGTGATTTGCAACTCCAGAACTTCCCAAGGGAGCATCATTTGACTTATTAGCTGAATGGATTTTTCCCCAGAAAAAGCTGTCCAATCACTTTTAAACCAAACTCTGCAAAAGTCTGGTAATATTGTACGACTTCTTAATATTTGTAATGTCAGCAAAGAAAGCAATTGGAAGGGACCACAGGTGGGTCACCAGCCATAGGTTTCCAATCCAGTCATTGTGGTTTATTATTACTGCAACACCTAAAGAAGCCTCAGAAAAAAAGTTAAGGAGTGTTATGCTAAGACCTGTACCAAAAAATGCAAGAAGTGGCGACCTCTGTTCAATGACTTTGTGCCAGCTAAAGAGCATGAGCAATGAAGCACATTTAAAAAGTCATAGTACTGGAGAAAAAAATACATTGAAAGATACTTTTCTTGCAGTTAAACCCTGCAATACTACCAACACTTGGGGATCTCCTTCAAAACATTTCATTCATTTATTCATTCCAGTTCATTCCAGTTCATGAAAATGTAGCTTATGTGTTTTCGTCTTCTTTCTCCTTTTTAAAACTGGAGCATAGTGCCGCTAACAAGCAAATGGAGAATTTTTACAGTCTGCTGGCTGCAAATCTCATAAAAATTAAATCCATTTGCTGTTCTTCCATTTAAAATATGCATGGTAACAAAGCACCAGAAAGTAGTATTCAGTGGTCTCTTAAATCATCTCTCCCTGCTAAAAATGTGAAAATAAACCATCACACATTGTATCACCAGTAGTCTAACTTTTTCAGCTCTGTGATGACGACAAGGATCATGACTGTGTCAAAGCTGAATGATTGTTGTCTACATTATTATTTCTGACTGTTCAGAGTGTCTGGAGCATGCAAGACAGATAGAAAACTTCCACCACCACTTTCCAAAATGCTTACAAATAATTTGATGGCAATTAAGTGACAGCTGAGTAGCATTAAAAAAAAACATGCAATTCACATGCAGAGAATTTATAAAGTTTTGCTTCTTCACAACCAAATTTTTTTAGCCATAATCCACAAGCAACTGCTTCATTAAACATGCAGAAATGCCAATCTGCAAATGCTAAGGGTAGTTGCGAAGTTATACATACAACAAAAAATATGTAGACTACTTTATAGTAACGCAGTACAACTTTGGGGTTTTTTTCCTTAAATCTCACTGTCCTCCTTGTCTTCAAAAAGTCACTTGCACTGCACAAGGGTGGCATAGAAGTTACATTGCCTTCCAATACTATGTAAAATCATGTTCTAATTTTCCTTTCCGTCATTTCTCCAATTATTTCTTCCACTTAGCTCCCAACACAATAAACTGTTATGATGTCAACTAACTTAGAAAAAATTTATAAATACTGAGCATCCACAATGGGAACCAAGGCGATATGTGCAGCATTTTTCACTTAGACTCATAGATGAAAGTGACGAATCAGCTCAGCATCTTTATTCCAGTACCTGAAGGCGGCCTACAGGAGAGATGGGGAGGGACACTTTATCAGGGTGTACAGCGATAGGACAAGGGGTAACGGTTTTAAACTGAAAGAGGGAAGATTTAGATTAGATATTTGGAAGAAATTCTTTACTGTGAGGGTGGTGAAGCACTGGAACAGGCTGACCAGAGAAGTTGTGGATGCCCCATCCCTGGAAGTGTTCAAGGCCAGGCTGGATGGGGCTTTGAGCAGCCTGCTCTAGTGGGAGGTGTCCCTGCCCATGGCAGGGGAGTTGGAACTGGATGATCTTTAAGGTCCCTTCTATCTCTAACCATTCTACGATTCTTTGATTATCAACAGAAGTGATGCATTAAACTATTTTGGTAATTATGGTGGTTTGGTTTGGTTTTTTTTAAACAGGTATATTTTCCCAGACCTAGTTTCTCCTCTGAGCTCATTAGATTTAAGCAGCCATCAATACGTACAGGAACCATTTACCTAAAACTGTAAAGCCATGTAAGAAAAGAATTCTCTGCCCTGTTCTGATGCCCACTTAACTACTTTTTCCCTCCACAACTCCTGTGGTTAGTGCCAAGTTTTTAAAAAGAAAAGATTACAGAAAAGAAAAGCACTCACAGAACCTTTAAATTTTAAGTAATGCGAGCCACAAATCAAAACTAATGTAAAATCTACATCTACCGTTGGCATGGGAAAAAAACCCAGCATGGAAACTCAAGTACATCTAAAGGTTAAAAAGTAGATGGGAATCATCACCCTCCTGCCTTTTTTTCAGGTGTTTCTTGTAAAAACATTGATTTTTTTGTTGTTGTTTAAGATGACAATCTTATAATCTGCTGTCCAGCTCATTGATTTTTAGACATATGAGAGTGGCAATTATGCCCTATTTTATTTCCTTGATCTAAGTTTGCACTAATATTCTAACCCTTTGAGAAGTCTACATAACCTGATATTTTCTAATCCAACCTTTCCCCACAAACTATATAAGAGAACAATACATCTCCTTCTCTCCTTACCAGGAACTTAAATTGGTCCCTCAGAAAGGGACTGAGCTAGCTACTGAAGGATAAAACTCACAATGTCTCTCAGACTTAATATCTAAATGCAACTTCTGGCTTAGAAAGCACCTGAACTGCAACAGGGATCTTCCTTCTCGCACTACGCAATGTTTAACATAGTCTTACACTTTTCTCCCAATACTATTATAATTCAAGACCCAAGATAGACGAACCTTTGATATAAACCTGTGTCATCAGTTTTGAATAACCCATTATTTATTACTTTAGCATTATGCACATATTTCCAACTTTAGCCCACTTCATTATGGACTCATGCATTCACGCATATGCTCCGAAAGGGAGCTACAATTGCCCTGCTTACCCCAGAAAGAAAGTTCAATACTGTGGATTTATACTATTTATTCTTTTTATACTGCTAATTATATTGTTCTCCCATTCCAAAAAGTGCTTCATATCCTAGACAAATCACTTTATTACTGGAACATACCAGATTCACAACTCAGCAATACAGCTGGATTTATTTTTTTTAAATTTCATGATACGTAAATGCACTTCAACAAATAAGTATGTTTAAAAATAGAAAAACCATATCGCTTTTCCAATTAGTCATAAAATGAAAGATTTCAATTAAAAAAAGAAAAACAAACAAAAACCCCCAAACTTACCTTTGCACTTCTCCGTCACACAATCAAGCAAGTTAAAGAAACTTAGTCTGTGAAGCCTGTCACCAGCTCACTCCAAGGAAGCTAAATGCTTCCCTCCACTTGCCTTCCTAGGCAAGCCTGGCTACAGCCATCAACCTCTACAAAATCTGTGCTCTCTCAAAGGCTCCTCTCCATCCCTACGTCTGTTCAGAAAGCTTTATTAAAACAATGAGGTAAGCATAAACTAGACTACATGAAAAAACACCCTGCAGAAGCCACACAGAGCAGCAGGTGGTAGAGAACTAGAGCTACAAAGGGTATTCACTGCATCGCACCAAGTAGAGATACATTTGCAACATCGTCTTTTGTATGTGACTTCTCAATTGCTCTGCAGAGAAAGCACCAAGGGTGGCGACAAAAAGAGGACAAAATTCACACACGCCAAAAAGTTCACAGCACACAAACATAGGAATAGCTGTAGGGGAATCTACCAAGGATCATTCTAGCCCCTTACTTTTGTCTCCAACAATAATTAATGTCAGACACTTAAGGAAGAGTTTATAACAGGACAAACATGGGGCAGTGCTGCCACAAAACAGTCTCCCTGATTCCAGTTTGTGGCTTCAACTAGAGGCAAGATCTTTGTATTTAATCCTTGAACAATTTCTCTTCCATGAGTTTGTCCAATTAGTTCTGAACCCATGTAATCTTTCAGCAGCCACATCATCCTGCGGCAAGGAGCTCTGCAGCTCTTATGGTGGGATGAATAAACTCCTTTTTAATGTTGAATCAACCTGCTCGTTTCACTTGACGTCTCCTAGCTCTATACAGTACCTAGTCACTTTGTTTACTTCTTCCTATCTATTTGTGATTCATGGCTTTCTTTCATGTCCTCTCCACAGCAATTTCTTTTTGAGGCTGAAGATTTCTATCCTACAGATTTTTTTCTCAGGCAGAAAACATCCCATATATCTGATCACTCTTACCAACTTGGTCTGAAGCTTTTCTAGTTCCACAGCACCTTTTTTTTTTGTGAACGCGAGGGCCAAAACTACTATCTACAAGTTGATGTGCAAACTTAATGGATTTTTAAAGTTGCAGTGTCTTTAGCAGCTTTTCAGAGTATTTAAACCCCAACACAAACCTCAACTCTTCTTGTCCATGACCACTTCACATCAGGATGAAGCTGCTCTGCCCATCACGTTTGCCTTCACAACCAGACAGTTCCAGTCCACTTTTTTCACTTAGCTTCAATGGTCCCTTTCCTATGCACAGGAAGGTGTCGAGGTGTCTGCAAAATACCCACAAGTCATTTACTCTCACAAGCACCAAACTTCCCAGTAGCCCCACCAGGATTCCTACAAAGGGAGAACAGGGCTTTCCTCCACTGGTGTAACAATGAGAAAAATACACATAGGGAAACAAAAGTTGCATGCAGAACACTAGAGGCTGCCACAACAGCACTGCGCTGGTGAGACACCTGATGTGAGGAGCTGCCACAGCCACCATTTCTGATGAGCTGCAACCAGATGAGAGTATTTGGTGGCACAGAACTAAATAGTTGTATTAGGCAAGAGAGAACCAGTGAACTGAGACCAAGCAATGATCAGGTGAGGGTGAATGGGGACAAGTGAATGAAATAGTGATCATGCTGGGAAGAGGAGACAGAGGGGGCGTACAATGACTGGGACCAATTCAAAAAGTATGCCACTGTGCTGGGCCTGAGCAGTGATTCAACAGCCAGGTGAAACAGCTTCTTCATGTGTCCAGGAAGCAGGAACAATAAAGCTGGGATGAAGCTGTAAGTAGTGGGAGAGATATTATATGAACTAACAATTTATAAGCTCTCAATTTATTTAAATGAGAGACCAAGGACAGACAAAGACAAAACCATCAAGTAGTCAAGGCTGCTGCCCTGGTCTGAAGGCAAATAGGAATAAGTGAAAGGGGAAAAAAAAAAGCATGGGAGCAGGGTTGTATGCAGCTGGCATATACATAAGAATGTGCTAACAGATTCCTGCAGAGCAGGCAAAATCCTCTTACAGTTATGGAGTATGTTACAGTTATGGAGTAGCCCATCACTACAGACCATCTCCACAGAAAGGGTTAATCAGTCACCAGAGTTATTAGTCTGGAATGTAAATGTCCTGATAACAAAAGAACTGTAAATCTGAATTGTCATCTACAGATGATTCAGATGTTTGTACAGAAACTGTTTATCACAAAGCAAGAGCAACAGAACATGACACAGACCCTGCCAAACTGGATATGAGAGACATTAGGACCTCACCCCACCCCAGTCCCATCTCATTGTCCCCAAGAAAGCCAATACCCGCCAAACAAAAGTTCCCACCTCCAAATTTCTTAAGTTTTACTATAAACATTCTCAGTTTTATTCCATTTGTTCTGCCCCCAATTACTCCTCTCTTATTTATCCAACACACTTCCACAATACGATGGGAGCCAGGAACAAATGTCCTGTTCCCCATACCATATCCCCAAACTACATTCTTTCCAAGCAAAAGATACAGTGGCATGACTTTAGAAAAACCACAAAACAAAACAAAACCCCCACGCCTTCTTCCACGCGAGATAAAAACAAAAACAGATATACAAGAGCTTCATCCATTAAAGAGAGGGAAAAACACACTGGAAAAACCTCGGGGCACGGGGTTAATAACCCCAAGGTTAGTATAGAATAGTTTCTAAACTTTGATCTTCCTGTGTTTTCTAAGGTATTCTAAATTTATTTCCAGACCTCCACAATTCAGTAGAGTCTACAAAGAGTCGGTATACACTAACCCTTACCACCAAAGGAACAGTTCTCTTTTGGTGAAAAGTGACACGAAGCTCCTAAGAAGATGAAGCCTAAATACAGGGATAGTTGGATGATTTTGGTACACCTCATGCTGTACTTGTTCTACAAGGAACTGGATGACCTTGGACATTTAAATATCTTATTTTCACTTAATAGCCATTCTCTAAGCAGTATTACACATGCATTTTTTTCGAGACAGCAAGCGGTCTGTCCTGTACTGCTGCCACAAACCCCTAGACCAGGGAGGTTCACTTGTGAAAAGATACAAGCTGCAGCTGCACCAGGTACCCTAAAAGGACAAGAAATGTTTTTTTCACCACTGGATGCAACAAATATGCCTGGTAGTAAAAGAGCATTTTACTTTCCCTGGTATATTCGGGCCTTTGCCTGATGCAATGAGCTGGCATGATGGGTGACGGAACAAGCCACTAAAAGATCATAAAATTATTTTTAAAACAAAGTGACAACCCACAAGAAAGATTGAACCAAAGGCTTTTAGAGAATTCAAGCCATTAGCCAATCTACTCTGTCCACGTCTCCTTCCAGAACCACAGTATTTAGAAAGCACATTTATCAGAACAAGAGATTATTAAGACTGGTCCTATGCATTCCCCTGAAGCTTCTCTTCCACTATTTCCTTCAAACAGGGTTTCAAACAAATTTACAGTCAATCTCTCCTCCAATTTGGCCTAAGGAGTCCTGAGACAGCTTGGAAGACAAAGTCAGATGAATCAAAACCCAGTAGCTTTCTCACTGTGCTCATGGCTCTTTGCAGAGCGCAAAACTATTAGCAAATTATCCACAATGGCAAACAATAGAGAGCTTCATCAGAGGTGGGGAAACAAGTAAGACAAAAGCCTTCAACTTCCTATTAATGTTGTTAGCTCCTCTGGCTTTATCCTTTCTTTCCTTTCAGAGGAGAGTACTGCACTCCCAGTGGTGGATGCTCTGCTCCTTCCTGTAGCCTCTTCTGGTGTAGCACCAGGCAAGCCACCAACAGGAGACAGATGAGACCCTCTTTCTTTCCTTCACCTCTTGAGGTGGAGGTCAGGGCCCTGACAGTGCAAACGAATACCACTTTGCTTCTCCTTAATACTCCTGAAGATCCTCTGCAGTGCTGTGAAGAGAGCCATGCTGCCAAGAGGTGCCAGACCTGAGGAAATGCAGATGCCTCCTGCAGCATGCAGCCACGGGAAAACTAACACAGGCCACTTGAATCTTGTTTCAAACACCAGGCAAATGTGGGGAGGAGGGGGGGAAGGCAGTAAAGAAGGGGGCATTTGATACTTGGATGCCAAGATAGCAATGCTGTCAGCTGCACTTAAAGTTGTTGCTTTCCAGAGCTGTGCAAGAAAGAATATGGGGCTCAGCTGAAGCCTTAAGTTAAACAAAGCAGAGGGGCTGGATTAGCACACACAAACAGCCCGGTGCTTCAAACAACATAAAAATACAGTCTGGGAATGACAGCACAAAGCAGCAAGGTCTAAAGTCTGTTTATGTCACTGTGATAGCTCCTGCGATCCATCAGATTTTGTACATCCAGGATGTGGTACACAGGAGTCTCTGTTATACTCAGTTAATACGTCTAGGGAATTTCATAAACTAGGCACAAAGTACAGCTACCTCAGTGACACCCTGGGTCACATACAAGAGCATACACACATACTTGCAAGCACACGTATGTATGATAACTGTAATCAAAGAAACTTCCTTCAAAATGGGTATCATGGACTTTCAACATTTTTACACGACAGAAAAGACACTGAATGTCAAGACACTCATACGACTGACTGCATCGCTCTTGAGAAGCATAATGAGTCAATTCAGCTACACTGAGATTTGAACTCCTGTGTCTCAGTATTACCAAGAAAAATCTTCCCAAGATACTTTACACCATCAAAGCAAGGAACATCTAAGCCAGTTAGGTATTAGCTGGACTAATATCTTCAATCCTGATTTAAAATTAATGGGGTCATTGTTTAACTGGAGACTTAAGAGAGGCTAGTTATAGTTACAGAGGGCCAGAGCTCACCCAGAAACATGCTGTTTCCTTGTCTGATAATCTGAGCAAATCACGGAAACAGTTGAGAGGGGAGCTACTGTCTGTGACTAAGGGAAAAAACCTTCAAGGCTTCATTTCTGGATCAGAAGATGCAGAGACATCCCTGTAGATGGGATGTAGCAAAAAGCAGCTGGTACACAAGGTCAGTTTTGTCTAGTAGTTCAGATACAAATCATTACACCTTGCTGATATGAATGCAAAAGGCATCTGTTTCTGTACCGCTCTTGACTTGTAGTCTTTTGCCTAAAAAGCCCACCTTATGAGACCTGCTAGAAGAGACCAGTTCTACCCAGAAAATTAAGGTTCCGATTTTGGGAAGACAGGGAAGAAAGAGGCAGGGAAGGTGGCTCAGACTGGTAATGCTGTCTCCATCCTTAAAGCTTTCCAACATCCAACTGGATAAAGCCCTAAGCAACCTTGTCTGACCTTGCACCTGAGCCTGCTTTGTGCAGGTTGAACTGTAGACATTTTGAAGTCCCCTCCAACCTAAATTATTCCATGAAGTACACATTTAGAAATAATAGTAAGCTTGTGGGTATATTTGTATGTATTCTAATAAGCTTCCTTTGGTAGCAGACTGACAAAAATAATTGCTTGTAATAACATGGTCATACCATCATCCTTTATCAGTGTTAAGTCATCAGTCTGACAGGATGGCACAAATTCCATTTGCCATAATAATGATTCCCTACCTTGAGATACCCTATTTTAAATTGTTGCACAACAATAGTTCTAGAATCAATTCTAATTACCAAGCCAATGATAGTTATAATTACCATTGCAATGGATCAAGAGAGCAAGGACATAAAAGAAGGCCCAGAAATAACAGCAAAATCTTGGCCTACTCACCTTTTAAGTGATCAGTTCAGAATTTCATTAGGTATGCTGAATCCCCCTAAATGTACTGCCACAAAAGGACAAAGTTCGTGGTTTTTTAAAAGCGAAGTTAAGATGGCAATAAATAAATTAACTAAGCAACTGAGTAAACCTTATTTTGACAGATGAGAAGGCCTCAGATAAAAGACATACACCTACATACATCCACATGCAGGAAGGACTTCTCAAATAACATGTGAGAAAACACAAAAATTAACCTTTGGCACAACATTACAATGATTTTTGCACAAGACTCAACAACATCATGTCAGGTCACCCACTGTCAGCACACACAGGCTGTAGCACAGTAGAGAGCTGAGAACACGGTGGTGATCTTTAACAGAATTTTGAAACATATAAAATACAGCAATTCTCTTTTTCAGTTGTATATCATCAAATAGCAAGATACTTTGGGGGTATTACCATTCTATATGTATTTAAAGGAAACAAGCTCTTAACCATGCAACTTTTTGATGCATTTTCAGCCAAATTATAAATTAAGATCAGCAGATAAGATTATTAGTGTGCTCTGCAATAAAGAGGGTCTGCTACAATCAGTTAAGCTTTATTAATGCTGCGTGACAAGTACAGATGACTAATTCCTACACATTAGCAACATAAAGGGCAAAAAATTCTCCTCACACCATTCTGGGCTAAGTCTCACTTGCCTTACACATAAAGCAAGCAAACCCAGCTACCCATCAGAAACTGATAAATAGATTTAACACATGGACAAAAAGAAAAGATCACACTCCATAAGATACCAAAATTATACACTACATAAAAACACTGGCCTACTTTGAGGAATTAAGTTACAGAAAGTGTTTTAAGGCAGGATCTGAGTACAGAAGATGAGCCACTCCATGCCCAGGGCCAGAGAGAGTTCCCAGCTTAAGAGGTATCATGGCAGGAGACATGAATTCATGTACAAGAGCCCTAAATTTCATTTAATACCTAGCATTAAAATATTTCTAAGTTGAAAATAATTCAGAGGTGAAAAATTCTTAAAAAATATGGAACTTCAGCTCATGAGAAAGGTCTCTGTACAAGTCAAGCAGAAAGTAGTTATTACTTTGCATATTACCAATTGCATAAAAATGTTAGATCAATTTTGAGGTGATTACACGGTGCAGTCTGAAAAACACGTATGCTGAAAAATTAACATTAATGGTTAATCTTTATTTTAGCACCATAGTCTCCAAGAAAAAGGTCAACTAGTCATCCACCACAGGCAACTGAGAGCAGATGAACTCTCAAAATAAAACCATCTGGGATCAGGCCTTGCCAGATCATTGTCCTTAAGCAAAAATTCAACTAGTTATAGGTCAAAGGAAAGTTAACAATTAAAAAGTAATTCTCCCATCCCCTGAAAATATACAAAGGAAAGCATGACCATGTCATATCTTGCACATGTTTTCTTCAAAAATTGTGAATTGAACCGAAACCAAAAATTAGCTAACAGCTGCTTACCACAAGACCAGCTTCAACTTGCCCTCCTCGTTATCCTCTATCAAGCAGCTTTACACGTCAGAGGTGGCTAGCTGACAGGAAAGACACAGCACAGGGACTTGGAACATAAACTGAAACTATAGGAAGGACTGTAGCTTTACACCCTACAGATAAGCAAGTTTTATCTTCATACCAAAACAATACATGAAGTCTTTCTACGTAGTTAGTTATCACGGAATAGAAATAATTTTCAAATTAGATCTATTGGTGTAAGGGGGGAAAAAAGCTGTACAGTCATTCAACTTTTGAGATCTCCCATTAGAAACTTAGCACACTCCTACCATGGGTAAATACTACCATAAAGATATTTTGGCAGCAATCCTAAACCTCCAGAACGTCTTGGTATTTGGCATATTTTGAAGTGGGGTAAAATAAATTTCATGGTCTTTTGATTATCCACACACTCCATTAGGTTCCAGAGATTTAGTAAATACCACAAAAATGATGATATATCAACATTTGGCTTCTTTTCCTTCCCCCACCGTGAACTAGGCCACAAAATTAACAGGCTTTTTTAAAGAACACTCGTACAGCAAATGACCTCCTATAGTGAACACTGCTTTTCTATTCTCCTTTGGAAACCTCTCAAACAGCTCGCCTGCAATTTTTTCTAGGAAAAAAGCATATCCCAAGTAAAGCAAAACAAAGACTGCAACAGCCGCAGTGATCACTGGGGATTTACCCTGCTGCATACACCAAATTCCCAGAAGAAAGTTTACTGGTGAGGCTGACCACTCATGAAAATTACCACCGCATGGCACTCCAACTGGAAAGGGAGAATGGGGAATTCTACAGATTCCTCATATTCCCGGTGCATCCACATCTTTTGTGGTAGCATAGCTATTCTGCTTAGGGTTAAAAACTTTTTATTACAGTATGGTTGTATCTGAAAAAGCCCTCTCATGAGCACCATTTACTAATATGAACATGTTTCATAATATCTACCCAAATCTGCATCTACATTGGGGTAAGTCATGTTGGTATAATAAAAGCAGAACAACTTTCACTGCTTGCATAAATCCCATCCTGTTTTTCCAGGTTTACACAGACTGTGCAGTCTCTTCTGACGTTGCTGCCCAGGACTTGAGCTATTTTAAATGAATTCTTCAAGAATCTGAAAAATATTTGATGAAACCTTGGTGAACTCTGCGGTACAGATGCTATAATGCTATAGACACCCATGTGAGCGAGTCGAAAGTTGCAGCAGCCGGCATGCTACCACGTGCTACATCCAGACCTGCTTTTTTCACCCTCCGGCCAGAGTTAAGACAGCATCCTCAGAAAGGCAGCAGGACCCTGGTATGGGACTGATTCACCGGGAACTGGGAAACTGGAGACTTCTCTTCCTCTGTGAGCAGAATTCAGTATTATACTCCGTCCATACTCTCTCACAGTGATTTTAATGAAGAATCGATACATAAATTTCAATGAGTAAGCCTTTAATCCGCTTCAGTAGCGGCCTTCCCCGTCCCCATCCCTCCTGCCGGCCGAAGCCATGCCCGTTTCCCTCCGTCGTCCGCAGGCGGTGGCACAGCTCCACCCTGCGTGCCAGGGCCGGCCACGGCGCCCTCCGCCAGGCGGGGCCGTGGTCGCTCCCGCCGCCGTGCAGCCTGAGCCTGCGGCGCCCTCTGCCGGGACACCCCCGGCAGCGCTCGGCCGCGGCAACCCAGCGCCACCCGAGGAAAACAAATCCTACTACCAAATTTTAGCTGGTATGATCCAATATTTACTGCTGCCCCTTTCCTGAGCCCTTCAATACTCTTCACTTTTCAGTGATGTAGGGAGTCGTCTAATTAGTCCCTTATCATCACTCTCAGAACATGCCCTAGTCACGAAACCTGGATTTCGTATAGTCAAGCTCTCCAAGTACTGAAAAGAAATAGATAACTGTCTCGCCCACCACACTACAGGAAACTTGGACGTCAACTTGCAACAGGCAGCCAGAGGCTGGAGAGAATCCAGATCATCACATCTCTGGTGAGAAACCTACCCGCTTCCTCACCTTTTTGCACAGACATTGAAATACAAGAAATTCCATTTAAATGCAAGAACAAACTTCCGTACTGGGAGGACAACCGAGTGCTGGCATAGGTTGCCCAGAGGGGTTGTGGAGTCTCCTTCCTTGGAGATACTCAAATCCCAACTGGACACATCCAACCCTGACCAATCAGCTCCACCTGGTGATCTCCAGAGGTGCCTTCCTGCCTCAGCCACCTCGAGAACCTGTGACCACTTTACCAAGCTCTATGTGTGGGGCACTGCTTGGTTCTGAGGCTTGGCAGTCAGAGAAAATGCCTTGAAACTCTTGTGTACAGAATTCCTTCTGGAGAGATGAGGTAAGCCAAAACCTCACGTTCCTCCAAATTACAAGCAATCTAACATAAATACACTCTATAATTACAACAGAAGCTTTTTACTTTTTTTTAAAACTTGAAACAGTTTCTTACTGTACAAAGCTCATCAGTCTTCTCTTTGACAGGCAGAGAATTAAGACTTCTGCAGGAGTCTGAGTCCGATATCTCCAGTAAGCTGTCATCTTTTTCTGATCCATCACACCTATCAGTAGAATCGCTATCCTTCTCCCAGTCAATGAACTCCGATTCATCTAAAACAAAAACATTTGTAAAAATAATTTTCCTTAATCACCCTATATTATTCATAAGCATGAAGTCAAACAGAGTAATACTACAATTATCCCTTGCTTGGGAAAAAGTGCAAAGTTATTTTTTATGTATGTTCAACTGATCTTTACGTTTAACTATGTTGTGATCCTGTCTCTCACAAAAGCTAAATTCTACTAGCAGACAATAGAAGTTTCTGTGAAGAAATATATAAAATTTGTATTAAAAAAAAAAAGATTTCGAAGTACTGTCCATAAGGAGACAGTATATTTAACTGCTTAGGTAGGTAGGGTTTTTTTTAGTTTAGTGATTATTAGTTTTCCTAGGTTTTAGTTAGGTTTGGGGCTTTTTTTGCCCAGTTGCATTGGATTTTCCAAGGGCACTTGTTCAGAATTAACTGCTCTAAGCAAATATCTCAGTGACTTAGAACAGCTGAAAAATTGGTGTGAATTAACATCTGCTATAAGTGGTAACCCCCACAGAGAAATAAAAAAGCTGGTTGAAATGGTGACCTCCTAAAACACCAGGGCTAAATACACAGGTCTGCAAATCAAACCTCTAAGCACATCAGACAGATATTGTTTAGGATAAATCAATAGAAACAGGCATAAGAAAAGACAGTTTTTTAAAAAAAAAACAGAACAAAATGGCAATAAACAAAGACAGAGATACAGAACACTCCTTCCATCATCCTCATAACCAAATGGTGCTTTAATGCAACTCCAAAAGTCCACTCATACCTCCGAGGATCTCCTGAAGGCAATGGAGGCCTGAGCTGCAGCTCCATCACCCTTCAGATCCAAGTGCCAGAAGGTACCGAGATGAAGAATCCCATTGTATTTTGTATAAATGAGCACGTTCAGAGGAGGAGGGATGAAAGTTTTTTTGGTTTTGCCTTTCTGCTTTTGTAAATGTCACATCTCTAACACTGAAAGAGTCACGTACAGAAGAGAAGCAGCAGAGAAAGGAGGCACCTGCAGAACACTCCAGGCATCTGTACAGATCCATGGAACCTTCTGGACTTGGCACTGCTACTACAGCCTAAACCACTAGTTTATTCATGGAACTTCCAAACTCTGAAGTCACCCAGACAAATAAGCACACAGCTCTGCTGCTGCCTGCCTTTTCACACGCGTGAATGCATTTCTGTTTCTAACTAGAAATTTCATCAGAAATTTTAAACGCAGACATCGGTGACCAGCTAGCACTGAGAGGTCTCTCTTGTAGCTGCGTGGCAACCTGCATGCGACTTGTGACAGCGGTATAAATTCTTTAATAAAATATGAGAATCAGCTTTATCTTGTCACGCTCTAGTACTAACACTGTCTCTGACAGTGAACTTCACGTGAAAGGGTGTGTCAATTAAAAATTACTTTCTCAGCTATTATCCCCATCCTTACAGCTGTACCTATATATGCACACACATACTATAAATATAGTATAGTACACTATATACTATACACATATACTCTAACTATAGTACAATACTGTACTATATGTATATGATGGTTACTTGAAAAAACACAGAAATTACAGTTCTTTTATTCCCCACTGCTTTCAATATATTTTTGGGTTTAGAAGAAAAAACAGGAAATGATTTGATTTCCTCAGTAGATACATAATGCATCAGGGTTCCTTCATTTACACAGAGAAACCCAATTCTGCTAGCTTACAAGAGTAAAAATAAGTCTGTGTATTGTCTCTTAAAAAAAGCAAATTAAAGACTAAAACCTGCAGGATATACTTGCAGGAGACAAGTGCAATAGAATGATATTAATGTCAGGTTAGAAAGATTCCTGGTGAGTATCAGATTGCAGTCTAGAAAAAGGACAGTTCTTCCATCTCAAAAACAAGCAAAGAAAAATCACTAAGAATTTACAAAAAGTGACCATCAGGTATGTCAATGACAGTGCTAAATCAATGATAAGAATATGGATGAAAGAATCAACTCTCAGTGGTGTTTGAACACCTTGCCAGACATCCAGGATGTGAAATCTAGCTGTAATACCTCAGATCCAGCTGAAGTATTATGTAGCTAACCTGATTTATTGTTCTGGTAGAAGTCACATTGAAAATACTTCCTAACAAGTTCTAATGCAAATTAAACATTATCCTAATTAACGCTTATGCAGTGGAACACACAAGTAAAGATTTTTCTGTCTTCAGCCTCACTTTTTGATCAATTTCTCTCCCCTCTGTCATGCCCTGCTCCGTGAATTAGAAAGCAAGTTCTAAGAACAGAACTCATGGTTGTTTGCACAATACAGCTGACAGGGCAAACAAGGAATACTGTGTGCTGACATGAAAACCCACACCACAGAACATGATGCTGTCTGCAGCTGCGAAGTCTGCCACTTCTAGTCAGTAGATGCAGACAGCAGTATCACCAGTAGAACAGGGCAGGCAGAGAAAGCTTTTCACAACCACAGAGAAGGAAATGGTACAACCTATAACACATTGAAATGAACTGACATGCTTTTCTCAATGTATGACCTGCCCAACTATGTTACTTTACTGCAAGGTTTAACATATTTGTACATAACTTATACTAAGAGTTATTCCACACTCAGATGAAATTGATGAGAAAAAGCAAACTGATTTCACTGAAAAAGGACGAGATCATGTCATTTTGTCAGAACGACCTCAAAGAATTTTCATTACAGCACTTGAAGTTGACAGAAGTTTTCTTGACAAATCCGCTTGCGTTTGAACTTACCTTCACTACTGCTGTCCTCTAACAAAAAGTCAGTTCTGCTAGGTGATTCCTCTGTTTTGGAAGCGTGACTTTTTTTGTTGTGTAACCTTGGAACCAATGTTTTATTTTCATGATCTGAAAAATCACTGCCACTAGAGGTCCATATTATGTCCTCAGCGTCCTTAGAGCTTTCAGCAGCAGCAGATCCTATTAAAAATAATTTTAAAGTGCTAGATTGTTACACAAATGTGATATTGTTAAATTTAAAATTCTTTAAAATTAAAGTATATTATTTTTGAACTGGAAAAAAAATATCAGTTCTGTCACCATGCATCAGAGATCAATACTGGAGCACTAACTCACACGTATTTCTTACATGTACATGCATTATTTTCATTTTGGTTCTCCACAATAAATGCTAACACTTCCATTTTATACAATGAGGCTATCAATCAGTCCTTCAGCAGAGTGACCACAAGCAATGACTGTCTGACATATAGTCCTCTACACACAGTACTAATGCTCCCACGTGTGCCCTTTCAAAATAGTAAGTGGTTTAAATAAAGACTGCCCTTAGAATTCTGGGTTTGGGATTTCTCTGACTTTATACAGTGACTAACAACTGAATAAAAGCATGCCATCAGTAGAGATGACTTCCCAGTTTTGTCCCAAGAGAAAGAAATTTTAAACTCTTCTGGAGTAATGAAGACTAGCTGTTGTATTTTTGAAGTGAAGACTTTTAAATTCAAAATACCTTTCTCCATCATTTTTAACAACAAAAGCAAGGAGAAAAGGATTAATGCTTAGCAGCGGAGCATGCAGAATTAGCAATCATAGGAATCCTACAACTACTAAAGGTTTTTAGGTAAATGGGAAGTTAAGACAGTTACTGGGGATTTGGAACTACGCAGGAGGGCCCAGAAGAGAGAAACACAATCATATCTCCTCCTGTACCAGAGAGAGGTTCTTTGCAGAAATCTGAAAAAGCATGATTTTGAACCCCAAAAGGTAGAAAAAGGGTGCCCAGTAGGTCGGTCACTTAACTCCAAGAGAGGCAGCACAGCTGCTGGCCCAAGTAGAAATACAAAGACTGAAGATGTCATTGTCCCCTCTTTCCTTCCTTTCCTCCGGACTCCAAAAGGGAAAGAACAGGAGGGAGTCAATAAGTCCTCCTCCTCCTCTTTATTATGCCTAGAGCTCTTTGTTAATCACAATATTAAACAGTCTCAGGGGCACACAGAAGACTGTGAAAGCAGAAGGTTTACAAAATTCTGGTTTTCTGTCTATTGCTCATACTTTACAAAATACGTTTTCTCTCTTGCCTGCTTGTCTGTCTGTAGCAGAAGAGAGAATTATTTCACCCCGTATCTAGACAGCCAAGTGCTGTTTTTCATTCCCTCCTCTTAAAAACATGAAGAATTCAAATATCCTGTCCCTGTTAGAGCAGGCACTGTATATAGCATTAGTGATGTTTCTTTCACCTGTTCAAGAGCAATAGCTGAAGTGCCTGCAGCTTTGCAGAATGTATTGCTAGCACTCTAGGTGAAAAAAGGAGCCCAATCACAATAGCATCACAACCGTGTCTCTCATTAAAATTATCTTCGGATTGCAGTAACAGAAGTAGAAAACAATGAGCATTTTGAGCCAACTTCTACCTTGAAAAAGGGCAAAACAAAGTGACAATCTTCTGACAAGGCTAACATGAAATAGTTACAACATACCTGCTGCACTTTCAGCAGATGTTAACAGTGGTCCAAGATGCTTCTTAATCCTGAATTTCCTATCAGTAGATCGCAAAGACTATATTAAAAGAGACAGAGAAAGATATTTAATCACCAAGGCATTAAAGACAATTTTAACATGTAATAATATAAATCATTATTAACTGTTGTTACTCACCCATCACGACTTAGTGGCACAATTTCAAATTAGTTTTTCTATCTTCTACTAGACTGTGATATAACCAGTGAGGTAACAAAGCACGAGAACAGTAACATAAAAGCTGAATTTTCATTGGTTTGGGAAATATAAACTTACTGTGACTATGCCAGGAATCACATCTGACCTTGGGAAGAACAAGAGCCAGTATTTTCAGCAGTAAAATGTCAAAAGTGGGCAAAAAGAGTACACTTGATAAAGCATGCACCCTACTCAAAGGTTACAAACAGAAGCAATCCAGTGGCCCTGTCTCTGATTTTACTAAATCCCACAAGCTCTGCAATGCTGTGATTGCTCAGTACCAGAAAAGCAACTTGGTTTTCAGCACAAAGCACTTTTCACTCAGAGCTGGTGAAACATCTCTGTTCATGACCAACAAGACCAACACACAAAAAATAAATTAAGCATAACTTGATATATCATCCAAAAGAGCATATGCACCAAGATTCACATTTGCAGGGTCATCAAAAAGCAGGATTTTCTCCAGTGAATTTGTTATTGCAAACATACTCCTCAGATCTAGCAAAAAATCTTCAAATGCAAACTAGTGTCTTTTTGTTCCATGTTTTTTAAGAAATGCAGTGCTCCGTCCCAAATGTCAAATTACTATTGTATCCTTCAGTGTATTCACTGGCCAAGAAGGGGTGCATTAAAAAGAGCATGGCCAGCAGGTCGAGGGAGGTCATCCTCCCCCTCTACTCTGCCCTGGTGAGACCACTTCTGGAGCACTGTGTCCACTTCTGCGCTCCTCAGTTCAAGAAGGACAAGGAACTACTGCAGAGAGTCCAGCAGAGGGCTACAAAGATGACCAAAGGAATGGAGCAACTCTCTTATGAGGAAAGGCTGAAACACCTGTGTCTGTTTAGCCTGGAGAAGACTGAGAGGTGATCTCATCAAGGCTTACAAATATGTAGAGGGCGGGCGTCAAGAGGATGTGGCCAGATTCTTCTCAGTGGTGCCCAGCAACAGGACAAGGGCAATGGACACAAACTGGAACACAGGGAATTCTGTCTGAAGATAAGGAAAAACTTTACTTTGAGGGTGAAGGAACAGTGGAACAGGCTGCCCAGAGAGGTTGTGGAGTTTCCTTCTCTGGAGACAATTCAAAACCTGCCTAGATGCAACCTGCTCTAGGTGACCCGCTTTGGCAGGGGTGGTTGGACTAGATAGTCTCCAGAGGTCCCTTCCGACCCCTACCATTGTGTGATTCTGTGATTACTGAAATTTTCCTAGTGGTAAGTGCTATCTAGAATATAACATATTAACATATGCTCAGAAAATTAAACTGACAAGTTAAGCCAATGCCCTTACATAACCGCACTTTCCATTTTTGTCTACTTTGACAGTTAAAACAATATGCTGTTAATTGAGAAACAACACAAAAAGGCCAACATCTTATAATTCAGTCAAGCATGGAAATTGATTTAACTGTCAGTTTGCATCTCTTTCTTACACCATTAAGTGCGCCAGCATTTTACCTCCAGCGCTGAAGTGCTCTGAAAACCATCCCCACATCTAAGCCACGCATTGGAAATTGAAGTAGCAGCCACTGATGTCCTGACATTTGATTTTTTCTGGTGTAGGGGTGTCTCATCTGGGAAGGGCGTGTATTCTGCATTCCAAAATCGCTTCCGCTACAAAGAAAACAAACCCATTAAAAACACCGGGTACACATAAATCTTTTCAAGTTAACTTTATTTAATCTAGACTCCTCCTTTTTCTGAATACTTATAAATATAAATTCCAATTTTTAATGAGCTGGGGAAAAAAAGACTTGAACACTTGCAATAATTTTCTATGCAACACCATTTAATGACAACAACCCCAATGTCATGGGTTAATCTAATTTTTGAAAAGTACACTTCTTTCTGCTGACCCAAGTTACATATGTAGTACCTGTTAGCTGCTCAGTGAAGCTGAAAATATTATCCTAAACAGAAACAGCTCAGTAAAATATATTTTAACTAAATAATTCCTTCAAACTCGTATTTAATCTGACTGATTTCTATGTTATGGAGGAGGACAAACTAGGCAATCACTATGCAGCTCTCCATTAAAAACCAAACAAACAAACCAGACTTTCATCTTTAAGAATTACATTTGTTTTCACAACCATTTCCGAAAAAAATGGTAGACAAAGTGTTACATTCCCTTACATGGAATGCTGGAAGTCATTTAGACTATTAGATAAGTCACGAAACAGGATGCTGATTAGCATCCAGTGCCAATTTCAAGCAATAGATTTTAACGTCTGAGAATAGCTGAAGCTGAGAGTGTTGCCTGTTATCACATCCAAAGTTATCTTTAAGATTCTACACCAGTTTATACATATAAATTGATCTTCAGCATGATAAACATCTTAGCCCACTCAACTACTGAAACTTATCTTAGAAAATGTTGACTATATTATCTGCCTGAACATGTCTTTCTTCTTTTTATATACTTTCTCTCAAGCAACTACAGTTCCTACCTATATTGAAGAATTACTCCAAGGTTACGTTAATCAGCACATACATTTTCAGCCAGGCTGGTCAATCAGGACTGTAACATACACATTGAACTAAGAAACATATGCCAAAAAAAAAAAAGTCTTTGGCAGCTTTTGTCCATTTTGTAACTGATAATGTGTATTTGTCTCCTCTAGATCTTTTGAGTGCTCACAAGAACAGAACAAGTACTTTCCAAAAGCATTCAGCAAGCAGCATCTTGCTTGGCCCCTCAGTCCTATTGTCACATGGTGAGAAGACAGAGTAAAACAAATGGGCAGTTTCCTCTGACAGCAGCTGACCTTGCTAAGAGCCTCTTCTAAAATCGCTGGGGGTATTTACACAACAAAGCAGCTACTACAGGAGGTCATTATCAATGTCAAAATGTCCCCACAACTGCTCCCACTGATATACAAATAAGAAGTAGTACAACCTTGAATCTGATGTGGTATTAAAAAAGGAATAAAAAGCACTTTAATAAGGACATGATGTCAAGTAAGGAGGCTATGGTGGTTTAAACAAGAAGGGTTAACATTATTACACAGAGAACTGAAATTTTGCTTTCCTCCCAGTAAAGATGCTGGCCCAAGCTTCCATCTCCAGAGAGCTTAGACACGAACCTCTACATCGTGCCATTCTCTTGGTAAGTACTCCTGCCTCCGCACAGAGGAAAGCATGGATGGGAAAAATACTAACTGAAATGTGTCAGGACCCATTTTTTGGTTCTGTGGCAAAACGTCACAGAAATGCCTCACTTACTCCAATTGGAGATGTTCGATTCACCTCTATGTCCCCCTGAGTGGATGACTTCTGCCAGGCTCAGAATGAACAGAACAGCCAGCAGTGCACCAAGGCTCAAAACCATGCCATGGCTCTAGTTTGCTTTGTTGATTTTGGTTTTTTTGGTTTTGTTTTTAAAGCTTAGCCAGTGCTGGAAGTCTTGCTTGCTTATACAAATGTTTTCATAGTTTCAAGATGATTTTGCAGACAAAAAATTTACAGTGTAAAATGTAGTTCATCTAGGCTTATTTCTTAAATGGGACACTCCAGTTTTGAAGAATGTGTATCTGTGCCAGTAACAGCACTACCACTTGCATGTGGGTTTAAAATGGTTTTGATGGTCAATTAAAAACAGAAACAGTTGCAAACAAGTAAAAAAGCCACACAAATGCATGCACAAAGAGGTACATAAAACAGGCTTTGTAATGTATTTCTATTGGTAGGAAGCCAAATAAACATTGAACTACAAATTACTGTTAAGTTTCTCATCCATGTTATTCTTAAAATCATTAAATACCCTGACAGACAGAATCCCTCTATTTCTCCACGCTGTGCAATACCAATGGAGCAAAGAAAGAGCATGGTATTAAGAGGCAGGGGATGAATAGCAGAACGTGGCAGCTGAGGTACGGCCAGTGAGGCACAACTGTCAAGATTTGGGAAGGGAATGCCATATAAAAACACGCAGGATAAAATTACACACAAACTCCCTCTCCCCAGGTAAGAATGGCTAGGGTACATGTAGAAAGGGTATGCTTACAGTTGACAAGATTTAAAAAAATGCTGAGTAGAACAAATAGCTGTTTTTTCACCTAGATGGTGTAGGTGGTTACAGTGATATTTATATTGTTAGAGTGCAATCTGAAGCGGCACTGGGAGTGGCTTTTAAACAGCTGGGAATATTCCTTCAGAGGCACTAGACAATCATGACTGTGACAGGCAAAAAGAGAGCTTTAATAGTTAATGATGGTTAGCAACAGAAGAGTGTTATTGAATCCTCCACTTTGCTAGCCTGGATCAGGGCAGGGCTGCTCAGATTTTAAGGGCAGTGCTACAGGGATGTTTGGTTTGCCAAACCAGAAACAACTGGAGTCCCCTCTCACTCTTCTTCTTCCCGAGAGCTTAGCATTCACCAGACTCCTTGCAGACATAGTGACAAAGAACCAAACCAGCAGAAAACCTCCTTGGGAAGAAGCACTAGTTATCTACAGCTGGCACAGTAGTGGAAGAGAGGATACAAGGACCAGTGGGACCACTCCAGCAGCTCCTTGACACCGTTATCAGCTTAATTACAACCTGAAGAACTGTCAGTACTGCTGACAGTTCTGGTTAATTACCTCTTTGTCTCACAATGTATCCTGCTCCCCAGATAGAGGAAAATCTGAGAGGTTTTGCTACCACCACACAGAAATTTATAGCCACTATAGTCACTGAGAAAAACTGAAAACAATTCCTGAAGTCCCAGAACAAGAAATTAAAGAAATGCACCTTCTACATAAGATGTTCTTCAGCTACCGCAAGTTTCTGTCAGACACCATTTGGAGGGAAGAGAAAGGGAAAAGGGAAGGACTTGATTGTTGATATTGACAGCAGTGATTTACAGCTCTGTGCCTTTAACACAGATACCTTTCCACCATTTCCCACATCCTACACCACCTTAAAAAACTGAAAAAAACCCAAACCCTAAAGACAACTCCCCACCCTCCATCCCAAACTCACTGACAATTTCAATCTCTCCATATAAATACCTGATGTGAACTCAATCCACACTTACTGAGTGGGGACTTTGTCATAGTAGCACTGCATGCATGCATGCATATATATGTATGGATGTATGTATACACATTCATACACACACCAAACTTTTTTTAAAAAAATATGCCATGTAGAAGGTGTATCATGTAAACATGTATGAAGTAATGTTGATATGCAGATATAAATGTAAAGCACAGAGATGGATTTTTCTCAAAAATCTGTAATATGAACATTGTGTGCAATAGATGGGAGTTTCAGATACACATAGATACGAAGTTACAAGACAAGGGAGTCAGAACAAAAATTCTCAAGGGCACTTAACAACACCCTCTGGATGAAAACTACAACCCAAAGACAAGGAGGGAAACACAGTGACCACACTTTCCACACTTCCCACACACACACAAATTACAAATGCACTACAGTAAAAGGAGGCCAGCTGCGAGGTGGTGTGGCCATGGCCCAGGGAGTGGGGGCGAGCGAGCTGGGAGCAGACATGTGGGGCCTCTGTTTGGCTCTTGGCCTTCAGGCATGATGGGATGGTGCCTGTGCCAGAGAGAGCACTGTCACCTTCCCCTGTGGAGATGCCAGGACTGCTGCTTCCCGACACCCTAGCACAGAGGTCTGGTGTCTAAGGATCTCTGCTGCAGGAATAGTCAGCTGACATGAAGAAATGGAAAGTTTTAAAAATGCTCTTTGCATCCCCTCCAGCCTGCTTCAAGGCAACAGAGAAACTAATATTTTAAGAAACTTTTTTTCTCAGGAATAAGTATTTATAATTAAGCTAATCTGAAGGCCCTGCTGTTCCCTAAGAAATGCAGCAACAACAGCGAGTTCTCCTAATCTTGAGTCACAAGGTTAATCATCATCTTTTTCCTCTGGCATAAAACCAGGGCACATAAAAAGTATCTTGTGTAATTTATTAATATTATACATTAAGTGTCCAGAAACAAGATATTGGTATTAAAAAATATATATCAGTGAATCAGGCTCAAAAGAGCTAGAGCATGAAGACCTGGCATACCCCATAAAAATCAAGATTAATTACAAAACAAAGAGTCAGGCAAACAACCTTGTGAATTGTGTAGAGCGTCTGAAGACAGACATGACTTCTGAAATTTTGAGTTAAAGGAGAGGCTAAGATGGCTACCTCACGTAGAGATTGTCTGTTGGCCTATGGTCACAAAAGCATTGCATTTTCTCTCTGGAGCAGATCCCTCTAAAGGAGTGGAAAAAAAAAATTAAATTACTCCTGCTGGTGTCAGTGGAATTATGATTAAATCCTCCACATAAAAGGCACAGCAAGCAATCCTTCCCCCATTGCTCCTTTAGTAATTTCCAATGAGATAAAGGTAAGTCAGCCTACGTGGGTGTAGGTGTGAAGAAAATGGAGACACACTCTGAAAATTCAATAGACACAGTGATTATGCACCAGACTACTAAAAGTATGAGGCCAGGGGGCCAGATTTGATTTTTAAATAGATGGTCCTATCCAGAATATCTCCACTCAACCAATCTATATTGTTACTTATGCCAAATACTTGTTACCCAGAAGTACCCTATATGAAGTCACTGGGCCCGTGTGTTCTAAAGACTACTCACTACACAGCCCTTTACACTCCAGACAACTCCACTTTCTTGGGTCTGCTCCAAAAACCACAAAACGAACCCCCAGGAAAACATGACCCAATATATTATCTATTTCATATGGAAGTGGAATTTCTTCAACACTTCAGCTTCTCTAACACAAAAAAAGGCAGCATAAGCTGAACGACAAAAAAAACCCCAAAACGTTTCACTACATGAACTCCTCCTGCTACTGACATGGCAATCCAGAAGTTAGGCATGTAACTTGAGCATCACGCCAAAGTATTCAAATACAATTATTGCATTCTTCCCAAACACAGAACAGAACAAACAATAAAGTGCTGAAAATTGCAGCTCTAGTTTCCAGAGACTTTTTGTGGTTTAAAAAAAACAAACAACTTTTAAAGGGAACAATTGCATAAAAGTATACAGAAATATCAAACACTGACCAGCAGCCATTCTCATCTTTCACCTTTGCCCTCATAAACGTCAGACAAAAGTATTTATAAACAAAAAGAAAGGTGTCTTGGGCTTCAAAAGCCAAATTTTAAGATAGCAAAATTCAAATTCAGCAAAAAAGCTGAATTTGACAACAGGCAAAATTCAGCAAAACTCAGTATTCACAATACTGCACTCCTGAATGTGTAATTACTGTTTATAGAGCCTGGATAGAAAGTGAAGTTTTAATTTAATATTAAAACATACTTACATTGTAACCCTCAAGTGAGAATTTAAATAAAGGTTGCAAAATCAAAACCAGTCTGTAATTCTTTTTCAAGCCAAGATTATTTTTTTAATCCTATGAAAATGAGTATGTTATTTTCCAAAGATGATTCACAGGAATATGTATGATCCTGAGAAAGGACCTCACCAAGTTGTAATCATTTATGAAAAAATTTAAATTGTATGACTACGGTCACAATGAGCTGGCATACCTCCTTACACACTGTCAGCATGCATGGGGGAAAGAAAACAAACAAACATCAAAATACTTTTCCTATTCGTATTGATGTGAGACTGATATTTTTAAAACAGTGTTTTAAAACCTTTCTCTGTGTTCGTGATTTTTACTACTCTTAATAAGAGGCTATTCTCATTGGCCCATATGTATATATAGATGTATAAAATATTACTGTTTGAGCATTAGGATTTTTTAACCTATACATGCTCATTTAAGCAAGAGTATAAAATATTACATGCTTACATTGAGAAAAAAAACACCCTCATGGGATAAGAATACTATTGAAATGTACTTTGTGTTAGTAACTGATGCCAAGCAGTTATTCAACAGAATTCTGCACTCTATCAAAATGGTTAAAACAGAAGTATTTTAAAAAAAACTTTCAAAAGACTAAATTATCCAAAATGTTTAGGATACAATAACAGTATCATACCTTTTTGTTATGTATCAGATTGGATTGGTTTTACAAATATTTTAATTAATAGTCAGCAAGTGGAGAGAACTGCTGTCTTTTCACTTGACCAGTACTGTTTTCATTGATATAGTAATGAGGAACATTGTCTGCAAAAGAAACTGGTATTATCAAAAGTTGTCACCACGTTGCAACAATAGTTTGTTAAACCTTGGCAGTTGAAGTGTGCAGTTTTTCACTGGTCAAGGACTTCAAAACTTTTAGAATATGTACAGTGTCGGTATTACAAGGTAATTTACATGAAGTATATTATTTAAGCTTGTTCTCCTTTCATAAAAAAATATTTTAAATGTGGTTATATTTAAAAATTGATGTAGACTATTCACACCATTTTATCCACATGCTAAATGAAGGCTGAAATGCTTTAGAAACCAGATCTGTCATTTGAACTCTATTTGTATTTATATAGCAAACAACGATGTGTGTATTCTGTCTTTCAGCAGTACCTCGATAATAGCACAAGCACTGCAAATCAGAGGCAGCACCCCAGTTACTATCCTGCAGGTACTATCAAGTGCACCAAGCAACCCACCAAAGTAAGGAGACCAAAAAAAGAAAAGCACGGGGAGCTTCTCCTCCCTCTACTCCCACTCATACCCAAAGAAGCTAAGCTACTCGAAAGAAGAATATTAAGCCTAAGAATTTTGGCAAGACTCTTTTCCTCTCATACTTTTACTTTCCCTGCACTTTTTCCCCTGACTGTCACCTAATAAAAAAGGCTGAATTACACTTTCCCCTCGCTACAGCTGCGCTTCCACTGTGTAATGAAAAGGTCAACGTTGCGCAACCGAGCACACCACGAAGGCCGTGAAGGATCCGTTTTCCCGCCCCCCGCTCCGGTACGGCGGCTTCGCCGACACACGAGCCTTCCCTCGGAACAGGCCGGAGCCAACTCTCTTTCAGCAGCCCGCGGGGCCGGAGACGAAGGGCAGAGCCCAGCAACGACCCCTGCCAGGCCATTTTCTGGCCGCCCCTCGCTCGCAGGGCGCTGAGGTACGACCCGCCCCAGGGGAGCCGGCTGGCCGCCTTTCTCACACCACTTCCCCAGGTTTGGGTCTGAGGGGGCAGCGGGGCGGCTGCTGCTGCTGCTGCTGCTCCTCCTCCTCCGCCGCCGCCGCCGCCGCCACCACCACCACCACCCCCCACCCGTCGCACCGGAGCCGCGGCGGGTGGCCGGGGCGCAGGGCGAGGCCGCCACGGCGGGCGCACGGAGCGCCAGCGGCGAGGCAGCAGCCTGAGGGAAGGCCAGGGCGGCGGTTGCCGGTGGCCGTTGCTCCCCTCAGCCGCCCGTGCCCGGCCCGCCGGAGCGCGAGCCCCCCCCTCCCCTTTCGCCACCGCGCGCACGCAGGTACCTTCCTACTGGGCATCGCCCCCTGACAAGTCAGCCACGTCCCCTGTCACGTGGCGGGGGAGCCCCAAGGGGGCGGGGTAAAGGGGAACCCCCAGCCCGCTCGGCGCGCGGGCGGAACAGTCCCCGCCCTTCCCCGCGCCGGCGGCCACACCCCCTGCCCGCTCCCGCTTTTGGCGCCGCCAGAGCCGCGCCTCCTGATTGGGCGGGAGGCGGGAGACGTCGCGGGGAGGGCAGAGCCTCCCTGGGAGGGGGGGGTGCGCATGCGCTTTGCGGCCCGCTGGTGGCGGGCGGGCGGAGGCAGGTGGTCTTAGTGCTGTGGCCGCTGCCGCGGAGCCTTGGCCGCACCCAGCCCTCCCTCCCTGCGGGGTTCCGAGGCCAAGAGGGGCCGCACACCCGCCGCAGCGCTGGGCAGGCCCTCCTTACAGCGCGGCTGTTGTCAAGGAGGCCTTGGGGGCGCTCAGCTCGGCGGGGTGGTGGGGCAGGCCGCGACAGCCGCCGGGGGTTTCCCGAGGACGAGAAATGCCGTGGCCGGCACCGCGTCCCTCCGGGCTGGGCGGGTTTGGACCGCGGCCTCTTCCCCCGCTGAGCTGGGGGGGCTGGGAACAGGGGCGGTGCTGCGGCCTGGGCCCTCTCTGCCCTTGCCCTGGCACTCCTGAGGTGGGTGGCAGCCCTCATCCCTCATCAGAGGGACGGAGCACCTCCCCTATGAAGACAGGCTGAGAGAGCTGGGGTTGTTCAGCCTGGAGAAGAGAAGGCTCCAGGGAGACCTCATAGCAGCCTACCAATATCTGAAGGGAGCCTACAGGAGAGCCGGAGAGGGACTCTTTGTCAGGAAATGTAGTGACAGGACAAGGGGTAATGGTTTTAAATTGGAAGAGGGGAGATTTAGATTAGATATTAGGAGGAAATTCTTTCCTGTGAGGGTGGTGAAGCACTGGAACAGGTTGTCCGGGGAAGTTGTGGATGCCCCGTCCCTGGAGGTGTTCAAGGCCAGGTTGGATGGGGCTTTGAGCAACCTGGTCTAGTGGAGGTGTCCCTGCCCATGGCAGAGGGGTTGGAACTCGATGATCTTTAAGGTCCCTTCCAACTCTAACCATTCTATGATTCTATGATCCTTGGGGCAGCATGGAGGGCTCAGGCTGAATGGTATTTGTTGTGGAAGGAGAAGTTCTCCAGCCTGTGTTTGGCCTCTGTGTACTTTGTGGTACCCAAGTTTGCTTACAAGTAGATCTCAGAAGAATGGTGCTGTTTAACATTGCAGGGAAATAAACAGCAGTGGGACCTGAACAGTGGGTACGTGTCTAAGCAAGCAGTGTCTAAACACAAGGCAAGATGCTTTATGAAAAAGATGTTTGCTGTTAAGCCATTAACTCAAGATTTTTAACTCCTTAAACAAAGAAGCTGATGAATTTACAGGCAACAAGGGTTTGAGGTAGCAATGTGCCCTGGTGGCCAAAAGGCCAAGGGTCTCCTGGGATGCATTAAAAAGAGCATGGCCAGCAGGTCGAGGGAGATCATCCTCCCCCTCTACTCTGCCCTGGTGAGACCACTTCTGGAGCACTGTTTCCACTTCTGCGCTCCTCAGTTCAAGAAGGACAAGGAACTACTGCAGAGAGTCCAGCAGAGGGCTACAAAGGTGATCAAAGGAATGGTGAACCTCTCTTATGAGGAAAGGCTGAGAGACCTGTGTCTGTTTGGCCTGGAGAAGATTGAGAGGGGATCTCAGCAAGGCTTACAAATATGTAGAGAGCGGGTGTCAAGAGGATGAGGCCAGACTCTTGTCAGTGGTGCCCAGCAACAGGACAAGGGGCAGTGGACACAAACTGGAACACAGGGAATTCCATCTGAATATGAGGGAAAACTTCCTTACTTTGAGGGTGAAGGAACAGTGGAACAGGCTGCCCAGAGAGGTTGTAGAGCCTCCTTCTCTGGAGATACTCAAAACCCACCTGGATGTATTCCTGTGCAACCTGCTCTAGGTGGCCCTGCTTTGGCAGGGGGCTTGGACTTAATGGTCTCCAGAGGTCCCTTCTAACCCCTACCATTTTCTGTGATACTGTAATGTCAGTGCCAAGATGTAGGGATTTGAAATTGAAACTGGTTTGAGTGGACCATCTCTTCCATAAAATGGTAATTGCAAAAAACTGAAGGAAAAAAAGGCTGATGGCCTTTGAAAGTGTTTTTCTGACACAAGTGAGAACACTGGCAGAAAAGGGACAGATAGGTTATTTTTTATTGCTTTTTTGTGTGTTCTTGAGAAGGTCACTTGAGCTGTCAGTGCTCCTGTTAAAGAGTTAAGAATAATAAACAGTCTTTATAAAATGATATAATTGTATCTCATAGCTTAATTAGAGTTAGTAAATAGAAGGTACTGTATGACTGCATTTTTATTATTAAATCCTAATTACTTATATCTATGTCTATAGTTTATAGTTTGTATTTTTTCCAAGGCACCCTGTGGCCAATACCCATCTCACATTCCGTTTATAAAGCTGCCACTAATTAATGTGGATTTTGCAGGGGGAGGAGAGCCAGAAACATCATCATCCAAACCCCATCCTGCCTTTGATTGTTATGTTCAAAACAGAGTTAAAAGCACTGTGTTCTCATCCTTCCAAAAAAATTGCAATATTTCTTCTGAAATTACCAGACTGACAAATGAATTCTGTTATATATCACCAAAGTGGTTTTCTTTTATATTTGAAGTATATTATTGCACTATTCAGTTAAGTAGGCTACGCTAGAGCTAAACCACAGAGAAATACGTGGACCACAGAAGTCTGGTCTGCTTAATGAGTCTGTATTGGTTTTATTTTTTTTCTGTACATCAACTCCTTACAAGGATTTCAAGGTGCTCACACCTAGGAGGAACTTCTGTAGAATCCCAAGGAGGTGACCCAATCAATAAATTTCCTTTATTTGTTTTAACGTTCTTCACAAAGAAGTACTGAAATGATACAGAAATAGAGGAAATGGGTCAGAAAACAACCCTGCGTATCAGGAATTAAAATAGAGCCGTGATTGTTTCTGAAATAATGTTTCTGCAGAGAAAGAATATCAGATGCTGAACTTCTTCACAAAAGCTTAAGTTTCATAATACCAGTATGTTATTTTTCAAGTCTGATAAAAATTTCTGTGCATTATTCTTTTGGAAGTCATAATTAATACAATGGGCTATATAATTTTTTAAGATCTCTTTTTCCTGTGCATATGTAAGCGTATCTGTGTTCTTGCAGGCTTAAATAATAGTTTGAGTCTGCTGTTTTATCTGACATACTGATTGACTGCATTTGTGCTCAAGATCAAAGTTGCTGCTGCTTAGGGAACATTAAGAAATTTTATACTTTTTGTGTTTTTATTGCATGAAAATTCTATGAAAAATATAAAATTATTGTTAACAATAAAACTGAATTTCTTTAGTGAAGTCTAGAAAAAAGAACATTTGGTTGTCGGTTGATTGCATCGACGTTTCTCAATCCACATGTAGAAAGAACTTCTCTCTCAAAGAAACAAAATGTATTTTTTACAAATGAACCAAAAGATAAGGAGGCTTAAATTACTGAAGTTTGGAGAACTTGTTTATATTGATTGAATGTGCCTGTCCTTCATTCTAACATGGGTTTATGGATTCATTTCCTCTTACGGAGCGTTAAGTTACAGCTCTAAAAGCTTTCCCGTGTATAAAGCCTGGTATGGACAATGTCAAATTCAAACATAGGGAAAGGTTTTTTTGTTTGAGTCATTTCCTTAGTAAAGTTTTAAAAGTCACAAACATTCTGGGCACTTAACTGGGATGAGGTAGGTAAGGAAAAATTTGTCAAGTATTTTAGAATCTGTTTTTCAGGGTCAGCTGGATTTTTATGAATCTGTCAGGGAAGAGGTGATCCCAAGGCCTGGGCGAGATCCCAGGCAGATCCCCAGTCTAGATCCAAAATAACATTTTCTTCTGCAGAAGGTGTTGATGATTCCAGGCTTTCTAAGGTTTCCTAGGAAACAACATGAAACACTTCAGACTTTTTAATCCCAAAGTGCACTGTCAGTTCCGCTATAAATTAAATTGTAGCATTTCACAGTACGATGCCTGGCTGTGCTGAGGCAAGCTGTAGACTTATGGAAAAAAAAAGAAAAAAAATACCCTCAGGGGATGCCAGATTTTAGTGAAGCAAACGAAGTCAAGTTCTTACATTCATGCAAATTAAAAATTCATAGCTGATCGTTTAAGAATCAAAAGCAAAAATAGGTTTTAAATGAATTAACATACCCAGGGAGCATTTTTTTTGCCAGCCCTTGCCCCTGGGCAATGAAGTCTTGAGGGGCTCCAGCCTTGGGGGCTTCCCAGCTGCCCACCAGCACAGGGTAGCTGTGCACTGGGCCCAAGCCCACCACCAATCTTACAATCGCCGACATCTTTATGTCTTCTCCTGCTATTTCTCTATTTCTTTGTATTCCGTACTATAAAAGGACTATGAGTACATAACCTTCTGACAGATGGTAATGTCTGGGAAGCATACTTGCCTACTTTTGATAAGATGTCTCTGTAGTTTAAAAAGAAAAATGCAAATAAAATAAGATTTTCCAAGCTGAAACTGAACATCTATCATCAAGGTACTCTGTTTTGCTTCTAACTGGTGGAAAAAAAAAAAAAAAGCAGGCACATATTCAGAGCTGGAAAAAAGTGATACTTTTTAAACTTCAATCATTAGACCGGTTTAGTCCCACCAAAGTTCTTCCTCTTAGTTTAATTCAACAAGATTTTAAAATTACTGAGGTAGTGACAAAACTGAACTTTCTATGTTTTAGTAACTTCAGAAACGGAATTTCCTCTCTTAGGTCCAGTATTAATATTGCTTTAGCATAATTGGTTTTATCATGTCTACGGTGTACCCTTGTGTTGAAGAGTTTGCAAAGACTGTTCTTCCTGAATATTGACAGGTTCATGTTAGCCCATGCAGTAATGGGGAGGGAAGCACAGCCTAAGTCCTACGTGTTACACATTCTAGGGAAATCCAAGGTATCCCATGCTGCTCCCTCTTTACCAGTTCTTCCCAGTACATTAGTCCCTTTTTCAGATGCTTTCTGAAAGCATCTGAAAAATTCAGATTTTTCAGATCTGAATTCCGAAATGATTTGCTAATCATTTGGGGTTTGCTCTCTGCATGATTTCTCTCTGCTTCTTCTTCTTGAAGTAGACAGAAATGTACTGTTGGATGCCTTCTAGATAAAGACTATTGCAGAGCAGGCAGCTTTAAGTTGGGGAATAAACAAGACACTGTCATAAATTATTAAAAGCCAAATTTGCCATACTAGGCAGTTTTCCCTATGCAAAAAACTTCACCATTATTAATTGATTAATATAACTTGTAGCAGACAGAGTGAAGACTGAAAGCCAAGGATTCATTCTAAGCCACCCTGAGCCGTCATCTCTTTTCCTACCATTTTGATGGATGAAGAATATAACTTGTCTTGATGTTTGGTTTCTTTCCATTTCTTGTCTTTTTTTTTAATACCATTCGTATCTGTGGAACAGTTACTCTTTTCAATTTTTTTTTTTTTTTTTTTTTTTTTTGCGTAGTACAATACGCCCTCTCATTCAAAAGAATAAATCACTGCTTTCCTTTCAGAACTACACATAATTAGTAAACAGCACTGAAGACCTACTGATTCCCCGACTGATTTCACTGGATTCAAATCTGGCCTTGAATTATTTCCCCCAGAGCTGCAGAAATCCAAGTTCAGGTCATTTACTTACTAAAGTCTGAACTGTCACAAATATCCCAGCCACAGTTGATAAAAAACTTAAGCTTTTTCTACAGTAAAAGTTAACTGTGCTCTGATTCGGGCTTTTGCCTTAATGCTGGTCTCATCCACACTCAAGGTCATGAAATGGAAGTTTGTGCAGGTTCTAATACTTTTGTGCTGGTGCCAGTTAAGAGCTCTTCTTTACTCAGGCAACAACTCGTACTCATTAATTTTCCAGAAAGGACACATGGGAATGTGCGACAGCACCAAGGCTGCTTTCACTGCTCTTCCTACAGTCCTGCATGTAGGCCACACAGCTTGGATCACAGCTCAAACAATTGTCCAGAAAAGAACTCTAAACCATAGGACAACCTCTAAACGTATACAGGGGTGTGCATGGAAACAGCGAGAGCATCGGGTGTAGCAGTAAACCATATGGCTGTGGGTTTTGCTCACACCTGGGCTTGGCTAACCTGCCTGCTTGGTCTTAAGAGACAATGATTCATATGAATTGTGATGCTTAAATCAAGGCAGTTTCTCAAATCAAAAGCTAGCACGTCAGTATAATTTCCACAGTATTCTCAAATGTCGTGTTACTTGTGCCACAGCTTGCTCTGTGATGTTCCGTATCTGGTCACCAGTCTGTTTTCTTCTCTTCAGTATAGCTTATCTAATGATGCCTCCTTTGATGTGCTCATTAGCAGACACAGAACTTGCTGATGTACAAATTCATGAAATTGCGTTTTTACATATATGCCACCTTTTACATTCTCTGTTTAGTGGAATATTTATGATAGGTTTTTTAAGAAGTGTTTCATTTATCACCAAGACAATTTTGAGAGACAAACAGGAAATAAAACTCGTGTTCTTTATCTGCCATATCTGTATTTCTTTTATATCTCTACCTTTATGATAGCACATCTTTTAACATATATTTAGGGGCCTGCAAAGAGAAAAAATGCTTTGTGACCTTATAGAAAAAAGCTTTCAGAAAAGCAAGCACCTTTTCTGCCACTGTCCATCACACTGCTAGTTTCAGCCAATTTTCTGCTTTTGTGTTTGAGGCTGATGAGTTTTGGAGTTAAGAAACGGAAGTAATAACTATAAAATGGTTTGGTCAGTTTTTGTAACCTACTTGCCTAAATACTTTGCGCTGAATTACAGTAGTAGTCACGAGTCTTTTCTTATATACCCTTGTAGATGAATTCAATAGCATAATACAGCTTAAAAACACAGTAGTAACAATGAGAGATGAAGGGGATTCCAAATCAAAATCCAAGGTAACTAAAATTAGAGTTGAATCCTGAAAAATATGAGCTCCAAATGCTTTAGCTTTCTTAACTGGAATCAGTAACCTGAAACCAAGGGCTACAGTTCTGGGTTGTTTTCAAGAGCAGAAATTCAGATGCTGCTGCTGGAAGCAGAATGTAGGTGTAAGCACATCTCAGGTGATTAATGTGTAATTAATAATAGAGAACAAGAACCATTGTATACAGTTTGCACTTAGCGATTTTAACTTGTATATAATTCCTATTAAACCTGCACAATTTGTAAAATAACTCTGGCTCTTAGAGTGCATTAGGTGCCTGGAAGAGCTCATGGGGTGTGAGTAATGGATTTTAATTGATTCCCTTTCTGGATAGATTCCATTTGGTGAATAAGATCTCAGACCCTGATGTGTATGATGTCAAGTCTTCCTCTAATAGTGTACAGCGAAGGTAACACAAGGTATCATGCCATACACTTAAATGCATTTGCAACTGAAATATTACTCCTGATGTATTCCAGTCTTTTGCCTACACCAGTGCCTCCTTTCCCTGGAAATCACAAAGTGCAGAACATACTGCAGGTTGATGTGGTATGAAGGACTCTGGTGCAGGTGTTTTAATAAAAGACGCAAGAGGCAGATTACTGTTGGAAAGGAATGCAAATAAAATCTTTAATCCTCAGTATCACCTGTTTCTAAAACACTTTACTTAAACCATAGAATCATAGAATGGTTTGGGTTGGAAGGGACCTTAATGACCATCTAGTTCCAACCCCCCTGCCATGGGCAGGGACACCTCCCACTAGAGCAGGTTGCTCAAAGCCCCATCCAGCCTGGCCTTGAACACCTCCAGGGATGGGGCATCCACAGCTTCTCTGGGCAACCTGTTCCAGTGCCTCACCACCCTCACAGTAAAGAATTTCTTCCTAATATGTAATCTAAATCTACCCTCTTTCAGTTTTAAACTGTTACCCCTTGTCCTATCTCTACACTCCCTGATAAAGAGTCCCTCCCCATCTTTCCTGTAGGCCCCCTTTAGGTACTGGAAGGCAGCTATAAGGTCTCCCTGGAGCCTTCTCTTCTCCAGGCGGAACGACTCCAGCTCTCTCAGCCTGTCTTCACAGGAGAGGTGCTCCAGCCCTGTGATCGTCTTCCTGGCTCTCCTCTGTATTCACTCCAACAGGTCCACGTTTTTATGTTGGGGGCCCCAGAGCTGCACGCAGTACTCCAGGTGGGGTCTCACCAGAGCAGAGTAGAAGGGCAGAATCACCTCCCTTGACCTGTTGGCCATACTTATTTTAATGCAGCCCAGAATGTGGTTGGCTTTCTGGGCTGTGAGTGCACATTATTGGCTCATGTTGAGCTTCTCCTCATAACATTGTTTTGTGTACCATCTTCACAGGCACATCTTCACACATACTATAAACACAGCATCCTTAATACAACTTGAACCAGAAAAAGAGTTTTGGGGCCTGTTACTGACACGTTACTTGGACTACGGCTCGCTGTGACCACGGGAGGCTGCTGCAGACCATCCCCAGCGCCGAGCACCAGGAGGAAACCAAAGGTTTATAGAAGATGCTAATGGCAGGCTGGCACCGAGGCCGCACCAACCTGCTGGCGCCGCGGGGAAACGCCTGGTCCGACGGGCTTGGGCGGGCGGGAGAGACCGCCGCCGGGCCCCCAGCCCCGCGGACCCCCGCGGCCCCACGCACCCCCGCCGCGCCGGGCGGCGAGTGCCCCCGCGGGTGCCCGGCGGCGGGGGCCGGCCCTAGCCGACGGGGCGCGGCCGGGGAGCCGCCCTCCGCCCGCCCCGGCCCCGCCGCCTCCCGCCCGCAGCCCCCCCCCCCCCCCGCCCGCCTTGCCTTCCTCCCCTCCCGGCGCGGCGCGGAGCACGGCGGGGCGATGTGGCGGTATGTCAGCGGCCAGCAGCTGGAGGGGTTCCGCCGGTACAAGGTAAGGGCCAGACCCCGGGGGTCGGGGCGGGGATCTGCGGCCGGTCCTCCCGGTTTCGGCGTGTCCGGGCTCCCGAGGGCTCCGGGCTTGCGGCAGCTGTTTGCTCCGCTCCGCTGAGCGACCAGCCCGGCTCTACCGGGGGCCCCGGCCATCCCTCCGCCACCGGAGGGGTCGCCGGGTTCCTACCTGTGTCCGGTACCTGGCCGGGGTCTCCCTCAATCCAAGCGAGGATGGGGATAGGAACCGGGTGTTTACGAAGCGGCAGGTCGCGGTGGAAACAAAGTTAAGTGGGTTTTAGGTGAGTAGCAACGTCTTTAAAAGCCTCGCACGTTTTAACGAAGCATCGGTTAGGAGTAATTCGGTGTTTCGGTAAGGAAGTGTGCATTCACGGTGCTTGTCTGGCTCTATGCAAATTCTTCATACGCAGGAATGCTTTGTCTTTGAGAAATAAATAAGAAAGCCAGGAAAAAAGCTTACTTTAAATAATTTTAATGAAACCTCTTGTTTGCAAATAACAGGCCTGCAGAATTCAAATGAATGGGTGGGTCATTAGATATTTTGATTTACCAAGGTTATGTTGCAGACTTACAAGGTTCCTGTGTTTTGTTCCCAGGTGCGTTGCAGGGGGTTGTCCAGATTTGCTGTAGTTGAGGTGCAGGTGTCCAAGATGGGCCATACCACCCTTTTCACACACCCTCACCCTGCTCCCTGTTAAAAGCACGGGGGGGGGGGGCACGCCAGCTTCCACCAGTACACCCCCCGAGCTTTTATTTTATATTCAGTTTCCCGAAGCAGTCCCTACCCCGTGCTCCCCGTGCTTCTTGCCTTCACCACACAGCCTCCCAGCCTGGCCTTCACTCGGGGCACCCGGCGCCTCCCGGTTCCGACCAAGCCCTTCCCTTCCCCAGCCCAGCAGTTTTCTGCCTGCTCACTGCAGGTTGAGTGATGGTGGAGTAACTGTGGTCTCAAGAGCCTTCTCCAGGTCACTTACCAGGAACTTGTTATGCACAGCAGCTTGTTAAAATGTACCAACCTGTTTGTGCGTCTGTGGTGTGAGGGGGCTAAAACACGCTGCAAGCTGCATCTGGCCACTGGGCGTAAGTTGCACAGGCCTGTGCTTGAACACTGAAGCCACAGCGTTGACTGAGATCACTAGAGGAAAAATAAAAAGCTATTTTTAGCATAAGCAGACATTATTGTTTAAGTAACTTTCCTAAGATATCTGAGTTTGTAGTACAAATACAAGGAACACTTGTATTACAGTCTTCCTTATCACTTGAATGAAAGTAGCTGCAAACAAATACAGATGGGAAAGAATCAAAGTAAGATTTTTTTAAAAACTTGAAATCATTGTGTACTACTTATGAATCACAGAGAAAATGATTGCCAAGAGACAGAATTACATATGAAAACATTACAGTTGAATATATTAAAATTACTTTGGTTTCTTGGGAGCGTTGCAAAGGCCAGAAAATATGTTAGGTAGTTTTCTTAACTATAGGAATTAGCCAACGCACTTGACAAGTATCTGTTCAACTATATTTAGGAAAAACTATGGTAAGTACAGGATTTAGAAAGATGAAATCAAGCAGTCAGTTCTTTATTATCCGAGGGATAATATTGGGACTGGGCCATGCGGGAAATAACTAAATCCAAATGACACAGGTTTCACCCAGAGAAATCTAGCTGCCTGCGGTCAGTGCTGCCGAGCTGGTGGGGTATCTGCACTGTCTGCCTGGTGCTCCAGGTTGCAGGAAGACAAGGCAGGGGATGGTAGCTCTGCCCATTCCTGAAGTGCTGCTTACAATGGGTTAAAATCCTCCAAAAATGCAAAGGGAGTGCAGTAAAGAGAGGCAAGGAGACACTAATCACTGCCACCATCTCCTCCCGCCTCCTCACCTCACCCTCCCATGCCCAGGGCAGCTACCACAACCACAGCTTTGTTCTCACCACCTCCCAGGCCTGAGACATGTTCTTCAACCTCCTATTGCCCTCCGGCTGCCATCTCCTTCATTCTACCCTTCAGCCTAGGGCCTTACCTCATCCTGCTCCTCCAGGTTCCCAGCTCTGCTCAGGTGATTGTTGCCACCTTTGCTGTGGAGTCAACAGGACTGGCACTAAACTCAGATTACTGTGCCCAGCAGACACAGGTTACTTCTTTCTACACCCACCTGAACATCCCTGTAGTGTGTTTCCTGGGTGGACCCAGCTCTAGAGTGCAGTGGAGGGGTACACAGGCTGGCCCTATGAAAAGCTAGATAACCTCTGGAAGGATTTATTAGCGCCCGTTCAATATTGAGCTAAACCAATGCATTATTCCAGGTTCCAGACCTGAAGTTTGCCTAGGAAACTAGGTAGGGGCATCGATCTCTTCACTGTGCATCACATTGCAGTGTTATATCTGCACTAGTATCAGCGCCTCAATATGCTCTGCGCTTTGCATAATTTTCTGCAGATAACTGGGAGCTGCTCATAATGCAGCTTAAGAGAGTAATTTGTGTAATCAACTCCATTTCATAAAGGTAAATTTTTGCCTGAAAAAAATACTGCTCAGTTTTCGAAATTTTCTCACAGCTGAACTCATTTCTCTGCCATGAATGCCGCGATTGTACGTCTCGGGCACTGTCTGTCTCCTGTTTGCAGTTGGAGGAGGGCCTTGGCAACAAAACCAGTGCAGTTCTGTGCAAAGGGAATGGCAGACCTAATGAATGCAAAGGCTTCAGCACCCTTTAGCATCGTCAGGTGCATGTATATTTTCATTTCAAAGCGAGTTTCCACCGGTTACCAAGCTTTGGTTTATAACACAGGGTTACCCCAGAGCACCAAAATATGTTACCTTTGTAAAATCCTAAAACCAGATGTGCTAGGAATGCACAAGTACCCCCAGTGCACTCAGTCCATAGTATCATGCTGGAACCAGTTCAGTGTAAAACCTCCTGAAACTCTTGTAGCGCAGACATCGGATCCTTAGGGCTAGCTATTTCACTTTAGAAATTTATTCCTGTTCGTTCTGCATGTTAATGGGGATTCGGAGATTCAGTTTTCCTTTTTCCACTCAAAAGCGCACTGAGAACAGGTGGGGATGTGTCAATGAGACAGTTCGGACGCAATTCTGGGTATTGCTGCTGTGATAATTCTGCCGTCTTCTCGCCTATGGGGCGGGTGGGTGGATGCTGGTTTCAGGACAGTTGGGTGCTCAGGTGATTTGCTGCAACTGTAGAGCAGAAGCTGCTGATGTTTGGATTTTGTGCTGTTCCCTAGGATCTGGAGTGACACAGCCAAAATGCTACCAACTGCAATTTTAGGGCTTGGGTCATGTCATCTCTACTTTTATTTTTCTGCTACAAGCGTTTTGCAGTTCTAGAGGAGCACCCATGGAATTACACAGCTGCCTTTTAGGTTGCTGTTTAGGTTTGGGTTTCTGTTGGAAACAGGCAGCTCAGAGACAGTCAGGTGATGAGGACAAACAAAAGCAGAATTTGGTTCTTTATTTTTATCCTCCTCTTCTCACCAGAATGCAATGATGTTAATGATGTGCTCTTGTTGCCATTGCCTCTTCTCATCAGTGAGATCTTAGGATTTCCCTTGCCTTGAGTCAGCTTTTCTACAGCACCTATGTGCGGAGGTTTTTCGAGCCAGAAAACTTTGACACCTTATTCTCTTTCAGAATAAAAGAGATCTAAGGACAAACTATAGAGGCTCGGCTCCAAGAATAGGCCTTGGAAAATATGGTTTAAAAGATCAGAGATAACATTAAAAATTAAGGTCTAAGATTTCACATTTTCGTCTTGGTATGTCCACACTGTTTCTATCCTCTAAGCTATTTTTAGAGGGTAACTCCCTGTGCAAAGAAGGCAGGGGGCAGTAAATGAGGAATACAGGGTTTCATTTCAGTGAGACTTCTGATATTGTCCCACATCCTCATAAGGAAAGTAGGTAGAGGTAAGTAAGATTAAATCAGTGTCAAATGGAAATGCATTACTCTAAAGAGTAATTTTAAATTCTTAGTCAAAGTAGGAGATTCTATCAAGTGGATCCTACCTATGGAGCTGTCTCTCTGTCCTGAATCCATTGCTGTTCAGTACTTTCATTAGTTAACAGAAGGGACATCACACTTTTGTCAAGTTTTCATGTGATACTAAAGCACTTTGAAGAATAGGCTTATGATTTAAAATCTTCTTGAAAAACTAATATAATAGCCAGAAATCAATATGAAGAAATTCAGTAAACAAGGTACAATACTTAGGGGAAAGAAGATCAACATTTAGAACATAACAGTTTACAATCCACACAATGGCATTAAGAATATTAAGAGGTTTAGAAAAGATGAGAAACAGTCTGAGTACTGTAGGAGTAGGAGCCTAACAGCCATTTATTCTTCAAGCATGCGCTTATAAAGAAAGATGATACAAAAGTTTTGGCTACACGAAGAGGAATTTAAGGCAGATGCTGTGTCAGTCCTGTGTCAATAAGGGTATTTAAGCGCTGGAACAGGTACTAAGGGGGATTGTGCAATCGTTTTATCAGTCTTGAGAAATGGTTTGATTTCTCTGAGGGATGATCTACAATCTAGTATTGAGTGTTAATAAGCAGTTCCTTACACCTTTTTTAGCAAAGTTTTGCATAATGTGTTCTATTTTAATCTGCCGACATGGTCATTTATTGCAAGCAATTGGCTCATTACCTCATGGTAACTTGATCTGCTTCCTCAATGTCTACTAAACGTGATCCTGCATTAAGTGAAGGCTCTGGACTGGAAGACCTCTCAAGTTACATCCCAGCCCTCATTCTGGTAGGTTAGAGAAACAAGATCAGCCATGTGATGATCAAGTTGCAAGGCTTGATTGTTTCTCACGTACTGACTTATACCAAAAGAGAAAAGTGTGTTGAGTATAATCAAGCAAACGACTTTCTGGAAGTTCAAGATTGGTCCAGATATAAGACTGGTTTTCTCTTAAGTCTTTATGCATTTCCAAGGCTTCTGTGTAACCTTGAGATTTAGAAACATAATGGGTTATGCTCACATCATTGAACAGTTTTGCTTTCAACTCCGATAGCACAAGGATTTTACATGATTTTGAAAATTTAGGACAGGAGAATTTCATTTGCATATTTATCTGGAACTTCTTAGGAGATGGTTAATACTGTTCATGATTGCACATGGACAATTTTGTACATGTTGAATATATGTTACATGTTTATTATATAGTGGGTTTTGCAGATGATATTTTAAGGTTTTTTTCCTAATTTTTAATTCCAAATATTATTTAAAAACAGTTATCGTCAGTCTTATCTGATATAGTTAGTGTTTGTCAAACCACCTCAGTTTAATAAAGCCCTTGAATATTTGAGGTAGTGAAAGCTTATATTTTCCACCTTCCGTAAAACCAGTGAGTCAACAGCCCACTCTTCTACAAACAAAATCTTGCAGTCTTCTTCATATTACTTTGATGCATGTGAAGACTGGGGTTGTAATTAAAAGTTGTTGAATAATATGTGAAATTCGCAAATCATTCATTACCCTTACGTTTTCTGCTACTGTATTCATGTGTAGAAGAGTCGTGGGCCAACTG